>NC_141696.1:624059568-625435581 GCF_964263255.1 Lissotriton vulgaris | reverse complement strand
AGTCTGATAGAGCTCAAGTCCTTCCTAGTTGGCCCCTTAAGCGTATTCTAAAGGTTAAATATAGCTGATGGTGCTGGTTCTTCAACATTTAGCTCTGTTAATGTTGTGACCATCTTGCTAAAATAAAAAAACAAAAGTGATGGTTGGAATGCTTGAATTAATCCAAGCCACTGGTAATTACTTGGGGCTGCATTACAGGCCACTATTTTGTTGCCCATGTGCCACCTAAGGTGGGAACAAGCCAAATGCAATCCAGTTTAGGTCCAGCTCCAGTGGGAGCAGTCCAGAACAAAATGCCAGGCAGGGTCCCTCTAAGTGGTAACACAAACAAACCAAGATCACTTTCGGCTCATTTGGGCCTAGTCAGTGCACCGCAGATTGAGTCGTATGGCGCAGTGAGCACAGACCAAAGTCTGGACAGCCCTGAGTGTGACCAGTTAACTAGTCACTATATTCACAAAGATGCACAAATCTGTCTTATACTATCCAGTTTGTTGGCCGAGTCATCCCACCAACATGTGTTCACGTCTTTTAGATAAAATAGCACTGCTGCGTCTTCATCCAGAGTGATGAAAAACACTTACTATATCTCAATAAAAATACATTTGAACTAACAATATTACTCATGGTTATCCTGAATCAAATCACAATCTAATTGCATTTAAAATAAATGATATAATACAGGTAATTCCTTCAATTCAAGTGCGTTATTAAAATAGTAAAATTGTTTCCTAATACTAATCATAGTTAACCACAAGTGCTTTTTAGGTCTCGCTGGTGTTAGCAGCGCGAAGCGCTGCTCCAGCGAAATACCTATTGTTGTGGGTTTGCCGGGAATGGGGCACAGGGGGTGGTTACACGCTTCACCTCGGCAATTTCATCTCGAGGACGCGCTTCTGCAGTTGGGCTTGCATCACGTGTGCAGACTCTCCAGGGCGCTGCAGATCTGTTTTTGTGATCGCGCCTAATGACTTCTGTGTCTCGTTTTTTTTTTAGGCAAGTTGCACGCGCTTTTTTTTTTTGCAGGCAAGTGGCACGCGCTTGACTCTCCAGGGCGCTGCAGATCTGTTGTTGTGATTGCGCCTAATGACTTCCGTGCCTCGCATTTTTTTTAGGCAAGTTGCACGTGCTTGACTCTCCAGGGCGCTGCAGATCTGTTGTTGTGATTGTTGTGATCGCGCCTAATGACTTCCGCGTCTCTAATTATTTTAGGCAAGTGGCACGCGCTTCTGCTGGCCGTGTGCAGACTCTCTTGTGCGCTTCAGTTCAGATGTTGTTAACTAATGTGCTTGGTGATTTTTATTTAACCACAGTGTTAAAAGTCGCAAAGGTACGTTAAAAGCCGCCTCACTGGGACTATGGTTGCTTTTAAATTCCAAAGCATTACCATGTCTCAAACTTCGTAACCCTTCTTGTCGCTGACACTATTATGGTTAAAAGAACGGCTTACAATATATCATTACTACGATAGCTCTCATGTTATGGAATTAATTAAAATCAATAAGTTATGTAAAAAGCCGCCTCACTGCCGCTTCTGCTGGCCCTGTGCACACTCTCCTGTGCGCTTCCGTTCAGCTGTTGTGAACTAATGTGATTGGTGATTTTTATTTAACCACGGTGGGCTCTCATGTTATGGAATTATTTAAAATCAACAAGTTATGTAAAAAGCCGCCTCACTGCCGCTTCTGCTGGCCCTGTGCACACACTCCTGTGCGCTTCCGTTCAGCTGTTGTGAACTAATGTGATTGGTGATTTTTAGGTCTTGCTGGTGTTAGCAGCGCATAGCGCTGCTCCAGCAAAAGACCATTTTGTTGTGGGTTTCCTGGGAATGGCTGAGAGGGGGTGGTTACGCGCATAACCTCGGTGATCGCCCCTCGAGGACGCGCTTCAGCTGGCGGGCTCGTATCACGTGTTCAGACTCTCCTGGGCGCTGCAGCTCTGGTGTTGTGAACGTGCCGAACGTGCCTAATGACCGCACCTAATGACTTCCGTCTATCATTCTAGCCGTCAATGTGCCCCGACGCCCCCACTCACCGGGTCTTGCATACTCCTCTCGTCCTGTCCCGCGGTAGTGGCCCTGCACGGGATTCGTAGGCGGCTAGCTCCCTTCCCTTCACAGGAGCGCGGGGTAGGCTCCCGTCCGCTTCCTGTCTGTACTGGTGGCCCCGCCCTCAAGCAGGCAGTCCACCCTGGCTTCCTGTGTCTCGCCCGTGCAGAGGGACCGGAAACACTCAATCCAAGAAAGGTATGTTGCTTGTTGTGGTTGGCATTTGCTTGCAGCGTTTCTCAGTAGTGTCTACCAACTTTGTTTGAATCGCTCTAAGCTTTCAATTAGCTATATAAGAATATTTACATTTTAAAGAGCTGCGAATGTTGCTTTATACAAGGAGGCGTGATCAGCCAAGAATCACACAAGCTGACGTAGGTTTCTTCTTCTTCGAGAGACACACTTTCTGCTCTGCCCCAGCTCACCTCAGTCTGAAGTTCCAACGCTCACTCTGACCTGAATGGCAAATGTATTTACTCTTATAGCCTTAGACAAACGTTACCATTTATAGACTGTTTTAGGAGGAAAAAAGATTGCCTCAGCTGTCTTCCTTGGATCCACCTGTTGGGCAGACTTCACTGCAGGCTCTCTGAGCTGGATGCACCCTGTTTAGTGGCCTCTTTATGCCGTGTGAGACCACCGCCTTTATCCTCTGGGACTCTCTCCCAGCCTCTCATGGCCCTTCCTGTGAGATTCAAGCAGACCTCTTCTCTGAGGTATTGAGCCCCCTCACACCCCATTGGGCCCCTGCATGCGGGCGCAAAGCCTTGAAGCACCCTCTCTGGGGCTTTGCCTGTGTGGCGCTCAGTCCGATGCCCGCAGCCCTCATTCTAGGCCCTGCCTGTAAAGTGCAGCTCGCCACGATCCCCTCCGGGCTCTTTGCCTGAGGGGAGCCAAACCACTGTCCCTCCTTCGAGGACCCCCATGGGGTGCGCATCCAACCATTCCTATTTGTACTGCAGAGTGCAGAGCCACTGCCCCTTCCTCTTGGCCTGGCCTGTGGGGCTTATAGCGCGATGTCTGTGCATGTAGAGGGAACCTGTGCATGAACCCCCCTCACTGGGCCCTGTCTGTGGAATGCAGGGGTAATGTCCTTCCATCGATGCCCCCCCATGGGGTGCGCATCCCCCCAACCCTTTCCCATTTGTACTGCAGAGCCAGAGTGCAGAACAACTGGCCCTTCCCCCTGGCCTGGCCTGTGGGGCTTATTGCGAGATTTCTCTGCCTGTAGAAGGCAGGTCTCCATTAACCCCCTTCCTGCTCCCACACCTGCGGAATGCAAGGGGTAATGTCCCTCGGTCCGTACCAGTTCCCGCTCCCTCACACCCTGACACTTTCGGCTTCTGCTCTGCCTTCCCCTCCGGGTTGAGGTCCTGCGGGTGGGTGCGCTGCTCGATGGAACTTGGGAGCCCCCTCTCCGCATTTGCTCCCAAGTACTAAGTGCTGCCAAGTACCAAGCAGCTGCCACACAGCCCCATTGAGCGCCGCCGGCCCCTGAATGCATCTGCCTAGAAATGAACACGAGGCAGGGAGTGGGTGAATGGTCAGGAGAGGGGGCTCTCCCGGAGGAAGGGGCGAGGAGCTATGATTTTATGGAGCGCTCAGAAGCAGCGCCTTTCAGATTTATGTGCACTTCGACAACCGCAAGATCTGAGGAATCCCTTCGAGTGGGCTTCAGAGGGACTTTTGCAACCTTCTCAAAGCGGGCTGGGGCTGATCTCTGGAGGGGCTTGGCATCAATAGTAACGTTTCCAAATTACCATCATGACTCTGGGCTATAGCTTGTTTAATCTTCCCGACGGCCCCCAGCGCCTAGAGACCCTCACGGGTGATTGTGCCGCTTTACAAATGTGGATTATCATGTCATATGCTGGGATTCCCATATAACTGTAATTACTAATCAAAGGCCGGCTTAATATCCCACCCGCATTCTGTTTGCCCCGCACAGCTGGTCAGGGGGCGTCCTCCGCAGAGGGGTCTGGGCTGCTGCTGCTCTCACACTGCACTACAGCTAGTGCATACTGGCCGGGCTCTGCAGGAAAACGCACAGCTGATACAGCGCCTCTCAAGAGACAACCGCGTGGGAGCTATGCAAATGTTTATAAGTGTGAATGCGGTGGCACTGGTGCCTCTCTGGTGCCTATTAGACTCGCAAGTCCTTGGGGAAAAAAACAATTTTGTGTTTGTAATCATTTTGGTGCATTTAAGACAGAGCTGCACGAAACTTCATCTTAAAAGGATGCCCTGCCACGGTCTAAGGTAGCTCTGTGCCACCATGGCTCACTGCTTTTCTCTGCCCGGCCACAGGCTCTGCTGACTTGAGAAATCCGTGGCTCACAGGGCTCGGGTGGCTTCCTGACACTGTGGAACTGTTCCTTCTATGTTTTTTCAGGAATACCCGTCTGTCGGAATCTGGCCTTCCCCTGGCACGGCTAGCATTGGGATGCTGTGGCTCACAGTACTCTGCGCCCCCACAGGTGTGGACTCACTGGAGTCAAATCTGTAGTTGCACAGTTCATTAAAACAACCATTTGCAATGCAATAGGTCTTGCATTTGCGAGAGTTTGAGCTATTGGCATTGTAAATGGCAATGCCTTTTATTAAAAGCGTTTGAAAACCTGCAAGCTGTGCGTAAACAAGCACTTTGTGATTGTAGTCCTTGCTTATGAGAAGCAAAGCTGGCAGTCTCTTTTACTGACAGCCTTGCTTCTCGTAAGCAAGGACTATACGTACAAAGTGCATGTTTATGCATGGCTTGTAGGTTTTCAAAACAAAGGAATAAAAGGCATTGTCATTTACAATGCCAATAGCTCCAACTCTTGCAAATGCAAGACCTATTGCATTGCAAATGCTTGTTATAGAAGGTTGTTGAGTGATCCCTACCTTGCATCCCATAATCATGACTAGGATGTTAAGGTCATGGGAAGTTTCATTAGTAAGCTTGGCCTATAAAGTACTAGAATTCCACCATCCAAATGAATATTTTAAAAGAAGCCATGGCGTCTTTGACAAAAAAAAATTATATTTTCAAATAGAAAGATCATGCTTTTAATGTTTTGGTCAAATTTTTCATGCACTACTTTGCATGCTAGTGACTCTGCTTATAACCATATGATCCAAGAATGGGACCGCAACGTCTAATCCATGAGCTGGATAATTTCTCCAAAATGAGCCTGATGGAAATAAATATTTAAAAACAAAGGTCATGATTATAATACACTGTCGCCGCAAACAGCCAAAATTCATAATCAACGACATTAAGTTGGAAGTAGTTGATAACAAATATCTGGGGATACACCTGGATCAAAGGTTTTCCTTCACCAGGCATTTTGAAACACTTGAAAAGAAGGGAACGGCTTTACTGCATGCATTCTGCAGTATATCAAAACACCTGAAAGGCCCTTTGTTTACCCCTCTTCTAGCAGTCATCAAAGCTAAATTACTCCCATCGATAGCCTATGGAAATGTGGTTCATCATGGAAGAAGTGCTCCAATACTAGACAAAATTCAAACCAGAGTGTACAAACGAGTATTTTGCTTAGCGTGTGATGCCTCACCAGCTCAGGTACGTGTCGAGTTTGGATTACAGCACCAAATACTCCACAAAAGTTACGAGTCAAATTCTGGTATAATATATGGATCGAGCGTGATTTAGAAATTAATGCAGCACTCTGGGAAGCCATGCAAAACGATACTAAATCACACTATGCGAAGTACCTAAATGCCTCTCTGATAATCACCAAGTTGACAGATGTTTGGCAAAGGAAACTACCCGTAGTATCATTCAAGCAGATTGTGAAAAAAGCGTCCAACTCGCACTCTTTCATTGAAGACAAAACAACCTTAAGACAACGAGCACACGCAGGGATGGTTTTGCAATCCTACACAAGGCTGGAGCCAGCAGGTTACCTAGGCCTTGCTTTCCCCTCTCATTTAAAATTCTTGAAGCTGCGCATGGGGCAATTGCCCACAAATGCCGATCAACCTGACTGGAGGACCCTGGGCCCAAAAGATTGTAACTTGTGTAGAGCAGCAGTTCAAGACTTTATGCACCTGATATGCATCTGCCCGATGCTAGAGTGTGATCGCCGGATTTTACCGAGGAGGAAGTTCAATGAAAAAGGCATTCGCACCTGTCGCTCAGCAATACTAAAAACTTTGGACTCAGTTGATCCACAATTCATTTGTCAAATAATCAAATGTGTAACTAATTTTGAGAACTTATTGAAAGGATAATATAGGTTACAATTATAGTTCAGCAAACTCAGTTTGCTTTTTTAAAAATGTTTTTTAAATGTGGCATCAGTAGCTCACATTTAACTTATTATAGCATGTTAAGGAAATGTATTTTATGTTCTGGAACATTGTAACGGTTTTAATTAACTATACAATAATGAATTTTTCCACATGATCCAAGCAGAGATGGTATTTCTTTTGTTTTGCTACGCAGAATAAAGGGGACCCCCTCTGAAAGAACAATAAAAGGTCAGGGAGAAGAGGGGAAAACCAGACACATCAAAACAAAAAATCTCCCTCTGACCTACAAATATGTTACATTGACATTATTTCAGTTTCTTATGTAGCCATCCAAGAACTGTTCTAGACACAAACTAGTTCACAAGAATATCTTTTTAATTTGTTTTATCAAAAATATTTTCATCTTCTTATACCCTTTTTTTCATATATAAAATATTTATCTTTTTTTCATGATTGTAGAGTAACAATGCATAAATTATTAAGAATCAAAACGTATATATTACAAAAATCAAAAGGCATAATATACACAACAAAAAAATAATAAATAGACCCTGGGAGAGGGAACACTCAACAGACTCACACAACCACTTTCAGGTTGATGGGGTTTATGAAAAAGGAATTTGAGCGTAACTGCATCATTGTTAACTTTGCTGACCGGTTGGTGCTGTCTCACATCCCCCTCCCCTTGCTGTCTTTCTACTAATACCAGATTCCTGGGGCTATCTGGAAAGAAAGTCTACATTGACTTGGTCTGTTCCTCTTCGGTGCTGGGGGTGGAACCTATGTGGCTGTAGGGCCAGAAACTACCTTAATACCCTCTCAATATTGCCTTGATTACGAGCTAACCATTCCAGGGGGTGTGATCCGTGAATTAAGTAAATTCTCGTCCCTCCAAATAGTACTGCAGGGTATCAATGGCCCATTTGATTGCAAGGGTGTCCCTTCTCTCTAACTGCATAGTTCTTCTCCCTGGGGAACAGTTTACAGCAGTTTACAGCTTATAAATAGAATGGGTCTTTCCTCTCCCTGGGGTGTCTTTTGAGATAACACCGCCCCAAGACCCCTATCGGAGGCGTTGGTCTGTAGAATGAAGGGGAGTGAGTAATCAGGGCTTGCTAGGACAGTTTTGGAGGTGAGGGAGGTCTTTAATGCTTCAAAGGTCTGGAGTAACTCAGGGGAAGGATGCCCAATACGACTTCTGTTTTCATAGTTTTCTGCAGAAAGTCTGTCAGAGGAGCTGCTGTTTGGGAGAAGTTAGGGATAAACCTCCAATAGTATCCTAGAATTCCCAGAAAGGTTTTTGAGGTCGCGTTTGGTTTTGGGAAAAGGAATCTGGGGGATAGCCATTAATTTGTTGTTTTGTGGTCTGGTGACTCCCTCCCCTAACATATACCCCAGATATCGGACTGTTTGTGCCGCCAGATGACTTTTGGCTGGGTAGATTTTTAGACCGTACAACCCCAAGGCCTGTATTCCAAATAGGTGTTCTAAGTGTTGTTCCCATGTATCACTGTAAGTGATGATGTCATCTATATAGGCCACCATGTACCTTTCATGTGGTTGAAGAATTATGTTCATGGCTCGCTGAAAGGTGGCGGGGGCACCGTACAACCTGAAAGGAAACACCGCAAATTGGTATAACCCATCCGGGGTGGAAAAGGCAATTTTTTCTTTATCCTGGTCTCTCAGAGGGATTTGCCAGTACCCTTTGCACAGGTCCAGGGGGCTGATCTACTTGGCTTTACCCATATGTTTTATCAGTTCATCTACCCTAGGTAGCGGATAGGAGTCAAACTCTGATATTTTATTGACTTCTCTGAAGTCTTCAGAAACGCACCGATCCATCCGGCTTCTGTACCAAAACAATAGGCAAGCTCCATTCGTCCAGATGGTTCAATGATTCCTATACGTAGCATTTGTTGGACCTCTTCTTTGATAGTGGTTTCTACGGGCCTCAGGTATCCTGTAGGATCTGAGGCATAACTTTCTCCCCGGAAGGGTTTTTATAGCGTGTTCTAGTAAGGACGTTTTTCAAGGGGAAAGGGGAAAGGGAAAACACCTCTTGTAATACGTAAAGGGCATAAACCAGATGTTGTTTCATGGTGAGAGATTAGTACGTGTCCACACATTGATCAAACAAAGGCGTCTTCCCTGATGTCATCCCTACCAACGCTGAAATGGGCCCCTCCCACTTTTTCAACAGATTTATATGGTAGATCTGTGAAATACCCCGGTTGGCATCTGTCTTGATACGATAGGTCACAGGAGTCACCTTCTCCAGCAGAGTAAAGGGTCCCTGCCACTTACCTAACAGCTTGTGATCAGATGATGCTATAATGAGTAATACCGGATCCCCTACTCTGAAGGAACTCTCTTTGGCCTTTTTGTCATATTGGGCCTTCTGTGTGGTCTGGTCCTCTTCCATGTTTCGGACAATGACCGGAATTTGTCCTAAATGGGTTTTAAGGTTTGACACGTATTCTACCAAGGGTTTGGTTTCATTCATCTCATTCTCCCAGGCTTCATGAGCAATTTCAAACAGAGATCGTGGTTGGTGGGCGTTTAACTGCTCAAAAGGAGAGTAGCCCGTGCTTTTTTGTACTTTACCCCGGATGGCGAATAATGCTAGGGGCAACATATCCTCCCACCTCCTAGTTTCCAGTGCCAGGAGTTTCTTTAGAGCGCTCTTTAGGGTGGAGTTGTACCGCTCCACTAACCTGTCTGTTTACGGGTGGTAGGCAGCCATGCGGATATGCTTAATGCCAAGTTGGGTACACACTTGTCTCATCAATTTGAAGACAAATGGGGTCCATTGGTCCGTTAAGATGTCCTTTGGGAACCCCACCTGGGAAAATATGTTTATCATGGCTTTGGCAATACAGGAAGCATTTGGGTGACGTAAGGCTACAGCCTCGGGAAAACGGGTGGCGTAGTTGACTAAGACCAGCACATAGCGACACCCACTTCAGGAGGGCAATGAGGGACCTATGATGTCCATTCCTACTCTACAAAAAGGTTTGTCTATAATAGGAGCGGATGAAGGGGTACCCAGGGTGGTCTATATCGGCTGTTTTTCTGGCAAATAGGACACTCCCGGCAATACCTTTGTACCTGCTGATATACCCCTGGCCA
The DNA here is from genome assembly GCF_964263255.1 of Lissotriton vulgaris. Lineage (NCBI taxonomy): Eukaryota > Metazoa > Chordata > Amphibia > Caudata > Salamandridae > Lissotriton > Lissotriton vulgaris. The sequence continues at coordinate 625,426,145 of NC_141696.1, read as the reverse complement.
ATAGAACTTCTCCAGGATTGCTTTTCAGTGTTTTCGTTGCTAAAGTGTCCACCCAAGAGATGACATTGTGCCAGATACAGGCCCTTTTCACGAAACAGTCCGGGTACTAACAGCTGGAGGGGTTGTGTGGGGCCTCCTTTCCTATACAATAACCCATTCCTTATAAAGAAGTAGGGACCCACTAGAAGGGGGTCCTCCTGCTCTATCGCTCTCTCCCATGCTTCTTGTAGAATTGGATCCTCTCTTTGTGCAGCATGGAAATTTCGGTCTGTTTCCCATGGATTCTCTTCCTGTAGAACTGGAAAGACCGGGACAGGTTTCCTTTTCTCCTCTCTTCTTTGTTTCTGGCTTTTTCCTAGTCTTTGAGTGGGGCCATTCCGGGTTTTCGTCCTGAGAGAAGGGCACCATTTCCCACCATTTCCCACCTTCTTCTTGTGTTTCCTTAATCATCCTAGGCACGTCCGGATAATCATTTCCGATGATCAATTGTTCAGGTAGCCGTGGGATGAGCCCTACCCGCAGAGAGGAAACAGGATCAGTCCAGTGTTAGACATGAACATTGGTGGTAGGGTATTGCTTTTTTGTCTCCATGCATGCATTGTATGGGTACCATTCCATCAGTGTGGCTCATACCCTGTTTCAGTTCTTGGGGTCGTAAGACACTCTGAAGGCATCCCCTATCCACCAAGGCGGAGACTGGTTGTCCATTCACAGTAAGCCTACAGTGATAAGGGGGGTTCCTTTCTGGAGGGGAACAATAGTAGTACCGTACTACTCAGACCCCCATTGGTTCTTCCTTCTGTGGGCAGGATCTCGCTATGTGCCCTATACCACCACAATTAAAACACTGTGGTCCCACCAGGGGGGTCTAAATACGCCCGGGCCAGGTATCACTGTGACAGGATCGGGTTTCCGCACAATAGGGGGTCAGGATGGACGATGACCCCCACGACCTCCGGACCTCCAGGGCGGTTCATCACGTCCCCTCTGTGTTTCTTGGGCTCTGCTGTACCCACTGGCGATCTCTACGGCTGACATGCTGTCAGAACCACTTCTGGATTGGAAGATGCAGGGACGACAGGTATTGTTCGAGGTAGATTTTGGCCATTATTTCTTCTTTGGTGGTAGCAGCGGGTTTCAACCCACGGTCAGCCATGTCTTTTACCCTAAAATATAACACTCTAGGGGTCTCTTGGGGACCTTCCTTTATCTGGCAGAGTCTGATCCTGTATGTTTCGTCAACGACCCCAAGCCGCTCTAGTATGCACGGTTTAATGCCCACATATGGGGTCAGTCCTTGCAGATTCGCTGCTTGGTAGGCGGCTTGTAGGTCACTGGACAATAATGGGCCCAGGTACTGTCCCCAATTATCAAGGGGCCAGGCTGCTGCCATGGCCTTCCGTTCAAAGTTATTACAAAAATAGTCTGGATCCTCTCCACTCATGTACCTCTGCATCACCACAAAGGGAAGAAAGGTAGTCCCCCTCTGGTGTCCAATGGCCTCTGCAAGCTTTTCCATGGCTGCCTCTTGAGTCTTGCTTTGTTGCAGTTTGCTGCTGGCCTTTTCCACCACCGCGAGGAATCGTTCCATGACCTTTTCTAGGCTTCCCTGGCTTTACCACCATCTTGGTGATCACAGCCTCCATGTCTCCGGACGATTCAACTTCTGACACCACCTGTGGGAGCGCAGGCCGGATAAAAAGACGCAGAGACTGTATGTATTTATTAATGTTGACAACATTATTGGGGTTCACAAGTTCTTAGGTATAAGGGGTATATCTCCTTCTCCGTCCTTCAGATCTTCCTCCTCCTGGGTGACAGGTCTTACTTCCCTCGTCTCGCTTTCCTTTTTCCCGAGGTCTTCCCCGGAGGCTCAGAAATGAAGAGAGACCGGAACTGTCCCTAACTGTTTTGATCGGGGTTAATCAGTCGTGCACCCTCCACCTCACCCGTCCAGTGTCGCAAGACAAAACTAAAGATGAAAGTGGGGTTTTCCCCAAGAAAATCTAAATCAAAGAAATTGGAAGACACAGACAATCCTGGAATGCTTCTCAGGCTTGTCTGCTCCGGTATTAAGGGGATCCTGCTTCCTACTTCAGCAGATCGCCTTGTTAAAGTATAGGGATATATGGCGGCCCCTTTTACGGGATCTCAGGGTGGTGTAACACAGGGTCTCAGGGATAGTGTGTGATGAGGGTGACCAGCGCTTTATATACAGTGCCTGTGTTCGTGCTCTTGTTCCCTTTCTGCTGCCCTAAGTCCCTCCCCGCCGCCCTCGGTCCCTTCCCTCTGCTTGCCCCTCCCGTTGACACTCACCTGCTCTGCCGCAACTCTCCTGAGTTGTGGCAGCTCTCCTGCATCCTCCAGAGGACACCACCACTCCTCACTCCATCGCTCATCTTCCACCTCGGTTTTGACTTCTTCTTCTATGGTTCTGCCTCCTGGGTCTACCACGCGATCCGTTTCACCCATGCTCTTTCCATCCCTCCGACTCGCTTCGCCTTCTACCTCTGCACGGTCCTTTTCCTCTTTCCGCTCATAGGCTCCTCCGGAGTCAGCTCCTCCTTCTTCCACCGCGTCACAGCACTGTCTCTCCTCCTGTGTGAACACATGACATGGAGGCGGGATTATCTTCCCGTGCTGAATGAAGTCTGGGTTATGTATCCGGTTCCCTCTCTGCTGGTGGACGTCTGATCGAGTACTGTCACCCTGAAAGGTAGGTATATGTCTGGGACCGATTGGGGCTAAGTGGAATGCAGATGGTAGAATACCTAGGTGAAATTTCAGGAACTTCTCTTTAATGGGCTTGGAGAAGCCGATGTGAAGGTACGTTTGTGGCATAATTTTGATGTAACTCTGAATAGTGAACCAGCCGTGTGCTCTCTGACAGGATGGCTGTATCCAGCATAAGAGACTCTCTTTTGACAGTTTTGTTGACTAGGTTTTTGAAGCTCATGTAGGTCCCTAATGTCTCCCAAAGGACACGTAGACCTAGTATGCATTTAGGGTTACTGGGCCCTTTCTAATTTTATACCAGCTTTGGTATATGCACCTTTGCAGGCCACTCTAATTTAAATTGTGCCGGGGACGAATATCTTGGCAAACCATAAATAGTTTGTAGTTCCCTTGCTATAGTGCAGTCCAGTGTTTTTGCGTCCCTCCCTCTTAAGGCCTCATTTCCGTAGATGATAGATGGTGTAAGTTTTGCCTGTATCACCCGAGTCAGTGACGAGAAACTTGTGCCAGAAATCCTATGTTTTTGAATTCTAAGTGCCATGACTCTCGCTATCCCCCTCTTTTTATGGCCTCCCGTTGGACCGAAAAATTCCCTTTGCTATCGATAATCACTCACAGGTATTTATGCTGTTGTACAATTTCCAGCTGGTGTGTTGCCAGGTGCCAGGGATAGAATGACTTTGCACGTCGTATATTCACACACATAACCTTTGTTTTTTCTTGGTTAATGCTCAGTCCATTATCTTCTGAGTAACAAGATGTTGCAACAAGCAAGCTTTGTAGGCCAATTGGGGTCCGGCTAATAAGCACAAGATAATCAGCGTAAAAAAGGTTTGATAAGGCCAAGCCTCCGAGCTTCGGAGCATGTGATTTGCACTCAAGCAGCCAGGCTGATAAATCTGCCATAAAAAGATTGAAGAGTATTGGTGCTAGCACGCAGCCCTTCTTCAGTCCTCAGGTCGTAGGGATCTTTTTTGTTAAGTAATCTCCAGCGTCTAATTTTACTTGCACCCACGTTTTGGAGTGTAGGAGGATTAACGGTTTTAAAAGTAGTGGTGGAATTTTCTGTTTTTGCTGCTTTTGACATAGTATATTTCTGTTAATGTGGTCAAATGCTGAACTGTAGTCAATAAAACATGTATACAGGAGTTGTTTGAGTGTAATTGTGGTGTCTATCACCAGTGAGAGGGTTAAGATATTAGTGGCGGTCCCCATGTTCTTACAAAAGCCTTTTTGATTTGGTGGAAGTGCTGCATTTTCTGTTGGCCAAGTAGTTAGTTCTTGTAGTATTAGCCCTGCATAGTATTTGGCTTCCTTGTCCCGTAAGGCTACTAGCTGGTAATTTTTAGGATCATTCCTACTACCTTATTGGTGGATTGGGGAGATAATAGAACCCCTCCATGATGCTGGAATCGTTGATGTTTGCAGGATTGCTACGAAGATCGATTTTAATGCTTTCTTTTTTTGACAGAGTTTTATATAGCGCAAACTTGACCCAAAGGTATCGGGTATCAGAGCGCTTTACATAGCAGTATTTGCGTTACATGAGGACATATTCATTTTTGTTAGGCACAGGGAGTTTAAGTGATTTGCCCAGAATCACAGGATGTTCAGCCTCATTGCAGAGACTCGAACCCCGTTCCCCCGATTCCAGATCGACCGCCCTAGCCGTTAGGCCAAATCCTCTCCCCGCTTTGGCCCGATATTCTTGGTCAAGTTTGAAAAGAATTAGCGGGACCCCATTAGGGCCTGGTGCGCCTTCTCGCTTGCCCTCAGAAATTCTTTTACAAGTTTGATTGTCCATGATGGTTAATATCTGTTCCAGTGTGAGAATAAGATCGTTTTGGGACGATAATTTAAGTTAATCCAAGGTGTGTTTGTGCTGGTTCTGGTCTTTAGATCGCTCTTAAAAAGAAGTTGAAGAAAAGTGTACCAGGCATCTTCTGTCAAATGTGAATTGATTCCTTGGATCGATGGATTGGTCAAAGAGTTAATTGTTTTCCAGAAATGCGAGTTGTTGTCGGTCTTAATATTGTATAAAAGTTTTGCCCACAGACCCTCTTCTTCTTTTTAGTTTTTTTCGTGTAGCTTTAATTTGCCTCAGTTTAGTCAAAGTGTAAAGGTCTTGACCACATTTTTTTTAATTTCCAAAGTGCACAATTTATGGATTCCTTAAGATGTTTTACTTGTGTCTTTTTTGCAATAGCGAAAGTGAGGGATGATGAGCTGCCCTCCTGTTTTGTTGTTGTTCCTTTTTATCTCCGTGTACATTGCCTAAATTTTTTGTGACTGTCTCCCAACTTTTTATTGTGTAAGGCTCTGCAGCTTAATCTTCACCGAGTAGTTTTCACGGGCCAAAAGGCCTTCCAGGTCATCGGTTTTGCATTTTACTCTTTTATTGTTAGTTGTATATGCTGGGCATTGTGCATTTGCTGGCAGTGATCGAGTTGTTGCAACATTTTCATTGTAGTTTCTTGCGGCAAGTGATCACTATGGTCCACGATTCCAATGTGGCAGTCCTCTACTTTTGCAAGCATTGGGAGAGAAAGATAAAAGTATAATCAATTGTCGTGCTTGCTACTGCGTTATGGAATGTTGCCGTCTGTAGACGATCTCCTGGGAATCTGCCATTTACTGAACTTCTGCTGTAACTTAGTTTGTCTTCCGTAAGTAGTGCTTTCTTGTGGCGCTATGTCCCATACGAATGGAGCATCTTCCATGTAATTATCATCGACTGTTGAGCTCAGCATGTGTAGATTAAAGTCCCCAGTAATAATCATGTTGGTCGCTTTCTCCTCCATTAATATTTTCATACATTTTTCCCCTAACTGATTGGTGCCCTTAGTTTTATTACGCTGGTGTAGGTACACGTTTATTAATAGCACATATTGGTTTTTGTTCGCCCCTGTGTCATTATTCTAAGCACTTGCATTGCGTTGGGGGGTTATAAATTGTAGGACAGTGATTCCACTGCATAGATGCTCCTTATAGAGCTATAAGTGGCAAGACCCCTCTTCCGATGGCCGAATTCAGCACTCTTCTTGGCTGCTAAATGAGTGGATTAAATTCTTGCAGTTCAATTGGGGATTCGCACCATGTTTCCAGCACTGAAATAATGTCAACGTTTTTAAGATATAATTGCAGCTCCGGGTCCGAAGTCTTATCTCCCATACCGTTAATGTTTCAGGAGCAGAGTTTTAGAGTATTTTTTGTATTTGATGTGATTGACAGATAATGTCAAAGATTATGACTTTTGGTGTTTATAGTCCTGGACAGCCATCCCCACTCTTGTGGGACTATAAATCCAGATTTGTTTATCCTAAAATTCGGCTGCTCCACGGATTCTGTACTCCTGGGAGATTTGCTGCAGGCTCCTCGACATACTGAGTATGATCAAATGCTACATGTGCCATTGATCGTAGGGGCACTCTGTCTATCCTTATTTGTTCAAGCTCAATCTTTGTAATTCATTTGAGCAGGTTGCCCCCACTTGCCTTCTGACGGCCACCTATATGGGGGAGGACATCGATCAATAATTGACTATATATTTACCTCTAGGAACCTATTGAACTGAATTATGGATGTGGGACTGTTTGCCTGAATATTTTCAGCAATCAAAATCCACTCATTACCCTTGTGTGCCCCGAAGTTCAAATTCAAAAAATTGCTGTCAGGGATATTAACGCTAGCATGAGGGGTGGGGGGCAATGGGCTAGTATGGAGGACTGCCAATTTGAGAGACTTCCAACACAAACTTTGTATTTTGTATCTAGATGTGGTGACTGTCTCTTACTGGATCTAGGTACAGCTAGTGGGGTTGAGACTTTCCTTGAGTTGTGGTGCACCATTAGAGACCTTTTACTGAAGCCCCCGGAAACTCACTAATTCGAATCGTCAACCTTGGTTTGGAAAGGCATGTAGGCAAGCCAATAAAACGCCTACGTAGTGAGTTGCTTGTTAAGCCTATGGATAAAAAGACGATTGCCTTATGTAGAAGCTAATACAAAAGGGCTAAATGTAAATGCACGTTCGAATTGTAAGATGAGCTTGGAATAAATTGTTACCTCTTGTAGGATAAGAAATACTTGGCTGTTTTCAGCATGCCGGTACCTATAATACATTATTTAATTTTCATAACTATTGTTTGTGTGCCATTTTCAGCTCAAATGACTGGGTGACCCATATTACTAATATTTACTGACCAGACAATGAAGTCATAGAGTTACGGTGCCTATGTTCCCCTTGAAATTGAATCCTCTCTAGAAGAGGCTGCTGAAGCTATTTACGCTAACCATGCAAACAAAGCCCCAGGTCGTCATGGGATGCCCGTGGATCCCTATAACCTCGAGGGGGATCAGTTGGCACCTCTAATTACCAACTATACCAGTCTAGCTTGCAAAACTGGCTTCCCAGAGTCTTGGCATTTAGCCATTATTGTTCCTGTTTTTAAAAAAAGGAATCGGTCCAACTTACAGTTGCTCCCGGACGACTTCCCTGTTAGATTCCACCATGAAAGTCATAGGTAGGGTTATTTTCAACAGAATAACATCTCGGGTGACCGACAATCATACAATGTCTAAAGCGCAATATGGATTTAGGTCTGTTTGGGTACGTTGGAGCAGAGCCTGAACCTGCACCTCTTGATAAGTAAGTGCACGATTACAGCCCCATTTATCTAATTTTTATGGCTCTCTCCTTTGCATTTGATAGTGTAGTCCGATCCAAAACATGGGCCATAGCAGAGTCCATGGGTATTGATATTGATTTAGTTGCTTTCCTACAAGCTATTCTTGATCATAAAGCCGCTGTTAGATATGGGGTAAAGTGCAAATGCTAAGAGTCCTTTAGTTAAGTATGAAGAGTCAAAGGAATAAATGTACCATGTAATATTTGATACAGTCACGAATAAAAAGTTTTACAAAAAAAAAGTATGAAGAGTCCAAAAGGGATGTGTCTTGCCCCTATCCAATTTCTATTATACATCAATGGGCTAGACTCGGTCCTGGTTAGCAATGGCAGGAACATGCCAACTGTGAAGGGCACTGCTGCCCCTGTCCTTTTATATGCAAATGACACAGTCGTACTATGTAGAATGTCTAACAGGCTCCAAACCTTTTAAGATTCTTTTGTTTGCTTTATAGGTGATCTGAACAAAGCCACCAACCTAATTAAAACCTTTGTAATTGCCTGCAGCACTAAGAACCTTAGGCCAAGATGTACCACGCTACATGGTACCCTGATTGCGAGAACACACAAATTTCCTTATTTGAGGGTTACTTTTGTTTCTAATGAGTCATGTGCGCGTCGTTTGGCTCAGAGAATGTTCAAGTTTTGCAATTATGTTTTTTTTTCATGTAACCTTGCTTCGAAGATTTGTAAAAAGCCCATGGCACCACTTATTGAAATGTATAAAATAAAATGCCTACCCACTCTAACTTACTCGTCTGGTGTGAGGGGTAATAAGACTGTTAAATGTTTGCAGTGTGAGGGAAAACGGAGTATGCAGGATAATATTAACTTGGACCCGTTAATGCTGTGATGTTCCATTTGATGCTATTCTGAAACTATTTTTAACAAGGAGATTATTATGGATCGCTTATCCTGTGGTAGGGTCCTCCGGATCCCTTGGTTATGTTATATTAAGGAGGTCTGCATCAAGATAGGGAGGCTTGGAACCATTAGGTGCCAGCTCTCTTTACCCCAGGGCGAGTTTGATTCATCTTCTGTCCTTGCCTGTCCCTATGATAAGCACACTCTACAGACCCTAGCACACTTTACATTTTTCTGTAAATTTAGTCCTATACATACTAAAATGTTTTTCATTCCGCCACTCCGTAGTGCTCCATTGACCAGATGTAGCTCTGCGTAATTATACCTACAGATTCATTGTTCTCCCAAGGTTTGCATATGTGTTTCAACATTTCATACATTTGCCTTGCGGTGTTGGCAGTCTCTTATGTTTTAAATTATAGATATATATTTTAGACCATTTTTATTATGGTAATCATTTTTATCTGAGTTTGTATTTCTAGTAATTGTATATATTGTGGATGACGATAGTGTGCTTTTATGACTTTTTTTGTAATGATCGAATAAATCTCATTGATTGATTGACTTCTAAGTCTAAATCTTGTAGTATGACGCTTTATCTAAAACAAGTCTGTGGAGATTTACTTTTCTAGGGTATATGGTGATGCTTTCCCATAATTTTCTTGAGTTGTGTATCAAGTGTGTTTTCGAGTAGAGGAATTTGTCTGCGCTTCTGATGAAGCATAGCAAAGCGACAGTCCACCATGTAGGAGAAGATATTGTTGATGAGCGTTCCCGTTCTGTTAGAATTCCGTTGGCACCTAGCATTAGGAGGAGGTCATCCCTGGATAGTTCTGGTTTGAGAGGGGAGGGGGCGATATGTGTGCAGAAATGCTATTGCTACTATAGTAAAGAGAAGGGAAATCTGGGTTTTGTTTTTGTACGCAGTCTTATATTTTTAACCATAGTGTTTTGACATTTTGTAGCTAAATGGTGTGTTTTCTATGTCTCCTATTTCTCCTTAACAATTCCAACATTGATTAGAATGTAGTAGCTCTATTTTGAGTAATTTTTCAGGAGTCCAGAAAGTTTTGTAAATTGCCCATAGTATTGTTTGCTCTAACAAAGGAGTGATTTTTTCCATGAAGGGAATCGGGCGGGTGTTAAGTTTACTAAGGTGTGTGTTCCTTTTGTTTATTAAATTCTGAGTTAGATAAGCTCTGATTACTTATAATATTTCGCAAGCTTTGCGCTTTGCACGCAAAATGCTATAACTTTGTCAGATTTTGCAGTAAGAGGTGGAGATGTGGGTCGTTGTTTTTCCATACCCTCTTGGGGGTTACTTTAAGCATAAGGAAATTGTAGAAATCTATATGTCAAATTTTTTCTGTAATTCAGAGAATAATTTAGGGTTGTCAGGCAAGCCTAGGTCTTTGATGAGATTAATTACTTTGTTGGCCCAGCTCTCCCAATCTGTTCCATCTAGCTTGAGATATGCATTGCATCATTAGGGTAGAGAAATTAGATTTAGGCATTTGCAGAAACAAGTTTATCTCGTTTTTTATGCATCTGTGGTGCTAAATATCATTTTGTGAAAGAGATTAAGTTTGATGTGATTGATAGGTTTTATTTTTAACATGGCACATTAAGCTGGGGCAGTGGCCTAGCAACATGGCCTACAGGACGTGAGCCTTCTCAGCTCCCCGTCCGTCCGCCCAACTTATCCTAAATTTCTCCTGGAGGCCCCGCTGAAAAACAGATTTTTGGAGCGGGAAACGATTAGCGAACCTCTCTGGGTCCGCTGGTTTGAATCTGGGCAGGCTGCGGCTGTGCTGAAAGAGACGGTGTGTGGTGCCGATCGGGCCTGCGCTGGACGTTCTGCTGCACCCAGAGCCCGGGCGTAGGAGGTTTGGCCTGGCAGAGGAGCGGGCACGCTGTCAAGGCACCTTTCAAATCAGTCGCCCAGTGTACTCTTGCTCAGACACTTACACTGTATGAATAGCTCGTTTGTGAGTGTGGCAGGTGCACGGGCCGGGGTTCACAATGGGCAAAGATAAGTCCCAGAAGGCGGCTGGCGCCAATGCAATTACTCAGTACACCACACCTAGGCCCCACCCCCATGAGTTTCGCCCTAGTGGGCTACGGGCTCCCCCCCCACGCCAGACCAGAGAGCCTGGAGGGGCAGATCGGGACTGGAGGTGGGAGGGGGGTGGGGAGGAGCCCGTAGCCCACTAGGGAAAAACTCATGGCAGCCATACAGGGCTCCAGAAAAGCGCTGGAAGATAGAATAGGCACTGTCTCTGTGGATGTGAACCTACTACGCGCGGACCTCTGCAAGGTAGCAGATACAGTTACGAGCGCTGAGGGTGATATAGCGGCCTTGAAAGGTGTGGTGTTCACTCTCAAGCAGCAGGTGGCGCAGATGATTGTGGTTACGAAAGCCCTGTAGAGTCGTGCTGAGGAGGCAGAGGGAAGGGCGAGACGTAGCAAAATTAGAGTGCTTGTCAACCCGGAAAGAGCAAGCAGTTCCGGAAACGTTTGATTCGTACCCAGGGCCAGACTGGGAACCTAAACTGGCCCTGGCAAAGAGCTCGATCAGCCCCACTGGGAGCGGCGAGCTGTTTGCCAGGGCCGGTTTCGGCCGATTTTATTACAGGGGCTGATTTTGCACATATGCTGCAAAAACGGCCCTGTAACAAATACTGCCCCAGGGTCCCAAAATCGGCCACCACCCTAGGGTCCTACCAGGGTAAATGCTGAGTGCCAACTACGGCCAGTCAGACCCTGTTTGTGCCCTTAGGGACTGTCAGACTTAATCGTGATTGAGAGGGTGCATAGGGCTCTCGTCCCCCCCACCCTCCTCCCCAGGGGTGCAGCCTCGAGCTATCAAAGCTAAAATCCTCAACTACAGGGATAGAGACTGGATCGTAAAGGCGACTGGGAGCACAAGGATCTTCATTATGACAATAACAAAGTGTCTATTTACCCTTATTATACCAAGCAAGCCCAGGATCTTCGAAAATCCTTCCTAGGGGTGAAGCGCAAGCTGTGCGACTTAAATGTGCAATATGTGCTCCTGTATCCCGCCAAACTGAAGGTGATCTCGGGGGGGAGGGGGGTGGGGGGGGGGGGCACAAGGCGCATTTCTTTGACTCCCCGGAAGATGTTTGGGAATGGCTCAAGATCCGTGGTGATGGCCTGCCGCCAGGAGAAGCACGGGGTCACAAGCGACGATGGGGGACTTGTCGGACGGAGATTGCCGGCAGTAACAGTATCGAGTGGAACCGCAAAATGCCCCAGAGACTTCGAAGAGCAGGATTATGGTGGGTGCCGACGGGACGCTGCAGTCTGACCCCCTTGTGGAGAGTACTGCGGAAGTCGATTTACTGGGAATTGCGGCTGCTCAACAGGATGCGCAGGATCAAATATTGCCACTAACAATGGAAGTTGTGCCTGAGACTTTGTTGGAGGATCTCCCTGAAGGTGAAGGCGATAGTGATTAAATGTGGTCTGCTGGGCTCTGGTGCTGCTTGCTGCTCAGAAGAGTTTTACAGGAGCGTGGGGATGCTGCATCCTGCGGCTTGCTGATACAGGGCTGGGGTGTCAGAGGGTGTGGAGCTGTGTTGGGACCTGGGGGTTGTGGGATAGCTGGCTTAATCACATATGAAGCTGTAGGTCTATAGTAAGTCAGCTGGACCTTTTTTGCCTATTGTTGGGTGGTAGGATTGGGGATGCAATGTTTTTCTTTTTCTTTTCGTTGCCCCTGTTGGGCTTGGTGGGATGCTGTGCACGTCCTGGCACGAGCGAGGGGTGGGCAAAATCATCTGTGATGATAGTCAAGCATTGTCCAATTTTTACCCAATTCAATTTTTATTTATTATGATTTAAAATTCCGAAGAATTCTACATAAAATACATGATTAAAACACGATTCCGTACCAATAATTTCAAGTAAAATTACAGATTCCCATTTTCATTTAAAAAGACATGAGCTTTAGGTAATAAAATTGCCGTATATGGATTATTACCAATTTATACAGATTGTTTAAGCTAATTCTATCCTAAAAACATTCAATAAAAGGAGAGCAATTTTTCTATTTACTCAACTATACTCTGCGGCCGACAACTTAATTGCAATGCAAGTGGTCCTTTAACATACACACGCTTCTTTCGTATTACAGCACACTGTAGTAGTTTATTGAAAAAACCTGATTAAGTAAAGTACATCAAAACCTAAAGGACTTATATAATGAAGCTTAGGCCTAATTCCGACCTAATTGATTGACCATCGAGCCTCTAAAACATGATTACTATAGTCAAGCATTGTCTGTGGGTGGGGGAGGGGTGGGTGGTGTTGGTTCAGTTTGTGTTGTGTGGCAATATGTTGTACAAAAGAGCATGCCGCTGCAGAACAGTGTTGAGCCCTGTCGCGAGGACAGACCGGTAGCACAGATGGATGGCTATGGCAGCGATGGTAAAGTTACTTAGCTGGACTGTTAGAGAATTAGGTACTTGTGCCAAATGTCATAGAGTCCTATCATTCCTTAAGCGGCATAAAATAACGATTACGTGCTTGCAAGAAACGCATCTGAGCGATGCTGGAGTGGGGTGTTTGGCTAATAGGTGGCGGGGAGAGGTGTTCCACTGGTCGTATTCTACCTACGTGAGGGGGCGTTGGTTTGGGTGGCACCTGGGGCTCCGTTTCCACTGCAGTATGCCGAAGCGGATGTTTAAGGTTGCTATGTGTTATTGCGAGGCAAACTAGATGGTAAAGACATCAGTATACTAAATACTTATGCCCCCAATGTTGATGATCTGATTTTTTTTTCGGCATTGCAGGATGTGGTCACTGCAGATTTAGACGCACCTCTGATCTGGTTAGGAGATTTTAATTGTGTGATTGAGCCAGTGCTTGATAGATACCCCCCTAGAAGGGGCACTAAGCTGCGTATGACTAAGCAGCTGCAGAAACTAATGGGTGACCTGGGGCTCCGGGATGTTTGGAAGGAGCATCACCTGACGCAGAAAATGTTTATCTGTTTTTACCCCTACTCACAACACACATAGTCGCCTTGATCGGGTACTAGCGACCGAGCACCCAGCATTTATGGCGGCAGAGGTCACACATTTGGCTTGTTTTTGTCCAATCATGCACCTGTGTGCTCCACAGTGCAGTGGGTAGGAAGGGTGCCGGGCCCCCGTGGGTGGCGGCTCCCTGCTGATATTTTAGAGGACCCAGTAAGGTAAGAGGTAATCTTGAATGCATTGACCGAGTATTTGTCCCTTAATTGTGGGACTGCAAGTGCTAGAGCCCACAAATGGGATGCGATGAAGGCGGTGGTCAGGTGGGCGACAATGGGACTGACGTATGGCTTTAGGAGGCAGCTACAGCCTGAGCTACAGGACAAGGAGAAAGAGTTGGCTAATCTACAATCAGGACCACAGGGTAATAACGACACCCAGGAACAAGAGCGACAAATATGTGAGCAGGTTGCGGACACTTGGAATAGATTAGATAAGTTCACTCTTACAAAATACTGCCAGCAGCTACATGCAGAGGGAGATAAAGCGGGTCACCTGTTGGCCTGGTTATTGCGCAGGGAATAGGCCCTCCTCAGGTTTCTAGTCCTAGAGCCCAGTCGGGCGAGCTGGTCTATGATCGAGCAGCAATGCTGGAGGTGTTCCGGCAACACTTGCTGTCTGTCTATAGGGTAGACCCATTAGTAAATGCAGCTCTTTATACCCCTTTTCTGGAGGGCTTTCAATTAAGGCAAGTGTCCAAAGACGTTAGGAAAGAGCTTGATGAGCACATCACTGAGGAGGAATTGAGGGAAGCGATAGGGGACATACCTAGGGCACCGGGAGGAGATGGGCTGCTCATTGAGTATTATCAGGCATGCTCAGCGGTATTAGTTCGATCTTTGTTGCCAATCTTTAATGAGTCTTTCGACAGTAGAATATTGCCCCCTACAATGCGTGAGGTGAAATCTGTTTGATTCCAAAGCTGGGTAGTGATGCGCAGGCCCCGGCGTCATACCGGTCACTGGCAATGATTTCCTCCGATATAAAAATCTTACGTAAAGTACTGGCCAACCGTTTGAGGTTGCACATGGCTCACTTAGTTCACGAGGATCAGTGCGGCTTTATCCCGTGCTGTAGTACGTCTATGAACGTGCAACGGCTGGCACACGTACTGCATGAGACACAAGGGGCCCCTGAGGAGATGGCTCTGGTTTCCATTGATCTCGAAAAAGCGTCTGGTACGGTGGACTGGCAGTATTTATTGGAAAACCTTGGGCTGCTGGGGTTGGGACCACGTTTTTGCAAATGGGTTAAAATGCAATCTACTGATTCCACAGTGTGTGCGCGAATTGGCTAAGCTAGGTCGGCGCCCGGGTCACAGGGGGCGGGCACATGGCAGGGGTGCCCGCTGTCGCCACTACTGTTTGCTTTGGCTGTAGAGCCTATGGCAGTATGGGCAAGGCAGAAGTTGGGCCGCTGGGACATACAAATTGGGCACAGCTCGCATCTCATTTCGCTTTATGCTGATGATGCATTGTTTTATTTTACGTCTCTGCACTAAGCCATTCCGCAATTGTTGGGGTTGATGGACCAGTTTGCAACTTATTCGGGGCTGCGCATTAGCAGATGCAAATCCCTGGCATTCCCCTTAGTGGGGATGAGAGAGAGAGAGGCCGGAGAGTTGCCTAGACTGGGACTGAGATGAGAGATGGACCATTTTAGATACCTAGGGGTACAACTTGCTCACGGGGATGCTAGGCTGAATCAGCTGAATATGAATAGGGTGGTTGAGTCACTGAGGCGATCTGTGGAACTCTGGAATACGCTGCTGTTTTCGCTAATTTGTAGGATAGCGGTGGAAAGATGGTGATGTTGCCAACATGCCTATATGCTTTGCAAAATGCGTTGAGCCCCATCCCAGCAAAGGTATTTCGGCAATTGAATTCTCTCCTGGTAACTCTGCTTTGGTCAGGGAAGCGTTGTAGGGTTGCACTGAGTGTGCTCTAGAAGCGGTATGAGGAGGGTTGACTTGAGGTCCCCGGATTTGAAGTGCATTAGTTTGCGGCGCATTTGCAGCATGCTGTGCAGTGGATGGATGAAGGGGATTGTAAAGAAAAGCGTCTGCTTGCTGGACGAGTGCTGTCGAAGGACCTAACCATGATTTCAATGGAAGGTGCTGGGGCGAGTGCAGAGTTGCCTTTTGTGGTTAAGCCGAACAGCATGGTTGTGGCAGAAAGCGGTTGAACGAGTGCTGGGGCGGGCTTCTTTCCATCCGGAACTGTCCATCTGGCAGTTAGTTACGGTGCGCAAGATGGTGGACAACTTGTCCTTTCAGGCATGGAGAGAGGGAGGACACATGGTGATGGCAGATTTGTATATTAATGACACCCACCTCACGTTTGAGCAGGCATGTGAGGGATTTGGCCTGGGACCAGGGCAATATCTTCAATATGCTGGCTTGATGGAATTGGCTAAGGTGACATGGCAGGGGTATCCGTCCGTACCCTGGACCACGGAAACCCTAGATATATTGCTAACTTGTGGAGGTGGGCGCTGGTTGGTGTCCTTGTTGTACAAGGCTATGAGGGCTGACTCTGGCTCTTTGGCCCTTAAGGCGTGGGATGCTTAGAATGCAGATTTGCAAGAGCCAATGCAGGAAAAGGAGAGGGGGAGAGCATGTACGCTATTGCGTAAAATGTCCTGCAATGCCCGGTTGAAGTTGCTACACTATCATTTTTGGAACTGGTATACATGACTCTGGCGAGGCTCCATCGCATAGATGCCTCCCGATCGCATGAATGTCCTAGATGTCATGGAGCCCATACGGGTTTCATGCATCTAGCGCTGGAGTGCCCAGAGGTCCACCAGTACTGGAATGATGTAGAGGGCAAATCCATGGAAGTGGGGGAATTGAGCTGTAGGTCACGCCTAGGCACTGCCTTCCCGGGGTTGGTGCTGTAACGCAAGAAGAGAAAAATGGTGAATAAGCTATTACACCTGGCACTGGTGCTGGCTAAACGGAGGGTGGTCATCTGTTGGATGGGTGAGAGAGCTCCCTCTTTTGTGAATTGGCTAAGAGATGTAGGTGAGTGGTCCTTGGCTGAGGAATTGCATATCCAGGCCTGTCAAAAGACGAAAAGGTGCATGTGGACATAGCAAGTTGGAGAGAGTTGTGCAGAGAACTGTTGTCTTTAGTGAGCTCATGCTGTGAACAGTCTAGTTGGTCTGATGGGGATAATCGTATGTAAGGTGCTTGTGTCAACCCTAACGTTCTTTGAATTATGCCACTGAATACGCAGCTATCCCATGGAAAGTTTAAAAGTATAATTAGCTGGTCTAGGCGCCTGGGACTTTCATGCGTGAACGGAAGATATGTCGTTAATCGTTGTCTCGAAGGATTCTGTAAGCGACTGCTCACGTTTTTATTGTTGGAAATTTTATTTTAAAAGTTCTTTAAAAAAAAGTGGCACAGTAAAGTCCTTTCAATTTGTAACCAGATGAGATTATTTTGTATGCCTATGTTAAGCCACCATACCCCCTGTCTAACTAGGAATGCTTTATGCCCTCTTTAGTTTTATTCAGTCTAAGTTCATACAAGGAGATTCTTGCTTGTTTTCTTTTCCATTCTAAATCTGAAATATGGTTAGCTGATGATTTAAAGAAAGTTAGTGAGAGTGTGACAGAGCATTCCGGGCAGAATGTTTACAACGGGAGTAATCATCATCTTTATTGCTTCGTTCTTCCCCACCATGTAGTGAACTTTGGTGTCCATGAAGATAATGTATCTCTAATTTTTGAGAGGGTTTTATTTTCGTTTAGAGATATTGATTCTTCTAAGTCTCTCTCAAACCAGACGCCAAGAAAGTGCCTCTTTTGTATGGTAACCCCACACATTTTTGGACTGACGCTGCTGTTTTTTTGATTATGAAGTGCACTTGGTCCTACAGAGCAGGTCCCAGTGTGTTTGGTCTGACCCCTCAAGGTGTATATGCAATTGGCTGATTCAGGATTTGTGTATTTAAATTACCTATAAGTACATAGTTTATGGTACAAAGTGTACTAGGCCTAGCAAATTAACAGTCTCTAGAGGACTGCAGCACTTAGTGTACCACTCCTACAGCAACATAGTGAATATGTGGTTCTATGTCTGCCACTGCAGCCTAGCTGGGCAGCTTTTAAACTGACAACTCGGCATGGCAAAATAAACCCTTTTTCCCGGTCAAACCCTTCTGTTTTAGGTGTCAGCTCTAGACAGCACATGTGCTGTCTTGAAAGAGATATGTTGTATATACTTTGTGGGCTTCAGCTCGCCCATGGGCTTCTTCCCATTTGCTGGCTCTATCGTCATTCTTATATTCTTTTTCCTATTTGTCCATGGCATGCATGCATCCTACCTCTTTCTGTGTTAAGCCCTCTCCGAGTGTAGGAACCAATTAGTACTATTCATCCACGTCTCCTATTTAATGCACATTTTAGGAACTTCTTTTTTCCTTAACAGCCCATGTCAGGAACACTTCTGTCTTTACTTGCTCCGAGTGCTGTTGTAAACAGGGCTGTAAATCATGTTGTCAACTCACCACATTGCTGAGCATTCAAAGACAGAGATCAAATGTCAGGCGCTGGTTTCAGAGGGTGCCTGTTCAGGGCCCCAACCTGGCTCATACTGGTTAGAGAGCTCGACCACCTCTAACTATAATACAATACAAGAGTTCCATAAGAAACCGCTAGAACTACTTCTGTGCTACGACAGTCTTCTATGCTTGAAGTCTTACAGCTGGAGTCCCTCCTCCATGTCAGCGACCTATCACTCTGTTTTGTAAACCCGGTCCCCAATTGCACAAGTATGCATAGTTTTTTCCCCAGTTTAAAATATGTAATTGTTCACTTTTGATTTCGTTTTTCCAATTTGTAATCTGCACGGTACTACTATTGGTGTGCATTCAGAAGCGTTCTGTGTCACACATCTTAATCTGCACCATCTGTGAGAACATGGCCTAGTGTTCTGAGAAAGAGTCGTTTGATGATCCACTCTGAGCTCGATTGCACTTGTCTGGCTGATCCTCAAGTTTCCACTGAATGTAGGTAGGTAAAGTCGTTTATTAGTTAATTAAAACCATAAACTTTGTTAAACAAAATACAGCATACACCATATACATCATTCAAATCTTTAAATGAGGTAATTAATCGTAATAAAACACTCTTTCTCACATAAACAGATGTCTTTGCTACAGGGTTTGCTAGGCCTACAATTATGCAAGTCTAGCCTAAAGTGCAAAAATCCCTGGACTGTCCGGAACTAAGAAAGACTGAGGGATGCACAAATTTACAAAGAAAGTGCTGACATTTGACCAGGCTAGCATTTGAACATTGGTTTTTCAGTGCAAAAGCACTATGGCTACATTAAGCGAGTCTGAATTAAAGTGCAAAGTGTCAAACATTGATATCTCAAACTAAAAGGTCGAATCATGTGCAGATTTGCAGGAAAAATGCTAATCATTAACAAGAGTAACATTGAATACTAGTTTTTTATGCTAGAAAGCTAGGGCTTCAATAAGCTAATCAGACCTTAACACTTAACATTGGAACCAAAAACTTAAGGTGCCTCAATGTGCAAATTTACAGGAAAAGTGTTTACATTTAACTGGGGTAATATTTGAATTATTTTTTACAAAACATTGCTATGGCTACAGTAAGCAAAGCTGACATAAAGTGCAAAACTGCCGAACATTAATATCTAAGATCAAAAGGGCCTAAACAATGTGCAAATATGCAGTAAAAATTGTGATATTTAATCAGAGTAACATCTGAGCAGCAGTCTTTGATTCTGGGGTACTAGGGGTGCAGTTGTAACAGTTGGACAACAGTCTTTGATACAGCAATTCCAGGGGAACAATGGGCAGTTTTAACATAGCAATACAGAGATGCCAAATATTAATGTCCAAAGACCGGAAAGGCTCAAGCAAAGCGCAAATTTTCCAGAGATGTTTCACCTGGGAACCAGCAGGCAAAAGACAAAACCTGTGCCTGACCAGACAGGAGACAACAGTAGAAATTGTCTTGCACGCCATGAACGTAAGCACCTACATGGGATCTTACCGGGTGCATTCTTCTTGTCCCACCTGTATTTGAGAATCTGCCTTGGCCAGGGTTTGAAAAATAGTCATGAATTGTACCAGTCTGAAGTTCAACATTGTGTTCCTTGGGTCTGTTGACTCCATCCGTGCTGACCTACAAGAACTGATCCCTAAACTGTTAAATTATTTTCTCAACAAACCTCTTCGCTGAATGGCCAAAGCAGGGCAGATATATACAACGTGTGCAAGGTTCATCTGCCTGATGACCTAGTGCGGCATTCCTTGACTTCTCTCTGGCCACCTTTCCTCCAATTTTTAGAGAAAATCTAATGTTGGAATATCACTGAGTCTTAATGCTAGCAAACTCTGCGTTATCTATCGGCGGTAGGGGGTTTCCAAAAGAGTGACTCACTCAGCACAGCATAAGATTTCAGGACCAGACGTTTGTGTGACTGCTTAGACAGCTTTTCTTTGTCATTCACCCAGCTTTGCAGTTTGATAGATTTGTTTATTGCTCTTTTAAAGCCCTGGTCAGGTATACTGGTATCACATAGGTCACCCAACTCAAGCGTCTTAGTGCTGCTTTCAAGATGTGTTTTGTATTCACCGTTCCCCCATTGCAAATTCATTTCAGACCAGACTAGATTGGCCAGTGTGCCCTTCAATAGCTCACCGCAATTTATGGGAACATTTAATAAAGGCCTCAGGTCTGGCGAGTGACTGTTTCGTCAGAAAAAACTACAGCATGACTTGGGCGGGCAATGCCGATCTGGGAAGCCAGAATACTTGCTTGTAAGTTCTTATCATTATGTTATCAAGAAGGCTGGCCTCCGCGCCCATCCTTATTTCTGTTCCATATGGAAGGGGGTGGTAGTAACTTGGCTTTCATTACTGTTACCAGTGGCTTTAGGTTATCATCTCGGATGGATCTTGCCAATGTTTTTAAAGGCATGCTTAAGTGCTCGGGCCTTTTCCTTAATCGCCTGTCTTTGTGGTGCAACCGTAGTGCTTGCATCAATTTTGACTCCTAGATAGACATAGGCCGATGCTTCATCAATTACATTTTCACTAAAGTGCCATTTACTCTTGTTTAAAAATGGCGACAAATGAGATCATGTTTGTCTATTTATGATTTTTTTCCAACTTCTTGTCCTCTGTATAGGAACAGAGGCAATTAAAATAGCACCTGTAGGCCTGTTCTGGTATCACTAAATGGTAACAAGTCGTCAGTATATAGGATATTTGACAATTGCTGGCCACCCAGGCTCAAAAAATGGGATGTTTTTCTATCCAGTTCTACAGAGAGGTCTGCAATATATAAGTTAAATAGGAGAGGAGCTAACACACAGCCTTGTTTTAGGCCGGTTGATGTTGCCAAATCCAGTGACAGGTGGGTATCATCTCCAATTTTTATCTTGACCCACATATCGGAGGACAGCAACCTAACTGCTTGCAGGATATTAGGTGGGATTCCCCACTGTTGAAGCTTAACCCATAGCCTGTAACATGGGACACAGTCAAACGCTGCCTTGAAGTCAACAAAGCACATATAGAGGGGGGTACCTGTGGCCTTTACTCTACTGAGAATTAAACCTACTTCCATGAGGTTTGTTAAAGTGCCTTGACTCCTTATAAATCCGGTCTGCCGGTATCCCGTGCCAATGTCTCCAAATCATGGAGTAGCAGTGTAGAGAAACATTTAAGGTCCACGTCCAGTTGTCCAATTAAACAACAATTGCTAGGCAATGATGCCACGTCTCCCTTAAAGATGGGATGGATTATTGAGCCTTTCCAGCTTTCTGGAATGAATTCTCTTGCCAGAATATGATTAAATATACTTGCCAGAAAGTTAGCCCTTCATGATGTTGAATGTTTAAAGAGCACTTGTGGTAATCCGTTGGGGCCAAAGGCAGAATAAACCAATGCTTTTTTGATAATCCTTATTAACTCCTCTGGCTTATATGCTAGATGTGCCAATGTCACAGCACTATGTTGTCGTTACAGGACTGATCTGGGCTAGTTTCATCCTGGATGCTTTCTTTCAAATGTGATTTCAAAAACTCAACCCAGTCGTCAGACTCACTTATTATTGCATTGTTGAGCTCCTCTGGGACCTTTTTCAATGTTTTTTATAATCTTCCACAATTTTTTTGAATTGTTTGATTTTGAAGCATACAGCAACTGGGCTCACAATGTTTCCTACTTGGTCTTTTTAAATGTCCAGATCTCCTTTTTCAGTTATCTTCTCTCCTTACGCAGATTTGTTTATAGGCTCTTGTCTTTAGGGGCTTGTCGTAACTGCCTGAACAGCCTGGCTACAATGGCTCTTTTCTGGCGGCTAGATCGTGGCATGACTGCATTTTTATGATGCCCAAGGTAAGCTCCCTTATTCCTTCTGATGGCTGTTCCAACTTTTTGAACATTAATCAGTTCTCTAGCTAATTTTTCCTCCTATACCAATATATAATTTGAAGTCCCTGCAGCCATTTCTTCAAGGCTATCCACTGCTTTTTCTGCCAGAACCTCGACGGAATTCAAGCCCCACTTTAGGCGTTTCAGTGTCAGTCTCTGCCTGTAAGGCTGTTACTGCATCATGTTTACTTTGGGATGTGCCTACAAGGATTACCTGTGGGTGATGATTACTCTCTTCATGGTGGGATATTCTGAAATCTCACACATGCCTGTACAGCGGTTCACCAGGGTGTAATATAGATAGGAGACCAAATTGCCTGATTCTCTAGTCCATGCTGGGGGGGATATCACCTGGCTTTCGACTGTTAAAGATAAGCAGGCCAAGTACTGCACAGGCCTTTACGAATTCCTCTCCTAATGTGTCTTTGCAGATTTGAGAGGGCATATTTTGCGCTGGGGGGAGCCCCACTATTTCCACATGCTCCTTGCTTGAATGATGCACTAGATTGAGATTAACGTCTCCTGAAATTAGCCAGTACAATGAATGGTATGAGTTTTTAAACGAAGCATGTTTTCTGCAAGCTTTTCTGATATTTCAGCCTTCTTCTTTGGGTTTATGTTCACATTTATAAGGACAAGGCAATTGTGTAGATGGTTGGCCCACCCAATCATTCGCAAGGCCATGAGGCATGGATCATCAATATTAAATTCTTCCATCTCTACTGGCAGGTTGGTGTTAATTAATATTGCGAAACCCCCTTTCGCCCTTCCAAATGTGCTGCTTTTGTGGGCTAGTTTCTTAATTTCTATATAACCAATCAATGGAAAACTACCTTGGGCCCAGGTCTCCTGGAGCAATATTATATCAAACTCTCCTAGGAAATGAACTACTTCAGGATTCTTAATCTTTGCCTGCAGCCTACCTATATTCCAGGAACAGATTTTAGGGTATCCTGTTCAGGGGTGGCCTCTGACTCCACTATTCAATCTTCACAATTAGCATCCTGCGTAAACAATGTGGCTACCCAGCACCAGTCATTTTGAGACTCATAATTTGTTATGAATCTTTGCTGTTTAGAGAGGCCTTCTTCTCTTTTTACTTCAATGGTAACGTTGGTTTGTCCCGATGTGCACTTGGCGTAGCCACTATGTGGCTGTCCTCTAGTTTCCCATCTTAGCACTGACACAGTGGCAATTGTCTTCTCTTTGAGGTGCTGCTCGAATGCTAGCACGTAAGGATATCTGTCCCCATGATAGGCTATTACTTCAATGCGCCAAGCCTTCAGCAGCTTTTTCCTCTCACGAACCAAGGCCGGGAGATCTGAAGTGGCAAAGGTAACAAGAGTAGGATCTGAGTACTGTCGCTGTTTTGCTGGTAAAAACTTGATGATTCAAAAAAGGGGGTGGCGATGAAAGTAAAAACTTGATGGCAAAGATATCATCTGGTACAACATGTCGGCAGCGGCTTTATTAGTTTTAAATTAAAAAAAGGTACAGTACTTCTTGCGGGCCCCCAGATTTAAATTCTGAAATCCATAATAGCCGATGTCCCATGTAAATTAGATGATCAGTTGGTTTAATATTTTGCTCCTTGTGGTCCTTTCCAGGACCTGAGGGGTCCCCTCCAAAATTCCTGGTTGTCCGCCACGGTGTACTCTTCCTGTCTCATAAATAGCACTCTTCACTGAGTGTAACCACGTCTCCTCAGATTTCTGTTCTATTAAACCCGAGGTTTGAGTTGTTTTTTTATTGAGGTTTTGTCTTAATATTCCTGTGTCTGCATATCGGTATCTAGTCTGGATCCCACGGTTTTACATGAGTCGTTTTAGTGACAGTGCGTGCATTGTCCATACATACTGGATTGTGCCTTACCGATACTGCAGGTTTTTTTCTAGGGCTATTTATCACTGGTACAAGTTTGGACAACCGGGGATTTTTTCAGGAACGACCGGCACCTCATGTTCATTACTATTAATGCTTTCTGTGCGGATTTTGTTTCTACCCTTCCTTACACGCTTCGTGAGGTGGTGCGTGAGTTTCATCCTGGTTCAGAGACGGCATATGTGAAACATCCCTGTATGTCTTTGGATCTCCTGTTTCCTCTGGGTGGCTGCTACTCTTGGTCCCCCTGCACCACAACTACGGAGGTTGGAAGTATGGTAGCCAACACCCCCGCGTTATACAGATTTTACATAGTACAGCTACAGTGATCGTTCGCCTACAATGAGGAACATTATCCTTGTCAACATAGCCACTTCCCCTCCCCCCCCTCTGAGTCATGTAAGATTATTTTCGCCACCCGTATCTCCACCTTGCTGGTGTGCGGCCGTGATTGGGACCTGAAAGCATTATTGATTAGCCACCAAGTGTATTTTCTATGGCGGTCCTTGCTTTGACCCGTCTGTGGGTGTTCCCTGTGTTGTGTGCATTACGGACTGTTGTGCATCATCCCCGATGTCCAACCCAAAATGTTTTCTCCATGGGTCCTAAATCCTGTGAAATTGTTTTGGGCATCCCCTGCTACGATACGAGGTGTGTTCGGCAGCCATGTATAGGTCCATTCCCCTCATCCACTCCTGTACGGTGGGTTTATCGGCCACCCCCTTCCCCCTCATCTCCTTGCTATATCTCTTTTGGCTACTACCAGCCCCAGGGAGGTGAAAATTAACTATGTTCTGGTGACCTCTAACTCGTTTGGTATCCCCAGTATCACAAAACGTGACTCCACGGGTAACGTCACCCCCAGGACCATTCCCAGTATCTCAAGTACCTGCGCCCAATATGTTTGTAGCTTATGGCATGCCCAGATTGTGTGAAATTAGTCGCTTTTAGCTGTGGTACAAGTCTGACTGAATGGAGAGTCTGTCCGTCCCATTCTATGCAGCCTATCTCGGTCGTAATATGTACGGTGTACTATCTTAAGTTGAAGAAGACAAAGCCTCGCCTTTATGGCTACTTCCCAGGGGTGCATTAATACCGCTTCCCAGTCTATATCCTCCATGGACCTCACCTCTCTCTCCCAACGTGCTCGGAGCCCCACCAGCCCGTCTGGGATGTCGTTGTTGATCGTTTTAAAGGGGAAGGAGACCGCCTTATGTGTTAGTTCTTCTTGCAGGAGCCTCCCTTCTAGAGGAGCGTATTCCGGAAGTTGATCACTTTGGATATTCTCTTTCTGCCAGGCATGATGCAGTTATGTGCATTTTAGGAATTGGGAGTTCTTCATATTGTATTTCTGTTTGAGCTTTGCCCACGTTTTGAGCTTCCTTTTTTCAATGCTCTCTCCTATTGTGGAGATTCCTAGGAGATCCCAGGTTCCGAACCCTCCGAGTTTATTTAGCTCCTTTAACCATGCCCCTTCCCAGAGCTTTTCGTGACACGACCTGTCCAGCCCATAGTCTTTGTCGCCCTTGCACATGCCATCAGAGTCACTCGGGTCGCGAGTAGCAGGCGGGAGCTCCCCTTCCGCCCCATAAAGATAGTGTAAGTGTGTATGCGGCAGAATCTCTTCCTTCTTTAGGCGAAACGTGGTATGGTCTCTATTTTTATTTATATTTTTATCAGAAAATATTTTACACCGGGCACAGTGATTGATAATACTAAGTACAGCAATTAAACTTTAGACTCACACACCAAAATACGCAACAATGCGACTAATATAAAAAAATATATTGTCTTTTTATTTTTCTTCTTTTTTTCTTTTTTCTTTCAAAATGTTTTGAGTTTGGAAAACATTTATAAATACATCTTTTATATGACAAATTATTCCTTTCATAAAACATACTCTCTAAATATTCTTATAATTATTTGAACCATAAATTGTTGTATAGTATATGACATGGCCTGAACAGCATATAGATCTTAAGATGGTACAAACAAAAAATCAAATCCAATCTACAAACATCCGTCTGATTTCTGTCAAACAAGACACAACATGTATGTCGTTTTCTCAAAACACTGGTTACAGTTGTTAACTACCCTCTATTTCTATTTATCCATTCACTTATGGTTATCAAGTGGGATGCCCAATAGTAGACCTCAATATCTGGGAGTGCTATCCCTCCGTTGTATTGGTTACATTGTGGTGTCTTGAGCGCTATTCTGGGGTGCCCCCCCTAACATATTAATGTTTGAATTTTGCTAGCTATTGCCGTAAGGGTACCTGTGGAAAGTGGATGGTATGAGTTTTGAAGGGCATATAACAGTTGGGGTAGGGTAATCATTTTCAAAATGGCGGCCCTTCCGAGCAGGTTGAGGGGGAGTTCCCTCCACCTTTCAGTGTCCAATTTGAAAGTATTTAGGGTTGTCCCTAGGTTTTCCTTCCTTCACATCTCTGGATGTAGAGTGACGAAAATTCCAATTGATTTTGTAACCCAAGTGGTAGCCGTATTCAGTTATTGTTTCGAACAGGACCGGTATAGTTGTATCGGGGTTAGAAATATACAGTAACATGTCATCGGCATATAAGAGATTTTTTCCCCTTCGGTGTCTACGGGGGTGCTGCAACATCCTCGGATGGAGGGATGGGACCGGATTGTGCAAGCCAAGTACTCAAGGGTCAACGCGAAGAGTAGGGGCAGCCCTGTCATGTCCCTCTCTCGATGGGGAAGGATACCGAGCCTGTACCGTTGAAGCCCACAGTGGCTATCGGTTGGTTATAGAGGAAGGTCACCCAACTATGGAATTTCGGCCCAAACCCAAATTTACCCAGATCAGCGTCTAAGAACAGCCAAAGTACAGCCTCAAATGCCTTTTCGGCGTCTAATGATAAGAACGCCTGTGGGCTTGTTTGGTTTCTCACCTTCATGAGCTAATTGTGGGTTCGCCTAAGATTGAGACTGGTAGAGCGGCCTGGCATGTATCCCAACTGGTCTTCATGAACCAGGGATATGAAGACTCCAAGGAGACGAGTCGCCAAGATGGTGGCCAAGATTTTACCTTCCAAATTAAGTAGCGATGTGGGTCTATTTGAGCCTCATTTCTTGCGGGGCTTACCCTCTTCATGTATGAAGACAAGAGTGGCCATCCTGAGGTTTGATGGTAGAATGCCCTCTGTTAGAGTCCATGAAGAGCCTAAGTATGTGTGGACTCAGAATGTCAGTGTAACGCCTGTAAAATTCCGCCAACAGTTTGTTGGTGCCAGGGGTCTTCCCAGGGCGAAGTTTCGCCACTACCTCCTGGATTTCTGTCAAAGACTGATCTTCATCTAGGCCCAAGCATCTTCTTCTCTTAGCACTGGGGTAGGGATTAATGTCAGGTAGCCCCTAATCTCACTGTACGATTTAGACATTCAGGCCCGATATAGGCATCATAATACTCCGCGAACGCTTTTGCCACTCCCTCATCCGTGGATTGGTTGATGCCTTGGAGATCTACCACCTCTCTCACTCACCCGTCCTAGACCTCCCGTCTACTATTCCAGGTCAGGAGCTTTCCCGCCTTATCACCTACTTCGTAGAGTCGGTGCAGGGTCACTAAATGCAGTTATTTTGCATTGTCCATGGCCAGCTCCTTCTACTCAAGCCGTAGGGTGCTCAAAGTATGAGTCAGTTTGGGGTCGCTTCTCTGGGCGACTTGTGCTTCAAGCTCTCTTATTTTATGTTCCAGCGTCACAAGACATTTGTCCTTCTCGTTCTTCTCTCAAGCTATGCAGTTTTGGGCTCTATCCCACAGAACTGTTTTATATACTTCCCAGGCAGTCACCCCGGAGAGGACCGAGGCTTTGTTTTCCTTAAAATACACCTCAGTATCTGCCCTAATCCCCTTTGCTGTGTTGGCATTACTCAGGTCCCATGGACTCAGTCTCCAACTGCGGGCTTTGTCTCGTTCCCTCAAACCCATCTCCACCAGGAGCGGGGAGTGATCAGAGAGGCCTCTAGCAGTGTAGTCTTGCAGTTCCCCTTTGGGAATGAATATATAGTCCAGTCTGGAGTATGTGTTGTGTGCCCTGCCCTGGAGTGAAAAGAAAACTGTCTGGTCTGGGGGTGTTTCTCCCTCCAAGCGTCTATCAGGCCCATTGTTACGGAAAATAATTTCAGAGGAGTGATTGGTATAGGTCTGTCTCCCCCACTAGTGTGGTCCATTACTGGGTCCATACATCATTGAAATCACCACCCACTATGTGTAATGCGGAGGGCATCTCAATCAATATGTCAATTATCTTAGTCATGGTGGGTGCTTGTAATCTGGGTGGTGGATAGGCACATATCTGCCCAGGTGATCCTGCCATATGCATGTGGTTTGGAAAGGGATGTTGTTCTTGATCAGAATAGCCACACCCCTCGCCCCGGACAAGAATTTGAGTGTGCCAGGACCTTTTAGGCCCGCGACCTATAAAACCACACTGTGTACCCTTTAGGTGTGTTTCTTGAAGCATTGCGACATCTGGGTGGAGCCTCTTAATGAGCTGCGACACCAGCCCTCTTTTAATCTTATCCCCAATCCGTTAACGTTCCATGTCATGACTGTTAAATTAGGTGCTAGTCCCTAGGGCGAGGCGATGTGCAGGGACTAGAGAGATTTCTAGTCTCCATTGTGAGAAACTGCCATCTTTCTTGCATGGTATGCCCCCACTTTTTGCTGAATTGCTGATATACTTTGACTGAGTGTGCCCTGGGTTCCTGCCAATCAGGTACCCAGGGCCTGTGTTCATTCCCTAAAACTGTATTGAAACCTAAACCCAATTGGCATCTCTGGCCATAGGTATGCCCCTGGTAAATGGTACCCTAGGTACCCAGGGCACTGTGACCAGAATAGACCCCTGAGAGCTGCAGCACTTATTGTGCCACCCTTAGGGCCCCTGTACCCTGACACACACACACTGCCTTGGCAATCTGAGTGTCTTGGTGCAGAACTAAACAGAGAGTCGACATGGCACACTAGTCTGTGTGCCATGCCCTCAAACACACTGCCCTGGCATACCTTAGTCACCCCTCTAGCTGGGTACACTATGCAAGTGGTGTGGGCACAGGTGCATGAGCCCTGTGCCCCTACAGTACCCAGGGCCATTCCTGGGCACTGTAAGTGCCGTGATGCCATTAAGAGTATATTGTAATTGTAATTGCATTTATATAGCGCTTACTACCCCATATGAGGCGTCAAAGCGCTTTTTCGGTGAGTAGCACGCTACCCGGGACACACAGAGGATTAGTGTTGAATTAGTATAGTGAAACATGCAAGTACATCTTAAGCGGTGGATAGGTTAGTCAGTTATTTGGATTTGGAATGATATCAGAAGGATAGAGGAGGAAAAAGGTTTGTATTTATTTAGCGCTTGTTAACCCTGATGGGGCGTTGAAACACACTACTCCGGAACCCCATAAAGGATTAGTGGTGAATTAGTATGGTGAAATATGAAAGTAATCTCAGTGGTGGATATTAGTCAGTCATCACACAACACACACTATGCCCAACATACATGCATTTGAACAATTAACTTCTAATCGGACACCTTACGCAAGACAAAACCCCCAGAAAGGCTACAGAAACGTCACCAGTATACATATTACACCCGACTATTTCCTATACTATAGGACATGCAGATTAGGCAAAAGTGATTTTTCACGGAAAAAAATAAATTCTCTGGGACACTAGACAAGACCCCCAAATTACAAAGACTACAAGTTACAAAATAGAAACAAATATTCATGAGTAAAAGTTACTTTAACCCCTGCCTCCAATTCTCTATTAACTGTTTATCCAACCTCAGGAAAAGGTGTTCCTGGTCTACCGTTACTTTATACCAAAGGCTCCCTAATTTCGAATTTTTGTAGATACAGACAGAAAACTATTTTAAGCCTATTTTTAAATGTGAATAAAAACAGATTCTGGATTCTTTGGAGTGATTCTAAATACTGTCCATCATGACTGCTTGGCCAATAGCTGTGCAGTTTGACAGGTAAGGGGTTAAAAAAGGAATTTTCTGTAGATATGCACAACCTTGATACTAAAATGTTCGTTTTCATATACGTGCATTGATTTATCATCTGTGGGTGGTCATATCATTAAAGCATGAAGGCACATTTATTGGTTACATAAATGTGGAAATATACTAGTTTCAAATTCATTTCTTCACAACACCCAAATTAAATATGGATAAATATATATACCATTAGCAAAACCAATTATGTAGAAATAGAAATGGCAAAAACAAAATACCATAACTGGAACACCAATTATACCTGAAAGTCATACACAGGACAAATATCAAAAGATGCATCCCATCTATGTTTGCACCACAATGTCAATGCAAATATCGGTGGAACGGGCTGGTACCCAGGGCCACTCTAATGATACGATTCTGAAGCAGTGCAGTTTCCTGCACAATTATGGGTTTGCCTCATTTGCCCCATAACGCATCATCTGCTGCACAATATGAAGTGTAGGTTCTAGCTGAAACAGGTCAAAAGTTATTAAAAGAAAAAAACGCTGCAGGAACTGTTGCTGCGAATTAGGAGGCCCTTTTCAAATGTTAACCGGGCTCTTTGTTGCTTATGGCTGTACTCACGTGTTAAACTGGTACTAATGGTGTAAAACCGTTGTCCATGCAGTATTAACATGTAAACATGACGAACTAATGAAGCAATGCCATCACAAAATGCACTGCATTATGATGTTTAACGTGCCTTTTAGTGCTCCATAATTTAGTCAATCCTGCAACATAATTGGCTCCTTTCCTGTTGCATAATTCAAGTGGACTAGCAGGTACCATATTGCTCCAACATCACTATGGGATTAATGGGGAGCCTAAACCGTCCCAAATGTAATGGTAACTACGTGATATGCACTACCATACTTAAGTAAATACATTATCGCATGAACAAACTAAGGAGTACACACTACAGCAGGCCCAAGTCTGAATAATCACTAAACTACGTGCACTATGTACAGCCGCGCCACATGCACCACTTGCACAGAAAATAACTTTCCTTTGCCCAGCACCTGAATCTGATCCCACTTCTTGCACCCAACGAGACTTCTTCTCATGCCTTACAACCAAGAACCACATAAAACACACAAAGCCCACAGCCTGCTCCAGAACCCTTAAGTCGGCAGAGAACCGCAAAAGAAAGGGAGTTAGGAGAACATATGGTAAAACGACCAATCTCGAGACCAACACCTTCCACACAGCAACCCAATCCCAACATACACAAGGTTCCCAATCTCCAAAGCATCCCCCGAGACCACAACTTACAACACCCAGCAGCATTCTTACACAGCTTCTGCTCCTTTCCCCAGGTCACACCTTAAGCGCTCGCCTCCTTAAGACCCTTAATGTTCCTGCAACCACGAAGACCCTAAACAGCCATATTCCAAGGTCCGTACTCACTGCTACCAGTAAGTGCACCAAGCTTACACTTAGCAGTCTGCTAAACGCGGCGATCCTTCTTATCCTTAAATCAAAGAGACTGTCCCTCATCAAACACAGTGTCTCCATTCGGCACCGCTACCTCCCACACATAAGTAAACCCAGCACATTAAACCCACACTGATGCCAGCATTGGATTTAATGTAAAATACACTGCACAGGGCATCTTGGAGATGCCCCCTGAAACCTAACCAACTCCCAGTGTCCTGACTGCGTGGCTACAGAGGCTGCCACCACCAGACATGTTTCTGGACCCTTGGGTCGAGAGCTTGCCGCTCTCGGGGGCCTGAAACAATGCTCATCCTGGGACGAGGTGCCAAGCCTCCTCCCCCAGGATGCGCAGGGGAAGCTTCAAAGGCAGGATGCCTTTTGTGAGCTTCCCCAGGCCAATTGCTGTACTCAGAAACTGGCCCCCACCGGTTCTGACCCCCACTCTGGCCGGAAGACAGGCGGGAAACCCTAGGTGCGGAAAGGGGGTGTGCCAGCCTCTGCCAACCCCACCCCTCAGGTGGGAGAGGCGAGGTGAAGCACAACTCTGGGCTCTCGCCATCTTGAGGATGGGGAGCCCTGCCCAATCAGAGATAGGCTCCTGCCCCCCTCCAACAGGCAAGGAGCAGGATAGGGGTGTACTCAACCCAGGACAGGGACCCATTGGTCCCTGCTCTTACCCTACCTGTAACTTCCCTAAATGTAGTATTTAGGGGCACCCTGAACCTTCCTTCCTCAGATCCGGATTTCAAAACAAGCAAGAAGATCAAGAAACAAGAAGACCTGCTGTGCAGCTGCTAAGAGGAGGATGGCACCAACTGACTTGGCCCCAGCCCTACAGGCCTGTCTACCCTCGAACCTGCTCCTGCTAAACCTTGGCGTCTCCAGTGGTCAGCAACCTCAAAAACCCTGGAGGACCTGACTGCCTTGTGACTCAACAAAGACTGGGACTCCCACAAGCAGTGGTTCTGCTCAAACAAGCAACACCCCTGGTGCCAGCCAGAAACCGCGAATCCAGCACACTCTGCACCCGCCGAGCCTGGCCTGTGCCTGAGTGGGCAAAGATCCAGAGGCCCAAGGGCCCTCCTCGACGCTCCTGATGACGCCTGCAGCCTCACAACAAGGGACCCCTCCAACCGCGACCAGCTGAGGGTAAGATTTCCCGACGTCAAAAGACACCCCTACACCCGGCGCCTCACGGCCCCCTGTGCCCAACTCCTGGGTGTCTACCTATCCTCCAAGATCCCAACTTACCTCTCAAAGTCCTGGTCGCACCTGAAGAATCTCTGTCCCCGAGCCAGGAGCCTTTGTTCAACTTCCAGCTTTCCCGTTGAATAACATTGAGCGCCAGACGGCTCAAAAGCACCCTGCACCCAGCCGCCCGAGTGCCCCTGAGAGTGCAACCTCTGTCCTACTCTACTTCCCCATTTGCCCTGAGCAAGTGACCAGGAGCCCAGCTCCCACAGCCAAGTGGCCTGCTTGCCAGCAGCCACCAACCAATGGCCCCCTGCCTCCTATAGGCTAACATTGGGCCTACCTCTCTCTGCACCCGGCTGCCCCTGTGCCGCTGTGGGTGTAACAACTGTACCTACCTGACCCCGGGAGACCCCTGAGTCTATGCCCAGAACCGTAACTCTGCCAGTCGAGTACTTATCCAAAAGCTGATAACTCACTTTTCTTCCATAGGGTAGCATTGCCTGGTTTCACTTGGAAATTCTTCGAAGTGTAGAGATTTGAAATTTTTAAATATTCATCTAAAATCAGCCGAATCACAAAAATGAAAATACTCACCTGTTATCAGGAGAGATCCCAGTGCTGGATCTTGGTGCCCAGCACTGACCCTGACTAGTAATTATAACTGTACTTACAGGTAACTTGAATTTCCTTCCATAGGATAACATTGCCTGGTTTTTGCTGAAAAAGTTTCAAAGTGTCGATTTTTTAAACTTACAAATATTTGTTAAAAAAACGCCTGTATGACCTAAAAGCATTCTTTCAATTGTTTACAGGAGATGCACAGGTGCTGGATCCAGGATCCAACACTGAGTAAGAAAAAGTAACAATAACCCTACTTACCTGCTAAGTGAATTTCCTCCCATAGGGTAACATTGGTGATTCTATGTGAAAAAGTTTTTGTGTCAACTTTCAAAATACAATAATATTCCTTAAAAATCAGAACTGTAACCAAAACGCTTTTACTCAACTGTTTACAGGAGATGTCCCAGGACTGAATCTAGGATCCATTCCTGTGTTTCGAAAAGTAATCCATAAAGTAATTAATTGCATTTAACTAGAAATTCCCATTGAGCTCAATGTCACATTGTGTTTGAAATTGTGTTGTCTATTGCAACAACTGTAACTATTGTACTCAAAAGTCTATTGCCTATTGAAAAAGTATTTAACTAAAGTAACTCATTCTGAGAAAGTATATTTTGATACTTATTGTTGGTTCTAAAATAAAACCACTATATGTTTTTATACAACCATTGGCCTAGAGTTCAGTTCTTGAGTGTGTGAGACCATTTGCTGACTGAGTGTGTACAACAAATGCTTTGCACTGTCCTCTGATACTGCCTTACTGCTTCGCCAAGCTACCACTTTAGGGAGTAAGGTTATATCTAACTTTAGCCTCTGCCAAACCTCTGGGGACTGTGGACTCTGTGCACACTGTACCTTACTTTGGTCCTGTATATACAGAGCCACTTTCTTACATCCATACAGTTGGCCACAGCGACAGCCGACCACAAAGCAATACTCAATAGCCAGCTCACACTAGAAGAGATAGGAGATGGCATCAGATGTTCCATGGACAACTATTTGACAAACATAAAGTCACGAAGGTGCACACGCCACAGACAAGGGACGCCGAAAGACACACCAGTAGCGCCAAGATATGCGAACACATGCGGGAAACCCGGGCAAGATACTATGGGCAAGGTCAAAGTTGTTGGTTTCTTTTGTTGTATTATTGTTCTTTTCTTTTTGATGTTTAATATCCTAGAACTAAATAAACTCATGCAAGACAAAATGTCTGTTAGACCTACAACCAACTGTGCCTGGCAGGCAGTCCTACACAAAGTGGAACGATGCCCAAAGTTAAAGAAAGTAATCACTCTTCACCTCATAAAGTTGCCTATATATAACCGCTATGCATGATAAACACTGCATTGTTAACATTACCTCCTGTACAGTACTGACAATCTGTTAATGTATATACACTGCAACAACTGCAACTGTTAAAGGAAAACCACAGAGTGGCATTGTAAGCATATGTACATTCAACTGTGAATGCATAAATTAAAAAAAAAAAGATTTAAACAAAAAAATGACTTAAATTAGATCGAAAGGTCATCGTACATCGGGTGGCAATGTGCGTGTGGCCCCATGCTCTGGAGGCAGGGAAGAATAAAACTCTCTGGCACCCCTCGATCTATGGGATTGTCTCATTGTGGCAACCCTTGCGATCAATAAACCAGTGTGCAACCAATCAAACCCCAACTGTGCGAACCCCCAACCATCCCCCCCACCCCACCCTCTCTGGAAGCGACCTTCAGAAGTAGAGAGTAGTCAGTCTGTCGTCCTCCCCCCTCCCAATTATATACCCCAAAACACCAACTCTTACAGTTTATGGCTCAGATGTCCAATATGTGCAAAGTTCGAAGCTCGGACGCTTCAATGGGGGGTGGTCAATACTGATTCTCGATACCTCCCAGCCGGAATTCAGGTTGCAGTATCCTGTTCATTCGGGTCGATCTCTGCTGATAGAGTTCCATCTACGAGCCTCTCGATCTCCCCACTCCGTTCAAGAACCTGGATTGTCTCTACCAGTGGATGTCATGCTTCTGATCCAGGGGACTCGTAGTTTTCTTTGGAATCCGTCTGGTGCTTGGAAGAGTCGACCCTCTGAGCTGTGTCTAGTTCGGATTGGTACCGCACGTCTTTTTGCTGTTCTTGATGGCCTTTATCTTGTGTGTGTTTTCGGAGAGCATATGGGGTTCCTTTACCTAGTCTTCGCTGCTCTCTCATAGCTATGTGACGTCTCCGTCGGGGAGACCCCTCCCCGAGTCTGTTCTGGGTTGTGCGGGCATAAATTTGTGTTCCTCCCAGGGGCCGAAGCCCTGATCTCCCCTCTGCCCAGGCCTCCTCTGGGGTTTGGAAGAAGAGTGATTTCCCCTGAAAGATGACCTTCAACTTTGCCGGGAACAGGAGCATATATTGAAGTTGGAGGGCCCCCAGCTTGGTGTTGACCGAGTCGAACATTCGGCGTTGTTTTTGAACTTCCTGGCTATAGTCTGGGAACATCCTGATCTTTAAATTTTCATAGCTGACTTCCCTGTTGCGGCGCATTTCACGGAGTATGCGTTATGACAACTTTTAACCTCCACCAGTATCCCTTCCATTATTACCGGCAATTCTGCTAATCTGTTGACCACCTCCTTACAGGAACATATAGTATCTTCATTAAGGTGGGTCGTTAGGACCCTCGTGATCCGGGAGTTTAATTTTCGAAGCTTTTCATCAATACCAGAAACGAAGATTGCCATGGTATTGAGTAGGTCCATGTGGATGTTAATTTTATTTGCATGGTGCCTGAGGTCCATAACTGTCACTTGTATGGAGTTCAGAATTGCCACCCACATGTTGGTGGAGTTATTCATGGGTTGCAAATGCCTGTTATGTTCTTCCATCTGCGCCGTTTGTTCTGACTCCCCCTCTGTCATAATTCTCCAATGACCCTCCTTGTGGCCATCTTGGAAATTTGGGGTACCAGGTTCCTTGGCCTTACTATCCTTGAATTCTGGTAAGAATGGAGCCTGGACTGGGGGCTTACCAACACGTCCAAACAGTCAGTCAGAGTCAGCACTATATTGTCGAACGCCATTTACCTTGGGCATGTGCTAAAGCCCTAAGCTGTCCTGTCCAGCTGGTGCCATTGATACTGCTGGTGCTGCATAATCCCGTTCTAGTTCATGAAGATCATCCTCAGCAGAACAGCTATTTGGCCGCAAAGTTTTTGAGATTATCATCGTTGGTGATGGGGACCTGGGTGGGTGTCCCTCTGTTAACTTCCCCACTCCCTCGTACCTTCGTATGCTGATTTTCGCTTAAAGCACTTGGACAAAACTGTCTCCGCCTTAATGGTAACAAGACGGAAGTTCTTATTGTAGGTCCACGTCCTTCCATCTGGACCTCTGCTTGGTGGCCCACTGAACTGGGCTCTGTCCCGGTCCCAGTGGACACAGTTAAGAACCTTGGCTTTCATCTGGACTCTAATCTTGCCTACACCAATCATGTGGGTAAGGTTGCGGGAAAATGCTACGGACTTCTGAAGGTCCTAAGGAAAATCCTGGATCTATTGCCCCCTAGCTCCAGAAAAACCATGGTACACGCCTTGGTCACCTCCCAGTTAGATTATGGGAACTCCCTCCTATGTGGACTTAGTAAAAAGGGCCTCACACAGCTTCAACGCGTCCAGAACGCTGCAGCGAGGCTGGTCCTCAACCTCCCTAGGAGAGCCTCTGGGAAACATGCATTACGCACCCTTCATTGGCTCCCAATAAAGGAAAGACTCAATTTCAAAACCATGTGCATCACCCACCGTATAGCCCACAAAAAAGCACCTCCATATCTCCAGGACTTGCTTCCAGTATATTGCCCTACACGTTCTTTGAGGTCGATGGGTAGCATGCAATTAGTGGTACCTCGGATACACAGAGCAAGGATGGGAGGACGCTCTTTCAGACACCACACCAGCAACAACTGGAATAACCTACCTATCGAACTGAGGATGGAGCCCTCTGAAACCAGGTTTAGACAGAGGTTGAAAACCCGTCTCTTTCCCAGGTTAAACTCAGCATAGTGTACCCGTGCCCCTGTGTCGTAGGTAGGGTTGTCAGCGCGGGGACGCACTGTTCCCTGTGCAACCAAGCGCTTAACAAATGCCATAAACTAAACTAAACTGGCGCGATCCTGCCACAATGGACGCTTAATGATGGAAAAAAGTCTGTTATTTATTATGCTTTGGGCTGGCCTAGTAGATCCATGGTCCCTTCCATACTTGTTACATTCCCAGTATACCGCTACATTCTGGTCTGTGTGGTGTAACTGAAGCACTCTCTGGGTCCAGATTACTAATGTCTGGCGAGGGGCTACCTTGTATTGTGCTTTTAGGTTTTCTTTTTGCTGCCACTTCTCCAATTGCTGGCTCTTGTTTTCTTTTGTACACAGCCGGTGGATTTCTTACCTTGCCAGATCTCATTTTAGGGGGAGATTGTAGAATTTTATGGCGTTGCTATATTGAGTTGAAGCATTTGTTGAATTGTAATGACACCTCCCATTGCCACCTAATAAGGAACTGATCAGAATGACCACCAGCTTGTCTGCTTTATTAGCCAAGCCTGGCTGCTTCCTTATTATTATTCTTCCTTTCCCCTCTTGTTGGTGTCCCAACAGTAACTCAATAAAGAATGATAAAAAATGATAATGCAACAAACCTTTGTAGAAACAGTTGTGCACAGGCACTGGCATGTGGCCACCTGGCAGCCGCTGTCAGGGGGCGCTGAAGGCACCGCCACACCCTTTCCAGGTGACTCCCTGGAATAACTCAGGTCAGGTAAGGCCATGGTCCTCAGTGTAGATCAGGCCTTTGAAGGGAAGGGACTAGCCTTATGACTCCCTCCGCTATCTTTCTCACTCCAAATAACTAATATCCACCACTGAAATTACTTTCATATTTCACCATATTAATTCACCACTAATCCTTTTGGGCTTCCTGAATAGCGTGCTTCAACACCCCATCAGGGGTAACAAGCGCTATATAAATGCAAACCTTTCTTCCTGCTCTATCCTTCTGCTATCATTCCAAATCCAAATAACTGACTAACCTATCCACCACTTAAAATGTACTTGCATGTTTCACTATACTAATTCAACACTAATCCTCTATGGGTCCCGGAGTAGCGTGCTATTCGCTGAAAAAGCGCTTTGACGCCTCGTCAGGGGTAGTAAGCGCTGTATAAATGCAATTACAATACAATACAATACAAGTCATACCCAGTCTTAGCTGGGCCGCTTCCTAGAAACAAGCTTCCCCAGCTAGCTGCACATCTAAATGCAACCCTTCCCCACCCCGGTCACTGGTCTCCAATCATTGATCATCTGTCAAATGAGGAGCATAAGAGGGAAATACAACCAGGACGCCGTTCACTCATAAATTTCAGAAAGCAAAGGCCTGGTTATAGACAAACGCATAAACGTTTTGGATATCATACTGCTTTGGCGAGGTAATGCATGCTATCTAGTCATTGCCACCCATATGTGTTATTCAGATTAATAAAATTCATCAACCACTCATGTCAAGTCGAGAGCCCATCAGCCTATAGTCTCGAAAAGGGCTAACACAAAATGTGAGGTGGGTCAGAAAGTGCCTCACATAAGCAACATCCATGGAGCTATTGGTTGGGACTCACCAGTTGGCTCACTCAGTCATCATCGGCACTTTCTGACAGAAAAGAATGCAACCTAACTCTATGAAGGTGATATCTATCCACCATTTAAGCACTGTGTGAGAAGTTGGCCTGGTATATGATGATCACTATTCTAGTGAGCACCTTGCACCAGTCCAAATGACCCTTATGGTGATTGGTTGTAAGTCAACCTTATAGACCAGCTATCCAAATGGTAGCATGGACAAAAGCAGTCTTACGCTAAACTCAAGAGGGCAGGTGAAGCCAGCTGTTTTACCATATGCAATCCTTTTAACATCAAATGAAAGGACACCACACAAGTTATATAATATAAAATATATGTATTTATTACTAGAATAATCCCCTGTACTCTCTATGAGCACAGAAGCACAAGCGTTAAACAAAGAACTTCATATAACATACAAAAGTTGCTCAAATATGGATAGGCCGGGTGGCCACTCAAACCATATACTAAAATAGTGGTATAAGAACCACGTCACGAACAATGGTAAGGCCTAGGGCCTTGAGAGTCGCTGGGGCTACACTGGACTAATGAAGGTTAGGTCGGGGGAGGCCCACAGGATACAGGTGCAGTGTCTATAGGCAACTGTTGCACCAATAGAAGTCAATGGTGCATAAAAGTTAGAAAGTTACTGTTTTAGGAGACATCCGACTGGACTAGAACTTAACCACTTAAAACTAGGACACTAGAGATGTAAACCACTACAGGAGCACCGAAGTACTCTCGTTACCTTACCCACAGGAAGCGGGTGCATAGGTGTCAAAGTGCGTCAGGTTTCGTCGTGGAGTTCTATGGAGCATGGAGGAAAAGATTCTGCAGGCGACCAGGAGAGAAGAATCCGGTTGGATCCAAGGGTGGATCGAAGATGTAGAGTACCTGAAAGCAGAGGGGACAGAGTCTAGGTCACTAGCCAGTGACCAGGATGGAACCAGGAAGGAACCAGGCGATGCCGGGTTGCAATCAGGTGATGTCGAGCAGTTTGTCTCCGCTGCCACGTGGACCAGGAAGTATCGATGACGACCAGGAGTTAAACACGGGCTGTCCCACGAAGGCTCTCGCTGTCGGCTGTGTCGGTTCTCGAATCGGAGTCAACAGGCCTGCGCAAATGCAACCCACGCAGGAATCGAAGATGGCTTCTGGATCGGACCAGCAAGGTCAGATCGGCGGCTCCTTTTCAGGGGAAGCGAGGGCCAGTCTGGAGCAACCAGACCAGCAGTGTAAATTTGAAGGATCGTCGTCACAGAGGCCACTAGCCAACGGGCAAGTGACCGGACAACACGTCGAGCAGGAAAAGTGCAAAAGGGCCCCACGCAGCACTCGAGTGTGGAGAGGTGATCTTTGGTGCAAAAGCTGTTCGGGGCTGGGGCTTCTCAATCCCCAATGCACAGCTTTGAGGGTGCCTCGGGAGCTGCACAGGAAGCACTTTGCTGGCTTTCCAAGATGGCCGGTTCCACGTCTCTCGTCACCTCCACGGGTCTCAGCTTTGCTGGGGCTGTGGATCAGGCTGTTGGATGTGTGGAAGTCCAGTTCTTGTTGGTCTCTGTTGTTCGAGCTCCGGCG
The DNA here is from genome assembly GCF_964263255.1 of Lissotriton vulgaris. NCBI lineage: Eukaryota > Metazoa > Chordata > Amphibia > Caudata > Salamandridae > Lissotriton > Lissotriton vulgaris. Next base: position 625,385,973 of record NC_141696.1, on the reverse strand, counting down.
GGAGCAACGACAAAGAAAACCTTTGAGCGCTGATGGTGCCTGCTTGTGCAGGGTGGTCACTCCTTGACAACAAGGGAGATTCTTCAGTCTTCTACGTCGAGTAGGATGTCGAAGGGTCCAGAGTTTTGTATCAAAGTTTCAGTCAGGATGATCTAAAGACAAAGGGCACAGCTCCTACCTTTATTCCAAATCAAGGGGCTGGATCACCTGCTAGGTCCCTCCTCTGGGTGGGGCCCAGGAAGGGGGTGGTTAGATATGCTGCAGCCCCTGGTAGGCCTTGGATGCACCTATGCCCTGGGTACCTATAGTACACTGTACAGGGGCGGATAAAGTGACCCAATACCCAATTGGAGATGTACCTAGGGTACATGGAGTTCATTTTAGAGAGAGAGCAGATAGCCTGGGCCCTGATTAGCAGGATCTCAGGCCAACTAAGTCGAAAAACCAGCTAAACACTAGGCAAAAAATCTGGGGTAACCATAGTCGGGTATCCACCTTCCTACACACTGTAATGTGAAGGAGATAAACTGAACTCCCCATAAGTTAAAATTGAGTTGTAGACATCTATCACACATATTTTTTAATTTAAATAGTGTTCACACTCAGTTAAAAAACGGTGACATGTTTAGACCATTTTAGCCTGAACGGCCAACATGTTTCATTGCCCGAAAAATTTGTGGCGATTTCATCAGGGCACAGGGACACAACTCAACCTCCAGAATGCACCAAACCTATAGCGGTTGTTAAAAAGTAAGAGAAGAGAAGATGGTCCAGAGATAAAAAGAAAGAAATTCAATAAAAAAATTAAAAATAATTGACAACGCCATATTATGACCGCACCCATGCTTGTTTCGATATTCTCATGTAGCTACCGTAGTTAGCAAGTCGTTGTCAGGTGGACTCCTACCAGCAACTCACCGGAAGTGGATCTGGAGGGTAACGGCCTGCCAATTATCAGTGCAACCAAAAGCGCACACCTGGAAATAAATATTTGCACGTTACCATAAAAAAGAGGAACATTCTTCCCTTTTACCCTCACAGGTCATAAACATCGGCTCTTTCGGCCTGGACATATCATATTTAGAAACAGCACTATACCTCCCTGCTACATTGAAGCCAGCATTGCAAGTTGCAGGCAGGCTAACTACAGTGTGCTGTGAGGGGACTGGAGGAAGGGTGAAGAGTTGGTTGAGTTTGTCAATTAAATGCTAAAAAAAAAGTGTTTAAAATGTTGATTTTAATTCTAAGCGGTTCTCCTTCATGGCTAGAATGGGTCATTAATCAAAGAAAACAATTTAACAAAAATACATGTAAAACACCATTCACTTTACGATGCATTAAAAATGTACAAATATCATGTGGCATTCACCTAAATGTATTGTTTTTTTGATAAAGAAGTAACTTTGCCAACTGAAATTACAATATGGATGCTGCTTTATCCTGCATATTATGTACATTTTTTGTACACCCTCAGATTAAATGCCCAAAAGTGTATAATTAAATTTAAAACATAAGTGAAAGTTTTTACTTTTCAGTTTTTTTTTCTTACTTTTTTATGTCCGTGTTGCTAGCAGTTTTGTTTAATTTTTCGGGGTGCTTTACCCTATTGCTGTTCGCCTGGGCGGTATGTGCGCCGTTGCAAATGTCAGCTGTATTCTAATGAGGCCAGGGCATTGTTTGCTTCTGAAGAGGCTGGCACATTCCAGGGCTCTACGAGTATTATGAGGCTCAGAGTAGGTGGCAACATTTGGTCTCTGCCTCTGGGGCAGGGACTGTCATTGTGCAAGGTCTGGATTGGCAAGTCTCTCCAGCAAATAAAATCTTAACATGTCTCAGAATTCCCTTTAGCAAACGATTATTTTTCCATTCTGTAATCCCTTATATTACCACGTGCATGGCAAGATATGATGAGGGGCTGCTTACTGTAATATTTATGCATGAGAAAACTTATGCAGGATCAAGTATGAATGGCTTCTTTTATTTAGATTCTTGGTTGTTACTCTGTTCATCATTCCAAGGGACAAAGCATGTTTTCTTTTGACTTGGCCTGACTTAAAGTCTCGAAGTGCACTTGTGAACTGGCATGTTCGTTAATGCAAATGTGGTGTCAGAGTGCTAAAATATATTCACAACAAACATTTTTGGAATTTAACGTCTAGAGTGGGCTGCCCTTTTATTTTTCACAGTAGTGGCTGCCATGGGGTGATTCAAGTTTATGTACTTTCGATGGAAATCATTACAGAGAGATCTAGATATTTTTCTGATGCAAATTATGTGGTTTTGTTCATAATTCGGAAGAAAGACCATAAATCAAGTAGAGAATGGAGAAATAAGTAGGGAGGTTTTGAATTGTAATAGAACACCAGTTGAATTCTTATTCCTTGCTCTGGTGATAATTTGTACACATTTCGCTAGAGCTGAGGTCCTGGACTGAACTCATCTTCTAACCTTGATATGTGCATATATGCTGGGGTGACTTCCCAGCTTTCTTGTTGGAAAAGACCTACTGTGATCTTGCCAAGAACTTACGGTTAGCCCACCTATTGCTTATTGCCTATTTACCTAAGACAAGAAATGTATAGTAAATAAGCTGGGTCATGCACATGGAAGAAAAACTCCAAGGCAGCGTTGTGAACAAAGCTAGAGTGCTGACTTTATACCAATAACACTGACGAATGCTATGCGAAGCTCAGTGGTGACATAACGGCCAACACGCGCTAAAGGTCGGTTCTTCGGCCAAAAATCCGTATGTCAATAAAACCAGCCCCCACGCCAAGCACAAATGCATTAACATTACCAACGCCTCTAGCTCTCAGATTGCTGAAACCTATTAGCTTTGCCAATGGTTGTTAATAACTATCATTCACCCCTAGGGAAAGCCTTAGTAGTGCACAAGGAAGGGTGATCCATATTAACCCCTTCGCTGCTGGCAGGATTCCCCTGCTGTCCTGGGGGGTGGGAGGGGGGCACGCACAGCGCCCCGGTGCTCATGACGACCTCAGCTCGTCATGAGCCACGGCGCTCCGGTGCTCATGTCGAGCTGAGCTCGTCATGACCACGCCCTTTCCAATGGAACGCTCAGCACAGCAGGGGAATCAGCCCAGCATGCGAGCGTTCCATTTAACGGACGCGGTCATGACGAGCTCAGCTCATCATGAGCACCGGAGCTCTGAGGAGGGGTTAAAACAAGCTTTGGTTTATATGAAAGTGTTTGGCTTTGTTAATGTTTCTTAGATCTCGCTGAGGCAGCGTTTGCACTGTCTCTTCGAGACATGCTGTATTCAGGATATGGGCATAAAGCTCCACTAACTTTTCATCCATCTTAATTGGCTCCTATCCCTGTCATTTTGCAAATGTTGGCTATTTATTGGTCAATAGGCTTAGTAGTCCCTCCTTAGTACCGCCTTGTGTCTTCTTGTAACCTCCCATGAGGACAGAGGCTGTTACATGTGTTTTTACGCCCGAGGCTTTAATTACAGCCTCAAGGTACTGACAGCTTATTTCGCAATATTGTGTCCAGATTCTGTCCAATGAGTAGCGACTGTTGATTTCATATTCTTAAGTCGAATATTACTTTTGTGCTCTGTGATCCTTATTTTTATTTTCCTTTCTTTTTGTCCCACATAAATTGCATCAAAGTGATTTTTTGTCCCGTCATGGGATGAGCGATATTATTACCTGTCATAACATTATTGCAATTTTTACAATTTTCAGATCTTTGCATGCCATCTTTTGATTCTTTACTGACAGATTTCCTCTTACTGGTTAATAGTTCTTTTTGATCTGTTGAATGCAAATATGATGTCGAATATTTCATAAACACATACTGTGAGTTTTGTTTCTTTCTTCACTTTGTTCTGTAATAGAGTGGCTCTGTCCATGTTTATGACACAAGAACCTGACTTGGAGAACCTCTTTGCTAAAGACATCACATTTGCATTCAACAGATCAAAGAATTTAAAATAACTATTAACCAGTAAGAGGAAATCAGTCAGTAAAGAATCGTGGAAAGGCATGCAAAGATGTGAAAATTGTTAACATTGCAATAATGTTATGACAGGTAATAATATTGCTCATCCCATGACTCAACAAAAAATCACTTTGATGCACTCGTGTACATGTGATACCAAAAATGTAATACATGGGATCAAATGCCCATGTGGAAAATGTTATGTGGGACAAACAGAAAGGAAAATAAAAGTAAGGATCACAGAGCACAAAAGTAATATTCGACTTAAAAATATGAAATCAACAGTAGCTACTCATTGGACAGAATCTGGACACAATATTGCACAATTGAGATTCACAATATTAGAAGTTATAGACCTACGGAACGCAGACCCACATAAACAAAGACTGAGGAGAGAATATTATTGGATCCAAAAATTGGGGAGCCTACACCCACAAGGAATGAATGAATGAATAGAACTGACGTGTTTTTTATGACTGTGTTGATTCATTTTGATTTTGATTTTCATAGAATGCTTTCTTGAACCTGCACACCAACAAGAATGGGTTATAGACACTCACCTAAGATGGCCACCATGTTGAGTTAATTTTTGACAGTTACACCTTAGGTTGAATATATTAGTATACAATAGTGTAAATCTAGAGGATGAGGCGTCACGATAATTTTGCCATCTTGAGGTATGGTTATTTAAAAGATCAGGGTTCAAAATCGGCTTTTCCGATTTATATCACAGACTATATTAATATACCCAGGTGAATTCACGATGATGTAATTCAGCGCACCGTGAATCTTTTATATGAAGGACACCACATAAAGCATTGGAATTCGTAACATTGGAGTATTAAGTAGGTCATCTAAAGTTCCAATCACATGATGTATACAACCAATAAGATTCCTCTCTTAGACTCTAGTGAGTTTCTCACGTGCCATTTGATTGGCCAGACTTCCGATCACGTGTTCCCATAACGAAATACATCGGGATCTTTTTTACTCATAAACAACAGATGGTAATAAAATATTTCTGTTCTTTAAGCTATTATGTTAAGCGCACCTTCTAATAATCACTAATAACAGCAGCTGCTAAATAAATCACACAGAACATCACCCGATCACATGACCCACACCACCAATCAGATTGTTTAATAAATACTCGTTATCAACAACAGGCACTCTTATCCGAAACCCCTATGCGGGAACTGTCAGGAGTATCGAGGGAGAACCGAAGGATATTACACTGAAAGTAAGTGGGTTAAACTGTCAGGGAACTTACAGCACTAAACGAGAATAGCGCATTCTTTTGTACTGGTAGCAAGAAATGTCGGCATTTAGCCCCACTGTTGTATAAACCATAGAGCTAATATATTTGTTGAACACACAGAGTAGCATTGTTTTAAGGTGCAGATAGACATAATAATAAGACTGGAATTGCATGGGAACTGTTTTGATTATTGTATATTGCTCACGACTCAAAGCGTCAGAAGAGACCAGCTCAATGTTTCATTTCTTTCTTTTCTACAGACCCTTGAGGAAGGGTCACATATAAGACCCGAAATGCATTGGGTTAATGTCATTTTCTGTTAACCGGATAACTACAGACACAACATTGAATGTGTAATATGAAAATTTAAGGAAATAATGCAGAATAAAAATTGATCTGGAGGAAGATAAAGTTTAAGTGGCTATTTTTCGAATGAAAAGACGAAACCTTTATGGTCTTTAGATAAGTCCACTCATCCTTTTGGAACAGAAATCTTCTGCGCCACATATCATTGTATGTTTAGAGGGCCGCTCGAGACAAGGAGCCATGATGGAGTAGCACTTTTTGTTTGAATGAGGATTACAATTAGAAAATTGAATGAATTACTGAGTGCACGGAAGAGTTCACATTTTGTTTCTAGGTAAAAAATATTGCCATTTATAATGCCAATAACTCCAACTTTTTAGACATACCGTGCTGGTGCCTTGCTCACTAGGGACCTGTAGGAGCAGCTTGTGGTATTGCACAGAGACATGCAATGCTGGTGCCTTGCTTACTAGGGACCTCTAAGAGCAGCTTGCGGTACTGCACCGAGACATGCAGTGCTGGTGCCTTGCTCACTAGGGACCTCATGCAGTACTGCACTGAGACATGTTAATGTTAATGTTAAATTGGTCTTCTATAGCGCACGGCTACTCCAAAGGGAAACCAGCACTATAGAAAGAGCGCCCAAACGGGCAAAAAGCCATGTCTTAAGGCCCTTCCTAAAAGCCAATAGATTAGATGTACTGCGTAGAGTCAAAGGGAGAGAGTTCCAGAGTTGCGGAGCTCGCAGCCTAAAAGAGCGGCCTCCAATGCGGCCCTTTTTTACTCGGGGAACCACAGCCAGGAACAGGGACTCCGATCTCAAAGATCGGGCCGGATGGTAAAAGGCGAGCCTCCTTTGGAGATATTGAGCTCCTGAGGCGTACAAAGCCTTGTGGGCCAGTGTCAGAGCCTTGAACACTATCCGCTTCCGGATAGGCAGCCAATGGAGCGACTGCAATAGACTAGAGACTCTGGCCCGCCTGTGGAGGCCAAAGATGGCCCGTGCGGCAGTGTTCTGGGCCACCTGTAAGCGTTGCAGGAGATACTCCGGCAGGCCAAGAAATAGTATGTTGGAGTAATCTAATCTTGAGCCGATTAAGGCCTGAACCGTAGTCCTCCTATGTTCTTCGGAGAGCAGAGGGAAGAACCTCCGGAGCATCCTGAGGATGCCAAAGCAGGTTCCCGTGAGAGCCAGAACCTGGGATCTAAGCGTCAGCCCGTTGTCAATCTTAATTCCCAGGTTCTTTGCTAGCTGGGACGAGTGCGCTGGAGGGAACATGTCGGCAGGCCAACATCAATGCCAATCTGGGTCAGATGGGCAGCCAAAGAAGAGTATCTCAGATTTATCTGAGTTGCACTTGAGGCTGTTTAGCTGGAACCATTTAAAAACAGCCCCAAGGCACTCACGGATACTCTCTCCATCAAAATCTTCTCCCTTCCGGCAAGTAAAGAGGAGCTGGGTATCATCGGCATAGGATACGATCTGGGCCCCAAAAGACTCCACCAATGTCGCCAAAGGGGTCATAAAGATGTTAAAAAGAGTCGGGCTCAACACGGAGCCCTGAGGGACTCCGACTCCCAGTGGCGGCATCTCGGCGGAGCTAGAAGAGGCCCAGACTGTTTGTCGACGGTCAGCCAAGAAGGATCTAAACCAGTTGAACACCGTCCCCTCAGACCGATCTCATAAAGTCTGGCGAGGAGACCCTCATGGGGGACGGTGTCAAAGCCGCCGACAAATCAAGCATGACTAGCATAGCTTTGCCTCCTGTATCCAGCGACTCTTTAATGGCTTCAGACACCTCCAACAGCGCCGTCTCGGTGCTTAAAATGGGGCGGAAGCCAGATTGGGAGGAGTGTAACAGATCGTGAGACTCCAGAAAATTGGAGAGTACATCTTTCTCCAAGATCTTAGCCAATGCAGGGAGGAGCGAGATGGGCCTGTAATTGGCGGGAGCCTCCGGGGCAAGGCTCGGCTTCTTAAGGAGGGGGATGACCATTGCCTGCTTCCACGCCTGCGGGACCACCCCCCGGCTCAAGGAGAGATTCAAGAGCGGATTTGCGAGAGGATTTACAATAGCCGCCATTTTCGCCAAAAATTTGGCCGGGCATGGATCAAGAGGTGACCCAGATTTAAGATTAGCCATAAGTGCCAATGATGAAGGTGCCGAAAGTGGCGGAGAAGTTGCCAAGACTGGACCTGGGGGAGTTGGAAGAGCTAGCCCATCCGCAAGGCTGGGATGAACATCAACCAGCCTTGTAGGAAAGGAGTCCTGAACCAACTTTATCTTAGTGGTGAAGAAGTTGGTGAGGGTGGAAACCCATGACTCAGACGGGGCGGCCTGAGTCGCATTAGATCGCGGGGTCGTGAATTCTCTAACTATCGAGAAAATCTCCTTACAGGAGTTGGCTGCGGCCTCAATTCTCCTGGCAAAATATCCTTTTTTCTCCTGGAGAATTTCCCGGTGATAGGCTTTAACCATTGACCTGTAGGCAAGCCTCGCCTCAGCATCATACTGAGACCGCCAAGCCCTTTCGGCCACTTTACACTGCCTTCGAGAGTGCGCCAGCGCTTCGGTGAACCAAGGGGCAGAGACCCGTTTAGATGTTTGTCGGGGGGGAATCACAGGTGCAAGATCGTTCAGCCTGTCCGTTAGCCACATCTGCAGAGATTCTAGGTCTTTGTCCAAATCACCCATGAAAGGGAGAGGATGGTCCAGAGAAGCCTGGGCCACCATCTCCGGAGTCACCCGATGATACGCCCTGGATGCTGGTCCCTGAAGTCTCATAACAGTGCTTGATGGTTTCTTAATGCACGGTATGTAGAAATAGGCCAGCCGATGATCTGCCCAAAGCACCGGCAACAATGCCGTCACCTCAATAGGGGACGTAGAAAAGACCTGATCCAGAGTGTGGCCCTTGTCATGGGTCGGTCCAGAGAAATAGGGAGTCAGGCCTAAGGGTGCTGTAATGTCGAGCAATTTAGTTGTGTCAGGGTCAGAACTCTCATCCATGTGAAAATTAAAATCTCCGGCTAGTACGCAGTGCTCCGCTCTTAGGGTCAGCGTCGAAATTATCGACTGAAGCTCATCAAAGAAGGACCCTGCCGGGCCCGGGGGCCTATAAACTAGGAGCCCTTTAAGAGATTGTTGGGGTGTCAGTGATATGGAGAAGGCAAGGGATTCCGAACCCCTGATGGCCTCCATAGGGATGATAGAACATGCAAAGGCTTTGTTCACCACGAGTGCCACGCCCCCACCTCTCCCTACCAATCTGTCTTGCCTAAAAATGTTGTATTCAGGGGGATAGCTGTAGCAATATCGGGGTTTGATGACTCACCTAACCAGGTCTCTGTCAACATCAGGCATACCGGTTTTTCGGTGACAAGGAGATCAAAGATTTCCTGGGCATGTCTGCAAGCAGATCTGGTATTTAGAAGTAGGCAGAGATGCTTCACACTAACCACCTCCCTAGTTGATGTAGAGGGTGGGACACTGACCAGAGACCAACCACAGCCCGGACATTTCCTCTTGCCCCTATATCGACCAGGGAAAACTACATGACGGGCGCAAAAGGCCTTTTGGAGTGGCAATGCAATGCTGGTTCCTGGCTCACCATGCAAGCATTTGCAATACACTAGGTCTCGTATTAATGAAAGTATGAGCTATTGACGTTGCATTATTATTTGCAACGCCAATACCTCAAACTATCAGTAATGCGAGACCTATTGCATTGCAAATGCTTGTTTATCCATGTTGTACAGCAGTGCTGCTGCTGTGCAGCATGTCTGAAAAGTAACATTTTTAAAAAGTGCTTTGATTAGGTTGACGCATTAGTCAACTTTTTTTGTTTACTTACAGCAATGCTGCACAGCAGCTTTGCTACTGTACAATGTGACAACACATTGACAAAGCCAATAGCTCTCTCGTAGATGGAACGTATTGACTGGGGCATTGTTTTTTTAAATGACAAATAAGATAGAAGTTTAAAACTAAAAAGTACTGACTCCGCTTTCAGAAATCCACTTCGCGCTTCAATTTATTATAATAAATCAATGCTGTACAATTCTCCAATATTATTTTGACAGCTTCAGTATTGCAATTACATTTATATAGCACTTACTAGCCCTGATGAGACATTGAGAAGGAATGCAAGAACGAATTCCCTCTGCTCCCACTACTTTGCCCATTAGATTAATGAATAAATGTACCCACAAAGTCTCATCAATTAACTTGTTCTTTATAGATCGCTGGAATGGCTAAAGTGTGGTATAACGCGCTATAAAAAATAAGTATGATCACTAACGCAGTGACATAAATCTACCGGAGCATGTTACCCCTTTAAAACACATTTGTTGGAGTTATTTATTCAAATCCCACCTACCTGCACACAGTCTTTAATCCCAACCTTTCTTTGACCGCTCCCCTCAGGAACTGCTGTTATTTCTTAAGCACACATGGGCATTTCCTGGCCCAGGAGGACATGCGAGTCTCCTGCTTTTCAAAGATAATTTAGTGGCAATTTGTCTTCTCAACAAAGGACAGAGGCGTACTACTCAGCTGCAGCTTTCCATTTTCTTCATGAAACAGTGGCACAAAAATAGTAGGTGCATGGTAAAATATTCCCTTGCTAAGCCTCTGCTTTGATAGAAATGTAACACAGGGGCGGATTGGCAATGCGGGCATTCGGGCATGGGCCGAAGGGCCGGTGTCTCCGTGCCCTCTGTGGGCCGGTTTTTTTTCTCCCCTTTCCCAGCCTCACAGTGAAGCTGCATTCATTTCTCTGTCTCCGGTGCTCTCTGTAGACTAGGAAAGGGGAGAGAAAAAAAACGGCCCCCAGAGGGCACCGAGACAGAGACAGAGACAGAGAAATAAATGCAGCTTCACTGTGCGGCCGTACAGCGATTATCCGCGGTGGCCTCTCTTCGCCCCCTGCCCTGCAAAGCAATCACGCTGAGGGTGGCTGGGGAGGGGGTGATTGTTCGCAAAAATCGGCCTCCCTGGGGGCCAGGTGTTGCTCAGGCCTTTGAGCCATTTTCACCTCGGCCCCCCCTGGGGCCCACGCAGCACATAAACAGTGTTAGTTTTAACACCTCGCCCACAGCCCTTCACATTCAGGGCATAGTGGGCGAGGAAGAATGGGTCTCGCTGTGGGGGCCAGGTGATCTTTGCAACTTGCACCATCTTCACCTCAGCCTCCCCCTGGCTACTATGGATGACCCAGCAGCTGTGTTTTTTGCTCCCCTGCCAGGACATTGCCCTGAGGCCTGGAGGGCTTGGGAGGGCTGATTAATTTACTAATTACAGGGGCATCATTGCTGTTCATGTGCTCCTGAGCTTAAGGTTTGGGGAGGGCTGAGGAGGTGAGTAATAGCAGAGGCTTCGCCTCTTATTAGGTGCTCCTTCGCTGGAGGGCTCAAATAATTTTGTGACAGAAAGGGACCTTGCTGTTTTTTTAGTTGCTCAGCATGTAGGCCATTGCCACCTTGCCCCTGTGTCCTGTGCAAGAAAATTATCCTCTCACTTTCATTCCTTGTCTGTGCCAAACATCCTAAGGATTTTGGGGGCCCTGGGCCAAACATATTTTTGGGCCCCTGTTCGGAACAGATTTGAATTTATAATCCAAATTCTGCTCTTTGATGCCCTCTTTCAGCTGGTCACTGGTCAGAGCACTACCGTACTTGTCCAAATCCTTAATGTATTTACATCTAATATTCAAGGACATTGACGTGTGTTTTCAATATTACAACACAGTAGCAGCTCACTAAAATTAATGAAAATAATCTCAGTGACATCCTCCCATTTCTCATATGTGATGGCCTGTTTGATCTCAAAGACATTTTTTTATCGATGTTGCATGAAACAAACACATTTTTCTGCAAAATCTCTGTGATAGGTTCTTACTCATCGCCCATATTAAAAATACATTTGAAAAAATTGTATTTAAAACAATCTGTTTAAGGAGTATGCATGGTCATTAGGGCAAGATTCTCTGCAGAACAGAGCTGGCTCTATCAGGGGGCTCCCTGAAAGGCTGGGTCCCTGGGCCAGAGCCCACATTGCCCATGCCTTAAAACGTCTCTGGTCTGTGCATAGGCATATGTGGCCTGACACCAGAGTTGCAGAGATCGGGATTCAAGTTTGAGTCCCAGCGTCTGCTCAACAACCTGTGATTCTGGGCAGATCACTTCATCGCCTAGGCCCTTAAATAAAAAATTGGATCATGTTTACTGTAATTGATACTCATAAATAGAACTGTGTTTTTTGTATATGGAGATCACCTGCTGGTTGTGAAATACATTTATGACTAGATTGTACAGATACATTTTCCAGCATTCTTTACACCCCAGACTGCCTTTTCCTCGTTTGTGAATTCTTACTTTTGTTATTACATGTTCTATTCCCAGAGATTCCAGTCTTACCCTTTCTCCTTGACTTTGTGCTAGATTTCTGATTTATGTGATGATTAGAGTCTAGGACATAGCTCGTTGGGAAAGAGTATCTAACGTCATTGTGCAGGGCGTTAAAACTGCAAGTAAGTATTCAGTTATCAGAACTGCAGTGCTAGTCTTTACCAATGTTACTTGCTCTGTGAGCTTTAAAAGGCTTAATTTACTAAATATTTCTCTACAAATTAGACCTCCAAGAGTAGCCAAATGGTGTTCCATGCAAGGGCACGCCCCTTGAATTTGGGCCACGCCCCTTAATTGTGGGCCACTTTTTTCGTCAGTGCCCGGGCCAAATTGTGATCCCAATCCGACCCTGAAATGATGGATCGTAATGTGCACGTGTTCTATGTGAGTTTTACACGGAGCGCGTGAACACAGACACAGAAGCTGGCTGGCGATTGCCTAAGATGAAACAAAAGTAACGTAATGTTGGAAGAGACAAATTAACCACTAATTGTAAGGGTATAAGGCTTGACAAGACACAAGGAAAAGTAAACCTTCAACCTAAAAAGAAAAACATAAAAGGCTGTAGATACCGAGTATTATTCAGCTTTGTGTGGAACTGAAAACATTTGGAGCTTTCAGGAAAGCATTCTACAGGATGCCACAGAGGGCAGAGGAGGAAATTAGATTAAAGTTAGAAAATAACAAGCATTTGAAATGCAGTAGGTCTCACCATTGCGAGATTTTGAGCTATTGGCAGTGTAAATAACAATGGCTTTTATTTATGTGTTTAAAAAACCTGCAATTATAAAAGGCATTGTCATTTTACAATACCAATAGGTCAAAGTTTCTAAAATGCGAGACCTATTGCATTGCAAACGCTTGTTGTTTACAAGTGCCCCATGATGTGCTTGCAAGTTAATAGAGGCCACGCCCTTTTCTTTAAACAAGCTGTGTCTAAAGAAAGGCCTACAGCCGCTGTTAAGTGAAAGCGCGGTATGGGGCGCTTCTGCCAAAAAAAGCATTTGTTTATCAAATTGACAAAGGTTTTTTTTGTGAAAGCGTCCAGTGAAAGAGCGCATGGCGTGCTGATTGTTGCAGGAAGTTATAGACAAAGGGATCCCAGACTGGGAAGAGGGGAAAAGATTTAAGAGAAAATCATGTGAATAATCAAAAGGATAATCGAAAAGACAGTACGGTGTTTTTATTCACAAGGTACCAAACAACCATAAACTAGGTTATACATTACAATTTTCAATATTTTCTTGTTGCATTATGTGCCCACATGCACAACGTGAGGGGAAAGGGGGTGAAAGTGCTGTGAGGGGATTTCGGTGAAAGGTGAAAAAAGTGTTCTTATTCATAATAAACAATTAAAAACAATTCTTTAAGTTTGTTAAAACATTATTTAAAGTGGTTCCCCGCCACGGGGCCACATATAACAGCTAAAGTCCAACAATTTCCAAACCCAGGCTTCTATTGTAGCTGTGTCAATCTTGCTTGGGGGTAGAAGCTGGTACAGGTAGGATAAGTAGTCTACGTTTCGACCCTATGGTGGGTAGGGAAAGTTACCCTTACATAGTGGGTCTTCCTCAGGACAGAAGGTTGGAGTGGGCAGACTTCCTGGGGGGAAAATTTAAAAACAGAATTATACTTGGGGTCTAATGGAGAGATCCCTACATAGCCCTGCGCGGGCAGACCACCCGCTCGGGTAGAAGTTGGCCAAATTACACACACAGAAGAGAGTGCTAACTACCATGGGGCCTGATGTATGTGTCAACAATCGTAGAAAAAACTACCAAATTTAACTAATATCTAAAAATCATCATTGTTACGTGGGTATTTAAGCCCCAAAGCAAAAATATGCAATAAATACAAAGCAGCATGAGGCGCGATGCAGGTTTAAAAAATGGTAGGAATCCTACCAAAATTAACTGATATCTAAAAAATCATCATTGTTAATGCCAAAGCAAAGATTCCACAGTGTCTTACCTCCAGGACCCCATTATCGCGTTTTCCATGGAACCTCGTGAAAACTTGCTATTTCAATCGTCTAAAAATCAAGAACAAGGGGGGCGCGTGTTACAAACGTTCACCGTTCGACATCAAGGGGCTTAGCCTGCTTGGAGTTCTGTATACTTAAAAAAGGGGGTTACCTGTACTCTAGGTCGGTGTCTCGCCTCAAGGTGTAGTTGGGTAGGTGGTGAAACTATCAGTGCTGTAATGAGAAAAACGAGCGTCAAAATAGACCTCTGGATTTTTTCATTAACTGCCCAGTTGTTGCATATGACTAGCCAGTGAAACAGTAACTCGATGGCACTTACCTAAGGACGACTAATAGTCTGAGCAAAAGGGGGACTCTGCAGATAGCTCAGAGTTCCTCCAGACAGCAAATATTCCTGTGCAGAAACCTACGCGTCTGGCCAGTAACTAGGAAGTGTAGTTAGGGGGCGTGTCCTTCGCGGGGGAAACGACACCGTCAAAAGACTCCGGGTCGCTCAGGAAGAAAGGTGCTCTCTCACAGTTCTCAAGCCCAAAGGATATGCGTCAATAATTCTCAAATTGTATATCGAAAGAGTTATTGAAAAATATAGTGAAAACTTTTTGGTTTGGGTCATCATTGTTATTGTGGAAAAAATTATTATGATAAATGGCAGCGCACTCGCCTCACACGGCAGTGAAGGCTGCTCCAATCATAAGGTACATATACTCCGTTGTCACTTGCATAGGGTCATATTTATATAGTGCACCTACCATCGCAGGGTGGTGAAGACTATGAACCATAAAATGTGATATAGACTGGATCACTGTACACTTGCTAAGCCACAGTTGCATTTGATGTTATTGGTGGAGCTTCCAAAAATGCACATACCACGTGGTCACGGATGCTTCTAGCTTTTTCTAAAGAATGCATCGGTAGAGTACTGCTACCTAGGTCTTCTGATACCAGCGTCCAATGCTTATTGATGATTTTTTTGATGGCATTGCTTTTGGTGGAAAAAGTGGTCACACATATCATACGCTGTTCTTAATTATTTGATCGTTCAGCAGGTTCTAGGAGTGTTTCTCGATGGTTGAACCATGCTAGTTTCCTTGCCTTCTTGGTCAATCGCCTTGGGTAACCTCGTTCCAGTAAACGTTCCATCAATTTAGCAGACTCCTTCATGTAGTGCTCCTTCTTACTGAAATTTCTCCGGATCCTCAAGAACTGTCCAAAGGGCAAGTTGTCACGAAGGCCTCGGGGGTGGTGACTGGAGTATTGTAGCAATGAATTGCGTTCTGCCGGTTTCCTGAATAGAGTGGTATACAGTATATCATTTTCAGCTACTATAGTCAAGTCCAGGAAATCAATCTTCTTTTTGTCTGATTGTATGGTAAACTGGATATCACGTGATCTCAAATTCTGCCATGAATGAAAAGCCATAATCTCGTTTTTAGTTCCTGTCCATATTAGAAGGATGTCGTAAATATATCGCATCCATTGTTGCTGGAAAGCATGTAGTGCCTGCAGTAGGAGAAAAACATTAAAGAAAATAGTGATTACAGACTAAATAAGACGTACTGTGTAACCGAAGTAAAAGAGCCAGTCCTTATGTGATGTTACAAATGAAGAAAAAGCGGTACGAAGGAGGGACTAACAAACCTTTTAACGAATCAGAAGCCAGCATTTACGAAGGACAATTACAAATATGGTCGGACAGTGGGTGGGACTACAAGTCCATACTCCAATACAGCATGCCTCGCAGAGCAGCGAATGTGCTGCCCAGGTTCGACCTAAAAATTAACACCACTGACTTGTATATGCTAAAAGCCTCATAACTGAAAGGAAAATATCCAACAGTTTTAAATACCTACTGTGCTGCTCACAAACTGTTCTGCTGATAGAAAGGAAAGTAGCAGAGGAAGAATGGCATTAGCAAGAAAAATGTTTATTGTGCATACAAGTCAACGAACAGCGATCTCTAAGAGAGTTGAAGCGAAATGGGGAAAGCAACAAAGTGGGGAGTGGGCAAGCAGCAAAGGGAAGGGATGACTGAAAGCAGCAAAGGAGCAACTGATTGCGGGAGGGGGCAAGTGAAAGCATTCACTGGGCAAGCATGAAGTAAAGGGGTGGGTGAAAGCTGTAAGGGGCAAGTGATAGAAGAAGAGGAGCGGCTGAAAGCAGTCATGGGGCAAGCGACGAAGGGAAGGATTGGGTAAAAACCTGTAAAGGGCAAGACAAGGAGGGAGGGTGTGGATAAAGGTAGTATTGGGCAAGCGACGAAGGGAGGAGGCAAGTAAAAGTAGTCATTAGGCAAGGGAGGGGGTGGCAGTAGCAAGGGGCAAGCAACGGAGGGAGGTGGCAAGTGAAAGCAGCCATGGGGCAGACAATGAAGGAAGGGGAGCAGTTGGAAGTAGCAAGGGACAAAGGGAGGGTAGGGCGGGAAAGCAGCAAGGAAAAGCGACGGAGGGTGTGGGGCGGGTGAAAACAAGGGGCAAACAACAGAGGGAGGGGGTAGGTGAAAGCAGCAAGGGGCAAGCGAGAGAGGGGGCAGGTGAAAGCAGCAAGAGGAAGCCATAAAAGCAATCAGTGATGACAAGGAAGTGATGAGAGGAAAATAAAAGTACCTCACTGCAGATGCTAGAACAGAAAGGACACCAATAAAGACTACTTAATCAGTGCTTGGTCCATACTTCATCGAAAGGACGACTATTCATCAAGAAGAAGTGATGTTTGCATATACTGACTAATGAGGAGCAAGGAACTAAGAGTGATGAAGAGGCCAACCAATGGTAAGAAATGGATAGGGTAAAAGCCCCTTTTTTAGATTTTTTTATTTTGAAGGAACAATAGCTCGTCGCCATGCGAGAGCGCATGTATGCTGCCTGTAGTCGAGACCTAAAAAGGGCATGTTCCTTTTGTGTTTGACATATCCTGACAAAACTAGAAATGGTCATTTTCACAGTAGCAATGCTGGTAGTACAATTTGCTAACATTAAATAACACTAGCCCACGCAAAAAGTGCTAACTTCATTTGGGACCACCAAACTTAGTACTTAAATATATCAATTTAATTGTTACATTAAACTGACTCGTTACTAAAGTCTGATTTAAAGTAACTTTTAATGTTAAGTTGACTTTAATAAGTTGCCACTTTCTTGACCCAAAGTACTGGTAGCTTTTGCAGATTAGCGAAAGCAGTTGTCACCTAGAACAGCCTTCTGCCCGCTTGACAGGAGGTGTGAAGCACTCCCAGGAAAGGGAACAAAGGGTCTGATTGAGGGAGGAGGCGTGACGTTCTCCTGACAGGCTGGGCCAAGGGCAGTGGCCACAGACGGCCCAGCTTCAAAGGTGCTACTGCCTCTGAGAGGCCGATGTAAATCACGCCTCGGGGGTGTTCTCATAGCTCTAACCCAGGGAAGACATTTTGGATATGTACAGAGAGATGCACTGTGGGGTATTTTAGTGCCAACCCCCCAAGCAATTATGTAGGAGGGGGTAGGGCTGTCCTAAATGAATTTTAGCCGATTGGCTAGGGTGATCCTGGACTCCTAAGGTGTAGTGAGTTCCTGTCCTAGACCCCACAAGGTGCCTTCCAGGTCTTGGACCCTTGGCTGGTGCTAGAGTGTACTCTTTTCCCAATCTACTGTAGTGTGTGAGCCTGAAGCAAAGGATAACTGTTATTGTGCACTGAGTCTGAGGCTCATAGCCTATCATTACCTGTCAGTTCATCAGTAGCTTTGAACATACTGAGAACCAAGGCTTTCACTAGACTTTTAGACTTTACCTGTCTGTCGACGTCGAAGCCAGTACTGACCTCAAGCTGCAGAGGACACCGCCAACCTGACCACCTGTCAGGGACTGTCTGGGACACAGTCAGGGACTTGGGCAAAGACTGGTGACTGGGTAAAAAATGAAGCAGAAAAGGGAGTACAGCGCTGCCAAGGATCACCCAGGAAGTCAGAGGAGAAAGGGAATCCAAAGGGGAAGCCTGCATGAAGGAACAAGATAGCTTAGACTTAGAAAGGACAGGCACTCATGAGGCGGTTCAGCATTCGGAATCTCTACACTGAGGACGGATGTGCAATACACTTATATAAAACAACATTAACAATAAAGTGAATGTTGGGTTAAACACTCAGGAGCTCCACAAGGTAAGACTGAAGCTGAGTAAGTTCCTCACCCACAATGTTGCAGATACTGACTTCAAAACCCACATATAGGATATGCATGCAAAGACAGCACTCCTGCCAAGTATCACGTAACAAGCGTTAGACTAACGCATTTCAGTGTGGTGGTCCGCATCAGCGCACTGAAATACATTGTCACGCATAATTAGGCATAGTTCCTCGGCTGTCAAGCCGATAGCGCTCCTGAGCTATACGGACGAAAGTAAGTATGTTGGAGTGGCTTCCATGCGCTATGGCGTACGCGCTGCTCATGGCACTGGGCTTGGCGGGGGATGGGGTCTGAGGTAGAAGCTGCTAACTCTGGCTGCTAGATCTACAATTATATGTAAATAAAACTTTGAAATGCCCCTAAGGGTCACGGCGCTGCATTACAATCTGACTTACGTCATAGGTGCCGCACGACGTTACGTCCTGTTACCGGCTCCAGCTGCAGTTAAGTTTGTGAGAGGCTGCTCTTGGCTGATGTAAATCATCCAAGCACTGCTAGGTCCACCGCATGGTGGTAAATTAAAATCTGTCCCGATCCTACGACCGCCGGACCCAACCCTACGGACCCCGGCGAATTTGAAGCCCACTGTGCAACAGTGGCGCCTGCCGTGGGAGGCGCACCATACACGTTTGATTAATGTTGAAGGAATGATCGAGGTACAACTGCCAGGAGTCTGAGGAGACAAGCGTGCGGCTGGGCCGTAAATTGAATTGCCGTGGCAAGCCTAGCAAGCAGGCCCGGACTGGCCGTTGAGGGCACCGGGCAATCCCCCGGTGGGCCGCATGGTTGGGGGCCGGTTTTGGGCCCCTGGGGACCGTTTTTGTTACAGGGCCGTTATGCTGCAAAAACGGCCCTGTAACAAAAACGGCCGAAAACCGGCCCTGTCACAGAACGCGGTCGCACCTCTTCCCCCTCCCCTCTCCTCCGGAGGGGGGGCCGGCCGAGCACTTTGCCAGGGCCGGTTCTGGTCCCCAGTCCGGCCCTGCTAACAAGTAAGTGACAGTGTCACTGCGAGACTCTGTGCCAGTCAAGTGTTAGCTTTTTAACTGCAGCGCGATCAGCTGCCTGCGGGTCGGTGCCTGGACTGGAGTCTTATTTTCTGTTTTACATGAATCATGTAAAACAGGAAATTAGACTCCAGTCCGGGAGGTTCTGTGACCATTCACATAGGTCCGTCTTTTTGGAATGTTTTCACGTTAATGTTTCGCAGCTACACTCAAGCATTCAGGCCTATACAAATAAAAAGAGAACTTGTTATTTAACTTTCTCTGTTCTCAACTTGTCTGTAAACAACAAAACAATTAAAGTTTATAAGTGAATCAGAATAGAAAGAAAATTACAAGTTTCCAGGATGAAATGAATCAGAATAGAAAGAAAATTACAAGTTTCCAGGATGAAAAGCAAGGTACATGCAACTGATTATACGCCAAAACATATTTAGAATCGAAATTTGCCTAGCTTACGTAACGGTAAGTTTCAATTCTATTAAGGACACGGAGGCGAGGATTATGCTATATCTTCCTTCGCTTTATTAACATAAAGACTCCACAGCAGCTTAGGAAAAGATATAATAAGAACAAAAATGCTTTAAACATAAAGCATTGACGTAATGTTCAACAAATCAAACAACAACTCCCAAGAGTCTCTTTGCCTAACAATAGTCCATAGTCCTTCCACTCTGTCCATCATCACTATATAACCGGACTTCTCATCATCTTCCTCCTCTTTCTTCGCGCAGATCACGCTTGAGCCTCATTGGTCCTGTTTAGCACCGTCGTTGACTGTCGAAAAAGGAACAGCATCAGCGAGGTGGTCCAGGAATGCGACAACAAGGCGAGGAGCATTCAGTGATTAATACAGTACCGACAATGTAAAGGAAAACGCTTTACTTACTGCCATACGGGTGGGTAGAGACACCACTGTAGCCTGGGTGGGTTAATCCTCGCCTCCGTGTCCTTAATAGAATTGAAACTTACCGTTACGTAAGCTAGGCAAATTTCGATTCTATGTCAGGACCGGAGGCTTCAGATTATGCTAGTTTAAAGCTTACTTACCACCAACTGGGCCAAATCCACCACCGGCTTAAAATAAAACCTCTTGAAGGTGGAATCCGAGGACCAATCAGCCGCTCGCATTAGGTCCTCCAGACGAGCACCCACCGAGAATGCCTTAGAGGCCATGGCCCCCCTGGCGGAGTGTGCTCCAAAGAGAGAAGTATTGATGCCCGCTTCTTGCATGACCCACTGCACCCACCGAGCAATAGTGGGGGAGGAGACAGCTTTGTGTGGCTTCCGCAGGGCAATCAACAACTGACGCTCGCCCGGAGGGCGCAGATCCAAGGTCAGGTCCTCATATGCTTTGAGGCATTGCACGACACACAACTTAGGAGTGTCAAGAAAAGCTGGATATGAAATAGAACGCGACGACGTTTTCGTGCGTCGGCCTACTGTAAAAGTAACCCCATCCGGGGAAAAGATGCGTGCAGAGACATCCAGCGCGCGCACGTCAGAGACGCGCCTACAAGAAACCAGACATAACAACATGGCTAACTTCGCCGACAGCTCTTTAAGAGACAGATAGGAATTGGCCGGCCACGACAGGAACAAATTCAGAACCAAATTGACGTCCCAAAGGACGGAGTACCTGGGTTCCGGAGGCAGCGCGAGGCGGATAGCTCGCAGAAGCCGGCACACAAAAGGATGTTCCCCTACTGGATGGCCATCGATGTTGTCATGGCCAGCCGAAATCGCCGATCGAATAGCATTGATCGTCCTATACGCTAGGCCCCTGTCGGCCAAATGTGCCAGGAAATTCAGCACGGGAACGAGGCCTGCGACCAAAGGATCCAGATCCCTTCGTAAACACCAACGCATCCACTTAAGCCAAGCGGATCTGTAACGCTTCGTCGTACTATCGGCCCATGCTTTGGAGAGCAAGTGCTCAGCCGACCCCGAAAGGCCCGGGAGCGACCAGCGTCTCCTGAGAGCCTCCACGCCACGAGGCGGAGAGAGTTCTGCATGACGAGGGGATGCGGTTCCTGATCCGGATCTGTCAGGAGCAGAGGAAACAGGGGGAGTAGGATTGGAAAATCCCAAGAAAGTTCCAGAAGAACCGGAAACCACACTTGAGACCTCCAGAGTGGTGTAACCAACACCAGCTCCGCTCCCTGGCGGCGTATTTGGGCCGCCGCTCGCATTATCATGGAGAACGGGGGAAACACGAACGGTTGTTCCCGACTCCAATCCTGCAAAAACGCGTCCGTAGCCTCCGCTAGAGGGTCTGGCCTCCAGCTGAAAAAACGCGGCAGCTGGTGGTCGAGACGGGACGCAAAGAGGTCCACCGAGAAGGGACCCCAGAGGGTGTGCAGCCACCGGAAAACCTCCGGATCCAGTTTCCACTGGCTGGCGTCCCTGAGATGTCTGGAGTGCCAATCCGCCACTTGATTGCACTGACCCGGCAGATACTCCGCCGTCACCGCAATGTGACGGGACAGGCAATAATCCCAGAAGTCCTTCGCCAAGTCCGCCAAGGCGCGGGACCGAGGACCTCCTAGATGGTTCACATAACGGACCGCCGAAATATTGTCCATCCGTAACAGGACACAAGCTTTGACCGAATCTTTGGTCCAACAACGAACCGCGAAGGAGCCCGCAAGGAGCTCCAAACAATTGATATGCAATTGTTGTTCTTCTGAAGACCAGGCGCCGCCGGTGGAAAAATCCCCGCACCGGGCGCCCCAGCCGGACCTGCTGGCGTCGGACTCTATGATCAGGTCCGGAGCCGAACCGAAGATCGCCCGACCATTCCATGCCTCCATGTGAGACAGCCACCATGACATTTCCTCCTTCACTTCGTCCGTGAGGGGAACCCACTGATCGTAACTCATCCCACGGCGCAGATGTTGCGCCTTCAGGCGTTGGAGAGCCCTGTAGTGCAGCGGGCCTGGGAAAATCGCCTGGATGGAGGACGAGAGAAGACCCACCACCTTGGCGATATGTCGCAGGGACGTACGATCTCTCGCGATCGTCTGCCGAAGCAGGTGTCGTATCTTTGCGACCTTCCGACCCGGCAGGCTCAAGACCGCCTGTACCGAGTCCACCACGAAACCTAAAAAGGTGATCTGCTGAGTGGGAACCAAAACCGACTTGGAGCCGTTGATCACGAACCCCAGTCTCTGGAGCAGGCCGACAGCCTGACGCAGCTGGCCCGCCAGCACCTCTGGGCGCTGCCCCATGAGGAGGATGTCGTCCAAGTACACTAGCATACGGACCCCTTGACTTCTGAGAAACTCCACTACCGGGTGGAGGACTTTCGTGAAGCACCACGGGGCCGAAGAAAGACCGAACGGCAGAGCGGTGAATTCGAACACCCTGTCGTCCCACAGGAATTGTAGGAAACGACGATGAGGGGGGTGGATGGGGACGACCAAGTAGGCGTCCTTGAGATCTAGTCTCACCATCCAATCCCGAGGGAGGAGCACGTCTCGAAGGAGGTGGATACCCTCCATCTTGAAGTGACGGTAGACCAACCACCCATTGAACTCTTTGAGATTGATCACAGGTCTTTTGCCCCCATCCGTCTTGTCCACTAAAAAGACGTTGCTGAGGAACCCATGCGGATGGCGCGTTGATAGACGGATGGCTCCCTTGCGCAGCAAGTCCGAGATCTCCCCGTCTATCAATCGCGCGTCTGACTCTGAAAAACTCATCGGGCGTGGGGGCCTCGCTTGAGTGGGCTGGTCGTAAAACTCGATATGGAAACCTCGTACAGTCTGCAAAACCCAAGCGTCGGCAGTGAGCAATTCCCACTCCTCGTAAAAGCTTGCCAGCCGCCCCCCAATTGGAACCTGATCCAAACAAAGTACACTTACCGGGGGCATTTCCTTGTCCGGAGTTCTTCTTGAACCCTCTGCCACCGAAGCGCTGTCCCCTGGTGGGGTAGAAGTTGGTATAGTTGGCAGAGGTCTGGTATTGACCTCTTCCGGAGCCTTGTCCTTTGTTGTTGGTCTGCTGACCCCGGCCGATCGCGCGGCCCCTACCGCGACCGGCCCCTCCAGAGAAACGCTGGTGGAACACTCTCTTGATGCTAGACTGGGCCTTATCCAGCGACGTGAACGTATTCACAAACTTGCCCAGCTCCCTGATGAAGGGCTCGCCGAAGAGGCCTCCCTGGGCCACAGCACCCGCCTCCGACGAGGCCAGGTCCCCCAACTTTGGGTCCAGCTTGATTAGGAGCGAACGCCGCCTCTCAGTGGACAGGGCACAGTTGGCGTTGCCCAAGAACACAATCACCCTCTGGGCCCAATTCGAGAGCCCCTCCGGTGAAATGGCGGTGCCATTCGCTCTAGCCTCCTCCACCATGTCGAGGATCTTCGTGGCGGGCCCGACCGCATCTAACAATTTGTCCTGGCAGGCCCGCCAGGACCGGTCAATCCCTTTCCTGGGGTCCTTCATAAACTTCGCCAGGAAGGTGGCCATCTTGGGATCCAATTCCGGGGTCATGGCCACTTTCCCCTCCAAAGTTGGCCGAGGACACTCCCCACGTAGGCAACCCCTCGCTTCCTTCTCCAGGGGCTTGCGCAGCCTGCCCGCGACAAATTTCGCCACCGTCTCCCCCGGTGCCCAGGCCGCGGAGCGGGGGTGGACTATCTCGTCCGGGTCAAGCATGCCCGACTCATCCCGGGGCATCTCCTTGGCAGAGGGCGCCGGAAGCCAAGATCGGGTTGACTCCCCGTCGTCATCCGAGTCCGGAGAGTCGTAGATTGGGGAGGCGGGGGCCGTAGACACGTCCCCCGAAGCACTAGGGTCCACCAAGGGCGCAGGGTTGCACCGCTGTCGCCTTAGCCAGGAAGGCGTCTCGAAGACGCTCAAAAGCGCCCCTGTCCACACCTTGGGCCTCCGATGACGGCCCCTCCTTACAAGGCCTCTTCGGGGCGGGTGGCAACCCGCCGGACGTCCCCGGGAGTTCGGGGGACGGAGGCACATGCGCCGCTGCCAGCTTCGCGCACTCTTCCACGATGCGGGCGGAAAGGCGGTCTTCCATGGGGCCTACCACCTCCGTCACGCAGCGGTAGATGGAATTGTCCACCACCTGGTAGAACTCGTCGTCCTGCAGATAGGGGCAGGGTTCCTCCTCGTATTCCCCTTCCATCCCGGAACCAAGGGCAAATGCGGGGCACCCAAGAGGGCGGCAACCGAGAAAGATCTCGAATGTGGGCAGGCCAAGCGGCTGCGATCACGTTTTGGGCCAACTGACGTGGCAGGTGGGCTGCACCAACCCCCAAGCGCGCAGACCCTCCTCGCCGGGACCGGGTCGTCGCACCCCTCAATCGCGCTAGGCCACACTTCGGATAAAGAGGTGCACAAAGGACACCCGAAGGTGATTCACGCGGTCAGAGCCGCTATACAGACCCCAACGGGGCGTCAAGAGTAGGAAATTACAGACCCGGGGCACCAGGTGTCAGAGGGGTACGCGAGGGCTGGCTCCTGCGCAAGCAGACTCCACGGCGCGGCTCCTGGCACTGCGGAGGCGCGCCGAAGGGCCGGCGAGACGACAGGCCGCCCCCTGGCGGTCTATGTACACACCGCACACAAGTGGGAAATAAAGTCGCGTAGGAACGAAGAACGTTCCCGCAACCGGGGACTCTGTAAGGGAATAAACCATGCAATGAGTCCCCCAACGATCGTACACAATACAACCAATCACATTGAAAAAGGGAAAAATATAGGAAAAGCACTTATCTGGCTGCGGGAGCAGCGAAGAAAGAGGAGGAAGATGATGAGAAGTCCGGTTATATAGTGATGATGGACAGAGTGGAAGGACTATGGACTATTGTTAGGCAAAGAGACTCTTGGGAGTTGTTGTTTGATTTGTTGAACATTACGTCAATGCTTTATGTTTAAAGCATTTTTGTTCTCATTATATCTTTTCCTAAGCTGCTGTGGAGTCTTTATGTTAATAAAGCGAAGGAAGATATAGCATAATCTGAAGCCTCCGGTCCTGACATAGAATTATCATTGTTTTCAACTATATGTTTAAAAAAATGCAATACATTCTGAAAAATAAATATTTAAAAGCATTTATTTCAAGGTAATAGCTTTTGTCCTGATGTTTTCAATACATAATTTAAATAGCTGTATTTTGGCTTCTTACGACTGGACTCTGTTTACCCTGTAGGGGTCGCAATGCAGAGGTACCGGAAACTTCCGTCTGTCTCTTCTTTAATAACATATACATAGTAAACAAACCCTCCTAATGAGGTGACATTTGTGTGTGAAGGTGGCTGTGTCACATGGTACAGGAGCTGGATACACTGTTTGTGATGGTTTGTGCTGGGGCTTCTCAGCACAGTTTGATCAGAGGGAGGATGGGGTGGTTCTGCTTAAGTCCACCCATGGGAGATCTAGCCTATTTTTATGGGTGGTGGCGCGTTATGGAAGATGAGGCGCATTTGCAGGCAGTGTGGCCTCTCACGTCCTGTTTGGAACAGTCGAGTCTAACAGTGCCCTTGCATTTCTGGTGCTTTGGTGCAGTTTTAAGATATTCTTAGAGTTTCTTGATGCCCAAATGGGTGTAATTTGAGATATTCATATGTTTCCCTTGTCTTCATTACTTGATTTTGCTCGCAAGAAAGTGTCACTCATAGTCCTTGAAATGTCACTTGTAATTACAGTGAAATTATGAAAATATCACACATGGAGATCTGAAACCTTGGCAGCTATGAGACCGGGTCGGTGGAGCTGATACCTATGGTGATGTTATAAATGTAACTCAAAGACAATACTCACAGTGAACAAGAAACACCACCTTAGAAGTCAGCTAAGCCCACGGATCCTGGTGATCAAACAGGAAGCAAGGAACACGCAAGGCAGTAACAGCAAGGGGGTAGAACTAAACACACACGCAAGGCAGTAACAGCAAGTGGGTAGAACTAAACACAAGCACGATAGACAAGGAGCTAGCAAGGAGGAGTGCTTAACAGGAAAGGAAGGAAATTACAGGGCACACTTGGCAGAAAGCAAATCACAAGCAAGGTAATAAAAGCAAGACAGCAGAATAGAGACCGCAAACTAGAAACTGAACCAAGGAAATGGGAAGAAAGGGAGGGACTGGAAAAGAATATACAGAAGGGGAGGCTACAAGAATATGCTAGAATAGTGCTGGATCAGGAGTCAAGAAAACAAGGTAGCACTGAAGGCAGTGCTGGAGCAAGAACAAGAATTTAGCAAAAGCTCAAAAGCCAATGCAGCACTGCAGGCAGAGCTAGTTCAGAAACAAGGGAAACCGATCCAGCTCAGGAACAAGGGATGCTAAGGCTAAGGCTCAAGAGTGTATATATGCTTGTGGGACTAACAGCAGCGATGGTGTAAGGGGTGACCTTTGAAAAAGTCCAATGGTGGACGAAACGCGTCTTTCACCCAAAAGAAAATAAAGTACCTGTTTGCCAATCCGTGAGTGTGCGACTCCATTTCCTGCGATGGTGGGAGTTTGGTGAGGATATTCGGCGGCGTGGTTCTGCCGCGGGAGGACGCACAGTCAGCAAGCGCGCCAGAGGCTTTCCCGACTTGAACCCTTCTTTCTGGTCGTGACGCACGCATAGGGAAAGCGGTTGCCACCGGTGACCGGCACCGGTATGACTCTGCAGGTGAACTTTAAAATGGTTTGCCAACAGCACACGGAACAGACAGACACTTTTAAACGGAACAAACTAACATTGAAAACACCGCCTAATGGAGGGCAGGAACTACTGCTGTAAAAAGGACTACAAGATCCAGCATGCCTTTGAACTACGTAATGACCATTGGAGGTCTTGACCACTGGGGGTCAATAAAAGAAATTTTGGCAAATGCTTGTGGGACTAACAGCAGCGATGGTGTAAGGGGTGACCTTTGAAAAAGTCCAATGGTGGACGAAACGCGTCTTTCACCCAAAAGAAAATAAAGTACCTGTTTGCCAATCCGTGAGTGTGCGACTCCATTTCCTGCGATGGTGGGAGTTTGGTGAGGATATTCGGCGGCGTGGTTCTGCCGCGGGAGGACGCACAGTCAGCAAGCGCGCCAGAGGCTTTCCCGACTTGAACCCTTCTTTCTGGTCGTGACGCACGCATAGGGAAAGCGGTTGCCACCGGTGACCGGCACCGGTATGACTCTGCAGGTGAACTTTAAAATGGTTTGCCAACAGCACACGGAACAGACAGACACTTTTAAACGGAACAAACTAACATTGAAAACACCGCCTAATGGAGGGCAGGAACTACTGCTGTAAAAAGGACTACAAGATCCAGCATGCCTTTGAACTACGTAATGACCATTGGAGGTCTTGACCACTGGGGGTCAATAAAAGAAATTTTGGCAAATGCTTGTGGGACTAACAGCAGCGATGGTGTAAGGGGTGACCTTTGAAAAAGTCCAATGGTGGACGAAACGCGTCTTTCACCCAAAAGAAAATAAAGTATCTGTTTGCCAATCCGTGAGTGTGCGACTCCATTTCCTGCGATGGTGGGAGTTTGGTGAGGATATTCGGCGGCGTGGTTCTGCCGCGGGAGGACGCACAGTCAGCAAGCGCGCCAGAGGCTTTCCCGACTTGAACCCTTCTTTCTGGTCGTGACGCACGCATAGGGAAAGCGGTTGCCACCGGTGACCGGCACCGGTATGACTCTGCAGGTGAACTTTAAAATGGTTTGCCAACAGCACACGGAACAGACAGACACTTTTAAACGGAACAAACTAACATTGAAAACACCGCCTAATGGAGGGCAGGAACTACTGCTGTAAAAAGGACTACAAGATCCAGCATGCCTTTGAACTACGTAATGACCATTGGAGGTCTTGACCACTGGGGGTCAATAAAAGAAATTTTGGCAAATGCTTGTGGGACTAACAGCAGCGATGGTGTAAGGGGTGACCTTTGAAAAAGTCCAATGGTGGACGAAACGAGTCTTTCACCCAAAAGAAAATAAAGTACCTGTTTGCCAATCCGTGAGTGTGCGACTCCATTTCCTGCGATGGTGGGAGTTTGGTGAGGATATATATATATATATATATATATATATATATGTCAGTTGGAGACGCACTCTGACATCCACTGCAGCAACCTTCATGAGGTAAAAGCCGGATCGGCGGGCGGATCGTTTACAGCATGCCTGTCTATTCACGCCGGACGCGTTTCGTGCTCATTGCACTCTTCAGCGGCGTGACAGTCATTTTGACATAGAGGCCACCCCTCCCACTTAAAAATATGAGCCCTCCAATGGGCGACTCGAATGAGTCGGTGTTGTTTTGTGGGTCTTGTAGTGTGTACTTCAGTTATGTGCCTCTGTCTGAGATGTTTCAAGCCCACCAATGGGCCTCCACTCGCACATCCGGCTTGTCAATCCTCCATGGATGCCTCCACATTGAGACTCCGTGATTCAGAGCTCCGTGGCCCCAAATTTCCGGGTGCTGCATCTCCCGCGGCTGGGAGGTCACGTATAAATCAAAGCTCCAAGGTTCTCACCTGTTGGAGACGCACTCTGACATCCACTGCTGCAACCTTCATGAGGTAAAAGAAGATTGGCGGGCAGATCGTTTACAGCATTCCTGTCAATTCACACCGGACGCGTTTCGTGCTCATTGCATTCTTCAGCGGCACGACAATCATTTTGGCATAGAGGCCACACCTCCCACTTAAAAATATGAGCCCTCCAATGGGCGACTCGAATGAGTCCGCGTTGGTTTGTGGTTCTTGTAGTGTGTGCTTCAGTTATGTGCTGCTGTCTGAGATGTTTCAAGCCGATCCGACTGTTACCTCATGAAGGCTGCTGCAGTGGATGTCAGAGTGCGTCTCCAACAGGTGGGAACCTTGGAGCTTTGATATATTATATATATATATATATCGAGCTCTGATCTACCGGTTATTAGCTCTTCTATGGGGTTTGGCACACCTACCCATTGCCATTGGTTCTTTCTCCTGGCATTCAGAAATGTTGGCTTTCTCTTGGTCCACTGCGCTCAATTGACCCTCCTATGTGTGCTTGTTTAAGCTGAGGCGATTTTACTTAGTAATTGTTTTTGTTGGCCTTCGCAGCTTCCTCCTCGTACAGCGCGGGATGGCCCCCTCCTCCTGGCTAGGCATGCAACTATCCTTTCCTTAGCCATCCGATCGCAAAGCAAGGTTTCTCATAACACCGTGTGCGATCCTATACTGTTCATGAAGGGCTTTTGTTTATCCACTCATCTATTTACTCCGTTGTGAAATGTTGTTTAATTTTAATTATTATTTAACTGTTACAATCGGCGAGAGTCGACCCCAAGGATCGAACCCGGGTCCCCAGTCTCCAAGTCAGAAGTTTTGTATGATGTGTCACATTGAGCTCCTGTCTGCTGTGTGTGATGTTCCTGTAGTATCGCGCCTAAGCCCCGCCTCCCCGCTGGCTGCTCCTACATCGTGAACGGCGCCGCTCTCACTTTAAGCGTGCCTTTCTTTATTCATAAAATGTTCCTGTAGTGTCCCGCCTAAGCCCCGCCTACTCGCTGGCTGCTCCTACATCGTAAATTATGCCGCTTTCACTTTAACCCCTCCCATGCTTGTGACGGAACCGTTCTGTCACGAGCCTCGGGTGGGCTGTGCTGGTGACGGAACGGTTCCGTCACGGCCCGCTCGCCGCGCCTGCGCGGCGCGAATTCCGCGCCTGCGCGGCTTGTTCTATTGAGCGGGCGGGGCCGTGAGGGAACGGTTCCGTCACAAGCACAGCTCACCCGCGTGCCGTGATAGAGCGGTTCCGTCACGAGCACGGGACCGCTGCGCGGCCCCCCCACCCCCTTAGCACTGCGACGGAATAGACGCCGCAGTGAAGGGGTTAAGTGTGCCTTTATTTATGTTTTCCCTGCCCTGGAATCGGTGGAACCTTCCCTGTGTGTTTTCAACAGGACAATTAGCGAAAAGCATAGAGTACTCTTTATGGGCAACCGTATAAAATAAAACTACAAAAATTAGCAAAAAAGCGCTTTGATCATACTTTTTTTTTGCTGATGGGTGTTAAGAGTTTACCATTTTAGTGTGTTGCAGACCGGAAGCTTTCACAAGAGTTCTTCATCATTCACCTTTAGATCAGTTTGCACTCGAATTGCGCCGTCTTAGGCTGGAGTGTGAAATACGTTATTATTGCGGCGGGTTCAGTGTTTCAGAGGAATGCTGAGAGGCATGCACAAACGTTTTTTCAGTACAGTTTGTTCACGGCACTAATTGCCAGGTTAGGCTCCATTTGTATAGAGTCCATCATCCTGTGAGCTCTCTTGGTGCTTATAATTGACAAGTCTGATATTCCGTGGGGTTCAGGTGCAATACTTGACCTAAAATGTTTTTACATACTAAAGTATTGTTTTGTTGCCATTCAGACTGGGCATCTCTGTTGGGAGCTATCAATATACATTCATTTAATACTTCATTTATGTTTCGTCAAGGTGCGCAGATCGTTAATCTGCAGGGGCGTAACACATGTCCCCGCAACCCCCGCGGTGCGAGGGGCCCCGTGCTCCTGGGGCCCCCTCACTCATCTGGCCAGCATCGAGTGCAGAGACGTGCACCCTGGCACAAACATGAACCACCTCTGGGTTAGAGGGGCTCGGATGCATTCCCCAGCGAGTCCTTGATGCAGGAAACGTAAACATTCTTCCATCCAGACGCATACACCTCTTTTGAGGTTTCCAAAAATGAACGGAGACCCCCAACTGTTCCAGCAATATCTCCTAGGATGAATTGTGCTATTGAAAACCTAGGATTCCCAGTCTAAACCGCTTGTTTCCGATTCCATCACATAGATTTGCACATATTTGTCCTTTATATAAAGCGCTTGGTCACAACCCCCTCTGGTGGGCACTAAATGAAACTTCAAATAAATGATCAACACGACAAAGAGTAAGGAACGGTAGCTGGGCACTGGGCAGTGGGCCTTCCCTCTGTCTGCATTAGCGACTCCTAGTTCGAGAGAACCTGTTTTTTTGCTTTGCATCTGCTGCTTCCAGTTTGGTATTCCTATTTGAATCAGATAATGTTTATTGAAAGCAGTAACGCCAATGACGAAGTACACTACACGGTGGACTGGTGAACATAATAGAAAACGTGACCATGTCATGCTGAAGTCAAACAGTAAGTAAGGTGTTCACTGAGTGAAATATTGAATTTTGAGTTTTTTTGACCGGTGTTCATTTAGATGAAACCTTCTCTTTGTGCGTCTTTGTTTACATTAGCTCTAGGAACTGTGAGAACATTTGCCACGGGTGTTTGTGTATGTAAAAGTACCAAGCCAATTAAAACAAGCACTGGCAAAGCCAATAAGTCTTGGCAGTGAAACCTATTGGTTTTTTCAATGCTTTTTTGCTAGCCAGCCGAGGCAGAGTAACAATAATAAAAGCGGCGCTTCGCTGCCAGAAAGGACTAAAGCTGCCCAGAATGATTCATCACTGACTTTCACTCAGCTCACACAGCAAGTGCACACCAGCCTTTCTAAGCTTCAAGGATGCAGCCCACATGCAGAGCTCCTGTCCTCCCCTCATCCCAGCAAACTCTTCCACCTACAAATCCTGGCAGGCCGACTGAGCTGTTAATCCTTTTGGGCGTTATCATGAGGGCCACATCACAAGATGAATAAAAATATCACAAGGTGAATAAACTTATAATGAGATGAATACAAATTTCATGTGAATAAATATGAGATGCAAGAGGTGAGGTACTATGAGATGTATAAAAATGAACTTTTGAAAGTGCAAATGTCTTAATGGGTTCAGAGGGGGGCTCTGGTAAAGCCTTGAGGTTGGGCAACAGATGCCATTCAGTGGTCAACAGAACTCAACTTTT
Organism: Lissotriton vulgaris; assembly: GCF_964263255.1. NCBI lineage: Eukaryota > Metazoa > Chordata > Amphibia > Caudata > Salamandridae > Lissotriton > Lissotriton vulgaris. The sequence goes on along the minus strand of NC_141696.1, from coordinate 625,354,058 downwards.
GGGAGCATCAGGAACACGTCATAAGAATTGCACTTGCTTAACCTGGTGGGGAGGGAGCAGGACTTCAACATGCAAGTGGGGACCCCACTGTGCCATTTTTTGATAGGCTGGCTGGGTCCTCAAGTGCTTCCAGTGCTGGCCACAGCCGGCACCTCTGTGTGGTGAAAGGATACTGAAGCTTGAAAAGCTGCGGCTTGCACGCCCCCTCCTTCCTCTCTCCACCCCCCCACCCCCCCAGTCCCACCTCTCTCCATCCACTCTCCACACTCCTCCAGCCTGCATTGCAAGGACCCCGCGGTCCGCGCTCAGAAGGAGGTGCAAAGAGGAAGGGATGGATGAAGCGCCTGGGAGCTCGCCCGAGGGGAGAATGATAGGATGGGGACCAGTTGCCTGCTGGCACTTCCTTCCTCCCATGCACTGTAAGGATTCCAGATTCACCTGGAGGCGATGGATGGGGAATCAATGGCTTCTGCCGGCACACCCAGCCACTGCTGCAGATCTACCCCTCCAGGCGCGTTTAAGGTCAGTGACCCGAGCTCAGCCCCTCCCAGTTCCTCTGAGTTTGGGAGACTGAAGAGAGAACGTAATAAACAGATAAAGAACAAGCCGCTGTGAGCGTGTGGTGAGCCATTGGACATAGGGAAGAGGGCGATGGCCATAGGAGGGGCTGGCAGGTGATGACCTATAGGGCGGGCAAGGGGTGCTGGGGCATCGGACAGAGTTTGGTGTGGGTTTTGGCAGGGAGTTTGGAGGTAATAGAGTTCTGGTGATCGGATGAAGTATGTGTGTGTGTGGGTAATAGGCTATAAGAAGTTTGGGGTGATGGAACCTAACCTGGATCTGGGTATAATGTGACTTCAGTGAGTTTTAGAACAATGGTGGACATTTGGGTTTGGAGTAATTTGCTGGGATATTTATTTTCTAGTACTGTGATCCTAGAGGGACAATAGGATACAGAAGACTTTGGTTGAAGAATCTTCTAGAGACAGCAGGTTATGCATGGGTGTATGGGGTGATGGAAGATATGGCTTTGAGAGTGACGGGAGGGCTTTGGGTACTGATGTGTCTTGGCTTGGGGTTTAGTGGAGCGATGTGAAACTTTAGGTCCTTGGGGGCGATGGGGCATAGGTTGGGGAGATGATGTGACATGCAAGGTGGCTTGAACATGATGAGATCTGGGTGGAAGTTGATGGGAACCATAGAGAAAATTAGTGGTTTGGGGTGATGGGACATATGAAGGGTGTGGGAGCAGGGATGTAACAAAGGCCCTCGCAGTGCGTGGGCCCCCGAGCTCCAGGGGGCCCCCTCAGCACTGTACTCTTGCCTGAGAGCTCCTATGTGAGTCCGGATTGGGACCCCTCTATGTACTTTGCTTGGGGGCCCCCTTCAAGTTTTGTTACGCCACTGTCAGTCTGGTTTGGCACCTGTGAGCTTGCTGTATGCTTTATGACTTAGTAATGCAGTATGATGCCTTGGGGTCTTGATACATGCAATTAAACCACCCATCCCACATTTTCAGTGGAGAAGCTGGATTCATAACCTGGGATGGCTGGAGGTCTCCCTACATGACAAGGTTAAAGTTCTTCATAGAAGCGGTGTCACCTGGACTGTAACTCCAATGTTAAACCACGGGAAGTTATGGGCTAGATAGAGACAGTGAAAACGATAGAACATTCATTGATGTTTTGAATTGAAGGGGTTTTTTTAGACCCGTAACACAAGCACAACGGAGCACGCTATCTGTTAATCAATTTTTACTTTAGGGTATGACTAAGACCCACAGTTTTACTCCTCTGTGAAAGATAAAAGCACTTATTAGTAATGAGTTAACATCGGTATTAAACACCATAGACCTTTGTAAGTGTTCTAAATCATCCTATCTGTATTTAGGAGATAATTGGTTCATGATGTTCTTAGCCACTTCACATTTTGTGTTTTTAATAGCGCTGAAATATGATTTTGCTTAGAGTGCGCAATGATCTACACCAGCTTTCTAACTAAATTGGAGATCTAGAGACTTCAGCTGCCACACAGTTAGTTTAATTTCCAGACGAGCGACTCCTACATTAGAATCCATATAATGCTGTTCTTGTAGGATTCCTCTGCTATTACTATTTTAGTGCATCAAAACTAACTGCAGCATTTTAATGTATTTACCAATACACTGCATTTATATTTCTGCGATCGCCATGTGTTAATGGTTTTTGAATTTTTTGTTATCACTCTTTCTCTTGTTGTATTTCTACTCCTATCTTTCACCCCCTCTCTCTCCTATTACACATCTCTTCCCCAGAGCACGGCCCCAGCTCTAACAATGTCTGCCTTTCTCTTCCTGTGTGCACCTCAAACAATGCAAAGCATACATGTTAATTTTCATAAACGGACGCAAACTTCTTTATAAGCTCCACGCATTATACATTTAATTACAGTGTATCAATAATTTAATGTGACCAATAATTTTCTGTGACCAAGCCCCGTCCGCGGGGCGAAACGCGTCATGGAGGGCACTTGCTCTGCACTATTCACTGCTTATTAAATGCACTGCTTCAACTAAAACAACGTTGGTTTCTGGCTCATCTATTGTGATCTGATTGAGGAGATTGCGAGGTCTGCGCTCGCTTGAACTGCGTCCATAGCAGTTGAGAGTTTGCTGTTTGCAAAAATTTAATGTATTAATCTTCAAATCACCCCCAACATCTCAAATACCATGTTCCTTGCCAAAACTACTGCCACACAGTCCATTGCAGTAATATGCAATAGTATGCTACATGGCTAAACACTTATAAGCTCCCAAAGGCGGGACCGATTGCATTGCAAATGCTTGTTTTTTATTATTGGGAATGCTCCAAGCTCCATTTTTTAAAATTACCTTTACCACCCCATACCCCTGCCTACCCCAAAGCGCTAAAAGCACCCTTACCACCCAATACCCTTACCTACCCCTAAACCCTAAAAACACCTGTACCACCCTTTACCCCAACCCCAAACCATAAAAAACACCTTTACCACCCTAAACCCTTACCCACCCTAGAACACATTTAACACCCAATACTCTTACCCACCTCTAAACCCATTAAATCACCCTTACCACCCTATATCCCTACACACCCTAAACTTTAAAAACACACGTAACACCCTAACACCCCTAATCACTCCTAAACCTGCAAAACACCCCTACCACCCTATACTCTTACCCACCTCTCAACCGTAAAAACACACTTACAACTCAATACCCTTACCTTTATCTATCCCTAAATCCTAAAAACACCATTACCACCCAATACTCCTTCCCACCCTAACCTATATATACACACACACACTTAATCAAATATACTTACCTTACGTTGTAAATGCATGCATGGTAAAGGCATATTTGTGGTAAAGGCCATGTGTGTTAATGGATGCATGGTATTGGCATAGCGTGGTTCTGACCGGATGGTAAAGGCTGCCCCTCCCCTCAAGACCAATGGCGTAGCTGTGTTGCTCTGGACCCTGCAGCAAGCAGAGTATCTGCTACCCCTCACTAGAGGGACATCTCAGTCTGTCAGCTACGCCCAACAATCATCAACCTTCTTCGACATGGTCTGCATCTGACATATCAAAACTCACCACTCTTCTCATACGAACACTATTGTATTTCCACTCCCTGCACTGCAAGTGAAAGCCTTAATACTAAAAAGCCTTATCAAAGCCAATAGGGGGTGGCCCTTGTAAACCGCATACACACAAAAACATAACTTGCAGGTACCCCACACTCCTACTGCTGCCCTCACATAGGCTCACATCTATCACGATGCACTTGCACAGGCAAATGCCTCATTCTGCACTCACGGAGGCACACATTTTAACCTGTAGACCACTTGCTGTGCACTCACAAAAGATATAGTTAATTCTGCATTCACACAGGCACATCCCTCACAATGCACTCACAAACATGCTGGTGGTCCTGCACTCACACAAGCACAATGCTCACCCTAAGATACACCGCTCGCTAGGAAGGAGGAGAGTTGGGGCAGATGGTGGCTTAGGAGACACAGGTAGATTATGTGATGCATCAGTCCACTAGTGGAGTTCAAAGTTGTTGAGATAAGCTACACTAAAGCCTGAATGTTCACTGAGATTATCTAACCTCTCATCAGCCACACTTGGACCAGCATTGCAGACTATTTCAGTCTTATCTTTGTGGACTTTTGCTTGGAAGATTCTACTCATCAAAAAAGTCCCACTTGCCTTATAAAAACCAAGGTGGTGGATTTCTTTGTAGTGCAATTATCTGCTAAAAGAAGTAAAGAAGGAAAGAAAGAAAACAAAAGTAAAGTATGCCAACTGAAGTTTGAGGGCAGGTGCTTCAATAAACAGATAGAAAAGTAAAGCTTTGCACCGGTCTGCCATCTTTGAACAGTAAAATATATTAGCCTATACAGAATACCATTTCTAGATGTGGCATGGTTTTGAAACTTGAAGTAGTGACGCCTGGCTCTTTGCATAAGAAAGTTGTGGTCCAGTAGCAATGGCAGAGGAGCTTCTGGAAGTCTCATTGCTCAGTTAGCACTATTCTGCAGTTGCAGGTGAGCTGTTGTAGGAGGAACTAAAGGAACTACCTCCCAAGGTCGGACTTATCTGGATGCAGAGTAACAGAGAGTAAACAGGCAAAATACTGTTATTCAAATTCAGATTACCTGCTATCCTTAAGACCAGCAGTTGTGTACTACGCAGTATGGGAGTGGGACCACTACTCTGCCCCCTGCTCCTGCACCGCTAAACTCGTGTGACTTTTTTAGTCACTGGTGGGCGGTTCTTTGCCGCTCAGATGGCGGTGCCTATAGAATAGGCACCGCCCTGGGAACATCGAAGGCAGTACATGTTCCCCCCTGGATTCACCCCATGACCCAGAGGCAACAGGGGGTCCTGTAGGACCCCCTTTGTTTCATCTCCGCTGTGGTTTTCATGGAGAAGCAACCGCCATGAAAACCGTGGCGAAGAAGAAACTCGTAATGTGGTTGGCGGGACTGCAGCAGTTCTGCCAAGCATCTATTGGTCTCAAGATCGCCGCACCACCCCCTGACGGTTGTGGCGGTGCAACGGCCGTCCAAACGGCGGTGAGCCAGACTCATAATCTCCTGCAATTAAAGACTATCATTGGCGCTTTTGGTGCTGTTTCTACTTAAAACTTTAAAAATCCAAAATCAAATCCAATCTTTATTGGATTTTTATAACTTTGGTGTCATTTTGTTTATTAAATTTTACTCTGTTTCTAATTTGGTTTAGAATTTTTATTGTTTTGCATATTTGACTTTGGTACTGTTTTGGTATTACTTACATACTTTACACATTGCCCTAAGTTAAGCCTTTCTGCTCTGTGCCATTACTGGGGGTTTAAGCTCAAGTTAATTTAGTGACTTTAAGAGCTCACCCTGACAAGAGGTGTGATTATTCCTTAATCTGAGCAGTTGCCCTCCCCAAAAATTAACCTAATGTCTTATAATATGAATAGTCGGAGCTTGTACTGGTCATTGAAAATAGTGGGTTTCCCTTTGTAAATAATTTTAAATCTTGAGGGGCCAATGAAGACGAAAGTATGCGCAAATCTTTCAAAGTTTTCCTTAATGAAAGAAAGCCTTTCATGTGGGCCACTGTTTCTTTGTAGTGGGCTTGGGCAATGCCAATTTTGACTCCATTCCATTGAATGCGTTGAGTTTTTTGCTCTGCCTACGTTCTAAAGTTCATCATTCTTGGGGATCTCTTGCCACTGAGTGACTCCATGGGGAAATGTTCCTGATGGGATCCTTTGAGCTCTTTTTCTCTACTCTTCTGAATGTAATTCCCAGTTTTTTGGGTGTCCAAACTTCTAGAAATTCCGCTCATGAGTTGGCATTGTTTTCAAAACCTTCCAGTAGACCGAATATTCTAAGATTTCCTCTTCAATTGCGGTCTTCCAACTCTGTAGACTCCTCTAATAGTTTTGCAATTTTTGTGGTTAGAGCACTTGTTTGTTTCTGTGACTGTGATTTATCATCTTCTAGCTGACTAATGCTGGATTCTGCTTCTGATATTCTATTTTTGCGGTCTTTGAAGTATTTCTTTATACCTTGTATTTAATTTTTCATAATGCCCGAGTTGGTTTTTGTTCCTTGTGCTAGTTTGTGTAGGGCTGCAAGACGCTGCAGAATAATATTCATATTGGCGCCTGTCTCTGATTTGGGTTTTATTGACAAATAAGGAATGGGCAGACCTGTCTTAGTTCTTTATTGGCCTGTTTTGAACTCTTGGGCCTCTTTTTCCCTTTCATCTGCCATCAATCAAGAGATGCAGCAGGGCTTCTTGATAAGTGCTAGATTAATGCTCCAACGTACCAGCTAATGTAGCTCCCACGTTGATAAGCTGACTTTCACATCTGTGTGCTAGTGCCGGAAATTACGGTTTATCCTAGTAAGCAGCTGTTTCCTGTCCTAGCACCTAGGAACCCATACACATTCGTAAATTAGGTTGTGTTAATCTTTGTAGAACCTTCTAGGTGGATGGTAGCCTGTTGAAAGACATAGAGTGTAAGTGGAGCAGGTGTACAAACATAAGAGTACAAGCAGACTCTAGTGAGACTTTTTTCATTGGTATCTTAAGGGATTAGACATAAGTTGTTTCTTAATGTCATGCCCGGTTGTATTATGATTGCATTGACTTATTATTATTAAGCGTTGCTTATAAACATAAATTAGGCCTGTTTTATTGTGCAGGGCTTTGAGTTAGCATTTGGAGAAAATGGCACCCCTTTGACATGACCTCTACTGTGGCAATGAGACTGAATTGAAAGCTGATCCCCTGTAATTTTGTTTATAGTTTATTCTGCTGGTTTTTAGTGAGATGGCCACAAGATCAGAGGGGAGGTCAGCTTTCTTGTGCTAAAGCTCGTCTTAAATGGGCCAAAGTTATGGGATCAGCAGTGTATGCATTGTGCTACCAGCATGCGACTTACATACACCACGGCTGCTGAGGCCCCCGTGTTTGCTGCTAGGACTGTATTGTTACCTCTTCCCCAGCTTCTGTCTCCATTTGTGATCAGGATTTGTGTATAGGCACTGTTGAGTACTCTTATCCACTACAGGCATCGGTGTTCTGGTAGTCGGAGCTTGTGTGTTCGTTCACTGGTGGAGGCCATTTTAGATGGAGCTCCTTACAAGTCTTTGCAGTAGCGATTTTCCCGTGTCCACTTAGCTTGTTGTGCAATGTGTTCACTGTTGAAAAGCACTATTTGACAGTAGATAGATAGGTCGAGGTCACGCTTAAAAACATTTCAATAGTGGTTGATAATGTGCTGCTAAGATTCAGTGAGTTCGGAGAGACTGATTGAGACAGCCATCTTGCTGGTGTACTAGCCTCGCCACTTATTGTTCTTTTCTCAAAATAAATACCTCCCATTCGTTTCTATAGGGTTTAAAAGGGGTATATCTGCTTATAAGAAAAGTGTTTTCTAAATTGTTAGGGACACACACCCTCTTGAGGTGTAGAATTGGTGGGTCCATTTAGTCTATGCTCAAATTTTGATTAAAATGTTGAATTAAAATACCTATTATCATAACTCTAACCTCTTCTACAAGGAATACAATGCATTTGACTAATCTTTTTAAAGTTTTTGATGGGGATAACATTTTCATCATATTCACAATCACAGGTTCGTACCCATGTTGTTTGATGATATTTTAGTAATCACCTCAGGACTCCTGCCAAATCATTCTACTAAATTAAATCAATTTCTGTGAACCTGGGTATTACACTGAAAGGACAATAGACTTTTAACAAATAAATCTGTGCATATGTGCACATGCACAGCGATCATCTTGTGACAGCATAAAAAATAATTACAAAATGGTTGCCGTACGTATTATGTTTTATGTGAAACTATCATAAAATGGTCTCTGTGCAGTGTAATGCACACGCTCATCGGCCATCTGGTTGTGAGAAAAAACAGCGGACCCATTAATAAAGGCGAGACGAGACCTGTTGACTCTTCCAATGCTTGTTTTCCCTGCTATCAGTGGCATTCATCTCCTAATCTTTTATATGAATGTAAGCCTGAGTGAACAAGGGGTTTAAGCTTGTTCCATCTTTTCACACAAGTATCCCACTTCTGAACAGTCTAATTTTGGGATCTGTCCGCTTTTAAAATATCGATGGAGATCAAACAATGAAGCCTTAAAAGGTAACCCATTGCAAACTGGCTTGCAAAACGTTTAGTCTGGATGAAAAATAATCTGGGCACTCTAGTTCTCACGAAGTGGCCGACGAGTGATAATTCGTACCAATTAGACTTCTTATGATTATTCTAAGCATTCTAATCATCTAATTGGGCGGGGATTGCCTGTTTCTAATGTGTTATCCATGGCATTTCAGGGAGCTGAAAAACATGGGTACCCATTAGAAATTATCTTTCTTGGTTGGAAGCACGTACTAAGAGTGGGAACTGCTAGATTTTTTAGGTATATTAATGTTTTTTTCAACCTATTGAGAGTAAGTGTTGTGGGTCTTGTGTAATAATTAGGAGAAAATAAATAAAACATTAAAAAAAGGTTTCATTGTTGTTCAGTCATTTATTTTGTAGTTTGCATATGAGTAAACCTTGTTCACACTTTCTCCTTCCTCCAATAGGTTCTAAAGTGAAAAAAATAGTGTACCCGCTGACTTTCACCGGACTAGCGGCCTCCCTTTATTATCCCCAGCATGCAGTTACCATTGCAAAGGTTAGTACTATAAACGTTTTTATTGCTTTGGAAAGATCATGCGAAGTTTTGAACTGAGTACCTTGAGCAGTTCAGGACTTAATCAGTTTTTTACTGTGTTATGATGGGAGTTAGGAAATTGTTGTGCACTGTATGATGAACTATGCATCTAAATCATTTGTCTTTCCTACTAGTTTTGCTTATGTTCTAGAATTTATACTTATGTTATGCTTGGTATTAATGATAATCTTTAAAAAGGAAAACATAAAATGTTGATAATATGTCCCTTTACCAGGAACACGGTTGCTAGGTTAACTTTTAGCATGAGGTTTTTTAGGTTTTACTGTAATGGCACTTTATGGCCGTTCATGGTAACATTTTTTAGGAGATATGTAACAAAATCTGAGTTGGAATTTGTAAATATATCAATAAATCAATGAATCAATCAGTATTTGTAAAGCGTAGCACTGTCACCCCTAGAGGTATCTGGGCGCTGGGTCTCTGTCAAAGAGCCAGGTCTTGAGCCTCTTTCTGAAGTCTGCCTGCGAGGGGGCTCTATTGATTTGGTGGGGAAGGTTGTTCAAGGTCTATGCATCATTGTATGAGAAGGAGCGGTGTTGGACTTGGCCCTTCTGGCAGGTTCACCCCTAAACTTTTTGCTTTTTATATGTGAATTGGTGGTAGTGATTTTTGGTTTCTGCGCACTTTCACTGTGTCCAGTGGAAAGTGCGTGCGCACTTTGAGTGCGTGGAGTAAGGTTGGCCTGCCCTCCCATAGGAAGGCATGGGGAATGTCTGTGTCCCTGGTAGTTTCTGATGCGTGAGGTGTGCAGGCTCGAGTTTGGTATGTGCGGACTCGTGTGATTGAATGCTAGAGTTTCAGGTTGCTGTGATACGGACTTGTGTGATGTGACGTGATGTGATTCCGCTCGAGGCTGCGAACTGTTTGTTGAGAGGGCTGTTGCTGCCACAACTGCGGGACTTGCCTTAGGAAAGGCTTACGGACCCTCCCACCTTCATTACAGATCCGAGGATTGCCTGGGTGTTTTGCAGGACTGCGAGGACCAGGGGGCCGAGCAACATCTCCACCGGCCGCACCTGGGTCCTCTTCCCGCCCCGCCCATAACAGCGCCTCGCGGCCCCCACTCCGCGGGTGCCGCTCAAGGCTGCGAACTGTTTGTTGAGAGGGCTGTTGCTGCCACAACTGCGGGACTTGCTTTAGGAAAGGCTTACGGACCCTCCCACCTTCATTACAGATCCGAGGATTGCCTGGGTGTTTTGCGGGACTGCGAGGACCAGGGGGCCGAGCAACATCTCCACCGGCCGCCCCTGGGTCCTCTTCCGGCCCCGCCCTCCCGTGGCTACGTCAAGGGAGGGAGTAAAAAACCCCCCACAGGTTGCTGTTTCAATTATCAATTCTGGAACACCTAACGATCAGCCTCACCCCAAAGGTAACAGGGTCATAAGAAGACCGGCGCACCTGCCACCTGGAGCTGCCCCGTACGTGGAGGTACTCAGTGGAGTGCCCGAGCTTGCGGATGGTATTAATGAGTCTCCCTCTTCTCTAAAAAAAAAGGTCTTGGACTGGCTAAATAAATTTAGACCTATACCACCAGAGCTGCATAATGAAGTGATCCTAGCAAGGAGGGTCCCCTGGGTGGGGGAAACAACAAAAAGGGGCTTGGGGGATTGTGTTCTAGTCAACTTTAGAGACCCGAGAACAGTTGCATTTATTTGCTACTGGGTGGGTGGATCCCCTCACACGACCATTCAAACACTGCCCTTATCGGTCTTTTACCCCGACAAATTAGAGCGGTTTGCGGAGGGAGCTGATGAGGGTTGGTCTTGGGTGGCCCCTAGAAGAAATTACCAGGGGAGAAGGGATCATAATCCTCTAGCAAATGGGGGGATGGGTAGATGGAGACAAAACACCCCAATTACCCATGGTGCCTAGTTCACCCACTCCAACAGGTTTGACTGTCTGGATGCTGTGGACTGACGGTACACTGCCAGAGGGAAGTCACTGGCCCTCTCACCCCCGAGGCAGGCTACAAACAATGAGGTAGTCCCAAAGGTATGTCCCCACACTAGCTCCAAGACCCCACCACAGATAATAGAGCGCCTTCCAATTAGAGTAGCCGTGTCACCTATAAGCCTAAGGAGTGGCATGCCTGCTAATGAGGGGAGTAGTTTGCCGGGTAAGGAAATGCATCAAGAGGGGGGAATGGGGAATCCCTCAAGACGGAATGACAGCGCCAGGGGGGCTGAACCTGGTGCCCTTCACATCTTATCATGGAATGTGGCGGGGCTACCAAACAAACTAGACACCCCGGACTGGGCTGAATTTGTTGCAAATTACGATATCTGCATGTTCCAGGAGATCTGGGCAAGAGAAAGCCATTCCCACGCAGGGTTTGCAACCTTTAATATTCTGGCTAAATGGGGAGGAAAGGGACGCCCCTCGGGTGGATTGTCCATATGGGTTGGATGTCATCTGGGCTGTAAAGTAACTATAAAGGAAACAAACTCACCCGATATTCAGTGTGTTTCACTGGCCTGGCCTACAGGGAGGGGACTGATACTGATTAACCTGTACTCTAGACCGGTCGGGGTAACTGGTACCTCGGGGACGATAAATGACCTGTCGACATTTCTCGACTCGGTCGATACCACCCAGATACTTTTGCTAGGGGGAGATTTCAACACCCAGTATGAGCCCCTCCCAGCTTATCTGGATGGGATTAGCAGTGAGGAGGATGCCCTGTGGGAGATCCCGATTCTAGGGGGACCACCTGTAGGATACTTCTCTCCACTTATCTCACAAATAACTTCTTTGACTCTGGCAGGCTCTCTTAGAGCGTGCAATGGGCGGTTCAAGGGGGATATTCCGCCTAGACCCACCTTCAATAGAACTGGGCAGGAGTCAAGGATAGATTATATCCTGACTAGGACAAAGGACTGGTCAGGATATAATCTAGGACAAAGGACTGGTCGGTGGTCCGTGATTTCGAAATAGTCACGCGAACTGAGAGCGACCACAACGCCCTCTCTCTCTGCCTTACTCCAGCGGTATTGGACAATGCTGAGGTCCCAGTGAACCGTGACCAGCCCGCAGACCTGATTCTAAGTACCAACAGGCGCAGAATAAGATGGGCGAAACTCTTAGAGAACTCCAAAGTCATCCAGAGGATTTACACGCTGGTGGTCCCAGCCCTTGAGAAAGTGCAAGAGCTCATGCCCCAGCTGACTACCCCAGATGGTCGCTGTGCCCTAGGAGACAATCACGCGAGCCTTTGTGATGCTCTTGCTGAGGTACTGAATCCAGCGATCCGAGGCAAAAAAACGAGGAAAGAGCGCGCCTCCTGGTTTAACAACTCCTGCAGGGAGGCAAAGGCCGAGCTCCTAGAATCGTTTAAAAAACACGAAGCCCCTATGGTGATCCGGGAAAAAAGGTCAGCCTATAAGCATCTTATTCAAAATGCAAAGATTGAATGGGACCACGAGAACTGGGCCGAAATGACCACTGCCCTTGCTCGTAGAGACTCCCGCAAGTTCTGGCAGATCGTTAAGGTTGGCTCGGCTGAGCCTGCGAACCCAATCGAGGCCAACATAGCACCTCAACTGTGGGAGGCACACTTTGCATCACTCTATAGTATAGCTGGGCTAGACTATCTAGATACAGAGGCTGGAGAACTATCGCAGTCTCCAACTGGAACCCTACAGACTATGGAGGACTTCAGTGTGGGCGAAATGACAAGGGCGATCGGAGGCCTGGCTTCTGGGAAAGCTCCCGGACTAGATAAATTGCCAGGGGATCTCCTAAAGCAAGAAACTACCATATGGGCACCATATTTTCTTGTACTCTTTAATGCCATCCTTGCCGGCATGCCAGTTCCCTTCACTTGGCTGGGGGCGGAGATAGTCCCCATCTTTAAAAAGGGGTCGCCTCTGCTCCCGGCCAATTATAGACCAATCAGCCTGATAGACGTCCCGCAGAAGCTTTTTGCAAGGCTTGTGCCGGACCGTCTGTCGGATTGGATTGAGGAGAACAGCATTCTGAGCCCTCTTCAAGCAGGGTTCAGAAGAAAGGTCTCTACCGTTGATCAGGTCTTTCGGCTGTCCCTTATCTACTGGAAGACCGTACAGTTGGGGGGTGGCAGCCTCTACACGGTCTTCGTGGATCTAAGGGCGGCCTTCGACCTGGTCCCCCGAGGGAAACTGTGGGAAGTCTTGTCAAGATTGGGGGTTCCAACTGAGCTCCTACACATGATCATCCGTCTGCACACTCACACCTTTGCTCAAGTGAGATGTGGGAAGGATGGAGCTCTCTCCAATAGGTTCCCCGTTGGCAGGGGTGTAAGGCAGGGTTGTGTGCTCTCACCAACCCTCTTTTGCCTCTTTGTCAACGGGGTTATTGCCCACCTGGAAGGGGTACAGAACTCAGACGCACCAAAATTGGCAGGCAACAGGGTACCAGCTATCATGTTTGCTGATGATACCCTGTTGCTCTCCAAGTCACCCAAGGGGATCCAGCGCGTCCTGGATGGTTTCGTGGTATTCTGCAAGGAACATGGCCTTGAAATTAATACATCGAAAACGAAATTTATGGCTTTCAATCCTCCTCGAAGATTCAACTTCAGCCCTCATATAGGGACAAGCACACTGGAAAGGGTCCAAACGTTTGAGTACCTGGGAATAACACTCAATGAAAAGTTGACGTGGGGCCCTCACCAGGAGAAAGCGATACTGAAACTGACACAACATGCGGGGGGATACTAACACTGATGGGGAAAAACAGGTCATCCCTTAAACCGGTAGGCCCCCCACTACACATCTATAGGGCCCAGGCAAGAGGTGCTGCCACATATGGCAGCAAATTGTGGGGGCACGCTGTATCCCATGGAATACTAAAGGAAGAGAATAGATTTATTAGGTGTTTAGTAGGACTACCCCCCAGTACACCCTTGGTCCCACTTAGAATGGATCTAGGAATTAGACCACTAGATGAAGAACTGGCACTGCGACCCCTGATTTACTGGCGTAGGCTGTGGGCGGTGCCAGAACTGATTAGTTATAGGCAGGAGCTTCAGGAGGTGCTCAGCATTCCCCATTCAGGGAACATTCTGTGGCTGAAATTCGTGAGGAAAAGCTTGGAGGACTTGGGACTACACACCCTCTGGACGGATCCATTGTCTGTTTGTACTTTGACTTCGAACAAGACTTTTGCCAAGGTGTATCACGGACACAAAAGAGCGGCACTTTTGGCCCGGCCCAACTTGGGAACACTGACAGAGTCATTCTTAACTATTAAGGATAACTACAGTTTGGAATTGGTACTTGACAAAATCTACCCTGTGCTACTAAGGAAGCTGTACCTCCAATGGAGGCATGGATCTCTCCCAATCTGTACTTTTACATCTAAATGGAACGAGGTGGTATCCCCTCGATGCCCCGCATGCAGGGTGACAGATGAAACAGAGCCGCATCTGATGTTCTTTTGCCCAGCATACAGAGAGGCACGGAAAAAGTGGATTATACCAATTTGTAGGAACTTGGGCTTTACAAAGTGCACGGAGGCCCTGAGAATTCTCAAAGTTGACCTGTCGGAATTTATTGTGTTCGCTGTAGCTAAGTATCTAAATGCCGTCTGGCACTACAGAAGACAGTGTCTGAAACTGGCCCACTAATTCTGACTAGACTGGTGAAAGACCCTTTGTACATGATTGACCTTAGAACTCTTGTGTTCCCGATGTTTTAACCTTTAGCATTTTAAACTTTTAAGTCCATTTTTACCAAGGCTTTAAACTTGTATTGTATGTATCTTTTATGAAGTTCATCTTCGAAATAAAGATTGATAAAGTAAGATTGAATGCTGCGCAATGATATGTGCAGCGTGTATGTGTCTTGTGTGAAAGTGCCACTTCTAGACATGGGTGTGCGTTTGCAGTGAGTGTGCTGGCACGTGTTTGGCTGGAGCTGGCTGGTGAGCCTGGCTCCAGGAGTCTGGATGGGTCTGCCCGGTGGTGAGTGTGGAGATTACATGCTGATGACTGGGGAGGATTGCAACTGGGTCCTGAATAGGGCTGGGCTTTCCCCACACAATGCTGGCTCCGCCCCCTGTGGTGCGTCTAATGACCCTAGCCCTGCCAGTGAATAGAGTGTTGGGCTGAGCACATCAAGAGTGCTCACAAACCAGCTGCGACTGTTTTTTCCCCTCACCCTGAGCAAAGACAAAGGGTGAAAGGTGTATAAAAGAGGGGCTGTGACCCCATGAAAATGTTCTCTTCTTGATCCTATCTAGAAGGGGGCTGCTGCTGTGGCTGGGCGCCAGGAGGACCGCCACTGGGGATTGCCTCCCTGCCTAGGAGGACCCTGTGAGCTGGCTCTGGGCCCAGCCTTGCGCCCCCCCCCCCCCATCTCCTGAAGGATTTTCACTGGACTTTAAGGGCTCCTGGTGCTGTGGAGCGCTTTACTTTGCCCTATAGCGCCTGGGAGCACTTGATTTGTCTTGCTAGCGCTGGGAGCGCTTTATTCATCTCTAGCGCCTGGGAGCGCTTTATTTTCCCCAAACGAGCGCTGGGAGCGCTTTATTTGTAAGGCCGGTGCCCACCCGGCATTGTCCACGTCCGAGGGTGCCACCTCTCACTTTGCCCGGTAAATTGACCCTTAAATACTGTTCTTTTCTTTTACGGTAGCGTTAGCCACTTGAAAGGTGAATTGAGCCTCTTCCGTGAGGGGAGGTGCCAAAAAGAAGGGCCATTTTTCTTCAGGCCAACTGCAAGCTCTAGCGTGCCATTCAAAGTTCAATAAAAAGGCGTCCGGGTCCTCCCCGGCCACATACTTTTGCAGGGATATACTAGAAGGCCCGTAGGTGGGATCACGGCGCTCTGTTGGTACTGGATTTCCAGGCTCTTGCATTATATTTTGCAGGCCCTCCATGTGAGCTGCAATGGTATTTTTAAGTACTTCTCTGTCGGCCTGGGTGGACGACATCGGTCTTTCTATGGCCCATTCCAGTTTCTCTTGGCCTTTAATGAGGTGCTGGATTACTGCGTCCATCACAGGTTTGCCGATGGACTGGGACGATGATCCCACTTCTGACACCAGTTGTGGTGGGGTCGTGGGAACGGGTCGGAGGCCAGGTCTGCTCAAATCGGTCTGCTCAAGTAGGGTTTTATTTTGCTTAATACACATTTGTGTCGGGTTGTAAGTTTTTTTGGGAGAAAAGGGGGAAATCCATCTTCTCCAGGGTCCGTGGGGTTCTTCCTGTCTCTCAAAGCTTGGTTCGTCGGGAACTTGTCCTCTCCGTGGTGATGGTGAGTCGGAAAGAGAAAGGAAAGTACTGTCAGGGAACCGGATTTGTAGGAAGAAAGGGGTCAGGGGGTAAAGGGACACCACACACTCTTGTACAATCTCTATACCGGGTGAGTGAATGTGCTCAGGTTAGGGAAACAAGCGGGAGACGACTGTGAGGTTTCTTCAACTCCCGATTAGCTGCTCGGGTTGTCCCTCCTCCCGATCCACCCAGTGAATGACGGTGGCCTCCTGGCTGAGCCTGGGGTCCTGATGGTCTTGGTACTCCATCTCCGCTTCCGGCTTCTCATCTTCTGTCTTTAATGGTCATCCTCCTCCGCTCCAGTTTCGACGCACACCCACTTCCTGGAATCGCTGCTCATTATTGCAGCGAACGCGTTGACGTCACGCGGGGGCGGGGTCTCGTCATCCTGGAAACCCCAGTTAAAGGAGCCGTAGTGATATTAGTCTGCATCTTTTAATAACTGGCAACTCTGGGGACTCCAGTCATCCTGCTGAGGAGGGAGAGACAAGAGGAGGAGAGAGTGACATTTCAGTCCACCAGTCTGTTTTGTATACGTGTCTCATGTTTATTGGCCCCGCATTGTCACACGGGGCATCATTACCAGTTCAAAGTAACCCTATTCAGAGTCACCACTTCTCCCAGAGTCTTTACGAAATGTCTGGCAATAGTCCTGCTCACCTAAGAAAACAACGCATTCAGGTCTTCCCGTACTTGGACGACTGGCGCATCAAAGCCAGTACATACCCAAAGTGTCTCCAGCACACTCACATAACACTGCAGATACTGCACCTAATGGGGTTCACAGTCAGTGTGTTGAAATCGTATCTTCAACCTTCTAACACTCAAAACTATCTAGGAGCCTCTTTAGATACTCAAAAAGCTCTGGCTTTCCCAAATGTAACCAGAATTCACATTATTGATGCTCTCATTCTTCAGTTTCAGCCTCCTCGCTCACTACCATCTCAAGTGTATATGCAGCTGCTGGAATTGAGGGCTTCATGCATCATGATTGTTGCCCATGCCAGGCTTCACATGCGTCCCCTTCAGGAGCGCTTAGCAAGTCAGTGGAACCAGTTGCAGGGTCTCTTAACCGATCTAGTGTTGGTAAACAGCCATACTCATCGCTCTCTGCAGTGGTGAAACCCACAAAATTTGTCCGAAGGATGGCCCTTCATAGACCCTGTTCCACAAACAATACTAACAGCAGAGGCGTCGCTCGCTGGTTGGGGACCTCCTCTCCAGAAACACACAATTCAAGGCTTATGGAGTCAAAAGCAAAAAGCTCTTCACATAAATAATCTAGAGCTGCTAGCAGTGTTTCTAGGGCTCAAAGCCTTTCAAATTCACCTTGTAGACACATATGTCCTAGTTCGCACCGACAACATGACAGCTTTGTAATATATACAAAAACGGGGGGCACTCTCTCCAATTGTCACATCTAGCTCAAGACATTTGGAAATGGGCCATAAACGACAAAATCTATCTTCTAGCAGAACACCTCCCAGGAGTAAACAATCAGATTGCCAATCTTATGAGCAGGCTGTAACATGCCATACCTACCTAATGACACCGATAACAAAGACTGGTGGATTGCCAAACCTCCCTCTGTGGCTTTCGTTTCTCCCCAACAGGACCTCTTGACTGCAACAACCAGAAACCCAGCCTGTGGCAACGATTCACCAGGACAGAGCGCCTACGAATGGGGAAGTCAGGAGGACGTGACTCCTCCCCGTTACGTCACCAACTACGGGTCCTTAATCCCGAGGGAATCCCGAAGAGGGTGTGTTCGAAACCCGAAGGAAGAGGGATGTATGGCGTTACAACACATACTATTACAACTACCTACCGTTACAACGCGACCATTACAACGCATACCATTACAACGCATAGCGCTTTGAGGTGCTGGATAGTGGTAAGTATAATTTACTATTCTAACTCCAGTCCCCGTGGACCCTAGGGAAGGTGTTGGATAGTAAATTATACTTATTCCCTATCCTAGAGCGCCCCCCAGCGCAATGCGTTGTAATGGTATGCGTTGTAAAAGTCGCGTTGTAATGGTAGTGCGGAGTAAAAGATGCGTTGTAACGGGTGTATACCAAGGAAGAGGCGTGACGGAAGACGAGCCGGCGGTGTTGTTTGGTGAAGCCAAACCTGGGAACGGAGAAGAGGACACGGAGAGTTGGAGCCGAAGCCATCCGGAGGAGCCAGGAGGCCAACGAAGCCATGAGGCGCCCAGCCACGCTCCTGGAGGAGCGTGGCTCGAGCAGGTACGCAAGCGCTTCACGGGCTGGGTGGGGAGGCGGGATAGAGCACCCCCATAGCTCCAGCAGCTGCAGCCACACCGTTTTCAGTTATTTATTTTTTGTTTCGGGCACCTACACGTTTTTTTTTGGCACAACACAGCTTGCTCATCAAAGAGTGGTCACGAGTGCAACACGTGTGTTCGGGTGTTTCCTCACTACCCATCCTAGCACTTTAAAACTGAGAACAAGGAAACTGACTGAAGTATTCCTTTACTTTTTGTGTTCCCTGATTTATGGCCCGGAGTTTATTAGAAGTCGCTGCAAGTCCAGAAGGGAGTCAGTGAGACGGGAGTCCATGAAAGAGGGTCCTAAAGTATTCTTCGGAAAGTCTGAATTTAGGACGAGAAACTGTATTGAAGGCAATAAAATCCTCTTTGCCACAACTCAGTGTTTGTGCCAGTCCTTAACCCACGCTACACAGGCAAAGGCAGCAAATGCATGAGTAGGAACTTCACCCTCAAGTTCTCGTCCCGTACTTTCAGAGTTGGGGGTTTTCCGCAAATAGATCTTTTCACCACACACAAACGCAAAAAATTCTCAAGCTTCGCCTCCAGGTCTCCACACCCGCTCTCCAAAGGCAATTCGCAATGGATGAACTTGGTCAGGGATATTTGCCTAAGCTTTTCTTCCTCTCCCACTCATTCCATCAGTGGTTCGGAAACTCAGGCAAACATCCCTCACACTGATTTTAGTAGCTCCCACATGGGTCCATCAACCTTGGTTCACGATCCTGCTGGGGCTATCAGTAGTTCCACATCGAAAGCTGCATCTCACATCCATTCTCCTCATTCAGAGCCGTGGAGAAATCAAACTCCTAGATCCCAAAGAACTGAACCTAGTGATCTGGCTCCTGAAGTCATAGAATTTGGTTATCTGAATCTTCTACCAGACTGTATGAACATTATTAGAGAGGCCTGAAGACCTACTACAAGAGCTTGTTACGCAGCGAAATGGAAGCATTTAGTTATTTATTGTAATAACAACATCAATCCTCTTGATGTTCCATACTAAATATATGTTATTTGTTGAGGGGCGTGGCCAAGCAGCATGGCCCACAGGACGTGAGCTCCTTCGGCTCCCTGCCGGCCGCCGCTTAAATCCTGATTTGCGATCCTTCCAGGCCACCTCAGAGTGCTGAATTGAGCTCCCGCGATCCCAGACCGTGCTGTACTCCTCCGGTCCCGCTTTTAAAGCTGTGGGCGACCGGATCACCAGCGAGCTCGACCCGACTGGTCTGACGCCGGCCCTGCCTGAAATCGAGGCCGGGGACTGAGGCCTGACCCGACCAGCGGCGGTTCCGGACACGGGGGGACCCATTGCCATCGGGCCCCCCCCGCAGTTACCAAGGCGCCGAAGTGGCGTTGTACCCATCGAGGGACGGGGCGCCCTAGTGGGCCGAACTTACTGGCCGGACGCGGACCCGCGGTGGAGGCGGCGGCCGCCGCCAATTGAGGCCGGGGATCGGGCCTAGTCGCGGCGGTGAAGCAGGCTTGCCGGAGGGCCCCATTGCCATCGGGGAACTCTGCGGCGGCGGAGGCAGAGGCATCTGAGTGTGCTGCTGTGCCGACGAGCTAGAGGATAGGGGACGTTTGAGAGGCCCTCCGCCGCAATTCATGATGCGCAAGGATAGAACACCTCAGGCGGTGCAGCCCAACACCATTACACAATATACTACGCAGTGGCTCCCTTCTCAGAGACTCACTCGCCAGTCAGGTCAGGAAGAGGGGGGTCCAGCGCCCGAGGAGCCGTCACGGGCGGAATTGTTGAAGGCGATACAGGGGTCCCACTCCGCCTTGGAACGTCAGATCGAGACTGTGTCCTTCGACGTGAACCTTCTACGGACTGACCTGCGCAAGGGCCGATAAAGTCACGGATGTGGAAGGGAATATTACTCAACTGCAAGGGGAGGTCGCGTCCCTCAAGAAAACGTTCTCCCAACTTTCGGCCACGGCGAAGGCCCTGGAGTGGAGGGCGGAGGACGCAGAAGGGAGAGCGTGCCGCAGTAACATCCGTGTGCTGGGTATCCCGGAACCAGCGGAGGCGGGCCACCCGGAACGCTTCCTTGAGCAATGGATTCGTACGGTGTTGTGCCCTGAGGGCCTTTCGGACGCATTTGTGATAGAGAGAGCACACAGAGCGTTGGTCCCACCTACGAAGCCCGGCATCCCTTCTTGGGCCCTCATTGCCAAAATCCTGAACTACTGTGACAGGGACTGCATCCTATGAGCAGCGAGGGGAATCCAAGGACCTTACGTTTGAGAATGTGAAGGTGTCCATCTTCCCGGACTATACACGGTTAGTTCAGGAACAGCGCAAGTCCTTTCTGGCGGTTAAACAAAAGCTCAGGGAGATGCACCTGCAGTATATGCTACTCTATCCATTGAAGCTCAAGGTTATGTCCCAGGGAAAGGCCCAGTTCTTCGAAGCTCCTGGGGATGTGTGGGAGTGGCTCAAGATTCGGGGAGATGATCTCCCTTCTGGAGAACGGGCTGGGGCTCGGAGCACATGGGTGACCAGACCACAGGTGGCGCCGTCGGAGACGGCGTCGAGGATCCCGTGAGGATGAGAGTGTGGAGAGCAACCGTGTTACGGTGGGAGAAGATGGCTCCCTACACATGGATTTACCGACAGCGTCTCAACGTACTTCTCCTGGGGAGATCCTGGTACCGGACACATTGCTGCCCTCTGCGGAGGAGGTTTCCCCGACCAGTGCAACGGTCCCGGAGACGGCTGGAGCGCAGGGGCGGGAGCCAGATGGACTATTGTGAGGAGGAGCCATGGCATCTGATAATTTCCTGAACTCTGGACAAATTACTAGACACTGGTTGGACAGTAAGAGGGCTGTGATGGGTGGAGGGGCGCTGCCTACTGCTGGGATTCGGGAGTGGGGGACGCGGGTGGGGGACGGGGGATGTGCTAACGAGGGTCTCCTTTATTGCTAATAATGAGGTGGAGCTTGTTTTGGGGTCCTGGAGGGTGGCCTCGGGGGAATCTGGTTGGGGGGGAGTTTGGGAGGTTTTTACCCGTTTGGGTACTTGGGAATGCTGTGTACGTCCTGGCACCGGCAGGGGAAGGGCATATTAGCGTGTTTAGTTGTTGCAGTAATATTGCTCGTGGGTGGGGGAGGTTGGGGTTCAGGGAGGTAAAGTTGGGGGGGAATGTTGCAGGCATCGGGTGTATTACAGTTCTGGCACAGAAATGGTGGGTCACAGGATGTAGAGCTGTTCGCCCGGATGGGCGCTATCACCACTCATGGCACACAAGTTCTTAGGCTGGACCGTGAGGGGGCTGGGCACATGTACCAAGCGGCATAGGGTTCTATCCTTTCTCCGGAGACACAGAATCTCTATTGCGTGCCTACAGGAGACCCATCTAGATGAGGAGGGTGCCCAAAAGTTGGCGAAGAAGTGGAGGGGCCAGGTGTTTCACTCCTCATTCTCAAAATATGCTAGGGGGCTCCTAATTTGGGTGGCCCCCGTGGTCCCGTGCGCCGTCCAGTATGTGGAGGCGGATATCAATGGCAGGTACTTGCTCCTGCGGGTGAAGCTAGACGGGAGGGAACTCTCTGTTTTAAACTCATATGAACCCAATGTGGACGACCCTAACTTCTTTTTGCACCTACAGGAGGTCCTTGTTTAATTGTGTGTTGGACCCCGTATTGGATAGGTCCCCTCCCCGCACAAGGGACGAAACCACGCATGACAGCCTAACTTAGAGAGGTGATGGAGAACTTAGGACTCAGTGATGTGTGGCGCCTGGGTAACCCGATTCAAAAACTATTTATGTGTTTTTCCCCCACTCATAACACACACAGCAGACTAGACAGGGTACTGGCGGCCAACGTGGATGCTTCTCTCTCTCTAACGGTCACGCATCAAGCCCGTTTTTTATCCTATCACTCTCCAGTAACATGCGTTGCCCAGTGGGAGAACCAGCCCTCCCACCCTCGCACCTGGAGGATGCGGATAGACCTCTTACAGGACCAGCTGGGGAAGGACCATGTGGAGAATGCCCCCACGAATTACCTTGACTTGAACTGGGAGGGAGGGGACCTTACTTATTCTACCGAATGGGATGCCCTGAAGTCGGTCATACGGGGTCAATGTATGGCTCTCACCTATGGAGTCCTGAAACAGCTCCTTCGGGAATTGCGTGACGTGGAGGATGCACTTCTGCATCTGCAAACTTTGCCAGATCCCGACGACCTGGGTCAGGAGTCGGAACGGACAGCTCGCTCGTGTGTACATGACATACTGAACCGTCTAGACAAATACACTCTGGGCCAGTATCGGCAGCGCCTCTATCGGGAAGGGGACAAGTTGGGCCGGCTATTGGCTTGGATCCTCCGGCGTGAGTTCGCCCCAGAGAGGATTATGGCCCTGAGAGGCCCCGCAGGAGGAATGGTACACTCGGAGGCGGGCATCCTTCGGGTCCTCCGGTCCCATTTGCAGACGGTGTATGCCGTGGATCCCACGGTTACTGAGGCCTCCATCCTCCCTTATCTCTGGGGACTTACCCTACAGGCACTTCCGAAGGAAGCCGCGAAGGAACTGGATGCAGTCTTGACGCTTCGTGAAGTGAAGGTGGCGATAGCTGGCCTACCGAGGGCTAAATCCCCGGGAGGAGATGGCTACCCCTCCAAATTCTATCAAGCATTTGCGGACACCCTTGCCCACCCCCTCTTACAAGTGTATCTAGAAGAGTTTGAACGGGAAGGTCTTCCGCCCAGTATGAACCAGGGCGAAATCTGTATGATCCCGAAACCGGGCGGGGATAGTGGCGACCCCGCGGCGTACGGACCCATCACCATGATAAATACAGATGTGAAATTTTTAACTAAACTCCTGGCTACCCAGCTGGCGCCACACATGGCACACCTGGTACACCCCGACCAATGTGGGTTTATCCCTGGCCGCAACACCGCCATGAATTGTAGACAATTGAACCACATCATTCATGAGGTGCGAGACAGGGAAAACCAGATGGTCCTGGTGTCGATTGATTTGAGTTCAAAATATTAATTTTAATTAACGTGCTCTAATATGCAGTATACACGCCACAATAAGCAGGAAAGTACATAACACAAATACGGTAAGCATAGAAATTAGTCCGTAAATCATGAAAGGAGCTGTCATTATAAAAAGACAGTGTAGCCTAATCTCCCTCCCCTTGTATTGAAGCAGAATGATTATATATTAGAAGATCTCTGTGCGTTATCATCAGACCCCTTACCTCAGTGTATAGATGGTAGATCTACATCATAAGTGCTGTTGTGCTCTTCTCCCTGGAAAGGTCCCTCTCCAAGTGTCTGCTACCTATTTGTGTGTTCCAATAAGACATAAGTATGTATTCCCAAACAACAGCTGCTTCGGTATGTTGTGTCTAGGTGCTAGGGCCTGACCAGAACAGAATAACAAGGGACATTGCTGATCGACCTTGCTCACAATGTTCAGACTAAATCCCAGGAACCTGCAGAGTGTGAAAACAGCAAAAGAGGCATTTGCTAAATAAATTTGTGTAGTAAAGTGCGCAAAGCAGTGGACAATCTTCAGCGTGCTCATGCTAACTTAGAGAAAATGACAATGTCACCATGAGCCATGTGACGGGTAAAGATTTGTCCAAGGGTTATGAGGGTCCACTGCGGACGGGGGAGACCCTACTGGCCCCCCTCTTCCCCATTTTCTGGGTCACGCCTCCACACCAGCCTGTCCCTGGGGCCATCTGCGTCTCTGTGCCTGCCCCAAATGTTTGGCCAGGGCCCTCTCTTTCTCACTCGGACCCCACAGCTACCCGGGGCATGTGACTTGGCTTGAGGTGTAGTCTTTGTTTAGGCTTAGGGGTCACCGTGCCTAGTTGCGGGTTGTGTCACTTTCAGTGACAGTGGAAGTCCTAGGGCCTATCTACCTCTGTCGCATGGAGTGCCTCGCCCCTCTTCCTTCCACTGATATTTCTAGCTACCGCCCATGTTATTGTTGCAAAGGAGGCTTGCACAACTCCTTCATATACTGTACATATTTTTGTCAGGGAGGCTTGTCCTGCTGCTTATATTTCTGTACTTGTATTGTGACAGCGACATCCACTGAAGCACCTACTTTGTATCAGAGCAGTTGCTGTTGCCAGTTCAATGCGTTGTGAGGAAAGCTTGCACTGCTGCAGCTGCCCATGGTGTGCTTCTCATGTTTGTGAAGTTAGCTTGTACTGCGCAACTGTGAAGCTTACGCTGCTGCTCTTGTTCTGTGTGAAGGAATCTGTTGCACCCCTTGTTGAGAATGTCATGTGCGCGGAAACCGTGCCCTGCTCCTTCCAGTAGCGTACGGGCCCCGCGGTGCGGGGGTCCCCGAGTTCCAGCGGCGTAACACAGGCCCCCGCAGCCCACGCAGTGCGGGGGGCCCCTAGCTCCAAGGGCCCCCCTCGGCACTGACCTCTGGGCGGGAGAGCTCCTGATTGAGCCCGGAGGGGGCCCCACTAAGTACCGTGCAGGGAGGCCCCCTCACTTTTCGTTATGCAGTGGCTCCAGGGGCCTCCTCAGCCCAGTACCCTGACTGGAGAGCTCCTGAGTGTGGCCATTAAGCCACTGGCTCCTTCCTTGGCTTTTGTGAGAGAGGGATTCTGGCACTCCTGCCAACGCGGTACCTGTGGTGTTATCTTCACATTGCCTAATGTGTATGTTAGAGGGGTGCTTAAAGTGATGCATTCTGCTCCCTAAGAGGGGAAACTTGCCCTGTTGCTTTCTTTTTGTTGTCCACGGTAGGATGTCTTAAGTGCAACCTGTAAACGGAGACTTGAGTCCTGTGCTCACTATGCATGGGAATCGAGCTATACCTCATTGATGACGCCTGATAAGGCTAACAGGCTGAGCTTGCTTATGTTCCCGTCTGGGTGTGACCTGGTCTGGTATTTCGGGCTGGGCCATTCATCTTAGCAGGGCCTGGGCTGATTACCATATGACTGGCCTCTGTCTAGAGTGGCATAAATAGGCACAAGAACACGGTCTAGAATGCAGCCCCTAGTAATTACCAGTATCTGAGACTCATTCAAGCATTCACCCTCAGGGACTTTGTTTTCCTCATCTTTGCTATTGCATTGTCTAGCAAGTGTTGAGTGAAGCAGTTGAGTAAGTAAGACCCTCACTTACATTTGATTTTTGTGCTCAAGCAGAGGGGCTTTAATAACGGGCTAATCTGATTAAGCCACCATGTCTGGGGTTAAAAGGGAACAAGTAATTCTACATGGTACAGATAATTACAAGGGAGCAGAGAGAAAGCAGAGCACGAGAAAGAGGTGGAACGAAAGAGCAATAGACGGGAAGGATATGAAAGGAAAAAGATGGCAAAGAAAAATGTAAGGGAAAGAAAAATAACCAAAGCAGCTGTCACAAAGCATTTGTGACAGCTCCTTTGCCAAGCCCCCCCCACCCCCAACTTGGAAGGACTCACAATGTGTGAATTACTAATCACATTCGCAACTGCGATTTGCAGTGCACGCTTGTGCATTGCGACTGATCCTTTTCATTCGAACAAATCAACGGGGTTTGCTTTGCGACTGCAGAGTATTTTGATGAGTCCCAAGGTCAGCATGTCGGTCGATTTGTTATTTCAGCTTTTAGTACAAAATAAATATATTTTTAGCACTGAATGTGCTGCTGAGGAATCTATACTAGGTTTAGCCTCCAGAGTTATGCAAACAAGTGTTATCTATTCGAAGTTCAGCCAATGAGATAGCATGAAAATACCTCCTCCTTCATGCCTCTTCAGCTTCACATATGCTTTTAATACTTGTTCCTAGGTGTTAACTGTTTCTTTACTTGATGATGGAGCTAGAGCCTTTTTCTCACAACCCAGAAAAATAACATTTGTTTCTTGTCTTTTTTCATATATATTATCCAGGTATGCATCACTCCTCCTGTTGTAATTTTGTCAGTGTAAAATGTTCTTGATTTATGTGCCCTTTTTCATATGCTGCTTGGTTTACCACTGATCGGTTTTGGATGACCAGTTGCGTATGTTTGTGTTTTGTCGGAAGAGATTTGTTACATGTCCAGATTTCTAATTTTGTTAGTTAATGAGAAAGTAAAATGAGTTTAACCAAATGAAGATGTTTTCCATCTACGCGCCCAGGACATGGAACATCATGCTCGTTCCCACCAGTGCTGCTCCAATTTAGGAAAGAGTTGAAGACTTCTCTTTTTAAAGAACACGACATCATAATGCATTAACCGTCCATAACTCCGCTACCTCTCCTATCGCTCATTGACTTTGACCCTGTACAGCACTCCACTGTCTCTTAACTAGATTGTACTGTGGGAGTACCATATACTTACATACAGACGTTTATTTTATTTACAAAGCGCACACATCATCCCTGAAAGGATATTCCGGCGCTGGAACCGAACAAGGAGATTCTGCAGATAAATACCCCTAAAGAGGATACAGCCAGGTTTTCAAATGCGTACAGAACAGAAAATGGTCCTCCATAAGATGCATTTCCAGAGGAAGGAAATTCCAGTGAAGTGCAGCCAGATGGACAAAAGAGCAGCCACCCATCCAGGCTTGCCTAATTCGTGTTCTGCAAATCAGGGCTTGATGGAAGGAACTCAGCACTCTACTGGGGTTATAGAAGGCCACGTTGCCACGCAATGTAGCTGGACCTGACTGTTAAACTGACTTGTGCACATAACAGAGTAGTCTAAACCTAGCTCTTTCCACACTGGAAGCCAGTGCAGCTGATTGAGGCAGGCTGATGCAAAGCTCCTTTTGGGGCTGTTGCAGATCAGTCTGGCTGCTTCATTCTGTATAATCTGCAGGCGACTGAATAGATAATCGGTCATCCCTAGGTATATTACATTGCTATAGTCCAATCTGCTCAGTATAGGAGCCTGAGTGACTTTTCTGCGCCAGGCTAACAAGATCCATCTGAATAACTACCTCAGCATGCGTAAGAGATCAAAGCACCTCCCACATACTACGTTTTCCTGCCCCTGCATAGTAAGGGAGTCGTCTAATATGACACCCAAATTCTTAGCGGCTCTCCTTGGAGCCGCACCAAGAGAAGTGCGCCACATGGTATTATTCCAAATACCTGGTACATATACATACATGCATACATAACATTATGTGTGTGTATGGATGTTTCAATTAGCTTTACCTTTTTTGTTGAATATGGTGTTCAGTTGTCATTTTCCTGGCCATTGCCCATTGTTTTCTTGACAAGGAGTTTTTGCCCCTATGGATCGAAGATGTATATAGTAATTGGTTGATTGTGTGGGGTAAATTGGGTCTAGAGTAAATTTGCATCACATTGATTGATTAATTCTTTATTGCTTGATTAACAAAAATTAGTGCAGTTAAAACATTTAAAACGTATGGAAGGACACTCTGTTCCAGTTACATTAGACAATTAATGCTGATCAGAGAAAAATGCATCTAAGGTTACATACCAAACCCTTACATCGGATGAATTTGAAATACTCTTTTTTTTAAAACAAGCCAATAAAATCTTTGAACAAATTATAATGGCACCTAATAATAAATAATAAGAAAAATTATTTTTAGATAAGTGTGCAAATATGCTATAAAATACATATGACCACCAGCTATATCATTATCATTATGATTAAAAGTGCAAATGATCCCGTTTTTGGTGGTCCTCCTTTCTGCACCAAGGTTGCCATTTCCGTGGCTCGAGGGGACCCCAGTGGTGGGCCTTGCTTGAGAGCCCACTCCAGAAGTTGAGGCACGGAGAGGCACGGCTGGATTTACAAGATGGCGACCGGCGCCTTGAGTAACAGATCTACTCGGAGCGGCGAACCTGGGTCGCTGAAGTGCACGAGGGCCGCGTCCTGTGATCGTGAGCCTACGATTGGTGATGTCCTTGGCGCCCTGCATTCTTTACGTGAGGCCATGGTCTTCGGCTCCGGTGTGAAAGATAATGGGTCTGCCGCCATGTTTGTTGGACCGTCCCTCATGGACTCTGCTCGACTTCGGATTTGTGCTCCTTCGCTCCCCTCGGCTGCTGCGAGGAGTGCTGCCGCTGTGCATCTGCAGGACCGTACGCCTGTGGCCCCGAATCTCCAGGTAGCTTTGATTGTTGCGGGTGCGGGCGTGGGCCCCACGTCGGGGCCCGTTCATGCCCGAATGTCTGGGGAGCGAGGTAGATGCTCGATTCGAACTGCTTTGGTGTGGCCCCGCTGTTACCTTGCGGAGGAGACCTCGCTTTATTGGGCGGAGAGACTATACCCATACTGCTTGCTGCTCCTGCTGTTGCTATTGGAAAGTCTAGACTGTCGCAGCCATTGCTTGCTCTGCCGTTTGATACTGGGGTCCTCTGGTTTACCCCCCTGGCCTGATTTGTTCCGATCCTGTGCCCATCTCACCTCGAACTATTTGCTACCCACTAAACTATTGCGCATCATGGCTATGGTCAGGAGAGGACAGGGGTGAGCCGGATTGGACCCGGCGGACTACTGGTTAACGGATGGAGATGAGGACTGCCCGCAGCCGTGCCAATATGGCTGATTCCTTCGAATGTTTCTGATACTTGAGGTAGTGTCGAACTCGCTTGTATGTGGTTTCGTGTGTGTGAAGGCGGGGGGTGAGGGCCGAATGACTTGATTGCAGATCTCCTCTCCCACTGGTTCTTTTTCCCCCTTTTCTCTGTTTTGTTTCTTTCTCACTTTCTACTTTCCTATATTTCGGCTTACTATTTAGGGCGACAGGCACGCTGCTGGGGGGGTAGGCCGTAGCCTTCTGCAGGGGTGCAGGGTGGGGCGGGTGGGATGGGGTTTCTTTACTGTTCGTTTTGCTTTTAGTTCTATGGCTCTTTTGTATCCCTTTATCGGGACGCTGTGACTGTACGTGTTTCCCATGGTATGATAGCATGGGGGATGACTTGCTTGCTTCCACGGTATTGATTGCACATATATCATGACATGCACGCCCTAACCCCGATAGCGGATCTCTCACAGTCTTGCGCGCTTTTATCGCTGTGGGGCGCGTGCAGTAGAGCGGCGTTCTTTCTCTCCCTCTTCTACTATTTTTCCTTCCTCCTTCCCCCTTCTTTTTTCTATTTATTTGGGTTAGTATAGAGGATGACTACAACTAAGCTGCTGCTCTGGTTCCTCTGTTATGTACTAGCACATATATAGGTGGTCGACGGGTGCGTGATGGGCCACGGTGGGGCTGTTCTGAACTGGGGTGTCTATAAGTTGATTCCTGTTAACCGCGGCTGTTACCTGTTTTTTATCGATGCCCTTCTGTTTTGATGTTGGATATGTGGCCCGCCAAGGGAACTTAGATGGCTAAAAGTTGCAACTGATCCTGCTATACTTCCTATTATATTATAAAATTAACCTTCCTTAATCCTGTTTCCAGCGGTCATATTCAGCCCCCCCCTCTTTTAATATTAGATCGCTTGCCTGTACAACGCTGGGTGACTGCCGGAAAATCTTGTTGTTGTCTCATGTGCTTTCATAATGTGTTGTGGCCGGCCTGACAGTTTGTAGGCCCGTATATGTATACTTCCATCTGCACAATAAAGGTTTAAAAAAAAAAAAAAAGTGCAAATGAGCAGAGTGATCTAACTATATGTCCTAAACCTAGTATCTGTAACCAGCCCAATTCATAGGATTTATACGAAATATATTGTATTGTACAAACAAGCAATAATATCCAAAATGTGCAAATAATCTGTGAAGGTACAACAGAGTTTAACGATCACAATTGGAACTAAGGGCCCGATCACGATGGCGGGCGGATCGTTGCGGTGGTTGGGACCGGCCGCCGGTAAGGCGGCAGTCTCCCGCTAAGCTCACTATGATGCGCCCGACACTATGGTGGGCACATCCAGGCCCCTTAACCTTGCAGAAGGTGCTGCTGATTGCAGCACAGTTCGCAATGCAAAAATAAAACGTGGTGCATTTCCCTGCACCACGTAGCAGGCACTATGCGCTGCCTGCCACTTTGTGCAGGAAAATGCAGGGGGATACCATGGGTACCCCTCCACCCCCCCTGGGCACCTACACCCTCCCCCTACACAGAGGGGGCAGCAACGGGCCCCCAAATCCATTCTCCGCTAGCCTTTCCATGGTGGTTTTCCCGCCATGGAAAAGCTGGCTGAGGCCAGGAATGTAATCTGGCGGACAGTGACTGATAGGCACCACCACCACTCACCTCCATCTGTCCTCTCCGCCAGGCAATCGTAACAATTGCCTGTGGTGAAAGCGTGGCGGGCTGTCTTTGCGCCCGCCACGCTTGCAGGATGATTCCCCCGCCATCGTAATGTGGCGTGGGGAAATTTCCAGTCAAATGGCAGAGGGCCCACCACCGCACGGCTGGCGGTGGCGGGCCTTCCGCTATCATAATGAGCCCCTAAGTGCCATTAGATTTAACACATATTATCGAAAACTGACCCAATTTATAAAATGTATACGAAATAAGTGCCATTGTTCAAACAGGGAATGGGGCGTGGTTTGGACGCCGATGTAGCTAGAAGCGGGACTCCGGAGCTCCTCCGCTCCCGCCCCGCTCCGCAGCAGATCCTGACCCCCGGCTCGGACCTCGGACCCCCAGGCACGCATGGGAGGACCTGGGGAGCACTGGGGATAACTTTGGCGGCCCTGGAACCCCCGCAGCTGCCAGAAACGAGCGCTGTTCGCTCTGAGGGGCGCCCAGAGTTACAAGCGCCCAAAATGGCAGCCGTGGTCCCGGCCCACTTTGCCTGACGGTGAGTTCCTGCGGGCGGCGGAGCTCACGGGAGAACAGAGGAGACCACCCGCGCTGCAGCGGGAGCCCCCCGGTGCCGAAGAGAGCGAAGGGCTTCATCCAGCGAGGCGGCGTTGGCGGAGCTCGGCGCAGAGTCTGGCAGAAGGCTGCCTGACCCCAAGATGGCGGCCCCATTGTAACGGAGCTGGATCGGGCTCTCTCGGCGGTGAGGCCGGACTGACTGGTGGCCCAGCCTTGCTCCTATGGTGGAACCCCTGTTGCCCTGCGCCCTGAGAGGACCGGCGCCAGCGGACCGGGGGTGAGTGGCACCGAGGCGAGACACCCGAAGCGACGTGCAGCCAAAATGGCGGCTGCTGCCTGAATCAGCACGGACTGCAGGCGGAGCGCTGGCTGAGCCGAGGAACCCAAGAAGGAGCAGGACACATCGCCCACGTCGTGGCAGTGGCCCGGGCGCCCGGGGCTGACCTAGTGATCTTGGCGGCAGTCGGGCCCAGGACCTCGCTGAGTGGGAGGGCCGCCTTGCAGCTGGAGGGTGGACGCCTGCCTTCGCCACAGGTCAGTGGTGTGCGGTAAGCGGCTTTGCGCAGGAGAGGCACACGGAGGAGCAGAGGAGGCGCCGCGACTGTCAGCGGCGCAGGCCGGCCCCCAGACCGGAGGCAACAAACTGTTGGGCACCCGCATACCAGGGGTCGACCTAATCATCGCACCCGGAGATGCAGAACACATAAACCGGCAGCGTCCCGGTGAGGGAGACACTCGCCCCGCGCCTGGAGAAGGGACCCCCCCGGGGGACCCCCCCTGCACTGGCGTAGTGGGATCCTGCGACCTGGAGTTGTGGCTGAGCGGGTGCGCTGCCAAGTGAGAAGAGGAGAGGCGCGACGGTGCTGGGTGCCTGCGACCACGCTGGAGTGGAGATCAAAGGTGCCCTGATTTGCTGGAAGCCGCGATAGACGCATACCTGCCTTGGCACTCGACAACATGGTGCGAGGAGGCAGGAAGAAGGGCTTCAAAGCACTGAAACTAGACGACCCAGGCCATCTCGTGGAGGACGCGCTGGTTGCCGGCTCGGGGGGCCCGGCGTGCTCGCGAGACCCCTCATTGAGTAACATTAAGCAGGCGATTGTAGCGTCGCGGGAAGCTATTGAAAAGTGTATGGACACCATCGGTTCGGACCTATCCCTCCTGAGAGACGACCATAGGAAGTTGAAGGAGCTGGTGGCGTCCTCGGAGGTGACCCTGAAAGAACTGCCTGGAGACGTGGCTACGCTGAGAGCTTCGCTGGCAGAAGTGGCGCAGAAGGTCCGAGGGCTGGAGCTCAGAGCCGAGGACAGCGAAGGGCGCTCTAGACGTAATAACCTCCGCCTCGTGGGAGTGCCAGAAAAAGTGGAGGGCCGGGATGCGGTCTCCTACTTGGAGGGGTGGCTGCGATCTGAGGTGGCCCCAGAAGGACTTTCCCCGTTCTTTGCCCTGGAGCGTGCCCACAGAGTCCCAGCGCGACCGCCCAAGCCTGGTGGTCCGCCGCGCCCGATAGTGATGCGCCTCCTGTACTTCAGGGACCGGGACTGTATCCTCCAAAGGGCCAGGAACCTGCCGTACCTGCGGATTGACAATAGTAAGGTCATGGTTTTCCCAGACTTCACGAGAGATGTGCAAAAGCAACGGGCCTCTTTCACGGCGGTCAAGAGGAAATTGAGGGCCTTGCAGCTGCCATATGCTATGCTGTTCCCGGCCAGGCTGAGGGCCGTTGTTGGGGATCACACCCACTTCTTTCACACACCGCAGGAGGCCTGGAGCTGGCTGGACACTAGAGAGGAGTCCAGCACGGGTGCCCCCCTGACGGCCTCACCCAGGAGGCGCTCTACGGAGACGACGCCAGCGAAAAGACCTGGATCCCCGTCGCGATGGCAGCAGGAAAGAGCTCAGGCGGTACTGGCGGTAGTGGCCATCAGCCAGGGAGACGCTAGCCCTTCCAGCAGCGCATCGGAGCTATCGAAGAACAGTGCTCTTAGCCCTGGCTCCAGTAATACACAGGACCTCTCGGAGGTGGACCTACCAGTGGTAACTCCCCAAACAGCGGACGGAATCCTCAGCTGATGCGGCCTAGGCGATTCTGGACATTTCTACAAGGTACTGGGTTGTGAGTTGCGGTTGCCTCCAGAAGCTGGACGCTGGGATGACCACCCCTCCTGAGACTTATCATTGAAGAGCGGGGCGGGGACGAGCCGTGGGGGGGGAGCCTCCTGAATGTTTCAGGGAGAGGGGGTGGGAGCGGGGGACTTCGGTTCTGCTTGGGTCGGCGTACTGGCCACCCTACTAGCCCTCTTCTGTTAAGACACACTTGCTTTACTAGAGTTTGGATGGGGATTCCACGTTGGTTGACTGTCCGGGGGAGTGGGAGTTGGGGGGGTTTGCTTGGTTTGGTTGGGGGGGGGGGGGGGGGGGGTGGGCCCTGGGCGTGTCAGGGAGGTCGCTGCGAGGATGTGTGAAGCACGATGGGTACTGCAATGGGACCCGACCTAGGCTACAAATGTCTCCCGTGGAACGTAAGAGGGATGCACACTATGCACAGACGCCACAAAATCCACTCCCATCTGGTTAGGCGGGGTGTTCACTTTGCCTTCCTCCAGGAAACACACCTGTTAGCTAAGGAGGGGAAAGCACTGCAAAGATGGTGGCGAGGACAGGTCTTTCATACTGGTTACTCTGCATATGCTAGGGAGGTGGCTATCTGGGTGCGGGCGGGGGTTCCGTTCCAATGCACACAGCAACTAATTGACCCAGAGGGGAGGTATATCATGGTGAGAGGCAAGCTGGATGGGAGGGACCTGACATTGGGTTGTATATATGCCCTTAATGTGGACCAAATGGCCTTTCTCTCTCTGCTGTCCAACAGGCTGGCCCCTTTCTTAGTCGAACCCTTGCTCCTCGGAGGAGACTTTAATAGTGTTACTGACACTGCACTGGACAGATCACACCCCCCCCTTCCGAATGCACCGACTGGCGCTTGCGCGTTCCGCCTGGCAATCCCAATGGAATCTGGTTGACTCGTGGAGAGCTGCCCATCCGTCAGATCGAGACTACTCATTCTTTTCCGCTCTTCATGAGCTGCACGTCCGCATTGATACCTTCCTGTGTTCCCAGGACGTGCATGCGGAGGTGTGCCACAGTGAGTATCTCACGCGCACAATCTCCGATCACAACCCGCTCCTTTTGCACCTGCGCTGGTCGCAGTGCCGCCCCCGAGTTCCTGCCTGGAAGCTGCGCCCGGAGGCGCTGGATGACCAGCTTTTTCGCACCGCGATAGCCTCGAACATCGAGGAATACTTCCTGGTCAACGCGGGCACCGCGGGCTCAGCCACAATTGAATGGGATGCCTTCAAGGCGGTGGTAAGGGGGCAATGCATCGCGACGGCGTCGGGTGTTCGAAAGACTCTGTTGGCTGACATTACGCGGGAGGACGAGAAACTCCGGGATCTGGAAAGAGCGCGGCCTGAACGTCCAGACACCCATGCGGCCCTACTGGAGGCGCGGGAACAAGTGGCGGCGACGGTGGAGCGACTACGGGGCTTCGACTACAAAGCCTCCCTCACTCGGGCACACTCGGAGCGTGATAAGACAGGAGCTCTCTTGGCCTGGTTGGCCAATCCAGCACGACGGAGCTCGGTCATCCTCGAGCTCAGAGACCACTCTGGTGCGGCGCGATTTGACCAGCAGGGGATTAATGGGATTTTCTATGATTACTACACGGAGCTTTACCGTAGCAGGATCCTACCACCGGAGGACGCATTCCGGGGTTTCCTGGAGGGGCTAGACTTGCCGGAGCTGGAGGAAGAAGCCGCAAAGCTGCGCGGGGGCAAAATTGAAGAGAGGGAAGTGAGGGTCGCCATTAAGAGCATGGCGAGAAATAAAACGCCGGGCTCTGACAGACTCCCTACTGAATTCTATCTCACCTACACTGATCTCCTTGCGCCCCGCCTAACGTGGCTTCATAATGAGGTGAGGCGGCTGGGCAGCCTGCTGGTGACCACTGGTGAGGCGCTCATCGTCCCGCTTTTGAAACCGGGCAAACAATCATGGGACAGGACGGCGTATCGGCCGCTGTCCATGCTCAACCTGGACTACAAGATGTTGTGTAAGATCCTGGCGACGCGGTTACTCCCTCATATGTCCACGCTGATCCACGCGGACCAATCCGGGTTTATCCCGACCCGCAACATGGCGCTTAATATACGACGGCTCCTACAGGTTTTAGAGGCCGACACCTACGACGGCGAGGAAGCGGCGGTGTTCGGGGTCGACATGGAGAAGGCCTTTGACAGCCTGGAATGGCCGTACCTTTTCCAGGTCATGCGCACGCTGGGTCTGGGCGAGGGTTTCGTGGACTGGACGACGCTACTTTACCGCAACGCCACAGCGAGAGTTAGGACGGGCAGGATAATCTCGGAGATGTGTGTGGTGGGCAGGGGCACCCGCCAGGGATGCCCTCTCTCCCCCCTGTTATTTGCCATAGCGGTCGAACCCCAAGCGGCGCAAGCCAGGCAGGGGCAGGCATATCAGGGGCTGGATGTCTACGGACAGGTACATGAAAGTAACTGTTTTTAAACTTGCCAATAAAATACATTTAGATACATCTAATATTATGTTTTGACTTAAATGCAATGTGCCTTGGGGGTCTGTTGATGTAATTATTTACAACAAATGTTACTGTTTTCTTAGAATCTGAATACACAGAAAGGAAATCCTTTTTTTGGTTACGGACAGGTACACCACATCGCCTTGTACGCTGACGATCTACTGATGTTTTTAGCGGACTCGGCAGCATCACTGCGTGGGGCTAAGTCCCTCCTGCAATCTTTGGGTAGGGTGTCGGGCCTCCTGGTGAATTGGACAAAGTCCAACCTGTTCCCGGCCTGCCCACGCAGACTTAGTTCCCAGTCTGCCGAAGGAGTGACGTGGGAGGAGAGGAGTCTACGCTACTTGGGCACTTTGATCTTTCATGATCAGGCAGACATCCTTGAGGGCAATATCGGGTCGGCAATACGGCTCACCAAGGTGAACTTTGACTTCTGGAGCACGCTCCCACTGTCGCTGATGGGATGAGTGGCGCTCCTTAAAATGGTAACCCTGCCGCGGCTGCTTTATTTCTTCAGGACCCTCCCGATCTGGATTCCGGTGAGCTACTTCCGGAAGCTGAGGTCGATGGTGCTCGGCTTTTCAATGGGGGGCGGGCAGACGCAGGGTGGCACACAGCACTCTTCTCCGTCCCAGAGCGGAGGGTGGGCTGGCGGTGCTGGATTATGAACTATACTACCTGGCAGCCCAGCTACAATGGCTGACACAGTGGGTCGCGGGAGCCAGGAGAGAGGGAGACAAATCGGGAGAGCCGGCGGGACCGGTTCAGGTATTAGCCCGGATTGTCTTAGGACTTCAGATGGGAGAATTCCACCTCACCCAGGAATTTGCGACGGCACGGAAATGCTGGAACAGATACCGACGGAGGGGCCGCATCACAGTCCCATGTGCACCTGAGATCCCGCTGAAACTGTGTGGGGCACTCCCGCACGGGGGCTCATGGCGTCGACTTGAGAGCTGCGGGCAGCAGGGACTGGAGTCCATAGGGGACCTATATGAGAACGTAGCACTGCTGCCTTTTGACCTCTTGCGAGACCGCTTTGAACTGGCGGGGTGGGGACTTCCTCCTCCACGCGGGGCGCTGACGACGGCGATCCGCAAGCACTGGAAGACGGGCTTGTCAGAACCGCCGCTTTCGCTGGGCTGCCAATACGTAGTGATGATGGCAGGGACGGTCAAGGCTGTCACGTGCCTATACAGACGCATGGTCTCGGAGACTATCTCCCCACTCCTTTCTCTGAAAGCGAAATGGGAGGCCGACTTAATGACTGACATTCCTGAGGAGGCATGGTCCAGCATAGTGGAACGGGCCCGGATCGGGACGCGCAACGCTAGGTTCCAGCTGGTGCACTTCTACGTCCTGCACAGGGCCTACCTGACCCCTGACAAACTGCATACATATTTCCCGTCCCACCCGGCGAACTGCCCGCGTTGTCCGGCGGACATGGCTGACTTCCAGCACATGTTCTGGTCCTGCCCGCAGTTAACTACCTTTTGGCGGGAGGTGGTGGATATTCTGGGGGAGGTCACGGAGAGGGACTTGCAATTCAACATGGCACACTGCATCCTACATTGGTTCCCACACACATCAAAGAACAAAATCACTAGTAAGTTTCTAGATCTAGGCCTACTCTTAGCGAAGCGAACCATAACATCCCAATGGAAATCAAGTAGGGGTCCCACTGTAGAGAGATGGAAGGCTGAACTACACAAATGGGCCCGATGTGAGGGGTAGCTCCGCATGCAGGCCGCGCTCAGGGCAAGCAATGATACGGCTCTGGAGAGGGCCAGGGCGTGGGAGCAGTTGTTCCTCGACCTCCAACTCTTAGACCTAGATGATGATGATACCCCAGCGCATAGCCCTGCTCCGGCGGAGTAGCTGTCTGAGGCGGAGGTGGCCTGACCTCCACCCCTTGTTTCCCTGATTCCTACGTGATGACTGTCAATCTTCGTTGATTTCTCCTGACGATCTGCCTTGAGTTTGGGTTAGCAGAATGCTATGTAGATTCGCATGAGTGGTACTCTGACACGCCTGGGGGGGTTGGGGGAGGAGGGGGGGAAGAGGAGGAGGGGGGTGAGGGGGGGGGGAGAAGACAGGACAGAGAGGGGGTTTGGGAGAGCTGGGCAGGGGGGGTGTTCGGCGAGGGGGACGAAGTTTGGTTGGGACTGTTGTAAGTTACAAAAGTGGGGGGACCGAAAAGCGGCCTTGCCATCTTCCGGACAACAAAATGACGCTGATCCATGCGACACCCACCAGGATGGGCCTTTCTCTAAGATTACGCCGCTCAACCTCCGGGGTGTGAGCTAAATGGCTGTGTGAAGGTTGAAATGGGGAACTGTATGCGCACAGATTAATGTTTGGAAGGGAGAGTATAAGATGTCATTAATACCTGTTCTTGCTGCAATAAAAATATATTTACCCAAAGAAATTGTGCAAACAGGCAATGAAAGTGCGTTTTTAAGATACCGCTTGAGTCCGAATACCATAGCGGCAAAGACACTGACTCATCCAAAATATCCACATTTTGCAAATAAGCTGTAAACATACTTCAAAGTTTTCACAATACCTTCTGCTATAAAATGCATAAAAACACCATCTGTATCATTATAAAGCAAAATTCAGAGTAAGCAGGTTAGGGTCTCAGTATAATCTAAAAGCCCATTATCTACGACTAACCCATTTCATAGGATTCATGTGCAATAAAATCAACTTTGCAAACAAGCCACGATATCCACATTGTGCAAATTATCTGAAAAAATCATCAGGGTTTTCACAATCGCATTTGGAACTAATTGCGATAGCAGCAATATTGACACTGTGTCATACAAAGTATAAAAACGCCTTTATTAATACTTGATTCATTAAGGAGACCCCTAGACTGCCACCCCCTAGTCTTTTTCAGAAATAGCAAAAAACATTATAAATCGGCATGGTAGGGGTATTGATTGCCCTGATGGGCATAAAATCAGAGCCCGGCGAGCCAATCTTATCGCAGCTTTAAAAAATAGGGATTTTAAAAAGGTGCGACTTGTGTTGAGTAGTTTAGGACACGCACACACTATGTGCAATACCATTTCATGAGGCCACCCAAACACTCTACAATTAGTGCTTGGCCATTGCTGAATCCAGATTGGTGTACCTTCCTCAGCTGGATTTATACCTATTTCAATTTTTAGAAATGTGTTTTTAATTTGGGCTGAGAAATAGGCATTCAAATATGGCTGAATTCGAAGTGCCTGATGTGAGTTGATCACAGACCAAGCATGAGTTTTTGCCGCTAAAGATATTTTATCCATATTAAGGGAATTACCTTTGATTTGTTTTTTTAAGATTTGTTTAAAAGTGGGCATTGTCCAGTCAATTTGCCGTATATGTAGACCAAAACTCTGAAGGCAGGATGAGATATAGGATCGCCAGGAAACAGCATAGGTTGAATTGATTATTTTAAGCCAACAAATGTGATCTAAAGAAAAAGTGCCATCTGTAAACATAGTATACATACTTTACAATAATGACCCTTGCGACACCATAGACTGTCTTTGGAGACCAAACTCCAGTCTTATTTCAGCTTGGCCAACTGACTTGGGATCCCAAAAATAGTTTTAAATGCCTGAATAACGAATAATTCTAATAGTTTTGCGTCTTTCCCCCTGGTAATTGGGGAGCCATATGTCATAGTTGGCTGGAGTTTTGCTGTTTAGGATATAATCATATGATTGGCATCTCAGCGATTTATATAAACATTTAAAAGCACAAATTAGAGTTTCAGTTTTTGCCCTTAAATCTTTAAAATGATTTTTAAACAAAACTATTATTAAATAGATGCCACTTTACTTGGCCCTCCCCTAGCCCTCCGTGAATTGATCTTTCATTTAGCCATACAGATTTGCATCATTTTCGTTTTTTTAACATTCAGTTCCAAGCCATTCATTAGAACATAATCATCGAAAGTATTTATCAGTCTTTGTAAACCTATTGGGTTTTGACTCAGCAGAATAGTATCAACTGCGTATTGCGGATAATTCAGTTGCACCTCACCTAGCTTTGGGGAATGGGCTTTGACCGGTTCCAGATGCTGAAAATGGTCTGACAAAAATAGGTTCAAAAGGCAGGGGACAAGGACACAGTTTTGCTTTAAGCCATTATAGGTATTAATTTTTTGCGATAGCATATTACCAACACCTAGCTTAACCTGAACCCAGGTATTGGCGTAAAGAAGAATACTTTTTTTCCACAGTAAGGTTCGAGGAACTTAATCAAAGGCTGCCTTTAAATAAATAAATAGAACAACAAGAAAAAATGCCAATGCTGATATCTGAATTTAAACCCCAAGTTTCATGGACTGCAAAGGCGAATATACAATGCAACAAAATGCTATTTAATAGCTCTTTATTTAAACCAATCTTCTCCAAAAGGTCATTTGAAATTCAAACAAAAATCACAATTAAATTATAAACAACAATGGAAATGGACACTGGACATTGACAAAAATTACACATTCTTTCACTACACATTACTCAGGCGTTTCACAATCATACCTCACACATCCGTACAAACAAAAGCTCACTCAAGTGGGGGGTGGATAAACCAAATGAGGAGAAATGAGTCTGCCAACAACAATATCTACATTACATTAAATATAAAATACACCATATTCAAATCAAAAAAATGGTTTTCAATTCATTCAAGAAAACCTGTACACAAACAAATTTAGGTGTATTGTTGCCACCAGGGTAATTGCAAACACATTAATTAGCAAAAACAAGCAACGTGGCAGACCCGAAGGTCTACGCGTTTCAAATCCCTTCAACTTGAGGGATTCTCCTCAGGACCAACATAAAGCCAGCGTAGGATGCTAAAGTTTCATCAACTGAATGCCACCATGATTAGTCCTCCACAAACATGTTCCAAACAACTAACGTGACTGACACCTGAGTGTAGAGTCCCCCAAAAAATGGTTCTGTGGACTTGGGGTTTAACTTGATAATCCCAGAGAAGCCTGAACCAAACTGAATGGGCCTCGCAGTGGGACGCTAGGTGGAGGGGGTTGGAATGTAGCTACGTCAAAGTCGACTTCACACAGCGTGTGCGCTTGTTAACAAATAGCGAAGCTGCGTTGTTCGCTAGTAACAACCGATCTAACAGCGGCGGTATGGCGCGGTGATTCGCCAAGGATGCTGACAACAGGCCAGCTTCTGGCCCATTCAGTTTGGTACTTATACAAACCAAAGCATTATTCAGATCAGAGTTGGTGACTTGCTCGGTGTGTGGCTTACTAGGGTTCACACCATTGTTTATACCCAGTTTCATACCACTCACTAACACTGGATTTAATTAGCTAATTTTATCACTATTAAAACTCAGGACTTGTTTAGCCAGATCTCCCATGCCATACAAATTTGTGATAAAGTTTACCCATTCAGCTTCCGCAATGTTGATACTATAAGCCCTACACCACCCCTTTGAAGTATAATAATGATTTCCCAAAACATTCTTGTGTCATTTAGTCTTGAAGCATGGAGTAATCTGTGCCAAAGACCAGATTGATATCTTGATTTAGCCG
Organism: Lissotriton vulgaris; assembly: GCF_964263255.1. Lineage (NCBI taxonomy): Eukaryota > Metazoa > Chordata > Amphibia > Caudata > Salamandridae > Lissotriton > Lissotriton vulgaris. Next base: position 625,312,812 of record NC_141696.1, on the reverse strand, counting down.
CCCACACTTCTCGTCTATAGGAACTTCTTAGTGCCTATGTTTATCCTTATATACATGATATGATTGCTGGTATCTGTGAGAGTAGGCAATATCACTCTATCAAGGAATGCTTTTAATTTAAATAACTAGAAGGCGTACTATTAATTCTGGGAAAATTATGTAAAATGTATTTTTTTCGAAAATTTATATTGGAAATCTTCCCACCAAGGATGATGTAATTTAGTTCCATTTATAAATCATGGAGCCTATCCCCACCTAGGGATGGTCACTATCCTTTAATATTACTTCAGCAGCCTGCATTATTTCTTCATGTTTATCCGTGTGCCATACCAATCTCTTCAGATTATAAAAAGAATGGCCCATATTAAGGAGCTCATTGGACCTAGGATTACTACTTATTGGCAATTGTATAAAAAATGTCTGAGTATTGTGGATACTTTCAAACCAAGGGATCACCATATATTCAATACATTTAGAATTTAAATTTCCTGAAATGAAAGTATAGTCAATAATTAAATCATGTTTAGCAGATTTAAAGGAGGGAACTGGCCTGGGTTTGCTCAAGGATTTTTCTTTTAACATAATTAACTTATGCTTGTGCATATTCTCGCTGCACTCTTTGCAGTACTATTACCCTTTCTGACTAAGGAGTCTAAGGCGTGCAGATGTAAGTTAAAATTCCCAGAAATTATAATACCAGCGCCTGGATCCCGGATATTAATGAATTTAATATATTCCATAGAGTGTACAATTGGGTCACCTTATTTGCCCTCAATCTTAAATAAACATTAAGTATTATTACTTTAAAGCCGTTATACTGTAGTAAAAGGCATTTAATCAATCCATCTGCAAATCAACTACTTCAACCATTATGTTTAATCTGTCTACAATATAACATGAGAGACCGCACTTCGCACGGCCGGTATCATTAATGCGTGCTGCCGGTATCATTAATGCGTGCTGCCGGTAGATTAAACTCATTAAACCCAGGCAGCGGCGTGGCTTGTTCTCTCCATGCTTCTTGGAACAATAAAATTGTGAGAGATCCTATTATTGTTGGGAGGTCAGATGCTTTATCTAAAATATGTGAACACGTACATTTAATTAATTGACGAGTAGCATCAGTCTGGACTCTTACTCCAAGTTGGTTAAATTGTGTAGTTTTGTATCTATACCCACCACATAAACTGCTAAGCTATTTAATAGGTCCACATGGATGTCAAGCTTATTGGAGTGAAAGTTTAATGCTGTCGATATAGCATCCATTGTGTTCAACAAATTTTGCCAGACACAATTTTTATCGACATATTGATGTTTAGGTGGGCACTCATCCGCTAGAGTAGGAACATTATATTTGTTCAAGAATGAGAGGTCTGCAGAGTTCAAGGAGTTATCTACTTAAGCTAAATTCTTTATACCCTGCTCAAGACTTGTAACTTTAACCTTTTGGAGGGTTAAGGTTGGATAAGAGTCAGGGACTTGTACGCTATCACATATCCCCTGACTGAATGGATTTAAACCATTCATGCTAATTGTTGACTGAATTATAGATTCCTCTAGACTCTCGCAGTCACATCCATTCTTAGTCATAATACGTGGGAGATTTGTGAAACTACGGTTGAATTGAATATTGCCCAAACAGATAAGAGGCATCACAGTCACATTTACTTGAGACCCTTTTATAGTTGTTAAAATAAGTTATGACCCGAGATATATCCTCCGCCTGTATAGCGCGGGTCTTTTGTAGCAGCGGCGTGAATGGGACTGACCATTTGTTAGGTGAAGTGGCTTCAGAAACATACACAAGATGAACTTGAGCTGCAGCAGCTATTATGTGAGAGCTCCCCCTTTCAAATTTATTATTTTTTACAGTGGAATCATTCAAACATAAAAAAGTAATAGCAGCACACTGTTGCTAGCGGCCTTTCATTTCCTCATCCTGAGATAAAACCCCTGCACATACAGACTGGGCTATTGGGGAGCAACTGCTTGCTGAAACAGGAGTGGATGAAGATATCATATCCTCACTTTGGACTTTATCTGGTGCTTTAAAAAACTCCATGATACTGGGCTGAAGAAGTTGAGTCCTGCTAACAGTAATTTGTTTAGATACTTGATCAACAACAGATAGCCCATGATCCGGACTTGCCAATTTCCTATTATGGTCTGACGATTCCTAGGGTTCCATCTCATTACCATATAATATATCCTTTTGGGAACGTGTTTGGACTCTCTTTGCAGTTTTCTGCCTTTTTTGTGGTTGAGCTTCTAACAAAAGCTGTAACGATCCTCTTGTGCGCCCTAATCTCATAATGAGAAGATTTTACCCCCAGGGTTAACTTGATCGCCTTGTCGAAGAGACCACTTATCCTTATGAAATTAAGATTAAAATGCTGCTGCCAGGCCGCCTCCGGGCGGGATTTGAAAAAGCGTAAATATCCACACAGACAGAAGGGGAAATTATAAGGTAACAAGGCAACAATTCAACAATTGCTTCTGTAAATGAGGCCAAATACCGGAGAAACAAAAAATACGACCAGTGGGATCAACTAGCTGTTACATGACCGCTTTCTTGCAACAAAAAGCCAAAGACTGACTTTGCAAGGTAACTTCTCTTTTCCTTGACTTGTCTTCCTCACCCTTACAGGCTCCTGTGCAGAAGCGAGGGGTAGGTAATAACGGGAGGGAAGGAAGGAAGCAGCTATCAAAGACCACAAGTGTCTACAGTGCCCAAATACACGTGGTACACCAAGATGGCAATTGATGGCAGTAATTCAGTGCTTTGGACAGCATACAGACGGCAGCGCGTGCGTAGCCAAGGGCTAAACGGGGCTACCCAAGGAGAGCAAGCCACACCAGCCTACCCCTTGTAGCTTCTGCTCCACCTGGAGACTTCTGCTGCCCTAAGCTCCGTTGCCCACGGAACTCCCACAGAACTCCGCTCCTAACCGCGTCCTTGCCATGTTCTCACCTTGCACTCACCTCATACCCACCGGGTAATCGAAGAGTGAACAAGCGGCAAGCTCCAAATGTTCGGCAATGCCCAGCCCCGCAGACCGCCTAGGGCTCTCTCTCAGCGAGGACCAGCCCTCACAGATATGCAGAGGTGTGAGGCTTACGAACTTCAGGCTGACATTGGGCTTTGGGCAGAACAGAGGTGGAGGATCAGGGGTACAGGGGCTTAGTTGTGACTTATCCACACTGTGATTGGCAATGTGGAGGCGTGTGACGTCAGCCATTATATTAATATCAACTGTTTACCAAATCAGCACATTGAATGCATGGGGAGTGTTCTGTTAAGGAAAGCCTATTGAGAGTTGAATGTTCCTGTGGAAGAAAAGCAGAAATAGACAACTGTACAGACCAGAGCAGATGTTATTCTCCTTATTGCACACTCGTAATTCAGCAAAGCAAACAGTATAAAGCAGTTTTAAGTCAGTGTAGGTATTAAAAGCAACTGAGCATGCTTCCTAATGTAGTTAACTAGTTCAATCATAGATAGGTTGCATGAAACAAAACATGCACAAGACATTCTACTTGTTGTTATAAAAGGGTGTGGGGCTAAGCTACATTTTTTTTAACTGTATTCTCTTTCAATGACAGGCTGTTACAACCTTTCCCAGCCTTTGGAGTTTGTTGTTCACATCAATGATCCTGATGGCATTGCTTATGTGTCCTGAATGTGGATTTTGAGGTGTGCATTAATCTTGATATGGCAGCGCTGTTGCGGTGATTGACCGAGATCTACTACATGGGTCTGATGGTTTGTCGTGGGTGTGAATGTGCTAAGGGGTTTTTATTTCTTTTGTTTATCGAGTTGCATATGGTTCGAAATAGTCCAGAAGGTATCAGAGCGCTTTACAGAGATATCACAGCAGCAATTTTATTTATTATTTATCATGTATGATTGGTTTATGGCCCATGTAAAATATATTGGGTTTGAATGAGTGGGTTTTAGAAGGGTTATGCTGCCATTTGTCCATGCATTTGGTTAGGCATTTCTGTGAGGTTTTGAATATGTGAGTGAGATCTTCTGATTTCGCTGCCTGCTCTGAATCATCCTATGTGAGCAGGTTACACAAGCTATACAAGGCATGCAGCTATAGATACATAGATTATGTGTAATTTGTTTTTAGTTAAGATCAAACTGTAGAAATATTGTATAATTAAATAGTACGTTACCCGCCCTTTTACTTGTGGAGAGGGCAGGTGATGCAGGCGGATTGATATCTCATTGCAGTTCCGTCCTCTTTTTGATCTGAATCTGCAGTGCTTTGGTAATGCCATACTTCACCGGCCGAGTTAGTCGCTGTGAGAAGTTGGCCTGATATATGATGTTCACTATTCTAGTGAACACCTTGCACCAGTCCAAACAACCCTTATGGTGATGGTTGTAAAGTCAACCTTTATAGACCAGCTATCCTAGAGGTAGCGTGGACAGAACAGGCTTAGGCTAAAAGACTCTTGAGGGCGTGTAAAGCCAGCTGTTTTACCATATGTAACCCCTTGAATACCAAATGAAAGGACACCACACAGGATATATATAAAATATATATGTATTTATTTACTAACACACTCCTCTAAACTCTTTATGAGGTCAGAGGCAAAAGCACATAACAAGTAACTCTCAGAAATACTTTAAATAGCACAATTTACAGTTAGGCTTACAACCATATACTAAGTAAGTGGTATAAGAACCATAACTTGGGAAAGGAAAAGGTCTAGGGCCTAGGGAATCGCTGGGGCTACACTATCTGACACTTAGGGTAGGAGTAGGAGGCCCACAGGCGGCGCGTGCAGTGTCAGTACACTCACGCGAGAGTCAATAGAAAGTTGATGGGTATTTAAAAGGTAAGTAAATGGAGATTTAGGACACTTCCGGTCTAACTAGGAAGATACAACTAACAAAACTGGACACTAGGATAGTCAATCCCTACAGGAGCACCGAAGTACTCGCGTTACCTCACCCACTGGCTGCGGGTGCATAGGTGTCAAAGTGTGTCGGGTTGTCTCGTAGATTCCTATGGAGCCTTGGAAGAAGATGCTGCAGGCGACCAGGAGGAAGATGTCCGGGTGGATTGGAGTTGAAGAAGACCTGAAACCAGAGTCTAGGTCACTAGCCAGTGACCGGGTGGAACCAGGAAGGAACCAGACGTCGTCGACGAGCAATCAGGTGCTGCCGTGAAGCTTTTCTTTGCAACCACGTGGACCAGGAGGTGTCGAGGATGACCAGGTGCTGAAGAGGAGCTGTCCCATGAAGGTTCTCGCAGATGGAGGGGTCGACTTCAAGATCTGAGCCAACAAGCCTAAGCAAAGGCAACCCACGCAGGATACACAAAAGGCTTCTGGTGCAGACCAGGAGGTTCTGAGGTACTTCACCTTTTCAGGGAAGCAAGGGCCAGTCTGGAGCAACCAGACCAGCGATGGATTTTCAAAAGGATCGTCGCCACAGGGCTACTAGCCAAGAGGCCAGCAACCGGACAACACGTCGAGCAGAACACAAACAGAAGGGCCCCACGCAGATCTCGTGGAGTGTGGAGGGCTGGTCTTCGGTGCAGGTGGAGCTCAGTGTCGGGGTGTCTCAGTCCCCAGTGCACAGCTTCGAGGATGCCTCAGGAGCTGCGCTGTTAGCAAGTTGCAGGCTTTCTAAGATGTCCGGTCCCACAGGTCTCAACGCCTTCCACGGTGCTCAGCTGTGCTGGAGTCGTGCAGTGGGGTCAGAGAGGTCTGGGAGTCGGGGTCTTGTCAGGCTCTGTGCTCGGGTTCCGGTGGAAACGGGGACAAAGCAATCCGTCGAGTTGCTGGATGGTGCCTGGTTGCCCAGGATGGTCATTCCTTGGCCACAAGGGAGATTCTTCAGTCTTCAGCTCAGGTGAATGTCGAAGCGTCCAGAGTTTCGTTTCAAGTCGATTCCAGGATTAATCTAAAGTCTCCTGGGTCAGCTCCTACCTTTATACAACTAAAGGGGGCTGGTTTACTCACTAGGTCCCTCCTATGGGTGGGAACAGGAAGGGGGGTGGTTACAACCCCTTTCCTTTGTCCAGTTTCGCGCCAGAGCAGGGGCTGAAGTGCCCCAGCAACCGGTTTGAACTAGGGTATGCATGGAGCACCTAGTGTACTCCAGGCAGTGTCTGTTTCTATTCAGCCCTCCCTGTCCCAATACACATCCTCCTGTCTGGGGTGGTGCTCGCACCTTTCCAAGCAGGAAACCTATTGTCCAAACCTCCGTGACTGGAAGGACTCCCAGCAGCAGGAGGTCAGACTTGTGTATGTGGCAGCAGCATCCATTTTGTGGTGCTGGGGCTCTGGTTAACTTTAACCGGGTACAGTAGTTTCAACAGGTCTTCTCCCTCTAGAAGGGTGGAATGCTACCCCCGTCGCCAGAATTGGCGAGGGGGTAGTATTCCAAAACGTATGACACCATACACAACATGTTTGGATAAAGCCAAACCAAAGTTAGCATTCAACCGCGAGGATTATAATGCACTTAAAAGCATATGGTATGGCAATATCATAGAACAGCTATAAGGACATGGTTCCGAAAGCTGCAGACAGGCTCAGCTCATGCTAGAGCACCATCTCACACACAACCAAGCACACTACCTCCAGGATTGTTAAGGCCTGTCATAGGAGTGACTTATAGGTTACTATGTGTCTATATGTAAGTAGGTATAGGAATACTACACCTAAGCAAGGGGTGGTTACACGACCTTGCCCCAGCTGAGTGATCAGCCAGTTGTGTCTATTTGAGTGGCCAGCCAGGGGTGGCATAATACATGCTGCAGCCCCTGGTAGGCCTTGGGTGCACCGGGGACCTGAGTACCTAGGGTACACTTCTACAGGGGCTGACAAGGTGAACCAATTCCCAATTGTGGATGTACCTACAGTACATGGAGTCCATTTTACAGAGAGAGCAGATAGCCTGGGGTCCTGAATAGCAGGATCCCAGGCCAACTAAGTTGAAAACCAGCTAAACACTAGGCAAAAAGTTTGGGGCAACCATGGTCAGGTATCCACCTTCCTACAGGCGCTATGATCCAGATCCAAACCAGAAACAAGTCTATGCCACCTCCTTTCAGAAGCGGCCTCCTCTTTGCAGAGCACCATCCACTACCCCACAGAAGTTTGTTTTTAAGCTGAATACTGCAGAGTCCTTCCGCATGATTGACCTCGTTTGCCAGGGCTGAATGATTGTCAGTGAAGCCAGGGTGATATTGCCTTTTCACCATCAATTTAACCCGGAAATCTTTTCCCTGACACTCAGCTCTCCCCCAACATGTTCATGAAGGGTCTGAAGAAAGCTGATAAGAATGGGCAGGCTAAGAAGGCCGTTATTTGTTCGCTGACATTTGATTCAGTAATTTTTAAACTGTGTCTTTATGGCACAGAGTAGGAGGAACATTAAGAATCAAAATACTACTTTTTTTATAGCAAATACTTTTTTGTTGAATTAATTTGATAAATTGTTGGGATGAAATGCTACAACTGTGGAAGGAATAAAAGATTGAGGTCAGTCCTAGGAACTGACTCATAATATGTGCAAATCAGTAATGTTTAAATGTACATTGACTAGTGTGTTGCGATAGACGCTCTAGTACTCTAGATATGGGAAGTCTGTTGTCCGTGCTCTTGTGACTATTTATAGTAAGATAACCTTCCGGAAACCATTTTTCCATCTGAATCTAACTCCACAGCTCCAAAACGGGCTAGAAAGCCACAGATTTACTCCTCTGGGGCTCATCTAATTAGAGTAACAGTGCAAATCAAACAAGCAATCGGTTCAACTCAGGCCACAGAACAATCAGTTACAATTCCGGTACAGAGAAACGTAGACTCTAACATGATTATAATTAGAAAACTAGATACCGTAGCAGAGTCCCTTAAAGCACTCGATCTTCACATGAATAACATTCTAAGGTCCATACAAACCCGCTTAACGAATGTAGAGACCAGAAGTAATTCATGCCTGGAGCTCTTGAATATCGTTGCAACCGCCTACACGCCAAAAGCGCGAGATGCACAATATGTCCATCTACACCCAAGGTTCCAACCAAGACTGCAGCAAGCAGGATCAAGTACACATCGCTCCAATCATGTAGGGACAAAAAGCAACAGAGAGATGGGCGAGGTGCCCTCCAAAAGGGTGCACATTTCGATTTGATGAAAGAGGAGGAAGAAACAGTGGTACTGGTACAATAACCTCAGCCTTAGATGGTCATTTTTGTGATCGTATAGTGCATATAACTGACCATTTGGATCTGCCACTGGCGGCTGCGCCGTATGTGGTAGTCCTAATGAATGCCCCACCACCACCTACAGATAGCAGGGCGACTGGATCTCACTAAGAAATAAGTCGTTAAATTGGCTGGGGGCTAGAACAGGGCTAACTGAACATCTCTTTAATGAATTCAAGATGGTAAGGAGAGTCAATTCAATTCAATAACTTTTATTCGGTTATTATGAGGAGAAAAAAATTACCATAAAAGTACAATTAATAAATCACAGTTTAAAAAGATATAAAAACAATCATGGTACATTAAAAGTAAGCTGATTAAATTTCATACATAAATTGATTTTTATGATCTAAAAACATTTTTTTTAAACGCAGAGAGAGATGCAACAGTTAATATATTGTCTAGTTTCTGGATGGCTAAAAAAGCAGGGCGACATTGCCTGAGTTCCATACTCTTCAATATTGGTACAATCCATCTTGTCCTTGGAATAAACCGAACAAAACAAACAGAATACCAGCTCCAGCATGGAACCTCAATGTAGTGCTGACCCAATTGATGAAGGCACCATTCGAGCCGATGCACAAGGCGACACTGCACATGCTCATGCTGAAGACGGCCTTCTTAGTGGCTATCACTTCACTGCGAAGAGTAAGTGAAATGCAGGCGCTAACACTTCAAGAGCCCTACCTGCAGATACACAGTGATAGGATTGTAATGAGAACAGAACCACACGTCATACCAAAGGTGGTGTCTCGGTTCCACATCAACCAAACAATCCAAAAACCTATTTTTTTCCAAAAACCAACCACAAGCACAGAGAGAGCACTGAACACACTGAACGCCAGAAGGGCGATGATGCACTATATGGCAAGGACAAAGGAGTGCAGAAAGACAAAGCAACTCTTTATTTCCTTTGCAAGCAGTTTTTTGGGACGACCAGTTACCAAAAATACCATTGCACGATGGATTGCACAAACCATACAACTATGCCACAAACAAGCTGGGCAGCTGTTACAAGGAGCAGCTCATGCTCACTCAACAAGGAAGAAAGGAGTAACAACTGTGTTTCAGGCAAACACGCCGATTCAAGACATTTGCCAAGCTGCAACATGATCTTCAGTGCACACGTTCACTAAGCACTACTGCGTGGATATCCAAATGAACAAAGAAGCGTAAGTGGGACAGAAGGTCTTATAGCACATATTCAGTAACCAGTGCTCATCTTCCACCCAGTCACCACAATAAGGGCAAACCGCTACAAAGACTATGCACAGCATAGTGAATCCAGAAAGATTCACGCTGCTAAACATATAGTTCCCTACCTGTCGGTGTTGTTTTGCAGCTTGAAGACTTTCTGGATTCACTAGCAAGCCCACTCTCCTCCGCCAGAAAGATGAGACAGGAGGAAAGGGATTAAAGATGAACATCACTTTAAAATAGGAGGAAGGAGGGGCGTGGCTTAGGAGCCGATCATGGCGGACACGTCTCTCTAGAGCTCCGCGGGCCGCCTAGCCAGAACCATCATCCACCCTCCATCCAGGTCCCGCGATCTGCAGCGGGGAGGCACTTTTGCAGGTCATAGTGCCTGGAGCCGGACGGCATGTCCAGGGGACCCGGGGGGGCCCCCACTATTCATCCCACATGTCCCCGGCTGGCAAGCCGCCACCGTTGCGGCAGTTACGAGGGAGGCGGCGGCGGTGCAGATACGGGCTCAGAGGCTCTGCGGTGGCGCCCGGAACCGGGGCTGCATTGCTGGGGCTGCCTGCTGTGGCAGGGCGGGCGCCTGTTCCTGCGGTCGGCGGCGGCTGCGTGGACGCCGGTGTGCCCATCCCCCCTCCCTTCCATGCGACCAGGGATTGGGGCCTAGAGCGGCTGCCGGATGCAGAGCCCTGAGGAGACCGGCCGGGGGAGGAGGAGAGTTGACACCGGCCCCTACATCTACCAGCCCCAGGTGGGTCCCGCGTTTGCTGCCGCGGCGCCCATTTTGCTGGTGGTTGCGGCCGCTGGTGCCTGACAGCGGTGAGGTGGGGCTCATATGGGACCACGGACCCCCCTATGAGACCACGTGCGCTGGGTCGAACCCCGGGAGACTACAAGGCCTGAGACGGGCGCGGGGCCCTGGTGGGGCCTGGGGCCTACCCCTCCCTGCTGCGGGAACCGGGGCCTCGTGAGTCTGCTATCGCCCGAGGAGCGCCCGGCGGGGTCAGACGCTGGCCCTGAAGACCTCGACGCCGCGGGGGTGCCCCCATTCCTCTGCTACGGCGGGGTTCCATCTGTTGGTGGCGACCGCTGGTGGGCCGAACATTTGCTGTTGCGGACTGCGGGCCTAACTGGGGCTGGACTGCCTAGAGGCCTGCCTGGCCGAGACCGGGGCACCGGGGAGAGGTGCCAGCTGAACAGACCTGCGGGGGGCTCTGCCTCATCAGGGGGTGGGGCAGAGCCTGGGCGGCTCCTTCTATTCGGTTGCTTCACGGACTGTGCTGCCTGGACGGCCGGTGAGTGGACCTCCTCCCCACCATGGGTAAAAACAGCGCCGGCGTACAAGCAGCCTACCATGGACCAATACGACACGGCTGCCCTGGCCGGGAGGGAGGCCGCCGGCGGGGCCTCCTCGGACACAGCGATGCTTCTGGAGGCCATTACGCAGTCCCGCACGGCCCTGGAGGCTCAGATCAGAGCGGTGGGGTCCGAGGTGGGGTTTCTCCGCCAGGATCTCCGGAAGGCGGTGGACCGGATCACGGAGGTCGAGACGAGGGTTTCGACTGTGGAAGATACTGTGTCTGCCCACCAGAAGAAGGTCGATAAACTGGCCATGGTTTCCAAGGAGCTGGTGGCTTGGGCCGAGGACGCGGAAGGGAGAGCCCGCCGCAATAACATTCGCCTGGTAGGCTTTCCGGAGGGATGCGAGGGATCCTCGATGGGGAACTTCCTCTCAAACTGACTCAGGGCGCTGCTACCGGCTGAGGACATTTCATCCTGCTTTATGGTTGAGAGAGCGCATTGAGCCCTGACTTGGAAGCCGCCGCCGGGCGACTGCCCACGCCCTGCCATCGTTCGCCTCATTAACTACGCAGACCGAGATGCCATTCCCCGTTTAGCCCGAACACACAAGGAGAAAATGGTCTTTGAGTCCCATCCATCATGGCCTTTCCTTATTACACCCAGGTTGTCCAGCAGCAGTGACAGGCCTTTGTGGCTGCAAAGCGGCGACTGTGAGACCTAAATCTTTCCTACGCTCTTATGTTCCCAGCCCGTATGAAAGTCCTTTTTCAATCCAAATCCTACTTCTTCGATACCCCTGAGGAGGTCTTCACTTGGGCTGATGAACGCCAACACCTCAAGCCGCACACTCCGTCGCCTTTTGACTCTGCTCCCGCTCCAATTGGCGATCCCAGGACAAGACGTCTGCAGCGGAGTGAGGTACTCTGGGGTGGTGATTCTATTGGCTGCTCTACTCCCTTCTGGTGCCGGTGGTGATGACTCGCTCTGTGTCCGGACGCTATGCTGAAGGGACCGCTACACTTTCTCTGACTGGGTCGGACTGGACTCGCCTCCTGTTTTAAGTTGATCGGTGGGGGCAGGTGGGGGGGATTCCTTGGAGGGTCCGCTGCGGTCTTCCCGTTGGAGGGCCTGGAAGGGACTCTACCGCAACAGATACTCCATGTTCCAGCAAGTATAGGGGGGTGGAGGGAGTGCGAGGAGAGGGGGGGGTTAGACAGTTAGTTTCTCAGTTAGTATGTATGTTGTTTGCACCGCACCAACCCACACGCTTGTACAGACTTCCGCGCTTTGCTCCATATAGGGCCCATGACACACACAGCTAGCGATGTCCCCTCGGGAGACCTTAATATAGTGTCCTGGAATGTACGGGGCCTGCTGAATAAGGTCAAGCGAGGGGCCGTACTGACCCAGGCCAAGTTCTACTCAGCAGATATTCTGCTCCTTCAAGAGACCCATCTGCTAGGCAATAACGCCCGTGCCTCTCCAGATTTGGCTACCACTTGGTTTATCATTCGGGCTTTTCTAGAGGTGCTCGTGGCACGGCGATACTCGTTCACCGCAGGGTCCCCTTCCAGGTTACTCGACAATGGCTGGACCCTGGTGGCGGCTTTAATGTCGTTTCAGGTACGCTAGCGGGTGAACAGATGACGATTGGTAGTGTGTACGCCCCACTTCCCCTTAACCAGACAAGGAGGTGCTCCATCTTGCTACGGCTGATTACTTTGCCTCGAACGTCGGGTCGGTTACGTCCAAGATATCGCTGTGGGAAGCCTTTAAGCCCACGATACATGGGGTGGATATTAGCTATCGCACAGGGGAGAGGAAACGTCGGTTGACGCAGATGCTAGAGCTGGAGGAGCGCCAACTCGACCTCCAGGAGGCGATGGTGAGGGGTTCGGGAAGTAGTGCCCACCGCAATTTGCTTCATGTTCAGCAGCAGCTGTGCCAGCTGCTTACGAATAATGCCAAAGAGGCGTGGCTGATGACGCAATATCGGATATATCAATGGGGTGATAAATCCAGCCAGATGCTCCACAGACTCTGCCAGACGCGGTCCGCCCCGGCGCAGGTCCCAGTACTTCAATCGTCTTCCGACGCCTTGTGTTCCTTACCAGAGGGGGTGGTGCAGGTATTTGCGGAGTTCTACGCCACTCTATACGATACTCGTAGCGAACTTGCGGATTTGCTCATAGATGCCTTCCTTGTTGATATTCCTCCGAAGCGTTTATCCGATGAGCAGCGGGACGCTCTTGATAAACTTATCTCTCTCGACGAATTGCAGGCCGCCCTCACCAACACCCACCCGGGCCGTGCACCCGGACCCAGTGGGTTCCCCGGTGACTTCCTACGCCCTCTCATGGGGACTGTTGGCCCCCACCTCCTCGGGACACTACACCAGGCGCTCGAGCAGGAAATCCTGCCTCCTGACTGGCGGCATACCGAAATCGTTGTCTTCCTCAAACCGGGTCGACCGCCTGAGGACTCGGGTTCGTATCGCCCCATCTCCCTGTTGAACTTTGAGCCGAAGATGCTGGGGAAGGTGTTGGCTGATCGCCTTCGCAACTGTATTCTGGATCTTGGCCACCCGGACCAATCGGGCTTCATGCCGCGTTGCTCTACCAGGCATAACATACATCGCGCGCATAACGCCGTGGCAGGGGCCCACCGCCTGGGGCGTCCCGCAGCGGTCCTACTGGCTGATATCGACAAGGCCTTCGATTCCCTGGGCTGGTCTTACCTTTTTAAACTGCTGGAGGGAGTGAATCTAGGTCCTCGCTTTCGTGCATATGTTAAACTCCTCAACACCGACCTGACGACCTCGGTGAGGGTGGCCAGGTAGCGTTCGGACCTCTTTCCTATTCAGAGGGGGACAAGGCAGGGATGCCCTCTGTCCCCGCTCCTTTTTGCTTTGGCCATCGAGCCATTGGCGGCTTGGGTACGGCTTGATGCGATATCTAAGGGTCTCGTTTGGTCCCCAGAATACACAGATAAAATCGCAGTTTACGCGGACGATGCGCTATTTTTTTTCTCTGACCCCAGATCACGGGCCCAATAGTGCTGGAGATACTCCAGGTGTTTGCGAGACGAAGGGCCTCCGAGCCAATCCGTCTAAATTGATGCTTTTCCCGATATGTGGGGAGCAGGGGCGTCAGGACTGGGCTTCACAGCTAATTGTGGCTGGGAAAGGATTTAAATACCTTGGTGTTTATATCACCAGGGATCCCACCTCCGGGTGGTCACTTAACACTGCCCCTCTGCTTCCTGCAGTCCGGGAGGAGACAACTGTATGGTCACATCTTCCCCTGTCTCTTTACGGTAGGTCCGCGATTTTTAAAATGGTATCTTTGCTGCGCTTATTATACAAATTGTAAAACTATTCTTATCCCATCCCTCCGTCCTGGTTTCGTCAAGTAAATGCTCTCCTGTAGGATGGCGGGGCGGTCCGGGTGGCTCTGGCTACCTGCGTTCAATCTACTTACTTTGAGGGCATTGCGGCGGCAGACGTGCGATCTTACTACTGTGCGTCCCAACTGCTGGTCATCAACGAATGGTGGTATAATCTGCAGGATGATCCAGCTTATGCTGTGGAGCGGCTCTTCCTAGAGGTCTATTCACTGCTGGATCTCCTGTATAGTGCCTCTGCCCTGGACGTCTATGGGTTGGTGGGGTATGCTGACATGTGAGACGCCCCTCTGGCGCGGCACGTGCCTCTGATCGGTCGCGGCGTTGCCTGGGTTCCGCTGGTGGGACATGATCGGGATCTCGACGCTGGACGACGTGATGCGCGGTCCTACCTTTAAATCCTTCCAAAGGCTGCAGGAGGAGTTCGACCTACACAAATCCCAATTCCACAAGTATCTCCAACTTCGGCACCCTCTTTCTCCCCTGATTAAAGACCTTACGACCTTGCCTGAGTTCCATCCCCTGGAGGGTAGACTGTTGATGGGTGACCTGGGGGAACACAAGATCCATCAGCTTTATCAGACGTTGACCACACACAGTAAGACGAACCTACATCGGATGCGGGCAGCTTGGGAAGCTGACATGCCGACCCTTACTGACGACGACTGGACCGAGGCTCTTGCTAGTCCAGGGGGGCAGCAGTGTCATCTAGATACAGACTGATACAGTTCAAGTACATGTATCAGGTGTACTATAGGGGGCGTGGCTTGGGCGCCGATGGCGATGGTCGCCTGAGAGCTCGGCTCCGGGACTAAGCCCGAAATTATCCTGAACATCGGAGGCTGAGGGGCGCCCCAGACCCCGCATTCGGTTGAGCGAGGCGACGACACCCTGCCGGGGGCCTTGGTGGAGTTTGGACGGGGGTGGCTTCGAAGAAATGCCGAAGTTTGCGGAGTTGCGGAGTGCGACCCAACATGGCGCCCGGACCCCTTTGTCCCCTTGATCGAAAATACGGAGTTGAGGAGGTCGCGCGGGTGTCGCTTGGCACCCGGCTTCACCATCCTCAGTTGTTTTAGACATTGGACATTGGCAGGTTCGGACCTTCTACAACGGGTTCATACTCGATTAGACGACCGGGCGGGTGCCCGCGCACTAGAGGGCACCGGGCGCGGGTGCCCTCTGTTCCAGGCGGTGGTCTGCACCGCGACTCCGCAACTAGCTACGATTTCCTGGCCAGCCCAACTACATGGATGGTGCGACACTCTGGCGCCACAGGTCAACCGAGGGAGTTGGTGGCCCTCGCCCCGAAGCTATAGTGGGTGAACGGGCCTGCCCGACTCGGCGACGGTTGTCTCCGCCCCCTTATCGGTGCCCTCGGACGCCGTGGCGGTGGCGTGAGCCGAAGCGGCGGAGTCTACACAGGCTCTGGAGAAGGAGATCGCCCGTACCAGACTTGAGAACGAAATCCCGGGAAGGTCGTGCTGGACACTTGTACACGGAGACGCCCACTCCGGGACCCTCGCGGAGAGCCCCTGGCAGCATGGGGAAACCTAAAGGAGCCAAGGGATCCAGCCAGACCACCTCAGACTCTGAAGCCCAGGACAAGGAAGAGCATGGAGACCCTAAACGACCTGGTGGCGCACCACTCCAGCAACAATTCGACCGTGTACTGGAAGCGATAGAGGCAACTCGGTCGGCCCTCCAACAGGACATTGCCCAGGTGGCGACCGGCCTGGGCCTCCTTAGGGCGGACCATGGTAAACTCTCAGACCGGGTCAAGGAGGTGGAGGGCACGGTGAAGACTTTAGAACCGGCGCAGAGAACCCTGGCTGCGACGATAAAGGATGCCATGTCCCGAATCGAGACCCTCGAACGGAGGGCGGAGGATGCGGAAGGCCGCAACAGGAGGAATAACATTCGGGTGGTGGGCCTGCCGGAAAAAATCGAGGATGGCGATATGGTGCGATACTTGGAGACCTGGCTCCGAGACACGGTGGTCCCGGAGGGCCTGTCCTCCTTTTACACTCTGGAACGGGCCCACAGAGTCCCAGCACGGCCCCCACAGCAGGGACGAGCCCCAAGGCCAGTGGTGGCGCGGTTGCTACATTTCCGGGACAGAGACCTGATCCTAAATGCCGCCAGGCACAATGGCCCGTTCCAGGTTGCAAACAGTCAGGTGAATATCTTCCCTGACTACACCTACGAGACGCAGCGCAAGCGGTTCTCCTTCCTGGCGGTTAAGCGTGAACTCAGGAGTGAGGGCATCCAATATTCACTCCTATTTCCCGCAAGGCTCCGAGTCATTGTCGACGACAAAACCCAGTTCTTCGACACCCCAGAGGAGGTCTGTGATTGGCTCGAACTGTACCGGACAGGGAAAGATGGTTATAGCGCCTCGACCCATCAGGCGGAGGAGCCGGAACAAAGGAGGCGATCTAAGAGGGTCAGGAACCGCCGCGGCCGCACGGGAGGGCCCTCGACTGCGGAGACATCATCGGAGCGGAGGGGAGTGTTGGAAGTTCTGTCGGAACTGTCGGGAGCAAGAGGCGAAGTCATCGAGGAGGAGGAAGAAAACCCGGGTGCTCAGGGGGCACCATCGGACTCGGAAGACTCAGTGGCAGACAGTACCCATACACCGGTGATCACACCGAAATCGGTGGAGGACCTTTTGGACGGACAAGGGTAACGGGATATGCTGCCTTGCTTTGGGTGGGGGCCCGGCAGGGGGGAGGCGGTTGCCGTTCTTTATTGCTGACAACGAAGGAGGGAGGGTTGGGGGGCTGCTGCTCTTGCCCCGGGAGGTTTTGACACAGGGGGGGGCTTACTATAGTCCTGGTAGCCTGGGCGACGAGGGCCCACTGCCTCCGCTCAGCCCGCACCTGGCCCATAAGGCCTTCCTACGGTGGCGACCGTAGGACTAGTGGGGATTTTGGGGTTGATCTCCGTAGAGGTTTGGATGGGATCTAGATGGTGTAGTTTGGGTCCTGTTCTGGGGTGGTTGGGGGGGGGCTTTGTTGGTTTTTGGGTGGTTTGGTTCTGGTTGGGGAAAATGGCCGCCGTCAGCGCTGGGAGGATTGATGCTTTTTCTTTGTGGGGACCCGAACGGGGAGACTGTGCAAGAACACTCTGGGACAATGGCTGATGTTGCTAACTTGAAATGTATTACTTGGAACGTGAGGGGGCTTCACACTATGTCCAGGCGTCACAAGGTCCATGCTTATTTAGTGCGTAGGGGAGTGCAAATGGCGCTGCTGCAGGAAACGCATCTGAACAAGGCGGAAGGGGCGGCGCTTCAGCGTAGGTGGCGAGGGCAGGTCTTTTCCACGGCGTACTCTGCTTATGCCAGGGGGGCGCTAATATGGATTAGGGCAGGAGTCCCCTTCCAGGTCACGAGGACAGTGTTGGACCCAGAGGGGCGTTTCGTGGCCATATCAGGCACGCTAGGAGGGAGGGACCTGAACGTTTGCTGTGTGTATGCTCCTAACGTGGATCAGACTGCCTTCCTTTCCAGGTTATCGGGCTCGCTGGCCCACTTTTTCGCCGGGCCCCTCCTGCTGGGGGGAGACTTTAACTCCGTAGTGGATGTAGACATAGACCGCTCGCATCCCCCGCTCCCCGATTCCCCGGTCCGGCGGGCGGCTAAGGGCCGTCAAGATTGGCAGACCCGCTGGGGTTTGACGGACATTTGGAGGGCGCATCACCCCGCGTCTAGAGATTATTCATACTTTTCGAGCCTTCATGAGCTGCATGTCAGACTAGATAGCTTTCTTGGTTCGTCCGAATTAGTTTCGGCAGCGGTCCGATCGGAGTACTTATCGCGGACCATCTCGGACCATAACCCCCTCCTACTGGACATTCGCTGGTTCCCTGGGACACCGGCAGTACCCACCTGGAAGATGCGTCCCGAGATCCTCGAGGACAGTGTCTTCAAGGCGGACCTAGGGGAGAAAATCACGGATTATTTTGCGTCCAACGGCGGCTCCGCGAGTACTAGGGCGTTCGAATGGGACGCGTTCAAGGTGGTGGTGAGGGGCTACTGTATCTCTAAGAAGGTGGGCATGCGGCGTGTTATCCTGGCTGACTTAGACACAGCGGACCGAACGCTCCGCAAGCTCGAAATTAGCCGCCCCGGACACCCGGAATTGCAAACACAAACGGTAGAGGCGAGGGAGAAGGTAGCGGTGGAGGTCGAACGGCTCCGCTGTTTCGATTATAAGGCCTATACGGTCCGGTCTATTGCGGAGGGCGACAGGTCGAGCGCGTTACTGGCATGGTTGGCCAACCCTACGCGCCAGTCCCAAACGATGACAAATATGCGTAGGGCGGATGGGACCGAGGTGTGCACCCAACCGGAGATTCTTAGTTGCTTCCGGCATTACTACGAAAGTTTATACCGCAGTCGCTCCGCACGTGACCCAGACCGGCTTGACGACTATCTTAGCCCACTGGAACTCCGCACAGTAGGACAGGAAGTGGCGGAAACCCTGGGTTCTGACATCGACTTAGGGGAGATCCGCGGGGCCATCAAACGGATGGCGAGGAACAAGACCCCGGGCCTAGATGGCCTTCCGGTGGAGTTCTATGCAGCTTACGCTGACCTCTTGGCCCCTCGATTACTGGTGGTCTACAGGGAGGCGAAGAGATTGGGTCGTCTCCCTGGCTCGATGTGTGAGGCGTTGGTGGTTCCTCTCCTCAAACCAGGCCGAGACTCGTCTGACCCGGGGTCCTACCGTCCCCTTTCAATGCTGACGGTGGACTACAAAATATTGAGCAGCATCTTGGCCTCGAGGCTGCTGGGACATATGAGTTCCCTAGTGCATGAAGACCAAGCCGGTTTCATCCCACGGCGAAATACGACTATGAACATCCGAAGGTTGTTCCGCTTGCTTGGGGAACCATTCGTGGACGCCCCATCCCCGGTAGTCTTGTCGGTGGACCTGGAGAAGGCTTTTGATAGCCTGGAGTGGGACTACCTATGCACGGTATTACGGAAATTCGGCCTCGGGGAGGGATTTGTCAAATGGACAGCAGTCCTCTACGCTTCCGCTTCGGCCAGGGTTAGATCGGGCCCTTTGATTTCGTCGCGATATCCGGTGGAGCGTGGCACGCGGCAAGGGTGCTCCTTATCCCCGCTTCTTTTTGCACTAGCGGTGGAGCCACTAGCGATACATCTTCGCTCGGGAGCCCACTATACGGGCTTATGGACAGCAGCGGGCCCACATTACGTCTCGCTCTAT
Source organism: Lissotriton vulgaris (assembly GCF_964263255.1). NCBI lineage: Eukaryota > Metazoa > Chordata > Amphibia > Caudata > Salamandridae > Lissotriton > Lissotriton vulgaris. The sequence goes on along the minus strand of NC_141696.1, from coordinate 625,293,437 downwards.
GCGGACGACCTGTTGCTCTTCCTGGAGGATCCGGTCGACGCATTACGGGGAGCGGAATTAGCGCTAACGGAGTTCGGAGCGGTCTCAGGCCTCCAAGTGAATTGGTCTAAGACCTGCCTCTTCCCGATGCGTAGGGGTACCCCCACCCCTGCGCTAAGTAAGGAGATCAGATGGGAGCCCGACTGCTTCAAATACCTTGGGGTATTTGTGTACCACGACCAACCCGACCTCCTAGATGGAAACATTGCCCGTTGCATACGAGCACTCCGAGGTAGCATGGACTTTTGGGCCACGCTGCCGCTCTCCGTGGCGGGACGCATCGCCCTGCTCAAAATGGTGGCGCTCCCCCGACTATTGTATTACTTTCGGACTTTGCCGATCTGGGTCCCACCAGCTACGTTTCGTCGCTTGCGTTCTATGGTGGTCGGGTTCCTTTGGGGAACGGGCCGGCGGCGGGTGGCCCTCAATACCCTGATGAGGCCGAAAGACGAGGGGGGGCTCGCTGTGCCGGACTTCGAGAAGTATTACCTAGCGGCGCAGCTCCAGACCTACACCCAGGAGATAGCCAGGGAATTCAGAGGCCCGGAGGACGGTAGAGGGACGGGTATGGCCAGGCACGTCCTCTCCTTTATCGCGCTGCGACAGCGCTTAGTTCTACGGGACCTGTCGATGGAGGAGCGGACTGTCCGACTCTGTTGGAATCGGGCTCATAACAGAGGTCGCCTACGGACGCCATATGCGCCTGAAATACCATTGGGGATGCTGACGGCCCTCCCACACGGAGGAGATTGGTCACGACTGGCGGACTGGGAGGATTCCGGTTTACAGCTCGTCGGGGACCTGTACGAGGACGGAGCGCTCCTGTCCTTTCAGGATCTCATTGACCGCTTTGGGATCCCCCGGGGCGACTTTCTGCTGCACTCGGCCATTGTGCGAGCGATCCAGGCGCACTGGCAAAACGGGCTAGAGGAACCTCAATTGTCTCAGGTGTGCCAGTACGTAATGATGTCGGCGGGCACGGTGAAGGCGGTCACTTGCCTCTACGGCAGGTTGATTGCCGAGGGGTTGGTTCCTCTCGCCACACTGAAGTCCCGCTGGGAAGAGGACATTGGTAGGGAGATCCCGGAGACGACCTGGTCCCAGCTGGTGAGACGTGCCTGGAAGGGCACACGTGGCGCCCGTTTCCAACTGGTCCACTATTATGTTCTCCATAGGGCGTACCTGACCCCGGTAAAGATCAGGCGTTATTTTGCCACGGCTTCGGCGGAATGCCCTAGGTGCCCGGCTCAGGAGGCGGACCTCCTACACATGCTATGGGCCTGTCCAGGACTGACGTCCTACTGGCAGGAGGTGGCGGCGACTCTGGAGGAGGTGACGGGGAGGCACTTATCATTCGATGTGGCGGTAGGGCTATTGCACTGGTTCCCCCATACCCCCCGGAATAAAATCACCAGTAAATTTATCGACCTGGGGCTCCTACTTGCTAAGCGAGAGGTGACCAGGAACTGGAAGGCACGAGCTGGTCCTACAGGCAGCAGATGGCACAGTGAGCTTTTGAAATGGGCGGCGGGTGAGAGCGCGCTGCGGTATCAGTTGGCTTGGAGGCAGGGCAATGAGAAGGCGCAGGAGGCCGCGTTAGAATGGGAAACGCTGGTGCAGGCCCTCAGAGATTATTGTACCCCCAGCGACTCCGAAAGTGAAGAAGCAACTCGACCCGAGTCCTGTTAAACATTAGCATTGACGGCACTATTACCTTCCCCGTGGGTCAAGCAGTGGATCCTATGTTGATGAGCTCCCTGGCGCTGATGGTGGGGGAGGGGGGGAGGGAGGGGTTTCACAGTAACTGGGGATTTTGAGGGGGGGGTTTCTTTTTGGGGTTTGGGGTTTGTTTAGAAAAGCAGATGACGGACAGTGTGTTATCCGGACCGGCTCCAGCATCCTACTGACCCCAGCTGCATTTGCCGCCCAACCCCAGGGATATGGGCTGATTGGCTATATAGCACCGTTATGGGAGGGGGTCGGTGGGCTATATCTTGTATAAGTTGTTTATAATACGATACTGGTCGTTACTGTATTGTTTTACTGATTCCTGCAATAAAAATATATTTAAAAAAAAAAAAAAAAAAAAAAAATCAGGTGTACTATACACGCTTCTGTCTCTGGAAGATGAGTTATTTTTTCCCCTGCATGCCTCAGATGCCAGTCAGATGACGGATCCTTTCTACACTCAGTCTGGGGTTGCACAGTGTTGCGTCATTTCTGGTAGGGGGTGCTGTCCTTCCTGGGGCGGGTACTGGGGTGGGACCTCCCGGACCATCCGCGCCTGACCCTCCTCCACAGTACTGACGATATAGGAGGGAACATCTATAAGAGACACCTTCTTTTCCTGGGGCTCACACTGGCTAAGCGCGACATTGCCCAGCAATGGAAGTCCTCTTCCCCCCCTGGGGTGGCGGCCTGGAAATCCGCATTGAATAAATGCATGTCTGCCGAGGTGGCGATGTTTCAGGCCAGGGGTTTCCCGCAGAAGCACGGGAAAATCTGGGCTGCATGGGCCAAGTATCGGGGTATTGCTCTTTCAATGTCTCACATGCCCACGTATCAAGATATCATAGACAGACTTACCATCACATGAGGTTCCACTCCTACTTGAGGATTGGTTGGCGCGGAGATGTGCTCATATATATTTATGCCTGTTTAGTCTTTCAAGCGGTTTGGATGGTGCAGGGATGGGAGGTGGTGGGTGGTGGGGGCTGTTGGGGTGGGTGTTTTATAGCTTCCCGAAGGATACCCTCGGCAACACCTAACATACGTATGTTCATTGCCTTGTATGAATGTGATTTGTTGGGGGCTCTCCCCCCTTTGGATGAAAAATTCAATAAAATTTGTTCTATAAAAAAAAAATAAGAGGAAAAACAAGAAAAACATAAAACAAGAAAAAAGAATCTGAAGATGGCGACCAAAGGTGGGAGCATCCGGAGGTAGCACGTTGACGTCACGAAGGACACCAAATGGTGGTACGTCAACGCCCACCTGGGCCACGAAAATATAAGAAAGAAAAAAAGACTACAATTCCGGACCCAACCACTAGATCCAGAAAATCTTCAAGCTGCAAAACAACGCGGACAGGTAAGAAACTATACGTTACTAGCCACATTTGACCTTAAAAGATTAAAGGAGGAATTACACAAATCGCCAAGAAGTACTACAGAAGTTCTAAAATGTAGAGTCGAATATAAGTTTGAGAATTTGTCCTGGTATATGCTGTCCACTATTTAAGGTGGGCACCCTGTACCAGTCCAAACAACCCTTATGGTGATTTAAGAGGTAAAAGATAACTTTAGAAAGCTATCCAAATGGTAGTTGTGAGAGCAGCCTTCAGTCTTAGTCTTGAAGGAATGTTAAGCAGCTTGATTTACCAGAATGCAACCTTATTGTATTGGTTAAATGAAAGGAGAACCACACAGTAGTTATAAAAATATATATCTGATAGAGACTACTAGCCGCAAATTCCTTCACGTAGAATTATCGCCAGGTGCGAGACTGGATCCGGAAAACGTTTTTTGCCACAGCATCCCTGCGCGCCGGGGGGACGGCATCACGCGGCTTCTCCCAGGCGTCGCCCACGTACGTGACGTCGGCGAGGTCACATAAGTCCCGCCCTGGCACGCCTACGTCAGTTTTTTCCTTTTCCGCGTGCCACGCGGATCCGGTCTCTGTTCGGGCTATATTTTAGTGGAACAGTGTGCGAATGCCTTCGGGCTTCAAGACTTGCACGTCGTGTGGGCGTCTTATGTCGGCGACGGACCCTCACCTCATCTGCATGTGGTGTTTAGGGGAAGATCACGGCACCACTGATTGTGAGGCATGCCAACAGCTTAAGCCGAAGTCGCGGCGGGAATGCCGGATTGAAACTGCTCTCGGCGCATCTTTCAAGGTCGGCTTTATCCCCTCGATCAGCCTCGGCAGACGGTTTTAGAAGCAGCCGTCGTCTGCGTCCTCATCCCTCTCCGATGTCGCAAGAGCGTCGCTCCCCGGTGGGTAATTGTCGCAGCTTGTTCCCGGCGGCTGGTGTTCGGCCTGCCGGGGGCGTGGGTTTTCCGCAGGTGATGCGGCCCTGTGTGTCGTCCTCTTATCCACCGTTTCCCGTTGAAAGGGCATTGAGAGTTCAGATGGAGACATATTCAGCGGCTTTGCAGGCCTCGCTGGCATTTCCTCTTCCTCCTTTCCCTCTGGGGCCGTCAGCGGATCCCTTGCCTTGCACGGGGCCCTCGGTGGCATCGCCAGCGGCTCCGCCCAGGCGCCGACTGGCTCGGCTCCAGGCTTGGAGGATGTGATGCGGCCCTTCGGGGGTCCCTCCTTCAGACCACGGCGCCTCTACCTTGCCGCAAACTCCCACGGGAGTCCCTGTGGTATCGCAGGAGGTCACCAGGGCTCGGGTCGCATCCCCGAGCCCCGCTCGGCCCTCTGGACAGACGGCTGCCTTGTCCATGGCTGAGCTGATGCCGCCATGGTGCCGACACCTGCGGGACCGGGCGGTGCCACAGGGGTTGATGGACCCTCCTCATCCTGCTCTGGGTCGAGGCTGGACGGGGACCCTTCGTCCTCCTCCAGGCCCCTCTCGTCCATCCACGCAGGCGGCTGCCTCGTCGGAGGTTGAATCGGCCCTGGTGGCGCCACATGGGTCGGCGGGCCTCCTCAATCACATTCTGGGCCGAGGCTGGCAGAGGGCTTCGTGTCATTTCCCTGGTCCGTCTCGTTCTCCAGTATTGAATCTTTCGTAGATTCACATGCTTGTATCTTCCCAGTCGTCATAGTGGGAGTCTCACGGTAACAAAATGACTATAGCAGTATCATAGAGTAAAACACTGCATAGAAAGTCCCATAGGGGACCATAATATTTGGTTGACAAACCTCCTCATTATTTGGACCAAAACTCAGCTGCCAGCCCTGGCATCACACTCCCCAGCAGAGCCATCATACCTCAGATTTCCAACCGCCTTCATGTGATGAGGAGTCTCCCTGAGCTCTGCTCAGTTTAGTTCCTGTGATTTTTTTTTCTCCTTTCTCAACTGAAAGTTTCTTTCTACTGGATTGAGGTATTGTGCTATTTCCTTTACCTACAATGTCTGAAAGCTCTGAAAAGAGGCTTTTCAGGCCCTGCAGATCCTGTGGAAAACATAGACTATACTCTGAGGATCCACATAAGGACTGTTTGTACTATCTCCACCCTAAACATGTCCTTAAAGACTGCAAGCATTGTAGAACCTTCTCTGCTAAAACCTTGAGGGACAGGGAGGCACGTTTATTATTGTGACTTCAAAAGATGAAGGCCACTTCAGATTCGGACTCTGAAGAAAAGGTTGATCCTCAGTCTTCCAAGAAAAGAAAGCCTTCTGCTCCTAAGGAGGAAATAATTACTAAAAAGCAAAAGACCAAAGAAAAAGAGGCTTCTTCATCTTCTTTGCCTCAAACAACATTAAAAAGATCCTCTGTTTCAAGAGAGGTGTCATCTGCTCCTTCTTCCAAGGTTGGTAGTATCTCCAGCTTTGATTCCTGTCAAAACGACGACTACACCGTCGACGACAAGTCCATTGATATAGCAATGGATATGTCTTCGCTTTCTTTTCGACAGATGGCAGCGGCTGTGGCGCTGCGAAGACCAGGATGGCTTAAGGCCACTTCGTTTAGACCAGAAGTCCAAACGAAAATAATTGACATGCCGTTAGACTGAGAAAATCTTTTGGGTTAGCACATAGATGAAGCTCTTCAAGGCATCAAGGCTGACAATGATACAGCACGGGCTCTGGGTTCTCTGCAACAAGGCAGGTTTCAGTCCTTTCGAAGGAGAGGGTCGAGAGGACAGTATACTCAAAGACCAGCATATCAATCTGGCAGATATCAGCCTTACAATGAACAGGGATATCGCCAGTTCTCAAGTGATCAGCAGTTTCGTTCCTCAGGTTCCTTGTATCAACATCAGACAAGAGGAAAGCCATCGGCAATAGGCAAGTCTCAACAGCCTAATAGAAGACAGTGACTTCAGCTCTGCGCCCGCCACTTGTTCAAGCTCCAACATCCATTATCTGACTCTGTTTTACCGAGCATGGAGGTCAATTACAACGGACAACTGGGTTTTGGACATAATTCATCAGGGCCATACCCTGGAATTTATACAGAAGCCTCTAAATCAGCCTCCTATCCTCAGAAAACGACACCTGTCCGCTCTCAAAACAGAACTTTTATCTCTCATACAAAAGGAGGCAATAGAGGAAGTGCCACGTCTTCAATGAGGTTAAGGCTTAATAAAGAAAAAGCTTACAGGGAAATGGAGACAGGTAATGGACCTGAGAAGTTTGAACAAATTCATCAAGAAGATTTCTTTTTGCATGTTATCCCTTCAAGAAATATTACTACTGCTTTGCAGAGGGAACTACTTGGCATCCCAGGACCTCTTAGATGCTTATTTTCATATCCCGATCCACATAAAACACAGAAAATGTCTTCGCTTCATGGTGGCGGGGCGCCACTACCAATTCAAAGTCTTGCCATTCAGTCTGAAATCAGCCCCAAGGGTTTTTACGAAGTGTATGGCGCCAGCTCACTTAAGACTTCAAGGTATCCAAGTCTTCCCCTATCTAGACAACTGGCTCATAAAAGGTGCTTTGCTTCAGGAAACACAGCTCTCTCTACAGCGTTGCATAGATCTCTTCAGTCGTCTCGGTTTGAAAGTCAATAGAGAAAAATTGTGTCTTCTCCCATCTCAATCTCTTCAGTTTCTAGGAGCCATGCTTCTCACAAAAGAAGCGAAAGCTTACCCTTCAGAAGAACGGGTTCAGAAGATAGTAAATCTGGCTTCTCTTCTACAAACAAGAGAGTTCACTTCAGTGAGAATCTACAAGTCATTATTGGGGATGATGTCTTCTTGTATCCCGTTGCTTCCAATTGCAGGCTACATATGAGTCCTCTTCAAGAACTTCTGGACAAACAGTGGATTCAATCTCAAGGATCTTTCGAAGACCGGGTGTCCATCTCTCCTCAGATAAAAAGAGCCTTGTCATGGTGGACAATCGGAAAACACTTCACGAAAGGTCTGCTATTCGAACCTCAGCATCACAGTTATGTAATGATGACAGATGCATCTCTGCAAGGTTGGGGGGCACATCTCCAAGAATTAGAAATTCAAGGTCATTGGTCAGAAAGAGAAACTCATCTTCACATCAACCTACTGGAGTTAAAGACAGTGTTCTTGGGATTACAGGCTTTTCTACCCAGGATCAAAGGTTCCACGGTTCGACTACCATGTTTTACCTACTAAAGCAAGGTGGTACAAGGTCGGAACTTCTCTCAAGACAAGCGCAAGAGATTTGGAGGTGGTTACTTCACCACAACATCTTGCTGCAAGTTCAGCACATTCCGGGAGTGGACAACTCGAGGGCAGATGCTCTCAGCAGGTCTCCAAATGCTTCTCACGAATGGGAATTACATCAAGATCAACTTCTCTAAGTCTTTCGCCTATGGGGAACCCCATCACTGGATCTTTTCGTGACAGTTCGCATCTCAAAATGCAAGCACTTCGCAAGCAGATTCTATCAGAAAGGATCATGGGGCAATGCACTTCAATAAAAGTGCTGGACAGGAATGTTCGTATATGTCTTTCCTCCATTCCCTCAAATTTCAAAAGTGATTCGGAAAATGAAATCGGAGCCGTGCCACTTGATTCTCATAGCTCCAGGATGGCCGAGACAAGCTTGGTTCTCTGAACTCCTCAAGCTGTCAGTGGCACCCAGGATTCAGTTCCCACTCTCACAGAATCTGATTTTCATGAACAAAGGTCAAATTCTCCATCCGAATTTGAAATCGCTCAATTTATCGGCATGAACATGAGTTTCAATCTTTTAATATTTCTCAGGAATGCTGAGAGATTCTCTTCAAATCACAGGCGATCTCTACAAACAAGACCTATACGGCAAAATGGAGCAGGTTTTGTCAATGGTGCGCTTCTCAAAATCTTCATCCCTTTAATATCTCTTCAGAACAAATCCTGCCTTATCTTTTGCATTTGGCTAAAGCAAAACTTTCCCATGCTTCTATAAAGGTACATTTGGCAGCTATCTCAAGATATAGAAGACATCCTAACCGTCCATCTCTATGGTCTCAAAGAGTAATAAAGGAATTTCCCAAGGGACTTTTCAGGACGTTTCCCCCAGTTCACTGCCCAACAGTCTCATGGCAGCTAAACACGGTTCTGGCACAACTCATGAAGTCTCCTTTCGAACCTATACATAAAACGGACTTACAATTTCTCTCATGGAAAACTGCCTTATTTTTAGCTCTCACTTCAGCAAGGAGAGTAAGTGAAATTCAGGCTTTCTCGATTTCTGAACCTTTTCTCCAATTTCATCCTGACAAGGTTATCTTGAGGACAAATCCTAAATCAATTCCTGTGGTTCCCTCCATATTTCATCTCAACGAACCTGTGGTGTTACCTACATTTTTTAAGGATCCTTCGTCGCCTGCGGAGCGATCTCTACATTCTCTAGATGTCAAAAGTTGTCTAAAATTCTACATTGACAGGACGAAGTCATTCAGAAAAACAAACCAGCTTTTTGTAGCATTTTCTGGTCCATTAAAAGGTTTTGCACATTCAAGATCTAGTATTTCTAGATGGATTTCTTCGGCTATCTCTCTTTGCCGTGACAAAGCCGGTAATCCTCTTCAATCCAGAGTACATGCACATTCCACCAGAAAAATGTCAACTTCTACGGCCCTATTTGCAGGAGTGTCACTGCCAGACAATTGGCGAGCAACAACGTGGAAAAATGTGCACACTTTTACTAGACACTATTGTCTAGATACAGCATGGCGAAATGACGCAGCAGTGGGACAAGCAGTTCTACGCCATTTATTTCATTAAGGTATCGTTCAAGATTGTATACATACATATATATATATATATATATATTCGATCAAACAACTTTGCCACCAAAGAAGTTACTCGAGCCCAGGTCCTTTTCAGCGTGCAATTTATTTAAGTACACAGAGTGTCAAACAACACCCGACGCGTTTCGGTGCAGCCGCACCTTGATCACGGGTAACGGTGTTTACTCATGTCACAATTTTAAAGTGAAAAAATTATATAAACATAAACGTAGGACTACTCGTCCTCACAACAGTTTCTCTTACCACTATATGGCAGCCATATTTAAAAGAACTAAATAAGAAATTACAAAAGACTCCAGACAAGCAACAACCAGCCCAAGGAAACCAATTGGGCTCAACTACTGATGCAAACATGGATGCTGATTTGATGGTGGATGGGACAACTCCATCAACAAGCGGTGAATCAACAACCGCAGAGGGAGCAAAAAACAATATTTTAATCGAGTTCTCCTTGCTGGCTCAAGGGAGACAAGGGCTTGCAAGCCCTGGCCCCGGACCTGCAGAGTCCCCAAATCCAGGTCGTGGAAGAGGCGCCAAAGGAGGAAGCAAGAGAGGCGCCAAAAGACAGGGATTGATAGATGCCTTCGTGGGAGTGACAGCAAGAGGCAAGATGGCCAAGAAATGATGGACACCCACACAGTGGTAAATTTATCTAACTTGATTTTAACTTCTGACCAGATTGACGTATTATCTTTGGGTTTGACATTTTGCCCTTCCAGTCATTTTAATTATGTTGATGGAAGAATTGACTTATTCCATTTTGTACGTAAATTGAAATTAAGAAAGTGGTTTCAAAATAAGAGGTCCCTGGGGGTGGCAGCTTCTGACGAGAACACAGGAGTTGCAATTGGTGACGTTAGCCTTTTAAAAACTATGAATTGTCTAGGCACTGACACTGATATAATCCCAGGTACCCTAGAATGTCTATCCAGAGAGGAACTGATGTATGACTGTCCAAGTGGCAGTGGATTTAAAGCTAAATCTAGGTTTCTACCACAAATTCACTGTGACAGTATTGAAGTGTTTGAGAAGGGTGTCATCACTGAGTTCAAGAAAATAAACCAAACACATAAACCCACACATGACAATTTAACTAAAGGACAAAGAAGGGCCATGGTTGACTTGAAAAACAACACCAACATTGTACTAAAAATGTCTGACAAAGGCGGGAATGTTGTGGTATGGCCTATTGAAATGTATCTTGCCGAGGGGAAGAGACAACTTGATGATAAAGATAACTATGCAATAAGCTCTAGATCTGCTTATGAAAGGAATAATCTTGATTACCAAAAACAGTTGCATGAGTGGAAGAGGGATAAACTTTTGTCTGATGACGAATACAAATTTCTTAAGTGTGACCACCCCAAACTTGCAGTATTGTACCTTCTACCCAAGTTACATAAGAACACTGAAATACCCCCAGGGAGACCTATTGTTTCCGCTATGGGCAGTACTTATGAGAACACATCCAAATACATTGACCACTTTTTAAGACCCTATGTGGAACAATTACCATCGTATCTGCAAGATACACGTGACTTCTTGAGAATTATCGACCCCATACGGTGGGAGGATGACATGTGGCTTATGACATTAGATGTCAACAGCCTCTATACATGTATACCCCACAACCTTGGTGTGGAGGCGAACCAACACTTTTTGAAAAAGAGGGATGTGAAATATTTGATGCACACCAAAATGCTGGTGTCAATGATGCGTGCTTGCCTCTCTAGCAATTTTTTCCTATTCAATCATGTTGTCTATTGCCAGGCCCGGGGGACCGCGATGGGAACCTGCTTCGCCCCCAGCTACGCGGGGTTGTACCTGGGCTGGTGGGAGGAGCAGGTGGCCAGTAACATCTTGGCGTTTAACCAGAACGTGGTTCTCTGGGCTCGGTATATAGACGACGTGTTCTGTCTGTGGAAGGGTAGCAAAGATGAAGCTTTGCAATTTGTCAATGAACTAAATCAGAATGATTGCAACCTACAGTTTACCAGCACCATAGATAAGCAATCTATAGAATTTCTGGATGTCTTGGTGTCAGTTCAGGATGGGCGACTCATCAGTAAGCTGTATCGCAAGCCTACACCAGGCAACAGCATACTACATGCGTCAAGCTGTCACCCGAAGAACCTGATCCACAGCATACCTTTTGGGGAACTGTTACGTGCCAAAAGGAATTGCGCAACTAAGACAGATTTTGAAAAGGAAATGAACATCATGAAGGACAGATTCAGGAAACGCGGCTATACGGCCAAAGTGGTCGACCAAGCCTGTAACAAAGTCAGGGATGTAAATAGGAGTGATCTCCTCGTATCCAAACCAATAGGCAACAGTGAGGATGGACCACTTAGATTTATCACGACATACTCAGACCAAACATGGCAGGTCAGAAGGAGTCTGAAAATTTTTTGGCATGTCCTACAGTTAGATGAAACACTCAAAAAGGCTGTTGGTAATCAGCCCTTGATTACCTACAGGAAATGTCCAGCCCTGAGAGATGTGCTTTGCAGCAATATGGTGAAGGAGAGAGAAGACACTAGAAAGATAGAAGGTTTCTTTACCTGTCGCTCTTGCAAAGCCTGCAAGAATAGTGTCAATAGAAAGGAAATAATCTTGTCCAGAAACAGCATACCCTTTAAAATTCTCAAACACCTCACTTGCAAGTCGGACTTTTGTGTTTATGCACTCCAATGTTCATGTCCACTTACGTACATTGGGAGCACTAAACATCCTTGTAAAAAACGTGTGTTAGAACACATGAGGGCTATAACTAACGAGGACAATAATTATCCCATAGCCAAGCATTTCAAGGACTTTCATGAAAAAAGTCTAAATGAACTCAAGTTTTGTGCGTTGGATAGGATCTCACCGTCTGAAAGAGGAGGTGATAGACTCAGGCAACTGCGACAGCTTGAATCAAGGTTCATAATAAAGTACGACACTGTACAACCTCTGGGTTTGAATAAGGACGAGGAGCTAGCTGTCCACTTAATTTAAGAGCCGTTATTACGCACCTACTGCACTGACAATACTCTAGCAAAAAGAATCACTGCATTAATTTAAACATGAATGTGAAGCTGTCTTGGATGTTTTTTGAATATTTTGTATATGTTTTAAAGTCACTATTTCTTTATGTTCGTAGGAGACACACATGTTGCCACACAGGGATGATGTAAAACCACTGGTTGCAGCTGTTTTTTGTTTGGAAGGAATCACAGGACTATATACTTGAAAAATTGTGACTAACCTTGTGAGTTTGAGGACATTACAATGAGACACTCATGCCCACTGGGGCTCAATTCAGCACATTGAAACATTACGCCCACTGGGGCAGAATTGTCACGATACATGTATCAATGCACAGGTACATTAGCCCACTGGGGCTACAACTCGCAAATGCGTGACTTTGTTTCGATTTATTTTGCTTTGGGGCACCCACATGTAACTTATTTACCAAAATGTTACAAGACTTATTGAAAATCTCTTAAAAATGTTCCCAACAAGGTTTATGTATATATATGTGTATACTTTGCCTGTGTCCACCACACATTTAAATATGGCTGCCATATAGTGGTAAGAGAAACTGTTGTGAGGACGAGTAGTCCTATGTTTATGTTTATATAATTTTTTCACTTTAAAATTGTGACATGAGTAAACACCGTTACCCGTGATCAAGGTGCGGCTGCACCGAAACGCGTCGGGTGTTGTTTGACACTCTGTGTACTTAAATAAATTGCATGCTGAAAAGGACCTGGGCTCGAGTAACTTCTTTGGTGGCAAAGTTGTTTGATCGAATTTGTGAGGGTCGCTTCCTCACTCGAGCCCGCCGCCGTGTGTGGCTGGGAGATTGGCGAACATTTGCTGACGAATATATATATATATATATATATATATATATATATATATATTCACAGAAAAAACCATAGGTTTTACACACGTTATAGTTAGGAAGTAGCATTTAAAAAACCTATGAAATTCACTGAAAAAACCATAGGTTTGACACATGTTATAGTTAGCTGGAAATTTTACTGACATAAAACCAATGAAATTCCACGTTATAGTTAGTTGGACTCACTATAACTTGCGCGTGCAATGCACTGCTGATGACGTCACATATTACATCACTCATGACATGGTCAGTGACATCACTCATGACATCACTGATGACACCATCCAGTGAATATGTGTCCTTCTGAAAAATAAATATTAGTGAGTAATGTTTAAATATTTAAATATATATATATTAGTGTTTCACTTTGTGTATAAGTGGCTACATGTGTTGGTAAGTAGCTACATGCGTATGTATATGGTTATTAGATGATTAGCTAACTATAACATGTGTCAAACCTATGGTTTTTTCAGTGAATTTCATAGGTTTTTTAAATGCTACTTCCTAACTATAACGTGTGTAAAACCTATGGTTTTTTCTGTGAATTTCATTGGTTTTTAAAATGCTAATTCAGAAAAATGTCGTGTATGCAACCTATACTTTTGGCAATAAAGTTCTGGCAATATTTTTTTCGAAAACAAGCCGTTTTCTTCACTGTTCAAGTTCCATAGAGACTCCTTGTAAAGCAATACAGAATTCGAAAGTCTGTATCTTGCCTTTTTTTAAACACATTAAAATTTGTCTGTAAATAAAAATAGCCTTACTAAACTTTCGTGCGCGACCCGGTGTGCGCACTCTCGGCAACAGTTGTCAATAAAATGGATATCGCATTTCCTGGCTTTCGTGCGCGACCGAGTGCGCGCACAGGCCTATATATTTCGTGAAAACGTTGCGATTTGAACTTATTGAAATTCTTCATACACCCCTCAAAGAACTTATAGTACGTCAAAGAGACTGTACCTAGACTTCTTTTTTATTCTTATGAAACTTTTCAGTAAATGGAGCCGAATGTCTTTTTAAACTTTCGTGCGTTACCGGATGTACACACCTTGGTATTTTTTTTAGAAATATAAAACGTTTCATACTTTAACAATTGTGCGCTTAAATCCAGCTCAGAAGATATACAAAATCATGATGGTAGTTGGTTCAACCCGGACCGTTTATTAGAGGTAGATCGTCCGACTCCCCCGAAAGACACCCCTAATAAAAAGGACATATATATAAAATGCGGACTAGCCGCTGTATCGTGCTAGCAAACTATAACATATAAATCGTTAGAAAAAACAAAAGGAATCGAGCAAAATCAGTAGGCCACTGATGAGATCTTTTTAAAATAGAAAAATTAGGAACAACCCCTCATGAGAAATATGAAACTAGTGAGAGAAACCGAGCTCGACGCCATGATGGCTGCAAGACAGCTCGGCTCCGCCGTCCACCCCACCCAAAATAACGACAAATATTATAAAGATACACAACACACCAGCAAAGTAACAGGATAAAACGTTGTATTAAATAACTATTTACATGGAACATACTGCAACATGAAAACAACACTTCTAATTGCTTCTTAGTAGTTTCAATTCTGAAATTGAACACCCAGTACATCCAGAGGTCATGTCTGACAAGTTGTGTGGGGGGATACCTTGCTAATGCCGCCACCCCCACCACCTTCTGTAGGAAGGACTCTGGATATCCCTGCCTTGCACAAATGTCATAAGTTCTGGATGTTGAGAGCCATACTTCAGGGTCTGACAAGTTGTGTGGGGGGATGCCTTGCTAATGCCGCCACCCCCACCACCTTCTGTAGGAAGGACTCTGGATATACTTGGTCCCTGAGAGGCTTCGATGTCCCTGCCTTGCACAAATGTCATAAGTTCTGAATGTTGAGTGCCATACTTCAGGGTCCAAGAAACGCGGACTCGGAGGGGGCGCTTGGCTCCTGCCCCCTCCCCAAGTCTTGTTCCCCTGGTATGGCCTGAGATCGCCCACGACATAGGCGGCCGGCTCCCGGGGTCAGGCGGAACTTCTTGCCTTTTGATGCCTCTTCCATTCTGGACCTGGTCCCACAATCCGTTTGACCTGAAGACACGTCCTGCGGTGCCCTGGTCCAACCATCACATTTACACCGTCTCACCCGCCATCCGGCTGAATTGCACCCACTCTTCCGATACAGCGACAGGCGGCTGCCACGGAGCTCAGGAAATTGCGGTCGGCTCCACAGACTTGGGCCTGGCCTGCAAGGATGGCTCTGGGCAACCCTGGAACTCGGACGCTTGACTGCTAGGGCATGAGCCCCATTCCCAAAAGCGTCCCGTCAGCCTTGAAGATTCTACAAGAGTCACCGAGGCCCCCGACTCCTGCAGACTTCCGGTGGGGAGCGACTGCCATGATTGCTCGCGGAATGGCCACGACGTAGCCACGAGGTGCTCTCATGCTGACGCCAGCTTCAGTCTGAAACATCCAGAAACACTGTAGACTACCAATTCGATCAGTTCCGGCGGAGCCCCAACGACGTATCGCGTTCTTGCGTAATCCGTCATATGACTCGCCGCGTTAGCGCACCCGGAAGTGCTCCGGTGCGCGAGGCGCGAAGCGCAGCTTCCCGGAAGCAATGCGGAGCGCGTAACGTAAGCAATTACATTTCAGTTGGTTCTCCCTCACAATATTTTCAATGTCACATAAAACTCACCCATCACCCACTGCCATCTCTGGCTGTTTCCATGGTAACACCTCATTCTGCACCTGGCTGAAGGCACAGGTCAAAAGTTCATATCTCAACGTTCTACAGCAAAGTAACAACACTGTTTTCCCTCCAGAAACACCTGCCAATCCACAGCTCTGTTACATGTCTTTTTTTTTCACACCCAATAGTACTTTTCGTTTAACATAAACATTAACATGCAACGTACTGTTCAATCTCCACTTCTTACAATCAACCAATCATTTTTATTTTTTAAACCACACCCAGCCTCTTCCTTTTTCTTTATTTAGAATTTCAACTTCTAACTACCATTTCACTTCCAGAACCGATCGGAGGACGACTACAAATTCCTTGAAAATGAAGGTCTGGCTAATAGGACACAGTTATATTCACTGGAGTGAAAAATATGCAGTAAGCAGACGAATTTGCAACCTCAGCTTACCAAATGTACACATAACATGGATTTCCAAAAGAGGATTGAAAAGTCACCAATTGATTCCATTGGTGAAAACTTTTATGCATCTCCCAGAACCAGACCTTATAATTGTGCACTGTGGTGGGAACGATCTAGGCACAATCACTGGGGTAGGTCTGGAAATGCTTCTAAAAGACACCTTTCGACAATTGATGACACTTTTTCCTCGATCTGCCTTGGTATATTCCAATATATGCCAAAGACAGAAATGGAATTGGTCCAATCACCATTGTGCACAATTTGAGAAAGCAAGGAGACATGTAAATAAATCTGTTTCTGCGTTCCTCAGAGATTATACCATGGGTTCTATTTACCACAACAACTTGCGATACCACATGCAAGACGTCTATAGGAGAGACGGTGTTCATTTCACGAATGAGGGAAACAGAATCTTCCTCTGCAACATCAGGCTCTGCATCGGTACTTACTTATAAATGCAGAAAACACTCAATTAACACAATGGCTCTTTTCAGAGCCACCTTATATCTAAGCACTCAAACTTCTGATTTATCTCCATTTT
The DNA here is from genome assembly GCF_964263255.1 of Lissotriton vulgaris. NCBI lineage: Eukaryota > Metazoa > Chordata > Amphibia > Caudata > Salamandridae > Lissotriton > Lissotriton vulgaris. The sequence continues at coordinate 625,276,906 of NC_141696.1, read as the reverse complement.
CACACTCTTGTAAAAAGGTGTGCGCGACCGAGTGCGCGCACCACGCAACTTAAAAAAAAATATATATATATATATATATTTTCGCCTTTAAGGGCCTTACTGCACACCCTGAGAAAACCTACGCAGCAAAACAATCTCTACCTTCTCCCCTTTCCATATTCCAACGCTTTGAAATCAACAATATATTTACTCGCAATGACAAAATGGCGGTCAACACTTCCAGATTTCCTTCGAATCGAATGTTAACAGACGTCACGCAACAAAATTCCGCTTGCGCGCGCAGCCGTTTGGGTGCGCGCACGTGTGCGCGCGTATAGATATATAATTGACTTTAACTTTAATTTCCTCAGCAACTACTGAACGGATTTACACCATTCCAAAAAAAGCGTAATCTGCGAGCCGGACTGTACAGTTTTGCCAAATTTCTTATAAATCCATTCACCCGTTCGACCTGTAGCCGAGTCTAAAGGTCCTATGGAAAATAACATGGAGAAAACACGTTTTGGGACCCCCCTTTTATCTCAGCCCCCACTTGACCAATCCCCCCCAAACTTTTAGGGAAGGAGCGCAGCAGACCGAGCCATCTTCTTTGAGAAATTCGCTAAGATTCTTCAACCAGGGCCAAAGTTATTCCAAATAGAATGTTGAGGATTTCCTATGGAAACTAGGTCCTAACTATAACTACCTACTGGCGACCGCCAGTAGATAATATATATATATATATATATATATATATATATATATATATATATATATATATATATATATATATATATATATATATATATATATATATATATATATATATATATATATAGATATAGGTGAATATATTTGCATTTCTTTCAAAATTATGCTCTTGCTTTATTTGTATTCTGTTTGCTCAATAGACATGCTTTGTGTAAAGTTTGAAAACTATTCTATGCTTCTGTTTATTTATATACAAAAATAGGAGCAGAGCCCACAGAGTCGGTGAGGTTCTATCCTGAGCAACGCATCCTCTAATAAGTACTGCTCGCTATTCTGATACAAGCATGTGAATCTATGAAAGATTCAATACTGGAGAAAAAGCGAGTTACTTAGCTGTACACTATGGTTCTCCAGTATTATCTTTCATAGATTCACATGCAGCCCTCCCACCTCCCCGTTACTCAGGTAGACCTCTTATCTCTAGATATATCCTTGGCTCTTGGGGTTGGAAATCTGAGGTATGAGGGCTCTGCTGAGGAGTGTGATGTCAGGGCTGGCAGCTGATTGGCTGAGTTTTGGCCCAGATAATGAGGAGGTTTGGCAACCAAATATTATGGTCCCCTATGGGACTTTCTATGCAGTGTTTTACTCTATGATACTGCTATAGTCATTCTGTTACCGTGAGACTCCCACCATGACAACGAGAAAGAGAATACTGGAGAACCATAGTGTAGAGGTAAGTAACTAGTTTTTCCCTCCACGCAGGCGGCTGCCCCCTTGGCCACTTTGGCTCCGCTCCGGTCCCCGGTGCAGTGTGACTTGGAGGAACCTTATCCGGCGTCTCCTTCGGCGCCGGATGGTGATGATGTCCTATCTCGGGCGGCGGACTCTACGGCACCAGACAGGCGCTGAGTCGTGGATTCGTTTTCGGATGCTCCCTCTTCTCCGGAGGTTGGGTACCTACTGGTGTCATCCTCCCCGGAGACAGGCCACCGCTTGGTAGATTTTTCACCGGCGTCATCGAAGGGCAGCTCCCCGCCATTCCCGAGGCCAAGGTGTTCACCGGAGGAGCAACAGGTCCCCCACACTTCGGTTCCTTTTAACTTTCAGGTCTGGCCTTTGCCCGCCCCGCTTGGCTTCGAGGACGGCCACCTTAGTTTACAGCCGTCGCCCACGGAGGAGCTGCTTTCTCCACCGCGGGGCTCTACGGAGGCGGGTGCGGCCTTCGCTTGCGCAATGTCCACCGCTGTGGGTATTCTGCGCATGGGTGACTCGGTTGCTCATTTCCCGGCGGACCATCTTTTGGAGGTTCTCCACCAGGGCTCTAGTGAGAGGGAGCTAATGCTTCCCTTTGAGGGTTCGCTCCTTTCTTCCCTGATGGGGGCTTGGAGGCACCCCGCCTCAGAGGATCTGGTGCCTCAACACCTTCTGCACCGGCACCTTCTGGCACCGCATGACCCGGCGTGTCTTTCCCTCCACCCCTCTGCCTCCAGGCCACTTTTGGTGACTGCTTTTCCCTCCCTGCTGCCACTGTTGTCTCCACCGTCCCGGGAGGCCCGCTGACTGGACTCTTGGGGACGCAACATGTTCGCCTCGACCAGCGCTGCCCTGCGGGCCCTTAAAACCTTATGTGTGTTGACTAGGGCCACCTCTTGTTTGTGGGACTCGGCTGCGTCCTTGGGATCCGTTGCTTCACAAGAGACTGTTCAGGTGGACTTACGGCATCATGCGCTGGATGGCCGGGAGCTATCAGCATTTATTCTCCGCTCTGCTCTGGACATCTCGGAGGTGCTGGCCCTGGCCATGGCTTCCTCAGTCGGCCTCCGCCCCCATGCTTGGCTTCGCAACGGCGTGTTTCCTGAAAATGTTCGGGAGAGGCTGATTCATCTTCCATTCGATGGCACCCTGTTATTCCATGCCCCGGCAGACTCTGCCATCCAGAGGTTCCTGGCAGGGCTCTGTTCTCCTCCTCCTCCTTATCCTCCGGCAGCCCTTGCTGTGGGGTGTGTTTTATCGCCACTTGAGTCCTCCTTCCTGGGACTGTGGCGTTGTTGGCTGCTGGACGGCCCTTTGTTGACTGTGTGTTTTTGCTAGCGTTGTCTGCAAAGACTTGGCCCTGAGATTAGGCCTTCTGTTTTTCTCTTGGGTTGCTTGATAAGCCTTCTGCGGGTGTGGGGCCGTGGTTCTTTTGTTTTTTTCTTTGCTGCGGTAGTTTCTTCCAAAGAGGGTTCCATTGTCTTGGGACTTAACATACCCTATGTGGGGTAGTGGTAGCTGTTATATAGCTTGTTCTGTGCTGGGAGTTTTGGTTGCCTTCAGGCCTCTGCTCTCCGTGGCGTTTATGTATGTTACAGGTGCAATTCCTTTAGTGCTGGATTGGAATGCCTTGGTGGTGCCCCGGGGAGTCCTTCTACGGGGTCGCTGCGCTGTTCGCCAGGACTGACCTGCTGTCTGTGGCCTGGCGTCATGGCTCTGGTTCTGTTTAGTTTTGGGACATGTGTGCGGACCCCTCTCTGAGGTGTGTCCGGGCCTTTCTTCGCCCTTCTGTTCTCTATCCTGGAGGCTGAAATGGTTTTTGTGTTTTCCTCTCTTTCAGGCGCAGCCTGCCCGGTCTTCCTGGGTGCCCCGGGCTACTCTTTTGCTTCCGACTGCTCCCGCTGTCGGCGCCATTCTGTCTGATCTATTGACTTCTGGCTGTGGGGGGCTCAGTTGCCCTCTTCGCGGGGTGTGTTCCCGGTGGGGGGGGTGGCTTGCCCTCTTTTTCCCTCGTCTCCTTGGAGCCTCTAGGTTGCTCTTCTCCCGCTTCCTTGCCTTGGCCTTCGATGGAGGTTCTGTTGCCGTGTGGGGGCGTGGGGTGCTTCGGACTCCCCAAGCCCTTGTTTCCTTTGTTGAGTGTGAATGGGCTTCCTTCTTATTTTCTTCTTCCCACACCCCTCTTGGGGTTGGTGATGTTCTGCTTGTAGGTTTTCCCTTTTGCCTGGGAGGACGAGGTTCCTCGCCCTGTCCGTTGGACTGGTCCCCTGTGGGGACCTTTAATATGTCCAGGCTGGTGGGGTCCTTTCACAGACCCTCCTTCCCCGTGGGTATAGCTATGGTATATCTTCTATGTGAAAGAATCTGCGGCTAGTAGTCGCTATCAGATGTACGAGTTACTTACCTTTGGTAACATTGTATCTGGTAGAGACGATTCTAGCCGCAGATTCCTTCACGGCCCGCTTTTCCTCCCCGTTCTGCGAGGACCTTTGGCTTGGTTTTCTGCACTCGCCTCCCGGTGGTTGGCTATGTCTTCTGTGAGTGCATTCTTTCGCCTTTCTGACAGAATGATTTGTCTTGTTTCTTGTTCTTTCCTCCTCTTTGGCGCATTGGAGGATGGGTTTATAGGTACTCCTGTGTCCCTCTGCTCTGGTTGCTCCAGGATTGGGGACTTGCCTTCACTCTCTTCCCTCCCCTCCCTCTACCCTTTTGTTACTGCAGGTCCTAGCCCCTCTGCTAACCTCTGAGTTGGGGTCCTCTGGCCGTGCCCTTGTCCTTGTCCCTTTGGGGGTGGTTGCCCTCTGTGCGGGGGTTGCTTTGGAGGTTTTTCGTTCTTGGTTTGTCTTGGAACTGGTTCTCTTTCATTCTTTCTAGATTGGGGTGGTAGTCCTGCTGCATGTTGTCATGACATTTTGCATATGTTCCTTGTCTCCAGGGGGGGGCATTGTCTACATACTGGCAGGGTGGTTGCTCAGGGCTGTGCTCTGTTCTTTCTTCTTTCTTCTTTCACTGCCTTTGGGTACTGCAATGTTGTCATTGCTCCTTATGGTGTTGTTCGTCACCATTTCTTTTTCCAATTTTTTCTGCTCTTTCGCACACTGTTCCTATACTCCCACAGGCGAAGGCGCGCCGAGGCAGGACTTATGTGACCTCGCTGATGTCACGTACGCGGGCGACGACTTGGGTGGAGCCGCGTGATGCCGTCCCCCTGCGCGCAGGGATGCCGTGGCAAAAAAAGGTTTCCAGATCCAGTTTCGCGCCTGGGGATAATTCTACGTGAAGGAATCTGCGGCTAGAATCGTCTCTACCAGATACAACATTGCCGAAGGTAAGTAACTCGTACATTTATTATTATAACGCCCTCTAACACTCTAAATACCTCACAATATCTGCTACACAAGGATAAACACAAAGTACACAATACTGTAACACAGAAACAATCATAAGTAGCACTAATACACAGTGGGCTCCAGGGGGATACCAAACCATATACTAAAATAGTGGTATAAGAACCCTGACTCGAGTCAAGACAGTATCTGGAGGATGTAGAATCACTGGAACCCCAAGGAACCACCCAAGGTGAGTTCGTAAAGACCCCACGGAGGACGGGTGCAGTGTTGGAACATGAACGCGTGTGCCGTACAGATCTATGGGAGAGTCACGGTTGTAGTTCTAAAGTTTAAGAACCCTTCCAAGTGGATTACTAGGAAGCCCTTTGGATTATAGGAGGTTGTTAATCCACCTCACCCTTGGATACTGTAGTACCAGAGTTACCTATACCAGGGAAGCCGGGTGCATAGGGCTGAAGTGGTGTCGGAAACTGCTGTCGGTCTCAATGGATGGCTTTAAGGAAATGCCACTGCGGGAAAGAAGAAAAGTGTCCACTGGAATTCAAAGGTGGATTCTTGGTGAAGAGTACCTGAAAGCAGAGGAAACAGAGTCTGTGTCACTCAGGAGTGACCAGGGGCTTGGTAAACAAATGCCCACCTATGACGGGTGCTTCCGGTGCATTGAGAGGGTTCTTGACTCCGCAGCCACTGGGACCAGGAGATGTGGAGGACACCCAGGAGACGGATACAAGCTATCTCACAAAGGATGTCGAATGCTGAGGGGTTGGTGTCCGGCTGGAGCACCAACAAGCCTTGGCAGCGGCAACCCACGAAGATGATCAAGAAAGGTTACGGTTCGGACCAGCAAGGTCCTGGAGACTCAACACAAGAAGGGGAGTCAGGGTAGGCCTGGAGCAACCAGGGGAGCCCAAGAAAAGCAGTGTTGTCCCTCAAGAGGACCCACAGGCCAGAGGTACAGGAGTTGTGAGAGGATCTTGAGCAGATTTACAAAGCAACAGCCCACAGAGCACTCAGTGCGAGGAGGCCAAAGTTATTTGGTGGAAATGATGCCATATCACTTGTTTTGGGAGCGCCACTAAGCATATGCACTTGCAAAAGTACATGGTGCACAGGAATTCGGCTTATGCGGTCCCCACTGGGGATACTTGCCTCTGACTTGGTGAGAGGACACCTCAACCTCAAGGAATGCAGGAACCCACCTCCTATGTTGCAGGAGCTCAGGATCAGCAGACCGGTCAGATGCATAAGGGTGCCTGGAAATGGAGTGACTTCTTCACCCCAAGGGAATTATCTTCGGTTGTCCTTGATGCTCCACAGGTCCTGCATGGAGCCTGTATGGTGCACGGGCACAGACAATGCTTCAGACTGAGAGGGAGACGAAGTCAGGCCCAAATGAAGTCCAGCGAAGCCCAGAGTGTCCAGACAGTCGAAGTTCGCAGGGGAGGGTCTGGACAGTGGGGATGTTACTCCCAAATTCTTTGTCCAGTTTCGCGCCGGAGCAGGAGCCAACGGCTCCCAGGACTGGTTTGAACTGGACTATGCACAGGGGCACAAAATGTGCCCGTCATGCAGACTTTCGGTCGCTGGCAAGCGCGTCCACCCAGGGCTAATACACTAAATCCTGTCTGGGAGGTGGTCACACCTCCCTGTGACAGGATACATATTGTTCTGCATTCCCCTGCTCGAGTTTGGCTCAGCAGCAGGAGGGCAGAAATGTGTCTGTGGTCGGCAGCAACCCTAGACTGGAAGGCTGGTACCAGAAACACGAGGGTCCTCACAAAGCTCGTTTCTGAGGGGTGGAATCATACCTCCCACACTGGTTACTGGTGTGGGGGTATGATTTCACAATTTTTTATAGCAAACACAGGGTTACTTTTAGCCATTTTTGAGTTGATCATCACACAGTTGCATAAGGCCACTCTGTTCAAACACTGAGATTCTATCAATGTGTATAAGTGAGTAGACTTAATCCTGGTGATGGTGGGTCTAAAGGTGAGGTATGGCCCTTTCTTGTAATGACAAGATGAGGGCACTTATGTGCTTTTAAAATACCCCTCACACACTAAGAAGCCCCTTAGTGTCATGCTTCATCATCGGGGTCTTCCCGTCCCTCTTCGGGGCGGGCGTGCTACGACCTACGAACTACGTGGGAGCACTGATAGTTGTGACGATAGGCTATGTGTGGTGCAGTGAATTATAGTGAAGTGTAGGGACCTATTAAAGTGAATGCAAAAAATAAAAATAAAAATTCCCTGCCTGGTAGAAAAATAGAATTTATTAAGTTCTCTGGCTGGGAACGTTAAAAAGGGGTTGTGTGTAGGTAGAGCAAGTTGCTTGCTACCAGCTATCACCACCTCTACACTTCCTCTATTGTTGTTTTGGCATAATGCCACTCTACATGTCGTAAATGGCTGCAGCACTAACAACACAGTAGAATGTACTCCGTAGGCTGCAGGGGTGTCCTTCTCATGCAGTGGCACCCTCTCACTTAGAACCAAGCACCCTGCCTTTAGGATTGTCAAGGCCTGCTATGGGGTGACTTATAGGCTTTAAGTGTAGTGACCCTTAGATATAGTAAACCATATCTTACGTAAGTGGTGCATGCACTTACAACTTACACAGGCTGCAATCACAGGCCTCTAGATCCATTTTGCATGGCCTATCAAGGGTGGCATAATACATGCTTTAGCCCATGGGAGGCCTCTGGGGTATCTATGTCCTGGAAACTGGGGTCCAAATATTAGGGACTAGCCAAGGAACCCCAGTATCCAATCTGTAGTGTACCTAACTACGTACATGACAGGGAGAAAGCAGAAACGCTTGGTCCTGATTAGCTGGATCCCAGTCAGAGTAGTCAAAACCAGTGTAACATGAAGCAAAAAAGTGGAAGTAGCCATAAGAAGCAGATCCTACTTTCCTACAATAAGCAAGCAGTAAACCTGAGAAAATCATGTCTAAGAGAAAGGGCATGAGAGCGTTCACAGGCAGCACTCTCCAGTATGATAATAGAGCCTTCTGACGAGTAATTATTTCTAAACCTTTGGCAACCGATGAGGCCCCCTGGGTGGAGCTCGCACTTCTGGAGGTCGAATGGATTAGACATTTTTCTAACATCTATGCTCTGCCTGATGCATCACTAGTATCTGGGTCTGATCACAGTGATATTGACTCTACCATTTTATCTCAAACTTCCGACGCTACCCTCTTTACATTGTAGGAAGTTAATAATGCAATCCTAGAAAGTAAGAGTGGTAAAGTACCGGAACCAGGCGCAATACCGGTTGAATTTATACAAGGAAAACATCGCTCTTTGGGGGCCTCGGTTAACACTAGTACTGAGGGTTCGCTGCACAGCAGGATTGTTGCCAACCTGGGGCGAGTCTATCATTGTACCAATCTTTTAAAAAAGGAGACTGCCTCATTAAGGCAGTAGGGCACATTCTTTTTAATAGGCAACAGGAATGGGCACAATCAATAAACATCTTGTCAGACTTACAATACGGCTTCCGCCCAGGGAGTTTGGGACGATAGAGCAGAGCCTCAATCCAAATATGCTAATTGGAAAGTACAGGACTTTTAAAAAAAAAAAAAATCTTTATTTATTTTATTCTTTGGAAGGTACAGACCATGTTCATATACAATACATGTCATCCACATGACAACTGATACCATGAACATTCCAATTGTGAGCTCAGGATTATATCCGTGTACGCTCCTCGAGAGCTGTGTGCCACTTTAGACAAGGATTTGCTGTGTGGTAAACAAACTTTAACTAAACCCCCCCCCCACACCCCTGTCACCCCCAGCAACCCCCCCTCCTCTTGCCGGTTCTATGCACCTTAATTCCGATTATCTTGAGCGCCATCTGGGGTCTCCATCTAGCTCCCCTCCTGACTGAGGGTCTCTGTCCCAGTGGTGTGCGTTTCAACATGCGATACCTGTGTGGACTGTGAGGCCTGCCTCTCTATCTCCTGTACCATCATTCCCCATGCCATCAGTACCTCAGGCAGTTTTTCATCTCGTCTGGTAGCGCGTATATGCCCCTCCTCCGCCAGTGCCCATTCTCTCAGATTCGTTCTCCAGCTTGCTAGCTGTGGCCGCTGCTGCGCCAGCCAGTGTATTGCTATCAGCCGCCTAGCTATTATGAGTCCCAGCACCAGGAACAGTCTACTTGTCTTTCGTTTAGGGTCCCGGGGAATTAGTCTGAGGAGACATGTGGTCGCCTCCATGGCAATCGCCCAGCCAGTTATTCTATGCAGATCCTCTAGGACCTCTGTACAGTACGTCTGAATTATTGGGCAGGTCCATACCATATGTGGAAAGTCCGCCATGGCGACATCTGGGACATGCTGGATCCCTAGAGCTATCGATGGTGTGGAGCCACCTTGGCGAGAGGTACGCCATATGTACTATATTATACTGTATTTGTTTGAATCTGTTAGAGACCAAACCTTGCGTACGCTCTTTTCTCCCAGTCCAGGGGTGTACGTTCCTGTAGACACACCTGTTGCCATTGTTGTTCTACTTTTAAGGGTCCAAGTTTTTTATGCTCCCTCAGCGCCCTGTATAAATGGGTGACAAATTTCCGCCCTCCCGCCATTTCTATCATCGTAACCAGGATATGGGTGGGTTCCAGCTGCCGTGCTGTGGCCGCAATTTTGGCATACTGCAGAAATTGCCCGGGTCCCAAGTCAAAGGTAGTCACTGCATCCTGATAGGTAATGACCCTATTTTCCGGGTATAGGTCGGACAACATTGAGCAGCCCCCGTCTTTCCATTATGCCGTCAACATTACCCGTTCAATTTGAGCGAAGGGCGGCAGAAGCCAGACATCGGCCTCCGGGGGGAACGGCCATTCTCGGATAAGTCTCTTGAGCACACGATTCCAGATCGTTGTTAATAGTCAAATTAGTGGAGGATTCAGCTCCCGAGACCCGCCTGCCCGCCAAAGGAGTGCCCCCAACTGTCGTCCACCATACGTGTCCGCTAGTAGGGCCCTTTTCCAGGAAGGGTGTGTCTAGCCATGCTATAGCATGCTGTAATTGCAATGCAAAATAGTGAAGTTTTAAGTCTGGAATTTCTAAACCTCCTTTGCCCCACTTGCGTTTCATGACCTCCAGACTGACCCGGCACTGTTTCCCATTCCATAGCAACTGTATAAGCAGTGCCTCTATTTCCTTAAATACCAGAGGAGGGAGTACGATGCATGGATCCTTCTTCGAAAAGAGGCATCTAGGCAAAACCACCATTTTTATCAAGGCAATCTTCCCCATCAGCGAGAGCTTGAGTGTGTTCCAGAAGGTAATACAGCCCTGAAGACCCCTAATGATCCGCCCCATGTTATGGTGATAGAAGACATCTCTGTCTCTGGCTATCCATATCCCGAGGTATTGGAGTGTATCCGGTACCCAGGGGAGCCCCATCTTAGGGGAGTGGGCATCCTCCCTTTTGACTGGCGGCCAGATCGCGTATAGTTGTGATTTCAATTTATTAATGTGAAGTCCGGAAGCCCACGCAAATTGCTCCAAAACCACAAATAGCATCAACATAGACTGGGTCAGTCGGCGCAGGTACACCAATGCATCGTCGGCGTACAATGAGACAATATGTTCCGTTCCCCCCTCTCGGATGCCCTGCCCCTGAAGTACCCCACGGAGATGACAAGCCAGTGGCTCCATTCCCAGGGCAAACAACAAGGGGAAGAGCGGGCACCCCTGTCGCATCCCCCTTTCTATTGTGATTTCTATCTGACACGTATCTACCTGTACGGACACTCGCCAGCGGCTGAGCATATAGTAATTTCACCCAATTCACGAAACCCTCTCCCAACCCCATCTTTAGAAGCACCTGCCACAAGTATTCCCAACGGATCGAGTCGTACTCTTGTTCAATGTCAAGGAATATTAGGGTGTTCTGATGGGCCATACCCTCCCTCAATTGCATAATGTGAGCGAGACAACGGATGTTCCTCAACGCATTGCTGCCAGGTATGAAACCAGACTGGTAATCGTGAACCAGCTGCCTAAGATACGGAAGGAGCCTGCCAGCCAGCACGTGGCTAAGAATTTTAAGATCCACGTTCAACATTGAGATTGGCCGATACGAACTGGGGACCTTCCCTGGTTTGGGGATCATAACGATCAGTGCTTTGCGCATGGAGTCTGGGAGCAAGCCAATCTCGCCTGCTTCCACCGTGAGTTCTAGGAGTTTAGGGATAAAGACTCCTCTATACTCTTTATAGAGCTCAGTCGCCAGGCCATCCATCCCAGGGGACTTTGTGGTCTTCAAGTGGGCGATTGCCGCTCTAATCTCCTCACCGCTAAAGGGGGCACCCAGAGATTCCAGACTCTCTGGGTCAAGACATGGTAGTTCCAGCTCGGCCAGGAAGGTCTACACCACCTGGGGCACTGTGGGGGGCCTGGGCTCCGAGTATATCTTTTGGAGATGGGTGGCAAATGCTCAGTTGATCTTGTGCTGTGTATAGACTAATTGGCCCTAATTGGCCCTGCTCCGTTTTGATAGATAAAATCGGGAGAGGTTGTGTCTCCATTCTAATCCGGCGCGCCAATAGGCGTCCCTCTTTATCCCCCTCTGTGTACAAGCGATGTCTACTCGTGGTTCTGTTGTATTTACCCAGAGTCTCAGATGTCCCCAATCTTCCGTCGTAGATCCACCCACCTGGCCGGCCCTTCCTCAGCAGTGGGAAGCTTTCTTTCTAGAACCGCCAAGCTTCTTGTTGGCATAAATCCTGTTCCAGCACTCTCCTCACCCCACCTCCGTGGACATACACACCCCCCCGTAACACCACCTTCATCGCATCCCGTTCAAGCGCCCTAGTGGCAGTCGTACCCCAATTCAGATCAAAATAGTCGTCTAACCCCTTCGTTATTGTATCTTTGTATTTCGGGTCCGTCAAGGCTTCGGTGTTCAGTCTCCACAGCGGTACTGTAGATCGTGGCCGGCCTAGAGTGTACAATATCATAAGGGGGAGTGGTCAGACAAATAGCGGGCCAGATACTGCGTCTCCTCCACCCGGGAAGCCGATGTCACCTGAATAAAAAAATAATCAAGTCTACTTATATGTGTTGGCTGCAGGTGTGTGGCACGAGTGCACGCGCCTTCGGGAATTGCGGTGCACCAGACGTCTAACAGGCGGTAGCTGTGAAGCATCTGGCATATGGCCTCTCTCGCTTTTGGCTTGGTGTCTGGTCTGGGGGGGTGCCTGTCCGCCACTGTCACCTGTTTGACCATGTTGTTAAGCCCCCTTACATTCCACATTATGAATTTATATTTTTGATTATCGCCTACCATGATTGTGGTATCTGGTGGTACGGTGGCCCACGTCTTTTGTGAGGAGGATCACGCCTGTGACATAGTGAGACCCTGTGCACTGGAACCCCATAAACCAAGCATTGATATGACAGAGCATAGTCCCGGCATGAAACTGTGTAACATAACAATGTAAACTCCCAACCCCTCCACCCCCTCCCTCAGGCCGTAACACTGCGTTCTCACAACCCAACCGCGGTCTGAGGACTTAGGACTCCGCCCCATGGCTGTCACCCTCCCTTTACCTCACCCCCCCCCCAACTCAAATCAACTATCACGTTCCAGTAAAAAAGGAAAAAACTTGCACAAGGAAAGTAACCATCCTGCTCGCAGATATATAGCCAAACTGTCTGGTAGTGCGCGTCCCCGCCCGACTAATGGCCTAGGGAGGCTGCCCCAGCGCACCACAGTCGGAGTGTCTAAGAATGTAGAGTGGCGGAATGGTGCCGACCCCACCCAGAACTCCTCCGCCTCAATCCATCGTCCCTGGGACTCTGGCCCCTCAAGTAGGAGCACCATGGCCAAGTTCAGACCCATCCAGGCCAAGTCCCGTGCTTACAGTTTTGGTGACCATTTACCCCAATATTTCAGTTTGTTGGCTGGCCTGTAAAGGTCTCATGACTCCTCATCTGCTGGGCTGGCGGCACCCCCCTGCTCCGACTGCGTCTCCTGCACCAGACACAGTGGGGAAAACTGATTCTGCGTCGGAATCGCCTCCCTCTCAGTTAGATGGGTGCCATCTGGCCCTACCATGATGCGACCTCCGTCCGATAGGTCCCGTTGTCTGAGTCGCTGTTATCCAGTAGCGCGCTGCTGGTGCCATTGCCGACCACTCCTCCGTTTCTGTTCCTGCCAGCCGTGGTTGTGGTCCTGCCCAGCCAGGCCCAATGAGTCCATCCATTCCGCCACCTCCTGCGGAGTAACAAAGAAGTGGACCCTGTCCTCAAATTGTACGTGGAGTCGGGCTGGGAACATTAGGCTGTATTTGATATGAAGATCCCGCAGTCGTCGCTTGACGCCTAGGAAGTCATTTCTGAGGTCTTGTACATTTTGGTGTAGTCAGGGTAGATGTGGATGCTAATTGGAAAGTATGTTCATATTAAAAAGGGGAACCTATATTTGCCATTTGTTGATTTTATCATCTGCTTTTGATTGCGTTATACAATCCAAGCTCTGGCAAAAAATGAAAGATATGATGGTGGAGGCATCAATTATCAGCTTACTGAGGGATATGTACTCGGGATGCAAAACCAGGGTCTGATAAGGCAGCATGGGAGAAAGCACTGAGGCATTTAGCGTGGCTAGAGGGGTGAGACAGGGATGCGTCATGGCCCCCTTCCTGTTTTCATTATACATTAACAGTGTAGGAGAGGCACTTGCAGCATCTATTAAAGATCTACCACATATAGGAACGCACCCTGTCCCGGCCCTCCTTTACGCTGACGATGCCGTCCTCATGGCCTTACACCCTTAGTCCCTGCTGTCGAATTTTGCAGACTATACGAAGGATTGGTCTGCTAGTCAACTTAGGGAAAACATTTATTATGAGATGTGGTAGACCAAGCAAGAAGTGCATTGACCTAAGAGTAGATGACACAATCATTGGCTTTACTTACACCTTTTGTTATTTGGGGATTTTATTCGGCAGAGATGGCCTATGGAACAAAGCCACCGCTAATAGGAAGCTACAATTTAGCAAATCCTGCATGGCCTTTAGGAGCTTTGCGGAACGTTTTGGGCACAAACCCACCTGAGGTGATGATGAAAATCTACAAAGCCAAGTGTCTTAGTATAGCCACATATGGGGCAGGATTGTGGGTACACAGAAATTGCACAGACATTCAAAATGGAAAAGGAATTTTTTAGATACTTACTCGCCATTCCTAAAATCAGTTTACGTTTGTCATGCTGAACTGGGGGCACAACACATTACAGACTTAATAAAACTATAACCAATTCTTCTTTGGCATAATATTTGGACCTCCGAATACACAGTACTTAATAAAGGAATTACCGGGGACTGTCTTAAATTAAGTTTGCATTTAAGAATCTCATGGTTAGCCTATGTTCAACATTTCTTTTGTGACATGGGCTAACCGGAGTATTTCGAAAGACCAGAAACAATAAACACTATTAGCAGAAAGACTCTGAAAGAGAAAGGGGTGATGCACTTAAATAACCTTTGATGGGTACTTGAAGCCCCCAAACCAAGTGTATCAAAAAATCAATTCATTTTAACTACTTTTAACAATCAACCTTATCTCAAATCAGTATTGAATGGTAGGCATTGGTTTGTTCTGACCCGCCTAAGACTAGACATATTTCATCAACTAGTCCGCTTCCCAAAAATGAATGACTGGTCTACAATCTTGATTAACTTTCCCTGTGACAACACAATGCCCAGGATACAATGCACGTGGTATTTTTTTGCAAGTTTTAAAGCCATCAACTGAAAAGATATATTTTACGACAATCAAACCATATTGCCTATGCACAAAGTCGTCCGGCATACCCATACTTGCAATCATTGCCTACCTTGGAGATTTGTTGTAGAATGTCGTCATTTTTATGGTCGGCATTTTATATTAGAAAGAACATGGTATTAACCTTAGGATTAGATTAGGTCACATACAGTAACCCCTTTATAGATCTAGGAATCTTGAAATAAGCGACTGGAGGAAACTAGGTCCTGATTCAGACTGTGCAATATATTGCATTTACATATTTTAAATTTGACTGGACTTCTGCAATATTTTGTATCCTTGTATTGTAACCTGATCAGATAAGTGTATGTGTGGATTATAATAGCCAGAGGGTCGGGTGGACCAGGCCCTATGATATTTTGTTCCATCATTTATATGGGTTGCGTCCAATCATATGTCCAAAGTACAGGTATACGGTATGAGGGATAACTTTAATTTTTTGATCTTTTATTCCTCCCAGTATATGATGAATTGGGCATATTAACTAATATTAATATGTATGCACTTTATTCATTGTCTCCGGGACGGTTTGCCATTGAAAGTGTCCCTGTACAGCGGCCATCTTTTACATTCAAGTAGGATGTGCATATAAGTATAATATCCGCTGACAAATTACCATTTTAAGATTTAATAATGCTTGTGTTTATTTTAACTAATAATTGATGTTCTCTATTTTAGGATAAGTACTGTATAACGATGTTTGATCTGTGTGATGCTTTTATGGATGTTTTTTATACCTCTGAATAAAGATATTAACTAACTAACTAAAAAGTATTGAGGTTTATATTAATTTTTGTAGTCTGCAGCGTTATTTTATTATTTTTATTTTTGGCCCAACACTTGTTAAACGACCCTATTAGGCAGTGAGGTGGAAGTCTGGTACTTTGTTTTACTCTAGATTGTGTTGTGTGTATAGTGTACTGTTACTAATTTAGATTGGTACTGGTTTGAATAGATGTGGGGTGGGCTTTACCTTATAGGACATGTACTTGTTTGGAGCCGGTAAGGTATATTTCTGATTAAGGCTTGAATATATGTTTGTAGCAGGAGTGAAACTGATTTTGCAAGTTATGTTTTAAGAGAAACGTTCTCACGACTAATATTTTTTCTGTGGATATAACTTGGTGAGTGTGTATACCTTGTATATTTCCTCTCTTTTATTTCTGAAAATTGTGTTTTAAGTACTTATTGTGTGGACCAGTGTGTAATCTAATGCTGATTGCTTTCGGATTTATGTGGAGATGTTATATATTCATGAGGTATGTTCTTATGTATTTTATGCCTTTAGATTTGCACGTTATAAGGTCTTTACATGGGGGGTGTTACATGTTTAATTTTTTTTTTTTAGCTAGCGATGGAGATTTGTAATATGTCACAAATAGACGTTTATAAAATTTTCTGATGTAATTTTTAGACACTGTATTATTGTCAATGTACTTTGTAATGCTAAGCTGATGTATGGTGATGGACTTTCTCACGATTCATTATGGGGTTCTACCTGGAGGAAATGTTTCATGATTTAGTATTTAAGAACAACTTGATGGAGGTTTACATATACATTTTGGAATGCACTGATTGCATTAAACGTGATTTAAAAAAATATATCTATATTTTTGTTTACCTTTAGCCCTGATGAAGTCGGGGCGTAACACCAGTATGCTGAAACACGTGTTGGCTAGAGGATTGAAGCTTATGTAAAATGACTTGGTTCTCACGTAAATCACTCCAGTGCCCTTGGGCAATGTTCACATATCTTGAGAGAGAGCTCACAATTCCCCACTGTTCCTCATTTTAACAAAAATGGATGTGAGGCATTAACCTATACTCTGCTGCAAAAGGGGGTTTTCATATTTGCTAAAATCACTGGTATCAACAGCAAGATGTTTCAGAAACCTTGTGCTTTCAGTAAACGGATGCCACAGGCCAGCACCCTAGTCTGAAAAGTGTGCCAGTTCCAGTGAAGTTCACCATCTTTATGGCAGATCGTTATCTTGGCTACAGTTCAATAATGGCATATCGAAAAGGCATGGTCAAGGTTGCGACTTTTACAAACAATTGCTATGAGATCATTAGATTGCAAAAAAATTGTGTTTTTCATTTTGGTAAGTCACTGAAGTTTAAAAGCAAGTCTACTATTGCATTCTAAAAAATGGGTCGTGTTATAAAAAAGTTTAGGAAGCAGTGTGATATTTTGTTTATCGTTTTCTTGGCTTTGCTGTGTCCACAGTTAAAGGTTACTTATCGGCCCTTTCGCCCCTTATATGTTTACAGGATCAGCCATCCATCTTCAGATCACTCGTTGAGATGCATTTTTTGAAGGGGCCAAACTATATGTTACCCCCTACTCCTTTTATAATACTGCTTTGGAATCTACATCTTGCTTTGACATCTATGATGTGTTTTCCTTTTCAGCCTATGCACAGTTGCCCTTTGTATCTACTTACACTTAAAACTGTATTCCTTATCTCCATAACATCTGCCAGGAGGGTGATTAAACTTTTGGCCTTATCGTCTCTTCCTCATTTGTTTCCCTTTTTTCTGGACTAATTAGTCTTTTGAACCGAGACAGTATTCCTACCCAAGGTAGGCACACCTTTTTATGTGGGTCAATCGAGTACCTTTACAACATTTTATGCACTGCATCATCCATCAAAAGAGGAGTAACAGCTGCACTATCTTGATCCTAAAAGGTTCCTTTGTTTATACGTTGAAAAGATCAGGGAATTTCGACAGGATTACCACTGACAAAGAAGGGGGCCCCTGAGGCGAATGTAAGGCAGAGAGAGCAGGGGAACATTCAAAGAGCAATCAGAAAAAAAACACTCTGCCTAAAGATTTCTTTATAGAGTGCTATACGTCACTGATATAAGAAAAACAGTCCTAACAAGGTACCCTTCCCATTTATAGTTCAAAATACTTGTGAGTTAGGGATATCATATTTATTTATATTCTTTGCATACATGGCAGAAAAAACATAAAAGACAATAACTGTCCACAAACTCTACAAGCATCCTAAGTCGCCCACACACAATCTTTCAGACATGCAGGCAAACACTGACCAAGACATACTCATACATTCCATCAGGTAGCAATGCATTAGATAGTGCCAAACGTAGTCACAAATCATTATCCAAATTAGAGTGGACGCAGTCGAATCTTCATAAGGTGAAAGGCATAACAAGAAACAAAATTCTTGGCGATATACGGCAGGGAACACATGCAAATAGGCTTGATGCTCAGCGGAACTTGAACAGGTGTCTTTGTCTAATCACCTTAAAAAAATTAAGCATGTCAAGTAAGCGATTCAATTAAATTGCAGTGACAGTGAGTGCAAATTAAGTTAATCAGTTCAGCATTGGAGAAATATCTATCCGAATAAGAGAAGCAAGTAGGATTCACATTATTTGTTTAGTTCATTGTAATAGCTCTTTAAGGAATTCCATATCAATTCTTAGTTGTATTTGTATGTTTGTGATGAAATGTTATTGTTCTAGTGCTTTTTTCCCTCATAGAGTATGCTCTTTTTAAAAATTATTTTTGTTATCCTTGTTATTTTTGACATTGTTAATATTATTATTAGGATTATTCGTTTAAGCCAATGGAGTGTCTTGGTGGTTTTACAACTAATATCCACATGTAATGCTTGACGTTTCTCTTCTTTATTGTGCATCTATCATGCTATCTCCAACCGAATACAGCACAACCTACTGGCAACCAAATACCTCTTATGTATATTAGTTTAACAGTCCTTGTTAAAGTTAGACATGCAATTGGTTTGACATTTATATAATACACATCTTTTGTTTGTAGGGAACTGGATCAACGTTATATGATTGGGGATTGCAAGGGTATATTGCTGTAGAATCCCTCTGGAAAGATGGTGGCAAAAAAAAGAAATCTCAGAAAAAGAGTGGTGAAAAGGTAAGGTTTCCAGAAAATAGCATGTTAGTCGCATTCAGCAATTCTTCTTGAGGAAAATTTGAATTCTGTTTAGTTTAAATAATTATGATGCATTATGTCATATTTGTTCTCCCTAAAATTGTGATCTTGGGCAGGCGGTTTGCACCTTGTAATGAGGAAATCGACAAGAAAATCAACTCTATTGCCGAAAATATGATATCATATTATTGGAGGATTTTTGTTGAAGATAAATGGAAGTACTTGCTGCATGTCTTGATAGCCATACTGAAATTTAATGATTTGGGTTATCCTTTTGCCTTGTCAAGGCAGCAATACTGAAGGCAATTACATGTTGAAAATAGAATTTTTGTGCAGGAAGAGATTTTCAACAGTGGACTCTCATTATGGGATTGCTGTGGTGATGTCTGTCTTTAAACACTTTATCTACCCCAGTTTGCACTTTCATGACAGCGAGGACTCCAAGGAGTCACAACAATTCCCCTTACTGTTGAAAGATGAAGAGGACTTAATGAGCAATAGACTAAAATCTTGTCTCCTTTGAGGTAATCTTAAATAGTAGAATAGAGCTATTTGTACAAGAAAACTACTTGTTAATCTGTCCAGCTTGTTTTCTGGCATATTACACAAAAAGAAATGGACAATTATGTACCTGGCTGGAATGTGAAAATGGCCCAAGGTGAACTTTAGAAGTCTTTGTCTCCCACACTCTTTCCTGTCACGTCAAGGGAATACCCTGAGGATCCAGAAACTATAGTTGGAGAATAGAGCCAGATTAGTACTCTTAAGAAATAGTTCAAAGCAATGTCCAAGCTGAAAATCATAAGGTTTTCAAACCTTAAATGCTCTTACTAACACTAACATAAACTTCCTAAATCAAGTGGGAAAACCGTACTGTCAGAAGAAACTACTTCAGACGTTAAATACTTTCTCAGGAGCAATTAGAAATCCTTCACTCAGCATTACAATCAGAAAATTCCCAGAATGTGTCAGAGGTTTCACTGAGCCAGATTGGCCAGCAAGGATCAGGTGGCACAATGATCCTTTTAACTGCTGATGTTTGTTTTTTCCAGAATGTTCTGTAGTCTTGTGGAAATTTCTGGCACAATGCTGGAAGACTCCGGATACTGGGACTTGTAGTTCCGAAATCTATCAAGGCGTAATTTATCACCTGAGAATATACCCTGATGCGTACTTTAGTTCTGAGAATTACAAACATTGCATTAACATCTGCAGCTTCCAATAACAACCAAACCACCACTTTTCGGCCAAAGACCACCAAGGACTACTCAATGTCTCATGCGTTGAATTAGATACCTGACAAGACATTGTCCAGAGCTTTAGTGAAGCAACAGTCTCCACATTAATTTCATCATAGAAAGTGGTGATTTTCTGTAGCTTGGTGAGAAGAAAATCTGGATTTTATTGAAAACACGGAGAAATATATTATGCAGATCTCCTTTATTTGCCCCACTTAGAGCTGCAACAAAAAAGTAGTGGGAAGCTTCATCAACATTCTAAGATGCAATAAAGCTAGTGAGCAGCAACCCCCTTCCTTTTTAATTTGCTGTGAACAACTGGAACTTTCAAAAGAACTTTGCATTGCACATTGCTGTAACCGGAAAAAACGTATCCAGCTCAGTCACATCCATTCCCCTGCAACCATTTCCCACATTGCTTTTCATACTAAGAGGAAAACACATTAGACCAGGGAGCACAACCCAAGGGCGGGATAATATTGCCTTCCATCTCTTTTATTAAAATACAGTTTTTCTTCTCAGCAAGCTGTGGAAAATCTACATTTTATTGCAAGCTAAAGTGACCCAAAAAAAGAAAGTTTAAAGCTCTGCTACCAAACAACCTGTAGCACTCATTAGAGGTTTAAAGTTGAAACTTCTAAACATTGAATCACTAGACCAATCTGCTCTACATAGAATATCCAGCCTCCCCCGCCCCCAATCATAAAATCTTTAGATGCTTGAATAGACACCAAACACACCCCCTTCCACTCAAGTCAGATGCATCACCTTCTTCGCCCACCTTGCTAAAATTGGGGGGAAGAGACTGGGTTTAAGAGGTGGTTTAGAAGAAATCTGTAGCTGTGAAACCCCTTCGTATCGAATCATCACTGCGTGCCTCTCATACACTTTAACATATCTGACCCACCACAATTTCTCACCGTCACGGAACAAGGAGTAAAAATAAATTGTCACAGATGTTCTATTGATTCCAACCAAGGAAAGGCAAACACTTTCAGTTCTGAATATCATGCATGAAATATCAAGAATCCTCTAAAAGAGCTAGAACATTAGTCACATGCCAAAGGCAATTATATCTGCTAACTTTGCGGGTTTGGAAAGCCTGCACAATCTGGCCATTACCCAAATGATGTCCTGCTGCAGTTGCTGGCCTGTAAACATTAACAGTTCTGTATGGTACGCTATCCTCAAACAATTAATACATATCGTCCATCTAAATTGGCATCTAACTCTATCATAATATCTGGGATTTCCACAAAAATCGCCTAAACGTTCCTTACCCACCAAGTCGACTTCACTTCCAAAGTGAAACCAGTCCTCTGAGTGAAATCTAGACCTAATTGCAAATGCATGGCTTTCAGCCTCTGCAGAACCTTATATTTTAATAGACCAAAAAATAGCCTGAATAGTGGAAGAAAGCAGACCTAAAAGTCAAGCTAACATTCTCAGAGAAATCCAATCTAGTGTGAAAATCTTTTGTATGTCTCTCAGAATTTTCATCCGTTTCTCCCTGTGCAACTTCAAAATACCTCCCAACGTCCTCACCATAAAAGCCAAAAACGGAGTCTCCTGCCTCTAAGATAAACTTCAGCCTGTTCAGTATCAAATCCAGATCATTCAGTAACCTCACCTTCAGATCCTTTTAGTGTTCAGCAAGCTCCTGCCTTGTCATTATCAGAATATCCAAACACGATCTGTAAGCAGCCAAGGATTAGACAGCTGTACTACCTGGAATTGTCACTTATATAGTATATTGTGATTGCACGTTGCCCACCTCAATGGTCAGCTGCTTATTGACCATGCTTAAACATTGTTTATATACAAATAGAGAGGCAAACACAAACACTTCATGAATATGATGAATTCAAAAAGCAAGTGAATAAAAGTCGCAGGTCCTGGTTGTTGTGTTGGTTACTTTTCTTTATTCTCGTATTTTTTTTTCTGTCAGAACTTTCACAACCAATGCGTTTAACCTTAAAGAAGGCTTCATCAAGGCACACAATTGTATAAGTCACTCGAGAAGAAACAAGATTTCGCTTTAGCAGATAGTCAGGCTTATTTGAACTCTTTCACAATTGCTACATGTAGTACCACAGTTTTTCAATGTTTTCAAAATTCAAGGATATAGGCAGAGTAAAGCCCATGCACGTGTCCTCAATTCCCCATGGAAGTCAGACAAAAACGGTTTGCTTTCGTGTTTGAACACGTGTTGGTCAGGATATTCTTCCACACATGGTGGCGTCTATAGGGCTTGGGTAGGTCGTATATCTTGGAGGAGCGCTAATTGCAGCTTCATTTCTCGCCACTGCACGAATGCCCGGATTGACACGATGGGGCCAGTAGTTCCCCCACCTCTAGGTGTTTCCTTAAGGTATCTTTTTTGTAATTTGCACTGGGCTACATCACAAGTCCAGTTCTCAGGGTATGGCACTTCACTCACACAACCACATATACTATCCGTCCCTGTCAGAGTAGACGAGGATCCCTTGGTCCTGACAAAATGCCGAGAATCCTTGGACTTTAAACAGGCAAACAACATGTTGACCCCATTCACTACATACATTCCAATTTGACCTTGAGAGGTTATATAATTTCTCCCTCTCCAGCCACGACTCTCTAGTCCTTGTTTTTAATGTTGCCTAGAAACCCAGTAAATAAAGGATTCCTTGTGGGTTTCCTATAGCTATTTTTAATTCACTCTTGCATTTCCCTGTCTCTACTCCCACCAATTGTTTTGCACCCACAGCCAGCAGACTTCACATTGGCAGAAAGAGAGGTCTTCCGGCAAAGAGCCCCCCTGTGGGGCCCGTTGTGCATTTGCAGCACCGGCCCAACAAGGAGCTGCACGATGATGAACCGTAAAAAGAATAATTGACATGTGACATCCTATGGGGTGTGTGAGGGCCCTTGCTCCTAAAATGAGCTTTCCCCCCAGCCATTCTTCCTACTTCCTGGCACCTGTGATATAACTCCTCCCTCTCAACGCCGTCCTTAGGAACCACATACTCCTTTCTCTTACCATATATTATCAGATTATCATTTAAATGAATTATGAGTCAGGCTCACTTTGCTCTCAGTGAGGTCACTACCGAACATAACAACTTTATAAAGCACCAAGGGGAGAAAGATGACCTGAAAGAAAGGCTGCACACCTCTGCATCTTTCCAGCCCATTTCAAATGTTTCTGATTCGGTCTCCAAATAGAAAGTCAAAAATACATGCTACAAATATAGACGTGTTAGCCAATCTCCCTCTTGAAGAATGTCCCTGAGTAAGTGAGTCCCTTCCATTTTGAAGTGATGATACACCACCTATTCATTCAATACCCCCAAATTCAGGATTGGATGAAGTTCTTTCTCTTTCTTTTTTACAAGGAAAATGTTGCTAACAAACCCAGCTGAACTTCAATCCGCTCTTATACAATTGATTTTTTATACACAGCAGTCTGCTCCACCATATGTGTCTTCTCTGAAACTAACCATATTTTTTTTACTCTCTCTCCTGCACTGGCTCTGCCACATACTCTATTCTGAATGCCCTTACAGCTTCCAAAACCCATGGGTCCAGGCTTACTTTCTCCCATTTCCTGTAAAAGTGGGCATGTATTTCACCCTGCATTAAGGGGGATATATGAAAGGTATGTTCTTGTTTGCTGCTCTTCTCATTAACTCTCCTCCTTGAAATTGTGGATTTCGGGAGAAGGTATAAAAGTGGCTGTTGATATTCCTTGCCTTTAGTCAGGGAACTAACCATTGCTCTCCAGGCCACTTCAAAAACATAAACCCTTCTAATGTCCCTTAGATACTTCTGCATAGAGAAAACAATTTCCCTACCAAAAACGTAGATATTTATTTGAGTAATGTTTCCCAAAACGTATACCCTGTGCTGCTAAACCCCCTTCAGGTGAAGCCAGCACCACTAATTTCTGATCTCTTTTGAGACATGCGTTTTCTTTGCTCTAACCACTGTGCTACATTTGCATTACCCTACAATCGCACAGTTTGTTGCACCCATTGAAGTAGTTATTTTACATTCAGTCTTTTCTTGTCTGCATAGGTTTCTTCTGCCATGTCAAGAGCAACTTTTTTGGAAGACCAACCAAATCTAATAAGTTGTCTTTTCCTCTCTTAAGAATCTTATCATGGCGTTGCTTTGATCCCAGACACCCTTTCCTATGAAAGCTAAAATTGTTGGATCTAGTTCTGGGGTTGCTGCGATTTTTATTAGCCAAAGTGGGTCTTAGGCATTCTGACCACAGTCTGGGACAGCCTTCTTAGGTATTGACTGTGAGAAGTTAGCCTGGCATATGTTGTCCACTATTCTAGGAGCCCCTTGCACCAGTCTAAACGACCCTTATGATGGTGGTTGTAAAGTCAACCTTATAGACCAGCTATCCTAGTGGTAGCATGGACCAGCAGTCTTAGGCTAAAACTTCAGAGAGCATGTAAAGCAAGCTGTTTTACCAATTATAATCCCTTGAAAACCAAATGAAAGGACACCACACAAGGTACATATCAAATATATATGTATTTATTACTAACACAACCCCTCTGCACTCTTTATGAGGTCAGAGATCGAGATACATTACCAGTTACTCATTAAGCATACTAAAAGTTGCACAAATACAATTCTGCCCTAGGGGCCTCACGAACCATATACTAAGTAAGTGGTATAAGAACCACTTCAGGAATAGTGAATAGGCCTAGGGCCTAGGGAATCGCTGGGGCTACACTGGACAACCAAGGGATTGGAAGTAGGAGGCCCACAGGAGACGCATGCAGTGTCTAAACACAGTCTCGAGTTACCATAGAGTTATAATGGGAACGTAAAAGTTACAAAGTAGTGGATTAAGGACACTTCCGGATGGACTACGTTAAAACCCCTTTTAACTAGGACACTTCGAGAGTCAACACCCACGGGAGCCCCGAAGTACTAGAGTTACCTCACCCAGGGAAGCCGGGTGCAAAGGTGTCTTTTCGTGTCGGGTTTCCTCGCTGTTTCCTATGGAGAGCTGCAAAGAAGTGCTGCAGGCGACCAGGAGAAAAGTGTCCGGGTGGATCCAAGGGTGGATCGAAGATGTGAAGAACCTGAAAGCAGAGGGGACAGAGTCTAGGTCACTAGCCAGTGACCAGGAAGGAACCAGGAAGGAACCAGGCGATGTGGAGTGTTTCAGGTGAAGAAGGTGAAGCTTGTCTCTGCAGCCACGAAGACCAGGAGGCGTCGACGACAACCAGGAGCTGGATTTGAGCTGTCCCACAAAGGATCTAGTTGACTGCGGTGTCGGTATCCGGATTGGACCCAACAAGCCTTGGCAAACGCAATCCACGCAGGAAGGGAAGATTGGCTTCAGTTCAGACCAGCAAGTTCTGGGTAGCTTCTCCTTCGCAGGGAAGCTGGGGTAAGCCTGAAGCAACCAGGCAAGCGGTGTAGTTTCGAAAGAAAGTCTTCGGAGGGCTAACTAGCCAACGGGCTAGCAACCGGGAAGACACGTCGAGCTGAAATGCAAGAGCAGGCCCCACGCGGCACTCGTGGAGTGTGAATGGCTGAGCTTCGGTGCAAATGGCGCTCGGGTCTGGGGCTTCTCAAACCCAATGCATAACTTTGCAGATGCTTCAGAAGCTGCACTGTTAGCAAAGAGCAGGTAGTCCAGGGTGTCCGGTCCCACGTCTCTCGTGTCCGCCACGGGTCTCAGCTTTGCTGTGGATGTGGATCGGAGTCGGAAAAGTCTGGAAGTCCAGTTCCTGAGTCGCTGAGTCTTCGGGTTCCGGCAGGAGCGTCGACATAGCAAACCGGCAAGTTACTGGTGGTGCCTGTTTGCACAGGGTGGTCACTCCTTAACAACAAGGGAGATGTCTTCAGTCTTCTAGTCGGTATAGAACGTCGAAGGTCCAAGAGTTTCATTTCAGAGTTTCAGTCCAGGATGATCTAATGTCTCTAGACACAGCTCCTATCTTTAAACTGAGGATTACCTGCTAGGTCCCTCCTATGGGTGGACCCTGAGAAGGGGGTGGTTACACCCCTTTCTGTTTGTCCAGTTTCGCGCCAGAGCGGGTCTGGAGTGCCCCAGCAACTGGTTTGAACCGGGCTATGCATTGAGCAACTTGTGTGCCCCAGGCAGTGTCTGGAACAGCATCTTTCCATTCAACCCACCCTACCCCAATACACTACAGGCTGTCTGGGGAGATGCTAGCACCTCCCTCGACAGGAAACCTATCGTCCAGGCCTCCCTTGCCGGAGTTTCGTCCAGCTGCAGGAGGTCAGACTTGTGTCTGGGGCAGCAGCATCCATTTTGTGATGCCGAGGCTCAGTTTAACTTTAACCGGGTAAAGCAGTAACTACATGTCTTCTCCCTCTAGAAGGGTGGAATGCTACCCCCGCCGCCAGGACTGGCGGGGGGGGGGGGTTAGTATTCCAAAGTGTTTGACACCTTGCACAACATGTTTTGATAAAGCCAAACCAAAGTTAGCATTAACCGCGAGGATTACAATGCACTTAAGAGTATATGGTATGGCTATATCATAGAACAGCTATAAGGGATGGTTCCGAAAGATGCAGAAGGGCTCAGCTCATGCTAGAGCATCCTCTCACATAAAACCAAGCACTCTGCCTTCAGGATTGTCAAGGCCTGCCGTAGGAGTGACTTATGTGTCTATATCTAAGGGTAGATATAGGTATACTATATCTAAGCAAGGGGTGATTACACCACCTTGCCCAAGATGAGTGATCAGCCTGTGGTGTCAGTTTGGATGGCCATCCAGGGGTGGCATAATACATGCTGCAGCCCCTGGTAGGCCTTGGATGCACCTATAGTACACTATACAGGGGATCACAAAGGTGACCCAATACCCAATCAGTTATGTACCTAAGGTACATGGAGTCCATTTTATAGGGAGATCAGATAGCCTGGGGCCCTGAATAGCAGGATCCCAGGCCAACTCAAACATCAGCTAAACACTAGGCAAAAAGTTGGGGTAACCATATAGTCAGATGTCCACCTTCCTACATTGACCTCCTAAGCCAATAATAAACTCTGCCACGTACTGGGCTGGTGCCCATTCTGGCAGTAGAGAGTGCTCTACATAATGTATTGAAAATGTCTTCCTCAAATGATCGGAACTGACTTTATTCACAGTCTGTTTCTCCTCCCCATCTGTCTGATTCTAAATCAAAGGAAGAGCTCAACTCCACCTCTGCACTTTCAGATGTATCATCGGAAAGCATTGATGTGTGTTTCCTAAACCTTTTCTCCATTTACTTTTTTCTTTTCTAAGCCCTTTTCTTGCCCTTCCTGGATGCCTTCGGCATCATTCTTGTCTATCCACAAACCGATATTATGGTCTGTAATTGCAGTTTTCCTTCATTTAATGGTATTTAATGTAAGTAAAAGCTTTCTTTGGTGAGTTGCCTTTTTGGACAAACCAACACTTGAAGTTATAAGCTCCACTGCAGACCAATCCCTTTCCT
Organism: Lissotriton vulgaris; assembly: GCF_964263255.1. Classification (NCBI taxonomy): domain Eukaryota; kingdom Metazoa; phylum Chordata; class Amphibia; order Caudata; family Salamandridae; genus Lissotriton; species Lissotriton vulgaris. The sequence goes on along the minus strand of NC_141696.1, from coordinate 625,249,660 downwards.
TCTGAGAAATGGATTGACCTTCTATCATAATACTTCCCTTTCTTTTTTCTACATGTTCATTTATTTCAGATAATCTTTTCCAACGTTTTACTGAGTCTCCTCCAAGCTATGACCTAAATTGACTTTCTCCTTTATATCTTTCACCCTGTACTCTTTTTCCTTTAATTTGTCAGTGAGCATTTTAGTATTCAAAAAGAAAAATTGCCCCTAAGTTGAAAAGCCCCTGATAAAAACGTGCTTACTAGCAGTACAATCCTACCCAAACTGTGAAAAAGGCAGACACACTGACTTAATTAACAATTGTCAAATTCCTTAAAATGGTTGCTCTTCACCATGATGTATTTTGTTGTTTGCGGCACGTCTAAGTAAACAAAGAATATGAACCGGCCGAGGGCAAGCTCTGCAACACAATACCCACACGCTGATGGGTGACACAGTCTCTTCACGCATCAGATGACCCAACACTATAGCGTTTGGCTCCTGAACTCATCCATCATTCTACAGCATGCTCAATAACTGTAAACCACCTTAACTAAGCTGACAAATATACCCCAAAAAGAAGTAACTCCCATTTAGGAACGATGACCAGATTTCAAACCACAGTATTAATTTCCCAAAAGGGTGCTAATGTAAAAACAATTAGTTTGGAATGCTGGGCTTGTTTTTTTATTCGCATCCTAAATAATCCATTGGCTTACATACAAACTCATAAGAAACATTCTAATTAAATGTAACCTAAATGAAACCTTTCGGTTACAAAGATAATGACACCATATACGCTCCAACATAAATCCCACAATTCTGGTAACCCTAACAGAAATTACACATATAACTTGTCTGTTGTGAACAGCAGCAAAAAAAAGGAAGATAGATGCAGGTTCACTTATTTTACTGCCTCTTAGAAAGTTGAGGTTATGCAGACCTTTTTTGTTCCTGCCTTTGTAGTGGTGAGCCTCAGCAAGGCCTACCAGTGCAAGGGGTTCGCCCTTCTCTGCACAAGTCCTCAGACCCACAGGATAGAAGTTGGCACAGAAACTGGAATAGAAAATACAACGTTTATTAACCTCATGAGGTGGAACTACATTCACACAATACCCTTCGGCAATGTATGAAGTAGAACACTGAATGGAAGGAGCTTGGTCCTGTTATACCCACGCAGGGGCTCAAAAGAAGGCGGTACAAGTACAAGAAGTAGGTTTTAGGTACATATAAGGTCATACAGAAAATGCACAGTCAACAAGTGGGAGGAGCTAACAGTTGCTAATTCTGTTGAACACATCCTGACATTTACAGACTAACAGCAGCTACATGGACAGCTGCAAGCTCAACTGAGCATGTGCAAAGTGAAAGAGGTTAAATATAACCTGTCTCTAGGCAGATTTCAAGAGCAGACAACAGCAAGGTAGGACAGAGCACATGGCATACACGTGGTAGCACATGGCAAACAAAATGGCTGTCAGAAATACAAAATGGATTCCACAAAAAGGACAAGATAGCCTCTAAATTCAGGATGGCTTCTGCTAATGCTAACCCAATTGCAGCCAAATTACAACAGACGACCCTTTTAGCATTAGCTGAAGACATTCGTTCATCTGGGGTAATCTAGATATGCATCCTGTACATCGATGTTCATCAGTTCAGTGACCTCTTTATTTAGCATTTGTTGTGCTTTCATTTCTGCAACATTTCTTTTAGCAGGTGTACAAGCAGTGATGCAAATAGAGCAAAGCATGGGACCACATTGTCTACATATACAGCATGTAAATAGTATCACCAATAGTATACATAGCATAGTAGGTAGCTTCCAGCCCCAAGTACTAGAGTGCCACAACCAGTTCGAAAAAGTCCATGTACCAGTCTCTGGGTGAATCTCCGCAGCAATCTTCTGTAGTTTAGGGATTGCATCATATACTGAAGGCAAGTGATCCGAAATAAAAACACAACAGCTGCTGCCGATGATACGACATGCACCACCTCGATCAGCCAAAATCATATCAAGTACCATGCGATTCTGGAGTGCTTCAATCCTCGCAACTTGTAGCTCTTCTGTATTGTTCCCAAGTGCCATTGCTGTCTGATTGGTAACAGCTTCCACAACACAAGTCAATTGCCTTATCTTTCTGCTGTTCAATGCAGCACCCTCAAAAAAGAATAAACCCAATTTAAAGTCGACATATTGTTGCAAATCAGTGTCAGTTTGTTCAACTTCATCCATACTTATTGTCCTCTTATTTCTCTTCTTGGAAATGTCATTGTAAAGTTTAAAATCACAGTGATACGATGGAGGGGCTAGGAATACAGGGGGTAACAAGAATGATACATAACATACCCCAGACCATCCTATTGGGAGTTGATAATACCCTTTATTACCACATACGAAATATGTATTATGTGATGCTGTAAAACTAAGATTGGTGGCACCTTCAATAGTCAAAACCACAGTACACTCACTACTCCCCGCTGGAATTTTCCCAACATTTCCTATACATAAGCCCGGTTTAGCTCTTGTCACAGAAATCATAAATAGTCCATTGTTCTCAATAGTTCTCATGTTTGGGAAAACATGTGGCATAGAAATGTTCACAGGTCGGTATTTCTCCCATTCCCATTTAGTTCCATCAGCTTGTGGATTACCATCTTCATCTGGGTAACACACTTTATTAAAATGATAATTAATCCGTCCTAGCGTCGTCTCTCCGGAAACAGATATAAGCGCAAACCCAGCTTGACAAGAACCATTATGTGAAAATGGAAGAGGGATAACAGGTGTTCCCCCTTTCTCTTGGTGGGCAGGTATCATCTCACACACCCAACAGTTGGTAGTATTTGTGGCATTATGAGTATGATGCAACATCTGAATGAATGTATTGTTTAGGTCGGACTGTCGATGCTTCTGCTCATGCTAGGGAAGCATAAAATAGTGGTGTTCCACTGGAACTGGAGTAGTGGCAACAAAAAGCTGTCGAACAGGAGCCACATTCTCAACATACCAGGTAATTGCTGTCATAACCATCATAGCACCAACAAACCCTACAGCACAAATGGTTTTCTTATTGCAGATCTTAGCAACTTTCGATTTCTCGGCAGACATGATCACTTCGTCGTCAAAAAAACAATAGTTGGAGCTCTTATCCCTGGGCAGCCGTTGATTTCTTCACCTAGGGTCAAGACGGGTGTCACTTCGCAGGACCGATCTTCTCCCCCCCTTGCCACATCGGTACTCTGTTTCACTAACCCAGGGCGATTGCTCAACCAGTCTTTTTCAAAACTGAAGATTCTTTCCTCGGTCTCAACTGGTACCGGGATACTCCAGGAATCGTGTGGTCCGGTGTGAGAAGTTGGCCTGATATATGATGTTTCCAATTCTGGAACCACCTTGTATCAGTCCAAACAATCCCTTATGGTGTCTGATTGTAAGTCAACCTTATAGACAAGCTATCCTAATGGTAGCATGGACTAAGCAGCCTTAAAGACTTAACTTAAGAGGTCGTGTTAAGCAAGCTGTTTTACCAATCACAATCCTGTAATATCAAATGAAAGGACACCACACAAGTATATATTATAAAAATATATGTATTTATTACTAGAATAATCCTCTATACTCTTTATGAGTGCAGAGGCACAAGCGTTTAAACAAAAGCACAGTTAAACATATGAAAGTTGCACAATTATAGATGAGGGCGGGTGGCCACTCAAACCATATATTAAGAAAGTGGTATAAGAGATACCAATCGAACAGTGGTTAGGCCTAGGGCCTAGGGAATCGCTGGGAGCAGTCGGGACTAGCAATGCTGAAGTCGGGAAAAGCCCGCGGGATTCGGGTGCAGCGCTTAAAGCACAGGCATGCACCAATGCAAAGTCAATGGTGCGTAAAAGTTATAAAGTTATAGTTTAAAGATGCTTCCGCTCAACATAGAAGGACGAAACTTAAGACACATACACTAGAGGTGTGAACCAGTGTGGGAACACCGGCGTTGCTGAGTTACCTCACCCACAGGAAGCGGGGGAACAGGTGCGAAGTAGTGTCGGGTTTTGTCACGCAGGTTGCTGGTGCTTGGAGCTGAAGATGCTGCAGGCGTCGAGACGACAAGTGTCCGGTGTGATCCAAGGGTGGATCAAAGTTAAAGATGATCTGAAAGCAGAGGGGACAGTGTCTGGGTCACTTAGCAGTGACCAGGGTGGAACCAGGCAATGTCGGGCGCTTTCAGGTCGCTGACGGGTCGCTTCTCTCCGCTGCCTCGTGGACTCTGGGGCACCGAGGATGTCCAGGAATGGATCACGAGCTGTCCCACGCAGGCTCTCGCTGTCGGCGGTGTCGGCTTCCGGATTGGAGCAAACAACCCTTGGCAAGGGCAACCCACGCAGGATTCGAAGATGGCGTTGCACTCGGACCAGGAGGGTCAGAGTGGGTGCTCCTTTTCAGGGGAGCGAGGGCAAGTCTGGAGCAACCAGAATCACAAGTTAGTTTTCAAGGTTCGTCGGCACAGGGGCCACAAGCCAACGGGCAAGTGACCGGGCCAACGCGTTGAGCCAAAAGATGCAGAAGGGCCCCACGCAGCACTCGGTGAGTGTGGAGGGGTGAGTTTCGGTGCAAGAGAGGCTCAGGGCTGGGGCTTCTCAAACCCCAATGCACAGCTTCGAGGGTCCCTCGGGGGCTGCACGGTCAGCGTCTAGTGGGCTTTCCAAGATGGCGGGCCCCACGCTTCAGGTCGCCTCCACGGGTCTCAGCTCTCCAGGGACTGTGGATCGGGCTGTTAGAAGGCAGGCACGCTTGGTCTTGTCGAACTCTGTTGCTCGAGTTCCGGCGGGAACTGCAACAAAGCAAACGTCGAGGTGCTGGATGGTGCCTGTTTGCACAGGGTGGTCACTCCTTGACCACAAGGGAGATTCTTCAGTCTTCTATGTCGAGTAGGATGTTGAAGGGTCCACAGTTTTGTTTCATAAGTTTCAGTCAGGATAATCTTAGTGCTTTGGCACTGCTCCCATTCTTATACCAATCTAGGGGGCTGGATTACCTGCTAGGTCCCCTCCTATGGGTGGGACCCAGGAAGGGGGTGGTTACACTCCTTTCCCTTTGTCCAGGTCGCGCTGGGACTGGGGCTGTTGTGCCCCAGAACCGGTTTGACCGGATTATGCAAGGGGAATCCTGGTGCGCCCATGCACTGTCTGGTTTCTTTCAAACCTCCCTGCTACAATCCACTATCTCCTGTCCGGGGTGGTGTGACACCTCCCTGTGACAGGAAACCCTTTGTCCAGGCCTCCTTGGCTGAGTTTCGGTCAGCAGCAGGAGGTCAGACCCGTGTCTGTGGCACAGGCATCCATTTTGTGGTGCTGAGGCTCCTTTTAAAATCAACCGTGTTTTAGCAAAGTAACATGTTGTCTTCCTCTAGAGGGGTGGAATGCTATCCCCGTCGACAGGACTGTCGAGGGGATAGTATTCCAAATCGTATGACACCTTACACGACATGTTTTGATACAGCCAAACCAAAGTTAACATATAACCGCGAGGATTATAATGCACTTAATAGTATATGGTATGGCATTATCCCGGAACAGCTTAGGGAATTGGTCCCGTCAGCTGCAGACAGGCTCAGCTCATGCTAGAGCACCATCTCACATAAAACCAAGCTCTCTGCCTCCAGGATTGTTAAGGCCTGCCATAGGAGTGACTTATAGGTATATATGTGTCCAGATAGGTTTGGATATAGGCATACTATATCTAAGCAAGGGGTGATTACACCACCTTGCCCCAGCTGAGTGATCAGCCAGTTGTGTCAATTTTGGATAGCCAGCCAGGGGTGGCAAAAGCTATGCTGCAGCCCCTGGTAGGCCTTGGATGCACCTATGCCCTGGGCACCTATAGTGCACTGTACAGGGGCTGATAAGGTGACCCAAGCCAATTTAGTTATGCACCTAGGGTACATGGAATCAATTTTACAGAGAGAGCAGATAGCCTGGGGCCCTGATTAGCAGGGAACCAGGCCAACTAAGTCGAAAACCAGCTAAACACAAGGCAAAAAATCTGGGGTAACCATAGTCAGGTATCCACCTTCCTACATCCGGGAAGACTCTTTCAGATTAGTCAGTTGAGATAGCATGGCTCTTCTCCGTTTCCAGAATCTCTCGATGATCAGTCCGCACAGCAGGTTCCACCAAGGAAGGCGACACTCTCTTAAAGTGAGAGCTGTGGACCCAATTCTTCCTGTTAGTCACTCGAACTGCTGTCCTCGTCGCAAGGAGCACCTGCTCCGGCCCTGCCACCTCAGTTCCAAGCTGTTTGACCTTTCGAAGACTTTGACCATTACATGGTCTCCGGGCCGGAGTTCGTGGGCCACACCTGCAGATCTGTCAGGGAGAGCTTCTCGAACCTGTTGATCAATAGTCATCAAACTGTTGATTAAATGTGCCAAATAATCATGTATGGGGTGTGGCTTAGTGACTCCCCAAATATTCATCGGTTTTCCAAATACTACTTCATATGGGGTAAGCCCGGATCATGAATGTGGCACCGATCTTATGGACAACAGTGCCAAAGGTAGCGCATCAGGCCACTTTAAAGACGTGGAGGCTAGAATATTCGCTAATTTCAACTTCAAGGTAGCATTATACCTCTCCACTAATCCTGCTGACTATGGATGGGAAACCGCATGGAACTTCTGTTTGATCCCTAATCCTTTCAGGACATGTTCGACAACTTGCCCAATAAAATGAGGTCCGTTATCACTTCACAAAAGTTTACAAACACCATATCCAAGGAAAAACTCCTTCAGAAGTACCTTCGCTGTAGTGAGAGCTGTATTTTCCTTTGTAGGGTATGCCTCTATCCATTTACTGAAGGCACATACCATCACTAGGACATACTTTGAGTTATTGCAGCGTTCAAGTTGGATGTAATCCATCTGCAAAACTACAAAAGAAGCAGTCGGTGTATCAAACCCTCCTGTAGGAGTCCGTGTCCCTTTTCCAGGATTGTACTGCCAACCTATCAAACAGGAATGTACTACTCTCTTAGCTGTGCTGGCAATTTCAGGATGCTCCCAAACTCACGTATTTCCTTAATAATAGAGCTCCAACATGTGCCAGCCCATGTGCCATTTGAACCATAGGCTGCAAATAAGCAGCAAGCAATTTCCACTTATTCATCTCCTTGTTACGCCAACAACCCTCATCGTCTAGCATTCCCTCTTCGGACCATTGCTCGAGTTCTTTCACAGAAGCAGATCTCTGTATATTTAACACCTCTTGTCTAACATCGTGCCAAAGCTCAGCTTGTGACTTCACAACGTACATAGATGTAGTACTTTGTTTATTTATTCATAAAGTTTGCATTGCAGTCTCACGAGCTACACGATCTGCAAAACCATTTCCCTGTCCTATCTTATCAGTCACTTTCTTGTGTGCACTACACTTCACAATAGCTATCTTCTTCAGGTAGGTCAGTGCAGTCAGGAGATTATGCACTAGTTCTCCGTGCATTATTTGCATGCCGTGTGAAGTAAGAAGCTAAAGAGCTAAAAAACGGTGTTGGATCTAGCCCTGATCTCTTGACTGGGTGAGAGCTTTCTGCTTAATTCAGAGACTCTGTCCCTCGCCACCCCTTGTTGTAAATATTTGTGTGAAGTAAGAAAGCCTCTTTCCTTCCAAAGTAGGCCAAAATCATGGGCCACTCCAAAAGCATAGCGGCTATCTGTATAGATGTTCACACTCAAGCCAGTACTAAGTTCACATGCTCGGGTCAACGCTATTAGCTCAACTGCTTGAGCCGACTTCTGTGGTATGCGAGCTGTCTCCACTACTGTCTGAAGTGTCGTAATTGCATATGCAGCTGATGTCGTGCCATCTGGTAACTTGAAACAAGACCCATCAACCCACAATTCCCCATCTATATCTGAAAGGGGCGTATCTTGCAAGTCGACGCGACCCTTTGTCTGTTCCTCAGTAAAGAATATGCAATCATGAGACTCCTGTGACTGAGTCTGAGTCGCCAGATATGGTGACAAAGTAGCTGGGTTCAGTGTCGCACATCTCTTCAATGTAATGTGACGGGCTAACAGTGTCAACTCGTATCCTGTTAAACGAGCACTAGTCAAATGTTGCGTCTTCGTCTGATTCAAAAGGGCCTCAACCGCATGTGGTACTAACACCAACAGTTTATGTGACAGAACTATCCCTTCACTCTTCCGTATGGACACAGCTGTTGCTGCAACTGCACAAAAGCACCCAGTCAATGCTCGAGCTACAGGATCAAGGACTGATGAAAAATACGCACAGGGACTCTGTTTGTCACAGTGTGGCTGCACTACAACTGACAATGCACACCCATCTTTCTCATGTACATAGAGTCTAAAACCCTTCGTATAATCTGGAGTGCCTATAACTCTGGTGCAGAGCAAAGAGCTTGTCGTAACTGACGAAAAGCATTCTGGCATTCAGTCGTCCATGGAAGGGGCATTGGAGTGTCTTTAGTGAGAAGCGCTAACAATTGTTTAACGATGTGTGAAAATCCTAATATCCATTGCCTACAAAACGAAGTCAAACCAATGAATGCACCAACATCTTTCTGAGTAGAAGGTACTGGTGTGTCTAAAATTGCTTGAATGAGATCTGGTGTAAGTGCACGACCCTCCTTAGACAGAAGGTGACCTAAATAGGTTACCTTCGGTCTACAATATTGCAATTTCTTCCGTGACACTTTATGGCGGTGTGAAGCAAGGAAGGAAAGCAAAGATAGAGTACATTTCTCACACTGTTCAGGCGTATCGGCTGCCAACAAGATATCATCGACATATTGAATGAGAGCCACACCCTCAGGCAAAGTGAAAGAATCAAGTTGTCTTTTTAATGCTTGGCTGTAAATGCTAGGACTCTCAGTGTACCCTTGAGGAATTCTACAAAATTTGCACGATTTATTATTCAAAGGGAAACCGAACAAATATCGGCTATCAGGATGAATAGGAATCGAGAAGAAAGCTTTCTTCTAGTCAATCACAGAAAATGTAGTTGCTGTTGGAGGGACTAGAGTAAGTAGTGTCGTTATGTCAGAAACCACAGGGTATTGTGGCACAATCATCTTGTTAACTCCTCGCAAATCAATAATGAATCTGTAAATCCTAGTGTCATTATCTTTTTTCAAGATAGGAAGAATAGGACTGTTGCAAACATTGTAAGAAACTTTCACCATAACCCCCACTTTAATCAAATCATGAACAATCCGTATAAGTGCTTCTCGAGAAATTTTATATTGGCAATGAAGCACCCTCCTTGACACTAATATGCACTGGCGGAATAACCATTTACCCTACATCGGTGTCTGAAGTAGCCCACAAAGTACTAGGGAGTGAAGCTAATTCAATGTCCTCTTTAACAATGCAGGATCTCTCCATTACAGGATAGTTGTCATCAAAATAACCTTTACTCCTTCTGGAGAACATCGTATCGTAGCCCTGAAATACTTGAGCATATCAAGTCCCACAATATTATCTGGTGTATTCGTAGAAAGCAAAAATGGACATGGAGCAGTAAATTTATCAACATGAAAGGCAAGCGTTTGTGATAATGGGCTAAGGGAAGGTGTTCCATCGAAACCTTTCGATGTAATACTTAAGCCAGACAGGGGGGCCCTTGGAACCAATTGTTTAGACAAGGCGCTACGAGTAGCTCCTGTATCAACCAGAAACCGATCAATAGAACCCATCTAGGCAATCCTATGCATAAGCAGAATCTTTTAAATCAGACGGCAAATAATCGGACATTTGATATTGGTTCCATCTATCAAAAGTGTTAAACCCATCCTGTCCATGTGTATTCGCATCAAATCTAGAACGATCATCCGTGCCTCCTCTAGGCCTTGAATATCCTGAACGATTTCTCATTTGTCCCTGTCCACGTGGATACTGCTGAGCACGCGATGTCGGACAATCAGAAACCCAATGTCAAAATTTCCTGCAGTACGCACACTGGTCAACAGATAAATTCGAACGAGTGTAAGAAGAAAAAGATGAACCATAAGATCCATGTCCACCTCTATCGTTACCTCTAGAAGGAGGGCAATAAGCCAGAGCCAACATAACCTTTGTTTTTAACTCTTTAGTCTTCTTATCCTCATTGCCCTTCGCTTCTAATTCCTGTCGCTCGTAATACTGAGCCATAGTTAAAAGAGAAAACGGAGAAGAGGTAGTCCAAGAACTCTCACTGGACTTTAGGTGACTAGCTATTCCTGGCAACAGGTTTGCAACATATTTATCGACAAACAGATGCCTGCCCGTGACATCTGTAAATGACTGGCCACTAAAATCGCGAAGTGTCTCCTCAAAGCGTGTAAAGAAGTGAGAAACCGATTCATCTACTTTTTGCTTGCAAGATGCTAACACAGTCCAGTCTATCTATTTAGGGGGAATAATCGTCTTTAACTTAACTAATATAGCTGCGGGAAGATCTAAAATCATTTGACATGGCTTTTGTGCGGGTTCCGTTTCGGCGTCCTCTAATTCTATGTCTTTCCATAGTGCCCCAAAAGTTGCACGATCATCAACTTTACGAATAGTCCTACACATATCAGGGGGTAATATCAATCCAAAAAACATGTCAATATGGGGAAAAGTCATAGTACAAAAGCTAATGGCACCTTCAACTTCCTCATAAAAGGCGGCTGGATTTTTCCGCAGATCAGGCAATGCAGCTTTAAGAGCCATGACATCCACTCTATTCCAAGGAGTATAAACCCAATTATAAATAAAATAACCCTTTGCATTAGCGGAATCCTTATTATCACTTGTTCCATCGCCTCTAGGAGGAACATACAAAGGTGCGGCCCCCCATTGGTTTCGTATGAACTATCTGTTCCAGAAGCCTGTGTCATGCCAGTCTGGGATGTGTGTGCAGCTGCCTCTGCTGCCTGTTTCTCCTCTTGCAAACGGACTGCATCAGCAGGCAGTTTAACCAAACGTCTGATTGAGCCAGCCACCTGAGAAAAGGTAAAAAGACCATCACACATTTATTTACAGTCATTTGCTACATCAACAGGCTCTAATTCCTCAGAATGCTTCCTAACCCGCTCAAAAACCTCTGTAGCAAATACCTCAGTAAAGTATATTTGCTCTCTTTCCTGCCAGCCTTTCATCTTTTCTAAAAGTTCGGAAGTTGGGGCAACACTACGCCAGCTTTGCGAGCCGCGTGTCTAAGGTCAGATGAACGCTGAGTGGACAACATAGAACAAGTTTCCCGTGCTTTCTCTTGCTCTGAAGCAGAGTCCTCATCTGAGTCATGATGCAAAGGAGCAGAAGGAGGAATATATGGGGTGGAGAGAGATCTAATAACAAAAAATCATCTTGCGGTTTATGAAGGACAGGATATTGGCTAGTTACCTGCAAATGGCGCTCCCTATCTCTCTCTCTCTTTTATTTCTTTCATTTCCTTATTTTTCAATTCCAATGCTTTCGCATTAATATTTTTCCGTTCTTTTTCAAGTAATGCTTGCTCGCGCTTCATTCACTTACGCACTTCTTTCTCCCACATTCGTACACAGTCAAACATATCTTGCCTAGTATTTTGCTTGAGCATACATTGCTCCACATACTGGATCTTTCGTAAATCAAATGACCCATGCATAGGCCAATGCAACTCAGGATCCTTACGAGTATATTTATTCCATAACGTGCTGTACATTATAGAAGAAATACCATATTCAATATACATGTCCCTGTTAGGCGTCCCCTCCGGGGGCGCCGGTTGTGCTTCATCGAGTCTCAAATTGGTACCACTACAAAAGCAACACATGCTACAAAGTGTGCTAGAAACAGACATGCCAAAAATAGTGCAGAATATGCAGTATTATAACCAAAGATGCACTTGAGGTACTGTAGTACGTTGTGCTGTTCAAATCAATTCAAATAGAGAAAAGTCTCCTTATTACCTGCCTATATAAATTGCAATTTATATATTAATCACATACAAATCCAGGTTGGCCAACACAAATTCCAAAATTCCAAATCTATAGTAAGCGTTACTAATCTACCTTACCAATCCCAGGCATCAAAACCAACAGCAAGTGCCGCATAACGACTCTTACCAATCACTTGGTGTCCAGGTTCCAACTGCTAAGTTCTCAAAATTGACCAAATGGTCACTGCACGGCGAATCAACAGAAGAGATCTCAGTCGAGGACCGGCACAAGCTGGATGGTCCGATCAGAAAGAGAGGAAAAACGCTGTGGTTTGCCAAGATGCGGGTCTCCTCGGGCAATGATAATCCGTAGTGAGAATCCAATCCTTCGTTTCAACCACTCCTTCGGGCATCCGAGTTGCCGATGAACTCCACGTGTCGGGCGCCAATTTGTAGTGGTGAGCCTCAGCAAGGCCTACCAGTGCAAGGGGTTCGCTCTTCTCTGCACAAGTCCTCAGACCCACAGGATAGAAGTTGGCACAGAAACTGGAATAGAAAATACAACGTTTATTAACCTCATGAGGTGGAACTACATTCACACAACACCCTTCGGCAATGTATGAAGTAGCACACTGTGGAGAAGTGTGGCTCAGGGGTTAGAGGCGGCAGACCCGAAAGCTGAGATCGGCCCTGGACCAGGGTTCAAGTCCCCGCCTCGGCGGGTCTTGGGCTCAAAAATTTCACGGACTCGATAATTCTCGCTCCGGTGCCTTCTCGACTCACGGGTGCGACTCTGGGCAATAGCTTGCTTAATCTCCACAACGGCCCCTCGCAGCGGGATGCCTGGCTTTCTCCTTGTGGATACCCTGCCGGGGTTATCTCACAGGGGAATACCAGGACGGGTTCCCTAAGCAAGCGCCGGGAAACCCTTTGTGGGTAGCTGTGCGCTATATAAGCTCAAATACATTAAATTTACATTTACATTTACACACTGAATGGAAGGAGCTTGGTCCTTTTATACCCACACAAGGGCTCAAAAGAAGGCGGTACAAGTTCAAGAAGTAGGTTTTAGGTACATATAAGGTCATACAGAAAATGCACAGTCAACAAGTGGGAGGAGCTAACAGTTGCTAGTTCTGGTGAACACATTCTAACATTTACAGACTAACAGCAGCTGCATGGACAGCTGCAAGCTCAACTGAACATGTGCAAAGTGGAAGAGGTTAAATATAACCTGTCTCTAGGCAGATTTCTAGAGCAGACAACAGCAAGGTAGGACAGAGCACATGGCATACACGTGGTAGCACACGGCAAACAAAATGGCTGCCAGAAATACAAAATGGATTCCACAAAACGGACAAGATAGCCTCTAACTACAGGATGGCTTCAGCTAATGCTAACCCAATCACTGCCAAATTACAAGACTTTGAGTGGACCAAATAAAGGAGAGCTGCATAATGTTGTGCCTAGCCGTAAAACTGAATACATTGTTCTGTATCATCCTGACCCTGTATGATTGAACATACAGACGTTTACCAAATTCTATTAGAGAATGGACAGAACGATTGGTTTGTGAAAAGGTCACCTTATTATGGAAGCATGGTAAAGCTCACACTAAAACAACGGGGCCCAACTCTGTACATATCAATAATGCCGTTTTATCAAACTTACATTGAATCAACATGAAGTCCTCCTACCCACTAATATATTAGCCTATCCCTTTTGCCTCTAATGCCCTCTTAATTTCAAACTGCTAATGTTCACATACATATTGGTGCTGTACAGGCTTACCAGCTCCCTTTCAAACAATACAGTCCTTTATCTATTATTCAGCCTACCCATGTCTTGACCAGAAGTACCAAACCCTTGAGGTCTCTCCCTTTGTTACCTTCTTTTGCAAATGTAATTAGCCTATCTTATGCAGACTTCAATTTTCCATAGGCTTTATTTTGCCTCCTTCCTGCGACAGCTACTTAGTCAGTTTTTCCCCACTCAGTTATGCCTCAGCAACTTGTGCCATTCTAAAGCACATGATCCAAGGCCATCCTTATCACGTAAATGAATGAAAATGTACTCTGCGTATGCGAGATAGAGGTGAGGCCTATTCAATATGATCACACCGCTTATGTCCATTCAGTCAACCATCCAGTCTTTGTGGTTGGGGAGTGGGCTTCTCTTCCCTCTGCCCTGGGCCTTCTCTAGCAAAGCAAAAGAAACATAGGCTTGGTTTCTGTTTGTGAAAAGGTTGGTTTATCATGGAACCAAGATGAAGCTCACACCAAAGCATCCTAGGCCAACAGCCATAGACCATTCCTCAAACTAAAATTGATTAACCTTGAACACCCCTACCAGCCACCCTCTATCCAATCACCTGACTCAATTGTGCTCTATCATCCAATTCTAAATTCTAAAACTGTTATTTAACATTTGAGGCATTTTACAAATGTCATGCCTACTTTAGTTCTCCAGACACTATCTTCCACACCATAAAATACTTACCCGAGGTATTTTTCTGCCCTCCTCCACCCTTGTATGTCTTTTTCATCAAAAGCCAGCTCTAAACTATCTACCTCAATATAATCAGAAACATTCTGTTAGCCAGAAGCTACAGTGTACTCTGTCCTGTCTGAGTAAAACTGGCTACCAGCATATAATGTCCCAGTTTGACCCATTTAATGCCATGTGTCTTGCAAAATCCGCTAATGTTTCTATTTTTCTCTGTTTTTCCACATCACACCACATGAGCAAATAAGTTAGGTGACTCAGGATACTGGCCGAAAGGCACATTTGGCTTAGGCTGGAAAATTACAACTTTCTAAGAGTGGCATTTTCAAAATAGAAATCTAAAATCCAACTTGACCATTAGGTAGGATTTTGAGTAACTATTAACTTGAGTCCTTCAATCATTTTGCTAGCTTGTCCCAAGCTGAAGTTATGCATTATAAGGAGTTATATTGTAACTCAGTGCTTTTCTATGGGATAGCTGGCTTTGCTACAGTGAAAACGACGTTGGAGGTTTTTCACTGCCAGGGCATGTAAAGCCTTAAATATACATATCTTACTTTTTAAATACCATGCACCGTACCGCTTGGTGTTCAGGGCCTACCTTAAAGGTAACATGTTCATAACAAGCATTTACAATGCAATGGTTTCGTCTTTGTTGAAGTTAGAGCTTTTGGCATTGCAAATGTTATTGTTTATATGTATTGGTTTTTTTAAAACCAATAAATATATGGTATTGTCATTTACAGTGGCAATAGTTTGATCTCTTGCAAATGCCACACACAAACACACAGACCCACACAGAGCCCCACACACATACACACCTACAGAGCCACACACACAGCCACACACACACAGCCACACACACACAAAGCCACACACACGCCACACACACACACACAGCCACACACACACAGCCACACACACACAGAGCCTAATTCCAAGAGCCAAGCAGACTCCATCCATCCAGTCAACTAGTGGCTGACTCAATCTATGCATCCACCCACTGGCCAGCTCCATGGATCCACCTCTTGACTATATGCACCAACCGACTCTTTCACCCATCCATTGGCCAGCTCCATCTTCTATCCATTCACCCATCCACTTACCACATCCAGACATATACTCACCTACTGAATTGTCCATCCAACATGCAAATCCACCCATCCAACATCTAACTTAATTCAACCATCCACTGGCTCAATCCAACCATAAAACTCCTTCCAGCCACCCAGTGACTTGTGCATTCCACTAACTCCATCAATGTAACCACCATTCAACTCCAACCACCCACTAACTCATGCATCCACTGAACTCCTTCCACCCACTGACTCCATCCACCCAACCACCATTGAACTCCTTCCACCCACTGACTCCATCCACCCAACCACCTCTCAACTCCTTCCACCCACTGACTCCATACACCCAATTACCACTCAAATCCATCCACCCATGTCACCACCAGGCCAGCGGTGCCAGGGAGAGCCACAGGCATGGTGCAGTGTGTGACCCTGGTATACAGGGTGGGATACACCTGCAGGCTGCGCTGGCAGGCCACAATGTGGGGCAAAGCAATACTATTCGGCAAGGTAAATCTTGTGGAGGTGGGGGAATCGGGCCTTACACGTTCTCGTTAAGTGGAGGGGCTCATCAGAGTACGGTGTTGAGCTGCCAAGTGGTGCCAGTCTATCTATCTTTGCAGCAGCAGGAAATTGCTGATATGAGCTGTTAAAACTCTGTCTTTGTTTACATCTCTTCAGCTTCGTACTTTACAAATCGCCAACGCACGAGTATTAAAGCCACGTAATTGGACGCTGCCGCGACTGCATTGCCAAACATGTATAATCCCTTAAGAACGAATTCTACACACCTTCCTACTCCCAATATTCACTGGATGCGCCGTATTCAGTTAACCGTTTTCCTGGTGCATCCACAGGAGTAAATTTGGAGTGGCAGCCAACGTTTCAGGAGAGTGCCGTAAAGCTGAACTGAGCCAACACCCAGAACCTGAGACCGGTAGACCGCATCGTCTAACTGTAAAGGCGAAAAACAACAGCCTCACCTGGGGCCCAGGGACTGCCACACACATATCGGAGAGGGCGAGAATGCCTGAGATCAGCTGAAGACAAGAGGCGCGTGCAGCCCTCCTGCCTTCTGTCCGAAGTAACTTGGAAACAGCAGTTGTCAGCCCTCCTCCTCCCGGAGGCTCTCCTCCTTCCCTCTGCAGCAGCCTCGGTGACTCCGCCTGGGAGAGTGGAGGCTGGCCTTCTTACGTACCGACCGCAGTGTGAGCTGAGTTGGGCGCCTGCCCCTGGCACCGCACCGCTCCCCGGTCAAACGCAGCAAATGGCCGTCGGTGGAGGTGGAGCGGGGGCGTGACTCTGCCCCGAGGCGGCGAACATGGCGCACTGCTGGCCAGCAGCAACTCTGAGACGGACCGCAGCGTGAGCTGAGCCGGGCGCCTGCTGCCAGCGCCCCATCGCTCTCCGGTCGAGCGCAGGAAATGGCCGTCGGTGGAGGTGGAGCGGGGACGTGACCCTGCCCCGAGGCGGCAAACATGGCGCTCTGCTGGCCAGCAGCAACTCTGAGCAGGCTAGAAGGAGCTCCGGGCGTCGCTGCCCTCCAGTGAGGCTCCATACCGAGCTCAGTCGATAAGCTCTGGGTTTCAAAACTCGGTGCTTTAAAATAAAGTTGGACTAATATTAATTGCCTGTTCATGCGAAGAGCCGGGGCCACGAAGTGAGACGCCTGGACCACAAATCTTAAATAATAATGTCAATCATGCGCGTGAAAATAACAAGCGCTCGAGCGATCGCCATTTGTCTATAAGCCCTGTCCTTTTCAGATTGGGGGCCGTGTTTTCTAGGATGTAAACAACAATCAAAAATACGCCCCATGTCTGAAAAGGAAGGGGCTTACAGACAAATGGTTCTTCTTTCGATCTAAGCCCCGTCCTTTTGCGATTGGGGGGGCTTGTTTTTGACTGACAACGTCACTAGTAGAACAAAACAAAAAAACACGCCCCCCAATCCCAAAAAGACTGGGCTTGGAGCGAGAGAAGGATAACACTGAGACCTCTTATCCAATGGCTGGCCGCCGTTTAGGAGGCCAGCCAATGGAGAAGAGGGGCGGGGTTTACCCACGCTACTCAGAGTCAGTAAGTCTCGCTGGCTATACTGCGCATGTGCGCAGCCTACACTAGCCGAGACCTAAAAAGGAAGGGTTGGGCCTTGCGAAAGGTTTTTTTGCCTAGTCGAAATGGCAATGTAAAACTGCACGCACAGGCCGCAAGAGTAGGCATGTAGACACGCTTACAGTGCTATATTAGTGGGTGGCACAATGTGTTCTGCAGCCCACTTGTAGCATTTAATTTACAGGCCTTAGGTACATATAATCCCTGTACTAGGGATTAAAAAATAAATTAAATGTAGGCATTTTCTATGTTTAAAAGGGAGTGCACTCACCGGGTATACTTTGATGCCACATTGTTATTCAGGTTGGGTAGGAGGCCTGATCCACTTTGCCTCCGGCACTGTAACCAGGCTGGCACGTTCATGCACATCCTTTGGGACTGCCCTCACATACATAAATACTGGACTGATTTCACCCGACAATTGGTCAGGACTTGTGACAAACCTATACACTGATCTACCGCACTATGTCTCCTTAACATTTGGGACGCTACTAAATAAATAAATTATAAATGCCAGCATTTGTAAAGCGCACGGCTACCTCGAACGGAAGTGTCCCTGCGCTGTCCGTATACAGCTTAGGAACCCTTCCTGGCTTTTTCCCTGTGAAATGTCCACTCCTGGGCACCCCCAAGGTGAAGCCAGGCATCCCAGCGCTGTTGGGGCCATTGTGGAGCTTAAGCAAGCTATTGCCCAGAGTTGCTGAGTGGGACCCATGATTAGAATAGGCACTGAGGCGAGAATTATCAGGTCCGAGGGAATTGAGCCCAAGACCCGCCGAGGCGGGTATTAAACCCTGGCCCCGGGCCAGACCTCTGCATCAGGGTCTGCCGCTCTAACCATTGAGCCACACTTCTCCACTGATCTCACACAAGCGGAACAGTCATGAACGACAATGGGATGGGCTGTAGCGAAACAAAATATTGCTCAGAAATGGGGAGTGTACACTACACCACAAGTACATGCTTGGGCAAAAGACATGGACTATGCCATGACTGCGAAAGAAAGAGTGTATTAAGGGAGATGTTGCCCACGAAAATCGGAACGCTGGAACAAGTATCGGGTAGATATTTGCATGTCTCCAACGGTGGAACTGAGGAGAGAAAGACAATCATGGTTCGGGGGAGAAGATGGTGAGTTGGTGACCCTCGCGCCTGGCAGTCGAGGATTGTGGGAATCAGCAGGTGAACCAAAATCCCGTTTTCTTGTGGTTTTGGTCTCAAGACACAATGTTAACCCTTATAATATCTTATGGTGCTAAAGATTGTAGCCATGGGTGCTCCATATGTCCGAAGGTAGTGATACAATGCTGTAAACTTGTGTAACTTTGCCAAAGATGTCTGTATAATGTCTTTTAATGCTGCACTTTGTTCTTAATAAAATTGTTATTTAAAAAAAAAAAGGGAGTGCACAAGCACTTTACCACTGGTTACCAGGGGTAAAGTGAACAGTCTTCTAGCCAAGAAAAAACGGGTTCTGTAACACAATGCAAAAATTGTGTGACTGTAGAAAGAGCAAATACCCAACGAGCCCTCTCTTTAAAGCAACAGTTGTGATGTATTTTATCCAAGGTGTGGCTCAAATGTTTCTCCCGAAGCTGTTCTCATGCCCCAAAGGGACTTGAACTTGGTTAACATTTTTTATGTGCACGCCTTTTTAGTCAATACTTCTACTAACTAGGACTATTGAAGCTCAAAATGGTTTTCCTGATTGCAGTCACCTCTGTGTGTGATGGTAGTCAACTGCAGGTGCTCTTGATGCAACCACCGTACACCACTTGGTATTCAGAACCCAGGCAGTTTTCTTGCCTAAAGTCGGGACGCCGTTTTATGTTGGCCAGCCTTTCACTCTGCCAGCGTTTTTTTGTTCCAGCTCACCCTTTGAATGAGTTGCAGAGGCTCCATCAGCTCTACCCTAAAAGGGATTTGAATGTTTACATTGGCAGCACAAAAGAGCATTGTATGGTTCATTGACTCTTTGTGGGATTCCCTAGAGCAAAAGAGGTTTAGACAGTGCAGAACAAGGCCCTGCCAAGATGGATAGTCTTCGTGTTCAAATCTGCTATGTGCATGCTAAAAACAAACCCCCAGAAGGCATGCAGGCTCATGCCACCAGGTCCAATGCCACAACAATGGCCTTTTATAAGGGGAATGTCGATTGTAGATATCTACCAGGCTGTGACTTGTATGTCGGTGCACATGTTCACAAAGCACTACTGCCATGACAGCCAAGTCTGACGAGAGGGTTATTTTGCCCTCTCAGTCCTGCAAGGCTTCCTTATCTTGGTCCACTCCTTAGACTTTCCTCATTTGGAGGTAGTGTTGTGGTATCTAATCTGAAGGTGAGGAATCGGTGGTTAGAAGTGTATCAGAAGGTCAAGTTACTTACATTTGGTAATGTCCTTTCTGGTGGATACTCTATACTCTTATTTAACTGCAAACTCTTTAATGCCTTCCCCGCCTCCATGTTCTGTAGAGTGGATTCCTGAACATCATAATGATGTTCAAAGTTAGATTTTGTCACACTGTCACCTGTAAATGTTCAGAGTGCTCCTCGTCTGATGGCATGGAAGGAAATAGAATGGGAGCCTGGTGTCAGTGCGCAGGGGTGGTATATGCGGCTTTGCTCAATCAGTTCTGGGGCAGTCTGAAGTCACCTTGGAGCCACCGAGCATCGCCTATCAGTGCACAGGGTATTGTTGAAGAATTAGTAGGATCCAGTCTGATGCCTGTGAATATTCAGGAAGTTAGGCATCAGCGAGTACATAAAGTATCCACCAGAAAGAGCGTTACCAAAGATAATTAACTTGTTATACTTACTTCAAGCAGATCTGAGTCCATGCTGATCCCTCTGGGTGAGTGTGGAAGCCTGAAGTGGATCACTTGCCCTCAGGGGCCTGTGGCCACTAGAGAACACCCTACTCATCTTTTGGAGCTCGTAGCTATATTTTATGAAGACTTTTCTTATTGCTTTGAATGAAATGGTAATGCTGATCCATGTGTGAACCACCACGATATTTTATGTATGGTGGCAAAATAGAATATTTTTCATGAAAGGACCTCAATTAGTATTTACCTTCAGGTGGTCTTCAGTGTCTACGTAGAGTAATTGTGTTGCCTACTGAGGGGATTTCAACCGTTTAGCCATCTGGTTATCAAACGGATTTTCAACTTGTGGAGCTGATTCCATCTTAATCGGTATGCAGGTGCACAAGGTTAGTTCCTGAATAAGTTGGGATTAGACATCCATAGAAGATTACTTTATGGTGAGTGCATTGTGAATGTTGATGTATGTCTTGCCTCTCTTTCAATATTATCCAGAATTCTTCAGAGATTCAGGGGTGTACCTACTTGCTTCAGGAGTTTTCTATTCCTAATATGGTATTTCCAAATTTGCTGTCTGGAGTTTCTTGTGCTCTTGAATAGCATTCTCTTGATAATTACTCAAAGGCCCAATCCTTCTGTCTCTGAGAGAAGTCATGGCGCTTCATCGTTTTTTTTCATCCCTGAACTTGAGCCTATTTTCTGACAGGTCACTATTTCTCCCATCTAAACCCATCACGTAAAATGCAGGTTGTCATGTCGTTGGCCAGGGAGTATTCTACAGGATGCTGGACAAATACAAATGGGCTCTAATCAGTGCTGGAAGTGAAAAACATTTAAATATGGGCTCCTACATGTGTGAGCCTAGGGGTTGGTAGAATGAGGTGGAGTCATGAGGGATTATCATGAGGACCAAAGTGAATGGCAGTC
Source organism: Lissotriton vulgaris (assembly GCF_964263255.1). Lineage (NCBI taxonomy): Eukaryota > Metazoa > Chordata > Amphibia > Caudata > Salamandridae > Lissotriton > Lissotriton vulgaris. Next base: position 625,228,335 of record NC_141696.1, on the reverse strand, counting down.
AGCTTATACATTAATTTTTTACAAACTATGCCCCCAAGGAAATTGGGAAGAAAAAAAATGTGAGAGTAAAACTGTTTTTGCTGACTCAAATGGTCACAGTAGGACTGAATGGCAAGCTTATTTAGGGGATTTATTCTACTGTTGCAGAGATCTGGGTATCTAGTACCTGCCAGGATATAATATAGCCCGTTGCCGAGGTATAGATCGGTTGTTAAATGCCCTAAACCTGACTTATAGAACCGATCTGCAGGCAAGGATTTATAACATAGGAGAGGGCCTTTAACAACTGGTATAGCCCAAGGCAGAAGGGATATAAGGCTATTAGAATAACTGCACATTCTTCAATGCCTTCCCACCTCATTGTTAGATGTTGGAGCCAAAAGCTTATACCAACCATTTGTAGTCTTGAGACACTTCACTGTCTTCGATGAAGGTCCCAGCATTCTAATATTCTAATACAGATATCTCAAGTTAATAATTGGTTTGCAGGAGCAATCTGGGTACACTTTCAGGACAAACGTTTGAAGCATCATTAAATAGTTCAGACGGTTAAATGTCCAGCTCTGGGGCATAGTGTATAAGTGTAAGCCACAGACTGATATTTTATAGAAGACAGCTCACTTGTTAAATGTTTTGGCGCACTGGTCATTGTATTAATGGCAGGTAACAAGTTGCAATCCTTGTAAAATAGCTCAGTTATGAGCCCGCTTTTAACAGCTCATTGTACATGTGAAATTCTGCATATTTTGGCTCGGTCTTAGCATGAGAAAATACTTTGTGGTGGGTAATACTACACATGTATTACTAAGTGCCAAAGATTTCAGTTTGTATTCTTTGTCATATAAATGCTTTTTATTAGAGGACACATACACAGCTTTTCTGTCTGTCTGCCTGCCTGCTTGCCCGTGGTGTCTTCTATCCGCCCGCATCTGCCTCTACAAGAACCCCTGGTGGGACGAGGGTCCCAGGGGTAAACCCCGCCACTTCCACACCATCTTCACACTCTAGGGTGGACTCCAACCCCCAGAGTGCACCGCAGGACTCCGCAGCTGCCGTGAGTGAGGGAGAGGCCGGGCCAATGCGCTCATAGCGCAGCCTCCCCCACCGCGACGCAGGACGTGCATAGGACGTAGCCCGGACGAAGCCTGTACCAAGGCTGGGCCACCCCCTTTGGTTTTTTGTGGTTTTGTTTTGCAGCTGTGGACATAATTGTAGTATTGGCTTGTGACTTTGATCTCCTTGTGACAGCCCTTTTGGAGAAGCTTAAAGGCGTAGTATTTCATTGCGGGCAGTATTATTTAAATTGGCTTCTATACGCTTTCTCTGTTGCATTAATTGTGGGTTTGTAATGCGCTAGAATCGACTCCCGAAGGAGTATCTCTGTGCAGTAGACCGCTGGGGAACCCGTCCTGGCTTTCCCTGTGAGATGGTCCCTACTGGGTATCTCCAAGGTGAAACCAGGCATCCCCAGCGTATGTGGGGGGCCGTTGTGGAGATGAGGCAAGCTAATGCCCAGAGTTGCCGAGTGTGATCCCTGGTTAGAGTAGGCACCGAGATGAGAATTATCGAGTCCGCTGACCCTGGTCCACGACCCTGCCGCGTCGGGAATTGAACCCTGATCCCGGGCCGTCCTCTGCTCTCAGGTCTGCCGCCTCTAACCAGTGAGCCACACCACTTGCATGGTATGGCTTTGTACGATTGTTTTGGGTTATTATTGTTTTATCCTTCTAACTAGAGAACGAGGTGCTGTGCTGATACTTTTGCCGCTATTTTTGGGGGTTCATCTGGGTATTGCAAAATGGGGAGGCGGAAGACTGAAGTCAGCCAAGAAGGGTTAATACATGCAACTAGGGCTAATGTCACAACTATGGATGCTTTCTTAACGAGAGCTGCCTCAGTTATAGATAAAGAGATCGAATTAGTGAACAGGCGTCTCTCTAGATCTCCTTTACGTGGCCTAACTTCCTGTATGGTTGGTTCTATCAGCCCTCTCAGGGAAGCTGATATTAAAACTCCTAGTTTACCCTTGTCTTCTGTGTTTGGTGCGGACTTCTCTTCCAGGGGATACTCATTAATAGTCATAAGCACTGAATAATCTCCACCCATGAGCGGGAACCCGGAACACATAACAAAATACATATATATGTGTAAATATATAAAAATAGTACATAGTACTAAACAAATTATACACATATTCATGTATAAACCAATAATATGCAGCCCAACCATAACCCATAGGCTAATAAAGCCATAATTACATACTTTCTGCAGTATGAAAATAAACTATATAAACAATGCAATAAACAGGCATGAGCCTAAAATGCATTCCATAAACACAACCTTTTATTTTCATCAAAAAATCTGTAATAAAAGGCAATTAGCCTACGAAGGCTGCATAAAGAAATACTATCCCTGTACAGAAAATCAGACTGACACCTCGCCTTTAAGGCCTCAGAGAATCTGAACACGTTGCCTTTAAGGCCTCCACGGGAACTCTGTTCCCAACATGCCCCACAGGTGACAGTTAGGTCAGTTCTTTTTTCCGGCTTGTTCTGTGAGGAACCTGGAACTTGAACTCGGCTGAATTTGATTGTTTCCAGTCAGAATTTGTTTTTTTCCTGTCTTTTTTGACAGTATTTGCTATTGGTGGTGTTTTTCTACCTTTTCTGACTAAGTCTGCAGAGATTTTTTAGTCAGTTATGCCACCTTTATTCTATAATTGTCCTTCCTGTGGGAAGAAGGTGGCTAAAACAGATCCTCACTCTGTTTGTGTGGTTTGTCTACCTTCCACACATGATGTGGAAAAATGTTATCATTGCCTCTAGCTTTCCAACAGAACTTTAAAGGAAAGAGAAAAGATTCGGCTTTTGGGGCTTCTGGAGAGAGAAGGACTTTGTGAGAAGGGGGAAAAAAGTGTGTTGTCATATGGAAGGCACTCTTCTTCAAAACATCAAAGATCTGCTTCTCCTGAAGGTAAAAGCAAGAAAAAACGACATCAGGAAGCGTCGACGTCGAAGAAAGTGAGTTCGGCGTCGAAATCTAGATTGCCGTCGATGTCGAGACCAGAGAAAACTGCATCGACGTCGAAGACATCGCCGGTGAGGCATAAGTCGGCGTCGAAGCGGAGATCAAGGTTGCCGTTGAGAAGCTGGTCGACGTCGAGACATCTGGTGTCAGTTGCTGTGAGGACGACGTCGAAAGTAAGACGTTCGACGTCGAAGGAAAGAGTGCGGTCGACGTCGAGAGATGAAGGTACGACGTCGAGACCTGAAAAAAGGAGACGATCAAGGTCGCCGTTGAGACATGGCTCCACGTCGAGGCATGCCTCGGGATCGAGGCTTGAAAAGGTCCTGTCGACGTCGAAAAAACGTTCAACGTCGAGGAAGTCGACGTCGAGGTCTCCGCCACCTGTCTCACTGGCGGCGTGGAGACATTCCAGATCAGCCTCTCGGACCTCTCATAGGCCTTTGTCGAGGTCTGAGTCGGCATCAAGGCCTTTGGATAACCCTCTAAGGTCTATGGCACAAGACCTGCAGTCCAGGGCATCTGTGGACAGGTCTTCAGTGGTCAGAGCCTTTCCGCACCAAGATTCTTTTGTGGTGGCGCATTCTGGCTCGACGTCTAGGAAGTCAACGTCAAGAGAAAGACAGTTGGTTCCCACAGAGGTGCAGACTCCAGCTTCTGGATCTCCACATTCTATTCGGAGTTCTTTCTCATCTTCTTCTTCCTCTTCCATGGGAATACAAATTGTGCAAGTTTCCCCGGAGGGCTCTCCGATGCGTAGAACACCACCTGTGCACATGTCTCCAAGATGGCTAGAAAGCATCCGTCATTGGAAGATGCAACCAAGGCCTAATCCAAGACCACTTACTATGGAGGCTTCGAGACAACCGGCTGGTGGGTCTCCAAGAAGATCTAGATCTCCAGTGAAGAGGCGTTCACGTTTTAGGGAGCGCAGTAGGCATCGGTCTACTACCCCTGAGAGAAGGCATAGATCTCCGGCTTCTTCCTCTCCAACAAGGTCTTCTTACAGAGACTATTCGCCCACGATTTCAACAACGCCACCATCCAGAGTTTCGCCTGTGAATGATTTAGGAACCTTCAATGAGGTATTGTGTCGTGGGGCTAGCAAATTCAACATTACAATGACAGTGCCTCAGGTGAAGTCTTCTGTCATATTTGCGACTTTACATCATAAGTCCTCTGCTAGACCTCTTCTTCCATTGGTGCCCGGTTTGTTGGAGCCGGCAATGAAGACATTCTTGACGCCAGCAACAGTGGGTTCAGGGCCTTCAAGAGTTGCGAAAAAATATAAAGCACCGGATCAAGATCCCCTTTTCCTGCGCACAGATCCACCACCAGATTCTCTCATAGTGGCGGCAACCAGGAAGGCCCAATCTGCTACGTCTGTCTCCTCTGCACCACCGGAGAAAGACAGTAAAAATCTGGACTCCTTGGGCCGGAGAATGTGTAACACAGCTGGTTCTGTCATGAGAGTGGCCAGTGCTGCAGCTTTACTGGGCCGCTATCATCGCCTGTTATGGGACTCTATGGCTAGATTTGCAGAGAAGCTTCCTAAGGAAGATCACAAAGATTTCCTGGAGATTGTTGAAGGTGGATTGGTGGCAAGTAAAAATATTAGTCCGGCTGCGGATTCGGCGGACCTTGCAGCTCACGGTTATGCCCACGGCATATGTTCCAGAAGGTCGGCTTGGCTGCGTCTCACGGGCCTTAAGCCAGATGCCCAAAGAAAAATAGTTAACCTACCTTTCAACGGGTCGACATTATTTTGATTCTCATGCGGATGATGAGATGGCCAAGATGAAGACGGAGTTGGACACTTTGAAGGCAGTGGGCCTAGAGAAAAAGAAAGATTTCCGTTGTCGTAATTTTCGTCCTTACGACAAGAGGTCTTTTCAGCAACGTGGGCAAAAGTCAAATTGGTCTTCGCAAAACCAGGGTCAGAATCAACAGAGGTCGCAGTTTCAACAGCGCAGACCTGGGCGAGGCAGAGGATGAAACAGACAACAGTCCTCTACTGCGAAACAGCCTTAAAAGCAATGAAAATAAACTTCCTCCGCAGCTGTGGTCCACTACGGTAGGAGGAAGCATTGCGTCCTCCTTTGACGAGTGGATAAGATTACCAAAGGACAGGTATTATCAATAATGGCTACCTCCTCAAATTCAGGAAACCTCCTACTGTCATAAGTCCAAAGACATTGTATCATCAAAATCTTAAGCTTTTGCAAAAGGAAGCAAACATCCTTCTGTGCAAGAAAGCCATAGAGAAAGTTCCTCTTCCACAGAGAAACCAAGGTCTGTACTCCCGTTTTTTCCTGGTGAAAAAGAAAGGTCCCAATGCAGAATTCAGACCCATACTGGATCTGAGATTGTTGAACAGATTCATTCGAAAGGAGAAGTTTTGGATGTTAGCGCTCCATCAAATATTCCCTCAGTTACATCAGGGGGACTGGATGTGTTCCATCGACCTGAAGGATGCATATTTTCATGTTCCAATCTCAAAAAGGCATAGCAAATTTCTCAGGTTTCAAGTAGCTGTTCATCACTACCAGTATGCAGTACTTCCATTCGGGCTAAACTCAGCTCCCCGAACGTTTTCCAAGTGTATGGCGGTGGTTGCTGCCTTCCTTCGGAGACAGAAGATTTTCATATATCCTCACTTGGACAACTGGCTCCTGAAAAGTTCGTCCCCATCTCTGTTGGAAGATCATCTGTCAATATGCCTTCACCTCATGCCAAGTTTGGTCTCCAGGTCAATTTCAAGAAATAGATTATGAACGCAACTCAGCAAATCCACTACCTGGGAGCTCTTCTGGACACAGAAAGAGAAAACGTGTGTCCTTCGGAGGAGTGGTGGTTATCAATCAGGTCAAAATGTCAACTTCTTCTTCAATCCACTTACCCGACAGTTCGTCAAGTATCCTCTCTTCTGGGATCCATGACATTGTGCATCTTCATAGTTCCAAACGCAAGATTGCACATGCGTCCTCTGCAACAGTGCCTAGAGGATCAATGGAGACAGTGGACGGTGTGCTGGGAGGATCCAATTCTTCTTCATCAGTCCGCCAAAGACTCCATCCGGTGGTGGATGAAGAGATCACACTTGATGCGAGGAGTTCCTTTTCTTCAAGATCTTCCTGCTCAAACTTTGATCACAGACTCCTCACTCCAAGGTTGGGGTGCACATATGGGCCCTCTCCAAGTACAAGGGCTATGGTCAGACTCCGAGAAGGGCTATCATATCAACCTGCTGGAACTAAGGGCGGTTCATCTAGCCCTCGAGTCCCTGTTTCCATCACTCCAGTCTCGGTGCCTCCTGGTACAAACAGACAATACAACTACAATGTATTATTTAAACAAGCAGGGGGGTACTCGGTCCAGGACTTTATCCATAGAAGGCCAGACCATCTGGAAGTGGTTGCTAGCGAGAGACTTGTCGATAACAGCAGTACACCTGCCGGGGTCCCTCAACTCGCAGGCGGATTTCCTCAGCAGAGACTTCGTGGAGGCTCACAATACTGTTTGCGAGGAAGTCGCAAACAGTATTTTCCAGGCATGGGGAACACCAGATATCGATCTGTTCGCAGACGCGGCAAACGCAAAATGCCCCATCTTCGCGTCCAGGTTTCCCCAGAGCGGGTCTCAAGGGAATGCCCTTTTGATAGACTGGTGTCAGAACTTGCTGTACGTTTTTCCATCGACCCCGTTGATACCAACAGTAATCAACAGAATGTACAACACCGACTCCAGGATGATTCTGATTGCCCCCGAGTGGCCACGCCAATGGTGGTTTCCAGATCTCCTTCAATTGTCGGAAGTGCCACACAGGAGATTGCCGTGTCGCCCGGATCTTCTGTCCAAGCAGAAGGGGAGAGTGTTCCACCCCAATCTGTCCTCCCTACGCCTGGCAGCATGGCTCCTGAAGTCATCCAGTATGGACACTTGCAGTTGAATCCTGACTGTATGCACATCCTTCTACAAGGAAATCCTATGGATTTAAATGGAAACAATTTTTTCTGTGGTGTGAGAGTAATGGTTTTGATCCTATCAATGGTCAGGAACAGGTGATTTTGCCTTATCTCTTACATTTAGGGAGATCTGGTCTTCAATTTAATTCTATTAAATTCCACCTTGCTGCGATCACAGCCTACAGAAAATCACCTACTCAGACCTTCTTTTATAGGATGCCTGTAGTGAAGGATTTTCTGGAAGGTTTAAGAAAGGTGTATCCTCCAGTCAGGTCTCCTTCTCCACTAAGTTAATGGGTGCTCCTTTTGAACCTATACATAAGGCTTCCTTGCAACACTTAACTTGTAAGGTAGCGTTCATGGTAGCCATTACTTCTGCTCGTAGAGTGAGCGAGATCCAGGCTATGTGTGGCAAAGAACCGTTCCCTGTGTTCCATACTAATAGAGTGGTACTCAGGACGCATCCTGCTTTTCTGCCCAAGGTAGTGTCAGATTTTCACATTAATCAGGCCATAACCTTGCCTACCTTTTTCCCGAATCCTACCAGTCCTGCTGAAAGGGCTCTTCACTCTTTAGATCTGAAGAGGGTCCTTAAGCTTTACTTGGACAGAACAAAGACTTTGAGACAGTCAGACCGTTTGTTCATTAACTCTGGTCCTATTAATACAGGCTCTGCAGCATCTAAGAGGTCCATTTCTAGATGGATTGTTTCTTGTATTTTTCTAGCTTATCAGTTGTCAAACAGGTCTTTGTCAGGAAGACCAAAGGGGCATTCTACAAGAGGGAAAGCTTCCACCACAGCTCTCCTTAGAAATGTTTCTATGGCAGAAATCTGTGAGGCAGCTACTTGGCGTTCAAAACATACTTTTACTCGCCATTAATGTCTTGATTCAGACACACAGGCAGATGCACAGGTTGGAAAAGCATCGCTCAGGAATTTATTTGCTAATTCTAGCTGAGATCTGTGTGTTGAAACTGTTGTTATTCCTTTTTCTGTTTGCCCGCGTCTTGTGGGTATGAGCTTGCTACTCTATTCAGTGCTTATGACTATTAATGAGTATCCCCTGGAAGAGAAGGATTAGTTACTTACCTGTAATCCTAGTTCTCTTCCAGGGGTATACTCTTTAAAGTCATAAGCACCTTCCCGCCTCCCCGGGTGAGCAGTAGCTTTTATGGTTTTTGAATATATTAATATTGTACTTCTGGATGCAGATACCTGCTAAGTTTACTGTACCGTACAAAAGAACTGACCTAACTGTCACCTGTGGGATATGATGGGAACAGAGTTCCCCTGGAGGCCTTAAAGGCAAAGTGTTCAGATCCTCTGAGGCCTTAAAGGCGAGGTGTCAGCCTGATTTTCTGTACAGGGATAGTATTTCTTTATGCAGCCTTCTTAGGGTAATTGCCTTTTATTACAGATTTTTTAATGAAAATAAAAGGTTGTGTTTTTTATGGAATGCATTTTAGGCTCATGCCTGTTTATTGCATTGTTTATATAGTTTATTTTCATACTGCAGAAAGTATGTAATGATGGCTTTATTAGCCTATGGGTTATGGTTGGGCTGCATATTATTGGTTTATACATGTATCTATACTACTATTATAAAGAGAGAACACAAACCTTTGAGCCAGGTAAACTCAAAAAGTACTGCACCAATCACTACACCCAATACACCATTTGAAAGGGGAGATGTAGCAGAAGGACATAGGCTATAGATGTGGACACCATATACATTAAAAAAGCAAAAACGCCAAAAGTGGGAAAGTAGTCCCTTGTGGGTGTTAGCGTGGGCGTGTCAAAGAAAAGATGTGGGCGTTTACAGGAGCATGGCCCAAAGTACAAACAATAAACATATGCCAAACGATTTCACTGATTTCACTGTGCAAGGCACACACTTCACCACACAATTCAATGTGCATAGCGCAAATGCGATTTCAATGATTTCACTGTGCAAGGCACACACTTAACTGTGCATCCCGCGCATTTGCAAAGGGCCGCCTATCACTCGCCTCGACATTCGCGCATTCGTTGGCGTTACCCTTCAAACATTAACGCCTTCGTGGGTTGACATCCAAAAAGGGGTGCGCCTTCCATAATAATACAGTGCCACAGGGGGCAGGCTTACTAAAAGGGCCGCCTATCATTCACGTTGCTTCGCACAGCCCACCAATCACGACACACAATGATTAACACACACACACGAGTTGCGATACAAAAATATAACAAATGTTTAACCATTTGACAAACGCCAACGTTGTCACAGGGGGAGGAACAAATAGGCGCCCATTTCTTAGACAAGAAAGCCAATCGACGGAACATGAACAAGACTTCACTCACAAGGCTCCGAATAATTACGTATGCTGCGAACAAAATGTAAAACTTACACAAACACTTCCGAATTTCAAACACTCTGCGTTATCAGTGGAACACTGCCAGTACTTGCCCCGATAAAAAAAAAAAAAAAGACATTAGTAAAGGGATCGAAAACGTAAACAAGGAAAGACCCTTTCACAAATAAGCAATTTCAGGCAAAAACATCTGAGCGACCACTGTAACACTTGCTGCACTTGCGGCGCAAATTACAACATTTGGGAAACAACAACATTCACACACAGGGGGAACACTCAACAAGGACAGCAAAACAAAATTAGGTGTGGCTCAATGAAAACCTGTGGATGAATTAAACACACATTACTACGCAAACAAAAAGTAACGCCAACACTGAACATCGGCCATCCCCGGACAACGCCGGGACGGGCTGCTAGTATGGTATAATTTGTTTAGTACTATGTACTATTTTTATATATTCACACATATATATGTATTTTGTTATGTGTTCCGGGTTCCCGCTCAGGGGCGGAGATTATTCAGTGCTTATGCCTTTAATGAGTATACCCCTGGAAGAGAACTAGGATTACAGGTAAGTAACTAATTCTTACAGCCCAATGAAGCTTCATCTCCCTTGCAAGAAACTTCTGGGGTGATTTCAAATAGGCCACTTTCCCCTGTTATCACTATTGCTAAGGAGAATGGTGCCTCTTGGTTGTAATACCTTATTTCGTATACCTACAACCGCACTTTGCACATTTTTAACAATACCAGCCGAGGACGTAATAAATAATTTTTTCCTACGTGCCAGGTATTTTTTAATTTTCTCACTTTTTCACCTCACTTCACTCACTTAGAAAACACACCCCCTCACATAGTTCACTACTTAGTGCTCCTGCGTAGCCGTGAGTCGTAGCACGCCGCATCCCGTAGAGGGGTGCGAAGGCCCCGATGATGAAGCATGACGCCAAGGGGCCTGTTGGTGTGTGAGGGGCATTTAAACAACACTGTGTGTTCCCCATCACTTTAGGGACCACCACCACTCCCAGAGTGGATTCCATTTTGTTTGTTCGCATTACCAAGGGAGACCGAATCCACTGACTCTCTCTCTCTCCCCCCTTTGGTTATATCGAATGGTGCCTCTATACATATGATAGGGATTGGTGGCATTAATAATCATAAGTCCCAGGAAGTTCATACTAATGTCGGTCCCCCACAACAATCTAGGGGAGACCAAAGGTCATCTGGGAGCACAAAAAGAAAATTTAAGCCCTTGGGAAGCCAAGCTAAAAAAAAAATATATATATATACTCCAAGCCAGTCCCTAAGATCTTGGTATCTGCTTCGCCAGTAGCAAATACAACCCAACCGGCCATGATGGACGATTTTATAGCAACTATGAGTGGTATGTTGGATACAAAGCTGAGTCCCATCTTGGATAGGCTAAATTCTATAGAGAAAGCTATAGCGCAACATAAAAGGTCTGCACCAACCACTCCTATTCCTCAGTCTTTAGCCTCAGAGAGGTCTAGTGTTAACACGACCCCTGGAGCCGCGCGTATGCCTGGGCCTGGTCTATCATCCTGGCCGGCCAGTGGAGTCCAGCCTTGTGGCATAAACACGGCTTCTAAAGCCCCAGGGGGGCTGGTTAATGTTTCAAGAGAAGGACAGGTCTCTATTGTGCCTTCATCTATTCACCCCCAGGGTCTGCCCTCCCAAAGTTCAGGAATTGCACTAGAAGAGGGACAGGGTCATCGATTAAATGCCGCACAGAACCTAGAGGTTATTAATCTCCCCCAATCTACTCCCCTTGTGATAATTCTGGGTAATGTTCCTCCACTTTCACCAGGGTCCAGTGAGGTTTTCACTCAACTCAAAAACAAGGTTACTCACTGGTTGCCGAATAACACATCTGTGGGCCCAACAGTGGAATGTAATATCATTATGGTGCGTCGTGTGGGGTGGATAGGGAGCTCAAGGGAATCCGGAGGGGGAGAATGTATTGTTGTGAACTTTAACAGCCTTTTCCTTGTGGATAAAATTTTTCAGGAGGTTCACCATCCCCACACACAAAGTGTTTCTGGTATTCAGGTTCTCCCACTGTTTTTTTTTTTAAAGGTTGATTATACAAGGTGCTCAAACACAAGTACTCCACGTGTTAGGTGGTTTCAAAAATAATGTGAAGCTATGGGTGGGAGTCACTAATTCGCCCGTTCGACTGGGTACAAGCCGGTTACCCGTTTAGAGCTATCCAAATGATTTACACCCTATCGAGGTTGGACAAGTGTGACTGACTAACCGCGAATTCAGAGCCCGCTGGTGAGTTACCACATCAACAGGGGTCCCCGTGCCCTCCCATGGGAGATGTTGTGTCCAAAGCTATGGAGAGGTCTAGGAAGTTCAGCACTCAGCAGCAGCTGCTTTTACCAGTTTTAGATCAAGGGAAGATTGCAAGTGCAAATCTGTATAATGTTCTGCCATGGAACATAGCTGGACTGAAGGGAATATTTCAGAATCCTATTTGGATGCAGTTCATCAGACAATTCCCTGTGATTTGTCTTCAGGAGACCTGGCTCTTGAACTGTAATCTGTTCTTGGAGGGCTACAAAGACTTCTTTGTTCCTGCGTCCCCGTCCCCATGCGGCAGAGCTAGGGGTGGGCTGGTGATCTATATATCGCTGGTTGTGCCCTGTAGGATACAGCAACTCTCTACTGATAATAAGGATCTTTAAGTAATTATCCTAAGGAGAGGAGATGACAGTAAGGGCATCATTAATTTCTATAATGCAATAAGCGTGCAGGTGAAGTGCAAGATCGCCCAGCTGGGTTGTCTTATAAGACAGTCCTGTGGCTCTGTTGTGTGAGATGTTGGCCTGATATATGATGTCCACTATTCTAGTGGGCACCTTGCACCAGTCCAATCAACCCTTATTGATGGTAGGTTATAAAGTCAACCTTCTAGAAAGCTATCCTAGTGGTAGCTGTGGAGAGCAACTGGTGACCACCCCCACCCACTACGCCGGACACACACTCGACCCCGTCTTCTCATCCAGCAAGGACATCGCCTTCAGCCACGCCACCGGACTCCACTGGACGGACCACAGCTGCGTCCACTTCAGCTTCGCAAGGACCACGATCCACCACCACCAGCAACAGGCGGCACGCAGGAACTGGAACAAGATCACAGCCGACCAGCTCGCGTCTTCCCTGAGCATGAACCCTCCCACCAGCACAACAAACCCTAGCCAAGCGGCCACCAACCTCACGAAGTGGATCAGCGACTGCGCAGACGAGCTCGCCCCCCTGAGGACCCCGCCCAGCAGACCCGGCAGCAAGAAAGCCCCATGGTTCACCGACGAACTCAAGAGCTCCAAGAAGAACTGCCGAGCCCTCGAGAGAATCTGGCGCAGAGACCCAACACCGGACAACATGACTGCCCTCAAGCTCGCCACCCGGAAACACCACCAACTCATCCGCGCCACCAAGAAAACTGCATTCAAGGAACGACTGGACAACAACGCACACAACAGCAAAGAACTCTTCAACATCGTCAAAGAGCTCTCCAACCCCAACGCCGGAAACAACGACATCACCCCTTCGCAAGACCTCTGCAACTCCCTCGCCTCCTACTTCCATAACAAGATCGCGGACATACACAACAGCTTCAGCACTCAACCGACGAACACCACGACCGAACCATCGCCCCCCACCACCACCCTCCGCGCCTGGACTCCGATCAGCACCGAAGACACCGTCCGCACGATGAACTCAATCCACTCCGGATCTCCGACCGACCCCTGCCCTCACCACGTCTTCAACAAGGCGGACGCCATCATCGCACCCCACCTGCGGGACATCATCAACACCTCCTTCGACACCGCTACCTTCCCGGAGAGCTGGAAGCACGCCGAACTCTACTCAAGAAGCCATCGGCTGACCCCACCGACCTCAAGAACTTCCGCCCCATCTCGCTGCTCCCGTTTCTTGCAAAAGTCATCGAGAAGACCGTCAACAAGCAGCTGGCCGCCTTCCTCGAGACAAACGGATCCCTCGACCCCTCGCAGTCTGGCTTCCGGGCCAACCACAGCACCGAGACCGCCCTGATCGCAGTCACCGATGACATCCGAGCGCTGCTCGACAACGGAGAAACAGCGGCCCTCATCCTCCTCGACCTCTCCGCGGCCTTCAACACTGTCTGCCATCGTACCCTAGTACAACGCCTCAGCAACGTCGGAGTCCAGGAGAAGGCACTGGAGTGGATCATCTCCTTCCTCGCCGGAAGAACACAGAAAGTCCGCCTCCCCCCGTTCAGATCTGAAGCCACCGAAGTCATCTGCGGCGTCCCACAAGGCTCCTTGCTCAGTCCAACCCTCTTCAACATCTACATGAGCCCCCTCGCAGACATCGCACGCCAGCACAACCTCAACATCATCTCCTACGCCGACGAAACCCAGCTGATCCTCTCCCTTACCAACGACCCCGCCACCGCCAACCTTCACGAGGGGATGAAAGAGGTAGCCGAATGGATGAAGAACAGCCGCCTGAAACTGAACTCAGATAAGACGGAAGTCCTCATCCTGGGATCCTCACCCGCCGCTTGGGACGACTCCTGGTGGCCCCCCGCCCTAGGCAGCGCACCCAAACCAACAGACCACGCACGCAACCTGGGCTTCATCCTGGACTCCTCCCTCTCCATGACCAGACAAGTCAATGCCGTCTCCTCGTCGTGCTTCAACATCCTGCGCATGCTACGTAAGATCTTCCGGTGGATCCCCACGAGACCAGGAAGACGGTCACCCAGGCCCTCGCCACCAGCCGTCTGGACTACGGCAACACCCTCTACGCCGGAACCACCGCCAAACTCCAGATGAGAGACTCCAGCGGATCCAGAACGCCTCAGCACGACTCATCCTGGACATCCCCCGTCGCAGCCACATCTCCGGACACCTGAGAGATCTGCATTGGCTCCCGATCAACAAGAGAATCACCTTCCGTCTCCTCACCCACGCACACAAAGCCCTACACAGCCAAGGCCCAGGATACCTCAACAGCCGCCTCAACTTCTACGCTCCCAAACGCCAGCTTCGTTCGACCAGCCACGCCCTCGCCGCCGTCCCCCGCATCCGTAGAGCCACCACAGGGGGGCGGTCCTTCTCCTACCTCGCCGCCAAGACATGGAACTCCCTCCCCACCCACCTCCGCCTGACCCAGGACCACCTCGCCTTCAGGAAGCAACTCAAGACCTGGTTGTTCGAGCAGTAGCAGACACCCCCCCCCACCCCCCCCCCCCAGCGCCTTGATACCCTCTGGGTTAGTAGTGCGCTATATAAATACGATGATTGATTGATTGATTCAGGCTAAGACTTGGAGACGAGTCAAGCAAGTTGTTTTACCATTTATAATCTCTTGAGTACAAAATGAAAGCACACCACACAAGGTATATATCAAATATATATTTATTTATTCTAAACACAACCCCTCTTGACTCTTTGAGGTCAGAGGTAAAAGTACAATACAAGGAACTTAATTAGCATATGATAAGTTGCACAGTATACTTTTTGCCCTAGGGGCCTCACAAACCATATACTAAATAGTGGTATAAGAACCACGTGAGAGTTAGAAAGCATGCCTAGGGCCTGTGGAATCGCTGGGGCTTCTAAGAACAACCAAAGTTAGGATGCAGGAGGCCCAAGGGAGACGCTTGCAGTGTCTAAACACAGCCGCGGGTTACCATTGACTTTCTATGGAGAACAATCAAGTTACAGTTTTAAAGATTAAGGGCAAAAGGAGGTGAACTACGATGGAACCCTTTTAGAGTTAGACACTTCGAGAGTCAAGATCCACGAGACTACCAGAGTAGTTGAGTTACCTCACCCACGGGAGCTGCGTGCATAGGTGTCTTTTGATGTCTGGTTTCGTCGTCGATTCCAATGGAGAGCTGCGAAGAAATGCTGCAGGCGGCCAGAGGAAAAGTGTCCGGGTGGATCCAAGGGTCGATCGGAGATGTGAAGAACCTGAAAGCAGAGGAGACAGTGACCATGGTGGCGATAGGAAGATGCCAGCCGATGTCGGTGATTTTAGGTGAAAAGGTGAAGGTCTCTTCAGCTACGAGGACCAGGAGGCATCGACGACGACCAGGAGCTGGATTTGAGCTGTTCCACGAAGGATGTGGTTGACTGTGGTCTCGGTATCCGGATTGGACCCAACAAGCCTTGGCAAACGCAATCCATGCAAGATGTCGAGATTGGCTTTGGTGCAGACCAGCAAGGTCTGAGGGACTTCTTTTTTGGGGAGAAGTTGGAGCAAGCCTGGAGCAACCAGGAAAGCAAAGGAATTCAAGATTGGTCTTTAGGCGGGCTCACTAGCCAACGGGCTAGGAACCATGAAGACGCGTCGAGCGGATATGCACAAAGCGGCCCCACGGGGCACTCGTGGAGTGTGGGCCTCTGAGCTTCAGTGCAAAAGGTGCTTGGGGATGGGGCTTCAAGTACCCCAATGCACAACTTCGGGATACCTCGGGAAGTAGGTGCAGCGTGCAAAATGCAGGATGTCCAGTAGTTCCGGTCCCACGTGTCTCGTGTCCGCCACAGGTCTCATCTTTGCTGGGAGCGCAGGTCAGCGTTATAGATGTCTGGAAGTCCGTGTCCTGAGGCGCAGATTCTTCGGGATCCGGCGGGAGCCTCGAAAATGCAGACCAGCAAAGTTGCTGTTGGTGCCTGTTTGGACAGGGTGGTCACTCCTTGACCACAAGGGAGATTTCTTCTGTCGATGTGGAATGTCGAAGGTCCAGGATATATGTTGCAGAGTTTCGTCCAGGGTAATCTGAAGTCCCAGGGACTGGGGTTCTATACTTATAGTAAGTTTATGGGTTGGACTAACTCTAAGGTCCCGACTATGGGTCGACCTGGGGAGGGGGTGGTTACACCCCTTCCCCTTTGTCCAGTTTTGTGCCAGAGCTGAGGCTGAGTGCCCCAGCAACCAGTTTGAACTGGGAAATGCATGGGGCACCTTGTGTGCCCCAGGCAGTGTCTGAAAAGCATTCACTGAAAGCAATCCACCCTGCCCCAATACACAAGAGCCTGTCTGGGGATGTGCTGGCACCTCCCTGGACAGGAAACCTATTGTCCAGGACTCTCCTGCCTGAGTTTCGTCCAGCAGCATGAGGGCAGACTCGTGTCTGTGGCAGCAGCATCCATTTTGTGATGCTGGGGCTCTCTTTAACTTTACTGGGTAAACCAATAACTACATGTCTTCTCCCTCTAGAAGGGTGGAATGCTACCCCCGCTGCCAGGACTGGCGAGGGGGGTGGAGGGGTAGTATTCCAAAGTGTTTGACACCTTACACGACAAGTTTTGATAAAGCCAAACCAAAGTTAGCATTAACCACGAGGATTATAAAAGCACTTGAGAGTATATGGTATGGCTATATCATAGAACAGCTATAAGGAGATGGTTCCAAAAGCTGCAGAGGGGCTCAGCTCATGCTAGGGCATCCTCTCACACAAAACCAAGCACTCTGCCTCCTGGATTGTCAAGGCCTTCCATAGGAGTGACTTTTTTTTTTTTTTTAAATTTTTGAAAACCTTTATTGTGCTCAATAAACAGTACACATACGGGCCTACAACCATCCGGCCGGCCACGACACATCATGTAGCACTAGTGCACGCAATAAGGCGCCAGGGAAATGCGGCATAGCAACGGTTACGATGAAATGACAATATGTAAAGCGCTATACTTCCCAGGCACAGGAGCAATGTAGGTTAAATTTAAGATTTTTTTTGCGCAAATAGTAAGAACAGGTCAAAGTGTTCCGCACAGTGACTACGAAAAGAAAGAAGCAAGGACCATGTAGGTGGGACTCGACAAGAAACATCAGTGCCTGGCGAAGCGCTTCACAACATGTAAGTCCCGACCAGAGGATGGCCACAAAATAGACAATCACCAGAAAGCTGCCTAAACAACCCATCTGCATATACACCACCACCCATCCCCCAGTACACCTAGCACGGGCCCAAAAGGAAGAGAAAAATCATAAAAGAACAAAGAAAGGCACCATAGAAATAAAAACTCGAACTAAAAGTAACCCCCCACCCTACACACATGCAGAGGCTATGGCCTGCCCCCCCCCCAGCAGAGTGTCTGTCGCCCCATAAACCCGAAATATAGCGAGTGAAGAGAAAAGAAGAGAAGAAGGAGAGAAAGCAATAGGGAAAGCGAAAAAGAAAAGGTATAATCCAATAACTCGGGGAGTAGGAACAGAAACCCGTCCCTGAACTCCCCATCGAGAAGATCCGGGAGGAGGGTCAATTAAACATACAGGCGAGCTCCACCGGCCCGTTAAGCAATACCCGCCCCAACAGCAACATCAGATAGAGCAACAGCAAGCAATCATGTGGGGAGAGTCATTGCACAGTCCGTGATAAAACAGGCCAAAATCGAGAACCACCCTACCTCCACCCACCCGCCCGGGTGTCAAACAATGAAAGTCACCTATCCCTGGCCCGATCTGAGACGTTGTCTCTCGCCCCCTCCGCTCGGCAATCCCTTGAATTGCAGGAGAAGAAGAGAAGATGGCCGCCCGGGGGAGAGGGGAGGTGCAAAAACTAGGAGCAAATGGCGTCCGGTCCCAATAGAGGATTCCGCCGCAGCATCAGTTCCCCCTGGCATGGTCCAGCCGTGATATGCACCAAGCGAAGCGAACAGAGCCCAAGGCAAACATGTTGGGAACGAAACAGGGGGACAAAGCACTGGCAGCCAGATCCCCGACATCTCCAGTGACTGCACACAAGAGAGCGCGGGGCAGGAGGGAAACCATGTATCAAAGACTGTAGTAGGAAGTGGCAACAGATCTCCGCCCGCCACAACAAGGGTTACAGTTTCGTCCTCAGCTGCTTCTCGAGACAATGTTGCGGCGGCAAGCTGCGGCAACCCCGGTCCGGAATGATGTGGGTAACCCTCCTCATGCTTCTGGGTGGAATTCCGGGCACAGGCGTCTAGTCTCGCCCCCAGCGCGCTACAGCTGTGCTGCACCATCGAACGCAGCTCATCCAGGGCTGCCAACACATCTGCCAGCGTCACATCAGACTGTGGGGTCCCCATCGTCTCAGGTCCTTGGGATGAATGTGCTCCGATCACATGCACACCGGAGTGGCCGTCGTTCCGTCGGACTGCCCTTCAGTGGCCAGCCGCTGGTATCGCCATCTTGTCTCCCTCCCGGGTCTGAAGCGCCGGGGGAGGACAGGGAAAAGTAGCGGGACGCGACCCGGCAGCAGTGAAAAACCCCTGGCCAGTCGTATTTCGTCCGATGCAGGTAGCTGCCCAGAGCCGGCAAGTACGTGGCGAGGTGTACAAAACCGGGCAGAGTGCACCGCCTCAGTACGGAGGGATCCGTAGAACAAAACAAGTATGGCGGCCAGGCACAACGAACTCACTGGACAGGCGCCGCTGCCCTCCGTCATCCATAGTCCGGGGAATGCACTCCGGTCCCCGTCAGCAGGCAGCACTCAGGTCGCGTCCCAGCAAAGATGCGTCGTCCAGTTCCACCGTCGCGGCACCAAGGTTGCTGCAGGTGGGGACGAGAGGTCCACCGAGCGGCTCGGAGCAGGCTGGGTCCCGGGCCAGGGCGCGTTAACCCATAACTTCAGAATCCGGGCGGGTGGAGAGGCCGGCGGAACACCGATGACATCAGCTCCGTGGCCCGCACCTTTCAGGTCGAAAACTGACGAACATTGCAAGCAGGATCTAGGTGCGGGATTCCGGGGCCGGCGGAGCCGAAGGCTGTGCGTCCGCTCAGGTCGCCATCTTGGCTCCTCCCTCCATAGGAGTGACTTTTAGGTTACTATGTGTCTATATATAAGGTAGATATAGGTAGGCTATATCTATGTATGGGGTGATTACACCTCCTTACCCAGGCTGTGAGGACAGACCTGTGGTTTTAGTTTGGAAGGCTAACCAGGGGTGGCACAATTCATGCTGCAGCCCCTGGTAGGCCTAGGGTGCACCTATGCCCTGGGTACCTATGGTACACTATACAGGGGCTCACAAGGGTGACCCAGTAACCAATCTGGTATGTGACTAAAGTACATGGAGTCCATTTTATAGAGAAAGCAGATAGACTGGGGCCCTGAATAGCAGGGTCCCAGTCCAACTAAGTCGAAAACCAGCAAAACACCAGGCAAACAGTGGGGGTAACCATATTGTCATATATCCACCTTCCTACATGTTGCACACAAGCTTATGGTGGCGGGGGATTTTAATATTCACCCCTGTGTAGATCCTAAATCTAGAAGCATGGCTGAGTTGGGATGTGCCAGGATGCGGGGCTTCCATTTGAGCATTCTGTCCAGGGGGACATATTAAACAACTTGCTTAATGAATTTGATCTTCTTTCATCAATGTCTCTAACTGCCCCCCTTAGGAAACAGCCCGTCCCCTCTTTTAAAGGATGTAGTAGCGGTTCTGTTATAGAACATATACTGATCTCCACTGGTCTTCAGTCCAGCCTCCGCCGGTTTACTCTTATGGATAGTATTTTTAGCGATCATAACCCTATCTGTATGCACCTGGAAGTAAGACTGCTGACAACGGCAGCTATAGTGACAGCCGCAGGCACACTGAGACCCATGGTGGGAAGTTGCCGGTTAAAGAGTTCGCAGATATCGCCACACTAATTTTACGGCAAAGTTCAAGGGTCTTGTGCATCAGAACTAGCCTTGTGTGTCATCTGATTCTCATCCGGGGGAAGTCCGCAAGGCTTTTGATGTCATTATTAGGTAGGGTCTCTTCTATCCGTTCCTTCAAATAGGACGGTGTCATCGGACCCTAGGTGGTTCAACCCACTATGCTCTAAGGCAGCAAGACATTTAAAAGATGCCCTAAAATCCACTCCGAATAACCGTCCTTTGATTTGTGCCCGTTGTCTCGAATACAAACGAGCATTGGCCACCCGTAAGGGTGAATTAAAGGAGGAAAGGTGGAGAGTCCTTTTGGGAGGAAGCAACTTGGGGAATAGTGCAAGGTTTTGGCGCATTATTAACCGACCTCTATTTGAAAGTGCGGGGGACGGAGAAGTAGACACTAATATTACTGAGGACGAATGGGTGTCTTACTTTCAACTCCTTGGCAGGGCAAACACCATTACCCAGTAATGTTTGAACAGAAAGAAGTGGAAAAGGGTATTTTAGGGCTGACGTGCAATAAGGCCCCAGGCCCGGATGGTATTCCCCAGGATCTTTTCAAATCAAATCCACTCCCATGGCTCCAGTCCTGTTGGCGGTGCTTAACGCGTCGGCGAGGATTGGTTGCCCGGCCTCTTGGGGCACCTCGACCATCGTGACGGTCTTTAAGAAGGGCGATCGCGATAGCACCTTGTGTTATCGCCCGATCTCCCATCTTGACTCCGTGGTTAAGGTTGTGGGTGGGGTTTTATTGGGAAAATTATCCTCATAGGCGGTAAAGAATAAGATCATCTCCTACATACAATACGGGGTCCGCCCAGGGCGGTCTACGCTGACCCAGTGCCTTAACCTGTATATGATCCTGGGGAAGTACACAATCACCCTCCAAGGTACAATCGACATGGCCTTCATGGATTTTTCCTCCGCTTTTGACTGTCAATTGGGGGAAACTGTGGCAATCCATGAGGGCCATGGGGGGGGGGGGGACAATTTGGTTGACTTCTTGGTGGATCTACATAGGGACACCAAGGCCAATATTAGATTTGCCAAGGATCTTCGTGTATCCCGGGATTTCAAAATAGAGAGGGGGGTTAGGCAGGTATGTATCCTGGCCCCCTTCCTATTCAATCTATATATCAACGATCTGGAAAGTACCCTGGTGAAAACAGGGGTCGATTTCCCCTACGTGGGGCGACGAGGTCTGCCCGTCCTACCATATGCGGACGATGCGGTCCTAGTCGCTAGGACATAGCCCATTCCAAGTTCCTGATAGATGGCAAAAGTAGAAGTAGATTGAGGGACAGACAAAATGGTTCTTAAAAATCTATTTTCCACCTTCTGTATCTCTTCCTGCTGTTTATAGCCCCAAATCATTGAGCCGTACGAGGCAATAGCCAAACATTTGGATCTATAAATTCCAAGCATGGCTTCAAAAGGTCTAGCACCCAGTCACTGAGCGAACCCTAAGAGGGCTGTCGTTGACCTGACTACGGCATTCTTTTTTGCCTTCTGTTGGGAGACCCGGGAACCTCTTTCATCAAATAACACTCCAAATAAGTAAGAGGGCACCCTAGAGACCTCACCTCCATTACAATAAAACAATGTATCCTATTTCTTTTACCAGCTATCATAATATGGGATTTCTTGATATTAACTATCAGATCCAAAGATTTCATAAAATCACCAAAGGCATTCAAAAGCCGCTGAAGGCCTACAGCAGTACGAGATAATAGTAGTGCATCATCCGCATATAGGAGTACCGAGATAATCAGTTCTCCTACACGCGGAATGTCCAAGCAAGCCTCTGCCAAAGATTTTTCCAGGACATTGATATAAAGGGTAAAAATAATTGGGGCCAAAATACATCCCTGTTGGATGCCCCTCCCTAACTTAAAATGCCTTGTACATTTGCCATCCAGCGTAACCCTTACTGTTGCAGAAAAATCCTGATGCAGATAAGCCAAAAAATTAACTAGAGAAGGATCAATGCCCATATTTAGCAAAATAGTCCACACCTTCGACCTGTTAACCAGATCGAACGCTGAAGAAAGGTCCATAAAACCCATGTTTAAAGAACCTTCTTTAGCTATTGTATATTTGCTTATTATAAGATGTAGATTCAGACACTGATCCAGAGTACTTCTACCCTGTCTAAATCCATATTGAAGGTTAGAAAGGAACTCATTTTTAATCACTCAGTCCGTGATTTTGGCCAGAACGACTTTGCCCAATATTTTTACGCAGAGTCAATTAAGGAAATGGGTCTATAACACCGTGGATCCCCTCTCTGGCCCTTTTTAAAAACTGGGATGATTGCTGATAGGGCCCATGAAACAGGAAATCTCTGGGTACCCGAGGCATTATAGACATTGGTTAATATCCTTGCCCAAAACTTGGGATCACATTTATAAAGATCCGCCGGCACACAATCAGGGCCAGGTGCTTTATTATTAGATGTATCTATGATTGCCTTTACTACATCCTCCTCCTCAAATAACAGTGGGAGCGAATCTCGGCAGGTACCAAGCTCAAAGGTGGATCACCATCCTCATTGAGCCCATAAATTGCCTCAAAGTGCGTGAGCCACTGCCCCTCTGTGATATTGCTCTCCATGGGGTCATTCTCTACACCAGAAAAAAAGGTGTGTTTACAATGGCCCAGAATCTCGCACTATCCTTTAAAATTTTTACTGAGGAAAGTGCATTCTAGGCTTCTTCCTTAATCTCCTGTTTACATAAGTGAATCGCCAGCTTATACGATTTCCTTAAACTAACTACGCGATCCCTATTTCTTGGAGTACTTTTCAGAGCTTGGAGTAGCTCTTGGTGGGCCCGTGAGCAGTTACTGTCAAACCACCTTTCACCCAGCAACAGTCAGATCAGAAGCTATCTGCCCACAGATACCTTCAAAGGCTCTAAGAATCTCCGCCTTTGAGGAAGTATGGTCAACACATTTTGCAATATTATCTTTTGCCTTTTCACAGAGGTCAGCGTGGAAAGATTCAGGAATAACTTTAGACCATTTTAACCTCCTCCCCTGGTCACTCGGTACTACAGAGCTAACTCCCACCTTTCCTGCTGTTCCTAGCAGGCCACACTCTTTGTCAACCACTAAGATAACAGGATTATGATCGCTAAAGGAGGACAAACTAGCATTGTAAGACACTACCTTGGCTAGTAACGATGTTGATAAAAAAAATATAGTCAATAATCGTGTCCCTATCTTTAGCTTTAAACGTAGGGATCCTATCAATTTGGGCATTAAATCTAGGTTCAAAGAGGTTAGCCCTGGCCAGGAGGTCCTCCAAAGCCTCCCCCTGTGGCGAGTGCTCAAAATGAGGCGTCACGAGGGAGCAGGTCCCAGATGGTCATCTATACAACAATCTCTTTCACACAAATGAATATTAAAATCGCCCATAACAATGATATAAAACAAGGTGGCTTGCTTTGACCTATAATTTTCTAAAAATCTTCCCAGATGTAATAAATATTGGTTCACCACATCACATCACATTCACCAGAATTTTAAAAATTAACAAATAACATTTTTGGGTAATTAAGGGTGGATAATTCTGCTATCAGACAATTATGAGATCCCGACTCCAACATCCTTGATGTTCCTTTTAACTTTAGTGAAAAAAGGAGTGCTAGGCCACCCTTAACTCAACCAGCCGTGGCTGGACGCACAGGTAAGCAGTAACATTCAAAACCGTCCAGCCAGAAATTATTCGCCCTATCCCACGTTTCCTGCAAAACAATAATATCATATTGTTTTATGAATGACAACCACATTGTGTCCTCCCTTTTAGATCTAATACCAGCAATGTTCCAGCTGACAATTTTACAATTTTGATCAGGTTCGGCTTCTAGAGCCTATTCAATTAAGCATGGACCAGGAGAACAAACCAATGGGGCTTCTAGTCAGTCATTCATATCAAGGTGAGACAGAGGGAGGAATCTATTTGTTAAAACTAAATCTAGACTTATGTTACCTGGCCTTGGAGTTATAAATTGAGGGTCTGTGTCTGCGCGCCATAGAGGCCAACTTATGCGGGGATCGGGCAACCTATTTCGAGTAAAAGAAGGAGTCTGATAAGCCCTCTTCCAATCTGGCCCAGTACCAGAATTTGATATATGGATGGGTTGCACACCACTTATTTTCAAAATTCATCCGATTATATTGTCTTTCAAACTTTAAATAGCGTGCTCACTGGCAACATGCTCAGCCCAAATGGCACATGTTGAACTAAAACACATCCTAATTGGAACAACTCTGGGTCCCAAACCATTGGCACACCCAAAAACTGCATTTAGCAATCTGTTTTTTCTTTTCCTCTTTTCGTTTCTTTTTACTCCTTTTTAGGGCTCGCCTGCTGATGCGCTTGTGCATAGCTGGCGAAGCTCTATAGTGGCTTATCCAGAGTTTAACCACTGGCGATTCCATGCAGTGCATGTGCACTGTTTAGGTCATTGCGCAAGCGCAACCCTAAAAAGCGCGTGCACAATGCCACCAGCCGTCTGCCTGCCTGCCTCGCATTACCACATCAAAGGCAGCCCAGCCTCCCTCCCACAAGCTTCTCAGCGTGCGCTCTGCATTTCTCCTCCCAGCGCATTTCTCATCCCCTAAATTATTCACGGCCGTACTTTCAGTTTCACGGCCGCCAGGCCGTGTCTCCTTTTATGCTCTCTGATGCTTGTTTTTTTTTAACTTGTTAAGTCTTTGATTATCCAGGTACACATTTCACACTGTCCCAATCCGCATGCAAGAAAAAAGCCATTTCCCAAGTTTCTTGTGTTCAAGATGGGCCTTCCGAACCTCCTTCAAAAACACGTACTAGAGCCAGGTTCATAACAAGCATTTGCAATGCAATAGGTCTCGCATTAGGAAAGTGTGAGCTATTGGTATTGTAAATGACAACTTTTTTTAATATGTGTTGGCTTTGAAAATATATTAATTAATAGCATTGTTATTCACAAAGCCAAAAGCTTACACTTTCCTAATGCGAGTCCTATTGGCTATGGCAATGCTTGTTGGTAGCAAGCAAGGACAGTGCTGTTGGGGTGCTGAGTGATGATGGGTTGGGCTGAGTGATGTGGTGGTGTATTAGTGTGATGTGGTGGTGTCCCAGAGTGATGTGGTGGTGTCCCAGAGTGATTTGGTGATGTGGTGTCCCCGAGTGATGTGGTGGTGGCCCTGAGTGATGTGGTGGTGCCCCTGAGTGATGTGGTGGTGCCCCTGAGTGATGTGGTGGTGCCCCTGAGTGATGTGGTGGTGCCCCTGAGTGATGTGGTGGTGTCCCTGAGTGATGTGGTGGTGCCTCTGAGTGATGTGGTGGTGCCCCTGAGTGATGTGGTAGTGCCCCTGAGTGATGTGGTGGTACCCCTGAGTGATGTGGTGGTGCCCCTGAGTGATGTGGTGGTGCCCCTGAGTGATGTGGTGGTGTCCCAGAGTGATGTGGTGGTGTCCCAGAGTGATGTGGTGGTGTCCCCGAGGGATGTGGTGGTGTCCCCGGGTGATGTGGTGGTGTTCCCGAGCGATGTGGTGGTGTCCCAGAGTGATGCGGTGGTGTCCCCGAGTGATTTGGTGATGTGGTGGTGTCCCCGAGTGATGTGGCGGTGTTCCCGAGTGATGTGGTGGTGTCCCTGAGTGGTGTGGTGGTGCCCCTGAGTGATGTGGTGGTGCCCCTGAGTGATGTGGTGGTGCCCCTGAGTAATGTGGTGATATCCCTGAGTGATGTGGTGGTGTCCCTGAGTGATGTGGTGGTGCCCCTGAGTGATGTGGTGGTGCCCCTGAGTGATGTGGTGGTGCCCCTGAGTGATGTGGTGGTGCCCCTGAGTGATGTGGTGGTGCCCCCGAGTGATGTGGTGGTGTCCCCGAGTGATGTGGTGGTGTCCCCGAGTGATGTGGTGGTGTCCCCGAGTGATGTGGTGGTGTCCCAGAGTGATGTGGTGGTGTTCCCCAGTGATGTGGTGGTGTCCCCGAGTGATGTGGTGGTGTCACTAAGTGATGTGGTGGTGCCCTGGAGTGGTGCCCCTGAGTGATGTGGTGGTGTCCTAAAGTGATGTGGTGGTGTCCTAAAGTGATGTGGTTGTGTCCTAGAGTGATGTGGTGGTGTTGTGAAGCGTGCATCAGAGTGAGGCGTGCAGCAGTGTGTGGCGTGCAGCAGTGTGTGGCGTGCAGCAGTGTGTGGCGTGCAGCAGTGTGTGGCGTGCAGCAGTGTGAGGCGTGCAGCAGTGTGAGGCGTGCAGCAGTGTGAGGAGTGCAGCAGTGTGAGGCGTGCAGCAGTGTGAGTAGTGGGGCAGTGTGCAGCATGCAGCAATGTGAGTAATGCAGCAGTGTGCAGCGTGCAGCAGTGTGAGGCATGCAGCAGTGTGAGGCGTGCAGCAGTGTGAGGCGTGCAGCAGTGTAAGGCGGGCAGCAGTGTGGTGTGCAGCAGTGTGAGGCGTGCAGCATTGTGTCGTGCAGCAGTGTGCAGCATGCAGCAGTGTGAATAATGCAGCAGTGTGTGGCGTGCAGCAGTGTGAGGCTTGTGGCATGCAGCAGTGTGTGGCGTGCAGCAGTGTGTGGCGTGCAGCAGTGTGTGGCGTGCAGCAGTGTGTGGCGTGCAGCAGTGTGAGGCGTGCAGCAGTGTGAGGCGTGCAGCAGTGTGGCGTGCAGCAGTGTGGCATGCAGCAGTGTGAGGCGTGTAGCAGTGTGAGGCGTGCAGCATTGTGAGGCGTGCAGCATTGTGTCGTGCAGCAGTGTGCAGCATGCAGCAGTGTGAGTAATGCAGCAGTGTGAGGCGTGCAGCAGTGTGCCGTTCAGCAGTGTTCACCATGCAGCAGTGTGAGTAATGAAGCAGTGTGCAGCGTGCAGCAGTGTGTAGCGTGTAGCAGTGTTAGACGTGCGGCAGTGTTAGGCGTGCAGCAGTGTGTGGCATGCAGCAGTGTGAGGCATGCAGCAGTGTATGGCGTGCAACAGTGTGAGGCATGCAGCAGTGTGTAGCGTGTAGCAGTGTTAGACGTGCAGCAGTGTTAGGCGTGTAGCAGTGTGTGGCATGCAGCAGTGTGAGGCATGCAGCAGTGTATGGCGTGCAACAGTGTGAGGCATGCAGCAGTGTGTCGTGCAGCAGTGTGTCGTGCAGCAGTGTGTCATGCAGCAGTGTGAGGAGTGCAGCAGTGTGAGGCGTGCAGCAGTGTGAGGCGTGCAGCAGTGTGAGGCGTGCAGCAGTGTGAGGCGTGCAGCAGTGTGAGGCGTGCAGCAGTGTGAGGCGTGCAGCAGTGTGAGGCGTGCAGCAGTGTGAGGCTTGCAGCTGTGTGAGGCTTGCAGCTGTGTGAGGCTTGCAGCTGTGTGAGGCTTGCAGCAGTGTGAGGCTTGCAGCAGTGTGAGGCGTGCAGCAGTGTGAGGCGTGCAGCAGTGTGTGGCGTGCAGCAGTGTGTGGCGTGCAGCAGTGTGAGGCGTGCAGCAGTGTGAGGCGTGCAGCAGTGTGAGGCGTGCAGCAGTGTGTGGCGTGCAGCAGTGTGTGGCGTGCAGCAGTGTGTGGCGTGCAGCAGTGTGAGGCGTGCAGCAGTGTGAGGCGTGCAGCAGTGTGTCGAGCAGTGTGAGGCGTGGAGCAGTGTGAGGCGTGGAGCAGTGTGAGGCGTGGAGCAGTGTGAGGCGTGGAGCAGTGTGAGGCGTGGAGCAGTGTGAGGCGTGCAGCAGTGTGAGGTGTGCAGCAGTGTGAGGTGTGCAGTAGTGTGAGGCGGGGATGTTAAAAAAACAGTTGTAACTCTGAAGTGTGACGAAAACTAAGATTTAATAGGATCAAAGGAAACCAATACACTTTACTTGATGCGCAAATTATAAATATTTGGTAAAACATGATTTCCTTGCATTATAATGTGTGTGCCATTTAGGTTTTATCAGTAAAACTTTGTGTCAGTACAAATAATATTTCAATGGAAAAAGTGAATATTTTAAATGATAATCCGCAACAACACCATCGCTTACTTATATATTTGTGACAGCGTGCTCTAAAATGCTCCACTGGACACACATACACCCTTACCACGCTCTATGTTGAATGGGTGTGGCTTATTTACTATACATACTTGTGCATTTTTCACAAACCATATTAATTCGGTGATTCAAAATTTATATCAGCACCCCTACTCCGAAAATCGGTGTGGTCGGCTTTTGTCTGCCTTTGTCACGACTCTCACTGTCTGCAAAATACACGGTGCTCAGTGGCTGTGGCAAGGGGCGCTCGGGTTTCTGTCTGAGAGTGTCCCGAGTCCTAGGTGCCTGTTTGGTTGGAGGACAAGAGGCGTGTGCCTGAAGACTGCAGGGGGTCTCAGGCATGTGGTGGGGTCGTGGTCAGCGGCTATGTCTGTTCCTAGTTGGCCCGGTGCTCAGGAGTAGCAGTGAGCTTTTGGTAAGGGAGAGGAGGGGGCCCGGCTGCTACCGACACTGGCGTCAGAAGTTGTGGTGAGAGATTAGGGAACAGCGGGGTTTGTTCATGACTGGTGTGGTAAATATTTGATTTACCGTCCTAATTTCTATGCAGGTAAGTACTTAAACAGAAATAACTCAATCGGAAAGAAAGACGCAGAGTC
Organism: Lissotriton vulgaris; assembly: GCF_964263255.1. Lineage (NCBI taxonomy): Eukaryota > Metazoa > Chordata > Amphibia > Caudata > Salamandridae > Lissotriton > Lissotriton vulgaris. The sequence continues at coordinate 625,199,769 of NC_141696.1, read as the reverse complement.
CGTGGTGTTAGAGTTCTTAGGGGTTTTATTCCTTAAAAAGGAATGGTTCTAGAACCGGATATCGGGTTCCTGCCACCACTGGGGTGCAGGAAGGGATAGAGCATACTTTATTGACAAGACATAACTTTTATACTTAAACCATATAGTGGATACCAATACAGTAGGCGTAACAGCTGAGAGAAACGAGATAACAACATACACGTGTTAGCAATACGTAATCAGAAGGCGTGAACTGGGCGTGAACATAGAGGTGTGTGCGAGAAACGTCACATGTAAGCGTCACAAGTAGGTGGGTACTTGGCAGAATCTTGCAATGTCAGCAGAAATCTGAGGCCTGGATGCGCGCGCAGCTGCATGACGTGTGATTGACGTGGAGCTGGAGGGTGCAGGGGACTTGACATTTACACTAGCGGAAAGAGACAGAAGTCTGGCATATCAGATCAACTCGTACCTATATCATATCTGATATCTGATGTTTGGGAACCGTATTATCTAGAGGGAAAGGTCTCTTGGGCAGAGGCTATTCTATACTAACTGTTAGTGCGTGTATAAGCGTCTACGTGTCTGCATGAGATGCGAGGGGGCATGGGCCTACCATGGTAACAGAAGCTATGAATTACTTGCACGGAGACAGTGAGGCCGGGCCCTTTGCTCTGCAGCTGGAAGGATGTTTACTTGAACTAGTAGGCAGGAATGTATGTTTGAGGAGCGGAGCAGATAATTCAAAGGTTGAATACAGTCTTGGCAGGCAGCAGGCTGAGCTAAGCGCCGTTAGCCGCACAGGGAGTAAGGCAGAGGTCACGGGTACAGAGGCAGCCCAGGCTGAGGCTTTCAGAGTCAGAAGGCAGGAAAAAGGCTCGATGGCAGAATTCAGGGCCTACTTCGCCAGAGCTGAAAAACGTGTAAAGTACACCACAAAAAGACGTTGGCATGGCATACTTAGGAACGGAATATTCAACCCGTTCAGGGTGGATCTGAAAGAGGACATGTTAACGTTGGACGCAAATGTATTTGCGTCTTCATAGCTGGCACAGGAGGGAAGTTACATGCACTTTAAGCTTGTACATGGAGACGGTGGGGTACACGTTAGGGAACATTTCTTGACCATAAAATTTATATTTCCTCATTCCCTCCTTGTTCCCTATGGACCCTTCATGATATATCGATTCTCATAAATCGATCAGTCTGTTCTTGTAACATTATTTGCTCTTCTTTCTTCTTTTCGCGTTTTAAGTGAAAACTGGAATGTGTAATACATGAAGTGGCGCACAGACCACAAATCGCTGGCCCACACTGTAGGCACAGGCAGCAACTGAATACTATGACAAGGGCAATGCCTAGGAAGGATAGGATCTTCCATCCCCAAGCGGTCAACGTTGTCCAAAACCAACCGGACCAAGTCCAGGTGCCTGGATTCTGATGTATCAAACTTGCAATTTGATGAAGACGTGTAATAGCTTTATATACCGTTGGCGCGTTTTCTGGAATGAAAACACAGCAACTTGACCCGATGACCTTACAAGCTCCGCCCCTATCTGCTAGGATGACGTCAATAACAAGGCGATTCTGGAGAACAACAACCCACATGGCAGATTGCTCCTCTGTTAAGTTGCCTAGAGCGGAGGTAGTTTCATTCACTACTGCTTCGAGTGTTCTAGTTAATCTTCGTATCAGTTTACTATTTTGGACGGGACCTGTGAAGAAAAAGAATCCTTTATTGAAATCTGTGTATTGCTCCCATGCCGTTTCAGTATAGTCGACAATCGGGAGATCTCTTCGGAGTCTATTCTTTACTAGATTTATATTTCTGTGATAATCAGGAGGTGCTAGAAAAACAGGTGGCAGAAGGAATGCAATGTAACAGGTACCATCCCAGTCTGGAGGTAAGCGTATGTATGCGGTATGGCCACAAACAAAGTAGGAATGGCGAGTAGCTCTAAAGGAAGATTTGCCTTGATCACTGAATTCGACCACAGTAGTACATTTACTATGACCTAAGTGTACTGAACCCTTCTTTCTGACACATAAGTCACCTGTGACTGGTAATACTGACATAGCCGGGAGAACTGGTGCAGCTTCAGATTCAACAGTAAGAATCATAAGGTTAATTGTATAATTACCTAATCCATATACTTCATTTTCTAGATCAGTTCCTATTCTAGTGGGAAGTCCCTTTTTGTCAGGATAACAGGCGTTAAGCAGAACTAAGTTCAGGTTTCCCCAAACCCAATTTCCTTTGAAAACAGCAATATCGGGATCTAAGGAATTAATTATTCTGAACCATGCTCCACAGGAGCCATTGTGAGTGAACGGGTACGGAAAGAGAGGCAGAACTCCCTTGTATTTCTGATAGGGAGGGAGTCGGCCACATATCCAACAGTTTGTAGCATTATTAGTCTGATGGGAATGATGTAACATACTAATGAATGTGTTGTTGCGCAGCGCAAGTCTGTAGGACAATTCATGGGGGGGTAATTCGCTAAAAGAATGTTCAGCAGTGACATTGTAAGCAGATTGTTCACGCTTGAAGATAGGGTAATATATAGGCAGCAAGATACTGGTAACAATAATCAGAATACTAAGGAAAAACATAACCAATAATGTCACTATACAGTGACTACGGAGTGATTTACAATATGCATGTTTCTTGAATTTTCTCTCTCTCTCTCTATCTCGGTCTATGGGATACATGTCAGGAACTATTTAACCGATTCACCTAGGGGAGGACTTAAACAATTAAACTGTCTGACTTGCTAGACCGTAACTTTGCCTTGTACTCCTCTTGGGGAGTATTCTCTCTTTTGGGAACTATAAAGTCACTGATAGCGAGGCAGTCCTTTGAGGGGGTGGACGAGTCAGTCTCTGGCAACAGTTCATTACATTTTTTAATATGGCTCGTGTGGATCCACCCCTTTCGTCCTTCGACTTTGATTGCCGTCCTCGTGGTTAGAAGGACGATCTTCGGCTCTTTCCAGCGGGGCTCCAGCGGAATTTTCCTGTCGAAGTTGCGAATCAACACAGTATCCCCGGGACGGACGTCGTGTGGCTTTACATCAGTGTTGTCGGGGAAGGCTGCGGCAACCTGTGAACGACATGATTGGAGTGCAGACATCAAGGAGGCAAGGTAATCTGTCAGCATATTACAATCAACATCGGTTATTTTCTTAGGCATGGGCGTCCCCCACATATTCGGTGGTCGCTCAAAGACCACTTCATACGGGGATAGTCCTGATCTCGAATGGGGGACCATTCTCATATAGAACAGTGCAACTGGCAGGGCGACTATCCAGTCGACCCCTTTCTCTTTACAGATTTTAGCAAGGCGTGTTTTCAGTGTCTGGTTGTGTCTCTCTACAAGGCCAGCGGCCTCGGGATGTCGGACGCAGTGGAATTTCCACTGATATCCTAGCAGAAGGGAAACCTGTTTCATGAGCTCGGATGAGAATGGCTGTCCGTTATCTGAGTACACGACAAGAGGCAAGCCGTACCGTGGGAAGAATTCTCGAACCAGCTGCCTGGCAGTGGTCGGGGCAGTGTAATCTAGGACTGGATATGCTTCGGTCCAACGGGAAAGTGCACAAACAACTACGAGGACATACTTGAATCCTCGACAACGGTCCATCTGGATATAATCCATCTGGAGGACTTCAAAAGGGTGATCGGGAGGATGGAATCCACCTTGCTCTACAGGGACGCTTTTACCTGGATTGAACTGACAACAGATCATGCAAGTACGCACTTTCTGTTTTGCTGCTGCTCGTAAATGTTTGTTGTACCAGAGATTCTGTAGACTGTCTAACATAGCTTTTTCTCCTAGGTGTGCTGGACTATGTGCTGTATTTATTATGACTTGAACCATAGAGTCGGGGAGAAACCATGTAGATTTTCCCTTCGTCATCCAACCTTGATCTGTCTGGATCCCTCCTAGTTCAGTCCATTTCTTGATTTCATCTGGAGTAGCATGTGTCTGAATATCGATTACCTCTAGTGTGGGATCCCTAACTGTCATACACTGTGTCAGCACTATTGTCTTTGTCACATCAGTTGTCTGGGTGTGAGTCAATGCTGTATGTTTTGCTGTTTGGTCTGCCAGGTCGTTACCCTGGGAAACGGAGTCTGTAACTTTAGTATGTGCTTTACACTTCATGATGGATATGCCTGAAGGCAGATGTATTGCTTCTAATAGTGCTTGAATGAGGGGACCGTGTTGGATCTTGGCACCGTGAGAGGTCAGGAAACCTCGTTCTTGCCATAACACTCCGAAGTCGTGTACGACTCCGAAAGCATAACGTGAATCTGTGTATATGTTAACATTTCTGTTCTTGGCTAGTATACAGGCTCGGGTCAGAGCGATGAGCTCTGCTGCTTGAGCGGACAGTGTATCAATACGATGTGTTTCTTTGACTTCAGTCTCAGTGGTCACTGCATACGCGGCCACTAATTCTCCTGTGTTCGTTCTCATACATGAACCATCCACATAAAGTGTCAGGTCTGGATTTGTCAGTGGAACATCTGTTAAGTCTCGTCGGGGCTTTGTTACTGCATTAATGATCTCTATACAATCATGCGGGGCTGAATTTGTCATAATCGAAGGCAACAATGTTGCGGGATTCAGAACATTACAGCGTCTGATTTCTATGTGTGGCTGGAATAGCGTCAATTCATAACCTGTCAGTCGTGCTATAGTCACGTGTTGAGTCTGGGTTCGGTTTAAAAGAACCTCTACAGAATGTGGAACTTGTACTGTTAATGGATGTCCTAATACGATTGAATCGCTCTGTCTGATTGCTAGGGCTGTCGCTGCAACTGACTTTAAGCACGCAGGGAGTGCCTGGGCTACTGAATCCAATGTACTTGAAAAATAAGCGCAAGGCTTATGTGAACCTGCTTGATCTTGAGTGAGGACAGACAACGCTGTACCATCACGTTCTGTAACAAAAAGTGTAAAAGGTTTGCTGTAACATGGTGTCGCTAAAACTGGTGCTCGACATAAAGCTTTCTTTAATTCCTCAAAGGCCTGTGTATGTTCCTGAGTCCAAGGGAGGGCAGTCGAAGTCGCTGCCTCCTGTGTTGTCAACTGAATGAGTGGTTTAGCTAGAAATGCATACTGGGGAATCCATTGTCTGCAGTACGAGGTGAGGCCTATAAAGGCCCGCACTTCCTTTTGTGTCTGGGGTTGTGGCATATTTACAATTAACTGGATGCGATCAGGAGTGAGCTGTCTCCCCACTTTGGACAGCAAGTGACCCAAGTACACAACTTGCTGAACACAGAATTGTAGCTTCGAAGGAGACACCTTGTGTCCCTTGTCGGCCAGGAAATGTAAAACTGTCAATGATGCTTGTTCACATTCGGGTTCACTTCGTGCGGTGATCAGCAGATCATCGACGTATTGTAGTAAGGCGGTGTTAACTGGCATTTGGATACAATCAAGTTGTCTTTTCAGTGCTTGACTATAGATGCTGGGGCTTTCTGTGAATCCTTGAGGTGCGCGTGAAAATTTGAAACTTCGTCCATTTAAACTGAATCCGAAGAGGTATTGGCTCTCTGGATCAATGGGGACACTGAAGAAGGCGTTCTTGAGGTCAATTACAGTAAAGAACGTTGCTTCTGAATCAATAGCAGTCAATAAGGATGAGATGTCGGGAACCACAGGGTACTGTGGAACAATGCATTTATTCAGTTCTCGTAAATCAATCACCAGCCGATATACTGGCGGTGCATTGGGATCAGTACGTTTAAGAATCGGAATGATAGGGGAATTACAGATATTGGAGTCGGTCTCTACGACCACTCCTTGGGCAATCAGCTCTTCAATGATTTCCAGTAAAGCCACTACAGCATCGGGTGGTAACTTGTATTGTCTGATACGCGGCAAAACAACTCCTGGTCTGAGTGTAACACGGTATGGTGTAATGTGCATACAACCTACATCGGTTGGGCCTTGTGCCCACAGGTGTTTCGGTACATTTTTCAATCTGACATCAAACTCTCGTAATACATAGTGACCCTTAAAGTCACGCAGAAAGAGTCTAACTCCTTCCGGAGAACAACATATCACTGCTCCTAGAGCCTTCAATGTTTTGATACCTAACAAGTTTTCTGGACATGATTTCGTGAGTAACAAGTCTGTAACGCGTGATAATGGACCCACAGCTAGGGGGACTGGTTTCGATACCTCATTTACAATAGGCTGTCCTGAAAAACCAAGGGAAACATTCTGTGAGCCTGAGAGGGGTGCCCCTGGGACTTCATTATGGCTGATCGTTGTGCGTTTTGCCCCTGTGTCAATTAAAAACTTTCTGTCTTTTCCCAATACTTGACTGTGTACATAAGGACCCTCTTGATCTACAGGAATCTCAATAAGAGGCAAGCCAACCTCCCTCTCTAGGCTGTTTCATGTGTATCGCTGATAATCGGGATAATCAGATTGGGCATACTGGTTCGTCTGTCGTGAAACTTGCTGTGTCGCGGCAATGGGCTGTGGCTGTGGCTGTGATACCGCTGCGGTCTGTGCTGTATGTTGTGGAGCATGCATAGGTTGGGAGTTCTGTGAAGTCTGTTGCTGGACCTGGTCTTGTCTAGGCGGATGCGGTCTTTCCTTAGTTTTACCTGTTGCTATATTGTGTTTCAGGACTGGACATTCATGTACGTAGTGACCTGGCTGCTTGCAATAGTTGCATGTCCCTTTAACGGGAGCTGCTGAATTACCTGTCTGGGTCGTACCCTTTCTCTGGCCGTCGGCTGGAACCGACTGGGCCACTAACATTTTCATTTTTGTGTCTTTCATACTTCTCTGTTCGTGATCCTGTTCTTCTCTAATTCTGTTCTGGTGGTATTGTAACATCTGTAACATCTGGGATGGCGTATTTGCTTGCCATGTACTTTCAACTTTATATACACGGTTCTTGACTGCTGTCAGGGAATTCTCGACTAACTTTGATACAAAAAGATGCGGGTACGACTCGCTACCTGGTTTTAGGCCACTATTAATAATGAAACATTTCTCGAATCTTGAATAGAAGTCACTGGTATCTTCATCGTGTTTCTGTTTACATGCTGAGATTGCGTCCCAGTCTTCCTTTTTAGTTGTCAATAATCTTGGCAAGACCTGTACTATTAGACCTGGTAATGCTTTTGCTTTGTCCCCAAGGCCTACCCCTGGGGTACGACCTTTTTCCTCGTCTTCTATTTCAGTCCATATAATCTTTTTATCTCCCACCTCCCATTCTTTTTCCTTGAGTTTCTCGTAGATGCCGGTGGGCAGCAGTACCTTTAACAATTTCATAATATCTGTATATGTGTAATCTCCCATGAGTAACATATCTTTAAGTTCTCTGTGAAAACCGGCAGGGTCTTTATAATGACAGGGTACTAGTTTCTTCATTTCTAACAATTCTAACTTTGTTAAAGGTGTGTAAACAAACACACGTTCCAAGGTATTATTAGTACCTATAACTGGGTGTACTTCTCGTAAGGGATTCTGTCTGTCAAAATGCTCAAAGTGACACATTTTTCTTTCTGGCGGCTGAGCTGGAACATATTGTGGGCCTAAGAAAGCGTTATATTTTCGTCGTTGCTCTAGAATTATTTGAATTAATCTGGTACTTAGGCCTCTCCATCTATTCATAAGTAGAGCTTCTAATGTATCAGGTAAGGGACCTGGATCGGAACGTTGTTGTCTGTATAACGTGATGAGATGCTGAATCATATATATACCAGCTAATTTCTGCTCGTCTGGGGAAAGGTTCAGAAATGTCTGTGCCACGGTATCATCATTGTATGTGTTAGAATTGTCAGCCCATAGTACTGCTGACCGGGCTAGTTCTTGTTCATCCATAGAATGGAGTACATGGTACCCCATTTGTTCTTGAAGCATTTTATCGGTAACTTGAAACAGATGTTCAGGGGAACTTGGTTTTGATATGGCAGAGAGGAAAACTCTCTTGCTTTCTGGACGAATGCCTTTCCTAAGGTAACTTCCCTTACCCACATATGCTATCGTATCTGTAATCGTTTCTGGCTCTTCAGGTCCTTCCTCCCCGGAGGAGTCATTCTTGTCACTTTCTTTTTCTTTTTCATGTATCTCTATTACTGCCTTTCTGATTTTCTTGTACATGCTCGATATACAAGTCATTTTATCATGCTTTCCATCGGCTATATTTTGACCCCACTTGTTTAGTGCGTCCATTTCATCCTGGTCTGCCCCAGGCCTGTCTCGGTCTCTTATTAAGCAATTTATGAAGAAACGTAATATATATGCTTGAGTGTCAACTTTCTGGTGTGCCAGGGCCTCCTTAATACTTTCGGGATTTTCCCCAGTCTGGACAAAATGGTATATACTATCTAGGTGATCTGTCATCCCTGGGAATAACACTAGGTAATCTGTAGCTTGTCGCAAGCGTAGTGATGCTATCAACATTCAATCTTCTTTACCGGGTACGGGATCGTATCTGCAAACTGGAAGACGTTCTTTGAGTATGTCGAGACGGGGTGATTGTGGTGTATGATGCTTCAGCAGGTCTCTAAGGTGTAATCTGTGTGAGGTTGGCGGGGTCTGAAGACCCCCTGTTGCGCCTCCTGAACCAGAGGCTTGAGCATTACTTCTCTGTGGAGTCTGTATATGTATCTGAACTTGTCTCTTACTGGGATCAGGCACAGTCGGATTCGGTATATCAATCTTAGGTGCGGGAAGCGGTGGAGGAGGTGGAACAGGTGGGACAGGCTGTCGAACGGGGGAACCTTGTTGGGGTAATGGCGGGATATGGTCTGGAGGCGGGTTTCCACCTCCGTCACCGTCAGTAGGCGGGACGCGGGCACGTGGAGTGGTGTAAGCGGGTGCTACATCGTCTAGATAGGAAGCAAGGAATATATATTTGGTGGTCCTGTGGTTTACTTTAGTCGGTACCAATGGTGACGGCAGGTTTTTCGGTATTTCTGAAGTGGCTTCAGGCGAACCCTCGGCCACTAAGTACATGCCATTCACATCATTATTTCGCATGCGGTCTACTTGTTCTGCTTTTACTCGGATCCCTTCATTAACTAATTCATTCTCTCGGGCTCTATCCGACTCTTCTCTATGTCTGTCTTCTCTGCGGAGTGCTCTTTCAGCACGTTTATGTGATTCTTTACGCCAAAATTCAATGGCGTCTTTCTGAGATTGTCTGGCTTTCTTTTTCCATAGCGCTTCTTCTACTTTCACGATGCACTCGGCATCCCATGTTCCTGTAACAGGCCATCTATGTCTCTCGTCTAGGTGCTTAGTATAATCTGCCCATAAATCTAGATACAATATGGCATCTAAGCCATGCTTATGGTACATAAAGTTTCCAGGAGTGTCCCTAGGGGGGATAGGAATTTCTTCCTCTAGCATCCCTTTCCTAGTTCCTATCTGTCTTAATTTATTGAAAAACGGCATCTTGTTACTTAGTACTGGATACTCGATACTGGTTATTTACTTTGAACACAGCTAGGTACACAAAAACCACAATAATGTACATCAAACAGTCACTCATACCACGACATTAATCACATGAAAACATTTTGAACATATATCACTACCCTTGATACTAGATGTACTGCTAAACAGTACAGATACACTGTCTAAAACAGTGCAGACCGCGTTTGTGTACCCAAACACGTCTTTACCGGATACATAATAATGCACCCGTCTAGATACGTCCCAGCAATGGTACTCACCGGGAAGCACGGAACGGAAGGCCTCGGAAAACTCGACTGGACTGGACCGGACTGGACTCGTCTCGACTCGACACGTGGATACTTCGGAAACTGGTGGGCCTCTTGACACCTCGGACCTTGCTTCTTTCGGCTAGGCTCTGGTCGGGATCCTCCGCACTCCTTACCGCCTCGTCTGGGTGCTGATTGCAGTCCTCGTCACCTCCGTGGGCCAGAGGGAGATACAGGAAATCCTGCGGGTACGCGTAGTGGTCCGTCTTGACTGATGGCAGGGGGCAAAGGTTGCAACGCACCAACCGGCGCGTAAGGTGGGGGAGGGGTCCCTATTCGGGCGCCAAAATAATGTGGTAAATATTTGATTTACCGTCCTAATTTCTATGCAGGTAAGTACTTAAACAGAAATAACTCAATCGGAAAGAAAGACGCAGAGTCCGTGGTGTTAGAGTTCTTAGGGGTTTTATTCCTTAAAAAGGAATGGTTCTAGAACCGGATATCGGGTTCCTGCCACCACTGGGGTGCAGGAAGGGATAGAGCATAGTTTATTGACAAGACATAACTTTTATACTTAAACCATATAGTGGATACCAATACAGTAGGCGTAACAGCTGAGAGAAACGAGATAACAACATACACGTGTTAGCAATACGTAATCAGAAGGCGTGAACTGGGCGTGAACATAGAGGTGTGTGCGAGAAACGTCACATGTAAGCGTCACAAGTAGGTGGGTACTTGGCAGAATCTTGCAATGTCAGCAGAAATCTGAGGCCTGAATGCGCGCGCAGCTGCATGACGTGTGATTGACGTGGAGCTGGAGGGTGCAGGGGACTTGACATTTACACTAGCGGAAAGAGACAGAAGTCTGGCATGTCAGATCAACTCGTACCTATATCATATCTGATATCTGATGTTTGGGAACTGTATTATCTAGAGGGAAAGGTCTCTTGGGCAGAGGCTATTCTATACTAACTGTTAGTGCGTGTATAAGCGTCTACGTGTCTGCATGAGATGCGAGGGGGCATGGGCCTACCATGGTAACAGAAGCTATGAATTACTTGCACGGAGACAGTGAGGCCGGGCCCTTTGCTCTGCAGCTGGAAGGATGTTTACTTGAACTAGTAGGCAGGAATGTATGTTTGAGGAGCAGAGCAGATAATTCGAAGGTTGAATACAGTCTTGGCAGGCAGCAGGCTGAGCTAAGCGCCGTTAGCCGCACAGGGAGTAAGGCAGAGGTCACGGGTACAGAGGCAGCCCATGCTGAGGCTTTCAGAGTCAGAAGGCAGGAAAAAGGCTCGATGGCAGAATTCAGGGCCTACTTCGCCAGAGCTGAAAAACGTGTAAAGTACACCACAAAAAGACGTTGGCATGGCATACTTAGGAACGGAATATTTAACCCGTTCTGGGTGGATCTGAAAGAGGACATGTTAACGTTGGACGAAAATGTATTTGCGTCTTCATAGCTGGCACAGGAGGGAAGTTACATGCACTTTAAGCTTGTACATGGAGACGGTGGGGTACACGTTAGGGAACATTTCTTGACCATAAAATTTATATTTCCTCACTGGCAAGGGTCCGAGACGCTCCACCGGCCGGGTGGTGGCTTGTGGTGCAATACAACAAACACTCAGAGGCTGTGGCGAGGGTAAAGGGCACATGGGGCTTCTGTATGCCATTGTCTCAGTGGCTGCAGCGAGAGGCACATGAGGCTGCTGTGTGGTCACTCTCCACACCTTGGTTGTTGATTGTTTGTATACACACTGAACCTTAGTGTTCCACTTTATTTTAGGCGCATATGATACACTTATTTAAGGTCTGAAAAATGACACGTGTAAGAATGGCACCGTCCCACCCATATCTGTACCCCCTTACTTACAAAAATTGGAAACCCTCCTCTCCCCCATGTCCAAGTCAACCCTATAAGCTTAACAGCTGTGCGGGCAACCTAGAACCTTGAATAGAGTAAGGGCCCGATGTAGGTAAATCTACATTTACCACTTCATAAATACCGAATCATACCGAATCAGTATTTATGAAGTGGTAAATTAGAGGGGGGGAGATGTAGGTATTTCAGATTCGGTAAATACCGAATCTGTAAGATTCGGTTTTTACCGATTCTGTAAATACCGATTCGGTATCCCCCATTGCTTCCTATGGGCCTTGAAGCCCATAGGAATCAATGGGCATTACCGAATCGGAAATTACCGATTCGGTAATTACCGATTTGTGCAAGGGTGCAGGGGGTGTCACTTTGACACCCTCCAGCACCCCAAAAAAAGGCATGTGAGCCATGTGGCACACAGACATGGCATAGGTGTGCATGCACACCTGGATTCGGTATTTTAACACCCAATTGGATTGGGTGTTAAAATACCGAATCTGAAGGGCCTGTGGGACTGAAAGTAGTCCCACCTACATCCCAAATTTAAACATAGGTAAAATTACCGATTCGGTATTTTTGCGATTCGGTAATTTTACCGAATCGGTAAAATACCGAATCGGACAAAAAAAGGTCCCCTACATCTCAATAGGCCAAATACCGGTCGGAAACAGCCGAAATCGGCCGTTTCCGACCTGTATTTGGTACCTACATCGGGCCCTATATGTCTGTTCCCGCACAGTGCAGCCCTTTGCAATCGTTATACAGTCGGCATGATTTAAGTGAACTAACTCTTCAAAGGGGTGAGGGTTACATTATAGTAGTTAAAGAAATACGGTACCACCGCATGTTCATCCTAATCGGTGCTGCTTGAAAGCTTATTTCCCAAATAAAAACATTGATATAGATCGAGTGGATAGTTTTTGTGTTTGTTTTATATTTATGCCACTCGGGTTTTCCATTCCAGTCTCTACATTTCAGAATGTTCACTGGCATGCTTGCATCTCCATTAACCTGCATGCCTGATTTCTGGGCTGCATTATTCTTGTTCTCCCCGCTGCACTTTGAGACACTCCATGATGGTTTCTGGACAGAGGGAGGAGCAGAGCTGTGGGGAGGACATCTGTGGGAAGGAGAGGGTGAGGGTCACAAACGAGGCGGGGCTTACAGTTTCAAACAGAGCTCTCAAGATTCCAGATTCTACGCGTGAGTAGCTCATACAAAGCAGGGGTGCAATCTGGATTTCGCGGCCGCAAAAGTGATCCCGCGCTGGAACAAAATAAAAGTGAGCGGCCCGCCGCGAAAGTGATCACGGGGCAGTGGGAGGGAATTGAAAGTGATTGCGGGGAGGGGGGTAAAGTAACACGCCGGCAGAAAATGAATGCGAGTGGCCGGCCGCGCGGCAGCAAAAGTAATCGCAGGGAGTGGGTGGGAATTGAAAGTGATCGCGGAGAGAGGGGAAAAGTGACGCGCGCATGAAAGTAGCCAGGTGGCGCCGGAAGCAGCAGCAGTGTTCTGCAACTGCAGGAGCACTGTCTGAGCGGAGGAGTGGCAGCGCCGTGTGTGTGCTGTGTAGTGCGTAGGCTGCCATAAATACAAATTAAAGGAAGGGTGGGAGGGAACAAGCATAAGAGGGGGAGCAGGAAGTGAGGCCGAGCGCGCGCTGGCGAAAGCAGTCTGCTTCTTTCAAGTCTGATGCCAGCTTCGCGCTTGAATGCCTCATATGCACTTGCCATAATCCACATTCCAAAGCCCTCTTGTCAGCCTTTCCTGGAGCCCCTACATAAGTCTCGCTGGAGCAATGCGCAAGCGCATTGGCTCAGCGAGACCAAAAAAGCAGTTTATTCACACCCAATGCATTTCAAGCCTCTCAGGCTCTTCGTCAGGGGTAATTGAAAATAATATACATTAGTACTATATCCACCATTTTCCATAAAAAAATTATTATTATGAATTACAGCAGCTGTAGCTATCACTTATGCGCATAAATTAAATAGTTTACATGTATTGCGCTGTCCAGCTGAAAAAAACCTTTATGCCTCAGAGCAAACTCAATCTCTTTACCTGTGTTTATTGTTACTCTCAATCACCTGCATGCGTAGCACTCCTTCAAACCAACCCCATTGACTACACCCTCCATGTTTACCACTGGTGGAAAAAACAAATGGAAGGAAGGTTTTGCATCGATGTGCAAAAATTGCGGTATGCCCGTAGGATCCGCACATCCTGGCCGCAAAAAACAAAACGAAGTGCGGACTACCGGGCTTCGTTAATATTTAGCCCCCGGGTGGGCCAAGTCCTGGGGGCAATATTTTTTAATGTAAAGGGGGGCCCAGAGGGGCCCCTCAGCCCCGGGGACCGCCACCCCCCAGAGCTTTTTGCAAATATATGGTGGGGGACTCTCAGCCCCGGGGACCGCCACCCCCGGGGCTTCAAATAGAAATTGGTGGGGGGGGCTCAAAGGCCCCCCAAGTCCCGTGGACCGCCACTCCGGGGCTTTATGACAGTATATGCGGGGGACTCATGGTCTCTCTGCAACGCAGCACTATGGCCCTTAATGGAGGTAGCTGGTGGGCTAGTTGCACCCAAGGTACCCTCAGGATCAAGGGGAGTTAATCCCCCAACTTAAAACGCGCCACGTTTGCACAGTGGTGAAGGGAGGGGGCGGGCCTGAGGTGACGTGTGCAAATACACCTTGTGGCACGTTTTAAGTTGAGGAATTAATTCCTCTTCAATCTTGAGGGTACCTGGGGGCCAACTTGTTGAGTGTTGTAAAAAGTGGCCTGGCCTCTGAACGCAGCTCTCTGGCGCATACTGGAGGTACCTGGTGGGCTATTTGGCGCCCAGGGACCCTCAGGATTGAGGAGGAATTAATTCTCCAACTTAAAACGCGCCACAGGACGTGTTTGCAGACATGTAACGTCAGGCCACGCCCCCTTCCTTCACCAATATGCAAATGCGACCCGTGGTGAGTTATATGTTGGGGAGTTAATTCTCTTTCAATACTGAGGGTCCCTGAGGGCCAACTAGCCCAACAGGTATCTCCAGTATGCGCTAGGGAGCTGCGTTGCAGACAGGTGTTCAGAGGCCACGCCCCCTTTTACACCTCTCTGCAACGCAGCCCTGTGGCGCTTACTGGAGGTCCCTAGTGGGCTAGCTTGACCCTAGGAACCCTTAGGATTTAAGGGGACTTAATCTCTCAACTTAGAACGGCAACAGGGCGCGTTAACTCAGTTGTGAAGGGAGGGGACGGGGCCTGAGGGGACGTGTGCAAATACGCCCTGTGGCGCCTTTTAAGTAGGGGAAATAATTCCCCTTCAATCCTGAGGGACCCTGGGGCCCAACTAGCACACCAGGTGCTTCCAGTAAGCGCCACTGCGCTGCGTTGCAGAGAGGTGGTGCAGGCTGTGCCCCTTTTTACACCTCTCTGCAATGGCGCCTACTGGAGGTACCTAGTGGCCTAATTTGCCCCTAGGGACCCTCAGGATTCAAGGAAACTTATTCTCCCAACTTAAAACGGTCACAGGGCGTGCTTACACAGTGGGTAAGGGAGGGGACGGGGCCGGAGGTGACATGTGCAAACACACCCTATAGCGCATTTTAAGTTGGGGAAATAATTCCCCTTCAATCCTGAGGGCCCCTGGGGGCTGACTAGCCCACCAGGTGCTTCCAGTAAGCACAACTGCGCTGCGTTGCAGAGAGGTGGTGTAGGCCGTGCCCCTTTTTCCATCTCTCTGCAACGCAGCTCTGTGGCGCTTACTGGAGGTACCTAGTGGGCTTCTTGGACCCTAGGGACCCTCATGATTCAAGGGGACTTTATCGCCAACTTAAAATGCCCACAGGGCGTGTTTGCACATATGTTAACTCAGGCTCCCCCTCCCTTCACCAGTGTGCAAATGCACCCTGTGGCATGTTTCAAGAGGTAGTTTTAATCCCCATGCTCTATTATATACTAGAGTCTTACAGAGGAGGTCATGCTAATCACAGGGGGACCCCAACCCATAGTGTTCTCTAGTGTATGTAGGTGTTTTCACTGTATTTTAATTGACTTTTGACATAGCACTGGCTCTAGGACTGGTTAGTCAGACTCCGTTACCACCAGTATCCCTCTGCAAAAGTTGAGGGTACAGGATGATTTTGCAACAAGGCTTATTTCTGCTCTTCTGTTTGTTCTTTCTGCACGTTTTCCTTCTTCCTGCACTTTTCTTCGCCTTTGAGGACTTCTGTTGCTTCTTTCTACATTTTCTTTATTTCTATGCGTTTTTTCTTCTTTCTTCACATGTCCTATCTCTGTAGGCATAGTTAGAAATGAGCATTTAAAAAACCTTTGAAATTCACTATAAAAAAACATTGGTTTCAGGCACGTTATAGTTAGGAATTAGCATTTAAAAAACCTTAGAAATTCACTGAAAAAAACATAGGTTTCAGGGGCGTTATAGTTAGCTGGATATTTCACTCGTACAAAACCATTGAAATTCCCCCGTTATAGTTAGTTCAGCTAACTATAACTCGCGCGCCTGCAGTGCACTGCTGATGATGTCACATATTATATCACTCATGACATGGTCAGTGACATCACTCATGACATCACTGATGGCATCTCAAAAGACATCACTGATGACATCATCCTTGTGATAGAGTGGGAGACCTCCTCTCACCCTAAAATAACATTTGATACACACACTCCAAAAATACAAACTAACATTTACAAAACAATGCACATACCAATACCAGTTACAACACACATATTCAGTAATTCCAAGATCTACAGACACATCCACTCATTCATCAATAGTCCTATACAGTCAATCATACATGTATTCATACACCTACAAGCCCTGTTACACACCACCACTCATCTTTAGAGTTACTCAAACACATACTCACACATGCAAAGTATCAAACATCCATCTACTTGCATATACAGTTATACACACACACTACCACACTTACTTCTACTGAAACTTACATATACTTACTCTCTTAAACAAAGACTTAAAGAAACACTCACTTATTTCTACAGGAACTCTTCCAATCTCTCACTCTCACATATACTCACTTATATATATCAATACTCACATATACTAGTTTAAAACATATGTAGTTACTCATAAATACACTATTGAGACAGTCATTCACTGACTAACACACCTATACACACTATCATCCACCTATATAGTCCTGCATACATGCTGTCTTCAACACATACAAACAGTGAGTCACTCATTCATGCATCTATGCACTAAGTAATACCCCCATCGAACCATACAGACACTCATCCATCTACTTCATATACAGTTATACACACACACTATCACAGTTACTTCTACTGAAACTTACATATACTTACTCTCTTAAACAAAGACTTAAAGAAACACCCACTTATTTCTACAGGAACTCTTCCAATCTCTCACTCTCACATATACTCACTTATATATATCAATACTCACATATACTAGTTTAAAACATATGTAGTTACTCATAAATACACTATTGAGACAGTCACTCACTGACTAACACACCTATACACACTATCATCCACCTATATAGTCCTGCATACATGCTGTCTTCAACACATACAAACAGTGAGTCACTCATTCATGCATCTATGCACTAAGTAATACGCCCCACCGAACCGTACAGACACTCATACTGATACTCAAAAAACTAACTAATAACCCATATAGACACTCATGTAGCTACTCACCAACCCATGCAGCCACTTATACACAAAGTGAGAGACTGATACAGATATATACATATTTAAACATTACTCACTAACCCATGTATTTCCTAAATTACACTTAATCAGTCAGTTATACAATCAATTTTACAAAAAAATCATCCATTTATACACTTATATACCCATGTATTCTTCCATCAACCTTGAGATGTACATATATAAACATGTTTATTTTTCAGAAAAACACACATTCACTGGATGATGTCATTTGAGATGTCATCAGTGATGTCATGAGTGATGTCACTGACCATGTCATGAGTGATGTAATATGTGACGTCATCAGCAGTGCATTGCGGGAGCGCAAGTTATAGTTAGCTGAACTAACTATAGCGGGGGAATCTATGGTTTTGTACGAGTGAAATGTCCAGCTAACTATAACGCCCCTGAAACCTATATTTTTTTAGTGAATGTGTATATATATATATATATATATATACATATATATATATATATATATATATATATATATATATATAGATAGATAGATATGTGTACTTACCATCTATATCTGCTTCCAGCACCTGTAAGAGAAAAAGATACGAAAAGGCTTTAAGACAAGAAATAGACTACTAATCCAATACTACATAGTAGGTGCAGTCAGCAGCAGTTACGGAATGTAAAGAACTAAATAATGAAGTAGGCCTTAACTCTATCAAACAAGGCTAAGGGGAGCAGCTAGACCACTGTGTATTAAATGTAATTAAGGTCTGTTGGGAGGAGGTTTCGGTATTAAGAGAGAGGGCATTAGAGTAAGAAGTAGTAATCCTGTGCTTGTATTTACAGGTGTTCATGAGAATCCTTGCCGGGTTTCGAATGAGGAGAACACAGCAGTGCTAGTCTCTCTTGGTGTCCCATCCCCCTTTCCCCCTCTTCACTGTGAGTGAATACAATTTATTGCAGTGAAGTCTGGGATTTGGGACTTGCTCTTCTGCTCCTGTGGAAGCCAAGTTCCTTAAGGTGCGTGGTACTTGAAGACTTGATAGATTGAAGTGCCAACTTCTAACTTCCACTTGGGCAGAATGGCGGAAGGTTTTGACGTTAATACTTTAGCGACAGTATTAGAGGTGATACAGAAAAAGTTATGTGAATCTATGGAAGAGAATAAGACCCTAAGTGATGAGGTTAGGAAGTCTAGTCAGGAAGCTATTTATCTTCGTCAGAGTTTCGACTAATTAGTTAAAAGGGTTAATCCAAAGGTTAAGGAGCAAAAGCCCCAACAGTTTTGCTTAGCGGCCCCTTAGAGGTTTAATAGTGACCCTCATAAGTCTCAAATTGTTCTCGCGCAGTGTTCATTGCATTTCCTGTGTAGGCCCAGAATATTTAAGGAGGATCAATTCAAGGTAGCCTTCATGCTGTCTTACCTGAGGGGAGATGCAGCAGCCTGGTCGATGCCACTGGAAAATTGCAATGATCCAATTTTATATAACTTTACGGAATTTAGGATGGAGTTTCTTCGACGCTCAAAAATGCGAACAGTATCTCAGACTACTGATAATGAACTGCTAGATCTCAAGCAAGGAAATCGAGAGCTGATTGCATACCTCGTACAATTTAACAAACTGATTGCCGAAACCAATTGGCCTGAAGCCAAGAGAGCAGCCATTTTCTATAGAGGCCTCAAGGATGAATTAAAAGATGATCTGGCCCAAATCCCTTAAAGACCCACAGATGTTTCCAAATTAATCGATTTGGTACTACAAATTGATCAACGGTAAAATGAGAGGAAGAGTGAGCTTCGAAAGGATCTTCGACCTTTGCCTCCTAGATTTGACAGAATTAAGCTTGACACCAGTAAAACCAGTGAATCCACGTCAGGAGAAAAGCCTATGCAAATCGATTCGGTGCGAGGTCACTTGACCAAGGAAGAGAAAGAAAGACATAGAAGTAGAAAACTGTGTATGTAATGGAAATTCCGGACATTTCGTCAAAGAGTGTCCTAAGAAGTCTAAAAACAATTTTTGGGTAAAAGACAGGCCCCACCAGTAAAAGGGGTTACTCTGGTGGGTGCTTCATATAAGACGACTCCAGACACACAACTTATCGTGATTACTACACAATCTTCCGCCCCCATCTGACTATCTCCAGTTTGATCAAATTTGGGGATACTGAAGTGGAGGAGGTTTTTGTCATGATTGATTCTGGTGCTACTGGAAATTTGTGCAATATAAAATTTGCCAAGTCACTTGGAATTCATTTTTTTAAGAAAGACAGGCCAGAGCCTGTTTGAGCAGTGGACGGAACCAATCTACTTACGACACCAAAGAAATTACTTTGATGGAACCCGGTCAACATCGAAACTTGTTGGAATTCAGTCTCATTGATGCCCTGCAATTTCAGTTTATACTTGGACTACCATGGCTCACCGAACATAATTCGAAGATACATTGGGCTAGTAGGACTGTGGAACCGAATTCGGAATACTGTAAGGAACAATGTTATCACTCGTGTGACAGGTACATCAACCATCACCACCGTCTCTATTAGCTACTCAGAATTGCATAATTTGCGCTCTAGAAGTTCAAGAGATACCCAGCGAATACCAAAATTTGGTATCTGTTTTCGATGAACAAGAAGACAAGAAATTGCCCCTGCATCGTGAATACGATTGCAAGATCGATTTGGAACCCAGTGCTTCCTTGCCATGCAGCAGAATCTGTGCTCTCTGGGAAGTGGAAAATAGTAATTTGAAGTACCTTGCAAATGGATTCATACGACCCTCCCACTCCCATGTCTCATCTCCTTTGTTTTTCATCCCCAAGAAGGATGGAAAACGTAGGACTTGTATAGTCTGTAGAGCCTTGAATTTAGTCACCAAGAAGAACTGTTACCCTCTGGCCCTGATTTCGGAACTCTTTGATCATGTAAAGGAAGCTAATGCATGTACCAAGCTGGATTTGAGAGGGGTCTACCATTTGGTGAGGATGGCAGAGGGCGATGAGTAGAATACCGCATTTCGAACCCGATTTGGTCTGTTTGAGTATCAGGTCATGCCTTTCGGCCTGTGCAACACTCCTGCAGCGTTCCAGCATTTCGCCAGCGACATTCCTAGGGAGTATTTAGATCGCTTCAGTCATATACATCGATGATATCCTTATCTTCTCTGCAAATTTGGAGGAACATGTTTTGCATGTGCGAGCGATTGTGGAAAGATTGCTCGAAAATCAAGTCTGTGTTAAGCTGGAAAAGTGTGTATTTCATCCCACTTGAGTGGAGTTTTTTGGCTTCATTTTGTCTCCAGATGGAGTTTTTTGATAGATGACACAAAGGTGAGAGCGATTAAGGATTTGCCTTCTCCCCGAAATGTAAAAGAAATGCAAAGTGTTATTGGTTTCGCCAATTTTTAAGGCGCTTTATCTTCAATTTATCTGAAAAGGTTAGCCCTCTTACTCGTTTACTGAAGAAGAAGGAGAAGTTTGTTTGGAGTACTGAGACTGAAGAGGCTTTACAGTTACAGAAAAACACCTTTACCACGGCTCCGGTTCTGCTGCATCCAGATCTAGAGGAGCTGTTTTTTGTTGAGGCGGACGCTTCCAATTTGGCCATCGGTGGAATCCTGTCTCAAAGGCACAAGAAAACTGGCAACTCCATCCGGTGGCCTATCGGTCCAGAAAGTTAACTGCAGCAGAAGTCAACTATGCCATCGCTGATCAGGAACTGTTGGCAGTAAAAGATTCCTTTCAGGAATTAAGGCATTATTTATTGGGAGCGAAGCATGAGATTTCGGTCTTTACCGACCATAGAAATATGCAGTTTTTAAAGTCCGCTAGAACACTTACCACCAGACAATTGAGATGGTCACTTTTCTTTGCAGATTACAATTTTGTTTTGACCTGTAAGTCAGGTTCTAAGAATGGAAAGGTTGATGCCTTGTCTCGAGTCGATAAGGGAGAAAGTGAAGCGCTGTCTAAAGAGGGATTGATCATTCCAGAAGAAAAAATCATTGGAACCACTCAATACAAAGATCTGAAGGAAAACCTTAAGAATTCCCTTTCTGGAGAAGAAAGGTTAAAATGGGTTGAAGAAGGCCCTGGAAGGGAATTAAAGGATGTAAAACTTTATTTTCAAGGAAGCCTTTATGTTCCAATCGAAGATTTAAAAAAAAAGTCATTCAGCATTGTCATGATAGTCTATTGGTTGGGCAGAAAGGAGTGAGGAAAACTTTGGAATTGATAAAACGAGAATTTTGGTGTCCGGATATGGAAGCTCAGGTGAAGCAGTATGTGGCAGCTTGTGAACAGTGTGTCAAGGGAAAGGTCATCAGGAAGGCTCCACAAGGTTTGCTGATGCCTTTGCCCATAGCCCCGTATCCATGGCATACAGTCTCCATGGACTTCATTGTAGAGCTGCCATCCAGTCAAGGGTATTCCACCATTTGGGTGATAGTTTACCATTTTTCTAAGATGAGTCATTTTGTCCCGCCGAAATCCCTCCCCAACTCTGCACAGTTGGCCACTTTATTCTCACAACAAGTAGTGAAGGTACATGGAATTCCTAAAGTGGTGATTTCTGATCGGGTCCCCAGTTTTTTCACATTTTTGGAGGGTCTTTTAAAAAGATTGGAAGTCTGTTCTCTTTGTCAATGGATTTCATCCCGAGACCGATGGGCAAACCGAGAGGGTAAATCAGGACCTGGAGTAATATCTGCGCCTATACCTGATTGATCAGGAAGGTGATTGGCCAAATCTGATTTGAGCAGCTGAGTTCACCTATATTAATGCAGCACACTGTTCCACTGGGTATTCCCCATTCTTTTTAAACTCAGGCAGGCATCCTAACATGTTAGTTGGGAAACAGGAGAGTGAAGTTCCGGCAGTGGTAAGAGATTTGCAAAAGGCCTATCAGATTGCCAGAGATAATCTAGTGAAAGCTAAAAGTTCCTTTAAGAAGCCGGCTGACAAATAGAGGAGAGGGAATCCTGTTTGAGTCAGGTGATGTAGTTTGGATCTCCACTCCCAATAAGCGCTTAAAAGGAAACTGAAAATTCCAACCTCGATTTTTGGGACCTTTTCAGGTAAAAAAGATGGTTAGCCCTGTCAGTGTAAAGATTAAACTCCCCTCTAAGTTAAGAATACATCCAGTGGTCCACTTATCCTTGATTAAAAGAAATCCACCAGATTTGAGAAAAGATCTTCCACCAGCCCCTGTTCAGTTCCAGTTAGAAGAAAAATTCGAAGTAAAACGAATGTTAGATTCTAAAGTAAAGAACAGGAGGTTATTTTACCTTGTAGACTGGAAGGGTTTTGGTCCATAGGAGAGGTCCTGGGAGCCCAGTACTAATGTTCATACCCCTAGGCTGATTTGAGAATTTCACAAGGCCCATCCAAAGAAGCCTAAAGAGGGAGGAGAAGGGGTTTTGGTGGGTGGTACTGTCAGGACTGGTCGATTAGGATCTAGATCTGCTTGTTATCAGCCACTCTTTGGTCTAAATTAAGAGATTGTTAAGTTACCCATTCAGCAAGAGACACAGTGTCATATCTAAGAGGCTCTTTCGAGCGTGTTCTAAGTATGCTCATCATAGTTCAAGGCGGAATTCCAAGAGGGCGGCTGCCATCTGTTTAGATGTCAGGACTCACGGGTATTATGACCCCGGGGTTATATAGCGCTATATAAATCGAAATAAATAAATAAATAAATAAATATGTTTCCTCCCTATAACGCAGTCCTGGCCACCATCTCCTCTTCACTAGATTCCAAAAAGCCTGTTAATTCTTTAAGTTGGGGTGCTTGTTGGCATCGTTGGAATTCCAAGATGGCTGCCAACATGCACATACTGCGACAGCATTCTTTTTTATTTTAAAATTTTTATTGAGAATACATGTGTAACAAACAAACAGAAGGCGAGGCATATATAATAATATGAGGTAGAATAAGACAACACAAATTAGCAAAACAAAGAATAAGATGAACCAGTCAGGGTACAAATCACAGGACAAGCACATTAATACAAAGGAAATCAGAGGGATTTACACATCCATATCCAAATGAGACATAACTGCACCCCAAATTTGCTGCCCCAATTTCCTTTTCCGGCTGCCTTTCAGAGCATATAGACTGTACTCGATCTTGAACATAGCAAAAAACCTCGCCCGCCAGGCATCAAATGATGGAGCATGTTTTTGCAGCCAGCAGGAGGCTATACAAAGCCTAACCACAGCTGTAGCTACAAAGATCAGATAAAGAGCATTGCTGGGTATAGTATCCGCAAGTACACCCATCTCTACCCCCAACAAAATCTGCATAGGTGACAACTGTATGGGTGCTCCCAAAATCACAGGTAAAAACTTGCCCACCTGCTCAAATAAGCTCCTCAACTGCACACATGAGTAGAAAATATGTACCACGTCAGCAGCTGGAGCCCCACAGCGAAAGCATTTCCCCTCCTGATCCCCACCCCATTTTGCTATTTTATCAGGTGTCAAGTACAAATAGAAAATGGTCTTGTAGTGTTGGGCAGCTAAGTTCGCAGACATAAATAGTCGTCCGGCTAACTCAATAGTAGTCTCAAGCAGTATGCCTTGACATCCTAATCTATTCTCCCATTTACAAGTATGAGCTTCCAAATCGTTAGACATTATATCAAGCATGAGATTATAAAGCGTACCAATCCGTGCCGCTTTCTTATTTGTTTCAATGAGGGGGTTAGGTGTTATATTCAAGCGGGTCTTCAATAGATAATCCCTAATTTGCAAGTATTTTAAACAATCCGATCGAGGAAGCTGATATTGCTCCCTAAACTGATCAAACGATTTTAGCCCACCTTCCATATATAAGTCGCCAACCATAGTAATGCCTTTGGCCTGCCAGTTATACACAACTCGATCCCAGAATAAACTGGGGAAAAAGATCGGAGCTATTAATGGCGTATTCCAAGAACCTTTTTCTACCATGTATATCTTTTTAATGGCTTTCCATACTTTATATGCAGCTATGTTATGTTATGTTATTTAAAATTTATAAAGCGCGCATACGCCCAGAGGCTTCTTGGCGCTGGAAAGAGATAAAAAACATAACAAGGGTGGATCAACGAAAGTCTCTATTTCAAATATGCCTGTGTGAATAAGTGAGTCTTGAATGCCTTTCTAAAGGCAAGAAGATCCTTGCTCTGTCGAAGGGCTAGCGGCAAAGAATTCCACAGGGTTGCTGCTAAAAAATGAAAACTGCTGCCTCCCTGTCGTTTTTTCTTAAAGCGAGGTACCTCAAGTAGGTCTTTGTGGGCTATGAGAACCTTAAATCTTGTGCGCTTATAATAGCTCCAGTCCAAATTCAGAAACAAACTTTTTTTACTTCATTGCCTAGAAGCATATAATATATAGAGGGCGATTCGGCTATGTCTATCGGCCCTACCCCAGTGAGCAGTATATTCATGTGTTGAAGGGTACACGCGTAATAAAACAGAGTAAAATCAGGTACAGCCCACCCAACTACAGCCCTGGGTAAGACCATATACCGCTTTGCTCTGCGAGCTTTTCCGCATGCCCATATGTATCTCATACACAAAAACTGGAGTTGTGCAAGATTAGCACGAGGTATCTCCAGGGGCACGCATCTAAAAAAATATAGTATTTTTGGTAAGATCATCATTTTTAGGACATTACATCTACCTACCAACGATAGATGTAAACATTCACATTGCTCTAATTGATTACGAATCCCAGTCATCCGCTTACCTCAATTAGACTCAACCAGTGCGGACGCCGAAGCCCTTATCCGCACCCCCAGATACGTCAACTCTTGCAAAACCCTTTGGTCTATATAAGAACCAACATTGACACATAAGATTTGTGTTTTGGCTGTATTTACTTTATAGCCCGATAATGCCCAGAATTCTGCCGCCAGATGTTCAATCTCCTGCATTGCTGCTGCTGGTTTAGGGGAAACCACAGCTACATCATCAGCATATGCGAAGACGCAGTACTCTTGTTGTTGTATTATTACTGATTGTATCCGAGGACTGTTTTCGATCATCTTTAAAAATGGGTCAATGTATAATTAGAATAAAAGTGGGGAGCAGGGACACCCCTGTCTTGTTCAACGCCATATAGACACTGATTCTGATTGGAGCCCCATGGTACAAATCCTGGCTACTGGTTGATGATATAGCGTCTGCAAGGCTATAATGAACTGTGGCCCAAACCCACGGCATCTCATCAGAGCCCATAAAAAGCCCCAGGAAACTTGATCAAAAGCCTTCTCGGCATCTAGTGATATAAGGCTGAGGGCTTCGCCAGTACCATTAGCATGATCAAATAAAGTTATTACCCGATTAACGTGGTTTGTTGTTCCACGATCGGGAATAAATCGTGCTGTGGTATTGACACCAATGGAGTAATCACTCCCGCCAACCTAGTCGCCAGAATGTTTGAATAAATTTTACCGTCCGTATTCAACAGAGATATAGGGGGGTATGATGCCGCCCGATCCACAGTTTTATCCTTTTTTTTAAACACCACAATGCTGGCCTCATCCCATGACTTAGGATAAGCGCCAGTCGGAGCTCGCCTAAATACAGCTAACATATCCTCCTTTAAAACATTGAAAAAACTTTTATAAATCTCCAGCTGAAGTTTATCAGGCCCCGGTGCCTTACCAGCTGCTAACCCATTTATTGCCGGCTCTAATTCGGAAATCGTAATAGGAGCCTCCAGTCTCGCTGCGTCCTCCTCCCCAAGATCCTGCTCACAATACAGCTGTAATAGTATTGCACCTTATTGACTGTCATAATATTCGCTAGCATATAATGTTTCATAAAACTGCTTAAATACATCCAGTATTTCAGTCTCGTTCTCTACCAAGCGCCTGCTGGAGTCGACAAGAGAGTTGATTCTTTGGGCAGCTTCCTTAGATCTGAGTTTTTGGGCCAGGCACCTGCCACTTGCTTCCCCATACTCATAATTCAACTGCCGCTTGATAACTTATTTTTTAGCCGCCTCTTGGTTCCATTGGAGATTTATTTTTGCCTTACAACGGGCGACTTCCGTTGTTAAGTCTCCAATGTCAATGCCTGCCTGTATACCCTGCACAAGCATCTCTTCAGCCAATATGAGGCCCTGATATAATTCCTGTAGTTTTAGCCCCAGCTGTTTTTGAGTATACAGCCCAAAACTAACAACCTCCCCCCTAAAAGCGGCTTTAAAAGCACCCCATACATAACCCATCTCAGTACTCCCCCTATTGTTCCGAAAAAATTCAGTAATCCAATCCTTCATATAGGCATGAAATTTTGGGTCAAGCAACAGTTTATGATCAAAAGAAAAACCCCAGGCTTAATAGCTACCCCAATGCCGGCTAAGGTTAAAACAACCAGGCCATGGTCGTGTAACCCTTGGGTAGACCTGAATACACGCATCAGTCAGCAAATGTTGCGGAGCAAAAAAATAATCCAGCCTCACCAGCTTCTGGTGAGGAGAGGAAAAAAAAGTGTATCCAGGATCACTACCCCCAAGTGAGGCCCATGAATCTACCAACCCATGTGCAGAAATAAGTGATTGAAGTGACTTAAAGACTTTTGGTTTCCTGCCAATATACTTATAGCTTGCATTGCCCAATACATTTGGTTGTAAGTTTATATTTAGGTCGCCACATATAATTACAGGAGTTGGCCATGCCGCTAACTCAACATTAAGAAAGTCTAAAATTGTGGCCTCGTCTAAATTAGAGCCATATATAGAGCATAACGTAAATTTTGACGACCCTACAACACACTCAGCTATTGCCCATCTGCCAAGTTCGTCCGTCAATATCCAACCTGTATTCCCAATATGTTTTTTTACCAAAATTGCAACACCACGAGATGTGCAGGCTTGTTTAGTACATGGCACTACATTATAGCCCAACTCAGTTAACAGTTTCCGTTTAGCCCATACTATATGCGTCTCCTGCAAACAAATAACATCAATGTACCCAATCTGATACTCTTAACCCGCCATCAGTCTCTACCATAGCAGCATAAACAAAAGGCCTGCTGTCAGCAGTCTAGTCTTTTAAGCCTCTGAATAGCTGGTGAAGTGTTCTCCAACATTCTACTGTGCACTTCACTGAAGAGATTTGAAGAAGAGCATCTGAAAATCCTGCGTCCTGCTAGCTAGCTAGGGTAGTTTGCGGAATATTCTGGGTTACCTTCGCCGGTACCCTTATATCCCCTTCAGATAAAAGGTTAGTGGATTCAAAGAATAATATTAGTAAAAATTCTCTGTGAGATGAAATAGTTCGTAACACTTTAATGCTAAAGTCTTGTTTAATGAAATGCGCAAGTAGGGAGTATCATCTCTTAGTAAAATATCACTAGAGAAGAGGAGAGCTATGTGAAGAGCTTATTTCTTTCTTATTCTAGAGTTGTTGTTCTTCTGCCTGCCGGATGCATACTCAAAGCATCGTGTCAGACAGGAAACTAATTAAATATTTCTTCTAGGTTAAAGGAGCAGAAAGGTATGAGAATAACTGGGGATTCTTTTTTTCTTCGTGTTTAAGGCCGGCAGTTAATTAATTTTTTAAACTCCAAAATCCATTTGACAAAGAAGTGACCTTTTCTCACACCTTTTCTCACACATCGTGTCTGGTGAATTCATTCTGGCTGTCAGATGAATTATGGTTTTAGACACCAGCAAGCAGTCTAAAAGCTCTGCGTTTAAACAAAGTTAATACTAAGAAGAGCAAGTGAAATTAATCATTTAAAATACCTTCTTCAATGAATATTTAACAAGAAGACTAAATAATTTAACCTTAGTTCATACTTTCCAAGGCTAACAAATACTAAGGTGTATAAAACGAGCGTTTAAAAGACTTTATTTGCAGGGAAACATTTTATGAGCATACAAGAACTCAATAGTTCAATAAACATATTCTTGCTGCGAGAAGAAGATTAAAGCTACATCAAGGCAGAACAGAAACCCCAATACAATTCCTCACTCATCTCTCTTTTTAGTAAGTCACCTGGAATAAGGGAAAGTTAAGAAATCTTAGAAGAATAAAAATACCCTCACACTTACCTTATTTCCTCTCTAGTAGAAGGGGTTCAGGAGGAATCCAGTGTAGAGCAAATCTAGGAATACAAGAAGAGAGTAGAGGGAAGACTTCTCATTATACAATGCTAATAAAACAGTGAGAAGTAGGAAGAGGAGCGAGCTTCCCTAGATATTCTGGTAAGATAAGAATTTTATAGTAAAAGTAAAGAAAGCACAACAGTTATAAAGTTGCTGTCAGTATAAAATAATTGTAAAATGTTGACAGACCTGTCAGAAGCAGAAGAACCAGAAGAAGTTAACAACACAGAACAGGCAGATCCTGGGAGCAGTCTCTTCTCTGTCCATCCCCCTTTCCCCCCTTAGAACTTACCTGTGACGGAACTAGAAAACCTAACAGGGAGAGTTCTGAGTAGGGCATTGGGCTCTTGCGTCATCCTGCTCATGTGAAGGTTATAGTTTACAAGTACCTTGCCCTGAAATTAGTTCCCCGTGAGTTCTCAAGTGTCTTGCCCTAAAGTAAAGAGTAGCATTCTTCTCTCTCGTACTCTATGTGCGTTGCACACTTCAACCCGTCGCGCATGAGTTTCCTGACGAATTTCTTCAGGGGAGTAGTGTTTGCTGTTTATCGCTGCTCTGCCTGATAATCTCTAAACGTTTTGCAGCATTTCCTTAGGAATAATCTTGAGCCCAGTCACCAGGTATTTAGGTGTTCGTCTATTCCTGAATCTGGTGAGTTCCCAGTTTGGAAGCAGGTTTATTGAAATTTCATAGAAGGATTATGCATTTTTCCTAAGAGGTGCCTGTTACTTCTCTCTGTCAGGCAGCCTCCAAAAGATAGTAATTACTGAGCTTGTTGAGAAATTTGAGAGAGTAGAGAATTGACAACAATATTCGAAGCAGATAAATATTTTTGGGAAGTGAGCTTGCTCGCAGTTCGAACAGTCAACGCTGAGAACAATATTCGAGACAGATAATATGTTGGAAGTGAATTTGCTGCACAGTTAAAACAGTCTACTCTGAGAACAATGTTCGAGGCAGATAAATATTCTGGAAGTGAGCTTGCTGCACATTTAGAACAGTCTACTTTCAAACTACGACACTATACAGCAGTAGATCTAAATATAGCAAAAGAGGACTGCCTCCCTAAGTCCGGGACGGTGGCACAAGCATCAGAGGGAGGATGGTGGCAACAAATGGGGTGGATTCTGGACATGGTGAAACTTGCTAAATCAGCACAGTGAAAGATAAATTATTTTCAGATGCTATAGCAGATCTCATTTGCGTATCGTTCCCAGAAATTCCCGGCGCTCAGGTGCCCTGTGAGCTTATGTGTGCCTCATTTATTGAGAGACTCTAAATTGGGGGTAAACATCCTCTGGGAAAGAGTCCTGTTGGCTATGGAGAGAGTTGTGGGGAGCATGGAGAGCGTCGCAGGTGTGGTCAGGGTGGTGTGAAGAACAGGTCTGGCATCACAGATGGGCAGGAGCTTCGCATTGGCGGTCCCCAGGGCCAAACAATGCTTGCGGTGCAAAGAGGCTAGCTGGCAGCGGCTTGTGCTAATTTTCAGTGTGAGCTGCGCGGTCTCAGTTTGAATGGGCCCACTTGTGGTCACAGAGAGCCCTAAAGCTTGATTTTAAGAGCGCAGAGCCATACCAAGGGTCCAGGACCTGAGGGGCACCAAATGGGGGTCATGAAGTCTCATCAGCTGGGTCCAGGAGTTAGTTGAGGAGCCTTTTATAACCCTGAGGGACCAGCAGACTAGCTCTCTGAGTCAATTTGGGGTCCTGGTTTCAAGATGAAGTTCCAGGTCTAGGTCTTCTTCCTCAGGCAAGAGGTCAGCAGGTCAGCACAGCAGGGCAGCAGTTCATTTAGAGCAGCAGTCCAGTAGAGTGGCAGTCATTGTAGCAGCACATCAGTCCTTAATCCTGGCAGAGTGTTCACAGGCCCAGAAGTGTACTAAAGAGTTGGTGTATGAGGTCATTCTTTCATATACAGTTGTGCCTTTGAAGTGCAGAGAAGCTTCTAGAGGCATGCCTTTGAAGTGCACAGATGCCCTGCCTTCCCTGAATTCAGACTAAGTACAGAGGGTATGCAGCCCTTTGCGTGGAGACAGGACACAACTTATTCAGATGTAAGTGGGGCTGGGTGCAGCTCCTCCCACCTATCCTGCCAGTGATTGCCCATCCAGTCAACCCTAAGCTCTCTATTGTGTGTGGCTGTCTAGGAGGAATACACTAAGCCCAACTGTGAGCAATACCCAATCATGTGACCAGAGACAGGCTGCCGGCACCAAATGGCTAACACAAGAAAATGCCAATTTTCTAAAGGTGTGAATCAATAAAGGGTTCTGGCCCTTAATCAGTAAGGCTGGACCAAACTAAATACCCAATAACAGGAAGCAATGCCAGTACTGATATATTATTCTTCAACTCACTCAAACCCAATCACTTGTGACACTCATAGTGATTGAAAAAATTAATTAATATAAATGTTTTTATTTTATTTTTAAATACAATTTATTTTTAAATAGAAGGACTGTCTAGTATATGCTATTACTTTCATGAGCCTTGTCTGTGTTTTATTTTTGGCGAAGCACAACAATAATTACACAAAACAAATATTTACAAATGTGACGAAAACACATACTAATTTTTCAAATGCATATGAATTTGAGTGAGCTCAAATTCCTGAGTGATTAAAGGAAGAAAAATAAAGATTACAAAACCCAAGGGAAAGGTTAGAAACAGAAAACAAAATTCAGTTTAAAATACACACAAACCCAGAGGGAGGTTTCGGTCAAACAGTTAAGATATTCAGGTCACAAGAGAGGCATGTTTCATTATTTATTGTACAGTTGTTGAAGACCTGATACTACTTTTTCAAGAAGCAAAACTTGTTTGAACACAAAAAAGAAGGTCTACGCAATTTAAACCCAATACACTATTCAGAGGTTTTCCTCAAGACCTGGAATTTAGAGCTAGAAAGAAAACAAAAAACAAAAAGTGCATATGTTTAGCATCAATGATCTCTTATAAGCACTCCAAGCTGCTTTACCTTTCAATTTTCCTTGTCAATGGCATTCCTTGTGCCTGACTACGTTTGCAAAAACAATTCAAGCAGAAATGATGCATCACTAGAAAGTTTGAAAAATGAAGACAAAAGAAAGCCTATTAAAAAATCTAAAAGTATGCCATCTGTCAAGCTGCTGCTGACAAAACCGTGGCTAAACTCGTTTTTACCTTGTTTATAGAACATGTGTTGCGTCCAAACCGGGTGGGCAATTCACCACAACACCTCCAGCTACAACAACAGAAACCACTGTTTTCACCATTGCATATGCCTAGGTGGTATCAGAATAATTAGAAGACAATACCAGTTAGCGTATCTTGTTTGTTCCACTAGCCACAACAGGCATGTCCATCCAACAGCGCAAAGTGTCAATATCACTTCGGATTCAATCTACTGAAAACACAATAGTACGCAGCCGATTACTATGCGGATTCACATGTGGAGCGAGAGGAGGGTTGGCAGCGTGTTTTATCGTATTACCTTTAGACTGGATCGGTGGTCCGCATTCGCTCAACGTCCTGCCACTCAGGCGAATGTTGGATTCAATCTACTGAAAACACAATGGAAAGCTGCCAATTACTAAACGCAGTCCGCATGTGAAATGAAGGGGGGGGGGGTTTTAGGCGGCGTATTTTATCGAATTACCTTTAAACGGGATCTTTGGACCTCATTCACTCGTGGCCCTCAAATTCAGGCAATTTCATTTACAGAGTACCTGGGCGCATTTGTTTGCCGTCCTCGGCGAGGCCGTGTCACGTGACGTGAAGGTTTTTTTTCAACAGTGCTTTATTAGCAATGACTCAACCGTGACTTTTCTCGGCTTATAATTCTGTGGACTTCGTCAGAGGGCATCAAAAATGGTTTTGATTCAAAAACGTATAGGTCTTAATGTCGAAAGATCGCGAGAACTTTCTTCCGCCTGTTTTGAAAAAATTATGGTAATAACTCTATTCAGCCTTTTTAGGTCTCGGCTAGCGTAGGCTGGTCAAATGCCTAGTCTCGCTGGCGAGATTTAATGACTCTGAGTAGCGAGGTTAAGCCCCGCCCCTATTCTCCATTGACTGGCCTCCTAAACAGCGGCCAGCCATTGGAGAAGAGGTCTCAGTGACGTTCTCTTTTCAATCTAAGCCCAGTCTTTTTCGGATTGGGGGGGCGTGTTTTTGACTTTCTTTCTACCTAGTGACGTTCCCAGTCAAAAACACACCCCCCAGTCTGAAAAGGACAGGGTTTACAGACATGCGAGCGCTTGTTATTACTTTGAACTGCTTGTTTTATTTACTTGACCTCAGAGAGAAAGTAAAGCAAAAGTGAAATAATATCGGCAATAATTTAAACCACCCTCTTAAAGCAGGACAGACATGTACGTGCGAGCCCGAGCCTGTGCAAGCCAGGTCCCCGTGTGTTGCGCTAGTTCTGTGCCTGTGTTCTCACGCCCCATACACAGCCGCCCCTTCGAGCCCCCCATCCCCTGACAGGCCCCCTTTGACAGGGCGGGCTCTGCGTGCAGCGCTGCACAGGTCTGTGTGTTGTTTGTCCCGTGTCGGTGCCCTCAGACCTTTGTGTGCTGAGCATCTCAGTGACTTTGTGCTCAGGCCCTGTGCACAGCCAGCCCTCTGTGTCACGGGGCGGGCTCTGTGTACGCAGCCGAGGCCCCTGTGTATTGTGTTAGCCTGCGCCCTACCAGTGCTGTGTCCGTACAAAGCCGAGGCAGCCATGGCTGTGTCACAGGGCGGCGGTGACATGTTTCCGCCTGGCCTGCGCCGTTCGACGCTGGGCTCCTCTTCTCCATCGCCGGTCCCGAGCTGGGCTACAAAGACCCGCAGCTGCTGCCCGCCATCTTGCGGTGGGACAGCCGCCAGCTGGCCGTGCATTGCAATAGTGTGTGGACCCGAGCAGGGCCGGTCCAAGGAATTGTGGGGCCCTGGGCGAGATGGAAGATGCGAGGCCCCTCTAATTTGCATGTGACATCACAAGAAGTGACATCATAAAAAACCGACATCCTGTGGCGGAGGAGGGTCGCCCCACTGCTTTTAAGCAGTGTCACTTAAGGAAAAATAAAATTATAATAGCTAAGTTATTATGTAATTTTTTCACTATTACTGCAGCTTTGCGGGAGGGACGGTGCGTGGCTGCTCAGCTGACAAAGCAGGGGACTGGAGGAGTGCTTTGTACTCCCTAACGTGCACATGAACGTTTGGCAGGCCATTGGGGCCGGCCTAACATTAATGCGTACTTTGCAAGTTCTCCTTGC
Source organism: Lissotriton vulgaris (assembly GCF_964263255.1). NCBI lineage: Eukaryota > Metazoa > Chordata > Amphibia > Caudata > Salamandridae > Lissotriton > Lissotriton vulgaris. The sequence continues at coordinate 625,166,176 of NC_141696.1, read as the reverse complement.
AGGCTGCATTACAGCCTGCATGGAGAACATGCCCAGACTCCCATTATGTGTCTGAGCACCGATCCATGGTGCTCAGACCAATCACAACGCTGCATTGTAGATTTGGGATTGGCCATCAGGAGACTGGGAGCGGGATGCATCCTGCTTCCTGCCCTAGAAGCGGGGAAGTAGACCGAGAGGAGGCGGCGGTGATGGCGAGCGGCAGACAGGTAAGTGTGTTTTTTTTTTTTCATTCCCTCTCCCCCACTCCATAAAGTGTGTTTGTGCTCTGTACATGCAACAAACAAGGCTAAATAAGTGCAAGGCCTGGATCCTTGTGTGTGGTCGCTAATAATTGAGTAATTGGATTGGATAGTAAATCTATTGACCAACAAAGCCTGGAGAGGAGGCAAGCAAAGGCCTCTGTTTCTTCACAGATGGTAGCAGAATAGTTGAGTGAGTTGCACCCTGGCTGCATAACTACAGATAAGTAGTTTGAATCTATGTGATGCACAATCATCCTTCTAGGGTCCATTTATGAGCGTCATTCTATAGTTTAATAGCAACTCCTTAGAAAAAGTGGAATGAAACACTTTTATATGGTAGTGGTAATTCAAATGACCGGCAAAGCCTCAGAATAACATCGCCATTAACAAGCTCTGGCAAAGCCAATAGGTCTCGCCTATGAGAGCAATTGGCTTTGGTAATGTGTATTTGGCATGTTGTACACTAGCGTGGCTGCTGTTCAGCACGTTTCAAAAGTTAGTGGCACAGAGTGCCCTTGAATGGAGTGGTGTGAGTAAAGTGTCATAGACTGGATTTGTTGGAGTATAGTGTTGCAGTGTGGAGTAGGGGGGAGTACAGTGTCATACAGTTGAGTAGAGGGGAGTAGAGTTTAGTGGAAGATTGCAAAGTCGTATAGTGTAGTACGATAGAATGGAGTGCCGTAGAGTGTAGTGGGTTGGGTTGGAATCGGGTGGAGTGGGGAAGATAGGGGTGGATTGGACTGTAGAGTGAGTTTGATTGAGTGGAGTGAGGTTGATTGAAGTGGATGGACTTGATTGGATTGTAGAGAGGTGGATTGAAATGGAGTGAGTTGGATTGGATTGAGGTGGATTGGAGTAGGGCGTATTAGATTGTTTGAGGTAGGGTGGATTGGCTTGGGTGGATAGGGTTAGAGTAGGGTGGTTTGGAGTGGGGTGAATTTGAGTGGACTGGAGGGAGTGGATTGGACTGTACGGGAGGAGGTGGATTGGACTGGTGTAGTGGGGTGGATTGGACTGGATTGGGGTGAATTGGAATGTGGTGGGCTGGAGTGATTGGATTTTGTGGGGTGGATTGAGTGGGGTCAATTAGATTGGGGTAGAGTGAGGTGGATTGGAGCAGATTGGGTGGATTGGACTGCAGTGGGGTGGACTGATTGGGGTGGTTTGGAGTGGGGTGGATTAAAATGGGGTGGGGCGGGGTGGAGTGGAGTGAACAGGAGTGGGATGGGGTGGGGTGGACTGGAGAGGGGTGGATTTAAATGGGGTGGGGTGGGGTGGATTGGAGTGGAGTGTTGTGCACAGGAGTGGGGTGGACTGAACTGGAGTGGGGTGGAATGTAGTGAGGTGGGGCGGATTGGAGTGTGGCGAATTGGAGTGTGGCAGATTGGATAGGAGTGGATTGGAGTGGGGCAGATTGGATAGGAGTGGATTGGAGTGGGGCAGATTGACAGATTGTTGTGGATTGGAGTGGGGTAAATTGGAGTGGGGCAGATTGTTTTGAATTGGAGTGGGGCAGATTGTTGTGGATTGGAGTGGGGCAGATTGTTGTGGATTGGAGTGGGGCAGATTGTTGTGGATTGGAGTGGGGCAGATTGTTGTGGATTGGAGTGGGGCAGATTGTTGTGGATTGGAGTGGGGCAGATTGTTGTGGATTGGAGTGGGGCAGATTGTTGTGGATTGGAGTGGGGCAGATTGTTGTGGATTGGAGTGGGGCAGATTGTTGTGGATTGGAGTGAGGCAGATTGTTGTGGATTGGAGTGAGGCAGATTGTTGCGAGTGGGGTAAATTGTAGTGGGGCAGATTGTGTTGTATTGGAGTGGGGTAAATTGGAGTGGGACAGATTGTGTTGGATTGGAGTGGGGTAAATTGGAGTGGGGCAGAGTGTTTTGGATCAGAGTCGGGTAAATTGGAGTGGGGCAGATTGTTTTGGATTGGAGTTGTACAGATTGTTTTGAATTTGAGTGGGGCAGATTGTTTTGGATTGGAGTGGGGTAAATTGGAGTGGGGCAGATTGTTCTAGATTGAAGTGGGGTAAATTGGAGTGGGCAGATTGGGGTGGGAGGATTTGAATGTGGTGGAGTGGGGTGGATTGGTTTGGTGTGGATTGTATTAAGTGGAGTGGATTGGTGTGAGGTGAGGTGAAGTGGGGTGGGGTGGGGTGGATTGGAGTGTGGCGGATTGGGGTGTACTGCACAATTACGTGTCAAAGCATAATTTCAGAAAATGCACATAAGAAAGAAACAATATTGTGCTTTGCAATAAAATAATCCTTATATTTTGAGAACAGTGTCCACAAGCAAATACAAAAGAAAGCATGAGTGCAAATTAAGAAAAGAATGCTTGGCAAAATAAAAGAAACTTGACTATAGAAAATAAATCTTTGCAATTCTTTGTCCTGCTGGGCATGTTTATGCCAGTCGCATGCCTTCTACTTGCAGGGCGCTAAAAGTTAAACGAACAGTGCCTCAATGATGTCCGGAGCAATGGACGGGCACTGATTAAGTTGACTCAATCAGTGCTTGGTCACTCATCATATCAAGGAAGATGCTTGCTATTTCTACATTTGAAAAGGCAGGTAGGGAGGTTTCGTGGCTGCTGTCTGACAGCGTGTCACACTCTTCCACAACGAGAAACCTTGTCTAGCTACAGCAGATCCTTTCTGTCTACCCCAGCACCGCACCCTCACTGCCCTGTTAAACAAGACCCAGGAGCAGCACTCGCCATGGGCTGTCAAAACTGTATCATGAAATCTCCTACAAGTGATTATATGGACAAGAAATTACTCATTCACAGCCCCTGGGACATAAGTGGGCCGGGGAACTCAAAGTGTGTCATGGAGCAGTTAATCTGCTACAATCATGAGAAGAGGGGCCACAGAGCTCCCTGCTGGGAAATTGGGTGGTTATCAGGTTTTTTGCACTTAGCTGCATTACCTCTCTAGCCCTCTAATTCTAGCACTGGTGGCATGCTCTGGGAATCTAACATACTAGTCCCTCTGTGGAATAAAATGTAGTGATCTCACAGTATAGCGCTGCGAGGCCAAGGACAGGGCCCTCCTGCCCTGGGCCTCCCAGCACTACATAATGGATACAAGGTCCTGCAAAGGGGGCCCCACACCAGGACCTTGCAGCCTAATTGAATGCTGTGAGGCCTACTTGCCCTGGGCTTCGCAAGTCCCAGTGAAAGGGGCCCCCACAGATGACCTTGTAGCCTGATCCAGTGCTGAGGCCCATGGGATGGAAAACACCTCCCCTGTGCCTCAAAGCATTAGCAAGACACTTTGCTAAACACTGCCAGTCTGATCTGGATGCTCCCTCCTCCCCTCAGCCACCTCTCTTAACTTGTTAATGTCCAGCTATTCCGTAAAACAAAAGATCCTTCTGTTGCCGGGTAAACGGAATACACAAAGGGCAGACAGGTTTTTAACAGAGGTGCTGCCCCGCCCTTTAGCCTGTGAGGAGGCATAATTGCTGGCCTTGCTGCTGTCACCTCCTATACCCAGTCTTTCCCACCCCCCACCACTGCACCTCTATGAATGACCCCACGCCGTGAGCAGGGAAGTCGAAGTCGAGACACCTCACTTGAAAACACATTAGCAGAGTGATTGCTTTGGGAAGGGGGCCCTGAAGGAGCAGGTGGGCCAACTAGGAAAGTGCGACCTTTCACACATAAAGTGGCCCCCATGTGCCTGAGCTGAGCGCGAGGCCCTGGGCAGCTGCCCACACTGCCCATGCCTAGCGCCGGCCCTGGACCCGAGTGCACAAGGGTTAGGGGACTGTAAGCAAAGGGAGAGTGTGTGCCAAGGGAGAAACACGCCGGTCAACATTCACCATAACACGAGAGGTTGCGGGGGTGGGGAGACTTGGGAGGTGCCCCCCTGGGTGTCCTACAGTGTGATGCACCCTCGAGGTAAGGGTCCTGGCAGACGACTGATGAAAGGGGGTAGAGTCAACAACAGCCGGTCACTGCCTTGGCTAGGTCCAGAGAGAGCCGGGGGCTGATGGCCTGGCAGGTCCGTGTCTCTCCGGGGGTCCCAGTTATGAGGATAGAGAAGGGGCTTCCGTGTCTCAATGTAATGAAGGTGCGTAGCCCCCTTCACAGCCTATACCAGGGCCGACCGAATGTAAACATTGCCTTTCGGGGACGGGGGCCGCTCACAAAACGGTTTACGAAGGAACCAGAGCACCCCACACTTCCTCCATCAGTACTTAGGCCCTGGAAGAGAGGGGGGTGGCAGCAGCTGCTCTCTAGGTTCCACATGAACAGGCCGCATTTCGAAAAGGTGGCATTGGCCGTTTAGGGGCAAGAGGGTGGGGACAAAAACAGGGCTGTGGGAACGGGCGGAGGCGTAGTGTCAGCATAGAAGTAGTGTGAGTGGCCACAGAGTTTCCTTTCATCAGAAATTCTAGCTCACAACCATTTTTGGAAGGTTTGTTGACCAGAGTCCAGTGGCGTTGAAGCATTAGTTGAACTTGATGAAGAATTTTTAAATTTACCTGCTTTCGATTAAAGCCACACTTTGGTAGAATAAATGCCTCTGCATGACATGGTAATTGCAACTAAGGCAAGAGTGAAATGCTGCCCAGGCTCGTACCATAGCTCCCAGGTGTTGCACTTGGGAGCTATGGTACGATGTTGTGTTAATGAGCTTACAGTGGTGATCGTTGTACAGAACCCTCCCGACAGTAGCTGGTTGGTCATAAGGCAGGACTCTGAAACATCCCTCCCCCCCAAAAAAAGCTTCTGAAGCTACCACTAATGCCCTGGGGAGTATGTAAAAAAAACAAAAAAACATGAAACGCAGCAGCTCCCACCATCCAGATATGAGCTGGAAACCCACATCCCACAACCCACACCTGCAGTGTGAGGGACAGCAGTGTGTGTGAGACAGCATTGTGTGTAAGAAACAGCAGTGTGTGTGAGAGAGACAGCAGTGTGAGAGACAGCATATGTGTGTTCTAGGGAGAGACAGCAGTGTGAGAGACATTTTATTTATGTTTTGGTTTTTGAAACATAAATAAAACGCGTTGTTATTTGCAATGTCAATAGCTCAAACTCGTGTGTAAATACGCGACATGCAATAGGTCTCGCATTTGCGAGAGATTAAGGTATTGCCATGGTAAATGACAATGCCATTTATTTATCTGTTTTCAAAATCAACACATAAATACAAGTTTTGTCATTTACAATGCCAATAGCTCTAACTTTTGCAAAGGCGAGACTGTTGCATTGTAAATGCTTGTTTGAGACAAGGGACCGTAGATTATTTAAAAGTAGCCAGCATCAACCAGTTGGTGTCAGAGAAAGCCACTTCTACTGCGCCAATTGTTTGTAAAATATGCCACTAAGACCCGCCATGTGCTTAATCCTAACTTAGGATGGTGCATCCAATATTCTGAGGAGTGCAAGGTTCTCATCTATTTATTTGAGTTCCAAATTTTCCCAGAGGTTCCGTGGTCCCTGAACCTATTGCGGGTTTGGTGAAGGTATGTTTTACATTAGGTTAGTCTGTTACAAGTTATAGATTTCCGACAGCTCATTTAATCCATCTGTTGCGGTGTTGAATCTGACAATAAGCATATATATCTGTAAGAGACATAGATTAGATATGGATTCCTCACTTAGAATTGCCCCTGGCGTCAGACTAGATCTAGAGAATTTTTCTTCAGCAGTACCCCTGTGCGTCGGTAGGTGGTGTCTTTTCGACTCTGCGTTCATCGTTGGCGTTGTGGTGGCCGGAATGATGTTGCAGTATCTACTTAGACGCTGCCCCTGCGCGCTGATGTCAGTTCTTTACACAACATTCCACATCAGAAGGTCAGAGCCATGCAAGACACTGCCCACTGGTGCACAAAAATAGGGCTCTGAAAGGAAGTCTTTTACCCTAGAAGTCAGTTCGCAGAACGGGGAGGATGGGTGGGGCAGTGAGGAATCCATAACTAATGTATGTCTCTTACAGATATATTGTTACTGAAGGTAAGTAACTTGTTCATCTGAAAGAGACCATTAGTTCTGGATTCTTCACATTAGAATAGATACCCCAGCATTACAAACCCGGGAGGTGGGTCTGCGAACCAATTTCACACTGGGAAATCCTGGAGAATAAAACGGCCAAACAAGCCATCTCTCCGGACTTGGCTGTCCAGGCAGTAGTGTTTAGTAAACATGTGCAAAGAAGCCCACGTAGCTGCCTGGCAGATGTCATTAAGGGGGACCCCACGTCCCAAAGCAGTAGTGGCTGCCTCCGTCCTGGGTAAATGGGCCCGCAACCCCACTGGAGGTTCCTTTTACGCTAAGGAATAGCAGATTTGTTTGCAAAGAATGACCCATCCGGAGATGGTTCGCTTTTGCACGCCCTGTGGTAAATAAAGTATTACCCTGTCATAATTTCTATACTTAAACAAAGGGTCATGCATATAATGAGAGGCAGAGTCCGTGGTGTCCGATTCAAAAGGGCTTTATTTCAATAACTCGAGTTAGGGGAGAATCGGTTCCATCACCACTAAGGTTCAGGAAGGGTCTTCTAAACTTTATTCACAGAGTACAATATTTATACATTCAATCTTGTACATAGGGAGGAGCGCTCCAGGCAGAGCAAGAGAAAGAGAGAGATAAGAGCATATGGGCGTGCATGAGGGCGTTCACTTGAGGAGTCATAGGTGAGTCATAGGTGGGTGGATACATGGAGGGGGTTGCATGGCCAGCTTGAACTTTACCCTACTTGTGTGTGCAACTTGATCATGACGTGCAATTGACGTGTAACTGGGGGAAGCTGACTTTCGGTCTAGTAGGGAAGCCTTCAGTGTCAGGGCGACCAGCGCGTCTGGTATTATCTGATATCTTAAGTCAGGGGATGTATTATCTGAAGCAAAGGTCGCTCTTCACCAAGAGCCAGTGTGGGCATATATTTCTTCATTCATTGCGTGGGGCTTTAGGCTTTCTATGGATGCGAGCTCTGCAAATCACGGAGACAGAAAGGCTAGGCCCTATCTCTGCAGACGGGTTCTGTTTACCCTTTTCACTAGGCAGGAATGTGATTCTGTAGAGCAAGCAGATAACTGTGTACAAAATACTGTCTTGGCACCCCGGGCTGGGCCCCTCTCGGCTGAGCCAAAAGTATGCGAGAGGTCAGGGATATGTAGCTGCAGCCCTCAGAGTGTCTGGAGTCATGAAAACCTTAATTCGGGTCCTGGCTCAGGCTGAGCCACAAAATGGGTTCATCTCGATATATTAAACGTGCACAATGCAAATACATGGGCAACATTGGCCTCAGTGCAGAATTAACGTTTCTTTTATGAAAGACTTGGTAACTGACATTCTAATGTGGGACGGAAATGCATAGGCATTATAATTGCAGGACATGAGAGGGAAAATGCATGGGTGACGCACCTGCACTAAACGTGGGGTACACGCAGGGGACACATTGGCCGTGTAAAATTTCTATTTCCTCATTCCCTCCTTGTCCCCTACTGTACCCTTCAGGACACATCCATATTCATGAGACCGTATATCTGATCATACAGCATCATTTGTTCATCTTTTCTCTTTTGTATACGTGGATGGGGAACACAGGCAGTGGCACACAGGCCGCAAATCGCCGGGCCACACTGCAGACAGAGACAGCAGCCGAATATCATATTCAGTATCATTCCTAGGAACGACAACACTTTCCATCGCCATGCTGATATTACACTCCAGAGCCAACTGGACCAAGTCCATGTGCCTGGATCTTGATGTATATAATGAGCAATTTTGTGAAGCCTAGTTATTGCTGCGTATACAGATGGCGCGTTATTTGGTATGAAAACACAGCAACTGGAGCCGATCACTCTACAAGCCCCGCCCCTATCTGCCAGGATGACGTCAAGAACAAGACGGTTCTGAAGAACAACAAGTCTCATGGCAGACTGCTCTTGGGTCAAGTTAGCCAGAGCAGATGCAGTCTCATTCACTACTGCTTCTAGGGTTCTTGTTAACCTGCGTATGAGTTTACTGTTTTGGACGGGATCTATGAAGAAAAAGAATCCTCTATTGAAATCTGTATATTGCTCCCAAGCTGTCTCAGTCTGATCAATCACTGGGGAATCGGTCTCCCTCCTGTGTCTAACTTGCTCTAGTTGTGAATCTCGATGATAATGGGATGGGGCCAGAAAGACGGGTGGCAGCAGGAACGCTATATAGCATGTCCCACTCCAATCTAAGGGCAGATGTACATAGGCTGTCTGACCGCAAATGAAATAGGTATGGCGAGATGCTTTGAAAGAAGACTTTCCTTGATCATTAAACTCGACTACAGCATTACACTCGCTGTGTCCCATATGTACTGATCCTTTCTTTCTGACGCACAAATCACCTTTTACTGGTAGGACTGTAATAGTCGGTGGAACTGCATTTTGCTTGGGCTGAACATTCAGAATCATAAAGCTAAGGGAAGCATTTCCTTGCTCGTACTCTTCATTTTCTAGATCGGTCCCCTTCCTCTGAGGGAGGCCGTCATTGTCTGGAAAACATACCTCATTCATTACTTTATTCAAGTTTCCCCATATCCAGTCGCCCTTGTAAACTGTGTACTTTCTGTCTAGTGATGACATTAAAGCAAACCATGCTCCGCACGAACCATTGTGGGAGAACGGAAAAGGAACGAGGGGCAGAACACCCTTCGTTTTCTGATAAGGTGGAAGTCGGCCACATACCCAGCAATCTGTTGCATTGCTGTTCTGATGAGAACGGTGCAACATTCGAATAAAAGTATTGTTGCGCAGGGCTAGTCGATATGATAGTTCATGGGGTGGCAGATCACTAAATGTATGCTCTACGGTGTCATTAATGAAAGAGTGTATACGTGGGGCAATAGGAGGAAAGAAAACATGTAGTATTAAGCTGACACAGATTATAGTGATGCACAGAAGAGACAGAAAAATCAGAGTTACTATACATCTACTGCGTAATATCTTGCAGTATTTCTCTTTCATTTTGCTCTTTTTACTATTCTGGTCTACGATCTTATAATTGTCAGGAACCTGTCTAACCGATTCACCACCTAGTGGACTTAAACAATTAAACGCTGTCTGACTTTCTAGATCGTAACTTGGACCTGTATTCTTGTTGTGGAGTCTTCTCTAGCAAAGGGGGCTTAAAGTCTGTACTGTCTTTAGTCTTTATCAAAGTTCCAGAATCTCCAAAGTACTTTTTACAATGGTGGGCATGAAGCCATCCTTTTCTTCCTTCGACCTTGATCGCTGTCCTCGTGGTCAGTAAAACTAATTTCGGTGTCTTCCAACGCGGCTCAAGGGGGCTTGATCGATCAAAATTCCGCACAAAGACAAAATCTCCAGGGACTATGGCGTGTTCCTTGACCTGGGTGTTGTCAGGGAAGGCGGCGGCAACCTGTGAACGACAAGAGAGTAGTGCAGACATCAAGGAAGCCAGGTAATCTGTCAACATGTTACTGTCAACATCAGTTATTTTCTTAGGCATAGGCGTACCCCACATATTCAACGGTCTACCAAAAACCACTTCATACGGAGATAGGCCTGTTCTGGAATGGGCTACCATACGCATGTAAAAGAGGGCAACCGGCAAGGCTACCATCCAATCCACGCCTTTTTCTGCACAGATCTTTGCTAGTTTCGTCTTTGTCTGATTATGGCGTTCTACAAGTCCTGCTGCTTCAGGGTGTCGTACACAATGAAACTTCCAGTTTTATCCTAACAGAAAGGACACTTGTTTCATTAATTCAGAAGAAAAAGGCTGACCATTGTCTGAGTAAACGACACGGGGCAATCCGTATCTAGGGAAGAATTCGCGCACCAATTGCCTGGCCGTTGTCACAGCAGTATAATCTGGGACTGGGTACGCTTCTGTCCATCTAGATAGTGCACACACAACTACTAAGACATACTTGTAACCTCTACATCTGTCCATTTGGATATAATCCATCTGGAGAACCTCAAAAGGGTGGTCAGGAGGATGAAATCTGCCTTGTTCCACCCGAATGCCTTTACCTGGATTGAACTGGCAACAGATCATACATGTTTTAACTTTCTGTCTCGCTGCTGCACGCAGGTGCTTGTTAAACCAGATATTCTGTAAGCTGTCTATCATTGCCTTCTCTCCCAAGTGTGCTGGACTATGTGCTGTGTTTATGATCACTTGTACCATGGAGTCTGGGAGAAACCATGTAGCTTTGCCTTTCGTCATCCAACTTTGGTCAGTCTGGACCCCTCCTTGTTCAGTCCATTTCTTTATTTCATCTGAAGTGGCATGTGTCTGTATGTCAAGTACATCTTGAGAAGGATCCCTGACTGTCAAACTTTTTGTCAGTAATGGTACCTCTGTCTTTGTCGTGTCTGTTGGTGTCTGGGCTGTAAGTTTAGCAGTTCTGTCTGCCAGGTCATTACCCTGGGAAATGGTGTCTGTAACTTTCGTGTGTGCTTTGCATTTCAGGATAGCTATGGCTGCAGGTAAATGTATTGCTTCTAACAGGGCTTGAATAAGCGGGCCGTGCTGAATTTTAGCCCCATGAGAGGTCAAGAAACCTCTCTCCCTCCATAATACTCCGAAGTCATGAACAACGCCAAAAGCATACTGTGAATCTGTATAAATGTTCACTTTCAAGTGCTTAGCTCTTATGCAGGCTTGTGTCAGAGCGATGAGCTCTGCTGCTTGTGCTGACAGTATGTCTATTCTTTGTGTCTCTATGACTTCAGTAGCAGTGGTCACGGCATATGCTGCCACTAATTCTCCTGCATTCGTTCTCATGCATGATCCATCTACATAACGTGTCAGGTCAGGGTCTGGCAGTGCAATGTCTGTCAAGTCTTGTCTTGGTTTTGTCACTATATTCATGATTTCTACACAGTCATGTGGTGCGGTGTCTACTGTACTTGAGGGCAAAAGTGTAGCAGGATTGAGAATGTTACATCGTCTGATCTCTATGTGTGGCTGAAATAACGTCAGTTCATATCCTGTCAGTCTCGCTACAGTCAAGTGTTGTGTCTGTGTCCTGTTCAAGAGACCTTCCACTGCATGCAGTACCTGTACTGTCAGGGGGTGTCCCAGCACTATAGAGTCACTTTGTCTTATGGCTAGGGCTGTTGCAGCAACTGATTTCAGGCACGCAGGCAGAGCCTGTGCCACTGGGTCGAGTGTACTAGAAAAATAAGCGCAAGGCTTGTGTTTTCCTGCTTGATCTTGTGTGAGGACAGATAATGCTGTTCCATCTCGTTCAGTTACGAAAAGCATGAAGGGTTTGCTGTAACAAGGAGTCGCTAAAATAGGCGCTTGACATAAGGCTCTTTTTAATTCTTCAAATGCCAAGGTATGTTCTTGTGTCCAAGGAAGGACAGTCGAAGACGCTGCCTCCTGTGTTGTCAACTGTATGAGTGGTTTGGCTAGATAGGCATACTGGGGAATCCATTGTCTCCAGTATGAAGTGAGGCCAATGAAGGCCCGTACTTCCTTTTGTGTCTTGGGCTGTGAAAGGTTAGCAATTAATTGAATACGTTCTTGTGTCAGCTGTCTACCCCTCTTGGACAGCAAGTGTCCACGGTACACCACTTGCTGTGCACAGAATTGTAACTTGGAAGGTGACACTTTGTGCCCCTTGTCTGCCAGAAAGTGTAAAACTGTCAGTGATGCATTTTCACAGTCTGTTTCTGATCGTGCTGTAATTAGGATGTCGTCTACGTACTGGAGCAGTGCAGTGTTGGTAGGCATATTAATACTGTCCAGCTGTCTCTTTAACGCTTGGCTGTAAATGCTAGGACTCTCTGTAAAACCTTGGGGAGCTCTCGTAAATTTAAAGCTGCGTCTATTTAAACTGAATCCAAAGAGATACTGGCTATCTGGATGAATTGGAACGCTAAATAAAGCATTCTTCAAATCAATGACTGTAAAGAACGTTGCCTCAGAATCAATAGCAGTCAGTAATGAGGAAATGTCTGGGACCACTGGGTACTGAGGGACTACGCATTTATTCAATTCTCGAAGGTCAACAACTAGTCTGTAAACTGGTGGTGCATTAGGGTCTGTTCGTTTAAGTATAGGAATAACAGGTGAATTACACACATTCGAGTCAGTCTCCACTACCACCCCTTGTGCAATGAGTTCGTCAACAATTTTCAATAAGGCCACTACGGCCTCTGGTGGTAACTTGTATTGTCGTATACGTGGTAGTACTACTCCTGCTTTGAGAGTGACACGGTGTGGTGTTATGTTCATGTAACCTGCGTCAGTCGGACCTTGTGCCCATAGGTGCTGTGGTACATTCTGGAGTCTGTGGTCAAATTCTTTCAACACATAATGTCCCTTAAAATCACTTAAGAACAGTCGTACTCCCTCCGGAGAACAACATATAACTGCTCCTAGTTCTTTTAATGTCTTTATACCTAGTAAGTTTTCTGGACATGATTTAGTAAGTAGCTAGTCTGTGGTACGTGACAATGGACCAACCCCGAGGGAGACTGGTTTTGATACTTCATTAACAATAGGCTTTCCTGAAAATCCCAGGGAAACATTTTGTGAGCCCGAGAGGGGTGCCCCTGGAACCTCGTCATGGCTGATGGTAGTTCTGCTCTCCCCTGTGTCAATCAGAAATTTTCTGTCTTTTCCCAATACACGACTATGTACATAGGGACCCTCTTGATCTACAGGAACCTCAATAAGGGGCAAACCAACTTCCCTCTCAAGGCTGTTTCATGAGAACGCTTGGTATTCTGGATAGTCTGACTGTGTGTACTGATACATTTGCTGTGTGGCATGAACAGGCGGTGGTGGGGGTGGAAAATTCGCTACTGTCTGTTGCGTGTTCTGTGGGGTGCTATTTTGCCTAGGAACGTGTGGTCGTTCTTTTGTCTTGCCTGTAGCTATATTGTGTTTCAGGACAGCACAATCCTTTACAAAGTGACCTGGTTGTTTGCAATAATTACAGTTCCCCTTGATAGGTGTCGAGACATTTTTGTTCGTGTTTGCCGGTACCGATTGGGCAACCAGCACCTTCATTTTTGTCTCTTTCATGCATCTCTTTTCCTGATCCTGTTCTTCTCTAATCCTGTTCTGATGATATTGTAGCATTTGCAACATTTGTGAAGGGCTGTTTGCTTGCCAAGTACTCTCAACCTTCAGTACTCTATTCTTGGTCTGGGGTAGGGAATTCTCTACTAATTTGCTCACGAAAAGATGTGGATAGGACTCGCTACTGGGCTTAAGGCCACTATTAATGGAAAAGCATTTCTCGAATCTAGAATAGAAATCACTTGTGTCCTCGTCTTGTTTCTGTTTACAGGCTGAAATAGCATCCCAATCTTCCTTTTTAGTAGTCAATAGTCTCGGCAAAACCTGTATTAGGAGTTCAGGTAGTTCTTTAGCTTTGTCTCCAAGCCCAACCCCCGGGAGCCTGGCTTTATCCTCTGTTTCCAATTCTGTCCAACTTAACTTTTTCTCTCCCACCTCCCAGTCTTTTTCTTTAAGCTTTTCATAAATACCTGCAGGCAACAGTACTTTCAATAGTTTCAGAATGTCGGCGTACGTATAATCTCCAATGCGGAGAATGTCTTTTAATTCTCGGTGAAACCCCCTCGGGTCTTTATCATGGCAGGGCAGCATCTTTTTCATTTCCAGTATTTCTAATTTCGTTAAGGGGGTGTAAACATACACTCGTTGAAGCTCACCGGTTGCATTTTTGACAGGATGTACCTCTCGTAGGGGGTTCTGTCTGTCTATGTATAGGTGCTTTCTGTCGTGGTGTGGGGCGGGAAGCATGCATGTGGTCAGAGAATTCAAGTACTTATGTCGTTGATCCAAGATGACATTAATTAAGTCAGTACCTAGGCCTGTCCATCTTTCTAGAAGTATGTCGTCCAGTAATTTATACAAGTGACCAGGATCAGAATATTGACTCTCATACAACGTTATCAAATGTTGGACCATGTAAATACCAGCCAAACGCTGTTCGTTCGGTGGAAGGCTCAAGAAAGTTTGAGCCACTATATCATTGCTATATATATTAGAATTGGACACCCACTGGGTGGCTGACCGGGCCAATTCCTTTTCGAGTGGGGTGTGAGATCGTTCGCTTCCTATCCGTCGTTTCAGTGCTTTTTCAGTAGCTTGGAATAGATTTTCAAGGGAATATCTTTCTTTTATAGCCTGACCCTGTTTACGGTAATCGAGGCACTTGGGCCTGTCTAACTGTCGTGCCTTACCTACATAATGCATTTTGTCCTTTGCCTCGTTTTCTGACTCTTCCGATGATGACTCACCCTTCTCGTCAGACCACACTCTGTGTATTGCTAATATTTCCTTTCGTATTTTCATCGTCATGCTATCTGTCTGTCCCTGTTTATCATGCCGACCGGCATCTATGTTGTCACTCCATTCTATCAGACCTTGCTTTACATCTCCGTCTCCTTGGTCTTGTTCCCTGATCAGGCAGTTAATCATAAAGCGTAGGATGTAGTTCTTGATCCCTACCTTTCTGTGTTCCATGGCCTCTTCGTTACACTCGGGTCTCTCCCCCGTTCTAATGAAACGGTATATTTTATCTAGGTGTTCTTTCATGTCTGGTAGTGTGACCAAATAGTCGACGGCTTGTCTCAGTCTTAGTGAAAACACGAGCATTGAGCCCTTTCCTGGTACTGGATCGTAAATACAGCGTGAAATTGCTACATCTACAGTAAACTTATATGGCGTTAATGCCGTTGACGTTGGCCTTGGCGTTTGCCTTAGCCCCCCTCCCCCTACGGCCCCTGGCCCTTCGTCGTCTTTCACGACCTGCTGAAGCTGTTCGAGCTGATCCGCTGATGGGGGCGGAGGAAAATCTGCGTTTACATAGTCCGGTGCGGGCTCCTCTAGATAGGAGGAAATAAAAGCCTCTGATGCTGTCGGCTTCTTTCTACGTACTCTAAAGGGTACAGGTGGTGGCGTTCGCGACCTACGGGGTGTTTCTGAGGGGGTCACTCTAGCTAGTTCTTCTGAGAGGACGGGATAAATACCAGTAACAACGGCATTTCTGTCTCTATCAGCCTGTTCTGCCTTGACCCGTTCCCCCTCCTCCCGCTGTTCTTTTTCTTTGGCTTTTTCCGCTGCTTGTTTAGATCTCTCTGCTTGGTGGAATTCTTTCTCTGATCTCCTATGTGACTCTTTGCGCCATAACTCGATGGCATCTTTCTGAGAGGGTCTTGCTTTCCTTTTCCATAGCGCTTCCTCTACTTTCATAATGCATTCAGAATCCCACGTTCCCGAGATAGGCCATCTGTACTTCTCCTCTAAATCCTTTGTGTAATCTACCAATAGTTCTAAATACAATACGGCATCTAGCCCGTGCTTATTATACATGTAATGACCAGGTGTGTCTCTAGGCGGGATGTTAACTGGCTCTTCTAGTATGCCTTTCCTGGTCCCTATCTGACGTAATTTCGAAAATAGTGGCATGTTGAAACCAACTTAATGAAAACACAATAAGCACAACAATACTCTGACTGAAACAATCATTCACACTACAACACTAAAACATTAAAACAGATACAGTTTGACTAGATACATGTACTTGAAAATAGTTAACTTTATGCACTGGAATACAGTACAACCATACCGGTCTCATAAAGAGACACGTCTTTACCGTGTCCACGTTTTACCGTGGACCCGTCTTTACCGTGCTCGTGTGAACGGACACGTCTTTACCGAGTTCATATAAATGAACCCGTCTTGAATCTTTATGCGTTCCCAATAGCGGTACTCACCGGGAAGCAGAACTTGAAGGCCTCGGAAACTTGATACTGCTTGATACTGCGCATGCGCCACGGAACAGGTGGGCCTCTGGAAACCTCGGACCTTGCTCTCTCACGGCTTGGGCTCTGGTTGGGATGATCCGCGATCCTCACCGCCTCGTGTGGATGCCTGGTCGCAGTCCGTCTCCTCCATGGGCCTGAGGGAGTAAGCAGGAAGTCCCGCTGGCGTGTACACTTTGAAGTCCGTCACGGCTGTAGAAGGGGGCAAGGGCTGGACCTACATCGCCGGCGCGTGGGGAAGGGGATTTGTCCCTATTCGGGCACCAGATTTATGTGGTAAATAAAGTATTACCCTGTCATAATTTCTATACTTAAACAAAGGGTCATGCATATAATGAGAGGCAGAGTCCGTGGTGTCCGATTCAAAAGGGCTTTATTTCAATAACTCGAGTTAGGGGAGAATCGGTTCCATCACCACTAAGGTTCAGGAAGGGTCTTCTAAACTTTATTCACAAAGTACAATATTTATACATTCAATCTTGTACATAGGGAGGAGCGCTCCAGGCAGAGCAAGAGAAAGAGAGAGATAAGAGCATATGGGCGTGCATGAGGGCGTTCACTTGAGGAGTCATAGGTGAGTCATAGGTAGGTGGATACATGGAGGGGGTTGCATGGCCAGCTTGAACTTTACCCTACTTGTGTGCGCAACTTGATCATGACGTACAATTGACGTGTAACTGGGGGGAAGCTGACTTTCGGTCTAGTAGGGAAGCCTTCAGTGTCAGGGCGACCAGCACGTCTGGTATTATCTGATATCTTAAGTCAGGGGATGTATTATCTGAAGCAAAGGTCGCTCTTCACCAAGAGCCAGTGTGGACATATATTTCTTCATTCATTGCGTGGGGGCTTTAGGCTTTCTATGGATGCGAGCTCTGCAAATCACTTAAACGGAGACAGAAAGGCTAGGCCCTATCTCTGCAGACGGGTTCTGTTTACCTTTTTCACTAGGCAGGAATGTGATTCTGTAGAGCAAGCAGATAACTGTGTGCAAAATACTGTCTTGGCACCCCGGGCTGGGCCCCTCTCGGCTGAGCCAAAAGTATGCGAGAGGTCAGGGATATGTAGCTGCAGCCCTCAGAGTGTCTGGAGTCATGAAAACCTTAATTGGGTCCTGGCTCAGGCTGAGCCACAAAATGGGTTCATCTCGATATATTAAACGTGCACAATGCAAATACATGGGCAACATTGGCCTCAGTGCAGAATTAACGTTTCTTTTATGAAAGACTTGGTAACTGACATTCTAATGTGGGACGGAAATGCAGAGGCATTATTATTGCAGGACATGAGAGGGAAAATGCATGGGTCACACGCACCTGCACTAAACGTGGGGTACACGCAGGGGACACATTGGCCATGTAAAATTTCTATTTCCTCAGCCCCACCTTTCTTGGCGCCCACATAGCCGACAAAGAGCTGGTCATCCAACCGGAATGGCTTTGTGTGATTCAGATAGAATGAGAGTGCACGTTTTGGATCCAGACGGTGGAGCCTCTCTTCCTCTTTAGAAGGATGTTGGGGCGAGAAGAAGATGGCCAAAGTGATGGTCTGTCCTATGTGGAAAGAGGTAACCACTAGTGCGAAGGACAAATTTGTCCAAATGAACAGCCAGGAAAGGAGGTTTTGAAGAAAGAGCCTGCAGCTCAGTCGCACTGCGAGCAGAAGTGATGGCGACCAGAAAGGCAGTTTTAAGTCTCAGAAGTTTGAGAGGGCAGTTATGTAACGGCGCAAAGGGAGCGCACATAAGATAGGTCAGAACCAGGTTTTAGTCACGCTGAGGCATTAAGAAAGGAATTGGAGGGTACAAGTGAGTAGTCCCCTTAAGGAAGCGATTTACAATAGGGAACTTGAAAAGAGAAGACTGGTCAGGAAGCCGAAGAAAGTCCAAAATGGCTGAAAGATAGCCTTTTAGAGTGCCCAGAGCAGAGCCCTGCTGGGCTGAAGAAAAGAATGAAGGAGAGAACCGCAGAAAGGGGGTCCACAACCTTTGCTGCGCACCATGCCACAAACTTGTTCCATCCACATTTGTATACCGTTTTGGTGGAGGGACGCCTGGCTGCCACGATACAGACTTCGGGAGGAAGGTCAAAAGCTGTCAACTGTCGCTGCTCAATCTCCACGCAAGGAGGTGGAGGCTGGGCAGGATCGGGTGGAGGACCATCGTCTGCTGCTGTGACAGAAGATCCTCCCGAAGGAGCAGTATGATCGGAGGATTGATGGCCATGTGGAAGAGTTCAGGATACCAGACTCTTCATGCCCAGTCCGCAGCCACAAGAATGACTTGCGATCTGTCGCGCTTGATCTTCTTCAGTACTCTGTGTAGAAGTGGTAAAGGCGGAAAGGCTTATTGAAGACTGCAACTCAACTTGTGACGAAAAGCGCTGCCGAGCGAGTGCCGCCTTGGAAATTCTAACGCGCAGAACTGCTGACATTGCTCGTTCTCTTTGGTGGCAAATAGATCTAACCAAGACTCTCCCCACCACTGAAAGAGACCTTGCACCACCTCCGAGTGAAGACGCCATTCGTGTTCCATCATGCACCGGCGGCTGAGTTCGTCCGCCCTGGCGTTCAGAGAAGCTGCTAGGTGTTGAACCACCAGGGACACTCCCTGATGTTCCAGCCACTTCCAGAGACAAAGTGCCTCCTGACATAGGGTCCACGACCCCACCTTGCCCTGTTTGTTACAGTACCACATGGCGGTGGTGTTGTCCGTGGACACCTGCACTACTCTCTCTTTGACAAAGGAAGGAATGCCTTAGTGCAAGACGGATCACCCTGAAGCTCCAGAAAGTTGATGTGGAGCCCGGATTCCGCCAGAGACCAGAGGCCTCTGATCTCTGCCTCTCTCATGTGGAACATCCTACCCCAGACGTGATGCATCTGTCACCACTGTGAACTCTAGTTGGGGAAGGGAGAGGGACCTGCTGTTGCCCCAATCCTGGTTCGATAGCCACCACTGCAGTTGGTGTGCAGTGCCTTCCGAGATCTGGATGCAATCAGAAATATTCCCCTGATGCTTGGCCCACTAGAACTTCAGGACCCACTGCAGATCCCGCATATGCCACCTGGCATAGTCCACCAGCAGGATGCAGGAGACCATGAGGCCCCGTAGCCTCAGTGTCATTCTGACCAAAATCCGGGATAGAGTCTAAAAGATCGTAATCATAGCCCGAATATCACGGACTCTCTGCTTGGGATGATTAGCCTGAAACTGCGCTGTGTCCATAACCGGTCCAATGAAAAGGAGCTTCTGAGAGGGAATCAGGTGTGACTTCGGCACGTTGATGGTGAACACCGGCTAATGCAGGTGGTCGTCCATAGTCTGGAGGTGGGAGACAACAGACTGTGGCGAGCCTGCCTTCAAAAGCCAGTCATCGAGATAGGGGAAGACTGGAACTCCTGATCAGGGCAGATAAGCTGCAACCACCTCCATCACTTTCGTGAACGCCTGAAGGGCGCTGGTAAGGCCAGATGGGAGCATGGTGAACTGAAAGTGTTCATGGCCTACCATGAACCGTAGGTAACACCTGTGGGCTGGCAGGACAGGGATGTGAAAATCCAATGCAAGTCCAATGCTACCATCCTGTTAACAGGGTCGAGGCAGACAGGACCTGAGCCAATATCGACATTGTGAACTTCTCCTTCCGGAGGAAGCGGTTGGCGTTCCTGAGATCCAAGGTAGGACATAGGCCTTTGTCCTTCTTGGGCACCAGAAAGTATTGGGAATAACAACCAGGACCTACTTCTGTAACAGGAACTCATTCGCTGGCTCCATTGGCCAAGAGAGCCGTAACTTCCTGTTGGAGAAAGGCCAGTTGATCCTCCAACATGCGATGGAATTGAGGTGGCATGGCTGGAGGGGTAGTCTTGAAGGTGAGGGAGTAGCCCCTTCGGACTATCTGCAAAACTGACCTGTCCGAACGTGATGTTGTGCCAGTGGGGTAGGTAATGGCGAATCCTGCCACCCACTGGCGATTGGTGGCCCTGAAAGGTCTGACTAGGAGGGCTTGGAGACTGCTGCAGAGGGGTCACTGGTGGACTGGTCTGCCCGTTGGCTCCCAGACCCACTACAGCGGGTCCCACGTCCCCGGCTGCGCAGAGGCTGGACAGCTTGCACAGGCCTGTGGCTCTGGGTGGAACGTGGCGTGGCACCCCTTCCGTAGCCACGAAAGGGGCGAAAAGCAGACTGCGCTGGGCGAGAGGAGGAAGCTAGGCCCAACGATATGGCCATGGCCCCAGAGTCCTTAAAGCACTCAAGCTTGTTGTCTGCTTTGTCGCCGAACAGGCGACGGACATCAAAGGGCATGTCCAAAATAGTTGCTTGGACATCGTCAGAAAAGCCAGTGGACCTAGCCAGGCATAGCATCTAAGGCCTACTGGCGTGGAAATCATCCTGCCTAGCGAGTCGGCGGTGTCCAGCCCACATCAGATGGCAAACTTTGCTGCATCTTTCCCTTCGGCCACTGCACAAGAGAGTACAGCCAGGGCCTCCTCCAGGCATTGTGGCAGCACTTGCGTGACCGAATCCCACACAGAGTGGGATTAACGGCCTAAGAGACATGTGGTGTTCACTGACCGCAGTCCTAAGCTGGAGGAAGAAAACATTTTCTTCCCAAGGTGGTCCAGCTACCTGTATTCCCTATCAGGTGGTGCGTAGCGAATGCGGTCTGGAAGTCGAGGCTTGGACCACCAATCTCTCATGGGTGGGGTGTTGGGAGAGAATAATGGGGTTTTCCGGACCCGGGCGGTGGCGTCGGGAAATCATCCTGTCCATCGGATCCCCTGTGTTGGTCTTGGACCAAATGCCCAAAGGATGTCTGTAAGTGCCTCATTGAACGGCAGCAGGGGCTCCGAAGAGGCTGCTGCCGGTTGAAGCACCTCGGACAGGAGGTTAGTCCTAACCACCAACGTAGGAAGCTCGAGATTTAAGGCTTCAGCCGCCCTACGCAACACCACAACGTATGACGCACCCTCCTCCGTAGCCACGGTAGGGGGAGAAAGATTGTCAAGGTCTGGAGAAGTGTCCAGACCACTGGCCCCACCTAACTCCTCTCTCCAGTCCGGTTCTTCCAATTGGTCTACCAGCGGTTCGACAGAGCCCTCCCAGTCCTCCTCACACTCCTCTGGTAGCCACTCATGGTAAAAGGGAAAACCAGGGGAGAACAGGGGTACAAAAGTACCTGTCGGCGCTGGCCCGAGGTCGGGCGAAGTCGGTCCGGCTCTGTGTCCACATTGAGGGGGAGGCCAGGTTCGACGTTGGCCGGGGGTGCAGGTGTCGCCAATGGATTCTGCGCTGGAGGAGGTGTCACAAGGTCAACCGACGCCAATCCAGATCCAAGCCTGGATCCCTGGGGGCCAAAGCTGCTGGCATCGAAGGCCTAGAGCCCCCAGCCTAGTCTGCGGGGCCCGAAGGCGCGCTGGCGGAGTCAATCTGCCCAAAGCTTTGTAAAAGCTAAGAAGTTGGGCTGGGGTTGCTCCGGCTCCTGGAAAAGGAGGGAGGCTCGGGTCGACCCAACAGGCTCCCCGGGCGGAGCATGGGCGACTACTACCGGCATCCTGTGTTGCGAAGGATGGGGAGAACGTGAAGAGCGACAGTGCTTTTGCTCCTTCTTTTTGTGCTTCGACTTACCCGGAGACGAAGACTTCAACGAGGTGTGGTGCTAGCTCGGCAACCAGTTCTGCGACCTCCCTCTCATTCGGGACCTCGCACGGCGCAGCGCCGATTGCCGGGCCTCCAGAAGCTTTCAGGACCGCTCCCGCAAAGACTTCAGGCCTTGGCCTGGAAGTCGGAGCGTGACTTTGAGTCGTGATGATGCTCCAGGCACCATAGGCACACAAGATAGGGGTTCGTCACCCACAACAGTTTGTGGCAGAAGTCCCAAGGCTTGAAGCTGGTCCGCCTGAATGACATCCCTGTGCACCAGGAGTCGTAACGACTCAAAAAAACATTGACAAAAAGTCGCGAAAATAGAATCAAAAAGTGACTCGAGTTACCGGTCTCTCCGGATCCGCACTGGCTGGCACCGAAAAACAAAGAACGCAGCGGCGGCATCTAAGTAGATACCAAAACGTCATTCCAGCGATCACGACGCCAACGAAGAACTCTAAGTCGACCGATGCCACCTACCAACACGCAGGGGTACTGCTGAAGAAAAATTCTCCGGATCCAGTCTGACGCCTGGGGTAATTCTAAGGTGAGGAATCCATAACTAATAGTCGTTTTCAGATGTTGAATATTGCCAACTTGTGATACGTATAAACGAGCACAAACAAGATTTTAACTAGACAAAGTTAATGGTTGACTGCATCTATATTTAAATATAAAGTAGGGAACACAAAAAATAATTATGATCTGCATAGATAAAGCAGTTTGTTAATCAATCAATCAATCAATACATTTATAGAGCGAGCTACTCACCCGCGAGGGTCTCAAGGCTCTGAACGGAGAGGGGGGTGCTACTGCTCGAATAGCCAGGTCTTGAGGTGTTTCCTGAAGGTGAGATGGTCCTGGGTCAGTCGTAGGTGTGCGGGGAGGGAGTTTCCATGTCTTGGCGGCCAGGTAGGAGAACGATCTTCCTCCGGTGGTGGCTCTGCGAATCCATGGGACGGTTGCATTGGCGAGGCTGGCGGTACGTTGCTGGCGGGTAGGAGTGTAGAACGAGAGGCGGTTGTTGAGGTATTCGGGGCCCATGTCGTGGAGCGCTTTGTGTGCGTGGGTGAGGAACCTGAACGTGATCCTCTTGCTAACGGGGAGCTAGTGTAGGTTTCTCAGGTGGGCAGATATGTGGCTGTGGAGAGGGATGTCGAGGATGAGTCGTGCGGAGGCGTTCTGTATGCGCTGAAGTAATTTCTGAAGTTTGGCTGTGGTTCCTGCGTAAAGGGCGTTCCCGTAGTCCAGTCGGCCGGTGACGAGGGCCTGGGTGACCGTCTTTCTGGTTTCTGTGGGGATCCACCTAAAGATCTTTCGGAGCATGCGCAGGGTGTTGAAGCATGAGGTTGAGATGGCGTTGACTTGTTTGGTCATCGTGAGGGAGGAGTCCAGGATGAATCCCAGGTTGCGTGCGTGGTCTGTGGGTGTCGGTGCGGTTCCCAGCGCTGTGGGCCACCAGGAGTCGTCCCAGGCGGATGGGGATTGTCCGAGGATGAGGACCTCCGTCTTGTCTGAGTTCAGTTTCAGCCGACTGAGCTTCATCCATTCCGCGACGTCTTTCATTCCTTCCTGGAGGTTGGTTTTGGTGGTGGTTGAGTCTTTGGTGAGGTAGAGTATCAGCTGGGTGTTGTCAGTGTAGGAAATGATGTTGAGGTTGTGTTTGCGTGCGATGGCGGTGGTGGGGCTCATGTAGATATTGAAGAGGGTTGGGCTGAGCGAGGAGCCTTGGGGTACGCCGCAGATGATCTTGGTGGCTGTGGAGCGGAACGGCGGGAGACGGACTCTCTGGGTTCTTTTGGAGAGGAACGATGTGATCCAGTCCAGTGCTTTTCCTTGGATCCCAGTGTTGTAGAGGCGGGTTATTAGGGTGCGGTGTGAGGTAATATGAATTTTTATGGTCAATTGTGTCCCCTAACGTAGACCCCAACGGCTCCATGTACGTGCTTCAAGTACATGTATGTTCCCTCCACAACCAGCTATGAAGACGCATATACATTTGCGTCCAACGTTAACATGTCCTCTTTCAGATCCACCATGAATGGGTCAAATATTCAGTTCCTAAGTATGCCGTGCCACCGTCTTTACATGGTGCACTTTCACGTTTTCCTGGCTCTGGCGAGCTAGGCCCTGATTTCTGCTATCGAGCCCTTTCTGCCTTCTGTCTCTGAAAGCTGCAGCCTGGATCTGCATCCATGACCCTTACCCTACTCCCTGTGCGGCGAGCGGTGCCCGGCTCGGCCTGCTTGCCTGCCAAGACTGTATTTTGCCTTCATCTGCTCCGCTCCTCGAAAATACATTCCTGTCTAGTGATTTAGGAAAACATCTCCCCAGCTGCAGAGCAAAGGGCCCGGCCTTTCTGTCTCCGTGCAAGTAATTCATTGCTCCCGTTACCATGGTAGGCCCATGGCCCCCTCGCATTACACGTAGACACGTAGTCACATATGCATGCACTAGCAGTCAGTATAGAATAGCCTCTGCCCGAGAGACCTTTCCTTCTAGATAATACAGTTCCTCAAACACAAGATATTAGATATGATTTGGGTTTAGGTTGTTCTGACACGCCAGACTTCTGTCTCCACGTATCGTGCTAAATGTCAAGTCCCCTTCACCCTCCAGTTCCACGTCAATCACACGTCATGCTGCTGCGCGTGCATCTCTGCCATATATTTCTGCTGACACTGCAGGATTCCTCTATGGATCCACCCACCTGTGACACTTTCATGTGACGTTGTCTAGCACACACCTCCGTGTACGCCCTCGTGCACGCCTTCTGTTACGTACATGTGTTCTTATCTCTTTTCTCTCAGCTGTT
Organism: Lissotriton vulgaris; assembly: GCF_964263255.1. Taxonomy (NCBI): domain Eukaryota; kingdom Metazoa; phylum Chordata; class Amphibia; order Caudata; family Salamandridae; genus Lissotriton; species Lissotriton vulgaris. The sequence continues at coordinate 625,141,684 of NC_141696.1, read as the reverse complement.
ACGCCTTCTGTATCCATCACCATTATATGCATTTACTATATATATATTGTACTCTGTTAATAAAGCATTGTCTATCCCTTCCTGAACCTTCGTGGTGATGGAACATGATACCTGGTTCGAACCAATTCCATTTTATGGAATAAAACCCTTATAAACTCAGATGCCACGGACTCTGCCTCTCATTTTTTGATTGAGTTATTCTTATTGAACTTCACCGCATAGAAATTCCGCATAGGTAAATTTTATTTACCACATAATTTGGCGCCCGAATAGGGACCCCTCCCCCACCTTACGCGCCGGCGGTGCGTTGCAGGCCTGGTCCCCTGCCACAGCCGTGACGGACAACTACGCGTACCCGCAGGATTTCCTGTATCTCTCTCAGGCCAACGGAGGTGACTGAGGCTGCGATCGACACCCAGGCGAGGCGGTGAGGAGTGCGGAGGATCCCGACCAGAGCCCAGCCGAGAGAGCAAGGTCCGAGGTGTTCAGAGGCCCACCAGTTCCGAAGTTCCGAAGTACCTATGTCACGAGTTGAGTCGAGTCCAGTCCGGTCCAGTCCAGTGTAGAGTTTCCGAGGCCTTCCGTTCCGTGCTTCCCGGTGAGTACCGTTGCTGGGGACGCATCTAGACGGGTGCATTAATTTGTGTCCGGTCAAGACGGGTTTGGGTACACAGACCCGGTCTGCACTGTTTAACAGTATATCAAGTATTCAGCTATCAAGTTATTGTTCGTTTTCCGAAATGTTTTAATGTGTTTTAATGTCGTGGTATGAGTGATTGTTTGATTTTCATTACTGTGTTTATTGTATTAGTTGTGTCCAAGTCTAAGTAAGTATCAAGTATCAAGGCTCAAAATGCCACTGTTTTCTAAACTGAAACAGATAGGAACTAGGAAAGGAATACTCGAGGAAGCTGTTCCCATCCCACCCAGGGACACTCCCGGATATTTTATGTACCACAAGCACGGCTTAGACGCTGTATTATATCTCGACTTGTGGGTGGATTACACCAAGGATTTAGCAGAGAATCAGAGATGGCCCGCTACAGGGACATGGGATGCCGATTGCATCATGAGAGTAGAAGAAGCATTATGGAAAAAGAAAGCCAGACAGTCACAGAAAGATGCCATTGAACTATGGCGTAAAGAATCACACAGACGGACAGAGAAAGCACTCAGAAAAGCGGAGAAAAGTAGAGAGGATTCTGAAAAGGCCAAAGAAAAAGAACTACTAGAAGAAGGAGAACGAGTTAGAATGGAACAACACGATAGACGGAGTAATGCCATTATGACAGGATTGTATCCAGTCCTGGCCGAGGGCCTGCCCAAGGCGACCCCGGAAATACCGAAAGATCTGCCCCCCCATTGGTTCCGACTAAATTACGTCACAAGACCGCAGCAGATATTTTCCTTTCTTCCTATTTAGACGACGTAGCTCCCGAATATACCAATGTTCCACCTGCACCTGTACCACCCGCTGATCGTCGGCCCCCAGGTCCGCAACAGCTTGCCCCTCCCGGTCTGCTTCCTCCACCCTTACCTGCACCCCCTATTAATCCGCTTAATCCTTTTGGGCCTGACACGGCCCTACCGACAGGTGATGCTCAAGCCTCCGCCTCAGGAGGTGCATCAGGAGGTTACCATACCCCGCCACCAGTACAGCGATTAACTATTAGAGAACTGGCAATGCAACGTACCCCGAGAGCTGTCCCAATTGAAAAGCTTAAAGAGTATCTTACAGACTGTAGATATGATCCAGTACCAGGCAAGGACGGTTGCATGATATTAGCCTCAATACGTATAAGACGTGCTGCAAATTTTTTAGTTCTATTTCCAGGAATGAAAAATCATCTAGACAGGATATATTGTTTTGTTCAGACTGGGGAGGGTCAGGAATGTATTCACGAGGCCATGGCACATCAGAAAGTAGACATTCAAAGTATGATTTTAAGATTCCTCATAAACTGTTTCATAAGAGAACGAGACCGGCCTGGTGTAAATAAAGAAGAGATGGAGGTACTAACTACATGGGGTCAGAATATTGCAGACGGAAAACATGATAAAAAGACATGTATAGAGGCCATGTACAGAAAAATCCGTAAAGAAATAACAGTATTTCATGAAAAAGAGAAAGCTGAAGATGAAGCAGATAATGACAAAAATGAATCCTCAGAGGAGGAGGAGCCAGAACATACAGAAACAATAGCATATGTAGGAAAGGGTGGTAGACCCTTTAATAAAATGATACGTCCAGAAAGCAAGAGACTTTTTCACTCTGCTATGTCAAACCCGAAGACTCCTGAACATCTATTTCAGGCTACCGATAAAATACTTCAAGAACGAATGGGTACCATGTACTCAATTCCATGGACGAACAAGAATTAGCCAGGTCAGCAGTACAATGGGCTGACAATTCCGATAAATATAATGATGACGCATTAGCTCAAACCTTTTTGAATCTCCCCCCAGACGAACAGCGACTAGCTGGTATGTACATGATACAGCACCTCCTTATATTGTATAAGAGCCAACATTCTGATCCAGGTCCCTTACCTGATGTACTAATAGAGTTACTCATGAATAAATGGAGAGGCCTGGGTACCGATTTAATTAAAGTAATTTTAGAACATCGACACAGATATAGTGCCTTCCTGAATCCACAGTTTGTTTCAGCTCCACCCCCAGAAAGAAAAATGTTTTACATAGACAGACAGAATCCATTGCGAGAAGTACATCCAGTCAGGAATAATGATAACACCCTTACACGTGTATTCGTATACACGCCCATAACTAAGATGGAATTATTGGAAATGAAGAAATTAGTGCCCAGTCACGATAAAGACCCTGCAGGTTTCCACCGTGAAATAAAAGACATGTTACTCATGGGAGATTATACCTATCCCGACATTATGAAAATATTGAAAGTGTTATTGCCTGCCGGTATTTACGAGAAACTCAAAGAAAAAGAATGGGAGGTGGGAGACAAAAAGATTGATTGGGCTGCATTAGAAACAGAAGAAAATGGCCGAACCCCAGGTTTAGGTCTTGGGGACAAAACTAAAGCATTACCAGGATTGTTAGTACAGGTCTTGCCACGATTGTTGGCAACTAAAAAGGAGGACTGGGATGCAATCTCAGCCTGCAAACAGAAACCCGACGAAGACACTAGTGATTTTTATTCCCGATTTGAGAAATGTTTTATTATTAATAGTGGCCTGAAAGCAAGTAGCGAGTCATACCCACACCTTTTTGTATCTAAATTAGTCGAGAATTCCCTGCCCCAAGTTAAGAATCGTGTACTGAAAGTCGAGAGCACATGGCAAGCAAACACGCCTTCCCAAATGTTACAAATGTTACAGTACCACCAAAACAGAATTAGAGAAGAACATGATCACGAACAAAGACGTATGAAAGACACGAAAATGAAAATGCTAGTTGCTCAGTCAGTTCCAGCTGACGGTCAGAAAAAGGGCATGACACAGTCCAATAATTCAGCAGCTCCTGTTAAAGGGATATGCAACTATTGTAAACAGCCAGGTCACTATGTAAACGATTGTGCAGTTTTGAAACACAATATATCTACAGGTAAAACTAAAGAGAGACCACGTCAACCTAGACAAGACCAGGCCCAACAACACGTTCCACAGAATGTACAGCCTATGCATGCTCCACAACAGACAGTACAGACCGTAGCGGTACCACAGCCACAACCGATTGCCGCAACACAACATACAACTCAGCAGATGTACCAGCATGCACAAACTGATTATCCCGATTATCAGCGATACACATGAAACAGCCTAGAGAGGGAGGTTGGCTTGCCTCTTATTGAGGTTCCTGTGGATCAAGAGGGTCCTTACGTGCATAGTCAAGTATTAGGAAAAGATAGAAAGTTTTTGATTGACACATGGGCAAGCAGAACAACAATCAGTCACGACGAGGTTCCAGGGGCACCCCTCTCAGGCTCACAGAATGTTTCCCTTGGATTTTCACGAAAGCCTATTGTAAATGAAGTATCGAAACCAGTTCCCCTTTCAGTTGGTCCATTGTCTCGCACTACAGATTTATTGCTCACGAAATCATGTCCAGAAAACTTGTTAGGTATCAAAACACTGAAAGCTCTAGGAGCTGTAATTTGTTGTTCTCCGGAAGGAGTAAGATTGTTTTTGCGTGACTTTAAGGGTCACTATGTGTTGAGAGATATTGATTCCAGATTACAGAATGTTCCTGCTCATTTATGGGCACAAGGCCCCACTGATGTAGGTTGTATGCACATCACTCCATATCGTGTCACACTCAAGCCAGGAGTAGTACTACCACGAATCCGACAATACAAGTTACCCCCAGATGCTGTAGTGGCTTTACTGAAAATCATTGACGAGCTCATTGCACAAGGAGTGGTTGTAGAAACCGACTCGAATCTATGTAATTCCCCTATCATTCCAATTCTTAAACGTACTGATCCAAATGCACCTCCAGTTTATCGATTAGTGATCGATTTACGAGAATTGAACAAATGCATTGTCCCACAGTACCCTGTGGTTCCAGACATCTCTTCATTACTGACAGCTATTGATTCAGAGGCAACGTTTTTTACTGTAATTGATCTGAAGAACGCCTTCTTTAGTGTCCCAATCGACCCGGAAAGCCAATATCTTTTCGGATTCTGTTTAAATGGCCGAAGCTTCAAATTTGCACACGCACCTCAAGGATTCACAGAAAGCCCCAGCATCTATAGCCAAGCATTGAAAAGACAACTTGACAGTATTCACATGCCTGACAACACTGCCCTACTTCAGTATGTCGATGATCTATTGATCACCGCCCGAAGTGAACCAGAATGTGAACAAGCATCACTGACGGTTTTGCATTTCTTGGCTGACAAGGGACACAAGGTGTCTCCTTCGAAGCTGCAATTCTGTGTTCAGCAAGTGGTTTACCTTGGGCACTTGCTGTCCAAAGGGGGGAGACAGCTAACACCTGACCGTATCCAGTTAATTGTAAACATGTCACAACCCAAGACACAAAAAGAGGTACGGGCCTTTATAGGCCTCACTTCTTACTGTAGACAATGGATCCCTCAGTACGCATTTCTAGCCAAGCCACTCATACAGTTGACAACACAGGAGGCAGCGACTTCAACTGTCCTCCCTTGGACTCAGGAACATACACAAGCTTTTGACGACTTAAAGAAAGCCTTATGTCAAGCACCAGTTTTAGCGACACCATGTTACAGTAAGCCTTTTACACTTTTTGTCACAGAGCGTGAAGGTACTGCATTGTCAGTACTCACCCAGGATCAAGCAGGTTCACACAAACCGTGTGCTTATTTTTCTAGTACATTAGATCCAGTAGCCCAGGCTCTGCCTGCGTGCTTAAAATCAGTTGCAGCAACAGCTCTAGCAATCAGACAAAGTGATTCGATAGTGTTAGGACACCAATTGACAGTACAAGTTCCACATTCCGTGGAAGTTCTTTTAAACCGAACACAGACTCAGCACTTGACTATAGCACGACTGACAGGTTATGAATTGACATTGTTTCAGCCACACATAGAAATCAGACGTTGCAATACTTTGAACCCAGCTACACTTCTGCCATTAAATGAGACAGACCCTTTGGCACATGATTGTGTTGAAGTCATTACCATTACGACGAAACCCAGACAAGACTTGACAGACACTGCATTACCAGATCCAGACCTGACACTTTATGTGGATGGTTCATGTATGAGAACAAGTACAGGAGAGTTAGTGGCTGCATATGCAGTAACGACAGAAACTGAAGTCATAGAAACGAATTGTATTGACACCCTGTCAGCCCAAGCAGCAGAGCTCATCGCTCTGACTCAAGCCTGTATTCGAGCAAAGAACAAGAGAGTTAACATATACACAGATTCACGTTATGCCTTCGGAGTCGTACACGACTTCGGTGTACTCTGGCGAGAGAGAGGTTTCTTGACCTCTCACGGAGCCAAAATCCAGCACGGTCCCCTCATCCAAGCTCTGTTAGACGCAATACATTTGCCTACAGCGATATCCATCATGAAGTGCAAGGCACATACGAAAGTCACAGATACCATTTCCCAGGGTAACGACCTGGCAGACCGAACAGCCAAGCATACAGCTCAGACTCAGACTCACGCAACTGACCTGACAAAGACAGTAGTCCCGACACCAACACATTGCATGCCAGTTAGGGATCCCGCCCTAGATGTAATTGACATACAGACACATGCTACACCAGACGAAATCAAGAAATGGACTGAACTAGGAGGGATCCAGACAGAACAGGGATGGATGACGAAGGGGAAAGCCACATGGTTTCTCCCCGACTCTATGGTTCAAGTTATCATTAACACAGTACATAGTCCTGCACATTTAGGAGAAAAAGCCATGTTAGACAGTATTCAAAACCTTTGGTTCAATAAGCATTTACGAGCAGCAGCCAAACAGAAAGTGCGTACTTGCATGATCTGTTGTCAGTTCAACCCAGGTAAAAGCATTCCCGTAGAGCAAGGTGGATTTCATCCTCCCGATCACCCTTTTGAAGTCCTCCAGATGGATTATATCCAGATGGAACGTTGTCGAGGATTCAAATATGTCCTCGTAGTTGTATGTGCACTCTCCCGTTGGACAGAAGCATATCCAGTCCCAGATTACACTGCTCCGACCACTGCCAAGCAGCTGGTTCGCGAATTTTTCCCCAGGTATGGTTTGCCCCGTATCGTGTACTCAGATAATGGTCAGCCATTCTCGTCCGAGCTTATGAAGCAGGTATCACTCCTGCTAGGTTATCAGTGGAAGTTTCACTGTGTCCGACATCCCGAGGCAGCAGGTCTCGTGGAACGTCATAATCAGACCCTGAAAATTCGCCTTGCCAAGATATGTAGAGAGAAAGGCGTTGACTGGATAGTAGCTTCACCAGTTGCACTCTTTTACATGAGAATGATAGCGCATTCAAGAACAGGGCTATCCCCATATGAGGTGGTCTTTGGTAGGCCACCGAATATGTGGGGGACGCCTCTGCCTCGTAAAATAACAGATGTTGACTGTAATATGCTGACAGATTACCTTGCCTCCTTGATGTCTGCACTACAATCATGTCGTTCAAAGGTAGCTGCAGCCTTTCCCAACAACACCGAGGTGAAGCCACACGAGATCGTCCCTGGTGAATACGTTTTTATCCGGAATTTCGACAGGAGGAGTCCGCTGGAGCCCCGTTGGCAGGCGCCGAAGCTCGTGTTATTAACAACAAGGACAGCAGTGAAAGTGGAGGGCCGCAAGGGCTGGCTCCACTCGAGTCACGTGAAAAGACACTATGGACTGCCTACGAAACTAGACTCCCAGCCCTGCCCCCTTCCAGAGACTGATACTAAACTCCCCCTGGTAGAGAAAACTCCTTCTCAAGAATTTCGCATGAAGTTGAGGTCTAGCAAGTCAGACAGTTTAATTGTTTAAGTCCTCCCCTAGGTGAAGCGGTTAGACAGGTTCCTGACATGTACAAGTTAGACCCCAATAGAGAGAGAGATAGACAGAAACAGATCAAGAAACATGAATACTGTAAATTTCTCCGTAGTCACTGCATTGTGACATTATTGATTATGTTTTTTCTGAGTCTTATGATTATTGCTGCAAGCATATTGCTACACATGTACTTTCCTATTTTCAAACGTGCACATTCTTCTTCAAATGTCACTGCCGAGCATACTTTCAGTGAATTGCCTCCGCACGAGTTATCTTACCGACTTGCGCTGCGCAACAATACATTCATTAGTATGTTACATCATTCCCATCAGACCAGCAATGCTACCAATTGTTGGATATGTGGCCGACTCCCTCCCTATCAGAAATACAAGGGAGTTCTGCCCCTCTTTCCGTATCCGTTCACACACAATGGTTCCTGTGGTGCATGGTTTAGTCTAATGAATTCTTTGGATTCTGATTCCGTAGTTTACCAGGGCAATTGGGTATGGGGAAATCTGAACACAGTTCTGCATAAAGTATGTTTCCCTGACAAGGAGGGTCTTCCCCAAAGGACAGGGACTGATCTAGAAAACGAAGTATATGGATTAGGTAATTTTACACTTAACCTCATGATTCTGAATGTCCAGTCCGAAGCCGAACCAGTCTTGCCCGCAATGTCAGTATTACCAGTCAAAGGTGAATTATGTGTCAGAAAGAATGGTTCAGTACACCTGGGTCATAGTAGATGTACTACTGTGATCGAATTCAGTGATAAAGGCAAGTCTACATTCAAAGCTTCCCGTCATTCCTATTTCATTTGTGGTCATACAGCATATATACGCTTACCTCTAGATTGGGATGGTACTTGTTACATTGCATTCCTTCTGCCACCTGTTTTCCTAGCCCCTCCTGATTATCATAGGGACTCCCATCTAGTACACAATAGACCCCAGAGAGATCTCCCGATTGTCGACTATACTGAAACGGCATGGGAGCAGTATACAGACTTCAATAAAGGTTTATTTCCCTATTTAGGTGCTGTCTTTAATAGTAAACTGATACGTAAATTGACCAGAACCCTCGAAGCAGTAGTGAATGAAACTACTTCCGCCCTAGGCAACTTAACAGAGGAGCAGTCTGCTATGCGGATTGTTGTTCTTCAAAATCGCCTTGTTCTTGACGTCATCCTGGCCGATACGGGCGGAGCTTGTAGAGTCATCGGATCGAGTTGCTGTGTTTTCATTCCAGAAAACGCACCATCAGTATATAGAGCCATAACCCGTCTCCACAAGATTGCAAGTCAGATACACCAGAATCCAGGCACCTGGACTTGGTCCGGTTGGTTCTGGAGCGTGTTATCAGCCTGGGGATGGAAAGTCCTATCCTTCCTCGGAATACCCCTTCTCATAGTGTTCAGTTGTTGCTTATGTTTACAGTGTGGGCCAGCGATTTGCGGCTTGTGCGCTACATCATGTATTCCCCATTCAAGTTCACGTTCTAAATCCCGCCAGAAAAAGGAAGAGCAAATGATGTTATATGAACAAATTGATGGATTAATGAAGATCGATATATCATGAAGGGTCCGTAGGGGACAAGGAGGGAATGAGGTAATATGAATTTTTATGGTCAATTGTGTCCCCTAACGTAGACCCCAACGGCTCCATGTACGTGCTTCAAGTACATGTATGTTCCCTCCACAACCAGCTATGAAGACGCAAATACATTTGCGTCCAACGTTAACATGTCCTCTTTCAGATCCACCATGAATGGGTCAAATATTCAGTTCCTAAGTATGCCGTGCCACCGTCTTTACATGGTGCACTTTCACGTTTTCCTGGCTCTGGCGAGCTAGGCCCTGATTTCTGCTATCGAGCTCTTTCTGCCTTCTGTCTCTGAAAGCTGCAGCCTGGATCTGCTTCCATGACCCTTACCCTACTCCCTGTGCGGCGAGCGGTGCCCGGCTCGGCCTGCTTGCCTGCCAAGACTGTATTTTGCCTTCAAGTTATCTGCTCCGCTCCTCGAAAATACATTCCTGTCTAGTGATTTAGGAAAACATCTCCCCAGCTGCAGAGCAAAGGGCCCGGCCTTTCTGTCTCCGTGCAAGTAATTCATTGCTCCCGTTACCATGGTAGGCCCATGGCCCCCTCGCATTACACGTAGACACGTAGTCACATATGCATGCACTAGCAGTCAGTATAGAATAGCCTCTGCCCGAGAGACCTTTCCTTCTAGATAATACAGTTCCTCAAACACAAGATATTAGATATGATTTGGGTTTAGGTTGTTCTGACACGCCAGACTTCTGTCTCCACGTATCGTGCTAAATGTCAAGTCCCCTTCACCCTCCAGTTCCACGTCAATCGCACGTCATGCTGCTGCGCGCGCATCTCTGCCATATATTTCTGCTGACACTGCAGGATTCCTCTATGGATCCACCCACCTGTGACACTTTCATGTGACGTTGTCTAGCACACACCTCCGTGTACGCCCTCGTGCACGCCTTCTGTTGCGTACATGTGTTCTTATCTCTTTTCTCTCAGCTGTTACGCCTTCTGTATCCATCACCATTATATGCATTTACTATATATATTGTACTCTGTTAATAAAGCATTGTCTATCCCTTCCTGAACCTTCGTGGTGATGGAACATGATACCTGGTTCGAACCAATTCCATTTTATGGAATAAAACCCTTATAAACTCAGATGCCACGGACTCTGCCTCTCATTTTTTGATTGAGTTATTCTTATTGAACTTTACCGCATAGAAATTCCGCATAGGTAAATTTTATTTACCACAGGTGGCAGACAGTATCAAAGGTGGCTGAGAGGTCTAGGAGGATGAGGGCGGTTGTCTCCCCGTTGTCCATCAGGGTCCTGATGTTGTTGGTGGCTGCGATGAGGGCTGTCTCGGTGCTGTGGTTTGCTCGAAATCTGGATTGGGATGGGTCGAGCGAGTTGTTTGCCTCGAGGAATGCAGTCAGCTGTTTATTGACGGTCTTCTCGATGACTTTCAGCCGGGAAGGGAAGAAGAGAGATGGGGCGGAAGTTCTTAAGGTCTTTAGGGTCAGCTGTGGGTTTTTTCAGAAGGGTGTTGATCTCTGCGTGCTTCCAGCTCTCTGGGAAGAGGGCTGATGCAAAGGAGCTGTTTATGACGTTCCGGAGGTGGGGTGCGATGATGGTGTCGGCTTTGTTGTGGATGTGATGGGGGCATGGGTCAGAAGGAGAGCCAGAGTGGATGGTGTTCATGACGTGGGTGGTGTCTTCTGTGCTGATGGGGGTCCAGTCGCTTAGGGTGGTGGTGGGGGTCGTTGGTTTAGGAACTGGAGGCGGAGTCTGGGCGTCATAGCTGTTGTGTATATCTGCGATCTTGCGGTAGAAGAACGTGGCGAGGGAGTTGCAGAGGTCTTGCGACGGTGTGATGTTGTTGTTGCTGGCGCTGGGGTTGGAGAGCTCTTTTACTATGCTGAAGAGTTCCTTGCTGTTGTGGGTGTTGTTGTCCAGCCGCTCTTTGAACGATGTCCTTTTGATGGTGCGGATCAGCTGGTGGTGTTCGCGAGTGGCGTATTTGAGGGCTGTCATGTTTTCTGTCCTCGGTTCGTGGCACCAGGTTTTTTCGAGAGTATGGCATGATTTCTTTGAGTCTTTGAGAGCGTCGGTGGACCATGTGGTTTTCCTGTTGCTGGTCTTGCCTGGGGAGTTCTTCAGTAGAGCAAGGTTGTCGGCGCAGTTGTTGATCCACTGTGCGAGATTGTGAGCTGGGTCGTTGGTGTCAGAGGTGTCGGCTGGTGGGTTCTGGCTCAGTGATGTGGTTAGCTGGTATGTGGTGACTTTGCTCCAGCATCTGCGGGGGATCTGTAGCGTGCGGTGGTGGGATGGTCCACCCTAAGACAAAGTTAGCTTGATCTAAAACAATGATCACTAAGGGCGGAAGGAGAGGCTGAGATTTAAATGCTAAACCTAGTATGATCCTTGGATGACTCAGCAAGAAATAATATAAAACATCACAAATGTTTAAATTGATAGAGCCTGTATTGCAAGCTAACAAAGAAAGGTGCCAGGAGAGTGGGGTATACCAAGCAGCTTTTCGACCACTACTGATGATACTAATCAACCAAGTTATACACAGACTTATCCCTATAGGGTCTATGTAGCTAATAATATATATGTTGAGGGTAAGCAACGCAAAGGTTAAAAGGGTGGAGCATGGTGATCCGGATGCATGCAAATTGTACTGAGAAACTGAAGATGTATTAGCTTGTAACGAGGACAGAGCAACTCCTGGCATCCTAAAAACACCAGGAGGTAACCTCCTGGGTTTGGTATCTAATGTTTAAGGTGCAAAACAATTAATTTATCATGCTGAAGAAAGGTATGCTTTAAGATCACCAGAAGTAGAAAGTCATCACTGTGCAAGGCCAAATCCAGCACTGAGGCCTGTCAAATCCAGTAATCAAGGGTCTGATGATCTAAGAAAATCGGACAGTCAGATTACTTACAACCACAACCTACAAGCAGTTCTATGGGGTGCAAGCCAGGACAACGATCAACCTGTGAAAAATCCCACATCAACTTTAACATAGAAACATAATAAAACCTCACAACTGCCATCTCCTGACTAAGTTACCTATGAGCTACAGTATGGCCCTAGATATTGGCCACTATATCTCTCTATGGATTCAGCCTGCGCTAGCAATCTGGAAGAATCAAGCCCAAAAACCAATCAATCAACTCATGTTGCTTTGCTAGATCAGAGAGTTGGAGCAGAACTTATAAGTCAAAGGAAAGGAATAATCCCAGGATGAACAGATGCAATGAACAAAGTGATGAGCAATCTACTGACCCATTGCTGGGTGCAATAGACTGGCAGTGTGCACTCTACCTGTCACTATAGTGAAACATTCGGTAGAGTCACATGGAGTGTAAACCAAGATGGACAAGTATGCAAAACCAGCCGTGGCACAAAACACTGAGGAGGCACGGACCGCACAGTAATGTTCATTGTCTAATTTAACAGACATCATCCTACAGGTCATACAAGCCTCTTGAATGATTATGCAGACCAAAATAGGTGAGGGCAAACATCATGATGCTTAAAAAGACCCATACAATGTTGGTGACAGGGTGATCTAAGCAGAAAGCTGCACATTCGAAATTGGAAGATAATATCCGTACAGTAAGGACCAAGGTGGCTAACCTTTCCATGGGCTCCAGAATCCTTCAAAACTGAGCTAAGTGTTTAGAGAGATGGTCACAAAGAAACAGCCTATGCTTTATGGACGATCGCAGCCTGGTGAAATTCCTTGAACACTGGTTAATGTTGTGGAGGCCTGCGGACCAACTTTTCTCTCTCTTCATACTGGAGCAGACGCACAATGTATTGGTTCGGAAGCCTCTGCTTGGTGCTCCCACCGTCCCCAGCTCACCAGAATTCTAGACTATGGAGATCGAAATGCAGAATCATGAACACCATGTCACAACAACCCACAAAGATTATGATATTCACAGATTACACTCACCATGTCCAAAAACAAATGAAGTCTTTTGATGAAGTTAATCTCATGTTGAGGCTGATGACCATCGAATACATGGTTCTGTTCTCTGCCGAATATGCACATACATTTTTCTTTGATGCACCTGGGACTGGAAGAAGAGCTTGAAAATCTCCCTGACCAAAGTGGTGCACTCCACTGGATGAGTAAGGGGTTGTTGAGAGTGCACCGGGAGATGTTGCAATCTTATTAGTGCCTACATCCCACATTTATTAGTGAAGAAAACCCAGAATGACCTAGGGCAGTTGTTAATGGGAGAGTACTTTCATGCACTCATCATGACTGTCACTTATATACAGAGCGATACCAAAGGGGATGATGGACGGAGCGTTTGAGCAAATCAAACATTCACCCCCAGTCAACTGATCTGGGTTTAATCCATCATCATTCTTTAGCTCACTCCACCACCCCAGTTCAGACATAGCCAAATGCAAATCAGTCTGACCCTGTACCTCATGGGAACAGTTCAGCCCGAACTACCAATCCATGTCTTTCCTGGACCGGAAGCAAGCATCCTGGGACCGGTTTCAGGTTCATAACCCTCATCAGCCAGGCTATCTTGAATCCAGTGGCAAAGTGAGCAAGAGACCCACGTCTGGGCATACCCAGCCAACTTAGGGCGAACAAAGCGATACCAATGGGGATGAGGGACGGAGCGTTTGAGCAAATCAACACTCACCCCCAGTCAACTGATCTGGGTTTAATCCATCATCAATCTTTAGCTCACTCCACCACCCCAGTGTCACTTATATACGACAAGCTGTTGGAGCAGCCTCTTCCCATGAGGTATACTGGACCCCTCGCCATTAGAGATGTCAGTGAGCTTTCACAGCAGTGGTGAAAGGCTTATGAAGACGCTGAACGCCCAGTGTCTACTAGGTTCCCAATGCACCCAGTTCTTACAGACAGAACTGAAATTGTATTTACACTCAATTTTGGCTCTGTGTGTATGAAATTGGTAACATGGAAGTTGTCTGTCCGTGTCCAAGGCTTTTCTAAAAGCAAGAGACAGCGACAAACCACTGCATACCTTATAATCCCAGGTACTTCAACTAGAATACCAGTCCCTGAAACCAGAAGAGAAGTGCAAAACCACCTCGATGTATCCTAAGAGTCCTTGTAACAGTACTATATGGAGGAAGCCGAACCAGCATTGATGACATCTAATAGATGTGTCTATGAAATAAGAGACAAATCAGGGAAACTGTTATACTGGCTGGAAAGAAGAGATGCGTGACCTAGAGTGATTCCAAGCTTGTACCTCCCAGTGGGAGACAAGGCCACTTTGCATTTGCTCTGGCCGCAGCCTTTGCCTCCTACTATTAATCACTGCACGTGAGGAGGGAGCTGGCCTCACCCCGCATTAACAACTTCCCTTTTGCAGCACTGAGTGTGAAGGATAGGTCTAAACTCAAATGCCTAATTTCAGTATAGGAGATTGCGGACAGCATTGTGAACTTGCAGGCAGGTAAGATGGTGGGAACAATGGTTGCTCTCTTTAATATTACAAGAGATTTAAGACTCTATTTACCCCACTCTTACTAAATATGTTCCATAAGGCAGTGACTGTATGATTCCTCCTGCCTGGCCTGGACCTTGCAACTATCCTAATCATACCAAACCTGGACGACAGCTGGAGCGATGCTACACATATCACCCGATCCCAGAATAATGAAACTAAGAACCTTTCCAGAGTCTTTGCAGGGGGATTGGTGAAGGTTGTGCTCTCTCTAATCCACCCCGATCAGTGAAGGTTTATTCCCAATTGCAGCACTAGGAACTGTATTCACAGGTTTCACTTGGCCCTGGGACAGCTCCACACCCTCAGTGATCCTACAACACTCTTAATCGATTTAGAAAAGGCGTTCGATATATTAGTTGTTATTGCTTTGAGGGTTAGTGCGTTTGGGATAGGGCCTACGCTTCCTATCATATAGTCACTATGCTCTAACATAGCCCGAGGCACAAGTGAAGATAACAGAGTCATATCACTGCCATTCCCAAACCTCCGGGACACCAGGTGCCCACTGTCCCCCATCCTGTTCACCTTGGCTATTGAGCCACTCACTGTTTGGGTGAGTTGTGATGCCTAGATGTGGGGTTTCTGGGGGCAGGGAGGATCACAAGATGGTATTGCCCTCTGTGTAGACGATTTTCTACTCTTTGAGTCACCCTCCTGAATCCGGGTAACATTATTGAATTGTTTAGGGAAGCCTTAGGTCAATGATGCCAATTCTAGCTTGGTTGTGGACCAAAGTACAGTAACTGGCAGCCCCAATTTTAAAACACATAGCATCAGTTATCTAGGAGAGCACATAGCATCAGACCAGAACCTCACACTGGAATTTGTTAATACTTAGGACACTGAGAGATATGGATAGCTGGGTGAAGCTTCCCTTTAAATGTCATAGGAATGGTAGCTCACTTCAGCTTTGTGCCCGGTACGAAATTCATTTTTGGCATCATAGCCCCACTGGACCTCTTCCTCCGATTCCCTCGATACCACCGAACAAAAGTGTCCCTCATCTCTCCATAACCTATCTATCTCTCTCACATGTATTTCATTTGTTTTAAAGCACTGGTAAAGGCTGGCTTTACTAATAAGAATGTATATCTACCCAATCAAACCCTTTTCAGCTCCATTAGGAAAAGATAGGTTTGTTTTTTTTAAACTTTTTTTTTAAAACAAATTTTATTGGCATTTTTAATCAATTACATACAATTGGCAGAAATGCTGATATCATACCAAAAGAATACCAGCGTTACAGTGTGGCATGTGGGTATCGCTCACAATAATGTCAAAAACGGTAGTGTGATACACATCTCATGCTCCAACATGTTGAAACCCCACAATAAAGGCATCATGATCGTCATCAGTGTACTTCCCACCCTCCATGCCACCCTCCCCCCACCCTGGTATTCGTTAACACCACATTATCCTGCCATCATCAACGATCTTCAAACACACACATTCATCCTAGCTGTCAGTCCGTGTACTACCTCTTATTCAATCACATTGTCACCGTGCTGCATTGGGTGTTCCTGTTCATCTCCCATCCCCTGATCTGAGCCCTTGTCCCCTGAATCACCGTCATCCGCCTCTGACCTCCTCTCCAGATACATTGCCCAGTAGTTTTTTGGGCGGCTGCGAGGGGGTAGCAACTCACTATATAATCCTGTTTGCGTGCAACAAAATAGCATGTCCCTAGACCATCTATCCAGTGTAGGAGAAGGCCCTTTCATCCAGGTGATCGCTACGCAGCGTCTAGCCACTAGGACAGCCATGTCCACCAGCCTACGGAACTCGGGGGCAACACCTTTAGAGTAGCCTAATAATGCAAGCAACGGTGAGGGGGATAAAGACAAATCTGTAACCCTATTCACCTCCGCGTAGACACCATAGAGTCGCGATATTAAATGAGATGGAGACTTAGCCGCGGTCACATATTCATAGGACAGTATCGTTGGTGGTTCCTCCATGTCCTTCCCCAGCAGTGCTCTAAGGGCGAGTCTCACCCGGAGGAACTGGAATCTAGCCAGCGGCGGGGCGCTCGGACCATCTGCCTCAACGACGTCTTCCCATGTGCGAGCCACTCCATTAAGAAACAGATCACCCATAGTAGTTATGTTTAATTTCGCAAGCGACGATAGGACACCTTTCTCTTGGCAGGGTCCCAACCACGCGCACCACTCCAGTCTGGCTTCAGGGGCATACAGCAGCGAGCAAGCCTGTGCATCCTTTAGATGGTGCCAGGCATGTGTCACAGCGTTCAACGAGTCTAATATACCTGTACGTCTATCCCGGGGTTGGGCCATGAGTGCTGGAAACGGCGTAGGGTCAGTGACTACACCCTCAATAAGTATATGAGGGACGTTGGCAGGGCCGTGCATCCATCCGTATGCATGTGCGCCCTGTGTGGCACGATATTATAATTCCAGGTCCGAGGCCTGTAGGCCCCTCTCCTCGTAAGGACGTATAAGGATGTTCCATGCCACTCTTGGTTGTTTACCAGCCCATACCAGTTTTAACACCAGTGTGTGTAACTGTCTGTAAAACACGCTAGACGATACCATGGGGATGTTGCTAAACAGAAACAGAACCTGGGAGAACTATCATTTTTAGCAGCGATATGCGACCCATCACTGAGAGAGGAAGGGTAATCCATTTTTGTACATTATCTTCAAGCTTTGAAATGGCCACGCCATAATTTTCACGTAGGACCACCTCCGCGTCCGTGTGAAGCCGCATGCCCAGGTATCTGACCGCGTCAGCGGTCCACTGGATAGGGTAGTCCGAGCCCACCCTACTTGTGGCTGGGGTAAGTGGGAACATTACCGTCTTATTCCAGTTCACTCCAATTCCAGAGAGCGAACCAAACAGGACCACCTCTCTCAGGACCCTGAACAGGTTGGTTTCAGGGTCGCGTACATAGAGTAGCGTGTTGTCCGCGTACGCGGACACTATCAAATTATACCCCGGGAAGCGAATACTGCGATGCCCATGGTACTCCCGTAGGGCACACGCAAGGGGTTCCGCCACCAAGGCGTAAAGCAGGGGGGAAAGGGGACACCCCTGCCTAGTGCCTCGCCCTATAATGAAAGGTTCTGTCGTGAACGCACCTATGCGGACTCGAGCTGTCGGTGAAGTGTAGAGTGTGTTTAGCAATTGCAGGAAAAGTTCTCCAACCCCCATACGCATCAACACCGCACTTAGAAAGGGCCATTCTACTGAATCAAACGCCTTCTCCATATCCAGGAAGACCGCAACCGCTGAGACCCCCTGTCGTGTATGTTGGAATGCTGCAAATACTGTGTGTAAATTATATGTCAATGTACGGTTGGGGACGAATCCCGCCTGCTCCGGAGCCACCAGAGTGGATATCAGTGGGCCGATACGGTTAGCGATGATTTTTGCAAAAATCTTTGTGTCAACATTTATAAGCGATAAGTCCTCAGGAGGCTTGCCAGGCTTTAGAAGTGCTATGATGACAGCTTCTCGCATTGTTGGGGGCATCTGCCCATCCTCCGCTATCTGTTCTACCAGTTTCAGCAGCTTAGGAATAAGCAGGTCAGGGAGCGATTTATAAAAGGAGGCTGGGAAGCCATCACTACCCGGTGCGCTGCCCGCCTTCATAGCTGACAATGCCCAGACAATCTTTTCCCGCTCAAACGGACGCGCTAAAAACTCACGGTGAGTGTTGGTGAGCCAAGGTAATTGGATATGGGTTAAATACTCTATAATTCGGTCGTCCGATATCGGCCCCCTAGAGGCATATAGGGTAGCATAGTAGTCTCGAAAACGCGCCGCTATCTGGAATTCGTCCAGCTCGCCCTCCGTGGTCGACGACCTAAGAGCAGGAAGCGGAACATTTTGCTTACGTTGTTTTGCCATCCTGGCCAGGACCGCACCTGGCCTTTCACCCTCCCCAGACGATCTGGCAATGGCATACTTCCCGAGGTGTTTCACTTCAGCATCTGCCTCTTCATTATATTCTCTAATCGTCTGGACCAGTTCCTGCGTCACTTCAACATTTGGAGCTCTCAAACGGCGTTCCTCAATATCTTTTAGCCTTAGTCAGACAGCCCCGTATGGGCCTGAGGACCCCAGTGTGTTTGGAGATAATGACTCCGCGGATGTACGTCTTAAAGGACTCCCACACTGTTAGGAAGGAGTCTACTGTGCCCTCGTTCCTGTTAAAGAATTTGTCAATGGCAGTGGCCAGTTCCTCTCGGAAATTATCGTCTAACAACGAATAAGGAGGTAATCTCCATGTGAATGTAGGAGGTCGACGTGTTGGGGCGCAGAGAGTAATCAGTACTGGGGAGTGGTCAGAGTATGTATGCGGGAGAGTCACACAGACCTGTATACTGGGAAGGAAACGCTCAGAGAGTAGCCAATAATCAATACGAGTGTGAATGTCATATTGTGACGAATAGTGTGTGTATCCCCCCAGTGATAGGTGTTTGGATCTCCACACGTCCCGTGATCCCATCCAGGTCATTTCTGTGTCCAGAGCGCGGGAGGAGGCGGAAGGCCTCCTATCGGGTCCGTCTGAGCGATCTAGTCGGGTGTCTCGTCAAATTTAGGTCCCCACCCCACATGATATGGCCTTCTCCAGTGTTTCTAATTTTACGGGCAAGCGACATATAAAATGAGGGGCAGTCAAAGTTGGCGCCATATGTGTTAACAACTTGGAAGATCATACCCCTACCAGTGCACTTCGTGATCACATAGCGTCCTTCGTGATCAATGTCAATAGGTGTAAATGTCAGAGAGGACCTCGGGTTTACCAAGGTAAGCACCCCCCTTGCACTTGATGTAAAACCGGCAGCGTGAATTTGATTGTGTAGACCTCTATAGCGTAGTGTCGGACTGTCAGGGTGGAAATGGGTCTCTTGCAACAGTACAATGTCTATCTTGTGTCTCAATAGGTACTGAAGCACCCGCCGAAACTTTCTATGGTCATTTAGACCCCGGAAATTCCAGGTCAATAAAGTAATGGAGAGAGTGTCCTGTGATTGTTGTGTCATAGGGAGGGTCGGGCGGACCGGAGGGTTATCCTCATCTCTTCCCTTGTGTCTTGCCATACCCGGGGAAACGTATTAATGTAGAAATAAGCACCACACCCATTTTCAAGTAATATCTCTCGTACATGCCAGTTTCCCTGCCAAGAAAACTCTCCGTAACATCAATAACAAAAAAACAAACAATCATGTGCATGAATAACTGTGGAAATATACCCTTTTGCTATGCCCAACCCCCCCACCCACGCATGCCTAACCTCAACCTGGCCGCGACCCACGTCCCCTCCCATCCTGTCCCTCCCGCATCCCTTCAAATAACCTCCAACTATCCCTGAGTGTTTCCCCTCCCCATCCCCCAACCTAGCTATCCACTTAGTACCCCGCCAACACTCTCCCCCCCCTTAACCCCCCCCCCAGGATCCCAACCATCCAATATAAAATCACAATCAAATAACATATGTCACTTTTACGTAAGGGAACGTGGAGCGCACTCAAGGGCGAAGGTAGCTCGCTCATAGTGAGTCTATAGCAATACTATTCTAGTGTATTGGCCACCACGTCCTGCTCCTCCGCGTCTCTATAGAGAAAAATTAGCCATTGCCAGTGCTCCACTGCAAGGCGCAAAAATGGAAGATGAAAAATAGTGGATGTTGTCCACATCCCATAGTCATATCCGGCACCTAGTGGTATCAGCACTACATCTACTCTTCTTGGTCTCACTACAACTCTGGCATCACTGCCGTTGGTCCACTCAGATACAATGCAATAGTCTATGCAAAGCTCACACTGTGTATCTATAATGTCCCCAGCATCCAGGGCATCGCCCGCAACCAGAATACAAAAACAAAATCAATGTGAGGTGTAGTGCTATGTTGTCCCTCTGGAAAGGGCGCTGCCCACCGCCTTCCCACTCTATGAGCAACATCTCAATCCCCTAGTAAGTTATACAGTGTAACACAGTCCCTTCACAATCTTTTCTCCTAGCTAAGCGGTCCTTGTCAATAGAGTAATGCAGTCTTTTTCCAGCCATACTGTTTACAACGTTCAAATACCTTACATGGACATGTGATACTGTCCTAGTCCTGTTCTTCCATGGACCCCCCAGCAGCTCCATTCAGGCCTTCGGGGTCTGTAAAAATAGTGGACCTGCCCTGTCTGTTGATCCGCAATTAGGCGGGGTACAGCATCGCCTAATCGATTCCAAGGTCTCGTAGTTGGTGCTTCATGGGGACAAACTGGCGTCGCGCTTCCTGTACTTTGGCGGTAAAGTCTGGGAACAGGGAAAGCGTGCTTCCTTCATAGGTGAGAGGTTGTTTTTCACGTGCTAATCGTAGTGCCGTGTCCCGGTCCCTATAGTTGAGTAGTTTGGCCACTATCGGAGCTCCAGGCTTTGGTCTTGGGCCAAGCTTGCAGTGTGCCCGCTCTACGACGAACATGCCCGAGAAGACTGTCTCACCAAGCAATTTTTGGAGCAGATCCTCCACAAACAGTTCCATGTTTCCCGTTTGGGTGGTCTCCGGTAGGCCCGTGATGCGGATGTTGCATCGACGCGACCTTGCTTTCAAATCCTCGGCCTTGTCTTGTAGGATCTGAATCACCTTTCTCAGTTGCTTGTGGTCCGAGTCTAGTGTTGTCTGCGCCTCCTCTACCTCTCCTATGCGGCGTTCGGACATGTCAAGGCGCTCTGCATGCTTGTCCATCCGTTCCGCCATACGATCCATCCTGTATGTGAGGGCATCCATTTTTGAGCCCAGAGAGGCGATTCCACCTTGAAGGTTCTTCTCCATTGCCTGAAGGATACAGCCTAGATCCGGCTCTGTCACCTCTCCCATGCCTGTTTTCCTGGTCTCCTCGACCGCGCCATCGGATGGCGGGTCCGTGGTTTGGGATTTTTTTTTGTTGGTGGTTTCAAACGACAGCTTTGGTTGTGTGCGATCCGGACACCCCATGTCGGCTTCCGGGTATCCAGGCGCCTAGTCCCTCAGCACTCCTGTCGTCCTTGCAGTATCAGCAATCCAGCGTGTATAGAGTGCACGTGATCTATAGTGGCAATGATCCAACTAATGCGAGCTTCTCCAATGATGCGACCGTATGATACGGCTTTATTTGAGGAGTTATTCAAGGGTAACGTTGTAGGCCCCTATCCACTCAGCGCGTGCTCATCAATGACAGCTTTGACTGCAGTTGTCTAGTCCAGCGTGAACCCTGTACTGTATCAACAGCGCTGTCCAGCCCTTGAACACCCGTCGCAGGAGTATGGGCGGTCCGTACTGGTATCGTGGTGATAAGTGGAGTACAATAGGCAAGCCCAGGTGTCGTCGTACCTTCGCTGCAGCAGCAACAGTCACAGCGCGCCAAAACCTCTAACATCCGCTCAGTGCAGTGGATCGTGATAGTCCGCACCTCTTAAAGCTCTGTTCACCCATCTACATGAATGGGGGATATCAGGATACTAATAATCAGGGCACCGCATTCGCTATTCTCCCCGAAGGGTCCTGCCAGGGTGTGTCAGCCCACACGGTGCGGGGTCCCAGGGAGGTACACTAGGCCTCAATATGGCAACAGTCTCCGGGCCGCGCCTCAGTATGTAATGGGCATCCAATGCGCAGCTCACAAGGCCACAAGCGACCCTGCACTCCTGTGGTGTTCATAGGTGTCGCAAGTGCCCCCTGTCACCATCATCAAGCGTCCTGCAGGCCACCCTAGTCCCCGTGAGCAACAGGGAGTCCCGGTATGCGTGGTCCACGGAGCCTCCCCTGCTCACTCGTGTTGTGTACTATCAGTAGAAGTGCTCCCCAGGCTTAGGCGACAGTCTATCTGCTGGCCGCTGGGCACTACTGTGGCAGCACCAGGCTCTGGAGGTATCGTCGGCTCCCCTTCCTGATATCGGGAGCTCCGAAGGCCCAAAGAATGCCGGGGCCTCGATTTGTTTTCCGCTCCACGTCGGGCCGCAAGATGGTGTGAGAGCGGCCGCCTCGCGCTTTCAGCCCACCGTCTCCTACCTTCCGCTCGAAACACACCCCGAGCAGGTCTGGGCAGGAAACTCAGGTCCTCGCTTTGCTATGTCCACGTCAGCCGCAGTGCTTCTCTGCTCAGGCCTCCGCCACGGCACCGGGTCCCGGGAGTCACGCAGAGGCCGACTTCAACTAAGATCGGGATCTGTCGCACCGCAGCAGCCCCCACTCATCGGCCACAGTCACCAGGCACAGGTTTGAGTCCCCTAGTGTTCCGCTGCACCTGGACAACACTTAGACGCCGGCACAGCACCGGCAGGGCAGGATAATTAGCAGGATGGTTTTAGTCGCGGAGGAGCCGACGGGTTAAGCGGCCATGTTCTTTGCCGGCTAGCTCCGCCCCCCAGGAAAAGACAGTTAAAGACTAGGGTAAACAAGCACTGGCGTTGCCAATAGGTCTCGCAGTAGGAAAGTTTGAGCTATTGGTTTTCTAAATGACATTTTATTTTTTTGTTTTGTGATTTACAATGCCCATACTTTTAACTTTTCGCATTAGGAAAGTTTGAGCGATTGGTATTGTAAATGACACTTTTTTAATTTACGTAGTTCACTACTGTGTCAATAATATACACATATCTTAAGTTAAAACGATTGCACGTTTTGGGTAGAAAAGCGCCAACCCCAATCCACAGCAGAAATCGAGACCACAAAAAATCTGATAATCACGGGACATACACTGGGATTGTCAGTGACCTTCATTTTATGGAGCGTTAAATGTGAGGGTGTCGCAGCCTGGTGGTGAGTTGTGGCTGCACTGCCGCCGTCGTCAGACTCCTTCACATGAGCAGGGAGCTGAAACGTGTCAGGAACAGCACGGGTTCAGGCTGGTTCGCCATCGACTGGCTGGCTTATTGTTCGACCCCAAGCCGCCGGATGTTCATGTTGTGCTGCTTTCGATAGGTCTGTACTCGGTGGTTTACCCTCCCACCCCCTCTTTTTACGTCCCCTGGGGTGCTCAGAAGCATGCGCTCGGTAAAAGAAAGGGAGGGGGAGATGGACGTGTCAGATCCAATCGAGTTTCCAAAAGTAATATCTTCTTAAAGCGGCATTAACATTGCATACTCTAAATGTGAGTCGTCTTTCCAATAGGACTTGTTTTGGGGAGAGCGCATATGCCGTCGTTCAATTTAATTCTGTATTGTGAGGATTAGGGAACATAGGCTCGTACTCGGGGCTAGCCTTTCGGGGGCTATTGGCACCCTGCTGTGACCATCTGGAAAATTATGGATTTATTTCCTGCGGTATTTGATGGGCTATTAGGGCACCGGCACGGGCCGGGGGATTTGCAGTGTGCAGTAATTCACACTCTGTTTGACTTCAAAGGGCATCGCACGTCGGAACCGTGCCCTCTGTAAACAACAGATGCAGCCACCTCTCGGGTACAGCCTACTGCCCGCTCCCAGAAAATGCTAAACTTTTGGCGCGCAAGACTTTTCCAGAGGTTTATTGTAGATGGAAAATGAGCATGTATTACAAATTAAGGAGTGGAGACGTCTACCAAGGACTGCTCACTTGTCCATGGTATACATAATAGAATGGAAGCAATAGGTACGCGTGCAATTAATTGCGTATATGATGGTGACTGCAAAACTACAAATCCCATAATGCAGTTTGCTGAAACGTCGTTATCTGTGGTTTCTAATATATGCTGCTTAACCCAGTGCACTAGGTCCACGTGATAGTGGCCCTCTTGGAGTGTATGCGGGTGAGTCCGTGCTCTTCACCCAGTAGCGTCTTTAGTATTCCTCTCATGTGCTTAGAAGCCCTGTTGATCACACACATGCGGA
The DNA here is from genome assembly GCF_964263255.1 of Lissotriton vulgaris. NCBI lineage: Eukaryota > Metazoa > Chordata > Amphibia > Caudata > Salamandridae > Lissotriton > Lissotriton vulgaris. The sequence continues at coordinate 625,117,346 of NC_141696.1, read as the reverse complement.
GTTATGCGCACACACGTGTAGGACACTGCATGGAGGTAGCAGATCGTGGGCAAAGGCCCTTCCCCGTGTTGACTAAACACAATGGAAGTGACAGTCCGACCCTGCGTGATAAGCACCGGCTAACCTTTTGAGAAAGTGACAGACTTCCAGTGCAGATGTGACAAGCACAAAAGCTCTTACCAGTCAAGTAGGACAACAAAATCGAATGACCAAGAAATGAGCCATTATTTTTGAATAAGGTGAAGTAAAGTTGAAGGTACTGCCGCAATGCTGGATTGCATGCCGTGCCAAAGAGGGAAGGAAAATAAACCAAACAAGCAAATCGCGAAAGAAAGGTGAAATAAAGAAACATTAAATAAATGCACGCACGGAGACAAAGTGAAATAATGGAATTTTATTTTTAATGCAAGAGGCAAGTAGTACAAACAAGCGTTCTGTGTAAATCGTCACCAACACGTACCTGATAATGCAGAGCGGCCGGGAAACAAAGTACGGCCGGCCACCGGCCAGCCATGAATAATTAGGGGAGGAGAAGCCGCACAGTACACGCTGGGAGAAGCCCTTTGATGTGCTGTGCGGCCGTGAAAAAATGCAATTAGGAGGGAGGGAGGGAGGCTGATGCGCGTGCTTGTTTGGTCACGTGATTCAGGTGAACTCAAAGGAAACCGCACCAAAAAGCCCTTGGTTTGACGAGCATTTTGAGCACTTGAATTCTCGCTCCGCTCAATGCGCATGCGCGCATTGATAGGTCGCGAGACCTAAAAAACCATCAAGTCCTAACCTATTTTATGCAGTTTGCTTGCTGCTCTTTAATGACGGTTCTTAACAGTCACTTTTCTATTTTGGGGTTGTATCTTAGTAACTGCGGTGACAAAAGGATCTCTGTGACAAAAGCAGCAATCCACTCCACTATGTACATAGAATACAAATCTGTGATCTTCACGGTACATGTTCTTTTTCAGCTGGCAAATTAACCCTCTGTGCTACTTTGTGGCGAGTCAAAACTGCCACTAGGCAAAACTGATCTCGCTCTCTCTCTAGCAGGAACATTCATCACAAGAGTAATATTTACATTATAATGGTGGTCTAAAAACTGAATGTAAAAGGAATTCTGCCACAGGTGTTTTTAAATCGTACATTATTGCTAAACACAATGTCCCGACTGAGGGCAGCGCCTCCCTCCCAAGGTGTGCGCCCAGTGCAGTGCACCGGTTGCACTGCCCTAAAGCCTGCCCTGGCTCTCTTTAAAATGATCATGTGGCCAAGATTGCTCTACTCACTCCAGAATTTTCCTTTAGAAATCCTCAATCCTAGTCTGTGAGTCTGAGCTAGAATACGCTCCTTCTTATGGGCAGGTCTACTCTCTCAAATTGCCTTTGTTGGTTGAATGGGTATGACAGACATGCAGCTGTACTATTGGGTGTCACACATTCTACTTATAAATGATAGGCTAATTAGAGTGTTATGATCTATCATTTGAAACAGAATAGTGCGTCTGGGTGATGACAAACTCCTAGTATAAACTATATTTTGGACTGGTGCCTTGAACCTTACCAGAAGAAACTAGCGTGACCTTGCCGTGATGGAACAGGGCACTCCATTAGATTCGATAGTACAGGATAGTGTTTGAAGCGAGGAATGCTAGAATAATCCCCTTGAGGCACTATCTTCTCAGCCAGATTGAAACTAATACAGCTAACATTCGTACATGTGGCCTACTTTACACTCCAGAGCCTGAGGCATGCAGGCTGGACTCCCTCCCCACACTGTATTCAATGTGCCCCACCTGAAGGCCATTTTTTTCATCGTTATGTGGGGGTACAGCCACTAATTAAGGAATACTGGTCTACTATCCTAAGACTCTGTTGGAAGTACTGAGCGGGGAAGTTCAATTAGACGCTCACCACGCTTTGCTGACATGGGGATCCTGGAGGATTGGGGGCGGCCGTGAGGAGCACACACTGGTGGGTGTGGGCACTGCGCTGCTGAAGCATGATATTCCCATCAGCTGCGGTCGGCACAGGCAGCGTGGTGGAGCAAGGCAGGGCGCAGCAGGGGGGAAGCAGACAGACGATCGAATAGGTATTATTTATTTAGTTATACCTATTCCGTCGTCTGACGATCCCCCCCCCCACCCCCCCCCACACACACACACACACACCCTGCCCTACTGTGTTTACCTGTGCTAGTCACCACTGTACGCAAATCTCACTATGGGACGGGGGGAGAGAGAGTTTGCATTGGCAGACCAACTTGAGCAATGTCTGAACAAGATTGTTATTTGGTTACGCTATATCAATGAGTTATTTGTGAAATGGGATAGAACAGTACACGACTTTGAGTAATACTTTACTAGACTCAGTAGTAATCGAGATACTATTCAATTGATGTATACCATCAGTCAAGATAAGATTGTGTGCTTGTATACATTGGCATATGTTGAAAAACAAAGGTTGGAGACAGCACAATTTAGAACAAGCATGTGCAATGCAATTGGTCTCACATTTGTTAAAGTTAGTTATTTGCAGTGTAAATTGTATTGTCTTTTACTTATGATGTTTTGTTTATAGTGGAGTGGATGTATGCTGTTTGAAGTGGGATTATGTGGTTTGCATTGGAATTGTTAGTTGTTAAATTGTGTGGGGTAAAATGATGTGGTCTGTAGGGTATTTGTGTATCGGAAGTATGTGGTATGGTGAATAGATAGGAGTTGGAGCTGTATAAATATATCGAAAGTAAGATTTAGAGTGATAGGTAGTTTGTATATGAAGTACTGAATGGACGCTATATAGAATAGTAGAAAGAGCTTGTGAAAAAGAGAATGAAGGGGAGAGAAAGTTATAGGCACATGAAGAGATAGCGCTTGTGTACGCAGAAGACACTAAATGGAGAGGCGGCGAGCCTGTGTTTGCAGTGTAGATTAAAAAAAAAACTGTGCTGAAAGTGAACCATTATGAGCAATGCTGGATGAGTGTGTGCATTGGAATTATGTGGATAGTAATTATGTGATAGTAAGTGTAGTGGACTTATGTGTGGTGGAGTGACATGTATTGTGTGCAATTATGTTGTGCGACGTGGTATTGTGTGGTGTGTATTGAGTGTATGTGGTGTGTAGTGAAACTGTGTTGTGGAGTGGAATTTTCTGCAGTGGAATGGAATTGTGTGAAGTTGAATTCTGTTGTGTAAAATTGTGTGAATCTGAGTGAAATTATGTGGTACTGCCTATAACAGGATCTTCCCTAACTATAGGCCAATTGCGTTGGATGATTTTTCACAATAGTTGTTCCTGTCTGGAGAAGGTCAAGACACGTCTGACTGGTTTAGTGGAAACCTCTGGGCTTTCATTGATAGACTTCCCAGGATCCTTTTTGTATTGTAACAGATCTTCCCTGGCTAACGCTCTGGATTTGCGGATAGCCGCATCTATGGTTTTACTGTTATACCCCTGCCGCAGAAAGTGGCCCTTACTGTCCCTCTGATGTTTTTCCAAGTCTTTTTCGTTGCTACAGATTCTGCGTAGCCGCTGCGTCTCCCTATACGGGATGCTGTGAATTAAGTGTGAGGGATGTGCACTGGACGCATGGAGCAGGGTATTACCCGCTGTCTCTTTGCGAAATAGGGTAGTGGTTATGATTTCATTTTTACTGTAACCTTTACATCCAAAAATTTAACGCTACTGTCACTTATGCAAGATGTAAATGCAAGGTTGACATTATTTACGTTATTTCGAGCAATGAAATCCCTGGCTTCTGTCTGGGTTCCATTCCATACAATAATCAGATCATCAATATATCGTAGCCAGGACACCACATTGCCACTGTAAGTTTGCTCATACTGCTTTCTCAGGACCACTTCCTCCCACCAGCCCATAAACATACAGGCGTAGCTGGGGGGGGGGGGGGGGGGGGGGGGGGGGGAGGAGGAGGGGGGGGGAGGAGGGGAGGAGGGGAGGAGGGGGGGGGGAACTCGCCTCCATCAACATTCTATTGTGCTGCCTATACTCTATGGGTCTTCTAGCTAGGAAATATTCCACCGCTTTCATTCCATCGCAGTTTCTGATACAGATATAGAGCAAGTTCACATCCAAAGTTATTAATTGATATCCATCTTGCCACACCACATTCTGTATCTTGCAAATGATCAAAAAGTCACTGGTATCCTGTATGTATGACTCCGACTGTGGACATGTTCCTGCAGAAAAAAGTCTATATACTGCGACAAATTTTCCAGGGGCCCATCACAGGCTGCGATGATGGGCCTTTCTGGTGGCCATTTAATGTTCTTATGCACCTTCAGGATAAAGTAGATGATGGGGTTTTTTGGGTGGTCCTTTCTTAAGAATTTAAATTCCTCCAGGTTGAGCAAACCCAAGTTTTTCCACGCTAGTAATTTAGTATAAAGCTGGTCCTGCATGGTTTTATATTTAAGGGGGTACTTTTAGGATAGCAATAAGTGTCGTTAAATTGACTATATAGGCTTCTGTCATATAGTCTGATGGGGACCAAAGTACTGTATTTCCCCATTTGCCTGAGTTTCTGAATACTAAATTCCCCTCTTTCTTAAGTTTGGCCATGAGTTGTCCGTATTTTCTTTTGTGGTTAGTAATTTTTCTTTTTTCTTTGTTAACTATGGTGTTGCGTTTCTTTAGTTCGAGGCATGTGGGCTGCTGAATTCATATCTGTGTATAGATCGCCGCCTAGTGTTGGGTCCGGATGATTGCACATTGTTGTCCTGGTAGAGTCTTCGAAGTATCACGAGATAGGTGGCTCATCCCCTGGACTACAGTGCGCATGGGACTCCATCCTCAGATTGTTTTTTTCCGCCATTGGGTTCGGATGTCTTTAATTCCCTCTTGTCGGAATCGATAGAAAACTTTCTTGAGACCAAAAGGTCTTTAGTCTATACGTCGATATTGTCTTGCGTTCGGCATTACTTCTTCTAGCTCGGCTCCGAGCCGGATTCTGTACTCCCGTGTGCTCTCGGCGCGGGAGGCCCAGTCGACGCTCCTGACCTATCGACCTTCCATCATGGACCGAAGTCCATTCAAGAGATGTCCGGTCTGTTACTCGAAATACCCCCACATCAACGTCCACCCAGTGTGCAATAAGTGTCTGTCGCCGGACCACGATGAGGACAAGTGTATGGCTTGTTCCCGCTTCAGGTCTAAGAAGACGCTTAACCTTCTACGAGCTGCGCGCCTGGAGGCCCAGCAATCTGCTCCGGCGCCTGTGGACATCTTCAATGCAGGGGATGTCGAGGACGAATCCCAGGACATTTCTGAATCAAACCCCGCATCGGATGTCGAAGATGACTACGACGCGGAAGCTGAGGCGTTCGAGGGCGAAGAAGTCGTCGACGAGGTAGGAGACGACGACGGGGCCCTCGGGGCCATGGAGGATAGCTCGGACGAGGAGCTTCCTCAAACTGACTCTGAAGCCGTGCCGATTTATAAGGCCCGGGTCGAGGGATCGCCTTCGGGCCTTACCCAAGATCTCGCTATGGGTTCCACGGCCCCGCCTTCGGGCCCGCCCACGGACATTGTTGCCGAGCCACTCCCTGGCAAAACGAAACCGAAAGTGAAACCAACGGTCTCGACGTCAGATACTGCGCAGGTGCCAGCACCGAAAACAAAAGTGCGCATCACTTTGGTCGGCTCCAAGGCCTTGGAGGCTTCGGCGCGAAGAAGCCGAAGATGGCTGTCGAGCCAAAGACTCAAGTCAAGGACGTCGAGACGAAGTCTGCCGCGCCGAAGGCTAAAGTGAAGGTGGTCGAGACGGGCACGTCAGCGCCAAAGACGATCGACACCGGCAAAAGCCTTGTCGACCCGAAGAAGGCTGTCGGCGAGCCGAAGAAGACTCTCGGTGACCCGAAGAAGCGACTCGATGACCCAAAGGTCCTCACGACCTTGCGTCCGCAGGACAAGGCCAAGGGCGCTGCGCCCCGAGGGTCGACTTCAAAAGTGGCCTCGAAGGATTCCATTGAACCGGCGCGTCCATCCGCCGCGTTCAACAAAAAGGTGACGGACTCCCTGCAGCGCATCTGTGAGGGCCCCGCGTCGGTCAATCCGGACGATCCTCCGCTTGCGAAACCTGTGGAGAAACCACTTAAGACGTCCACGCCGATCCACTTCACGTTGCCGCCTAAAACCGCGCCGAAGGCTTTCGCTTCTTAGGCAGTGGCCGGCGTGCCCGAAAAGGTCTCCTCGGCGCCGAAGGCGTCATCGGTGGTCCACGGCCCGCGACCTTGACGACCTTCGGGGGATGAGCGTCAGGAACATTTCATCGACGCCGAAACGGGCAGGCTTTTCCTCCTGAAGCGGAAAATCACCCCAGAACCCCAACTGGAGTCTTACAAGATCCCTCTCAAGAAAAAAAAGGACTCTGCTTGCTCTCCCGTCTTGGTGGAACCCCTTTCCCCACAGACTCATGATGTGTCGCCCACTTACTCAGATGTGGACGCTGGTGAGGGTGATGATGAGGATGAATACAGTTATCCAGTGTATACAGACCCTGTGGATACAAATGAACCCTGGGGAGCTGGTGGTGACCATGGGGATCCTCAATCAGGACAAGACCCTCAACTTTTTTCGGCTAAAACGTCCCCTACAGAGGACTCTACTGCTTTCAATGCCCTCATTGAACGGGCAGCTAACAATCACAACGTCCAGCTACATGCTGACCCTGTGGATGTGGATTTCCTCTTTGACACCTTTTCAGTATCAGAAAAAACTGTTAAAACTCTGCCTATGCTGAAAGGTGTTTTAAAGCATGCTGCTGAGATCTTTAAAGAACCTACCAGGGCAAGGGTGATAAACCCTAGGATTGACAAGAAATACAAGTCGGCGCCTACTGATCCTACCTACATCAAAGGACAGTTGCCTCTGGACTCCCTTGTCATCTCGAATGCCCGGAAGAGGGCTAATTATCAGACTACGGGTGATGCTCCTCCCCCAGACAAAGAATCCAAGGTCTTTAAGGCTTCAGGGAAGAGGGTAGCAGCACAGGCAGCCAACATCTGGCGCATTTCTAACACACAGGCGCTTCTGGCGCGCTATGACAGGGCACACTACGATACACTGGAGACCCTGTTGCAACACCTGCCTGATCAATACAAGGAAGGGGCTGAGATGTTGATTCAGGAAGGGAAGCCAATCTCCAACGCTTCAATTAAGTGCGCTCTGGACGCAGCTGATACCGCTGCCAGAGCTATAAACACTAGTGTTATGCTTCGGCGACACGCCTGGCTGAGAATCTCTGGATTTAAGCCAGAAATCCAAACCACCATCCTGAACCAAACGGTTAACCCAGATCACCTGTTTGGCCCAGAGGTTGACACCACCCTATAAAAAATAAACAAGCATTTGCAATGCAATGGTCTCGGCATCATTAAAGGTAGAGCAATTGGCATTGCTCATGACATTTCTTTTTTTTCTTTAAATCTTAAATAAATGGCATTGTCATTTACATTGCCAATACACACCACTCTGCACCTGCACTCACTGCTCTGCACACTCACTACTCTGCACACTCACTACTCTGCACACTCACTACTCTGCACACTCACTACTCTGCACACTCACTACTCTGCACACTCACTACTCTGCACACTCACTACTCTGCACACTCACTACTCTGCACACTCACTACTCTGCACTCACTACTCTGCACACTCACTACTCTGCACACTCACTACTCTGCACACTCACTACTCTGCACACTCACTACTCTGCACACTCACTACTCTGCACACTCACTACTCTGCACACTCACTACTCTGCACACTCACTACTCTGCACTCACTACTCTGCACTCACTACTCTGCACTCACTACTCTGCACTCACTACTCTGCACTCACTACTCTGCACTCACTACTCTGCACTCACTACTCTGCACTCACTACTCTGCACTCACTACTCTGCACTCACTTCTCTGCACTCTGCACTCACTACTCTGCACTCTGCACTCACTACTCTGCACTCTGCACTCACTACTCTGCACTCTGCACTCACTACTCTGCACTCACTACTCTGCACTCACTACTCTGCACTCACTACTCTGCACTCTGCACTCACTACTCTGCACTCTGCACTCACTACTCTGCACTCTGCACTCACTACTCTGCACTCTGCACTCACTACTCTGCACTCTGCACTCACTACTCTGCACTCACTACTCTGCACTCACTACTCTGCACTTACTACTCTGCACTCACTACTCTGCACTCACTACTCTGCACTCACTACTCTGCACTCACTACTCTGCACTCACTACTCTGCACTCACTGCTCTGCACTCACTGCTCTGCACTCACTACTCTGCACTCACTGCTCTGCACTCACTACTCTGCACTCACTACTCTGCATTACCACTCTGCACTCACTACTCACTACTCTGCATTACCAGTTGGCTTAAGTTCACTTAAGTTATTAAAGATGAGCAAACAGGAAAGGAAATACCTAGGTACTTCTCATGGTGGCAGCGTGGTGGGGACGCTTGATCAGTTTATTCTTAGGGGACCTCTGTACCGAGCATCTGTTGTCTCTGGTCCAGTTATTAAATAGGAGATCTTCCCTAGGGACTATAGCTACAGCTCGCTCGCCAGCTCATCAAGATGTAATCATTATTATACCATCGACTAATATTGAGGTTGGCGTTGAAGTTCCATATCCCCTTGGAACACTAGAGGATTCCCCAAAATCGCCACTGACCCAAAGTAACATTACAGCCAGCGTCTCTACACGTGCATCTGCCACATCCCCAAATAAAAAAACCTCTACCAAATGATTAACTCTGGAACCGGCAGTAAAAAGGAAGCGGGGAGGAGGACCACAAAGGCCTTGTAGAGCCTTGTAGAGCAAAAGTGGCAAGGTGGAACAAAACCCGTGACAGTGTCTCACCCGAGGAGGGCAGTCCTATAATTAATGCCGATTTGGTTGATGGTGATACCAATTATGCAGCGGGAAATGGTATTAACTCGAACTGTGATTTAGAACAGTGGAAGACATTTGAGAGTATTTTAACTACCTTGCTATCTCCTATTACACAAAAACTAACCAAGATAGAGGAATGTTTGGACAATTACGAATCTCTGGTGAGGTCAAGGATTGTTGTAAAACGGGATAACATATGCAATACACACACACTTGGATCGACAAGCTTTTATACCCAACGAGCTGCAAGCGAAACCTAACGTGGGGCGGGACTGAGAAAACGAAACCTATCGTGGGGCGGGACTTCCGTTTTGTGAAGCCCGCGCCCACGGAGTGCCTGGAGGAGCACCGAGGGAGAGCCCTGCGGTCGGAGGGCCTTTGACCGGTGAGCGGAGCGGGGGGGGAGAGAATGCATGTATGTCTGCGTGTCCGGAGGGCCTTTGACCGGTGAGCGGGGGGGGGGGGGGGAGAGAGAATGCCTGTATGTCTGCGTGTGTGTGTGCGCGACGGCGGAGGGGTGGGGGGCGGGGTGCGACGGCGGAGGGGAGGGGTGGGACAACGGAGGGGTGGGGGGGGATGCTCGGTGCACGTGTGTGTGTGTGTGTGTATGCATGCGACGCCGGGGGGTGGGTTCGCTGTATGTGTGGGTGCGTGCGTGCATGAGCGCTCGTGTGTGTCTGTCGCTGTTTCTGCGCATGCGCGTGTGGTGTAGCTGCTTCCCAGGAGACAGCAGCTGAGCGCGTTCGCGAGCGCGTGGCCAGCGGAAATCGCCTCCTTGAAGAGGCAATGCGCGTGACCAAGGCTGTCTCCTGGGAAGCATAGTCCCTGACATAAGATCTCGGCGGAGACGCGCTTACGCGCGTCTTTTAGCCGAGACCTAAAAAGGACACTAAGACTGCAAAATCCATGGGTGCCTTACAGTCCCAGCAGGTTCGGGGTGGGTCCCTTCGTCGGTCCAGCGCTAGATGCGTCTCCAGGGGCCAGCTCTCCCAGTCCACGCAATACTACAAGGGCAACACTCAGACCACTTACACCAACAAGAGTCGTGGTGGATATCGTGGCAACAGCGCCAAGGGCAGAGGACGTGGAAACAACAGCTCCAGATCCTCTGACGCCTTGTCACTGCCACCCGACCATACAACACCGGTCGGGGGGAGACTCCAGCAGTTCCTGCCCGTCTGGAAGTCCATCACCACGGACAGGTGGGTCAGAAAACTTATCCAATACGGTTATTGTCTGGAGTTAACATCCACTCCACCCAACATGCCCCCAAGACACCGTCCTATGTCAAACGAGCACTTGCACTTATTGCAGCAAGAAGTCACTGTCATGCTGCAAAAAGGAGCAATAGAGCTTGTACCAGTGCAGGAAAGAGGCACAGGGGTCTACTCCCTGTACTTCTTGATACCAAAAAAGGACGGGTCCCTCAGGCCCATCCTGGACCTCAGGCCACTCAGCTACTACATCCTGTCGGAGCACTTCCATATGCTGACCATGCAGCAGGTGCTCCCGTTGCTCAGGCAGATGGATTTTCTCGCAACTTTAGACCTAAAGGACGCGTACTTTCACATTCCACTGCACCCTTCACACAGGAAATACCTCTGTTTCACCATACAAACCCAGCACTACCAGTTCAAGGTTTTGCCTTTCGGTGTCACCACGGCACCCAGGGTGTTCACAAAGTGCCTGGCGACAGTGGCGGCGCATCTCAGGAGACAGAACATCCACATCTACCCTTATCTGGACGACTGGCTCATCCGAACGAAAAATAAAAAAAAGAGGAGCACTCAAATGTTTTTAAGTGTATTCTGAGTTTGCCTGTTTGTACAAGGGTGCTACACTACAAAAGTGTGATGGCTAGCACAGGAATTACAAAAGGTGAATAAGAAGGAAACAACCTCCTTGTAGTGTGCACTATTCCTATGGGAAAAGAATCCCTTTTCCAAAATGTTATTGTTGATTAAACCAATAGTTTACTACACTAGACAATGTAAGATTTCACTTTGTGTTGTTTAATTTTCACTGGGAAAAACATAATCAAACGTTTCATAGATACACAAACATCATTGTTATGAATCTATAACAATCATTTATCATAAGAGTGAACAAAAGAGCATTTACGTTATGCTTTAAAACTGAAGTGGTTAATTACACTTATGTTCTGTTAACAAATTTCATGTTGAAATCAAAGATTATAGTTGATAGTTGTTCAAGAGACGACCTGCTGAATTTTCAGAGAACATGGTGCCCAATGCATTTCGGGACCCGGAGGTTCCCTTCATCAGGGGCCAAATCCTAGAAAATATATATGGACATATGATCAATATAGTGAATGTAATACTCGATGTATTTGTATGTCAAATTAAAAAGAGGCATAATAGTTGCAGACACTTGAGGGGGAAAAAAACAACTAGTGATGACGACATCAGCAATAATGCGATGGTAAAACAATAATATCAAAAATAAACTTACATAGCACTGTACCTCACTAGTATGTACAACAAAATCACAGATGATATGACACCCATTTCTAATCCACTTCTACTACTCCACAGTGTTACAGTACGCCTACTGGTTATAGTAAACAAGATATCACAGTGTGCAACATATTAATTGATAACCAATCTCAGCATGTATGAATTAATATCAACATTGCGAATGGATATGCAATAATGACTGCGTTGGCCTTCCCTGATGTGAATTCATATTTCCAAAGAGCTGCAATTTTAGGTGCTAAAAAACATGTACCTTTACTGTGGTGTATCTCTCTTGAATGAAGATCTATATTCAAAGTGAGAATGTGGAACCGCTCGTATTCTATATTTCAGTCAGAGCGACATAAATTTTAAACAGCTGAAAAGTAAGAATAAGTATTGAGGGCACGCCTGTTTCTGATGTTTTAAGATAATATAGCAAAACTTACAGATACGACATTTACCTAAATGGTTGTGTGCTCGAGGACTGTGGTGAACGGCCTGGTGTGTGGCTATTCAAACGTGAATATTGGTGAGAAAGCCGTGTGTTTCCGACAGCGGAAAACTGCGAGAAACAATAAATCAAACGGGTGGGGGATTAGAATGACTGTTGCTGAAAATGGATTGCATGTTAGGAAAATTGAAGTGGACTCATACCTAAACAGCCGTATTGAAGTGGCTGACTGAATCTTGTAATACTGACACGATAGGCAGAACCGTGGATATGAACTTGAACTTAAATGTTAACGGTCCTGGCGGGCCTCTGTACTAAAAAAACAGAAATGCGTACGACTGGTCATGAACGGCTGTGCAACTATGCGGTAATATTGCCAATCATTAAACGATATAAAAAAATATATACCTTGGTGGTGCAAGACAAAGACAAGGGTGTTTGTAAGTTGTCTGGCTCCCCGGGTAGGTTCCAAGCTTCGAGGGATGGGAATGCACTTCTTTACTGAAAAAAACGACAATGGGGTCTTAAAATGTGACCTATGTAATATAATGGAATACAAATAGTTCAAGAGAAAGACGACTAAGCGTCTAATCTACCCGATCTTTGCTTGGTGTAAAGAGCAATAGTTCCTACCGATTAGTTACCTGCCTGTTCGATGCTGCGATTCCAGCGGTTTGTCATTTATTGTGCTGACCACAACATTAACCCGCTAGATGCATCTATTCAGAATATCATTTGTTACCTTTTTCATCTGTACAAATGTAATCTGGCCTATGCTTCCATTCGCATACAACTGTCCGCAATGGCCGCTTACCTCCAGAACAGGCAGCACCTCTCACTTTTCAGGGTGCCTGCCATTAAGGCCTTTCTAGAGGGACTCAAACGAGTCATTCCACCACGGACTCCACCAGCTCCGGAGTGGAACCTCAACGTGGTCCTCACCCGGCTGATGGGTCCTCCTTTTGAACCACTGCATTCCTGCGAGATTCAATTCTTGACATGGAAAGTGGCTTTCCTCATAGCGATTACATCGCTGCGACGAGTTAGTGAGCTCCAAGCACTAACTATCCATGAGCCATTTATTCAAATTCATTCTAACAGGGTGGTGCTTGGCACCAACCCTAAATTCCTTCCTAAGGTAGTGTCTCAATTCCATATTAACCAAACTATTGAATTGCCTGTTTTCTTCCAAAATCCTGAGTCATTGGCGGAGCGGATGCTCCACACCCTTGACGTCAAACGGGCCCTTATGTATTACATCGATAGGACCAAGGATTTTAGGAAGACTAAACAACTCTTTGTCGCCTTTGCACCACACCACAAAGGTAACCCTATTTCCAAGGCAGGTATTGCTAGGTGGATTGTTAAATGTATCCAGATCTGCTATCTGAAAGCCAAACGTACTCTCACCATTCCACCAAGGGCCCACTCCACCAGGAAGTTGGGGGCCTCTATGGCATTCCTTGGAAACATTCCTTTGGAAGACATATGTAGAGCAGCCACATGGTCTACCACACACACACATTTACAAAGCATTATTGTGTTGATGTGCACTCCAAACAGCAGGCAGCTGTCGGGCAGGCTGTTCTCAAAACACTTTTCCAAACTGTTGCAGCTGGCACGGGCGGCCGCCGTTAATGGAGGGACTGCTATGTATTCTATGCACAGATATGAATTCAGCAGCCCACATGCCTCGAACCGAATATGCTACTTACCAGTATGCATCTGTTCTTGGCATGTAGGGCTGCTGACATTCATATCGCCCGCCCTCCTCCCTGGCGCCCGTAGCAGCTGCACAATTCACACATACTTCTTGCATGGTCATCCTTCACTTAGTTTCACTCCATCTTGGCCACAATGGCTAAAAACAATCTGAGGATGGAGTCGATGCCCATGCGCACTGTAGTCCAGGGGAGGAGCCACCTATCTCGTAATACTTCGAAGACTCTTCCAGGACAACAATGTGCAATCATCCGGACCCAACACTAGGCGGCGATCTGTGCACAGATACGAATGTCAGCAGCCCTACATGCCAAGAACAGATGCATACGGGTAAGTAGCATATTCGTTTCGGTCATAACTATTTCATTTCAAACGTCCACTGAATCTGTCACCGTGGTTGGTGTATATTTGGATTTAATTTTAAAGAGTGTGTCCGGTTTGATCCAGCTCATAGCCCCAGATCCCTGGCATTCCAGTCTTGTGCATTCTTACAAGCCCACTCCTTGCTGTCCGTGTCGTTGGAATGTTTCTGCTCCACTCTCCAACTCCGGTAAGTCTCTCAATAGATCATAGTCCGTAACTACTAGTTCTGATGTACTGGGAGTGGTAGTAGTTGCACTCAAGTTAATCTGAGTTTGTGGCTGTAATTTGTGGAACTTCTGAAGTTTCAACTTTCTAATAAATTGATACACATCTGCACGTGTTTGAGTGTAATTAAAATTGGATTCAGGACAGTAGGTTAGCCCCAGGAAGAGCAGTTGTTCCTCAGCTGCAGTCAGGTTAATTTTGTGTGTGTATATATATATATATATATATATATATATATATATATATATATATATATATATATATATTTATATTTATTCACTTAAAAAACCATAGGTTTAAGGCCTTATATAGTTAGGAATTAGCATTTAAAAAACCATTGAAATTGCTCCTATATAGTTAGTTGTACTAACTATATTTCGCGCACCCGCAGACCACTGCTGATGATGTCACATATTACATCATTCATGACATGGTCAGTGACATCACTGATGACATCACTGATGCCATCTCAAATGACATCACTGATGACATCTCATTTGATATCACTGATGACATCATCCAGTGACTGTGTGTTTCTGTAAAGTTTAAATATGTTTTACATATTGAAGAATGAGTGGATGTATAATTGTCTGGATGAAGGATTTAGTAGGTGCGTGACTGACTGTATGAGTGAGTGATTAAATGTGTCTTACTAAATGCATGGGTTAGTGACTAAACTGTCTGAATGTGTGCATCAGTATGTCTGTTGTTGTGTAAGCTGCTGCTTGTGTTGATCAGTAGCTATATGAGTGGCTATATGGGTTATTGATTGGTTGCCCAAGTATTTGAATGGGAGACTGAGTGTGTGTGTTGGTGGCTGGGAGGTGTGTGACTCTGTACATAGAAGTGTGAGCATTTGATTCACTAGGTGTATGAGTTCAAGAGTGCATGTGGAAACAGCTATATGGGCGGTTGACTGTGTGCATGGGTGTGTTGGTGAGTGAATGGATATCTCAGTGCTACATGTCCAAGTAAGTACATATGTAAAACACAGTGCATGTGAGAGTTGTCATATGTAAATGACTATACATGAGAGCCAGTGAATGTGCGAGTGGCTGTATGGATCATTGTGTACTTGTATCAGTGATTGTATAAGAGAGTAAGTATGTGTTAGTATATGTTTGAATAAGTAAGGTGTTGTGTGTATAACTGTATAGTTGAGGAAATGGAAGTGTGATTTATTCTTTGCATGACTGACTAGGTGTATGAGTAACTCCATGGATGAGTCATGTGAACAAGGCTCCCCGGAGCCGAAACGTCATACGATGTGCTTGCACTAATTAAAGTAATTGCACGTACTTGGACCGTGTCTGCGTCTTTCTATGGAGCGGTGGGGACACCTCGCCCTGTGGTGATCGAACGCTGATTCTTTGGATATATATATATATATATATATATATAAATTCAATGAAAAAACCATAGGTTATAGACCATATATAGTTAGGGATTAGCATTAAAAAAACCTTATTTTATTTGCACAAAACCATTGAAATTCCATATATAGTTAGTTGCACTAACTATATATCGCGGACCCGCAATCCACTGCTAATGATGTCACATATTACATCATTCATGACATGGTCAGTGACATCACTGATGACATCACTGATGACATCTCAAATGACATCACTGATGACATCACTGATGACCACACCCAGTGACTGTATGTTTCTGTAAAGTTAAAATATGTCTTACATATTGAAGAATGAGTGGATGTATAAGTGTCTGGATGAAGGATTTAGTAGGTGCATGACTGACTGTATGAGAGAATGATTAAATGTGTCTCACTGAGTGCATGGGTTAGTGATTAAAGTGTCTTAATTTGGCAATCATTATTTATGTTGTTCTGTAAACTGCTGCATGTTTAAATCAGTAGCTATATCAGAAACTATATGGGTTATTGAATGGTTGCCCAAGTATTTGTATGGGAGACTGAGTATGTGTGTGGGTGGCTGGGAGGTGTATAACTCTGTGCATAGATGTGTGAGCAGTTGATTCCCTAGGTGTATGGGTTCAAAAGTGCATGTAGAAACAGCTGTATGGACAGTTGACTGTGTGCATGAGTATATTGGTGAGTGAATGGATATCTCAGTGCTACATGTCAAAGTAAGTACATATGTAAAACACACTCCATGTGAGAGTTGACATATATACATAACTGAACATAAGAGCCAGTGAATGTGAGAGTGGCTGTATGAATCATTGTGAACTTGTATCAAGGATTGTATAAGAGAGTAAATATGTGTTAGTATATGTTTGAATAAGTAAGGTGTGTATAACTGTATAGGTGAGGAAATGGAGATGTGATTGATTCTTTGCATGACTGACTAGGTGTGTGAGTAACTCCATGGATGTGTGACAGTCTGTGAGTGCCTGTTTACACTGAGTGTATCTATGGTTATATTAGAGTCTGAAGATGTATTATCACATAAATGATATCATCAGTGATGTAATCAGTAATGTGAAATGAGATGTCAGTGATGTCATCAGTGATGTCATTTGAGATGTCATCAGTGATGTCATCAGTGATGTCATTTGAGATGTCATCAGTGATGTCATCAGTGATGTCACTGACAATGTCATGAATGATGTAATATGTGACATCATTAGCAGTGGATTGCGGGTCCGCGATATATAGTTAGTGCAACTAACTATATATGGAATTTCAATGGTTTTGTGCAAATAAAATAAGGTTTTTTAAATGCTAATCCCTAACTATATATGGTCTATAACCTATGGTTTTTTCATTGAATTTTCAAGGTTTTGTAAATGCAAATTCCTAACTATATATGGTCTATAACCTATGGTTTTTTCTGTGAATTTCATTGGTTTTTTAAAAGCTAATATCTATAGCTGTAAAATATATTCTTTATTAAGTGACGTATCACGTAGCCCGTGAGACGCCTCATGATGCATCGCATAACCGTGACGTATCGTCTCTGCAGCGCAAACCAAACCCAAAACGTAAGCGCGCCAGAACACGCTTAAAGATATATATATTTTTTTTAACCTTAATTAGACAAAATCCACACGTGCACATATCACAAAAGTTCAAAAAACACAATATGTCGGACTCCCGTTACGCTGACGGTTAGCTGCCCAGTTAACGTACCAGGAAGCACCTTTACCGCGAAAAATCGCAATTTTTTTTTCTTTTGCCCCGCAGGGAACTTTAATAGCCCCCTCATCAATCCTAGGGGTTCAGAAGGGGTTTGCCTTACCCCTTTCATTCATTTACACCTTTTTTTTTCCACCTCTTGTCTCTCGATCCCACAGAGAGACAAGATGGCGGCCGCTCCAGACTGTTTACAATGATAACAGCCAATCAGCTTCTCCTCAGACTCCCGTTACACTGCCGGTTAGCTGCCCGGTTCGCGTACCAAGACGCGTCTCTACGGCGAAAAAATCTGTTGTTTTTTTTTGGCCCCGCGTGGCTTTATAATATCCCCCTCATCAATCCTAGGGGGTCAGAAGGGGTCTACCTTGCCCTCTTTCCTTCATTTCCCCCTTTGTTTTGGCCTCCTCTTGTCTCTCGATCCTACCGAGAGACAAGATGGCGGCCGCTCCGGACTGTTTACAATGTTGACAGCCAATCAGCTTCTCCTCAGACTCCCGTTACACTGCCGGTTAGCTTCCCGGTTAGCTGCCCGGTTAGCTGCCCGGTTCGCGTACCAAGACGCGTCTCTTCGGCGAAAAAATCGGATTTTTTTTTTTTTTTTGGCCCCGCGAGGCTCTATAATATCTCCCTCATCAATCCTAGGGGGTCAGAAGGGTTCTACCTTGCCCCCTTTCCTTCATTTCCCCGTTTGTTTTGGCCTCCTCTTGTCTCTCGATCCTACCGAGAGACAAGATGGCGGCCGCTCCGGACTGTTTAGAATGTTGACAGACACCGGAGAGCCAATCAGCTTCTCATCGCAAAGTTCCGTTACGCGAAAAGTACGCGAACCGGAGCGCTGCCCGGAGCGCTGTTACAGATATATATCTTATTTTAAACGTTAATTTCTCAAAATCCACTGAAGCACATATATTGAGACCTAGCAAAGGCACATCGGGCTAACAGTCCCTACAATTTTGCCAAGTTTCGTGCAAATCCATTCAGCCGTTCGAGCTAAAAGTGAGGCCAACCGCCCTATGGAAAAATGAATGGGAAAAACGCGTTTTGGGACCCCCCTTTTTTCTCGGCCCCCCCCTTGACGACCCCCCCCAAATTTTCAGGGGCTGCTCAGAAACAAAATGTGACATTTTCCTGAAAATTTCAGCCAATCCCGTCCACAAACGCCAAAGTTATTAGACATAGAATTTTCAAAAGTTCCATAGAGAAAAAATCCTAACTATATATACCTACTGGGTATCGCCAGTAGGTAATATGTATATATATATATATATATATATATATATACATATACAGAACGGTGTTCCACTCGAGCGCTCCGGTCCGAAAATAAACACCAAAGTCTCTTGGTGTTGGTATAATTGCGGACTTTGGTGTTTATTTCTGGACCTGAGCGCTCGATTGGAACTCCGTTCTGCCTGTTATAGACTTTTCCTGTTTTCTCCGCCGGTATCGAGCCTCCCCTCTAAGTGCGTTGGATCTCCGGAAGGAGTTTTTGTACATGGAATATATATATTTATATATATCCAGTTCCATGAACACAAACCAAGCAGTTCTCACATTTTTAGATCACCTCTCAGCTCTTCCCCACTCTGTACATAATGAGCAGTGCATGCCTAGGTGCTAAAAAGAAACCTAAATGCACTGGATAATAACAGTTGTACTAGTAAATATCGACCTACAAGAATATTGTGGCTAGATTATCGAGGGACAAAATATCTAAAGGTAAGTGCATATAGAGAAGTCGTTCTACTACCTATCTACATACTTTGAAGATATATATATATTACTGCTGCAAAACTTGGTTAATAAATAAGAACTTGCCTCATTTGGAGTGGTCCGTTCTCCTTCTTCGCCGGCAAGTGTGCTGGAAGTGTGCTGGAAGTGGTTTGGAGTGTTGCTTTGGATATATATATATATATATACATCCCGAAACAAAAGTGGCGTTATTACAGGAATGGGCAGACAATAACGCTGAATGCTCGTTGAACATGATGCGAATACTTATCAAACATGCCAAAATTGACCTCACAGGGCTGACGACACAAATAGAAGAAATGGAAGCTAAAATACGAGATCACACTGATCAAACAGACATAGGAAAGATGCGCAAAGAAATGGAAGCAACATTGGATAAATATGAAACCGAGATACAAGAACGGAAAAAACGTAAATTTAAGAGGGACGAATTAGATTACAAATGTGGTCGCATTCTAACCTTTGCCAAGCGGTTTGATAAAACAGAAAAACTATCCAATGCAAAAGCCATCTTCAAACAGCACAAGTGCAAGTGATTCGGAAAGAAGTGAACCTGAAACAACAAACGGAACGGATGACACTCCCAGGGTGAATTTTTTAGAGGAAATGCACTTGATGTACATGGACCAAACAATGTCACGAGCGAGAGGGCGCGGCAGAAATGCAGAAAGAGGTTGAGGAAGAGGGGAAAAATCAACCCCAGCACCAGAAAAATCAGACGATCAAAGCGTCAAAAGACACTATCCACTACGCAATCGAAAGTAAATAAAAATGTGATTATCAATCTATCAAAATACATTCTGACAACAGATGAAGAAAACGCTTTGAATAAAAGACTATCCTTCTGCCCCGAAAGCCATTTCAACTACACAGATGTACGCATTGATCTATACAAATATATCAGGAAACTAAAATTGGCTAAAATCCATGCAAATAAGAACAAAGCAGCATCTCAAGAAACATTGACTTCAATGGAAGAAATTACAATAGAACCAACCATCAGCATTGACCAAGCTCAAGATTTGAAAACAATGTTTGATTTACTCTACAACTTGCAGGATGATAAAATGACGGAAGAAGAGGTATTAGAACATCAAGAAATTGATACCAATCAAAAAGTCAAAAGCGGCCTAAAAAACAAATCCAAATTCTGCCCCATATTGCCGCCTGGAAACAGAATTTATTCAATTCAGTGAGGCAATAATAGATGAATTAGAAAAAATGACCAACTTCAGAAATGAAAATCGAAAGGAAAATCTTAATAAAAGAGAGTGGGATGCCATTGAAAATCTAATGAAGAATAAAGAACTAACTATCAAACCCGCTGACAAAGGGGGCAACATTCTCTTGTTAA
Organism: Lissotriton vulgaris; assembly: GCF_964263255.1. Classification (NCBI taxonomy): domain Eukaryota; kingdom Metazoa; phylum Chordata; class Amphibia; order Caudata; family Salamandridae; genus Lissotriton; species Lissotriton vulgaris. Next base: position 625,096,955 of record NC_141696.1, on the reverse strand, counting down.
ATACAGTGGATTACATACAAGAGGCACGTTGACAACTTGATAATACAGACAATTACAAAAAATTGCAAAGTAATCCAATAAATAAAATGACAATGGATTTCAATTCAAATTTTATGAAATGGCACAATGAAAATTTGATTGGTGATGATGAACTAACATTTTTAACCAAAGACTTCCCGGTAATCCCTAAAATTTACTTTTTACCGAAAGTGCATAAGACTCTTCATCAACCCCCGGAAGACCTATTGTATCGTCTTGTGATTCCTTGTATGAAAATCTCTCCAAGTATGTGGACCAATATCTCGCTCCTATTGCACGGAGCATGAGCTCCTACATCCAAGACACGGGGGATTTTTTGAGAATTTTGAATGGAGTGACGTGGAATGATCAATTGATGTTAATAACCATCGATGTGGTATCTTTATACACGTCCATTCGACATGAAATAGGGTTACAAGCCTGTAAATATTTTCTGTAACAAAGAAAGATCACAGAAAGGAAGCACACACGCATGCTACTAACCATGATAGAAATCTGCCTAAAAATAACATATTCTTTTTTAACAAAAGTTTGTTTCAACAAAACTGTGGAACCGCCATGGGAATATCATTTTCTCCCAACTACGCTAATATAACAATGGGGTGGTGGGAAAAATTGGTGGCATGGGACACAGACAATCAGGACTATTTGGACAAAATTACACTATGGGTCCGCTGTATTGATGACCTTTTCCTAATCTGGAATGGCACGGAAAAGTAGTTTAAGAACTATTTTCAAAAATGAAACAATAACCAGATAGGTCTATCATTCACGTGTAATACTAGCAGAACACAGATTGCTTTCCTCGACACTTTGATCTACATAGAAAATGACGAAATCCATTCAACACTCTTTCGAAAAGAAACCTCTTCAACAGCATATTGCATGGAACCAGTTTCCACCCGAAACCATTGATTGCGAGCATCCCCTATGGGGAATTCATAAGAATGAAAAGAAACTGCTCAAAAGCAGAAGATGATGAAAACAAGATAGAGGAGTCTGTGGAAAGATTGAAAGCCAGAGGATATAAAGATCATACCCTGAAAAAGTGCAAAAAAAGAATAGATCTAAAAACAAGAGAAGAGATCCTGATACCAAAATTAAAAATACAAACGGAGGAACAAAAACCACGCTTTATCACAACATACAGTAAAGAAAGTGGCAAAATCATAGGAAAATTGAAAAAATACTGGCATCTGATAGAAAAAGACCCTGACATAGGAAAACTGGTGGGATCAAAACCAATTGTAACCTATCGAAAAACCATATCGTTGAAGGACATGCTTGTAAAAAGTCACTTCACTCAGAAAACCTACAACAATTGGCTACTCGCTCAACAAAATGGATTCTGTAAATGCAACTCCTGTAAGGCTTGCAAGATTGGCAAAAACAAAAAATCCATCATTGACCCAAACGGGAACACGATCACCATAAAAGAAAAAATCACATGTACCTCAACATACGTGATATATATCATCGAATGTGATTGTGGAAGCAAATATATAGGAAGTACAATTTGCACCCTGCGCAAACGCATCTTGGAACATATCAGAGCAGTGAAAAATAAAGACTTATCATATGCAACTGCGAAACACATGATGCTTTGCCAGAAGGGAGATTGGAGATCAATATGCTACTATGGCATAAAATGTGCTACTATGGCATAAAAACAATCACCTTAAACGAACGAGGTGGAAACAGAACTAGAACACTACGTCAGGTGGAATCCAAATTCATTATAAGACTCAAAACGAAGGCCCCAAGAGGGATGAACAATGATGAGGAGCTTTACACATATTTGGAATAAGGTTGGAACTGCGAACTAAGGACTGTGGAGAGCCTGATGACATTGTTTAAGCTGTGAAATAACATACCTACAATTCTGCAGTATGAAATGTACATTGAATTTTAAGCATTATAAACTGTCCATAGAAAAGTAAATGAAAGTATATTCATGAGTACTAAACTCAATTACAAGGTATAATGCAATTAAGATAATTGCACCAGGGTTATGGTAATTCGAAATTATGAAATGAAATGACATGGTGTCTGAAAATTATGTTGCATTACCAATAAGTATGAACATGAGTACTAAACTCGTTTAAAATGGACAAAGGATGTGGTATGTGTTGGCCCAAATATATGTCAAACTTGTAACAACAGACAGCAATGAGGGCAGAATTGTGTAATGATAATGTCAAAAAGTACCTCCATCAATGGGTCAGTGAATGTACATAGAAATCTTTTCTTTTTCTGTTAATATGATTTTGAATATCAAATCTAAATCACTACAATGCCCAGAATGCCCCATAGTGGCAGACTAGGCTTAAATAGTGTGGAAATAGAAAACTCACTAACCGTGAGCAAAGCTGAGTAGGCTGAAACGCGTTGGTTGGGTTCGTTTTTGTTGAATAAACAAGCTTAAGACTTTCACTTCGGAGTGCTTTGCGTCTTTGCCCGCAAAACTGAATTCGGGGCCAGGATCCGGCTCCCACGCTTAGCACCCACTGCGAGAGCGCACTGTATGAAGGATCACTTTGTGGGGAATATATATATATATATATATATATATATCTCACCAATGTACATTTATATGGATTTATTTATAGAATATCACTACTTAGTTACCTGTTAGTATTTCAGTTGAAATATTTTGTACTCGATATTCTACTTTCGATATTCAGGGGTGATGTCAACAACCCTCCAGATAGGATGGAATGAAGATTCAACAGAGGAAGCAAAGTCTAAGGATGACACTGAGGAACACCAAATGTCAAATCCAATACTCTAGAGAAATGGCATCTGGTGATATTTAAAAGTGCTGAGTATAAATACTTCTGCCCCAAATAACACATAGTGAGTGAGTGACTTAAACGCTTCCAACTTCCCATATTGAGTTCTGGAAAAGGGGTTCTCCTCTTATCTTTTTTTGTGATGTGCCAAATAGTGCACTTTAAAGCACGTTTTCCCACACATTGTCTGAAAACGTAGTTTCTGAAGTTCTTATGACATTTTCCAGTGCTTTCATGGTGTGGCAAGCATCGCTAAAATTCTGCTTGGAGACTGTGGGTTCACCTTGTCTAAAAAAACATTGAGAAAAGGAAAGGTCTGCATAATTATGCATTTTTCATGCTATAAGATAGACATGCAGTCCAGAACCTGCAACTTCACAGGGACTATACCTTGTTACAGTATACTTCTTTGCTTCTGCTTTTCATTTACTTTCATTTTCCATCCTGCCACTTCCAAATAGTTTCACAGGAGGTTCTATCATGTCATAGATGCCCAAATTATTTGGAATTACAAGCAATAGCTAATGGTCAACATTATAAAAGTTCATCCATGTTTCAAGTCATGGCGGAGAGGGCCTGTCACATGATCTCCCTCATTCATACAAACACGTGTAAACACATACACAAGCAACTTTTTTATATATTTTCAACCACCAATTCCTATTCTGGCCCAACATCTGGATCGAGCTTCTGCAAGTACCTTCTGCTGACTGGCAGGCTCTGTGTCACAGCTACACTGTGTCTATCAGGTCGGTGCCTATTGCACTGCCTATTACCATGTGGCATGAACCTCATAATGATAGGTACAGGCCCTGCACTGTTATTCACACAGTGTGATGCAAGTCATGTCATTGGCTTTGAAGTGTGTGACGTTTGCATTTATCTCGTTTTTACAGAGTGGTAGTGCAGCGGCATTTCAAATAGCTCAAATTGTGCATATCTGTTAGTCTAAAGTTGGACCGCTACTTCATCAGATGTGCTGTTTTTTCCCTAATCCCATCCTGCCAAGGCGCCTTCGGGCCCCGCGGATCCGTCTGGGGGCCCAAGCGGGCCGGCGGCTCCGGCCCCAGCGCCGTCGGGTGCAGCGGCCTCGGCGCCGTCGACGACCCCGGTCCCGACGCCGCAGGGCCCCTCAGGATCCAGGCCTGGATCCATGACGACGTCGGTCGACCTCACGACCCCTCCGCGGGCGCCGTCACCAAGGGTGTCGCCCCCGACTCCGTCTCCGGACGACGTCATCCCCGGTCCCAGCCCCGTTCCGGATCCGGCGTCGGACCGACGCCTTTGACGATGAGAGATGAGCAATTCATCTACGATCCGGCTCCATCATTTTACCCTGACTATCAGGATATGGATGTCAGGGAGGACTGGGAGGGGTCTGAGGACCCTCTGGCACAGGAGTGCCAGTCGGATCAGGACTGGGCAGTTGAGCTAGGGGAGGCCAGTGGACTGGACACTTCACCCAACACTGGATTTGTCTCCCCTCCTACCGAGGAGGGGGCTGCTTACAGCGTGGTGTTAACGAGGGTGACCAAGGCCTTGGCTCTTGAGCTCCCCGTCGTGGCCGTGAGGACTAACCTCCTCACTGAGGTGCTCAAACCGCAGGCAAGCTCCTCTGAGCCTCTTTTGCCGTTTAATGAAGCCCTCTCGGATGTTCTGCTGGGCACCTGGTCCAAGCCCGCTACGGGCCTTCCTGTAGATAGGAACGTAATCCGACGCCACTACCTGGCTCCGGGCGACCCTTGCTTTCTGTCCACCCACCCCACCCCTGAGAGTCTGGTTATCCAGACCTCTAATTCCTAGATCGCATTGCTGACTGCCCCGCCAGATCGGGAATCCAAAAGGTATGACCAGTTTGGCAAGAAGCTGTTCTCCTCGCTCAGTTTGGGGCTGTGGTCTGTCAACAGTGCTTGCCTTTTGGGCCGTTGCACCCACTCTCTGTGGGGTACGGTTGCGGACGTGCTGCCGCAGTGCCCGGCGGAGGCCCGGGCAAAGCTCGCTCAAGCCCTTGCGGAAGGGCGGGATGCAGCGCGTTACTCCATATGATGTGGATTGGATACCATGGATCGCTAGGTAGAGCGATTTCCACGACGGTGGCGGTTCGTCGCCACGCCTGGCTCAGGTCCTCCAACTTTTCGGCTGATGTCCAGGAAACGCTCATGGACATGCTGTTCGATGGCCGTCGCCTTTTTGGCAACAAGGCAGACAGTGCGCATGAGCGTTTCAAGGATTCCAGGGCTAGGGCCAAGTCCTTGGGCTTGTCAGGCCAGCACCAGCACACTTCTGCCTTTCGCCCCTTTCGTGGCCAAGGAAGGGGTGCCCCTTCACGTCTTACCAGCCACAGGCCGCAAAACCAACCTCAGCGCGGCAGCAGGTGTGGAAACCGCCGTGGCGGTGCCAGCGGACAACGGCCAGGCCAGTCCACATCCACCCCCGCAGCATCTCCCTCAAAGCCCTCCAAGTCCGTGCTTTCAGGCCCACTCAAAGCCAGTGGGGGCAGGGTTCGCCATCACCTACTCCACTGGCACACCATTACATCGGACAGGTGGGTGCTGCAAATCATTCGAAGGGGCTACTCCCTCCCTTTCGAGGCGACCCCTTCAGCCATGCCACCGCAGTACCACCGCATGTCTGGGGATCATTGCAACTTCTGCGGGAGGAAGTTACGGCCCTCTTGGCCAAGGGGGCCCTCGAACGCATTCCAGGGCCAGAAGTAGGACGTGGTTGCTACTCCCACTACTTTCTGGTACCCAAGAAGGGCAAAGGAGGCCTACGCCCTATCTTGATCCTCCGGAGCGTCAACGGCTTCCTCCGGAAGGAGACGTTCAAGATGCTGACCTTGGCTCAGGTCCTAGCTGCCCTAGACCCTGGAGACTGGATGGTAGTGTTGGACTTGCAGGACGCATATTTCCATATCCCCGTCCTGCCGGCCCACCGGCGTTACCTGCGGTTCACGGTAGGCCAAGAGCCCTTTCAGTTTACCGTGCTCCCCTTCGGCCTTACAAGCGCCCACGGGTTTTCACAAAGGTTTCCATCAATGTGCCGAAGTCACACCTGTGCCCCTCTCAGAAGCTCCTCTTCATCGTAGCGGTTCTGGACTCGGCGCAGTTTCGGGTTTATTCTCCTGAACAGCGGGTTCGGGATATTCAGGCTCTGATTCTGATCTTTCAGCCTTTATCCTGAGTCTCGGTCAGGTTGACACTGCGGCTTCTGGGGCTGAGGGCTTCCTGCATCCTTCTGGTACATCACGGCTGGTGGCGGATGTGGGCTCTGCAGTGGGACCGGAAGTTTCAGTGAGCCCAGCATCAGGGCAACTTGTCAGACCATGTCTTGATCTCGGAGGGCAGTACAAGACAGTTGCAGTGGTGGCTCACAAACCGCGATTGGGTCAGCGGTAGAGCCCTCTCCCTACCCCAACCGGAGCACGTAGTTGTGACGGATGCGTCCCTCCTGGGCTGGGGGGCCACATGGGAGAAGCGGAGATCAGAGGCCTCTGGTCTCCGGCGGAGTCCCTGCTCCATATCAACCTTCTGGAGCTGCGGGCGATCTGACTTGCACTGAAGGCATTCCTCCCCACTGTCCGGGGGAGTGTAGTGCAGGTGTTCACAGACAACACCACCGCCATGTGGTACTCCAACAAACAGAGCGGGTGGGGTCGTGGACCCTTTGCCAGGAGGCTCTGCGCCTCAGGCAATGGCTGGAACGCCAGGGCGTCACCCTGGTGGTTCAACACCTGGCAGGTTCTCCGAACGCCAGGGCGGACGCACTCAGCCGCCGGTGCATGATGGATCACGAATGGCGTCTGCACTCGGACGTGGTGCAAGGTCTCTTTCAGCAGTGGGGAGAGCCTTGGTTAGATCTATTCGCCACCGAAGAGAATGCGCAATGTCATCAGTTCTGCGCGTTGGAATTTCCAAGGCAGCACTCACTCGGGGACACTTTTCGTCACGAGTGGAGCTGCGATCTGTTGTACGCCTTTCCGCTTATACCACTTCTGCCCAGAGTGCTGAAGAAGATCAGGTTCGACCGGCCCAAGTCATCCTTGTGGCTCTGGACTGGGCACGAAGGAACTGGTATCACGAGCTACTTAGCATGTCAGTCGATCCCCCGATTCATCTGCCTCTTCCGAGGACCTTCTGTCACAGCAGCAGGGGACGGTCCTCCAGCCGAACCTGTCCAGTCTCCACCTACATGCTTGGAGATTGAGCAGCAACAGTTGAGGCAATTTGACTTGCCTTCTGAAGTTTGGGATGTGATTCTGGCAGCCAGGCGTCCCTCCACAAAATCGGTATACGCCTGCACATGGAACAAATTTGTGGCCTGGTGCACAGCAAAGGCTGTGGATCCTCTTTTTGTCCCCCTTTCAGAGGTTCTCTTCTTCCTTCTTTCTCTTGCCCAGCAGGGCTCTGCTCTGGGCACTCTTAAGGGCTACCTCTCTGCCATTTCTGCCTTTGTGAGGCTTCCTGATCAGCCTTCTCTTTTCAAGTCCCCTGTTGTAAATAGGTTATTGAAGGGCACCACACACATTTTTCCTCCTGTTCCTTTCGTGATGCCTCAGTGGGGCTTGAACTTTGTTCTAACCTATCTGATGTGCGCTCCTTTTGAGCCACTTCACAATTGCCCTCTTTGTCTTCTAACTCTTACGACTGCATTCCTGGTTGCCATCACCTCTGCCAGGAGGGTGAGTGAGCTCCAGGCTCTATCTACTAAGCCACCTTTCCTTTCTGTCCATCCGGACAAAGTTGTTTTAAGAACGCGTCCTTCTTTCCTGCCCAAGGTGGTTATGGCCTTTCACATCGGGCAGTCCATCACCTTGCCCACCTTCTTTCCGCCTCCGCATCTCTCGAAAGAGGAAGAGAGGCTCCACCGTCTGGACCCAAAACGTGCGCTCTCCTTCTACCTAGATCGCACACACCAGTTCCGGGTGGATGACCAGCTCTTTGTTGGTTACGTGGGCGCGAAGAAAGGATGAGCGGTGCACAAACGAACCATTTCTTGGTGGGTCCTGTTGTGCATCAAGGTCTGTTACTCCTTGGCTAAAAAGGAGCCCCCTGTTTGGCTGAGGGCCCATTGCACGCGGGCCATGGCGGCTACTACTGCCCTGGGTCGTGGAGTCCCCTTGCAGGACATCTGTCAGGCAGCTATGTGGGCCTCGCTGCACACGTTTGCTAGACACTACTGCCTGGACAATCAAGTCTGGAGAGATGGCTTTTTCGGCCGTTCCGTTCTCCAGGACTTTCTGGTGGGATCTTGGTTCGCAGACCCACCTCCGTTGTTGGTATTGCTGGGGTATCTATTCTAAGCTAAGGAATCTAACACTAACCTGTTTCTCTCAGATGCACAAGTTACTTACCTTCGGTAACGATATATCTGTAAGAAACGGTAGTTAGTGTTAAATTCCTTACCACCCCACCCATCCTCCCCGTTCTGCGAACCGATATCTAGGGTTAAGGACATCCCTTTCAGGGCCCTAGTTTCATGGCACCAGTGTCGGTCTCTGGCATGGCTCTGCGTTCCTGGCGCGGAAAGCTATGTACAAGAACTGACATCAGCGCGCAAGGGCGGCGTCTAAGTACTCCGACAACGTCATACTGGGCAAAGACGACTCCAACGACATTGTAATGCAGCAGTCAGACTGATGCCCTGAATGGTGGGCGGACCGCCACCGGTGCTCTTTCGGTGGCGGTTCACCCGCCATCGTAATGAGGACCAAAGTATTTATTTCCATCACATTTAGGTGAAATGGTACCGCTGAGATTAGATGCCAAATATTCTAGTTCCATGGCTAGAATGTACCCAGTGGACAAGATTTACTTTTTCTCACTTTTACACTTGTTAACACTGTCTGGGCATAGAGTGCCGTCATTCGTGCAAGTTTAACTCCCAAATATAGCAATAAGTAACAGAAAGATGACCCGTCAGTGTTTGAAAAGGGCCTTTCACTGCACAGCAACATGTCAGTGCGTTTTTGGTAACCTTTGAACCGCTAAAGCTAGAAACGATTTTTTAGGGGTTAAGATCTGTAGATTGTGCAGCAGATGATGTTCATGTGGCAAATGCAGCAGATCCATAATGATACGGAAAACCAACATGGCCCACAATCGTATAATTCTAGTGGCCCTGGCTATACATTTACCACTATATTGTATTTAGGTGAATATACCATGCAATTGGGCACTTCTCCCCCTCCCAGGTAATATTCAGCCAATTTTTAATCATACGCCTGCTAGCAGTTTTTACATGGAATCAAAATACTTTCAATCTTGCCAAAAAAAGGAATACGTTCAGAAAAGTGAATGTCCAAGAGCACAAGATTTTGCCAAATGGGAGGCTGGGATTAAAACAAACGTATTTTCTGGTTCCACATTTCCAACTAGCCCACTAACCACAACTTGGAGTGTCAGTAATTCTTATGGCAAGGCCAAGGGGCTGCTCTTACCAAGGAAACGTCATTCTAGTCATAGGTCCTTATTACGATGGCGGTGGGTCCAACTGCCATCTTTTCGGGCAGGTGACCGACCAACAATGTTTCGGCGGTTCCACCTGCCCGATTAGGATAGGACTGCCGTGCAGGCAGTGGTTAAATGCTTTTTTCTACTGCAGCTTGTGCTGCGGCCCAGGAAAAGTGCTGCAGCACAAGACGCAGTAGAAAAAAGAACTTTCTGCACATCAATGCACTGTGGTGCCTGGTACATGGTACATGGATGTGTGGGAGGGCACTACTTGTGCCCCCCAGGCCACTTAGCAGTGGCCCACATGGATGGAGGCCCTGCTTGGGGTACCCAAAATCCATTCCCGTCAGCCTGTTTATGGCCAGGCAGTCGGCATATCCTAATCCCTACGGTGATGCCTGCACAGGCACTGCCTCCATTATAGGGTTAGGAATACGACCCCATCCTGACAGGATATTTGATACTGTTGGAGGTGGCGGTCCTACCCCTGACCTCTGCTGTCTGACCGGCTGCATTGTAATGCAGCAGTCAGCCTGATGCCCTTAATGGTGGGCAGACCACCACCGGCGCTCTTTCGGTGGCGGTTCACCCGCCATCGTAATGAGGACCAAAGTATTTATTTCTATCACATTTAGGTGAAATGGTACAGCTGAGATTAGATGCCAAATATTCTAGTTCCATTGCTAGAATGTGCCTAGTGGACAAGGCCTGTGGCAGTGGGTACTTGCTGGACAGTATGCATGATAGATACTGATCTATACTACTGGTGATTAAAAACGTAACAATTGCATTCCATTTGCTTATCAGAGTCCAATGGCACTGACTGTCTTGCTCAGTACAAAGAAACTGACCCTTTGCTGCTCTCGAGTCAATTACCTCTATTAATTTGCATGTTCAAGTACTCTTCAATTCAAAATTGGTAGACAGACTCCGAAAAATGCTTCCAAGAGAGAGAGAACTTAATTTTCACAGGTTGATAAGCGACTACAGATTATTTTGGTTATTCCAGTATCAGCCGACTGAAAACTTGGTTAAGATCAACTATGTCTCAGAAAAGAATGATTCATGTTGCATATTTGCAACGTACATAAAGAGATGATGGACTCAGTTGACCTACGGACAACAGCGAAATAATTTGTCCTCTGCACTGAACGTCGCAAGAACTTATTTGGCTTTTCAAATTAAAGTGCATAATTTTATTCTAGATTCCCACAGCAAGAAAATACAATTTCCAATTGGTCCAATTGCATTTTGAGGTTTAGGAATGTCGCCAAGAGTATTTAGTTTGTTCTTCCTGCTTTTTTTTGTCCCCCATTTTGTTTGCTTGGTGCATGAAGGTGCAAGATTCATAAACATGTTTTTTTCACATTTGTACTATTACTTTGTGAATGTCAATAACAATTAAGCATACTTGCAAGCTGTGACTACATGCCCGCCTTTCTCAATATTTAACTTCAAAACTATGCAATTGTATTTGTTTAAGAGGGTCGGCGTTTTTCGTACAGTTCTCACACAACGGGCGATTTGTGTAGAGTCACTGGAAAGTCCACAAGGTTGTGTTCCCCCCCACCATCCACCCTCCCCCACACCTAAAGTGGCTCCTCCGCCCCTGGCGTTCTAAATGCCTCTGCCCCCTCTTCCCACTATCACACGCCTATGCGCAGTTCCAGAGGACAAGGTAGTAATACCACTTTATTCACTCATGCTTGACAAAAACGCTTTCCGCACAGGCCCTCAACAGTTCAGCACTCTTCCAACCAGGCACTCATCTTGGTGTAGCACGCCTTCCGTCTGCTAATGCACTTCGATGCCTCGTCAGGTGTATGAAGCACTGGGTAAATTTGAATAGAGTAAGCCTTTATTTAGATTGTTGATTATTTGTATATGTATTAGACTGGAAGCTTGTCCTTGGTTCATAAGATATGTATGATATTCCATTCTGAAGCGGCTTATAGCGTTCGTTTAGGTGCACATGTACAGTATGCAATTGCAGTAGGGGGCCATGATGAAAATAAAAAAACTCGCGTGCTAGTGTTTGAGAAACGTAAAATATGAGCATGTGTTCATTTCAAACACTACTTTGAAAAAAACACACACAAAACGCAGTAGTGGTATGTTCTCCCATACAGTGTTCGGGAATTACGACTTTGCACTAGTCAGACATTACAGGAGATTCGTAAATTTGCTCACACACTGACCGACACAGATGGCTGCCACCAGTGGTGTAACGAAACTCTGAGCTTTCAACGTATTGTATTTTTCCATGCGCCGATGAAATTGTAGTTGCTAGTGTTGTACTCAGTTGGATGTCTGTGTCCTCAGTCTGAACTCTTGTTGATACAGATTTCACCATAACTCAATACAAATCAGCAGACCTTGAAGTTGTTCTAGGCCGTAAACTAGGTCATACATCATGGCATTTTCCTCTCATTTGGCAGGCACTCGTGAGCGATTAAGAAGTTTCACGGGAAAGAAAAGATGGGGGGAGGGATGGGGGATGCATGTTTAATCTGAGCTGTTCAGAAACATTTCTATTGCATACTGTCTCATGTTGTTTTTTATGACTTTCCTGTAGACACATTAATTAGACACTTGCACACAGCTCATCCATGGATAGCCTATTATTTTCATTTTTCCTCACCCTATAATTTTCATGAACGAGAATTTAAAGAAAGCTATCACTTATTGCTGTCAGAACATGCTTGTCATTCAAAGAAAAAAAGCCTCGCATATATATTATTGCCCGTGGATGATTTTGCAAAAATAATCCAAAACAAAACTATTGTTCGCAGATTTAAATAATTTCTGGTTATTTGATACTGTTAAATTCTCTCTGGGATGAAGCAGTACTGTTCAGAGCAACACTCGCTAGAAATAATTGAAGGGAAAACAACATTTTATATTCCTGCAGTATATAGACACATTGCAATTGTGCTGCCATGTTTGTAGGTTTATTTTTATAACATGTACCTGGCCAAAGGCAGCGGAGTGCCTAGTGGGGTCAAAAGCAAGGATAAGTCAACAAGTTGTGTGAGAGGTAGCTGGTTTGTGAAATGTTACTGTATCCTGATGTAATATTCTTCAAAAAGATGTTTCCCTACCTCTTTCCTGAATTTGAGCAGGGTTGGTAATGTGATAGATCCAGATCCTTAGATCCAGATCCTGGGTACGTAGCCAGAAAGGCTTCCTGCTTTGTTTTCTTTTGCTTATTTACACATCGTTGACTCCAGTCTAACGCTATTCTAGCTGTCGGTGTGCCAAGAGCCCCTGGAGATGGTGAACTTTCCAACCAGGTAGATAGGGGTGCAGGTCACAATGACTTTCATATGGTGCAGCTGTTTTTGGAGGGGGGGTGGTAAAGGCCAACAAGGGAAGCCAGTTGAGTTCATCAGGAGAAGGGTGATATGATCGTATTTCTTCAACCCTGTACTAGACAAGCAGTAGAGTAAAAGCTGTTGATTGCTAAGTACACTATTGCTAAAAAGACTACAATGCATCTGTCCATTATGGCCCTCTGTAAGGCCTCTGAAAACGTAAATAGGTCCTAATTATGGTCCCCTCTTGTATCAATGATATCTGGCCCTGATATTAGCAACTTTTTGCTTTGTCTTCGCAGGGATCAGATATGGTCCTTGGAGCGAATGTACGGAATCTATCAATCTGGACAGAGGTGTGCAACATGCCTGTGTCCAGACACCCTATATCTTCATTTGTATATCAACAACTTGGAAAATATTCAAGCTATACCCCTGTTAAGCCTTCACCCCATTCCTGCCTTGTTATATGCTAATGACACTGTTCTTAAGGCCCATTTAGCCAACAAACTTAAAAAAACAAATTTAAGCTTTTGTTTCATTTATGGGTAACATTGATCGGACTATGAACGTTTATAAAAACTTTTGTAAAGTCAATCGGTCCTAAATTTATAACATTTTATATTGATTTGATTAAAAAAACAAGCATTTGCAATGCAATAGGTCTCGCATTAGGAAAGTTTGAGCTATTGGTATTGTAAATGACATTTTTTATTTATGCGTTGGTTTTAAAAATACCGAAATTAATAGCTTTGTCATTTACAATGCCAATAGTTTTAACTTTCACAAATGTGACACCTATAGCTTTTGTAATGCAATATGTGTTGTATTTTCACGAAAATCCAAGAACAGAATTGAAATATTAACATCTTTTTGTGACATTTATAAGACAGACGTCATCGTTGTTCGAGTACTTTACGCTGGTGTTTGGATTCCTGTAAATCCCCAGCGTTGCAGGGTGCTTAAGAATTTTGTGATCACAGTTGTACTGTATTCCGTGCTGGGGGTGAGGAGAGAGAGAGAGAGAGAGAGAGAGAGGGAGGGAGGGGGAGAGAGAGAGAGAGGGGGGGGGGAAGAGAGAGAGAGAGAGAGAGAGAGAGGGAGGGGAAGAGGGAGAGAGAGGGGGGAAGAGAGAGAATTGGAGTTATGCTAATGCAACCAACACTTACCCTTGTCAATGGTCCATCTCTGTGCAGACTTCCAGATCCATCTACAAGGTTCATAAGACCTCCAGCACGTCCTGGTAACTGGCGTGTCACACTGGATTCGTTCCGGGTGCACTAACTTGTGTTAAATTCTATTGTAGCTAATACCGGTCCAGCGTTCGTCACAGAATATGTTTTTGACATTTTTCAAAAGTTTATGGTAGCAATAAATAATAACAAAGCCTCACTCATGAGTCGATTTCTTTCATTCACAGTGCTTTGCCCAACCTGACTCCTCCTTATCAAGGGGAATATCACGTAATTTCGCAAACCTGTCACTCAAATGTAGGAGGCGCAGCTACTGCTAGGCAGTGCAGTTTGTGAGGCATAATACTTTTAACTCTGCTTCAAAGTCCGCTCAAGCAGGACAAAACTGCAACAACATTATTGCATTTGATTTATGTCCACTGAAACCCGCTACCCTAACAGTTTTCCAGTCGAATAAAATCCGGCGCTTGTACTTTATGTAAATGAGGAGCTCATAGGCTAGATTCTGTTGAATTAAAGAAAATGCAAGTACATCTTAATAAATCTAGTTTATTGGCCTTTAGCGCATCGGTTTGTTTGTGCGGATGGGAGAAAGGAGAGGGCAGAGATTTAGAAAGAGGGAATGGAGAAGAGCTAGCAAGAAAGAGAGGTTGTGAGTAATAGAAAGATCAAGAGAGAGAGAAAGAAAGCGAGGGGACAGTGGAGGGGCTAAAGAGATAGAGAAACTATAGAGGGACAAAAACAGAAACAAAAGTGGAGATAGAAAAGAAAAAGAAAGTGACAGTCAGAAAGAGAGAGAAACACAGAGAGAGAAAAGGAGAGCGATCGCAGACTTGAACTTAGTCTGCCACTGGGGCACACCCTTTCTTCACCAAGGCTTCGGCAATAACTGTTGGCATCTGCGTGGGGGTTCTGATACAAGGCACCAGGGATTCGCCTGACAAGTGACTCCGCCCCTGTCCTAATGGCCTTACAGACACAGGCTGTCGGAGCATTTCTTCCTTTGCACAAGAGCACACCGTTCGAACTGCTTTCCACTTGCACAGCTCCTCTGTAGAGTTCTAAGCAGTTGGTGGGGAGTGCCCCGTGAGCGAACAGTCTGTCCTTCGTGTTCACCTCGCTTGCCCAACGGAAATGTAACAAACATCACGACACAAGAGCCTGCCTATGGCCAACAGGAGGCGCTGCGATACTCCAAGCAGGCAGGGGCCGTGCACTGTGCGTAGCACCAACACGCACATTCTGCACGCCATCACTATTCATGCACGGCTAAATCACAACAGACACGGGCTGTCGGAGCATTTCTTTCTTTGCACAAGAGCACACCGTTCGAACTGCTTTCCACTTGCACAGCTCCTTTGTAGAGTTCTAAGCAGTTGGTGGGGAGTGCCCCTTGAGCGAACAGCCTGTCCTTCGTGTTCACCTCGCTTGCCCAACGGAAATGTAACAATCATCACGACACAAGAGCCTGCCTATGGCCAACAGGAGGCGCTGTGATACTCCAAGCAGGCAGGGGCCGTGCACTGTGCGTAGCACCAACACGCACATTCTGCACGCCATCACTATTCATGCACGGCTAAATCACAACAAACTAAAGTGGGCTCAAGTGCTTGCTAATAATGCATTACCATTTCAGGTACCTGTGAAGACTGGAAGTTTGAGCTGCTGAGCAGAGCCAGCTGGAAATCCAATAATCTCTGACTTGGATTACCCTGGCAGGCGCACAGCCCGCTGAGCTATCTTACGATCACTGTCAGAGCACAGTGGAGGGACTGGGAAGTGGGGGATTCTTTTCAAAGGCATGCGCTTTTGGCGACGTGTTCACCAAGGAAAAGTAGTAGCAAGTAGTAATACAAGTATCAGTTCTGTTCTTATTGTGAAGCATTCTGACGCCTTCGGGTAAAGTCGGCGCTATATAAAAACGCAATAAATAAATAACTAAATAAAAAATGATACCCTTTGCAGTGAGGAGATTGTGAGTGTGGACTTGGCGCCGTCTCTGCACATGTCACGGTGTATGCGGCGGCTACTGCCGTAGCACAGGGATGCAGGGCTGCTGAAAAAAATCAAAGTGCGCACTGAAAATAAAAAGTGTAAGCAGTGCCCTGAGCTGCGGCGAAAAGACACCCGAGCTTGGGAGACGAGTGTCTGGGCACCCCCAAAGCAACGCCGAATATTGGGAATGCTCACTGTTAACTGCCAGCGTAGACTGCCTCTGTGCGCACACAAAGCGATACACGAGGGAAGGCGGCCCTTGTTCTTCTTCTACTTCCATGGCCCTGGTCTGCTCGCTGTTCTCAGGCTCGGGTCGTGCGCAGCTGATATTAGATCCGGGTCCTTGTCCGTACTCTCTTTCTGCGGGGGGCGGGCATGCGCTCGCTCAGTTCGTAGGAGGGACGCACTGGTCCTTGTTATGTTACGCATCTGTATAGGAGGCCGAAAGGGGGCACGCGCCGGCAGTCAGACAGACGCCATGGAGCCGCAGCTTCTGATCACCGCCTGCCTCCTGCTGCTCGGCGGGGCCCGCGCCGACCTCTCCGGTGAGTGCGAGCACGTTTCCTTCAAGCCTTTTCCACGTTCGCTCAGTTCGTATGAGGGACGCACTGGTCCTTGTTCTCTTACGCATCTGTATAGGAGGCTGAAAGGGGGCACGCGCCGGCAGTCAGACAGACGCCATTGAGCCGCCGCTTCTGATCACCGCCTGCCTCCTGCTGCTCGGCGGGGCCCGCGCCGACCTCTCTGGTGAGTGCCAGCACGTTTCCTTCAAGCCTTTTCCGCGTTGTGGAATCCTCACATGCGGTGTGCCTTTGGGGGCTGTAGAGTGCGAGCACGTTTTCACATAAATGAAAGCAAAACTGACACACGCACGTTAGACATGAATGAAAGCGCAACAAGCAGCCAAGGCGCCAAAGCGCGCCCACGAGCACAAATCTCCGGCAGGAGACGCTCTTAACAGTCTGCTGTCCACATTCCCCTGAAAGTGATGACATAAGTTGTCGACCTAGACAGCAAGCAAAGCTTCGCTTTGCTTCCGTCTAGGCTCGACCTAACAAGGTTTCAGCGTTGATGAGCTCTGGCAGGCCATAGATTCTCTCCCAAGGGGCAAAGCGGTTGGTCCAGATTTTCTGCCGGGAGAATTTTATAAGGTTTTCCGGTCTCAGCTCACTCCGGTTATGTTAGAATTGTTTCGCAGAGTTCAGGATGGAGAGATCCCCCCCGAGTCTTGGCGAAGAGCCCGAACTGTAACTTTTTTTTTAAAAAGATAAAAACCCTTCCGACATGGGTTCATATCGCCCAATTACGCTTATTAATAGCGATATTAAAATATACGCCAAGATTTTGGCATATAGGATTTCGGGGGTGATGAAGAAACTTGTCTCTGTTCAACAACACAGCTTTGTTCCTGGGCGTGAGACTATAGATCATATTCGTTGCACAATTGCTCTGTTTGATTTTACTAAGGTTTCGGGAGACCCCATGGCCCTAATTCTAATATATGCAGAAAAGGCCTTTGCTAGGGTCCCCTGGCTTTTTTTATGGGCCGTATTAAGGCATTACGGTCTTGGGGATAGAATTATAAGGGCTATTCAGAGCATGTACAAGCAACCAATAGCTCAAATCTCTGTTATGGGGATTGAGACGGAAACAATTAATATTTTAAGAGGCACACAGCAGGGGTGTCCCTGCTCCCCCTTAATATTTGCAATTTACATAGACCCCCTAATTAGAAAATTTCTTTTGAATGACACGATCCGGCCGGTGAGATCCAGGGGTTGGGATACCAAATTATTGGGGTATGCGGATGACCTTGCTATCCTGACAGATTCTCATCAGCTTGCATTGCCAGAAATCCTAAATTTGACGTTACAGTTTGGTAAGGTGTCAGGATATCATCTTAATGACTCTAAGACCCAGATTATTTGTAATGATAAAATCTCTCTGCTTGACTCTCGGGTCACTGATAAAGCCAAATATTTAGGAATAGTGATAAACTCTATTCCGGAGGAAAGTGTGGAGATCAACCTCAAACCATTATTATGTAAGATGGAAAAGGTTTTGAGTAGGATTAATAACTTTCAGCTAACATTGATGGGTAGATGTAATGTTGTAAAAATGATTTTTCTACCAAAGATTCTGTACCTTTTTAGAGCTATCCCTGTATTATTTGAACAAGTTTGGTTAAAAAAATTAAAACGTATAATTTTGTGGTTTGTCTGGGCTGGTAAACGACCTAAATTTATGGCGTTACCCAGAGAGAGGGGGTGCTGGTCTCTACCTAATTTTCAGCTTTATTATTGTGCAATTACGTTGAGACATATTGCTGTATTATTGGATTGTCCAGATGTAGAGGATCGTGAGACATAAATTTATAGTTTAATTTATGGGGAAGAGGCGAAGGGGTTATTATTTAGACATATTGATTTTGCGTACTTCAAACGTTTGAGGTTTAAGGTTTTAGTAGCAGCCTTTAAAGTTTTGACACCCGTTCGGAAATTATACAATATATCATAACATAACATAACATAACAGATGGGTATTTTAGAGAATGGACGACGCATGGAGTGACTATGCTAGGGGTTTGATTTCAGAATAGGGGGTACGGACCTTTGAATATATTAGTCAGAAATGTAATATTACTAATCGGCTATTTTTTAAGTTCTTACAGATTCGTGATTTTCTTTCTAGGAAAACCATTAGCTGGGTCTCTATTCCATTAGTTGAGGCTATTAGGGGGGGGATTCTACTATATCTGTGATTTATACAATGATAAATGAAAAGAGTAACGATGATCTACCTAAACATTTTAGCCGTTGGCAGATCGGATTGTATGCCAGGCAAGAGGTATGCGAAGATTCATTATGCCTTAGTTATACTGCTACTATGTCCACAAACCTCCAGGTTCAATGTTTTAAAACTTGGTTTAATCTGTATATAACCCCACATCGTATACAACAATGGGGTGGGATTACGGGAGTCAACTGTCCTAGGTGTGGGGAATACGCAGTCAATAGTATTCATATGTTTTTCTCCTGCCCTAGTTTGACTCCATTGTTACACAAAATTGAACAAACGGCTGGCGCAAGGCTTTGGTTTTATGATTTTATTAACATCTCAAGCGGTTATACTGGGGGTAGTGGACTTAAATATGACGTTATCAGAGCGGAAATTATTTTATATTGTGATGGCCTCGCTCAGATTATGTTTAGCAACTGTGTGGTTGGACCCTGCTCCCCCGACAGAACACGAATGGTTTAGCAAACTTTTAAATGTTGGGAAGTGGGAGCTCCAGGTTTTCAAGCGCAGAGGCCCACGGGCTCGCAGGGAAGGAGAATTAGTATGGGAACCTGTAATTAATTGGTTGGATCGTGTAAACTCATGATTAGTGAGTAGGACGGAAGCCCGGATGAACTGTATATATTGTATATATTGTAGATAGTGTGATATAATGTGACTAACTTGTCTTATCAATGGTTTTTGGGTCTTGTCTGTATTCTCTCTCCCCGTAGCAATCCCTGGGGGGGTGGGTTTGGGGGGGTTCGGGGGTAAAAAACTAAAATACTGTAATGACAAAGATGAAATGTTTTGTGATATTTTTTTCTTGTTTTTTTGTTGTTTCTTTTTTTGTTTGGAGGTTTACTCTGATATCTTGTTACTCTCAAATAAAAATTTTTTTTTTAAAAAAAACAAGGCTGTTGCCAAAGTGCAGGCCCATTTCTTATCTTGGGGTCACATTCGATACTTGAGGATATTGGTCCAATTTTTTATCCTCAAGAAGGAAGCAATTTATTAAGCCAATTGGTGTAGTCTTAAATTTTCCAAGTAGATTAAGCCACTTGTCTTTAAAACCCATGCTATAGCTCGATATAAGTTAACATGTATCCATCGTAAGGTATGGTGCTTGGAATATGAGATTATGCAAATGCAGATCATTTACAAATGTCGGAGAATAGATTTTGAAGTTGCCTTCTAGCTGTTCGACCTAATAGCTCACATTGCATATGTCATTGAACTTGGTGTGTCTTATTTGGAAGATGCAATTAAATTGTCTCCTTTGTTTTTCTGGATCTCCATATACGTAAAATCGGAGGCCTAGTTTAAGAGAGAGTCAATTCAAGATTGTTTGCTGGTTGATGACCATTAGAAGATCCCTTGATTTAAATATATAAAGTCCATCTGTTATAAATTAGGTAGGCCTGACCAATTTAATTAACTGCACACTATTGTTAATAAGGACATGGTGTGGGCAAAAATGCATTTTAATCACTGAGAAAATCATAGATGGAGAATAGTAAAATTACAAAACCCTCTGTCAAGTTCTTGCACTGCTCCGACAACAGCTAACATGAAACATTAT
Source organism: Lissotriton vulgaris (assembly GCF_964263255.1). NCBI lineage: Eukaryota > Metazoa > Chordata > Amphibia > Caudata > Salamandridae > Lissotriton > Lissotriton vulgaris. Next base: position 625,076,810 of record NC_141696.1, on the reverse strand, counting down.
TCAATTTAGGTGTTCAATACACCATTTAGTTTTATTGTTGACACGTTTTCAGTTGGGAACAGTTCACTTTTTGTTTATCTTCTTTTCCCAAGGGCTGCACTCCTACTGATCTGATCCCCTTACCCTTACAATCCGTATCTCATAGATGTACACTATTTGTTAATTTTGTGGGAGTAGTTTGCCCCAATCAGAAAGCATTACCTTGTTCCTTTTTATAAGATCTTTGCACTTAACACAAAGTATACCTTCTTTACATTGTAAGATCTTTACACAAAGTAGACTTCCTTTTCTTACCTTGAGATGTTGCCTTGTGAGACAGTATGTTCTGCTTTGTCCAGTTTCCTTAAAGCTACTGTCAAATACAAAACAACTTTATTGAACTAGCATGTTTTTAATACAGTGATTATTGAGTTTTATTTCTATTAATTCTTGAAATGTCTCCATATCCATATTTTTAATCTTTTATGGTTATAATTAACCAAAAAAATCATTAGACGGAGACTGGAAAGCCATGGCACAGGCCATTTTCACTTTCCAGACACAAGAGTACAGATGCTTAAACAGCTGTTCTGATGTCACATTCTGGGAGGACCAGATCCACTTTCTTTAGTGCAGAAAATTGGTTCCAAGCCATCTTTGTTTTCTTGGCAGTGTGTTCATTTAGGTTGAGGTTGGTATCCAAGGAGATTTCAGTTGACCTTTCATTGAGAAAAGGTTGGGCTTATAGCCGTGAAGGTTCATGTCATTAAGACGCATTTATTTTTCTTGCTTGTTGTTTTTGCCAAGTAAGAGGAATTCTGTCTTGGAGAGGTAAGCTTCAGGGGTGTGCTGAACATCCTGAATGAGCAGGCAGTGTTTGATGTCTTAATGGTAGAGTCTTTCAGGTAAAGTTATCATTGAAATCTAGTTAATTTTGAGCTGTTATTGGCGAGCAGAGCCCAAAGTGATCCAGGTAGTGGTTGAAGATTACAAGAGACAGTGTGGAACCCTGGTGGACTCCACAAGTAATGAGGCCAAGTGATTAAGCAACTTTGTCTATAAAATGTTTTATCCAATATAAAGATGCATAGGTCTGTGTATCAGGCCAAATCTATCGGTAAGGCAGTGCAGAATCCTCAGAGGCATGTTTGTATCTTTTAGGTCCCTCCAAAGATTGCTTTAGAGTGACCTAACAAGATTGAAATGAATAGCATTGAAACTAAGCATAAAGCAGTATATAGAGAGAATGGCATGTTATTGCAGTCTGTTCTGCATAAGAATAATAATTATAAGTTCGAGGCATATGGGCTGCAGATGGTACATTATGAATAGATCGCCATCTGGTGTTGGGCTCGGATGATTGCACTTTGTTTTTCTCTTGGAGAGTCTTTTTGTATCTTGGTGACTCCTCCCTTGGTTGGTAGTGCGCATGGGCATCGACTCCATCCTTAGATTGTTTTTTTCCGCCATCGGGTTCGGATGAGGATCGAGACGCTCCAGATCAACTTCAGAGAAAAGTGATTAATCGGCGTGTATTCCCTTTCCAATTCGACGGTATTGTTATCGAACGCGTTTCATTTCCATTCCGACGCGTTGCAAATTCAAAATCGAAGAAAAAACTTAGACCTACGTCGACGAACAGGAGAACTTTCTCGACGCAGTCAAGCCCGGAGTCCATGGAAAGGACTCCATTCAAGAAATGTCCAACGTGTGGTGCTGAGTTCCCACACAAGGACCTACACGAGGTGTGCAACCTCTGTCTATCGCCTGAACACGAATCCAGGGACTGCGAAGCCTGCGCAGCATTCTCCTCCAAGCTAACGATTAGAAATCGTCGAGCTCGAAGACACGAGGTTTCAAGAATGCAGTCGGAGGCGATCCCGGAGCTGTTCGGAGACGAGCTAATGGAAGAAGAAGAGGATCAGTCGGGGTCGGAAGGGGACCAGTCGGAGGTTGAAGAACTCAACGAGCAACAAACCGTGAGTGACGACGTCCCCTTACCGAAAAACCGACCCCGTGCGGTAACGACCCCGCCTTCGAGCCCGGTCAAACCGCAGAAAAAAGTTTCCGACGCCCCGCCCTCGGGCCCGGCAACGAAACCGAAACTGAAACCGAAACACTCGGACTCCCACCATGTCGGATCCGAGAAAAGGGCGACATCGACTTCGACACCGAGGCTACATACAAGGGAAAGCTCGGTACCGAAACATTCCATGTCGAAACATAAACATGGTTCGTTGTCCAAGATTCACTCGATACCCAGGAAGTCGGAATCGAGTAGACACTCGGTGCAGAAAGCACCGAACACTGACGATCGAAAACATAAGCACCTTTCGGAACCAGGGCCTTCGGTACCGATTCAGGAGCAACAGACAGATCCCAAACAAAAGATCTTGTTTATCGATCCGCAAACTGGCAAAGTTGTGACAAAGAAGAGAAAGAATGAACAGACAGAAGATAAATCTCTTCCTTCAAAAAAGAGAACACTGGGGACAAATACAACTCCTCCTACTTCTCCTAGACATAAAGTCACACCCTCTTCTCCTATTCCTCACACTACGCCAAATATTCCTGCACCTTCCACACCAAGACCATCTACACCTCAGTCTGATGTAGACAGTGATCTAGGGGAGGGAGAACCTCAAGGGGATGACGAAACCATCCCAGATGAGGAGGACCCATGGGAAAATTATGACGTAGGGTCAGATGAAGACAATGACCCAGAGTTATATCCCTCAAAGCCTTCACCACCTGATGATAACACAGGGTTTGCGCAGCTCATTAATAGGGCAGCAAAATATCATAAGGTAGATATACATACAGAACCCCAAATAGAGGATTTCCTGTTAGAGACGCTACCTAATGCACAAAGAACATCAGGTACCCTTCCTATGTTGAAGGGTCTTCTCAGTCACACAGAAGAAATATTCAAAGACCCAGTGAGGGCTAGGGTGTTAAACCCAAGAATTGATAAAAAATATAAGGCGGCTCCAAAGGATCCAATCTTTATTAAAGGACATGTACCCCTGGACTCGCTGGTGGTCTCAAACGCTCGTAAAAGAGCAAACTCATTATCTACAGGAGAGGCTCCTCCACCTGATAAAGAGTCAAAATTAATAGATGCATCAGGCAAAAGAGTAGCATCACAGGCGGCAAATAGCTGGCGTATAGCCAATACACAAGCATTACTCGCACGTTATGATAGGGCACATTATGATGAATTAGAAAAACTCATCACACATCTCCCCAAGGAACATCAGAAAAAGGCAGATCAGTTAATACAGGAAGGTAAAATAATAACTAATACTTCCATTAAGTGCGCCCTAGACGCAGCAGACACTGCAGCAAGATCCATAAACACCAGTGTAATGTTGAGGAGACATGCATGGCTTAGAATCTCAGGATTCAAACAGGAAGTACAAACGGCACTACTGAACAAGCCATTTGATCAAAAGACACTGTTTGGTTCAAGCACAGATGAGACCTTAGAGAAAATGAAAAAAGATACAGAAACGGCTAAGTCAATGGGAGCATTGCAACAGCCAACACAAAGAGGTTCCTTTCGTAGATCCACCTATAGAGGGGGCTCAAAGAATACAGGAACAAATCAGCAATCCACCTCTTTCACACCAACATCACCCAGAGGTAATTCAAGAGGAAGTTACAGAGGTAACAACAACAAGGGTAGAGGCCGCGGAAATAATAACAACCGCAACGCCTCAACCCCAAAACAGTGACTTCATAGAACTCCCCCCAGACCACATAACACCGGTCGGGGGACGTCTAGCACAGTTCCTACCTGTCTGGGAAAACATGACATCAGACAAGTGGGTGAGACAAATTATCCAACATGGTTATTGCCTGGAACTCACAGCTACCCCACCAAACATCCCCCCCAAACAGCGTCCAATGAGTCAAGATCATCTGACATTATTAAGAGAAGAAGTACTAGCACTTCTACAAAAGCATGCAATAGAGAAGGTCCCAAAGGATCAACAAGGAACAGGAGTATACTCTCTATACTTCCTAATCCCCAAAAAAGACGGGTCCCTAAGACCAATATTAGACCTCAGACCTCTCAATGCTTACATAAATTCTGAGCATTTCCACATGGTCACGCTCCAACAAGTACTCCCTTTACTGAAGAAAGGGGACTTTCTTTCTACACTGGATCTAAAAGACGCTTACTTTCATATCCCAATTCACAAAGCCCACAGAAAATACCTAAGGTTTGTTTTAGAAGGACAACACTATCAGTTCAAAGTCCTTCCGTTCGGTGTCACAACAGCACCGAGAGTGTTCACAAAATGCCTAGCTGTGGTGGCAGCACACCTAAGAAGACAACAAATACATGTCTTCCCATACTTGGACGACTGGCTAATAAAGGCCAAGTCAAAAGAGGAATGTCTTCACAACACACAGAAGACAATTCAATTGCTGCACCACCTAGGGTTTACGGTGAACTACAAGAAATCACACCTGCAACCAAACCAGATTCAGCAATACCTGGGGGCTACGATAGACACAGAAAAGGCAATAGCATACCCCAACCCAATCAGGATACAGACAATGGTCGGGTTAATACAAAGATTTCAACCACAACACTCACTACCAGCACGAGTGTTTATGCAACTATTAGGCATGATGTCCTCCTGCATACTGCTAATACCACATGCAAGGCTACAAATGCGTCCACTACAGGAGTGTCTAGCGACACAGTGGAATCAGGCTCAAGGTCAGATTACAGATCTGGTTTTGGTAAACGACCGGACGTATCGCTCTCTGAAGTGGTGGAACACAGAAAACATTTCCAAGGGACGGTCGTTCCTAGAGCCAATTCCACAAGTGATAATAACAGCGGACGCATCGCTCTCCGGATGGGGAGCGCATATGGACAAATACACAGTGCAGGGGAAGTGGAGTGTGCAGCAAAAGAAACTGCACATCAACTACCTAGAATTATTAGCAGTAGTTCTAGCACTAAAAGCTTTCCAAATACAAATAAAAGGCAAAGCAGTCCTGATCAGAACAGACAACATGACTGCAATGTATTATATTCAAAAACAGGGGGGGACACACTCTCTCCAACTATCCAAACTAGCACAGGACATATGGAGATGGGCCATTCCTCAAAAGATCTACCTGTTAGCGGAACACCTACCAGGAGTTCAAAATCAGATAGCAGACATCCTAAGCAGACAGTCAGAACAGGTACACGAATGGGAGCTGCACGACCAAATACTGCAGCCATTCTTCCAAAAATGGGGGCAACCAGAGATAGATCTGTTTGCCAACCATCAGAACGCAAAATGCAAAAAATTCGCATCCAGGTACCCACACCAACGGTCCCAGGGCAATGCACTATGGATAAATTGGTCCAACAAATTTGCTTACGCGTTCCCTCCTCTACCACTAATTCCGCTACTGGTTCGGAAACTGCAGCAACACTCAATGACAATGATACTAGTGGCACCCACGTGGGCAAGACAGCCGTGGTTCACCACGCTGCTACAACTCTCACAAGTACCACATCAAAAGCTAAAATTATTACCCATGCATCTTACACAGAACCATGGAGAAATAATGCACCCAGATCCCAAACAACTGAACCTAGCGATCTGGCTCCTGAGGTCATAGAGTTTGGATATTTAGATTTACCTCCAGAATGCATGGAAATCATTAAACAAGCAAGACGTCCTACTACCAGAGCATGCTATGCAGCAAAATGGAAGAGGTTTGCTATACACTGTAACAGTAAGCACATCAACCCTCTGGACGCATCCACTAAACAAATCATTTGCTATTTACTACACTTGCAGCAATGTAACTTAGCATATACCTCTATCAGAGTTCATCTCGCAGCCATAGCGGCGTACCTACAAAACAGGCAACATCTTTCACTGTTTAAAGTACCAGCAATTAAAGCTTTCATGGAAGGACTCAAAAGAGTCATTCCACCAAGAAGACCACCTTCCCCAGTCTGGAATCTCAACATAGTACTTACCAGACTAATGGGGCCACCATTTGAACCTATGCATAAGTGTGAAATACAATTCCTCACATGGAAGGTGGCATTCCTCATAGCTATCACGTCACTTTGAAGAGTAAGTGAACTGCAGGCTTTTACGATTCAAGAACCATTTATGCAGTTACACCAAAACAAAGTGGTTCTTAGAACAAACCCAAAATTCTTACCAAAGGTAATTTCAGCATTCCACATCAATCAATCAGTGGAATTACCGGTTTTCTTTCCAAAACCACAAACGGTAGCAGAAAGAGCCCTACATACATTGGATGTTAGAAGGGCCATATTGTACTACATAGAGAGGACACAAACTTTCAGAAAGACAAAACAGCTATTTGTTGCGTTTTCTCCTACACACAAAGGCAATCCCATCTCCAAAGCGGGCATTGCCAGATGGATTGTAAAATGCATTCAAATATGCTACTTAAAGGCAAAGAGAACATTAACTGTTCCTCCTAGAGCTCACTCTACACGTAAACTAGGAGCATCTATGGCATTTTTGGGAAACATTCCACTAGATGACATATGCAAAGCAGCTACCTGGGTTACACCGCACACCTTCACAAAACACTATTGTGTAGATGTGCACACAACACAACAAGCTAGAGTGGGACAAGCAGTATTAAAAACCTTGTTTCAAACAGTTGCAACAGACACGGGCGACCACCGCTAGGGAGAGAACTGCTGTATAGTCTATTCATAATGTACCATCTGCGGCCCATATGCCTCGAACGGAATATGCTACTTACCAGTATGCATCTGTTCTTGGCATAGAGGGCTGCAGAGTGGTACATGCCCTCCCAGCCTCCCCGGAAACCTGTGTCTGTTCCAACATTATCTTATTTAGATACACTTACATGGGCATTCTTATCTGTATTCTACTATACTACTCCATCTAACCCTACTATGGCAAAACAATCTAAGGATGGAGTCGATGCCCATGCGCACTACCAACCAAGGGAGGAGTCACCAAGATACAAAAAGACTCTCCAAGAGAAAAACAAAGTGCAATCATCCGAGCCCAACACCAGATGGCGATCTATTCATAATGTACCACTCTGCAGCCCTCTATGCCAAGAACAGATGCACACTGGTAAGTAGCATATTCCTTATTAAACAGTTTTCTTATGATTATTATTAGTGGTATTAGTATTACTATTATTTTAATTATGGAACACAACCTACTTGGAATTACATTGATAAACCATTTTTTTTATTTCTTGCGGTGAATTGTACACTTCTGATGGAGACTTCTAACTGTAGATTCTTTACTTATGAATATTCCTCAAGTGTCAGAAAGGGTCCAAAAACGTTTTTGTAGTACTGCTGCGTGCCTGTAGGTGATGCTGTGTTCTCCTTACTGACGCCGTTCTGCTCAGGAAATAATGTGCAGGGTTTATATAGGCATGACTCAAACGCTCACATCAGATCCTTTTTGCTTTAGCAGCCACACAGTGTTCAAGGAAAATGTCACCTCCCAAAATGACATGGTTTAAATCCTTTAAGGACAGTTGCAAGCAAATGTCTGTGACCATTTCCCTCAGATGTGCCTGTGGTCGAGTCATGATTCCAAGGCCTGCGCTACTGCATGTCGAAGAACTTGAAGGGCATACTGGACCCCAAGGCAAAACTACATCGCCAAGCACCACAAGACTCCATTTTGTGACCGGTTCAAATCCAAGGGTTTGTCCCGGTCCTGTTCCTGGCCCAGTAGACATCGGAGTCAATCCCAGGCCAATTGTTGTCACACTCCAAGTCTTCAGGTAAGTAGAAGAAAAAACAAACATAAAGTCCCAGTGGGACTCTGCTCTTTCCTGACACTTTACTACTCCAGAGAAGGTGCAAGGGCATTGCGATGCCTTTCGATCTTGCTCCCGAAGTCAGATGTCATAGGAGCCTCTCCCGCAACTTGTCCCAGCATAACCAGAGTTTCTGAGGCTATCTGTAACATAGATGCAGATCGAAGAGTTCCACAAGGCCATGCTCTGTGACTCTTCAGATCCCTTCTGACTCTCTCTGAGGAGCCTGCATGCCCAAGGAGCCGAGAGGTCCTCCATCTGAATACCACCAGCGGGTTCACCCTCTGTACCAGTTGTACTTTCTGACCCCATCACAAGGCCTCCACTGTCTTCTCCACAGGCTCCGCCTCCAGCTCTATGATCCATGCTGGTTCTCAGAGAATCAACCCTGATACTGAGTAGACGCCTGAAGATGCATCACCCATTGTGCTTTCTGACACTGAGGCGAAGATCAGTTTTTACCAATCCTCAACCTATTGCCTTTCATCCTCTAGCTTTCCCGCCTCCACAAGGTAGATGGGGTACCCTACTTTTATTGTTTGGGATGGATTTTGATAATGATTGATGCAGGAAACAAAACTTTTCAACCCTACCAAGAAGACAATAGGTATGATGATCTCCATAATGGCAGTGGCCTTGACACCTCTCTTGATCCTGGTCTTATATCTCCTCCACTGCCATTGAAGAGTGCTTCTTTTGCAGTGGTTATGCTTACGCAGGCAAAGTTCTCAACTGGCAGCTCCCCACTTTAAAGGTTAAAACCAATATCCTGATAGAATACTCCAGCCGGAGCAAACTGGTAAAGAGCCTCACCTTCCTTTCAATGATGCACTCACTGCTACTCAGGGACTCAGGCCATACCTTGCTGTGGCTCCCCCAGTCATCCGCCGCATTGAAATACACCACTGACCTCCCCTTGGTGACCCTGCCTTTTTGTCTCAGCGCCCCTCTTCTGAGGCATTTGTTGGTACAGCCTTCTAGCATTTGGATGAACCCAAACACTTTTCTGGCCCCAGTGCGTTCCTTGGGCTTTTCCCCTCCACCATTATAATTGCATCAGTTTTTTCATTCTTTGCACAGCCATGGCAGAGGCACATCCTACAGTTAGTCATTTAGCCCAGGGAAAATCCCAAACATTTTGGGGTTGTGGCACACATCGACCCCGCGCACAAGGACAACAGCATGCTAGTCAACCTTCCACCTGCTCCCTGCACCTGCACCTACACCTGCAAAACCTCTTTAGCATACCCGTAGTGAAGCACAGCCACCTGTTTGGTGGCAGTAACAATGATGTTTGTCATGTTGGCAGACAAATATGGCAGGCAGGTGGGTCCTGAAAATTGTACAGAAGAGGTACACCCTACCTATCCTGTCTGCTCTGCCACACCTTCCACCATCCAAGCAACGACTGACTGAGGACAAATTGTCAGTTTTATGAAAGTGCAAGCCCTGTTAACCTGAGGTGCTACAGAAGGGGTGCCTTCATCGGAACTGGGCTGTGGTTGCTTCTCTTGCTACTTCTGGTGCCAAAAAAGGACGAAGGCCTTCATCCTGTTTTAGATATTCACCTTCTCAAAGCCTTTCTCTATTAAATCAAATTAAAGATGCTCATCCTATCCCAGGTCTTGTCTGCCATTGACTCTGGAGACTAGATGATAGTGTTGGTCTTCCAGGACTCTTATTTTGACATCCCTGACCTGCAGGCTCACACGCACTATCTGTGGTTCATGGTTGGACTGGAGTAATTCTAGTTCCCTGTGCTCTGCTTTGGTCTCAGCAGCACCTCTCAGGTGTTCCTGAAAGTGATGGTGATGGCTGTAGCAAATTTTCAGAGGTTAGAAGGTCCAGTCTTCACCTACCTAGAAAACTGACTTCAGAAGGTGGGCTCACCACAGGTAGTTGTCACCCATCTCCAGACTAAGGCAAACCTTAGGGTTCACAATCAACGTGCCCAAGTCATAACTGGCTCTTTCTCAGGTGCTCCCTTTCTTCAGAGCCATGTTGGATACGGTCTAATTATTTGCCTTTCACCCAGAAAGGAGAGTCCAGGACATTCATGCTATGATTCCAATGTTTCAGCCTTTTTCCTGGATTTCAGTGAGGTAGAGACTGAAGCCGTTGGGACTGATAGCCTCTTGCTTCCCGTTGGTCAAGCATGGCAGGTGGCATATGTGGACTCTACGGGATCTAAAGTCTCAGTGGTACTAACATCAGGGGGGAAATCTCCAACCACCTCCAGATTTTGGAGGACTGCAAAACGTCTGGTTGGTCCTGGACCGCTATTGGGAGAGCAGGAGACACCTCTCCCTACCCCACCTAGAATTGAAAGTGGTGATCTATTCATCGTTTCTGGGTTGGCACAGCCACCTGGAAGAGGTGCAGCTCAGAGGCCTCTGGTCTCCAGTGGATGCCCGCCTCCACATCAAACTTCTGGAGCTGAGGGCCATCTGCTTCGTTTTGAAAGCCTTCTTGCCATCTATCAAGGAAAGGCAGGTGCTGGTGTTTATGAACAACACCACTGTCATGTGGTACTGCAACAATCAGTGCAGGGTGGGGTCATGAATGCTTTGCCAGGAGTCATTTCACGCCTGGAAATGGCTGGACAATCAAGGAATCTTCCTGGAGGTGAACTACCTAGCAGGATCTTTGATTGCCAGGGTAGATGAACTCAGCCACTAGCGCCTCACGGGTCACAAGTGGCAGATACACGTAGAAGGGGCGCAAGATGTCTTCCAAGCATATCGAGAATCTTGGCCCCCAGTCTTTTCGCCAGCACTGAGAACGTGCAATTTCAGTAGTTCTGTACATTCGGATTTCCAAAGCGTTTCTCTCCTGTAGATGCATTCCACCTAGAGTTGAACTTGGGACCCTTGTATGCATTCCCATTGGTTCCTCTCCTGCTCCTAGTTCTGAAGAAGATTAGGATCCACTGGGCCCAAGTCATCTTAGTGGCTCCGGATTGGGCATGGAGAGTATGGTATCCAGACCTCCTGGTCATGATCATCTGTCCTTAGATCAGACTGCGCCTGTTCCAGCAACGTGGCAGGTGTCTTGAACCCGGTTCTCCACAATCTCCACCTTACCTGCTTGGAGATTGTGTGGCAACAGCTGAATACCTTCAACCTTCCAAGGTAGTTGATGTCATCTTGGCATCCAAGCATCCCTCGATGACAGCTGTATACAACTGTCATTGGGATAAATGTGTGGTTTGGTGTGACGCAATACAGATAGTCCCTTTCCAGGCCAGATTGTTTTGTTGTTTGTTCTCTCTCTTGCCCTGCAAGGCTTTGCTTTTGACACAGTAAAGGATTGTCATGTAGTTTCCACCCTACAGTAGGATCTGCATGTTGTGGCATAACCTTTGGGAAGGTGCCAGACTGATTCCATGCACCCCCTCAGGATATGTCATCCTATAGGCCAACTAGCTCACAGTGCCACCATACGCTCCCCCCTAATCCTAGGCGGGTTGTACATGTTCCCGGCAACCACTGAACATGACAACCCTGATCCTCAAGAATTGTGGTACCAGATCTAGAACCCTTTTGCTCAGTCACTCGTGCTCTCCTCTAGAGAATTATACAAGTTATACACAGTGGGACATTTTCAATTTTTATTGAACTAACAGGATTTCTTGTATAAAATATATGTGCTGCAGTGATCAATAGACAGAAGCAAATGAAAGTTGTTCGAAGTACTAGGACAGTGAACAGAATGAAACGTTCTACCATTGTCCTGAAACAATGCATATTTGCAGGCATATTCAACAAAATAGAAATCTGGCGTACTCCTACTATGTGTCCCCTAACTTAAGTGTCTAGGACATGTGTATATGTTCTGCCAAGAATCCCCGTACTGGATGATCCAACCCCCGTTACCTGCAGGGAAAGAATGTAGGTCCCCATCGTGGTCACGAGATGGACACGCCTCATCGAGATATCAGCATGCTGTTGGGCTGAAGCATCAGCATGTAGAGACTTCGCCAATCCAATGACAGCAAAGTGGTACTCTGCCAACACCCGTAAACTGATGTTTTTTCATAACAAAATGCATCCATGCCTTCCGCTGAGATCTTGATCAGGCTGCCATTGTTTGTGTGATATAGATAGCTATGTTGAAATATGTACCAAAACAAGAAGCATGTTTGCACAGCATATGTATAAACCTTGTACATGGTGTCAAGGTAGCATGATAGTGTTCTTACGAAGTTGATTCGATAAGCAACTATAGTTTCCACAAAACTAATCCAGACTGTCAGGGATGCAAATGTGTGTCATAAGTCATTGTATAAAAGTGAAAGGAACTTTAGGAAAGACCAGTGTATAGGTAAAATGGCAGTGTTTTTCTCCAAGCCTAACTGGAGCACATGACAGGGTATCTTTCAACTCTTGGGGTTTATATGGTTGCCAGACCAGCCCTTGCTATAAAATCACCTGTTGTGATGTGTTTTTAAAAGGGTTACAACATTTTTTCATCCCGCTCCCTCTGTCATGCCACAGTTGGACATTAACTTGGTCCTCACATACTTGATGTTCACTCCCTTTGAGCCATTTCATAGCTGCCCTTTACATCTTAGCACCCTTAAGATGGTGTTTCTCTTCACCATAACATTGACGTAGCAGGTGAGTGGCTTCAGGCCCTCTTTGTCAATCTGCCCTGCATCACCTTCTTTCCAGAAAAACTGGTTTTGTGGACACAGTCCTTTTTTTGCCTAAGGTTCTGATGCTCTGTTACATGTTGTTCAAAATGTCACCTTGCCAGCGTAATTTGCTCCACCTAAGGAGGGAGTGGGACTCCATAATTTGAACCCCACAAGGGCACTGAGTTTTACATCGATTGCACAAGAAAACTCCGGCTGGAAAATCAACTCTTTGTGGGGTTTGCTGGTGCGAAAGAAAACACCACGACCGAGCAGAAGGGGACCATCTTTCACTGGATTGTGCTCTGCAAAAAATGTGGTACGCATTGGCTCATAAGCAGCTTCTGAAAGTGTGTGCTCAATATATCAGGGCCAAAGCTGCTCCCACAGCGAAGTTCCTGTCCTCGACATTTGCCAAGCAGCTACGTGGGCTTCAGTGCATACATTCATGAAGCATTTCTGTCCGGACAGCCAGGTTTGCTGAGGGGGCTTTTTGTCCGCTTAGTCATACACGTTTTGGAATGATTCCATCCACAGACCCAACTCCAAATAGGTAGTGTGTTGTTATCTATTCAAAAGGTGAGGAATCGGCGGCCGGCCTGCGGCTGAGGGTCGCGAGAAGATGACAAGAGATGCATTCCCCTCCTCATAGGGCTATAAAATCCGGGACCCCTATTCTGCCGTCGGATCGCCTACCGCCATGGGCAAGGACAATCCAGGTGCGGACGGTCCTAAGCAGAGTACCTTGGACCAGTTTGCCTCTGCGCCAGGCGACACCACAGGGGTGCAGTGAGAAGCCTGATGCCGGGTAATGCGACACTGATAGCAGCCATCACCGAGGCAAGGAACACACTGGATGCAAAAATTGGTGCAGTGGTATTCGAGGTATCATTCCTCCCCAGATTCTCAGAAAGGTGGTGGACCGCATTACCGAGGCGGAGACGTGTGTGTCCACAGTTGAAAATACCTTAACCACCCTACAAAAGAAAGTTAATAAACTCACGGTTGTAGCACAGGAGCTGGCCTTCCGGGTCGAAGATGGGGAAGGAGGCGCAAAACGCAACAATTTGCGCTTCATCGGCTTTCCGGAGGGCTGTGAGGATGGGGTTTCTTCCAGTTTTATGTTAGTATTGTTTTATTGTTTCTTTACACGGGCACAGGTCCAGTCCCAATTCCACCAGTTTAGTCCTTGAGGTTAGATGTCAAGGCAAAAGAACGTTCCCTTACCTGAAGATACGACCATAGTCTTGTGGAATGTCAGGGGCCTACTTAATAAAGTGAAACCGGGTGCCATTCTTCGCCAGGCCAAACGCTATGGGGCCGATATCCTCTTTCTGCAAGAGACACACCTGCTGGGCACTAAGGCCCCCTGTCTCTCTAAATTTGGATATCATACCGTATACCATGCAGGGTTCACTAGGGGGTCCTGGGGTGCTGCCATACTCGCCCCATCCCCTTTATACTTACAAAGCACTGGCTAGACCCCGGTGGACGATACGATTTGCTCTCAGAAACATTGTTTGGAGAACATATAAATTTAGGCAGTGTCTATGCCCCCCCCCCCGCCGTTAGGCGCCACCTTTGCTGAAAGGATAACTCACTTATGGGGAGAATTACCAGATGAACTGACACTCCTAGGCGGAGACTGGAAGGACACTATGACAGTAATAGACAGGACACGCACATCAGGGCAAGCTCCCCTGGTCGACAGAACTAAACTCCATCTGTTGTCCACTACTTTGGGTTGGTCAGACGTATGGCGCGAGTTCCATCCCTCGAGAAGGCAACACATACTTGTTCACAGTCCATGGATCTTTATCTCACCTGGACTACATATTTGTCCCGCACAGATATGTACATAGGGTCTCCCCTGTGTAGCATTCCCCCCAAGGTCTCTCAAGTCACTCCCCCGTTCAGTGTCTACTCCGGGTGCACTCACACAAACCCCCATTTCCGTGGAGGATGTCTCACTGGCATCATCAGGACCCGGAATATTGGGAGACTCTGTCCCAAGCGGTCGCGGAATATTATACATTCAATGAAGTATCAACCCCCTCTAAATGCACTCTGTTGGAGGCCATGAAGCCTACCATACGCAGGGTAGATATCAGTTTTTGCGCCACGGCCAAACATAAACGACTGGCGCATACTACTAAAGTTACAGAACTACTTGAAAGTCCTGGAGGCACGGTGTCTCACCAACCCGAACCCCACACTAGAACGCACCCTACTGCAAGCACAACAGTCCATACACCGTCATGTAATGGGCAAAGCCAAAGAAATTTGGTTAACATCTCAACATCGAATCTACCAATGGGGAGATAAATCTAGTAAAATGCTCCATAGACTATGCTAAGCAGAGAAGTCCCCAGCCAGTGTACCGGTGCTTCAGGACGATAGTGGGGCCCTGTGCTCATCTCCTGAGAAGGTGGCTGCAGAGTCTGCACATTATTTCTCACTCCTATACACACACCAGGAGCTGTTGTTGGAGGCCGACATAGACACATTTTTGTGTGATATTCCCCCCGTAGACTATCAGACTCTGCATGTGACCTAATTGATGACCCAATCACTATTGACGAACTGAATGCTGCATTGGCTGCCATACATCTCTATGGAATTCCTTAGATCGCACAGGACCATACTGGGCCCTCACCTACTCTGGGCCATACAGGAGGCTGCCGACCAGTCCCAACTCCGCCTGGAGTTGCGACACGCTGAGATAGTCTTATTCTTAAAGCCTGGATGCCCACCAGAAGACCCTGCATCATGTAGACCTATCTCTCTTATTAATTTCGAGCCGAAGATTCTGGGCAAGGCCTTCGATCCTGCATACACAACCTGATCCATCCTGACCAGTTAGGGTTTATGCGCCACCACTCCACATGTCATAACGTCAGCCACGTATTAATAGAGCCCGGGCTCCAAAGCCCTGCGGCCATGCTGCTTGCAGACATCGACAAGGCGTTCGATTCCCTCAGCTGTACATACATCTTTCACCTTCCAACTTCGGCCCACGCTTCCTAGCATATGTGCGCCTTCTTTACACAGGGCTTACCGCCTCGGTCCGGGTTGCCGGCCAATGGTCTGCCCCATTTCCAGTATGCCATGGTACATGAAAGGGCTGCCCCCTGTCAACGTTTTTGTTCACCCTTGCCATAGAACCCCTGGAAATGTGGGTGCGTCGTGACCCGGTGCTTTAGGGCTTCGACTGGGACTCGTCTAGATCGGACTGTATTGCATTGTACGCAGACAATGTCCTTCTCTTCATGACCGACCCTTGGTTCTCGGGGCCCGTATCTTGCAGATCATGTGCGTTTTTGGTCAAACCACAGGGCTCCACACTAACCCCGCGAAGTCTATACTATTCCCGGTGTGCAGGCACCAGGGCCGAGAGAAATGGTCTGAGCAATAGCTGTGCGCAACTACAGGATTTCAGTACCTTGGTATCTTTATGTCACCGTGTCCACAGACCTCGTGGGCTCGTAACATCAACTGTCTCCTCAAAAGCCTTAAAGATAAGACAACAGTCTGGTCTCATTTTATGGGCATTCTGCCATTTTTAAAATGGTGTCCTTGCCCAGAATACTCTACAGGCTCCAGAACTTCCCATATGCCATTCCGCGGGCCTGGTTCACACAGGTGAGTGCCATACATAACAAATTTCTCTGGCAGGACGGGCAGTGCACGTGGCACTAAACACGTGCACACAGTCAACGTATTGTGGAGGTATTGCGGTAGCAGACATTTATGCCTACTACACGGCAACTCATCTGCAAGTGGTCAATGAATGGTGGTAGAATTCACCATCGACCCAGCGTTTGTTTTAGACCATATGGCAATTGGCAATGTTCCACTCCTTCAGATTTTATATAGTGTTCAGAACCTAGACTTCCTACTCACTGCCAGCAGCACTGTTAATCGACTTTGGCGGGCTACAGTCCAACAGATGGGGTGGCGTGGCCGCCTGACTCAGGCAACCCCGCTGTGGCTTGGCACCATGTTGTGCTCAGTTGCAGCTTTGGGGGAGTTTCGTGGGTGGGCCATCGTGGGAATATCCACCTTGGGGGACGTGATGCGAGGCACCGTTTTGAAATCGTTCCAACAGCTCCAAACAGAGTTTAGATTTCACAAGACTTAATTCTTTAGATATCTTCAGTTCAAGCATGCACTCACCCCCATACTACAACTGAATGACACCTTGCCTGAATTTCATCCCTTAGAGGGGCTCTTATTGATGTGTGACATAGGCGCACATAAGATCCGTCAGATCTATCAAACCCTGACAAAACACAATCATACCACACTACATAAGACCAGAAAGGCCTAGGAAGAGGACATACCTGGCATAACAGATGATGATTGGACAGAGGCCCTGGCTAGCCCCAGAGGTGCGGCGGTTTCCACAAGATACTGCCTTATACAGATCAAATATTTATACAGAGTATACTATACCCGATTCCGACTTTGAAAAATGGGTGCCATCCACTCCCCGGTGTGCTTGAGATGTGGGGCCAGACGATGGGACATTTATACATACCGTCTGGGGATGTACTGCATTACAACCATTCTGGCAGAGGGTGGTTGCTTGCCTGAGTCAGGTATTGGGGTGGGATCTGCCACTTGATCCAACGCTACTGGTATTACATAGCACAGATAGTATTGGGAGAACAGATACAAGCAGCACTTATTGTTTTTGGCGGTTACCATCGATAAGAGGAATATTGCTCAGCAGTGGAAGAGTGAGTCTCCTCCGCCGATTAGTTGATTGAAAAAGGCCATAGATAAATGTATGAATGCAGATATAGCAGCGTTTCAGACCAGGGGATGCCCCGAGAAACATTAGAAAATATGGCTGCTGTGGGCGGATTACCGAGGCATAAAATTACCTCCCCTCATCACCACAGACTCATGATAAACTATGACCCCGTACTGAGATTGGACTCTATACGTATGCAACGGTTATGTGAGCCCTTCGGACTGCATAGTCAATTGTGTGTTTATAACTGAGTGGGACTTGGGTGGATCTGTGCAAGGTTGTTATTGTTATTTACAGTTGTTTTTCGGACACTACGATCCAGAATATGTAATGTCACAAATATACATCATTATGTACCCTCCAGGTCTCATCCCGGAATATACCATGTAAAATCAATAAAATCTGTTGTTAAAAAAAATAAAGGTGAGGTATCTTTGTTTAGAAGTCTCTATCAGATGAGCAATTTACTTACCTTCAGTAAGGCTCTTTCTGGTAGAGACTATCGAACAGCAGATTCCTCACTGATCCTCCGTGTTCTGTGAGTTGGACTCTATCCAATAATAAGATCTGAAATCTAGGAATCTGCACACTGGTCATGATCAGCTTTGCAATGGAGCTCTGCTTCTCAGGGAATGAAAAGCATCAAAAGCAACTGATGTCAGAGTGCAGGAGTGGTACTGTATAGGCTTTGCATGTTATTTCCGCAGAAGAACAGAATCAGAGGTAGTACTGAAAGGTTTCCGAATCTGAATGAAACCTGGGGAAAATTCAAAAGGGGAGGAACCTGCGGTTAGGTAGAGTCTCTACCAGAAAGTGCATTGCAGAAGGTAAATAACTTTTTCAATGAGCATAAACAATTTACATCCTAAAATGTAATAGACCACTCATTTATAAGCAAAGCAGTGGCTACCCATGTCCATGTCAACCACAATACTAATATTGCACAGGTGCTTGTATATATTTCAGTATAGTATGTACCCAAAACCAAGATGAACGCTTAAAAACCTTAAAATCTTTAATGACAACTGTACTCTGGAGAAAGAAGATAAATAAAGTACAGATGGATATTCTGCAATTCCCATACGATTAGGGTGGATTAATAGTGTCAGATTTGAAGGCCTACTATCAGACAGCCCTGTTAAAATATGTGGCAGAGAGGTACAACTCACATAGTGGTGCAGATGGGCATTTATTAAACCTAATACTACCACCATGAGAGTTACTGAGGCGATTGTATTATGCCCGGTGCGGAGTCCCTGGTCAAATGTGTAATATGGTTGAGGTTCCATGCTTGGAAGATGTATGAAACAAGATGGGGCAGACTCCTCCTCTATTCCCACAAGTTTCCACTATGGGAGAGCCAAGCTTTTCAGAATGTTGACAACAAAGTAAGTATAGTTAAATGTAAAAAAGAGGGATGCATGCAGGCCAGAGATCAATTTAACAAGCATTGGCTGTATGAAACAAGATGGGGCAGACTCCTCCTCTATTCCCACAAGTTTCCACTATGGGAGAGCCAAGCTTTTCAGAATGTTGACAAAGAAGTAAGTATAGTTAAATGTAAAAAAGAGGGATGCATGCAGGCCAGAGATCAATTTAACAAGCATTGGCATAGCCAATAGGTCTCGCTTTTGGGACCTTCTAAGTATTTAGTTATGCAGCACAATATCCTTGGTGCAACCACATCAACTGTTGCGTGGCTAAACACTTATAAGGTCCCAAAGGCGAGACCTATTGGCTATGCCAATGCTTGGTGTGGTTGTGTGTGTGGTTGTGTGTGTGGTTGTGTGTGTGGTTGTGTTCGTGGTTGTGTGTCTTTGTGGTTGTGTGTGTGTGGTTGTGTGTGCGGTGTAGTTGTGGGTGTGTGTGGTTGAGGTTGTGTGTGTGTGGTTGTGTGGGTGGTTGTGTGTGGTTTTTTGTGTGGTTGTATGTGTGGTTGTGGCTGTGGTTGTGTGGATGTGTAGTTGTGTGTGTGGTTTGCATGGTTGTGGTTGTGTGTGGGTGTGGGTTGTCGGTGTCTGTGGATGTGTGCTTGGGTGTGTGTGTGGGTGGTTGTGGTTGTGTGTGTGGTTGTGTGTGTGGGTGTGGTTGTGTGTGTGATTGTGGTTGTGTGTGTGGTTGTGTGTGGGTAGTTGTGTGTAGTGTGTGTGGTTGTAGTTGTGTGTGTGGTTGTGTGTGTGGTTGTGGTTTGTGTGGTTGTGGTTGTGTGTGTGGTTGTGGATGTTGCGTTTGTGGTTGTGTATGTGTGTGGTTGTTTGTGTGCTTGTGGTTGTGAATGGTTGTGTGTGTGGTTGTGTGTGGTTGTGTGTGGCTGTGTGTGTGTTCAGATGTGGTTGTGGGTGTGTGGTTGTGGTTGTGTATGTTGCGTTTGTGGTTGTGTGTGTGGTTGTGTTTGGGTGTGTGGTTGTGTATGGTTGTGTGTGGGGTTGTGGGTGTGTGTGGTTGTGGTTGTGTGTGTGGGTGGTTGTGTGTGTGGTTCTGTGGGTGGTTGTGTGCAGTTGTGGGTGCGGGTGTGGTTGTGGGTGTGTGTGGATGTGTGTGTGGTTGTGTGTGGATTTGTGTGGTTGTGTGTGTGGTGTGGGTGTGGTTGTGTGTGTGGTTATGTGTGTGTGTGGTTGGGTGTGTGGTTGTGTGTGTTGTTCTGTGGTGCGTGTGTGGTTGTGTGTGTGGTTGTGGGTGTAGTTGTGTGGTTGTGTGGGTGTGGTTGGTTGTGTGTGTGCTTGTGGTTGTGTGTGGGTGCGGTTGTGGGTGTGTATGGATGTGTGGTTGTGTGTGTGTGGTTGTGTGGGTGTGTGTGTGGTTATGTGTGTGGTGTGTGTGTGGTTGTGGTTGTGTGTAGAGTAGTGTGTGTGTGGTTCTATGTGTGGTTGTGTGTGTGGGGTTGTGTGTAGTTGTGTGGTGTGGTTGTGTGCGTGGTTGTGTGATTGTGTGTTGGTTGTGTGTGTGTGGTTGTGCGTGTGGTTTTGGTTGGTTGTGGTTGTGCGTGTGACAGTAATACTAAAAGCATCTCAAAATAAAGGAACACAAACATCGAGTTTGGGGAAAAAAAGAGAAAACAAGTTGTAAGTCAAACTGGTGCAGCAAAGCATTAACACAACAACATGTTCTTTGATGTTTGATGTTCTTTGAACGAGAACATCAAAGGGGCGCCGCAAAAGTGTTCGCGGGCGCTTAATGAGCATGACGAGGTTTGCCTTATGGTGCCTCTGCTCCTAAGCGCGTGCCAGTGCACATGCACTGTAGCTCTTGGCTGGCCACGGTAGCATTTTCTGAGCCCTCACTAAAAGTCTCGTCAGATCAGCGCATGCGCTGGGTCAGGCGAGACCTAAAAATGGGGCAGTAGTGCAATGGGAAGGGGCCTCAAAGTCCTTTTAATTAGATACAGGACACTCCCTACACTATTTTGCAGTTCAAAAACTAGCAAGACATTGGGCACATTAACAGAAACTCCGATCTCACATATATTGGAAATAGTTCTGCAAACTTACCAGGGTAGGGGAGCTATCATAAGATTATATTTAGTATTGAGAGCAGGCAAGATAAACCCTTCTGTTAAATACAGATAGACAAAGGTGGGAAACAGATTGTGGGAACTGCTTCAAGGACAAGCATTGGTAAGAGGGACTGAAGCTTATACAGACAGCTACTAGTAATGCCTTCTTTTGACTCTTCCGGTTTCATTTTGTGTATTGGACCTACATACATCCTGACACTCTCCACTGGATAGATCTGTGAAACTTAGAGTGCCCCAAATGTAAACACATAGATGCAATTTACTTGCATTTGGCCTAGGACTGTCCGCAACCGAATGCTGGAAACAGGTGACACATCAAAATATTCGGAAGCCCTAAATATCGAAATACTGCTAAAACCCTAGGTATTTCGACTAGGTATGGGGCGGGTATTACGTAGAACAAAGTGGAAAAGGAGTTTATAAATAGTGCTTTACTGCTGGTATAAAGACATATAGCAATAGATTGGTTGATCCCCAAGATTCTGAAAGTTTGACTGACTTAGATGTGGGAGAATGGTGTACAGCTGAAGAAGGAAGGGCCACACTTGAATGTTGAAATATTGTGTTCACTAACTAAATACTTGAGTCCTTCCAGACCAATGCCCACCTTGAACACCAGAGATATCTGTATACCAATTTGTGATTCTATCATATCAACTTTACTACAATGTGCTTTTTAAGTACTGTAATATACACAGTAATGAGCCGTAGATCGTAATGAAATAAAATAAAATCACTCTTGGCATAAGTTTTGAAACAGTATTTTATGGCATACTGTTAAGAATATAACAATTCAAAATCATTATTATTAATAATATTTTAAAATAAGCAAAAAAGTGTGCATTATTATTATATCAACCATACCTACTTAAAATACCAACCTGTCGTATTCAAGTAACACACATGCCTACAATACATGGCCTAAATCCCTATGTACCATTCCTAAAATAACAAACGTCTGCCACCATTTTACTGGCCTTCTTGTCTTAAAATAGGTAATGTCTATCAATTGCTTTTTGAGACAAGTAGCCTCATTGGCGAATGCTGCGATTGGTTTGTAAAACAAAAATGTAACCAGAGAGCTTAATGGCTGGGATACTTACTAAGTAAACTAAAGTAAGTGGGAATGAGATGTAGAATAATTATGTTAGCAGAAACCAGAAACACAAATTAATGTTAAAACTGCAACATGGTCATTAAGGGTACAGTGCATGTATTTTAAGCAAGCTTATATTTTTAATTGATACCGATATTACACTGGCAGTGATAGCACCAGTGTAGTTATGGTTAAAACAGAGTTTCCTTAGGAAAGACTTTTTATATATATAATGTTGGCACTGTTTGAGAAATGTGCACAAAATTTAAAAAACAAAATACATCTATTTCGGGTTCTTCATGGCATGTTTTGTGCAGATCCATCAAGTGGGCCATGAAAAATGGAATGGGGGTTCCAAAAGTGTAAATTCTCATTTTAATTCCCATAGGATGTTTGCTCTTTGCTATAGAAACAGGCATTTCCAATGCAATAGGTCTCGCATTATAAAAGTTTGAGCTATTGGCATTGCTAATAATAATGCAACACCAAAAGCTCAAACATTCAGTAATGCCAGCCCTATTGCATTACAAATGCTTGGTTTGTCTTAAAATGGAAGATGGATTTAATGAAATTGCGAGATGTGTAAAACTGAACTTGTAGCCTATGGCGTTTTACCCTATAGATTATATATGATAAAATAACTCATAGCAATACAGAGTGGCAGGTCACCATTATCTGAAATAAATTAGCAGGTCTAAGGGTAGCACATACCGAGGGAAGGGGAGGGGGAAGGCTTTCTCTGAAGGATTCGCTTTCAGTGCCATTGTTATTTTATAGGTCAAGCATACAGCCTAACTAAGTACAGTGCAAAAAAAGTGAGGACATTTTACAAGCGTAAGGGCACTTTCATGCGTGATTTACGAAGTTTGTTGTAGCGTGCTTTTATAACTATAATTAATTGAAAAGGTTGTGGCATTACGTCAGAGCTGCTGACTTCGAAACTGGGGAAAAAACTATTTTTAAAAAATCCCTTTTACTGTGCCCCATTAGACCCTTTTCTTTTCTTGGGGCTATAAACCAGTTAACTGATTCTGAAGAACAAATTCCAGTGCGCCTGTTGGCAGCCGACAGAAGTACAACCAGTTAGGAGTTATTAAAATCCAAGAGTATTCTGACGAGCAGCCACAAAGCCGGAGGCACGAGGGATGTAGCTCTTGTGCACGGACAACAAGAGTTTTTCTGAAACATTAGGATTGTGCTTTTAGGTGTATGTCCGCTGTACTTCTCAAAATGTCCAATAAACATTTAAATGAAAAACTAGGAATTCATGTGAATAAATATATATATACGTTTGGCTTTAGAAACCTGTTTAAATCAAATTGCTGAGCCCACATCTCAGTGTGAGAACGTTGGTACAAGGCAGGCTCGATCAAACCAGGTCCCTGCACAACCTACCCTGCAAAGGAATTGGAACAAAATCACCACGGACCAAATCTCCGTATCGCTCCTTCAAAACACCCCAGCCCTCTCTTCTAACGTCAACGAAGCCGCCGCCAACCTCACCATATGGCTATCCAACACCGCTGACACCTTAGCACCACTGAAGAAACGTCAAAACAAACCTGGCAGCAAGAAGGCCTCATGGTTCAACGATGATCTCAAGAAGTCCAAGAAACTCTGCCGCTCCCTTGAAAAGGCCTGGAAAAAAGACCCAACCACTAGCACCAAGGACGCCTTCAAAAACGCCACCCGCACTCACCACCAACTAATCCGAAAGGCCAAGAAAACAGCATTCAAGGATCGACTTGACAACAACGCCCACAACAGCAAGGAACTTTTCAACATCGTCAAGGAATTTTCCAATCCCTCGGCCAACTCCAACGACATCACCCCCTCTCAAGCCCTCTGCGACTCCCTAGCCTCATTCTTCCACAACAAAATTGCAGACATCCACAACAGCTTCAACAACCAACCCGGAGACCAACCCACCCAACCATTGGCTGAACAGTCTCCCCTCATGAACACCCTCAACGACTGGAACCCAATCTCCACTGAAGACACCATTCGCCTGATGAATTCCATCCACTCAGGATCCCCCTCAGACCCATGTCCTCACCACATCTTCAACAAAGCAGACTCCGTCATAGCACCGCACCTTCGAGACGTCATCAACTGCTCCTTCAATTCCGCCACCTTCCCGGAAGACTGGAAACACGCTGAACTCACCGCCCTTCTGAAAAAACCCACAGCGGACCCCACCGAGCTCAAAAATTACCGCCCCATCTCGCTTCTTCCATTCCCGGCCAAAGTCATTGAGAAAGCTGTCAACAACCAGCTCGCCGCCTTCCTCGAAGCCAACAAATCCCTCGACCCCTCACAATCTGGCTTCCGAGCAAAACACAGCACTGAGACCGCCCTCATCGCAGCAACAGACGACATTCGAACTTTACTGGACAACGGAGACACAGTCACCCTCATCCTCCTCGACCTCTCTGCAGCATTCGACACAGTTTGCCACAACACCCTTTTACAGCGCCTCAATAACATCGGAATCCAAGGAAAAGCACTTGAATGGATCACCTCGTTCCTCACCGGAAGAACCCAGAGAGTCCGCCTTCCACCTTTCAAGTCCGAGGCCTCTGAAGTCATCTGCGGCGTACCACAAGGATCCTCACTCAGCCCCACCCTCTTCAACGTATACATGAGCCCCCTCGCGGCCATCGCACGCCAACACAACCTCAACATCATCTCATACGCGGATGACACTCAACTGATCCTTTCCCTCACCAATGACCCCAGCACCGCCAAAACCAACCTACACGAAGGAATGAAAGAAGTTGCCGAATGGATGAAACAAAGCCGTCTGAAACTGAACTCAGACAAAACAGAAGTCCTCATCTTAGGTACATCCCCCTCCGCATGGGACGACTCCTGGTGGCCGGAAGCCCTCGGAAAAGCACCCATCCCGACAGACCACGCACGGAACCTAGGCGTCATCCTGGATTCTTCACTCTCAATGAACAGACAAGTCAGCGCCGTATCCTCTTCCTGCTTCAACATCCTTCGCATGCTCAGAAAAACATTTCGCTGGATCCCCTCCGAAACAAGGAAAACAGTCACCCACGCTCTGGTCACGAGCCGACTGGACTACGGAAACACCCTCTACGCAGGTACTACCGCAAAACTCCAGAAGAAACTCCAACGAATCCAAAACGCCTCAGCCAGACTCATATTAGACATCCCACGCAACGATCACATCTCTGGTCACCTTAAAGACCTCCACTGGCTACCCGTCAATAAGAGGATCACCTTCCGACTGCTTACCCACGCACACAAATCACTCTACGACATCGGTCCAGAATGCCTCAACTCACGACTGTCCTTCTACACCCCCTCCCGCCAACTACGTTCTTCCAGCCAAGCCCTCGCCACTGTACCTCGCATCAACAAGACCACCATGGGAGGCAGATCCTTTTCATACCTGGCTGCTAAAACATGGAACTCACTCCCCGCCCACCTTCGCCTTACCCAGAACCACCGAGCATTCAGAAAGCAACTTAAAACGTGGATATTTGACAAGTAATCCTCCTCCTCCTTCCTAAGCGCCTTGAAACCCTCCGGGTATGTAGTGCGCTATACAAATTGCTTGACTTGACTTGACTTGACATTTCCTCCAGAGGGCAAGTCATTGGCCTGGGCATCCACCTGCAAAGACATATCTCACGCCTGTAGGCCACGGAGCACCCCGAGACCTCAGACTGACAAGTGCTCGTGCAGTAATTGAGGCAGTCTCTTAGTAAGAAACATTCTGGGAAGAAGACAGGGCGAGAAGTACGATAAATAAATTACTCCGCACATGATGCTTAAGTATGCCAGTAATGCACAAGTCTCCTTGGCAGAAGAACGAAAGATAATGTTTTCCAGGTACGGCTTCCCAGTGAGGCATAAACAGCCATCT
The DNA here is from genome assembly GCF_964263255.1 of Lissotriton vulgaris. Taxonomy (NCBI): domain Eukaryota; kingdom Metazoa; phylum Chordata; class Amphibia; order Caudata; family Salamandridae; genus Lissotriton; species Lissotriton vulgaris. The sequence continues at coordinate 625,051,104 of NC_141696.1, read as the reverse complement.
GCCAGAGGAATAGGAGGTAAAAGCGGGTCTAAGTTTATTTTTTGCATCGCGCTTTTAGTTTGAATGAAAGAGCGATGGAAAAAATAAATGCGCCGCCATTAACAAAGCCCCTGTGAGGTTATTAATCAATAAGATTCCCTTATGAAAAGAGCTTGGAGTCAACATGGGTAATGGGCTAAGACACCTATGCGAGATAGCATGATCATGGCAGACAGAACATCGAAGTGGACTGCTCCTTCATCAGGGGTGTTCAGAGCTGCCATAGTTCCACCTAGTGACAGAGGCCAGACTAGTCCAGATTTCATTTACAAGCAGCTTTAGTCCACTACATTGTGTGGTCCGTCTCTAACCTACCCCAACCTCAAGGAGCACTGCCCCCTGCCCTGCAACACACTGGTCAAGAACAAAAGTGGCTCCAGATCGCTACCCTGGTGCAGTTCCACCATTCCCGCAGTCATTAATCAGATGCCCCATTAGGATACGGATGCAACATTAAGGAGTGAAGGAGCCCCCACTGAAATAACCTCACAAGGGAGGTGCGTCTAGTGCCTACTGGGTGGAGAAGTTGGGCAGGGACAGTTTAATCTATTTGTACTTTTTTTTTTCTCCTATTTGCTTCCTCTTTTTGTTATGTGCAGGTGAAGCTCTGGCCCTTTCCTTTATTTACCATTTTATAAAGCACTCTTCAGACCAGGTAAGCGCAACAGGAAATATTTAATGAAATAATGTTGGAACAGCCACTCCTGACTCCATGACAAAAAGCATACATATTTAAGTAAAAAAAGAGCAAGATTTCACAATATGAATATAGATTGAAGTATAACTGTAAGTAAGACTTGTGCCAGATAAGGGCATCATAAGAAGTAAAAGAATATGCAATTTTTACGGTACACACAGCAGGGCCGCAACTTAATATACGAAAAAAAGCCTCTGCAAAAGCAGCAGGGAAAGCGATCGCGAAAATGAAAGCGATCGCTATTGTAAAACAAACAAGCCTGCGAGTGGTGCGCGCGCCACAGCGTGACATGTTGTTTCAATTATCGCGCCCGTGTCTTGGTACGATAATTGAAACCACATGGCGGCGATGCGGGTAACCGACACCAATAGGCCATGGGCAGAGCTATGCGTTTGCCTTTGGCCAATTGCGTGCTGTCTTTGTTAAAAAAGACGCACGCAAAGGCCAATATCGTGGGGCTAAACGAAAAGCACACGCATGAGCGTGTGCGATTCTTAGGTCAGTTTTGAAACCCCCTACATGAGGTCTCTCGCTGCGCGACAGTGCTGCGCACTGCAATGCTAGAGCGAGACCTGAAAACGGCTGAAGGCAATTACACCGAATTTGGCATGAAGATAGAACTTTACTCAAATATTGTGCTTTTGGTGGTTTGGTGTATATGCATTCAGTAGTTTTGAAAATGTTAGCATTTAAAAAGGTGCTCAGGTAGGGCATGAAAAGGTTATATTTTAGAAATATATGGATAGTTAATTCGTGGATTCTCGGTGGATTCACAAATCCAATGAAAAAATAAAGGCACATCTTTATGACAAAGGAGATTTCATCCATTGCGAATTCATGAATTAGGTGACGGATTCAGAAATCCGCCACATTCTGGCTGTCTTTTTTTTATCATTTTCTGCTGCAATTTCTTATCTGAGAGCACTGTGTAGGGAAAAAGAAAAATATCATTTAGTGGTCAATTTGACAATACCCTTATGCATGTGGGACTCTCCCCAAGTATTAAAATGATTTTTATTGTGGCATTTTCAGGATCTGTGCTGGATTTTCATTTTTTTTTTTAAATGTGTTTTTATTGGCATTTAGGTAAAAAAAAAAGTGATGCAACTGCAACAATACGGAGGAAAAAGGGAAGGGACACAGGGAAGAAAGCGTCCCAGGAGGAAAAAATCTTGTGCTAGATTAGTGAATCCTAGATCCCGTAGTCCCCACTGGGTTTCTGGGTTTGCGAATCCTGCAAAAACATGAAAAAATTAAGTATTTAGAGCACTACTGCTGTGCTCCACCAACGCGCATGCCTGGGGGATGGCCACTTGGGGTGGGAGCAGGGCCTAATCGCAGTCCAGGCCCACAACGAACCCCGATCGCACACAGGTGAAGATCATGTGCTGTAGGAGTTGGCCGTCTTTGGGGAGTTTAGTGCAGTGGCTGCCCAGAGACAGTGTGCAGCTGGGGTTGCCCGCCAACGGAGTGTTGGGTCAGGGCCCTGTGGAAAACCCCACTGCACATGGCCAAAGGCTAAGTGCTGCTAGTGTGGACTGTCTGGGGAGGGTTGGGTGTAGGACCTGGCTGAGTGGGGCAGTTGAATGAAGGCCTTGTGCAATGGTGGTTATCTTCAACTGAGTGTTGGGTGCCCGTGCGAGGCCCTGCAGCCAACCCTCATTGCATGGCGAAAGGAGTGCACTGCTGATATTGGCCAGCCACTTAGATTTTGGGACAGGAGCTTGCTAAAGGCCAAGACCAGCAGCACCCTCACTGCACACAAACATGCAAAGCAGGGTTGGCCTCTCGCAGAGTGTTGGGTGCAGGGTCTGGGCAGAGGCAAAGCCTGCACGCAACTCCCGCTGTGCCCAACCACATGCAGGGCACTGCAGGCAACAGTGTGGGGAGTAGATTTCATCTAGACGTACTTTCCTCCAAAGCTCTTTCCATACACTGATGGTGCATGTAGTGGAGCCTCTTAATCCTGTACAATGAGTAGTGGGTGCGCCAATTGGTGACTGTAATTGAATAGGTGCTGCTCCATCTCTTTCAGTCGTTTGATGTGGCATATGGGGGATAGGTGATGCCAATAATATGCAAACTTCGCCTGTGCACATAAATAATATAGCTCTGGAGCCTCCCACTTAAGCCTGAGCTGCTTACCTGTCCATGCCAGTCTGAATAGTTGGATCTTCAATGTGCGTAAGAGGAATATTCACAAATATATATAGTAGTCTCGAAAAGATTACCATCTACACAAGCCTGATTTGGCCAGCCAGTGACAACGGGAGTTCTATCCAAAGAGTAGTTTGGTCTGTATTTTTGGTAATGACCAACCCAAAGTTTTACCTTATAACCAGTTCCATGTCCTGACTGAGCCAATAGCCCAGGTACTTAATCAAGCCGTTGTACCATTTTTATCTAGTTCAAATTGCCTGCTGTTGTTAGAAAGTTGAAAGATCTGAGATTTATTCCAGTTAATTGAGACCCCTGATAGGGAGCCAAATCTAATGTACTCCCTCATGATTTTGCTAATGCATTAATTAGTCTTCCTAAGATAAAGGGTCATGTCATCCGCACAAAGATATCAATATTTGCCTACTGGTGTATCTTCATGCATTTTCCTAATATTGGTGCAGCGTAGCTGCGATGGACTCCATTGGTAGTGCAAAAGGAGGGATAGAAGGGGGCACACTTGCCTTATGCCACAGGAGATCCCTGTGGGCGACAAGAGGCCCCATTAATCCGGATACATGCAATCATAAAGGAGTGGAGCAATTCTCTGCAGTCCACAAAGGGCTGAGGCAAGCCCATCCTCCTAAGGATTGGGAAGAGATATCCCCCACTCCAAGGAATAAACACCTTAAAAGCATTGAGAAAGACCACTGTGGCCTCAAGTACGGGATTCAGTTCACGGAGCACAACAAAGAGAATGTGCAGATTATGCACTGTAGAGCATCCTGGTATAAAGCCACGTCTGACCAGATTTGGCATAAGAAGAGTTAAATGAATAGCAATTTAGCATGGATTTTGGTGTCGCAGTTTAACAAAGATGGAAGGCAGTACCTTTAACTTATGTGCAGGCTTATCCTCTTGAGCAGGGTGATCAGAATAGCTTCACACAATGACGGGGAAGAGAGTATGCTACGCCTTTGCCTCCTCATACAGTGCTAGCAGATGTGGAGCTAGTATATCAGAGTATAGTTTATAAAACTCAGCCGGAAAGGCCGCCCAAGACTTTGTCTTGCCAGTAGGCAGAATAACAACCTTAATGTCTTCAAGGGTGAATGGTTGGGTGAGAAAGAGGCACTGCACATCACTCACTAAGCCCAGAGCAATGTCCTACACAGATAATCTGCTAGATCCCATGAGCAAACCCCCAAAGATGAATACAGATTTTAAAAGTATAGTGAGAACATCTTTAGAATACCTAGAGTATCTCCTTTAAGGATCCCAGTTGCATCATCCACCTTCAGTATGTCATGTGCACAGTGTCTCTCCTGTAGCAGGCCAGTGTGTATGTGGTGCCTATCAAGATATTACAGTAGCTGGTAGGACTGCCAAGCCCTCTAGTGTTCCATTCCAAACATAGAATTGACGTGCAATCTTACGGCAATTCAGTGCTTCTTGTATGTAGCAGGCAGATATATATTCCGAATAGGATGTGATGTTTTATAACTTGAAACACTACTTGACAGGACAAAAGGCCTAAATGTAAAAAGTGTGATCCCTTAAAAACCTCTGACTATTCCTCCTTCCCTGACCCCCTCACACTGATGGCCCAATCCCACCAGGACTTACCATACTCAGTTAACATTAAAATTCATATTGAACCACAAATGTTTGTCCCTAGAAGGCTAGGCAAAAGGATACTAAGAATTAAGGGCTCTGACCCTTGAAGATTTCTCTAAGAACCAGCAGGTACCTCAAAATCTAAAATTGAGGTGGCAGGGGCTAAAAAATGCATAGTGGCAGTAGTCATGAATTAGGTAAGCATGCATGGGAAAGCAATAAACCGCAATATTGCCGACAAAGACATAGATCGGAGTAGACAGTCAAAGAAGCCAGATTAACCCATGACACATTTTGGTTAGTGCCTATTGCTAGCTGACAAATGGATATTGAGAAAAACATTTACATATGCTATCACTAAGCATTATCATAAACTTGCAATGTTCATTATGTGGTGGTTAACAGTCTAGCCAGAGTCAGTCCGTTATAATAGGAAGTCTCCAGTACTCCAAGTTGCATGCCAGGGCTATTCCTCGTGAGGCAGCTTCTTAAGAAATTCTGGGCCCACTGCAGAGTCTGGAAGATGTGATGATTACTATGGCGCATGATCTTTAGGCAGGACGGGTGCAACATAGCACATGGAAGGTTAGTCTTGAGCACCAGCTAATTAATAGAAGTAAATGTATGTCTAACCCCCTGAACGGTGATGTCGAAGTCCTAGACCAGCACGATATTGTTACCTTCAAAGTTCAGCTGGCGTTTCTTCAAGGCTAATATTTTAGTGCTGTGTCTCTGTCCCAGAAATTAAAAGGACATGCAATAATGGGGTGGAGTGGGGCACCAGGATTTGCCTGCGATGCTAGATCTATGTGTTTCCTCCATTACCAGAGACACAACACCACGTCAAAGCCAAACCAAAGACTAACAGGCGAAGCCACTCAACATATTCTTCCATCTTTCAATTGTTGGCCGACTCTGGTATACCCAAGCTGTGATTATTATTTTGGCAGGATCTTGCCTCCAAGTCTTCAATTTCTGCAGTGATAACCAGTAACTCTTTCTCCGAGTTTGCAAGCTTGTCCCCATTTGTGGACAACCTATCCACCCCTGCTGAAATCCTCTGCTCCTCCTCCACTGCCGCCTGTCATGTGTCTCTAGTTTATTGAAGATTCTGTCTGTGTGTATTCATGACATCCATCTGTTGATCTTTGGAGGCTAGGCTAATTTGCATGGCTTTAAGGCGAGATTTCATCTCTTTCTCCTGCTCTACGGGTCCACTCGCCAAACCCTGTGAGTCAGCGGGATCATTGCTAGCAGCCATCATTCTTGTTCCCCTGCATGGTTCAAATTGTAGTTTTTATTGTCTACTGTCCAATTTCCCCCTTATATGTGGAGAAGCTGTTGTTGAGCCTAAACGGATAGGAAAGAAGAGGAGTAGAGGAAAACAGTAGCACCTACAGTGGCCACAGATTGGTGGAGATATCTGCCTTTATAGATTTGTGGATTGTTGTATTCCTGTAGACTAGGTGGGACACAAACTGGGGAAAGGAGGTCCAGGCACTTCTAAGGGTGCTCTTTGGTAAAGTGAGAAATCATAAAGAAGGGGCCTGGCAAATCGCAGGAAGGAGATGGGGCTGATATGAGAACTATAAAGAGTAGGGCTGGGATCCCTGGGCATACCTTTCGATGCCCATATCACTGTGGATGACATACAGGTGTAAACTTTATTCAGTCCCATCGCCTGTGTTTTGTGACTAATAGCTTTGGAGACATTCATGCTGTTGGGGAAAAACTGAAATAAAAATAGACAAGACTTCCCTTGGCAAGGCAAAGGTAGGTTTACTTATTACAGCCGGGAGACCAGAGACCTTTACTAATATACTTTTACAAAATCATCACATCAGCTGTTTCCTTTAAACTCTTAACCTTTTCTATACATTCTGTTTATTATAGTTCTAACAAAGCTTTAATGAATTATTAACCTCCCCTTCCTGGGTTTGTAATTGTTTATTTGCTTTGTTCCCAGAACTTCTAATCTGTATGTTTTAGGCTAAAGTCGCCTTTGACCAACATTTTCTAGTCACGTCTCTATTGACAATGAAATACGTGCTTATGTGCTGGGATTGCAGTCTTTTGAAGACTCAGTAGACCTATTTTTCCATTTAACAGACACTGGCTGAACTTGTGTTTCTGCTTTCTGATGAAGTTTAACATACATTGCATCTTTATGAAATCAAGGCAGTTATTGCTCATTTAATCACACATTGCTCTGCATTGCTTGCTACTTATGTCTAGGGTAGTGCAATCTCTTCACATTTTATTTTCTCCTTAACATCCCCCCTCTAGTTGATAATTCAACAGTTTCTCTAATCCTGGATCTGCACTTGGTATCAAGTGATATTTATTACCCTAAGCATCTCCTGCTTGTGTAGGTGGCCTGACCATAAATATCCTTCCCGCCTTTGGGCTCATCCTCTTACAGCAAGCCATAACTAATTGGAAAACATAACATATCGAAAGCAACACCACAATAAGCGGCAATAAAGCTTTAAACATTCCTAGCATCCAGGGTGATATCTAATCGAACCAAACCTCGAACCGTTCATCTGGGGCATCCCCCCAGCCAGCATTTTCTTTTGTAAATCATGCAAAGTTTATATGGCCTCTGACATTGTTCCATTTTCTGTATCATTTGTTGGGATGTAAGTACAACAAGCAGTTCCTATCTTGGCACAAACTCCTCCTTCCATGGGCGTCAAAAGATCAAGTACATAACAATGCTGTATAATCATCATTCTCATGGTACGCAGCTCTTCCTTTATAGCATTGAATCCATCTTTTGTTGCATTGATCACTTTTATTAGTTAACAAAAACGCCTTTAATTAGTTCCCATCTAGTTATGTGTTACAATCGAATGGTTGCTTTTGCTTGAATAAACGGTAGAATACTTCAAAAGGACAGCTGGGCATCATATAACAACCTGTGCTCTTGGGGAAAATCTTTCCAAGTAGCAGTGGCTTGATATTCTGCAGCCCTTCCTCTGGTAATGATATAACAAAGTTGTTGGCCTGCTCATGGGGTGATCATAAAACGTTGCAATATTGACTCCTGGGATAACCAAGACTGGCGTGTGCAAGGTGACAAAAGAACAGAGGCCATTCTAGTTCAGTGGCAACTGGCTATATAGCAGTTCTCTACACTGCCAATAATATGGTCCTTGAGGCGGTCCTCTGCATGTCTGCATTATCTATTGTGGTATTGCTGAGGAAATATAAATTTTATGGTCAAGTTGTGTTCCCTATCGTGTACCCCACCGTCTCCATGTACCAGCGTAAAGTGCATGTAACTTCCCTCCTGAGCCAGCTATGAAGACGCAAATACATTTGCGTCCAACGTTAACATGTCCTCTTTCAGACCCACCCTGAATGGGTTGAATAGTCCGTTCCTAAGTATGCTATGCCAACGTCTTTTTGTGGTGTACTTTACACGTTTTTCAGCTCTGACAAAGTAGGCCCTGAATTCTGCCTTCGAGCTTCTCCCTGCCTTCTGACTCTGAAAGCCTCAGCCCAGGCTGTCTCTGTACCCGTGACCTCTGACTTACTTTCTGTGCGGCCCACCGTGCTCAGCTCAGCCTGCTGCCTGCCAAGACTGACTTCAACCTTCGAATTATCTGTTCCGCTCCTCGAAAATACATTCCTGCCTACTAGTTTTAAGTAAACATCCTCCCAGCTGCAGGGCGAAAGGCCCGGCCTCACTGTCTCCTTGCAAGTAATTCATAGCCCCTGTTACCATGGAAGGCCCATGCCCCTCGCATTCTCATGTAGACACTTAGGCGCTTATACACGCACTCACAGTCAGTATAGAATAGCTTCTGCCCCAGAGACCTTTTCCGTTTAGATAATATGGTTCCCAAACATCAGATATCAGATATGATAGAAGTACGAGTTGATCTGACATGCCAGACTTCTGTCTCTTTCCGCCAGTGTAAATGTCAAGTCCCCTGCACCCTCCAGTTTCCACGTCAATCACACGTCATGCAGCTGCGCGCGCATCCAAGCCTCAGATTTCTGCTGACATTGCAACATTTCTGCTTTGTGCCACCCACTCGTGACACTTACATGTGACGTTTCTAGCACACACCTCTATGTTCACGCCTAGTTCACGCCTTCTAATTACGTACCACTATCACGTGGATGCTGTTATCTTGTCTTCTCTCAGCTGTTACGCCTACTATATTGGTTTCTATGATGTGATTTAAGTATATAAGCTATGTATTGTCAATAAAATATTGCTCTATCCCTTCCTGAACCCTCGTGGTTGCAGGAACATGATATCCAGTTCTAGAACGATTCCTTTTTAAGGAATAAAACCCCTAAGAACTCTAACACCACAGACTCTGTTTTTTTCTTTCCGATTGAGTTATTATTGATTAAGTACTTACCTGCATAGAAACTAAGACGGTAAATTAAATATTTACGACATTTTGGCGCCCGAATAGGGACCCCTCCCCCACCCCACGCGCCGGTTGGTGCGTTGCAAACTCTGTCCCCTGCCATCAGTTAGACGGAAACTACGCGTACCGGCAGGATTTCCTGTATCTCCCTCTGGCCCACGGAGGTGACGAAGACTGCAATCAGCACCCAGACGAGGCGGTGAGGAGTGCGGAGGATCCCGACCAGAGCCTAGCCGAAAGAAGCAAGGTCCGAGGTGTCAAGAGGCCCACCAGTTTCCGAAGTATCCACGTGTCGAGTCGAGTCGAGTCCGGTCCAGTCCAGTCGAGTTTTCCGAGGCCTTCTGTTTCCGTGCTTCCCGGTGAGTACGATTGCTGGGACGTATCAAGACGGATTTGGGTACACAAGTCCGGTCTGCACTGTTTTAGACAGTGTATCTGTACTGTTTAGCAGTACATCAGTTATTCAAGTTTTTGCATTGTCTCTGACAGTGTATCTGTGCTGTTTAGCAGTACATCCGGTATAGGGGGTAGTCATATATGTCTCAAATGTCTTTCATGTGATTAATGTTGTGGTATGAGTGTGACTTTTTAATGTGCATTATTGTGTTCTTGTGTAACTAGCTGCATTCAGAATTAAGTAGCAAGGATTGAGCGTTCAGTATTAAGTAAACAAGATGCCGTTTTTCAACAAGTTAAAGCAGATAGGAACTAGGAAAGGGATACTAGAGGAAGAAATTCCTATCCCCCCTAGGGACACTCCTGGAAATTTTATGTACCACAAGCATGGCTTAGATGCCATATTGTATCTAGATTTATGGGCCGATTATACTAAGCATCTAGACGAAAGACACAGATGGCCTGTTACCGGAACATGGGATGCCGAGTGCATCATGAAGGTAGAGGAAGCACTATGGAAAAAGAAAGCCAGACAATCTCAGAAAGACGCCATAGAATTTTGGCGTAAGGAATCACATAAGCGTGCTGAAAAAGCACTCCGTAGAGAAGACAGACTTAAAGAATCAGATAAAGCCCAAGAAAATGAATTAGTTACTGAAGGGATTCGAGTAAAATCAGAGCAAATAGACCGCGCACGAAACAATCTCGTAAACGGTATGTATCTCGTGGCCGAGGGTTCGCCTGAGACCACTTCAGAAATACCGAAAAATCTGCCGCCACCATTGGTTCCAACTAAAGTAACTCACAGGACCACTAAAGACATATTCCTGAATTCCTATCTAGAGGATGTAGCACCCGCTTACACCAATCTGCCTGTCCGCGTCCCGCCTACTGACGGTGACGGAGGTGGCAACCCGCCCCCAGACCATATCCAATCAGGTTTTCCCGTCCGACAGCCCGTCGCTCCTCCACCTCCACCACTTCCCACACCTAAAATTGATATACCGAAACCGCTTCTACCTGATCCTACTAAAAGACAAGTTCAAGTACAGGTACAGACTCCACAGAGAGATAATGTCCAAGCTTCCGCCTCAGGAGGTGCGATAGGGGGACTTCGGACCCCGCCATTAACACACAGATTACACCTTAGGGATATGCAGAGTCCTTTCACGTTCAAATCACCCCGTCTCGACATACTCAAAGAACCGCTTGCAGTTTGCAGATATGATCCAGTACCCGGCAAAGACGATAGAATGATGATGGCATCACTACGCTTACGACATGCTGCAGATTACCTACTGTTATTCTCAGGAATGAAAGAGCACCTAGATAGAATATATCACTTTGTTCAGACTGGGAAAGACCCTGAAAGTATTAAGGATGCCATGGCGCATCAGAAAGTTGACACTCAAGCATATATACTACGCTTTTTTATAAATTGCCTAATAAGAGAACGAGACAGGCCCGAGACAGAACAGGAGGAATTAGATGGACTCAACAAGTGGGGTCAAAATATATCCGACGGAAAGCATGATAAAGGGAGTTGCATAGCCAGTATGTACAAGAGAATAAGAAAAGCAGTGATAGAAATACACGAAAAAGAGAAAGAAAGGGCCTCCGAGGAGGAGGAGGAAGAACCTGAAGAATCAGAAGGGACTACAGACACGATAGCGTATGTAGGTAAGGGAACTTACCTTAGGAAAGGCATTCGTCCAGAAAGCAAGAGAGTTTTTCTCTCTGGCATAACCAAACCGAATTCTCCTGAACATCAGTTCCAAGAGACTGATAAAAGGCTTCGAGACCGAATAGGGTACCACGTACTCAATTCTATGGATGAACAAGAACTAGCTCGGTCAGCAGTATTATGGGCTGACAATCCGAACATATACAATGATGACACAGTAGCGCAGACATTTCTGAACCTTTCCCCAGACGAGCAGAAATTAGCAGGTGTATACATGATTCAGCACCTCCTCACGTTATACAGAAACCAACATTCCGATCCAGGTCCCTTACACGATACGTTAGAAGCACTACTCATGGATAGATGGAGAGGTCTAAGTACCAAGTTAATACAAATAATTCTAGAACAACGACATAGATATAACACTTTCGTAAGCTCCGAATATGTTCCCGCTCCGCCCCCAGAAAGAAAAATGTATCATATGGAGCGTCTGCATGGTCTTGAAAGTCAGAACCCCTTACGAGAAGTACATCCAGTTATGGGTGCCGATCACAACTTGAAACGTGTGTATGTACACACGCCTCTGACCAAGTTAGAACTGTTAGAAATGAAGAAACTAGTACCGTGTCATGACAAAGACCCTGCAGGTTTTCACAGAGAACTCAAAGACATGTTACTGATGGGGGATTATACATATGAAGATATCATGAAAATGTTAAAGGTATTGTTGCCCACCGGCATCTACGAGAAACTCAAGGAAAAAGAATGGGAGGTGGGAGAGAAAAAGATTGTATGGGCAGAAATAGAAGACGAGGAGAACAAACGTACCCCAGGGGTAGGCCTTGGGGAGAAAACTAAAGCATTACCAGGTTTGATAGTACAGGTTCTGCCAAGATTACTGACAACTAGAAAGGAAGATTGGGATGCAATTTCGGCCTGTAAACAGAAACCAGATGAAGATACTAGTGACTTCTATTTAAGATTCGAGAAATGTTTTATTATTAATAGTGGTCTTAAACCAAGTAGCGAGTCGTACCCGCATCTTTTTGTATCAAAGTTAGTAGAGAATTCCCTGTTAGCAGTTAAAAAACGTGTATACAAGGTCGAGAGTACATGGCAAGCAAACACGCCATCACAGATGTTACAGATGTTACAATACCATCAGAACAGAATTAGAGAAGAACAGGATCATGAACAGAAACGCATGAAAGACACGAAAATGAAAATGTTAGTGGCCCAATCGGTTCCAGCCGACGGCCAAAGAAAGGGTACGACCCAGACAGGTCACGCCACAGCTCCCGTTAAAGGGACATGCAATTATTGCAAGCAGCCAGGTCACTACGTACATGAATGTCCAGTTCTGAAACATAACATAGCAACAGGTAAAACTAAAGAGAGACCGCATCCACCGAGACAAGACCAGGCCCAGCAACAGACTTCACAGAACGTACAGCCCATGCAGAATACGCAGCCTATGCATGCTTCATCTCATACAGCACAGACAGTAGCGGTATCACAGCCACAGCCCATTGCCGCGACTCAACAAGTTTCCCAACAGATGTACCAGTATGCCCAATCTGCTTACCCCGATTACCAACGATACACATGAAACAGCCTAGAGAGGGAGTTGGGCTTGCCTCTTATTGAAATTCCTGTAGATCAAGAGGGTCCTTATGTACACAGTCAAGTATTGGGAAAAGACAGAAAGTTTTTAATTGACACAGGGGCAAGCCGCACAACAATCAGCCTTGACGAAGTCCCAGGGGCACCCCTCTCAGGCTCACAGAATGTTTCCCTTGGTTTTTCAGGACAGCCTATTGTAAACGAGGTATCAGAACCCGTTCCCCTGGCTGTGGGTCCGTTATCACGTGTTACAGACCTGTTACTTACGAAATCATGTCCAGAAAATCTGTTAGGTATCAAAACATTGAAGGCTCTAGGAGCAGTGATATGTTGTTCCCCGGAGGGAGTTAGACTCTTTCTGCGAGATTTCAAAGGTCATTATGTATTACGAGAGTTTGATGTCAGATTGAAAAATGTACCAGATCACTTGTGGGCACAAGGCCCAACTGATGTAGGTTGTATGCATATCACACCATACCGTGTTACACTGAAATCAGGTGTTGTGTTACCCCGAATCAGACAATACAAGTTACCACCCGATGCTGTAGTGGCTTTACTGGAAATCATTGAAGAGCTCATTGCCCAAGGAGTGGTAGTAGAGACCGACTCCAATATCTGTAATTCACCCATCATTCCGATTCTTAAACGTACTGATCCCAATGCACCGCCAGTATATCGGCTGATGATTGATTTAAGAGAACTGAATAAATGCATTGTACCACAGTACCCTGTGGTCCCCGACATCTCTTCCCTATTGACTGCCATTGATTCTGAAGCAACGTTCTTCACTGTAATTGACCTCAAGAACGCCTTCTTTAGTGTACCGATTGATCCAGAGAGCCAATACCTCTTCGGATTCAGTTTAAATGGACGAAGTTTCAAATTTTCCCGCGCACCTCAAGGATTCACAGAAAGCCCCATCATCTATAGTCAAGCACTGAAAAGACAACTAGATTGTATTCAAATGCCAGTTAACACCGCTTTACTGCAATACGTCGATGATCTGCTGATCACCGCACGAAGTGAGCCCGAATGTGAACAAGCATCACTGACAGTTTTACATTTTCTGGCCGACAAGGGACACAAGGTGTCTCCTTCAAAGCTACAATTCTGTGTTCAGCAAGTTGTGTACTTGGGTCACTTGCTGTCCAAAGTGGGGAGACAGCTCACTCCCGATCGCATTCAGTTAATTGTAAATATGCCACAACCCCAGACACAAAAGGAAGTGCGGGCCTTTATAGGCCTCACCTCGTACTGCAGACAATGGATCCCTCAGTATGCATTTCTAGCCAAACCACTCATTCAGTTAACAACACAGGAGGCAGCGACTTCGACTGTCCTCCCTTGGACTCAGGAACCCACACAAGCCTTTGAAAAATTAAAGAAAGCTTTATGCCAAGCACCAGTTTTAGCGACACCATGTTACAGCAAACCTTTTACACTTTTTGTTACAGAACGTGATGGTACAGCGTTGTCTGTCCTCACCCAAGATCAAGCAGGTTCACATAAGCCTTGCTCCTATTTTTCAAGTACATTGGATTCAGTAGCCCAGGCACTCCCTGCGTGCTTGAAGTCAGTAGCAGCAACAGCTTTAGCAATCAGACAGAGCGACTCAATTGTTTTAGGACATCAGTTAACAGTACAAGTTCCACATTCTGTAGAGGTTCTTTTAAACAGAACCCAGACTCAGCACTTAACTATAGCACGACTGACAGGTTATGAATTAACGCTATTCCAGCCACACATAGAAATCAGACGCTGCAGCATTCTGAACCCCGCAACATTGTTACCTACAAATATGACAGATCCAGCCCCGCATGATTGTCTAGAGATCATTAATGCAGTAACAAAGCCTCGACGAGACTTAATTGATGTTCCACTGACAAATCCAGACCTGACACTTTATGTGGATGGTTCATGTATGAGAACAAGTACAGGAGAATTAGTGGCCGCGTATGCCGTGACCACTGAAACCGAAGTTAAAGAAACACATCGTATTGACACACTGTCTGCTCAAACGGCAGAGCTCATTGCTCTGACCCGAGCCTGTATACTAGCCAAGAACAGAAATGTTAACATATACACTGACTCCCGTTATGCGTTCGGAGTTGTACACGACTTCGGAATGTTATGGCAAGAACGAGGTTTCTTGACCTCTCATGGTGCCAAGATTCAACACGGTCCCCTCATTCAAGCACTGTTAGAAGCAATACATCTGCCTTCAGGCATATCCGTCATGAAGTGTAAAGCACATACTAAAGTTACAGATTCTGTTTCCCAGGGTAACGACCTGGCAGACCAGACAGCAAAACATACAGCATTGACTCACACCCACACAACTGACGTGACAAAGACAATAGTACCGACACATTGTATGACAGTCAGGGATCCCGCACTAGATGTAATCGATATTCAGACACATGCTACTACAGATGAAATAAAGAAATGGACTGAACTAGGAGGGATCCAGACAGATCAAGGTTGGATGACGAAGGGAAAATCTACATGGTTTCTCCCTGACTCTATGGTTCAAGTCATAATCAATACAGCACATGGTCCAGCACATCTAGGAGAGAAAGCGATGTTAGACAGTATACAGAATCTCTGGTGCAATAAACACTTACGAGCAGCAGCAAAACAGAAAGTGCGTACTTGCATGATCTGTTGTCAGTTCAATCCAGGAAAAAGTGTCCCCGTAGAGCAAGGTGGATTTCATCCTCCCGATCACCCTTTTGAAGTCCTCCAGATGGATTATATCCAGATGGACCGTTGTCGAGGATTCAAATATGTCCTCGTAATTGTTTGTGCACTTTCCCGTTGGACTGAAGCATATCCAGTCCCAGATTACACTGCTCCGACCACGGCCAGGCAGCTGGTTCGAGAATTCTTCCCACGGTACGGCTTGCCTCGTGTCGTGTACTCAGATAACGGACAGCCATTCTCATCCGAATTAATGAAACAAGTTTCCTTGCTGCTAGGATATCAGTGGAAATTCCATTGTGTCTGACATCCCGAAGCCGCAGGCCTTGTAGAGAGGCATAACCAGACACTAAAGACACGTCTTGCTAAAGTTTGTGAAGAGAAGGGGGTCGACTGGATAGTCGCCCTGCCAGTTGCATTGTTCTATATGAGGATGGTCGCCCACTCGCGATCAGGACTATCCCCGTATGAAGTGGTCTTTGGCAGACCACCGAATATGTGGGGGACGCCCATTCCTAAGAAAATTACCGATGTCGATTGTAATATGCTGACAGATTACCTTGCCTCCTTGATGTCTGCACTCCAATCATGTCGTTCACAGGTTGCCGCAGCCTTCCCTGACAACACTGATGTAAAGCCGCATGATGTCCGTCCCGGAGATCTGGTCTTGATTAGGAACTTCGACAGGAAAAGTCCGCTGGAGCCCCGCTGGAAAGAGCCGAAGACCGTCCTTCTTACTACGAGGACCGCGATAAAGGTGGAAGGCAGAAAGGGGTGGATACACACGAGCCATATTAAAAGATGCAATGAACTGAAACCAGACCCAGACTCGTCCACCCCCTCCAAAGACTGTATTGAGCCAAGTGACTTTAAAGTTCCCGAACGAGAGAAAACTCCCCAAGAGGAGTATAAACTGAAACTTCGATCTAGCAAGTCAGACAGTTTAATTGTTTAAGTCCTCCCCTAGGTGAATCGGTTAAATAGTTTCTGACATGTATCCCCTAGATCGAGATAGAGAGAGAGAGAGACAACTCAAGAAACGTACATATTGCAAATCACTCCGCAGTCACTGTATAGTGACATTATTGATTATGTTTTTTCTAAGTATTCTGATTATTGTTGCAAGTATACTGCTTCCTATCTACTACCCTATTTTCAAGCGTGAACAATCTGCTTACAATGTTTCTGCTGAACATTCTTTTAGTGAATTACCTCCACACGAACTTTCTTACAGACTTGCGCTGCGCAACAACACATTCATTAGTATGTTACATCACTCCCATCAGACTAACAATGCTACAAACTGCTGGATATGTGGCCGACTCCCTCCATACCAGAAATACAAGGGAGCTCTGCCCCTCTTTCCGTACCTGTTCACTCATAATGGCTCCTGTGGTGCATGGTTTAGAATAATTAATTCCTTAGATCCTGATATCGCTGTTTTCAAAGGGAGCTGGGTTTGGGGAAACTTGAACTTAGTTCTGCTTAATGTCTGTTACCCTGATAAGAAGGGACTCCCCACTAGAATAGGAACTGATCTAGAAAATGAAGTATATGGATTAGGTAATTACACAATTAACCTTATGATTCTTACTGTTGAATCCGAAGCTGCACCAGTTCTCCCTGCTATGTCAGTATTACCAGTCACTGGTGAATTATGTGTCAGTAAGAAAGGTTCAGTACACTTAGGTCATAGTAAATGTACTACTGTGGTCGAATTCAGTGATCAAGGTAAATCGTCCTTTAGAGCTACCCGTCATTCCTACTTTGTCTGTGGTCATACCGCATACATACGCTTACCTCCAGATTGGGATGGTACCTGTTACATTGCATTCCTTCTGCCACCTGTTTTTCTAGCCCCTCCTGATTATCACAGAAATACAAATCTAGTAAAGAATAGACTCCGAAGAGATCTCCCGATTATCGACTACACAGAAACGGCATGGGAACAATACACAGATTTTAATAAAGGATTCTTTTTCTTCTTAGGTCCCGTCCAGAATAGTAAACTAATACGCAGATTAACTAGAACACTTGAAGCAGTAGTAAATGAAACTGCCTCCGCCCTAGGTAACTTAACAGAAGAGCAGTCCGCCATGCGGGTTGTTGTTCTTCAGAATCGTCTTGTTATTGACGTCATCTTGGCAGATAGAGGCGGAGCTTGTAAGGTCATCGGGTCAAGTTGCTGTGTTTTCATTCCAGAAAACGCGCCATCTGTATACAAAGCTATTACATGTCTTCATAAAATTGCAAATCTGATACATCAGAATCCAGGCACCTGGACTTGGTCCGGTTGGTTCTGGACAACGTTAACTGCTTGGGGATGGAAGATCCTATCCTTCCTAGGCATTGGCCTAGTCCTAGTATTCAGTTGCTGCCTGTGCCTACAGTGTGGGCCAGCAATTTGTGGACTGTGTGCCACATCATGCATTGAACATTCCAGTTTTTTCTCAAAACGTGAAAGAAAGAAAGAAGAACAAATGATATTACAAGAACAAACTGATCGATTCATGAGGATCGATATATCATGAAGGGTCCGTAGGGAACAAGGAGGGAATGAGGAAATATAAATTTTATGGTCAAGTTGTGTTCCCTATCGTGTACCCCACCGTCTCCATGTACCAGCGTAAAGTGCATGTAACTTCCCTCCTGAGCCAGCTATGAAGACGCAAATACATTTGTGTCCAACGTTAACATGTCCTCTTTCAGACCCACCCTGAATGGGTTGAATAGTCCGTTCCTAAGTATGCTATGCCAACGTCTTTTTGTGGTGTACTTTACACGTTTTTCAGCTCTGACAAAGTAGGCCCTGAATTCTGCCTTCGAGCTTCTCCCTGCCTTCTGACTCTGAAAGCCTCAGCCCAGGCTGTCTCTGTACCCGTGACCTCTGACTTACTTCTGTGCGGCCCACCGTGCTCAGCTCAGCCTGCTGCCTGCCAAGACTGACTTCAACCTTCGAATTATCTGTTCCGCTCCTCGAAAATACATTCCTGCCTACTAGTTTTAAGTAAACATCCTCCCAGCTGCAGGGCAAAAGGCCCGGCCTCACTGTCTCCTTGCAAGTAATTCATAGCCCCTGTTACCATGGAAGGCCCATGCCCCTCGCATTCTCATGTAGACACTTAGGCGCTTATACACGCACTCACAGTCAGTATAGAATAGCTTCTGCCCCAGAGACCTTTTCCGTTTAGATAATATGGTTCCCAAACATCAGATATCAGATATGATAGAAGTACGAGTTGATCTGACATGCCAGGCTTCTGTCTCTTTCCGCCAGTGTAAATGTCAAGTCCCCTGCACCCTCCAGTTTCCACGTCAATCACACGTCATGCAGCTGCGCGCGCATCCAAGCCTCAGATTTCTGCTGACATTGCAACATTTCTGCTTTGTGCCACCCACTCGTGACACTTACATGTGACGTTTCTAGCACACACCTCTATGTTCACGCCTAGTTCACGCCTTCTAATTACGTACCACTATCACGTGGATGCTGTTATCTTGTCTTCTCTCAGCTGTTACGCCTACTATATTGGTTTCTATGATGTGATTTAAGTATATAAGCTATGTATTGTCAATAAAATATTGCTCTATCCCTTCCTGAACCCTCGTGGTTGCAGGAACATGATATCCAGTTCTAGAACGATTCCTTTTTAAGGAATAAAACCCCTAAGAACTCTAACACCACGGACTCTGTTTTTTTCTTTCCGATTGAGTTATTATTGATTAAGTACTTACCTGCATAGAAACTAAGACGGTAAATTAAATATTTACAACATTGCAAACAATATTTTCCCTACATTGACGGTGCCATTTCTTTTGAAACATAAAGAAACAGATATTAGTCTCACTATACCATCTATCCAAATGTATTGGACAATATTATCATCCCATATACAGGCATATTTCCCAATTGTATCCTGACTAATATGAGTGCCATTTTATAGAGAAATGGCTCTACAGGGAAAATCGATATCGGAATGCCATTGGTGATGGGCATTAACTAATCCAGTAATTCTAAGTCCTGGCTTACGAGCACAATCTAGGTGTAAGGGATTTACTAGGTAATTGTTACATCCAGTGGATCGGCGTGTCACTCTGAAATGACCTAAATCTAGAACCTTTTCTATCCATCCTGTAGTCCTGCTTTAACCAATTCTCTGCATCCATGCTATTTCATCCTTAATGTCCTGTCTTATCTGTAAGAAAGGTTATTGTTTCTACTAGGGAATGGTTACTCGCAAACATTTTCCCATGAGCCGCAAAGTGTGATCTGTGGTGTACCCGAGGGCCGCATTGATGCCAGCATGGTGGGAGTGGGTCTGTGTGAGGAGTTGGGTGCTATCACTAGTTTGGGAGATTTAAGTGTAAAGAGGAGGTAACTTGATCATTGAATTAGAATGAAATTGAATTGCACAACGTGAAACCTGAAAACCTGGGATCCATCCTGGCTTTTTACTTGACCAAATTGTGTGACCCTAGGCAATTTTCTAATTTCACTTTGCCACCTTTTTCCTCATTGTTACATATAAGAGCGCCTTGAAACACCTGAGTTCAGGATGTGCACTGTACAAAACTCCTCTCACTTGTTTTTGATGAATAAATCATAATGTTGCCCATGTATAAGAACAACCCAGACCACCCATACGGTTCTATGTGAAACTGACTTGCCTTCTAGTTCACTGTTGACAATGTTGTCAGGGTGGGTGGGGACATGAATGTTTCTGTTTTCATTTTCGAAAACTATCAGTTCTGAAAATACTTCTGAAGGCACTGTTATAATATGATGTACTAAGGTGAAATGCATCTGCATGTTAATGAACTACAGGTTTTTTTCAATTTTGGAGAGACGTTATCATATTTGTACACGTTTGTTACAAAATATCTTAAAAAATGATAATGCTCCAGTAAAGATAAGTGGTGCACGACACCTTATTTGCGTCTTCCCTTTTACTACAGTTAGAGTAAATAAATGCTTGCAGTTTATCAACTTTCCGAATGTTACTGCTCAATCCAGCTAACAGCAGCCCAGTGCAGCTGCTCTGCTAGGGGCCGCAGGTGAAGGTCAGGAGTGTCGCATGCATCCCCCGGGCTGTACTTTGAGTATCACTGTACTAAGGAGTCATATTTTGTGGTGGTAAGTCTAAATTGTGCTACTCTAACGTGTCAGCTGCTCTCTGGATTAAATCCTACGAAAATGAATTTATAGGAGACATAAAGCTGTTCCTGGAGATACTTCTCTAGTTGATTGTAATCTAGCTGATCCAGTGGCATGGGTTATCAATGTGCAAACAAAACATGCTTCGTTGGTGCTTTCTAATCCTATTTCTGATATGTGTTGATACCACGTTATCTAACAACCTAGCGTGAACTTTATTGGAAACCTTAGCATGTACAGACACTTCTCTTCGCAGGTGTGTGACATAATGATTGGAGCTTAATCGTGCATTACTATAGAAAAATAATAGCAGCATAGAAAAACCTAAAAATAAAAAAGCACAAAAATACATAACTTTCTTCCCGTAAAATCAATAGAATCTTATCAAGGCTCTATAAGCTTATGTTTCCATTTAATTTAAACTTGCTGAACTCAGGTTTCTGCTTTCTGATTTCTGATTAACTTTAACCTACATTGCATCTTTATGAAACCAAGGCTCCTTTAACCATGTTATCGCTCTGCATTGCTCTCTACTAATGTCTAGGGTAGTGTGATTTATTTCACATTTAATTTTCTCCTTAACACTACTCTGACAGTCCACTTTTTAAGAGAAAGGGGGAGCAGAGGAGTATGAAAGAAGCAAAACCCCAACATAAAACCTCAAAGACTCAGACCCTAAAGCACATTTGGTGTCAGGGAATAGAGTATAAGAAGGGAAGGTTGAAACCCCAAACATGGTCATCTCTAAAGCAGCCAGGCTGTCTGAGAACAAGGCCTGCTAGTCTCCCTGGTGGGTGAGGGAACATCACCCAGAGAATTAAAGATCACCTGCCCTCGAGCACCAGTGCCGCCTGCTTGCCAAGACCAGTGTGACCTGTTAATAAGACAAGAGCGTTAGAAGGAGAAAGGTCCAGTGGGGAGCCCTGTCGAGTGGGACTCCCTGTGCGAGGTGTGAGGAAATAGCTGGTGCTTCAATTGTGTTGTTGCTCGTATGCAGGACTAGGTTGGCGACACCTGTATGCCAGGAGGAGGCTGCCATGAAGACTGCCATGCAGTACTGGTTGAAGCCTTGCGGTGGAGCAGTGCAGTGACCCTGTATGCCAGGAGAGGCTGCTGTGAATAACTTTGCCTTGTGGACCGGGCCGAAGACTGTGGACAGCAAGTGGCTGTGACCTGTAGTTCACCGGAAGAAGCCGGACTGCGGCTGGTTGCACCCCGTTGACTGAGTGAGGACGATGTGGGAGCATCGTCTATTAAGTTTGGGACCAAGTACAGGATCTTCGTAACTATTCCGCTCTTTGGAAGCATGTGAACACTTACCCCACAGGAGAAGCAGCATGAAACCTCCAATTGCTGCAGGAGTACGATCGCAAGGTTGCGAGTCTGCGGGCGCCGAGTGCAACCACTGAAGTACTCTTGCGGCCGATATACCTGACTTGGACTGGAGCAGCCGAGTGTGCCCACAGACAGGGAGCACTCCAGGGCTTCGAACGCTTCCTTCTTGCCGGTGAAGGAAAGACTTGTTTTGGGTCTGACGTCCCCAGGGAAATTTGCTGCTAATTCAAGTGCGCTTGAAGACAATTACTTTAAATCAGAGCCGTCCTCAACTTTTTCGACTCTGACATCTATTGGACCTCGGATGTTACCAATAGTGAATGGGTAATAACTCCAATCGCTAACACGAAGAGTAAGTAGGACGGGGAACCGTCAGAGAAACACTAGAGCCCCGAACTCAGAGGAGGACTGTAATAGTTTGTGAATGTCTTATTCTTCCTTTGTTGTGTGGGTAGCTTTAAATATAAAGTACTTTATCATTTTTCATAAAAGATAGTATTTGGCGGGACTGTGATTTGTTGCTGCTTTTTGAGTTGTGAGCCTATGTTCACTAATCTGATTCCACACCTTTGCCTCAGCCCCTAAACCCCCCCAATGGAATCTTAGACTGCTCTGACCATGCAACCCTGAGATTCTAGTGCAGAAGAGGCACTTGGCCCAGTTACTCAGAGTCCATAGTCAGTTAGGCCCTGGGACAGCAGGATTAAAAGGCCTCAACCACCACGATTGGGCCCAGTATCCCTTGTGTGCTCCTCTGAAAGGGGTTCTGACAAACGTAACGCTGGTTAAGTAGAAATATCCAAGGGATACTTAATGTAGTATGTGGGGATACTTCTCACTAGTACTTAAGGTAGCACTCCCTAAAGAATAAGCCATGTTACATCGCATATGTTTAGAACACATGCCATTACAATGCGGTCATTACAATGACTGCGTTGTTACATCGCAGACCATTACAATGCAAATCATTACAACGACTTGCTGTAGGGGGGTGCTGAATGTTGGAATAGTATAATTTAGTATTTCAATTCCAGTCTCTGCAACAGTAGGGAAGGTGTGTTAGATTTAAAATCCAACACCTTCTGCCCCCTACAGCAAGTCATTGTAACAGCTTGCGTTGTAATGGCATGCGATGTAACAACGTGTTGCAAGCGTTATTGGCTCGAACCGAGGTAAAATAACACTGTGATGTAAATAGATTCCAAAGGAGCATGAGTAGGCTGACGGTTATGGAAAACCACACGCTTCCATCCATGTTTGATAGCGTGTGTCATACTAGATAATAGGTATGTGGAAAGAGCTTCACACAGCTGAAAACTTGTTTACTGCCTAGTGGGGATGGTTATTTAGCTAAGGATAAACGAAGGAGGGGAACGAGCTGGAGAGTTGCAAAAATAACTTTATCCGGTGAAATTACATAGTTTACATTTGTCAAATTACTGAATTCAATCATTGTTTGCCTATGACAAAGTGAAAAAAAGAAAAGCTATCCATATTTTTGACATTCTTTCGATTATCACATATGTAGAATAATGCATTGTCCCTTTCGTTTTTAACCAGTCCAGTTTTATAGCATGTGTTTTTTTGAATTTCCTGATCAATCAACTTTAAGATATTTTGTTCGTTTGCCAAGATATCATGCTTGGGGGGAGGGGGAAGAAAATGTATTTGTTTTTCTTTTTATTGATCACATAACATTTAGGAAAAGTTACTAGAAAAGGGAAAAATAATGAGTGACTATTTACTATTAGCGTGTTTTATCCATTCCCCTCACTTGTAGCATGGAAATAACCCACTTCACTCATCTCGCATATGGATTTATTTTCACCCCGTAACAAAAGCCTTTTTCTCCTATGCAAACGTTTGAACTTTTGATGTCAAAGATTTTCTTTGTCAAATTGTATCTGTACCCTTTTTTGTTGCTGCAAATTATGTGGAGGAACAGAAGCACATGAGTGACATTTTGTGCACCAGGAAGGACAAAGGGGATTCTTGTGTGTCGATGGCAGTGTGATTCACTTTTTCATAATAAGCAGTTTTTCCACAGTGTGACGAGAAATCTGTGGGTTTGCCATTTAGTTTGCAAATAAACTCCTTTGACAAACTGAAGGATTCGCCGATCTCTTCAATCAAGTTTGCAGATGTCTTGGCATTACAGACCGACAGAAAATGCTGCCCGAGTAGTTAAAACACGGGACTATTGAAGTGGAAACTTCTCTGCAGTGCCACACATTTTAGCTTTCCTTGCTGTGATTTTTCTATTATGAATTGAAAGCGATTTGTTTTTTTCTCCAGGTTATTAGCTGGTTATTTTAGGTCTTTTTTGTAACTATTTTTATCGTTGGTTAAAATCAGTTTAATCTTTCTCGCAGAGCTAACTGTATTCATGCCCATTTTTGTGTAAATGTTCAGTCCCATAAATTATTTGTTGTGATGGTATTCACATATTGATATGCCCAGATCTTTCAGCCATTGGTTAATTGTAACTGTCTTTCAAGACGTGTGGAATTTCAGCCTTGCACTGGCATAAGTCCATTTTATTGGTGCAGCATTTAGACGAGCCTACAAAGGAAGTGGCATTGTGTGTTTTTTTTATCGAGTGTAAGTGGTGTTTGCATCTGCAGACCTAGCTGAAACGACATCCAAACGCAGTCTGTAGTGTATCAAAGGCAAAGCTACAGCCATCTTGTGATAGGAGGGTAGCTGGCTTCTGAGAGCCAAAGCAAACTCCTACTGCATCATGTTATAGTGTTCTTTAAAGCTCTGTCTTCCGCTCTTCCCTAATTTGGAGCAGCATTGTGGTGTTCCTGGTGAGTCGATTGCATACAGGAATGTTGTTCCACATCCTTTGTGGAAAGATGGAGAAGGCTTGTTTTTCCTTTTTTGCATACCCTTGACTCTAGTCTGATGGTATTCCAGCAGCGGTGCGTCCATTGGGGCGTAGGGGCGTAGCCCCACTAAGCCTGGTGGACGCACCTGCTGCGGCACAACGAGCTCCCAAGTTAATATAATAAAAGTGCTTTCAGCGGGGGTTCCGGCCGGGACACACCCGCTGGAATAGGGAGTGTGCAGGGGGTGGGGCTGCCGGGCTGGCTGGCTGGCATTTAAACTTAAAGTAAACACTGTGTGGAGTCGGATCAGAGTTGCGCATTATGGGCAGAAACTTGCCCGAGCATGCGCGTCAGTGTCATGTAGACGCTGAGATAGACCGAAGGGGCCAGGGGGTGCGGCTTTAGCCGGCCCCGTCGTTTGGAAGGCGAGAGGGCGAGTGCTGTGTGTGCCCCCCCTCCACCGCGCCAAGGACAGGCAATCCATCATTGGATGCCGCGCGTGGGTAGCTCAGCTCAGCACTATATCCTGCTGGCCAATCACTGTGACTTCAGCATGTGAAGCCATTCAGTAATTGGCCATGTGCGCCGACGCCGTTAGACGTGTTGTTACTTGTTTCACGGTGGCGCGCTGCTCTCTCTGGAGTCGTCCGAGTCATCCCTCTCTGTGAGACACGCACTCGCCACTCGCCACTCGCCGACTGAAGAGACCGTCGATTCCCTGTCTTCGTGCCGGTGTTCGATTAATTATTAAAGTAAGAGGTCCGGCACAGTATTATGCACTTTGCAGGAAGCAGAATCTGTTATTACATGATCGCAAAAAGATTTGCCCTCTCAGGCCCAAACTCTCATTATGTGCCGAAGTTAGGAGCGCTCAGAAACCGTCCCTCGCTCCAAATGATTAACATGATGCGAATGGATCCTTCTTTAACATTGTTAAAAATGTTACTATATTATTTTAAGGGCATTGATTTGTTTCCCCAGATAAGCCGCAGTTCCCGTACTTGTCTCTCCCCGTTCACCGTCCTCACACCCCCTCACCCCCTGGCCCCTGCATCAATTCCACCCCCCCCCCCCCAAAAAAAACTCACGCACACACATCTGCAGCTCTGCACACTCACTCACAGTGCACTGCTGCTTGTCTCCCCGGTGCGAGACTGAGAGATATTATACCGTGGCTTGGAGTGAAAAATGTGGCTTCGGAATCGCAAGAGTGTTATTGTTTCACACCTTGAAGGTGTGAAACACTCACTCCTGCGATTCCGAAGCCACATGTCACCAGCAGGGCCTAATCTGAATATTGCCGTACGTAATTGGGGACGAACCATTACCAGCAGAAAGGAAAGTCAGACTCAGTCAGGACCTTATCCTAACATCGCTAGAGTGCCAGCCTCATGCCGACCTGCACCTTAACCATGTAGCAGTAGGAGCGTGAGGTAGCAGTGCAAAGCATGGAACGTGGTATGCATGTAGGAACCACGGTCTGTTTTGGAACGCAAAAAATCAGGTGTGGACCTAGTTAATTTTTTATCCCAGTTCATTTGCCATTCTGCCCCTCTCCAGACTTCAATTGTCCTCTGTGTCGCTGATAACAGGCTTCGCCTCCCAGCTCCCCCATATATGTAATGCAGATAGGAGTGTTTCTGGAAATGGAGTCTCTCTAAGGCGTGGGTGGTCTCTCGAAGCATGACCCCATTCGTTAATTACTATTAGATGTGCCGCCCTGTAGTAGGCTTGAATATCTGGCAGAGCTATGCCTCTAATATACTGACTGCGCTGTAGGGTTTGCAGTGCCATCCTGTAGGAATGTGCGTAGCTCCTCATTTATAGCCTTAAAAACCGTTTCCGGAATTTTACAATATGTGTTCTGGAGTATATAAAATAGTTTGGGAAGCGTTAACATTTTATACATGGCTGCCTTCGCTAATAGCGTCAGGGGAAGACACCGTAATGTGACCGCATCCTCTCAAAATTCTGCCAGGACACGCTTAATGTTATGGATGAGGCAGCCTGCTACATTGGTAGAGATGTATAGACCTAGGTATTTAAAACCTCTTCAGTAATATGTAAGCGCTCTGGCATTGAACGCGTGTCTATGGAGCCTCACACCGAGCAGGTTACACACTTAATCAAATTTGTTATCAACTTGTAGACATCACAAAGCTGTTTTCTCGAGGTAGTAGCAGAGAAAGACCATTACAACAAAAAAATGTGGCAGAGAGACAGATTAGACAGTTTAGCACTTAAATGTCTTAAAGAAACATTTGAATTGGCCTTTTTCTTGAAAGCAGAGCGTTTATGTGAACTAAAGAAATGTGAGCAGGTACATGCACACGGATTCACTCCAGATGATGGAAAGAAGGAAATAGGCACAATTTAAAATGCTAGAATTTTTGTAAGGGAAGCAAGAAGGCATGGATGTATACTTCTGTTTTAACATGAATAGGATGTGTACATTGATTGCTCACTCGCGTGTTACTTGTGAACTCTGCATTTTTACAAACTGTTAATTGTGAATTTTGCGCACATTGAAATGTTAAAACATCGCACATGATTTATACAGTACTGGAAACTGCTAGATTAAAAGTAGATTTACCAGCCTCTTATGTATCAAGAGTTGACTAATTAATACGAAGAATTTTGATTGTATGTGGTTGAGTTTAATTGTCTTGCAAACCGCTATGTGGCTTCAAAGGCTGCGCTGTTTCCTGGGGCAGGTAGGATATGCAAGGTATGAATGAATGAATGAAAAGGCATTTGTAATGCCCAGCTATGCCCAGTGGGCGTCAAGGGGCCTAAGTCAAATAACAGGCTGTTAGCAGACAGAAACAGAGCTTACTGGTATGCTTTAATAAAAAGCCAAGTTTTCAATGACTTCCTAAAGAGGTCGAGGGAAGGCAGTGACTTGATCTCCAGGGGGAGTGAGTTCCACATCTGAGGTGCCAGTATAGAAAAAGCTTTGCTCCCCCACCTAGCCTTCTTGGCTCGAGGGGTTACCAGTTGATTAAGCTCACTGGAACGTAGGCATCTGCTCGGAACGTATCTAGTAAGTAGGGATCCAAGGGCATCAGTCGGGCCTGCAGTTAGAGCCTTATATGTTAGGCAGAGGAGTTTAAACGTAACCCTTGAGGGAATAGGGAGCCAATGGAGATTCTTCCTCGCCAAGGTCATAGATGCCAACCAGGGCAGGGCGAGAGCAAACCGCGCTGCCGCATTTTGTATAACCTGCAGACGCTGCAGAAGGCCCTTGTTGGCCCCGGCGTATAGTGAGTTACAGTAATCGAGCCTTGAGCCAACAAGGGCGATCACCACCTGTTTCCGTGCCTGTGGGGAAAGATAGTGGACGATCCTTTTCAGGGTCCTGATGACGCCCCAACAGGTAGCCACCGTTCTGTTGACCTGAAGCTCCATAGAGAGCTGGGTGTCAAAGATGACACCAAGGTTCCTGGCAGATTGTGTGGGTGTGGGGCAGCTACCTAAAGAAGGAGGCCACCACTCACCTGACCACATGCCCTGGTCTTTGCCAAAGACCAGGACCTCTGTCTTATCCCCATTCAGCTTTAGGGAGTTGGAAATCATCCACTCTGCAACAAGTTGCATGCAGGCCCTAAAGTTTGATGCGGCTTCGTTCACAGAGTGGGTCAGGGATACCATAATCTGCGTGTCGTCGGCATACGACACTACCTCCATCCCCTGGGAGGTACATGTGAAGGGAACCAATATTCCTTGATTTTCAATCCCGTGTCGTATGACCTCTTCTTGTTTGGGTAGAGGCTGTGAGCAGGTGAAACGGTAGCCTGCGCGCCTCTCCTGGGATCACGTTGAATAAGAGTGAAGGGAATGCTTATGCATCGAGAAGGCAAAATTATCACATTATTTCGACTTTAGCTTATGTTTGGGCAGCTGGTACCAGGTACTTTATCTTTATTTGCATCACGCTGCAGCACTGGCTCTAATTTCACCGTAGGCTGTTGTGGGTTGTTCTAATCTTATGGCCCGTAAAGCTATCCGAGGAGCGAACTTTAAAAGAATGGCATTTTGTTCCAAATGGACCTTGTTATACCCTGCACGGCTTGCATCAAATGGTTCCAGCAACATCAGCTCTATGATTTTGATGTGGGCATCAACGAGGGGACTGGCCTGTCACGCTCTTGTGCCACATACTTTGTACTTTCTGGGACAAGATCTTCACCTCAATCAGCGCAAAACTAAAAGTCCAAATTGAGCCTGACCTACAAGTGGCATTATTCAGAATTTCAACCAACAACCATCATTTTAACATGAAGACAACAACACTACTTATTTATTGGATTGTTGGTTGCTAAGTTATTAATGCTGAAAGGATAGAAATCTACTCCCCCACCCCGACGTAAGAATCCTGGGTAAACAAAATGGGCCTAGTAAAACAGCGGGAGGAGCAGTATGCACAAAGGGTGAGTGCACTTAAAACAAGCATTTGCGATGCACTAGGTCTTGCATTTATGCGAGTTTGAGCTATTGGCATTGTAAATGACAATGCCTTTTATGGTTTTTAAAATATAAATAAAAAGCATTGCCATTTACAATGCCAATAGCTTAAACTTGTGTAAATGCGAGACCTATTGCATAGCAAATTGTCTGGTGAATTATTTCTTTGAGTGGCAGAAAGTTGTTGAATTCTATGTTGGAGAGAGCATGTTTTTGGCTTGGAGTTCTGCAAAGGTGAGATGTGTTTTGAAACTTCTAGATCTTTCATGAACTTAATGCCATTCTATATCCAGAAGGGCCATAAAATGATTTTATTATTTTAATTCTCTTATTGTGTAAGAATGCTTGTAAGCTTGATTTGTTAATGTTATTTTTTTTGTCTGTTTGGAGTAGAGCAGTAGCTGTATCGAGTAGAGCAGTAGCTGTATCAAGTAGGATGTGATTTGTCTGAACTGATCTGAGCGGTCTCATTTTAAGAGTGAGGATGATGGGAGTCGGGAGTATCAAGTCCATCTTGATATCTACCCAAATAGGGTGGGTAGTTGAGGGTTCAGAAAACCGTAGAGAGACCCACCTTATCAGGAAAGGTCGCTTACAGTTGTCCCAGTTGGGTAGTCTATATCCTCTAGACTTCTACCCTGAGCAGAGCCTTTTATTGAGATTCTTGTTCTATTCCCATGCCAAAGAAGGGACAGCACTTTTTATCCAGATTGGGAAAGAAATTAGATGTCTGTTCGGCATCATTTTGGAGAGGAAAAGTTCAGTTGGTGTGATTATAATTTTCAGTTTCCATTCTCCCCCACCAAGATATATACTTTGGAGACCAGTACTTCAAGTGGTCTTCAATATTGGATAGGATCTTCTCTTTCTGCCTTACCAACTTAAGTAGGCCACTGGAGAACCAAATGCGCAAGCACTTAATGAATTTAGGTTGCTAGTGGATGCACACCTTATTTATGAAGCCTTGGAGGCATAACATGTTAAGTGGAAAAATGTCTGTTTTATCTCTGTTCAGAGTGTAACTGTTCTTGGATAATGTCTAGAAGGACTAGAATAGATTTTTCTTCATAGGCACAACAAAATAAAATATCATCCACATATGCTGCCACTTTGAGAGTGTGTGATTTATAGTTAAAGGCAGTAATATCTGGGTGGTTATTGATGTATTGTAGACGTTGGTCGATAGCTAAAAGAAATCATAGCTGTGAAAGAGGACAGGTTTTGCGGTTGCCTTGATCAAGGTGAAAGACATCTCATCAGTTCTATTTCTTGTGAACCCTCATGCCTAAAGCACATAATCATTCTCATGAAGTGGTCCTTAAGAGTGAACGTCTGAAGTGTGGCATTTAGATAGGATCAAGAGACGTAGTCAGAGGCGGTTGCCAAAGCTGGAGAAGAAATTAACATGGACCATTTCATTTTTTCGGCAAAATATTTCAGTGTTTAAACAGGCCGTTCAACCTTGTTCTAACAATATCATGACTCCTTAGATAATAAATTGTGCCTTTTTTAATGATATTTTTTTTGGTGTTGATTGCTTTATATTTTTTATATGTTTTATTTAGGACATTTTATATGTTACAAAACTAGTGCTCATGTAAAGCGCTCTTGACAACCGACGTCTCTGGTCTAGTTCGCTATTTAAAACAAAAAATAGAAAAATCAGTTGTTGGCCTATATTTGGCCTTAGAGCTGAGATTTTCATGAAAGTCTTATAGTCTGAATTCCGCACCTGAGCGTAATAGGACAGAATGTATGAAGCTTTGTTGTTATACTGAATAAGCAGCTACCTATGTTATGCCATCTATTAATGTAATAACTGCACTTTCACAATTGCTTTATTAACCTTCCTGCTTTCTCAAATTTGCTTTAAAATGCACGATTTTTCTTCTTTTTTTTCAAAATTTTCTTGGGGGGGAACCCCCAAACCCCCCTTTTGGGGTTCAGGCTCGCGCGCTCGCTACGGTGCTGGATGAAAATCACTTTGCGCCCCACCACTATCAAATGTCACCCACCGCCCCTGTGGTATTCTGTCTAAGAGTGTGCGAAGAGACTGGGGTCGTGGTGACTGAGGTGTGGGACTACAGGCTTGTCTACCACAAAACTACTGTATCATGCTTGTAATGAACCACACCAGATCACCGATTCCACTCTCTTTTGGAACTAGCCACACGTGGTTCAGAACCTGCTTTTTTGTACCCTTGGTCGTTCCCGGGCTAAGGGTTGCCTTAGTACAAGACTGCAGGTTATGCGGGTGCCGGTGACACCCATCTCTTTCCATCTTAGTTTACGCTAACCACATCCCCGTATTATTAATCTTTACCTAGTTAATCCCAGACTCGCCACAGCACTACCATGTCATTCTGTCTCTCTATGTTTCTGTCTCTTATTACTAAACATTTTTCCATGTGTTGTCAAGGATTGCAGTTCACACAACAATTGTTTTCTATGCTGTTCAAGGGACTTGACTGTTGGGCATGCTGACTAGACCAAGAAGATGTGTTCCTCCACATCAGTTGCCTACTGTTTTGCTGCTGTGGTCTGGGTTGTCAGGTTTCTCAAACAGTTAATCAATAGAATTATCAGCCCTGGTATGTATGTCACAATAAACAAATATCTTTACAGGTTAAGGACTTACTTTCCAATGCGTTGGAGGTGGGAGGAAGGGCTGTGACCTGGAAATGGTGTGCTAGATGTTTGTGATCCATAGTCTCTCTGAATGCATGTCCTTGTAAGTATAAATGGAAGTGGACGCACCCCAACTAAAGCCTCTCGTGCAATGTGGAAACATATGGATATGGTATACATAAGTGATCTACTTGCGAAAACAACACTTAGCCAGATGTACTGCCGCCGCTCCTGTGGCAGTACTGTGCCCAAGCCTAGTGGGCTTGTGTCAACACTGACCTGTCTTCTACATAATTAAAGTATGTCATATTTGTGCCTTCAGCCATTTGAAATGCATTCTGGCACTATGTTCAGTTCTAAGTGGTAGGGTTCTTGTTGAGTTGATTAAGTTTTTCTTTCAAAGATTCGAGGCTTGGGTGAAGCTCCACAGTAGTTAGCCTTGCCTAAACATTGTGACCTTCTGGCCTATTTGAGTACTGAGACATTCTGAATATCTTCCACTTTTTGAGATTAACACTGATGCCTTTCCTTGAAAACACATAGCCAAAGAAATGTATTCTCTCTCTTTTCACAGTGAATAATAAGAAAACATTTGCTGAATCTTTGCAGCTGGCAACGGTGTTCTGTAAGGTTTTCTGCAAAGATGAAGATGTTATTGCCAATATTCATAACACCCTCAATCCCAAACAGGGCTTCACTGATGGTGCTTTAGAATATCGCTGTGGTAAAGTCAGGCCTCAAAAAATCATAAAAAATGTTACTAGACTTGCAGGTCTAGTGACTTAAATAATCTACTCGACCTAATTGTAATGCTCTTGACCCATAACTGGTTTTAAATTATGTGATCGTGGGCAAATATTTTAATTCACTGAGCCCCCGTTTTCTTCATTATCACATATGAGAGCAACTTAAATACGCGAGCGTCTGCTGTTCAAAACAAACACTTTTGTTTGATTTAATATACTAAACCTTTGCTCCATGTATAATACAAATCTAGCCATATATAGAGCACACCTGACCCCCGAGTTGACTCTTAGTTCTTTAACAGCATTGTCATCAGAGCGGGGACAGGCATGTTTCTCAAATCACGTTTAAAACCAATCACTTTTAGTAAATACATAACTAATGCATGAAGTGGTAGCACACCGTTCTTTGCAGTCAGGAGATTTTATATGGAAATAGCCACACAATTTTCCACTGATATGTGGTTTTACTGCTAAAACTGTGTAGTGTACAAACCATAATGTTTGGAAATAGAGTTTCTGTAAATGTTTGTCCTTTGCACATCACAAAGTAAAGTGTTCTGATTTGTTTTGCCTCTTTTTAAATCTTTGTTTGCATCACACTTCTCAATTACTAAAAAAAGTGCCTCTGTAATTCCTGATATCTTTTGAAATATTTGTACTATTCTTTTACAAGCTTTAAAGCTATTTAAATGTTGTGTTAGAAGAAAAATGACATCTTACAGTTTTTCACAGTGATTGTCAGACAGCTCACAAAAACCTCTAATTGTACCATCGGGTGGCCTGTCGATATGGGTCGGTGCGCATTTGGGCGTTCAGGCAGTCCATATTCCAACTAATTCACCTGACATCCAATGTGTACTTCTGACACTCCCATATTTGACCCAGGTGGTCCTACTTAATATCTACTCAAGGCCATTGCAGTGCGGGCAAGAATCAGGCACTATTGATGTATTGAGGCAGTTTATTCTATCCCTAGACCCTTCAGTAGCCCTACTAGTGGGAGGTGACTTCAACTGTCAGTTTGAGCCCCTCCCGAGCCCGGACATGGGAGACTTAGATGATGAGGACCAGTTTTGGCGCATCCCTGACCTCCAGATTCCCCCTGTCAGACCATGGACTCCGCTGGTTCTTCAAATCAAAACACTTTCCCTTACAACGTCTCTGCAGGCGTGTAATGGGAGGGTGGAGCCAAATAGACCTGGGTCATTTACCTTTAACAGAATAGGGCATACTTCCATCATCGATTATATAATGATTGAAGCTAGACATTGGGATAAGGTGTTGGATTTCAGGGTGTATCCGAGGAACGAAAGTGACCATAACGCCCTGGTCCTGACGCTGAAACCTGAAAGTTTTGGGCTGTCTAATCCCGCCCCTGAGCTCATTGCTGCACCACCGCCCCTCCTATTATCTAATAATAGGCAGAGAATTAAATGGTCTCACTTCCAGGGTTCGCCGACTAAACTAGCTGAAATTTATCAGCTGGCATTACCGCAGCTAATAGAAATGGGGGAAATGGGTGAAAAGGACTTAGATCCAGATCCCCAGGTTAGGATCATGGGAATTCATAAGCAGTTGGTTGCCAAACTCTTTGGTGTGTTTTACCCTTCGGTTAGTAATGAAGTTACTCCAGCTAGAACACATCCCTGGTATGATGCATCCTGTCGGAAAGCAAAAAAAGATTTGCTAGCGGCAATAAAAACAAAGGATAGAACCAGCATAAAGCAGTGCCGACTTGGGTATAAACAGGCCATTACTAGGGGAAAGAAAGATTGGGAGCAGAACAGATGGGAAGAACTCAGATCAGCACTTTCTCGCAAGGACTCCAAGGCATTCTGGGCCATTGTTAGCTCTGAGGGGAGCGGGGGTGGACCAGCACCCATGTCGAATATAGCTTCTGAAGTTTGGGGAGCCCACTTTGGAGCACTCTATGCCAATTCTACTGAAGAGACCAACTTGCTCCCTATCCTCGAACCACTCCATGAGCATAGATTGGAGGGGTCGATGGATTCTGTGTTGGGGAAGCTGTAGAGACCACCATTGCTGGCTACCCTAGGACCCCGCCAGGAGTATCGATTGGTGGGGCCCTTGGATCTTGAGCTGGGTCACGACGTCTCGGTCCCAAGGCATGAGCAACAACTGGATGTCCTCGAGCACATTACCCTTATGGAGGTGGAGTCCGCAATAGCTAAACTATTACCCAATAAGGCCCCTGGTTTAGATAAGTTGCCTGGGGGATCTACATCGGTCTCAACCAAAAATTTGGGCACCATACCTGGCTGTTCTATTTAATGCAATACTTAAGGGGAATGACCCGCCAGATACCTGGCTTGGAGGGGAGATTGTCTCTATCCACAGAAAAGGTTGTCCGTTAACCCCATCTAACTATAGGCCCATCAGTCTGATAGACTCCACACAAAAACTGATGGGCAGGATTATTTTAGATAGAATCCAGGGGTGGATAGAGGAAAACGAGATTCTGACCACATTCCAGGCCGGGTTTAGGACGAACATTTCCACTCTAGACCAAATATTTAGGCTCCAGGTCCTATTCTGGAAAACGTTGAGAGTGGAGGGTGGCAGCCTCTACCTCATCTTTGTTGACCTGCGGGCAGCTTGTGATCTAGTGCCGAGGGAAAGCTGTGGAGAGTTTTGGCAGAGCTGGGTCTGCCGACCTACCTATTGAATATCCTGATCAGACTCCATACGAACAACTATGCCCAAGTTAGGTGTGGGAGACATGGTGATCTATCGGCCCGCTTTCCTGTGATGAAGGGGGTACGCCAGGGGTGTGTCCTGGCCCCAATGCTTTTTTGTCTTTACATCAATGGTTTAGTAGATCCCCTACTTGGTGTAAAAGATAATGATGCTCCAAGGTTGGCCACTGTGTGGGTGCCCGCTCTGATGTTTGCAGATGACACCTTGCTGCTGTCCAAAACGTCAACGGGCATCCAGCGCACCCTGGATGGCTTTGCAGCCTTCTGTGTTTTGCGCAGACTAGAGATAAATTTGGATAAGATCAAGTTTATGATTTTTAATCCCCCGAAGCAGACCCGTCCTAACCCTCTTTTGAACAGTATTCCTCTAGAAAGAGTCAAGACATTCGATTACCTAGTTATTACTCTGACGGAAAACTTTGACTGGGGTTTTCAGACTGCAAAGGCAGCCATTAGATTAACCCAAGTAGCGGGGGGTATTTGTAAAGTCCAAAGAATTTCGTTTTTTAAACCTGCAGCTCCGGTCGTTGAAATCTATAGACTGCAGGCCAGAACGGCTTCAATGTATGGAGCTGAATTATGGGGCCATCAAAGCACATCTAACCTCACGAGGGTAGAACATGGCTTCATGAGGAATTCTCTGGGCTTACCAGCAAGTACACCGCTCATCCCCTTGCGGTTGGACTTGGGGCTAGAATCGATAGAGGAGCTAGTAGCAGCACGGCCTATTCTCTACTGGAAGAGGCTTTGATCAGTGCCTGAATTGGTTTCCTATAGAGAGGAATTTATAGAGGTTTGGGCTCTTTTAAAAAGTAAGAACATTCCTTGGCTTTTACATATTAGGGCACTCAGTAATCAGATTGGCTTATCTGAGTTGTGGGAGAACCCTGAAGTAAGTTGTTCAGGGACAACCAAATTAGAGCTCTTGCGCCATCTGAGGTATCAGAATCTAGTAGCTCTACAAAGATCCACTACTGTGGGAAGACTGACGGTAGAGTTCCTCCAAGTAAAAATCGAATCAAGAATGGAGGAATTCTTAGATGTAATTTATCCTCCACTTGCGAGGAAACTCTATATCCAGCTTAGGCACGGTTGCCTCCCACTCAGGGTATTTACCTCTAAATGGGCTAACACAGAGAATATTGCGTGCCCTGCATGCAATTACAAGCAAGCAGATGTATGCCACGTTCTGTTTTTTTGCCCCGCATACCAAGCAATAAGGAAATGCTGGTTGATTCCACTATGTAGGAACCTAGGATTTAGACACTGTGTTCATGCGTGTAGGGTCTTAAGGTATGATACCCACCGTCCTTTTGTTTTCGCTGTATCACGGTTCCTATTTGGTATGTGGCGCAGACGGAAAAGTTTTGTATAATAACGGTCTTTATTCATGTATTTTATCATATCCGTTTTGATAACCATCTAGTTTAATCCGTTTTTAGGTCTAATATATGACTGGATCGTTATTTATTGTTTTATTCTTCTGTGCTACTGTGTATGTATTTTATCTGCACTTTTATGGTCTGTTGACCGAAATAAAGTTATCAAATGAATGAATGTATTAAGAGAAGAAAAATAAACTCCATTTTCCCAGCAGCAATTAGTAATAAGACAAACTGACATTTGACCTCTTTCCTTGAACAGACAGCAAATGTGTCGAGATAAAAACAAGATTTAATGGTATCTTTAATGCTCATTCTCATGAACAGAGCACCAGTTCCTTTCCAGATTGTTTGCTTGGCAGAGCAGACCATCAGGTGCTAAAAGTAGCTCAACCTGATCAAATCTAATAGATTTTTCGAGGTCTGAAGATCTTGAAGTTCAGTCCTGAGCCCTGCATGTGTAAAAAACATTGTAATGTCATGGCTGGGTAGCATCTGTTGGCACCCTGACTCCAGGTCAATCTTGTAGAACCACTTTGCTCCATTGATAACAGCCACAATGGCTGAAACAATTCCTGAGGTGATGCTTCCCCTAAATTGCCTTGTTAGGCTATTCCATTTTCAAGTAGATTTTGACCATCCCTGGTTGTTTGGGAATATCTGTCACTATCTTTGGTGAGGCTCAAGGCGTAGTATCTGACAAGTTTTCGACAGCATCTGGCTTTTCCAGATTTTCTGATTCCATGTGAAATAGTACTCTTTTTAAAATTGCATCCAGGCTGTCACAACTTGCTCCCTGCGTTTTCGTGTCCACCACCAGGGGGCTGAACTGTGGGACTCTCCAGTGTCATAATAAGCTACTTGACCCTTCTATTCATGCATATACCGACTTGTAGCCGTTTGTCCACTATTTGGGAATTGACATCCATTCCTAGTCCATGTCAGGTTTTGTGGAAGCCAGCCTGTAATGCCTGAATTTCCAATACCTAGAATTCCCTGCTTCGTCACCACCCCTGGAGCCCAACGATGGGTGGAGGAATTCTGCTCACCTGTGGCTGGCTGCTGCTAGCCTGCTCACACCTAAAGCATGTGATTACTGTGAGCTCTTTCAAGCCCCAGCTCCCTTCAGGCCAAGCTCGGCCCTTGTAGCTGTATACTGGTGAGACCGATACTTGTTTCCTGAGCATTAGTTATTCCTTGTTCCTGAGCTCCTGCTGTTTTCCTTATTCCTGAATTAGCACTGCTTTCAGTGCTACCTTGACTCCTGAGCTATAGTAATTTCATGTTCCTGAACTAGCACTGCCTGCATGCTGCCTTGGCTTTTGAGCTTTATCTAGATTCTTGTTCTTGCTCCAGCACTACCTGCAGTGCCACTTTGTTTTCCTGACTCAGCACTTTTCTAGTGTACCTTTGTAGCCTCCCCTTCTGTATATCCTTTTCCAGTCCCTGCATTTTTCTTACCGTTTCCTTGGTTCCAGATCCTAGTTGCTGTCTTCCAGTTCTACTGTCTTGCTTCTAGTTTCCTTGTATATTTGTTACTTGCTTTCTGCTTAATGTGTCCCTGTTTTTCTTCGTTTCCTGTTAAGCACTCCTCCTTGCTAGCTCCTTGTCTATTGTGCTTGTGTTCTGTTCTACCCCATTGCTGTTACTGACTTGCGTGTTCCTGTTTGATCGCCAGGATCCGTGGGCACAGCTGATAACCTAGGTGGTGTTTCTTGCTCACTATGAGTATTGTCTTTGAGTTACATTTTTTGCATCACCATAGGTATCAGTTCCACAGACCCTTCCTTTGCATACATATCCTATATGTGGGTATTTGCAGTCATTATCTGTAACAGCAATTGTGGGTGAGGAACTTACTGAGCTCCTCCTCTGACTTCTCGTGTGATCCTGGGCAGTGCTGTGCTCTCCTTTCTGCTTATGTTTTTTACTGAGTCACCAGTTCTTGCTTAAGTCCCTGACTGTGTCCCAGACAGTCCCTGACACAGGCTTGTGTAATTATATTTTTGACATTACTTTGTCCTCTTCTAACTGCGCATTGAAACATGGCAGTATCCACTTTGACATTTTTGTTTACTTCCAGTTTTCATGTTCAGTTTATTTACCATTTCTGCATCTTTCCAAAAGCTATTTTCTTTATCGGTCTGGCAAAGCCATTGCCAGAAATATTGTCTTCAGTGCACACAGAGTGGGCTTTGAGTTAAGCTCCTGCAGACCATTGGTTTGCTTACTTCAGTCCCTTTCAGCCATTGACTTGACACATTGTCATCATATCTTGGCTCAGTCCAGTGGAGCATTTTAGTCTCACTACCATGCTATTGGCTGGTTAGATGTATCCTTCCTCCTCCATTGCTTCCATTTGAATGCATGAGAAACTGTTGTCGAAATTAGATTATTTCCTGACACTTTTTGTAACATTCATTTATCTCCTGCATGGCTTCTTGTGAGATTAGCAGCTAAAGATTCAACCGCATGAGAATTTGTGTGTGCATCATGGTGTCAGTTATATAGTTATACAACACAGATGCCTTTACATAGTAAGTTTAATTAGGGTAACTGAAACTTGTATATATATTTCATGTTAAGTTTAATATTTTTCTTTCTTGGAAGAACCCGCTCCAACTCCCCCACCCCTTTTCTTTAATTTACTCCTATTCTTATCCAGTATTATGGGTATCTTTCATAGATTCACATGCCTGAATCATTCCCCGTCGTCGGGGTGGGAGTCCCCGGTATATAAAGAAAGTAATGTCATAAAGACATATACATAACAATAGGCCAGAGGCCTCTCATTAGTAACATACCCATGTCCTTTTGTAAAAAGGACTGAACTTTGGCCAAGAGCCAATCAGATCTCACCACCCTCTAGAACCTTCCTGGAAGGAGCCCTAGTCCCTCAGATTTTCTACCGCACGTCGTGCTAAGGGAGTCTCCTCTGAGCTCTGCTCAGTTTTCTTTATATTCCTGGATTTATCTCCACTATTTTACTCAGAACTTCATTCCTGTGAGGAATCTTCTGATTTTGTCATGACTGATTCTCCAAAGAAAGGACTTTTCAGACCTTGTGCCTCTTGTAGCAAAAAGAGGCTTCATGTGGAGACAGGCATGAGGACTGCCTGTACTGTTTATATCCTGACCATTCAGCTAAAGACGGTAAAATCTGTCGTACTTTTTCGGCCAAAACTCTTAAGGACAGAGAGGGCCGACTGCTGATATGGCTCCAGAGACTTAAGGAAAAAGATCAACCAGTCTCTTCAGGTGAGAGTGAGTGTTCCATGGGGAGTGTACACTCTACTCCTAAAAGGCCTAGAACTTCGTCTCCAGGACCATCTGTACAGCCCCCTCAAAAGAAGACGCCCAAGTCTTCAGAGGATCGTTCTAAGGCCTCTGCTGTAAAGGTTTCTCTATAGGATCCTACCTTCAAGAAACCTTTGGTGACATCTTCAGCCCTACCGGTAGCAATGTCAACAGCCACGATCTCCACTACAGTGGCGTCCTCTAGGTCATCGACGTCGACGACTACAACATCCTCGTCGTCGACGGGTAGGTCTGTTCCATCTATTATTAGTATAATAAAGACCTCGTCAGCGCCACCGTCGACGAGTACCTCGTCGTCGACGAAGCCTAAACTGTCATCGTCGCCAAAATCATCGACGCCGACGATACCGTCTTCGACGGCAAGCTCATCGTCGATAAAGTCATCGTCGACGATGCCAGCGCCGACGAAGCCGTCGACGGGCCCGTCGACGGCGAACCTAGCGAAGACGACGTCGTCACCAGCGTCGACTAAGCCGTCGACGACAACACCAGCGTTGACGAAGCCGTCGACAACGAAGCCATCGGCGACACCAGCGTCGATGAAGCAGTCGACGACGAAGCCATCGACGACGACACCAGCGTCGATGAAGCCGTCGACGGCGAAGTCGACCACGAAGCAAACATCGTCGACGATCCTATTGTCGACGGCGTCGTCGATTAAGAAGACACCGTCGACGACTCACTCTCAGTCGACTATCGACGGTTCCCCGTCGACGACCAATCCGTCGACGACTGAATCACCTCCATTGAAGTGTATCTATTCACACTTCAGGATGACTGCTCGTACTCTCACGCCAGAATTAACATCGCCGAGCAGGGTACTATCTTTTCCCCCAGCTAATATCCTGGATACTGAGGACTCAGATGAGGGCTCTATGTTTCAGCAAGCGACAAGCCCATCTGAACTGCAAGTCAAACTTCACGAAAGTTCAGACTATGAGGAACAGGAGCAGGAACAGGATGTGGAGTACCAGGAAGAGATCCATTCTCCACCGCTTCCACAACAGCCTATGGTGTGTCTTCCTGCTTCTATTGTGACAGACCTGCAGTTTCTCATTGCAGATTATAAACAAAGATTCCCGTCCACTGCTCCGCCTCAGCCAGTGGTGACACAAACACCTGCGACACCTACAGTGGTCACACCACCTCCAAAATCTCGACTGGCTTCTTTGATTCTCCATTCAGAGCCGTCTCGCTCATGCCCTCTGCCGTCCTCTGATGAGAAGGAGGAAGAAGAAGAGGAAGAGCATCAACGTGAGGAAGGCGAGCTTCAGGAGGACGAATATGATGAATATATCATTACAGGTCCCGCATCCCCTGTACAGGCGCAGGCGGATTCTCCCCCGGAAGACATTGGGGGTTTCCACAACATCGTAGAGAGAGCGGCGTTACGCTTCAGCCTCAAAGTCACTGCATCTGAAAGAAACAGGTTAGTATAAGATTCCTTACCTTAGAATATCCCCAGGCGTCAGTCTGGATCCGGAAACTTTTGCGTAGCAGTACCCCTGCGCGTCGGTAGGCGTCCTCTGCAGGCGTCCCATGCGGCTCCGCGTCCGTCGTCGGCGTCGTGCGCCGTGATGACGTCGCTGGAGTATATAGACGCCGCCTCCGCGCGCTGACGTCAGTTCTTCTTTTTTCCACGCCAGTTAGTGCAGATCCGAGAAGTGCAGTACTCCGGTCTTTTGCCCAAGTTTATGATCTTTGATCATTTTTTAACGCTTCTACGGTGCCGGTAGGATGCCCAGTTTTAAGAACTGTGACGACTGTGACCGTACGATGTCGGTCACAGACCATCACCGACTCTGCCTCCGGTGCCTGGGCCCCGACCACGACGTGGACGCCTGCGTCGATTGCCGGGCCTTGACGAATATGGCTAGACGGGAGCGGTCCCGCAAGCTGCTCGAGCTCCGGGTGTCGGCCCCGCGTCGAGAGCGGTTCCGGTCCGGCCGGAGGTCAAGGGAGCGATCAAGGGAGCGGTCGCGGATCCGTCACGAGCGCTCCGGGAGTCGTCACCATTCATCTGGTTCCTCAGGTAGGAAGCACAAGAACTCGGGGCGTCGTCATCGTACCTCCGACTCCCCCCAACGCTCGCGCGATGCGGCCGGGGTTCGGTTGGCCCCACCCCCGCGGCTCCGCGTGAGTCACCGACGCGGCCTGCTCCATACCCTGCGGTCCCTGGGCAAGGCGCGTCGCCCGAGGAGATAGAAGCGTTCCTCACGGCCATGAGGGCTCTGTCTCCTCCGGCGGGTTCCGCGGCGCCTTCGGGCCCTGTGGTCCCGTCCGGGGGCCCTAGCGGTTCGGGTGCTCCTGCCTCGACGCCGTCGGGTGCTCCGGCCCCGGCGCCGCCGACGGCTCCGACCCCGGCGCCGCAGGGGCCCTCAGGGTCGACGCCGGCTGGTCAACCGGCCTCTCCGGCGCCGATTCCATCGGGGCAACCCCCGGCGGCGGCGGCTCCGGGCGGCGCCGCCCCCATTCCCTCTCCGACGCCGGACGCGGAGTCGGACCGGCGTCGTCCGACGCCGGGCTCGACGCCGATGGGGCCTGTGAACCCCGAGGAGCCGGTCTACATTGTTGACTCCGAATATGGTGAAGATGTAGATTACGGAGAGGAGTGGGAGGGGTCTGAGGACCCTCTGACACGCGAGTGTCAGTACGACGTGGACTGGACGGGTGACTTGGGTGACGCCAGTGGTCTGGACGACTCCCCCAACCCTGGCTTTGTCTCGCCTCCTACCGTGGCTTCGGAGGAGGGGGCAGCTTATTCAGTGGTGTTGATGAGGGCTGCCAAGGCCCTAAACCTTGTGCTCCCCGTCGCGGCCATGAGGACTAACATCCTCACTGAGGTCCTCAAACCGCAGTCATGCCCTCAGGAGCCACTGCTGCCGTTCAACGAGGCCTTAACTGACGTTCTTTTGGGCACGTGGTCCAGGCCCGCTTCAGGTTCGCCTGTTGACAGGAACGTGGCCAGACGCCACCGCCCGTGTTCGGACGACCCCAAGTTTCTGTCCACCCATCCCACCCCTGAGAGTCTGGTGATCCAGGCCTCCACTTCCCAAACCGCATTCCCGTCGACCCCGCCCGACAGGGAATCTAAGAGGTACGACAAATATGGCAAAAAGGTCTTTTCGTCCTTGAGTCTGGGACTGCGGTCTTGCAACACCGCGTGCCTCTTGGGCCGCTACACCCACTCTCTGTGGGATACGGTTGCGGACCTGCTGCCTGAATGCCCGCCGGAGGTACGGGCTAAGCTCGGCAAGGCTATGATTGAAGGCCGAGACGCAGCAAGATACTCCATCAGGTGTGGTCTTGATACAACCGACTCACTGGGCAGAGCGATGCCCACGACGGTGGTGATTCGTCGCCACGCCTGGCTGAGATCCGCCAACTTCTCGGCAGATGTCCAGAATGCATTGATGGACATGCCGTTTGATGGCAGTCGCCTGTTTGGCGAAAAAGCGGACCACGCGCTGGAGCGCTTCAAGGACTCCAGGGTCACGGCCAAGTCCTTGGGTCTCTAGACCCAGCGCCAGCAAACGGGTTCGTTTCGCTCCTTTCGTGGCCAAGGAAGGGGCGGTCCCACATGTGCTGCCAGCCACGCGCCAGAACAGACTTATCAACG
The DNA here is from genome assembly GCF_964263255.1 of Lissotriton vulgaris. NCBI lineage: Eukaryota > Metazoa > Chordata > Amphibia > Caudata > Salamandridae > Lissotriton > Lissotriton vulgaris. The sequence continues at coordinate 625,007,602 of NC_141696.1, read as the reverse complement.
CGGTGGCGGCCGTGGAAACCGCCGTGGTGGCGGTCGGGGACAGCGGCGAGGTCAGGCCACACCTCCCCCGCAGCATCTGCCACTAAATCCTCCTAGTCTGTGCTTTCAGGCCCATGTGACGCCAGTGGGAGGCAGGGTTCGCCATCACCTCTCCCACTGGCGCACAATAACATCGGACAGGTGGGTGCTGCAGCTTGTCCGAAGGGGCTACTCCCTCCCCTTCGAGACAACTCCTCCAGCCATGCCACTGCAGAACCACCGTGTGTCGATGGACCACTTGGCACTTATGAGGGAGGAAGTTACGGCCCTCTTGGCCAAGGGGGCCATCGAGCGCGTTCCTGGGCCAGAAGTAGGACGTGGTTGCTATTCCCACTACTTTCTGGTACCCAAGAAGGACAAAGGGGGCCTACGTCCTATCTTGGACCTAAGGAACGTCAGCGGCTTCCTCCGGAAGGAGAAGTTCAAGATGTTGACTTTAGCTCAGGTCTTGGCTGCTCTAGACCCGCAAGACTGGATGGTAGCGTTGGACTTGCAGGATGCGTATTTTCACATCCCCGTCCTGCCGGCCCACCGGCGTTACCTGCGGTTCACGGTAGGCCACGAGCACTTTCAGTTTATCGTGCTCCCCTTCGGCCTTACCAGCGCCCCACGGGTGTTCACCAAGGTGATGGCGGTGGTCGCAGCTCATCTGCGCAGATTGGGGGTTTCAGTCTTCCCCTATCTAGACGACTGGTTGTTGAAGGCGGGCTCGCCCCAGACAGTCGTCCACCACCTTCAGATGACGGCAGACCTCCTGCACGAGCTGGGGTTCTCCATCAATGTGCCGAAATCACACCTGTGTCCCTCTCAAAAGCTCCTTTTCATCGGAGCGGTTCTAGATTCGGCGCAGTTTCGGGTCTATCCTCCGGAACGGCGAGTCCAGGATATACAGGCTTTGATTCCCATCTTTCAGCCGTTATCCCGGGTTTCGGTCAGGTTGACGCTGCGGCTGCTGGGGCTGATGGCTTCCTGCATCCTTCTGGTGCATCACGCCCGGTGGCGGATGCGGGCTCTGCAGTGGGACCTGAAGTTTCAGTGGGCCCAGCATCAGGGCAACCTGTCCAACCATGTCTTGATCTCAGAGGGCACTGCAAGACAACTGCAGTGGTGGCTTACGGACCGCGATTGGGTCAGAGGCAGATCCCTCTCCCTTCCCCAACCGGAGCACGTTGTTGTGACGGACGCGTCCCTCCAGGGCAGGGGAGGCCACCTGGGAGAGGCAGAGATCAGAGGCATCTGGTCTCCGGCGGAGTCCCGGCTCCATATAAACCTGTTGGAGCTCCGGGCGATTCGTTTGGCACTGAAAGCATTCCTCCCCTTTGTCAACGGGAGTGTAGTGCAGGTGTTCACGGACAACCCCACCGCCATGTGGTACTGCAACAAGCAGGGCGGGGTGGGGTCGTGGACCCTTTGCCAGGAGGCTCTGCGCCTCTGGCAATGGCTGGAACGTCAGGGCGGACGAACTCAGCCGTCGGTGCTCGATGGATCACGAATGGCGTCTGAACTCGGACGTGGCCCAAGGCCTCTTTCGGCGATAGGGAGAGCCTTGGTTAGATCTATTCGCCACAGAAGAGAACGCGCAATGTCATCAGTTCTGCGCGTTGGAGTTTCCAAGACGGCACTCGCACGGCGACGCCTTTCGGCGCGAGTGGAGTTGCGGTCTGTTATACGCCTTTCCGCCTATACCACTTCTGCCCAGAGTGCTGAAGAAGATCTGGCGCGACCGGGCCCAAGTCATCCTTGTGGCTCCGGACTGGGCTCGAAGGTACTGGTATCCCGAGCTACTCAGCATGTCAGTCGGTCCCCCGATCCGCCTGCCACTTCAGGAGGACCTTCTGTCGCAGCAGCAGGGGACGGTCCTCCACCCGAACCTGTCCAACCTCCACCTCCATGCGTGGAGATTGAGCGGCGGCAGTTGAGGCCATTTGACTTGCCTCCTGAAGTCTGTGATGTGATTCTGGCAGCCAGGCGTTCCTCCACGAAATCGGTATACGCCTGTCCGTGGAACAAATTTGTGGCATGGTGCACAGCAAAGGCTGTGGATCCTCTTTCTGCCCCTCTTTCTGAGGTTCTTCTCTTCCTTCTTTCTCTTGCCCAGCAGGGCTCTGCTCTGGGCACTATCAAGGGCTACCTTTCTGCCCTTTCAGCCTTTCTGAGGCTGCCTGATCAACCTTCTTTGTTCAAGTCCCCCATTGTAACAAGATTCTTGAAGGGCATCACTCACATGTATCCACCTGTTCAGTTTGTGATGCCTCAGTGGGACTTGAACCTGGTTCTAACCTTCTTGATGTGTGCTCCCTTTGAGCCCCTTCATTCCTGTCCTCTCCGTCTCCTGACTTTAAAGACGGCTTTCCTGGTTGCCATCACCTCTGCCAGGAGAGTGAGTGAGCTCCAGGCTCTTTCTGTCAAACCTCCTTTCCTGTCCATTCATCCTTTCATCCTGACAAGGTGGTTTTGAGAACTAGACCTTCTTTCCTGCCCAAGGTTGTCTCTGCTTTTCACATCGGGCAGTCCATCACCCTCCCTTCCTTCTTCCCGCCTCCGCATCCTTCAAAGGATGAAGAGCGGCTCCATCGTCTGAACCCAAAATGTGCGCTTTCATTTTATATGGATCGCACACGCCAGTTCTGGGTGGATGACCAACTGTTTGTTGGCTAAGTGGGTGCGAAGAAGGGACGGGCGGTACATAAACGGACCATCTCTCGGTGGGTCGTTCTGTGCATCAAAGCGTGCTACTCTTTGGCTCGGAAGGAGCCTCCTGTTGGGCTGAGGGCCCATTCCACTCGAGCCACGGCGGCTACTACTGCCCTGGGTCGGGGAGTCCCTTTGCAGGACATTTGCCAGGCGGCTACGTGGGCCTCGCTGCACACCTTTGCGAGGCACTACTGCCTGGACAGTCAAGTCCGGAGGGATGGCTTCTTTGGCCGTTCGGTCCTCCAGGACTTTCTGGTGTAGGATTGTATTGGTTCACACACCCACCACCGGGGTTGGTATTGCTGGGGTATCTATTCTAAGGTAAGGAATCTAATGCTAACCTGTTTCGTTCAGATGAACAAGTTACTTACCTTCGGTAACGATATATCTGTAAGAAACAGTAGTTAGTATTAGATTCCTTACCGCCCCACCCATCCTCCCCATTCTGCGAACTGATACCTAGGGTTAAGGACATTCCTTTCAGGGCCCTAGTTTCAAATGGCACCAGTGTTGGTTCTCACATGGCTCTGCGTGTTCTGGCGCGGAAAAGCTGTGTACAAAGAACTGACGTCAGCGCGCGGAGGCGGCGTCTATATACTCCAGCGGCGTCATCACGGCGCACGACGCCGACGACGGACGCGGAGCCGCAGGGGACGCCTGCAGACGACGCCTACCGACGCGCAGGGGTACTGCTACGCAAAAATTTCCGGATCCAGACTGACGCCTGGGGATATTCTAAGGTAAGGAATCTAATACTAACTACTGTTTCTTACAGATATATCGTTACCGAAGGTAAGTAACTTGTTCAACACCACAAGATTGTTTTCTTTACGATTTTAAAGCCCCATACCAAAAGGCAGTACGATCTATTCCCATCATTGATCACGTCTGGGACCAAGGGGAGAAGATAATGCAGACCCCGGCGTCTCTAATGCCAGTGCTACCCAGATTGGATAAAAAATACAAGGCTCCGGACACTGCCCCAGCTTGCCTTATCGCCCATCCGAAGCCTGATTCGGTAATAACCCAAGCGGCACAACGCAAGTCAAAAAATCCATCAGCTGTTTTGACTGCGCCGCCAGATAAGAAGGGCCGAAAGCTAGACAATATAGGAAAAAAGTTTTCATCCATGTCAGCTTTACAAGTGCGTGCAGCAAACTCTTTGGCTCTACTGTGGCGTTATAACCGCCAAATGTGGGCAGACGTAGCTCCGTACTTGGGTTCACTTCAAGAAGAGCAAAAAGAAGAAGTGAGGAAGATTCTCCTCGAGGGCGAGCGCTCCGCCTCGGAGATGATTGATGTGGCACTGGATATCGCATCCACAGGTTTCCGACAGCTGGCAGGAGCTGCAGTCCTGAGACGCCAAGGTTGGCTTAAGGCAACGTCTTTTCGGCCTGAAGTTCAAGCCAAGGTGTTAGACATGCCTTATGACGGTAAACTTCTGTTTGGACAACACATCGATGACATGCTTCAAGTTATCAAAAAAGATATGGATACCGCAAGGGCTCTAGGCACTCTACAATATAAAAACCCTTCCTTTCGTGGCTCCAGAGGGAGAGGTCAGTCCTTCAGAGGCAACAATCAAGGATACAAATCCTCTTACAGCTCAGGCCAACAATATAAAACCCAGTACCAGCAAAGGCAACCACAGAAACAGTCGTCCTACAACAAATCTTCCTTTCGCGGACGGGGGGGGGGGGAAGAAGGACACAGGCAGAAGACAATGACCTTTCTCTGCCGCAGGTCTCCAGTTTCTCTCCACCTTACAAAGTTGGCGGGAGAATTACATCCTTCCTTCACAATTGGCAACAAATTACGACAGATCGGTGGGTCCTCCAACTTGTTCAATTCGGACATTCTCTGGAGTTTGTGGAACATCCTCCACAAACGCCTCCGATTCCAATGCAACACAAAAATCTAACACAACTACAATTGGAAATCTCCCTCATGCTCAGAAAAGGAGCGATAGAGAAAGTTCCCCGATCTCAGAAAAACAAAGGGTTCTATTCCCGATTCTTTTTAATTCGGAAAAAGGTGAAAAAATGGAGACCTATACTGGACTTACGAAATCTCAACCAATACCTCAAAAAACAGTCATTTCGCATGGTTTCCATCCAGGAGGTGCTACAACTCCTCAATGCAAACTATTTTATGGTGTCTCTCGACCTTCAAGACGCTTATTTTCATATTCCGATCCACAAGAACCACAAGAAATTTCTCAGGTTCAAGGTGGCGGGCAAGCACTACCAGTTTCGAGTTTTACCCTTCGGTCTAAAATCAGCCCCACGCATTTTCACCAAGTGTCTGTCTCCAGTAGCAGCATACCTTCGCCAACAACATCACCAGGTATTCCCGTACTTAGACGACTGGCTAGTCAAGGCACCTACTCACGCAGGCGTGACCAAGTCCTCCGACGCCTGTCTGCAACTCTTCAGTGCTCTGGGACTCACACTCAACGAAGAAAAATCTGTCCTTCAACCGTCCCAATGTATCACGTTCCTCTGAGCTGTCCTAGATACTGCTCAAAGGAAGGCCTTACCTTCACTAGAACGACAAGTGAAACTAAAAACCTTGGCCACCCGGATTCAGTCCAAAAAATCTATCACCGTGCGCCTCTACAAGTCCTTGCTAGGCATGATGTCCTCGAACATCCTCTTGATCCCACACTGCCGCCTTCATATGCGCCCACTTCAGGAGGCGCTATCTGCTCAGTGGACTCAATGCAGAGGATCCTTCGACTACGTCGTCCGGATCACTCCGGCCATAGTCCAGGCTCTGAATTGGTGGCGTCAGTCTCAAAATCTGCGACGAGGCCTATCCTTCATACTTCCAACCTCGCCACACGTAATAACGACGGATGCGTCCTTGGAAGGATGGGGGGCGTTTCTTCCGGACCTCCAAATCAATGGACAATGGTCCCTAGCAGAGAAACAACTACACATAAATCTCCTCGAATTGAGAGCGGTATACCTGGCACTAAAAGCGTTTCTACCCAGGATCAGGAATTCCCCAGTGCTTGTGAGGACAGACAACACCACCACAATGCACTATCTAAACAAAGAGGGGGGAACACGCTCTCTGTCGTTGTCTCAAGAATCTCAAGAAATTTGGACTTGGCTTGTACAACACAACATTTCCCTTCGGGTGGAATACGTCCCAGGGACGGACAATGTCCTGGCGGACTCGCTCAGCAGGCAACGTTCCATGTGCCACGAGTGGGAGCTAGATCGTCATCTTCTCAACTCAGTAGTCGCCCGATGGGGCAAGCGACCTGTGGATCTGTTTGCGACTCGCCACAACGCAAAATGCCAACACTACGCAAGCTGGCATCCCCAACCAGGATCCCTGGGGAATGCATTTTCGATCAGTTGGTGCAACGTATTTGCTTACGCATTTCCGCCATTTCCCCTAATTCCCAGGGTTCTTCGGAAACTGAAGGCGGAGCATTGCACCCTGATCCTAATTGCACCAGCGTGGCCGCGCCAACACTGGTTCACGGAGCTTCACCTCCTGTCACAGGAACCGCTAATCCAATCCAAACCTGTCCCGACTCTTCTGACAATGAACCATTGTCAAGTCCAGCATCCAGATCCAGCATCTCTCAGTTTGTCGGCTTGGCTCCTGAGTTCAGAGAGTTTCAGAACTTAAACATTTCTCAAGAATGCAGAACCATCTTAGCCCGGGCTCGGGCAGAGAGTACAAACAAAACATATTCTCTTAAATGGAAAAGGTTCTGTGTATGGTGCAAAGCAAATAAGATACATCCTTTTTCTTCCACTCCAGCACAAATCCTTCCTTACCTGCTCCATTTAGCGCATTCAGGACTGGCGCATGCCTCTATTAAAGTTCACCTGGCTGCGATTTCGCGCTTCAGGCGTTCATCGACTGGCTCTACTCTCTGGTCCGAGAGACTAGTTAAACAGTTTCTAAAAGGCCTTTTCAGGTCATTTCCTCCAGTGAGAGCTTTACCACCCACCTGGCAATTGAACATCGTCCTTTCTCAACTCATGAAACATCCATTTGAGCCTATACACAAAGCAGACATCAAATACCTGTCCTGGAAAACCGCTCTTTTGCTAGCGCTCACATCTGCAAGGCGGGTTGGTGAGCTACAAGCTTTCTCCATTCAGGATTCTTTCTTGCAATTCAAACAAGACAGAGTTATTCTACGAACCAATCCTAAATTCATCCCTAAGGTTCCATCTAATTTTCACTTGAATGAGCCTGTAATTTTGCGGACTTTTTTCCCAAATCCAGTTTCTGCAGCGGAGAGGTCTCTCCACTCTTTAGACCTCAAGCGTTGTCTAAAATTCTACATTCATCGAACAGAACAGTTTCGGAAATCCAACCAACTGTTTGTTGCTTTCAGTAGGCCTAGAAAAGGCCTTCCTCTGACAAAACAGAGCATTTCCCGTTGGATCTCAGCAGCAATAACTTTCTGCCATCAACATGCAAATCATCCTCTGCATTCAAGAGTGAGAGCTCATTCTACCAGAGCTGTCTCTACTTCAATGGCACTCTTTGCAGGAGTGCCCATTCTCGACATATGCAGATCAGCAACGTGAAAGACACCACATACGTTCACCAAGCACTACTGCTTGGATTCTGAACTCATGAAAGATGCAGCTGTGGGTCAAGCAGTACTTCGTCATCTATTTCACTAGAGGTGAGCCTTCTCTTTCATCCCACCTTCCTACTGCATTCTTGCACATTTCTTTATTTCATTGTTTTGAGGTACTTGTTCTGTTTCACAAATGGTATTCTTATATTGTGTGATCTTACATGTTGTACCTTACGAAATGTGCTGGATATTGCTTGTTACTCTGATTCAGGCATGTGAATCTATGAAAGATACCCATAATACTGGATAAGAAATGCGTTACACACCTGTAACTGCAGTTATCCAGTATTGGTATCTTTCATAGATTCACATGCAACCCACCCACCTCCCCTGGAAGGGCTCACCTTAGTTCTCTCAGTAGGTACTATTTAGCACTGTGCTTACGAAAATCTGAGGGACTAGGGCTCCTTCCAGGAAGGTTCTAGAGGGTGGTGAGATCTGATTGGCTCTTGGCCAAAGTTCAGTCCTTTTTACAAAAGGACATGGATATGTTACTAATGAGAGGCCTCTGGCCTATTGTTATGTATATGTCTTTATGACATTACTTTCTTTATATACCGGGGACTCCCACCCCTACGACGGGGAATGATTCAGGCATGTGAATCTATGAAAGATACCAATACTGGTTAACTGCAGTTACAGGTAAGTAACGCATTTCTTCCTTTACTACTACCCATCCATAAACCCTAAAATTACACTTACCACCCTTTACCTCCACCCACCCCATAGCCCTAAAATTACCCTTACTACACTTTACCATTACTCACATCTAAACCCTTAAATTAACCTTACCACCACTAAACCCTTAAATTAACCTTACCACCACTAAACCCTGAAATTACCCTTTCACCATTTACCACTACCCACTCCTAAACCCCAAAATGTACTCACTGTTATTTATTTGTTATCTATCTATCTATCTATCTGTCTGTCTGTCTGTCTGTCTGTCTGTCTGTCTGTCTGTCTGTCTGTCTGTCTGTCTGTCTGTCTATCTATCTATCTATCTATCTATCTATCTATCTATCTATCTATCTGTCTGTCTGTCTGTCTGTCTGTCTGTCTGTCTGTCTGTCTGTCTGTCTGTCTGTCTGTCTGTCTGTCTGTCTGTCTGTCTGTCTATCTATCTATCTATCCACACATATGTTTACTTACCTCAAATATACTTACCTTGCGAGGTAAAGGTGTTGTGTAGGAAAGGCTATGAGGTTAAGCCTTCTTCAAGCCATCCAATCTCCAGCATGCTTCTCCGGCCGATCACAGTGCCAAATGCCTAATTTTCTATCCTGTAGCTGCTGCTGTTTAACATGCTTGGCAGCAGGATGAAAATGAACTGCTGCTGCTGTTCAGCACAATGGGGAGGGACTCCTTCTCATTCTGCTACTGGACAGCTCCTGCCAAGTATTAGCAAAGCCAGGCTTTTAACTCAGAATGCAAGTGTTAGAAATGGAGTCTTTAGTTAGCAGAAGTATGCACCCTATCCAAGTATGAACCACCACTCTAGTCAGGGAAAGCTAGATACACATTAAAAGATAACCTGTGCTCACCCTCTGGTAGCTTGGCACAGAGCAGTCAGGCTTTTCTAAAGAGGCAATGTGTAAACTATGTGTGCAACACACACACACACACACACACACACACACACACAGTAACACAATAAAAACACCACTATTGTTTTAGAAAAATAGACAATAACTTTATAAATAAATCAAGACCCAGAATTGCAAAAATCCAATATGTAGAAGTTAAGTTATGAATTTTTAAAGAATAAAAAGAGTTCTAGGGTTTACAAGCAATAATCACCTATAGAGGTTTATCTGGTCGTCTGGACTGTTGCAGATTCAACAGTTCAAGCCAACCGTGATGGAGCGCCTAATATCGTGACAAGGGAAAACTCGTTTTATGTGGTCATGAAGTGTAGGAGGATGACGATTCCTCCACTTGGAATATAGGGCCCTCACACACCCAGCAAGGTGTCATGCTTCATCGTATGGGCTGCTCCTCATCAGGTTTGTGCTGCAATACCTGGCTGGCTCCCTATGTGGGGCTCTTTGGCTGAGATCTTTTATTCCAAATGCGGTTTGGTGCCACAGGGGTCAGGGGCCTAATTAGTGTAGATCAGGGGTCTCCAACCTTTTCTGTAGTGAGCTACTTCTGATCCGTGAAAATCGTCGTGAGCTACTTAAGGCCAAGCAACTTGTGCATTTTTCGGAGACACCTTCTACGCCCTGTTTCATTGTATTTAAGGCTAATTTCTTTGAGGCCCATACTGTGGTTTGAACAAAACACAGACCTTTAGAGCTGTTAAAAGCTGTCAGCAAACTGAAATTCATATCAAAACTGTATATCTGTCTTACACCTCATTCACCACAATGCTACACACTGCTTCCCATAACATGATAACGATAACTGCACCTTGGTGTTCATCAGGCAAGACAAGGAAACGCTTCCCACATAGGGTCAAAAACCAAAGAAAACACTTTGAACCATTCACCCAACACATGCCATAGCTTGCTTACCCTGTAAATAAGTGCTTCAGTGCCACACATAAGTAAGCTCTATAAAAATGCTGCAATCGAAGGATTCCCCTTTCTTCATTATGAAAAAACTAAAACAAGGGGAGAAAAGTTATGTTACAAATGAAAACATATGATTGTCATTCATTTCCGGGCCTTTGCATGAGTACCATTGAGTTGGGTAACAATGAACATCTGTTATTTTGCGCCAAGAGGCCTCTGGATGAACGTGCGCTTTACAAATACGCATGTTATGTTATTATGTTAAGCATGCAGACTATTGGAACAACAAATTTCCGATATTTGGAAAGGCTGCAACCTTACTTTCATTATAAAGCACTTCACTCAGGTCAGTAACACATGCTTTAACTCTGCAAAGTCCATTTTCAGAAAATGCATAGCTCTGCAATGTTCAGCAACAGACTGTCTGCTAAGCCTTGCACTCACTGCACAGTCCTCTTCTACTTCCAGTAATTATAGTAGCATTAAACATATGGAAATGTCCTTCAGCCATACCACAATACACAGAAAGCTCCATAGTCAGATCAATAACAGGTTCAAGCCAGGAACGACCCTTTGTAATGCATTACTAAGGAATACTGCACATTCATCTAATCCTGCCTTATCACACTTCTGTTGAGTAGGACTCGCCTACAAACAATATGAACACATGCAAAAACAGATAGTTGGATTATTTTTATATAAAACATAACTTTCTGAAAATAAGCATGAAAAATAAATAGCACACTGGTAGAATGCTTTATTCTCATTGTATTTCAAATGGGCTCTCATCTCCCACCCAGACTGTGGGGAAAGCTGATATTTCTCAGACATTTCTGTGACAATGCATACAGAGGGCTGCACTATAGCTCCTATTTGCTTTAATTTAAAATGTCAGCTTTAATTTAAAATGTCATTAATTAACTAATCTAATATACAGATCAAAATGATTCAAACTCTTACACATCATGAAATACTGAACAAGCTCCAAACGAGTGAGCATGAATTTGTTCCTTAAAAACAAAGGTCAAATCTGACCACACCTTGTACACGAACACACACTCCAGTTGTCTATTGCACTCACCAGCCTGCTTTCCTTCTACATAGGCCATGAGTTTCTAAATCAGTGTTAGGAGTTCTTTATTAAACATTCTCCTAAGTAAAACCTCAAGAACCATGCTATATATGTAAAGACAGAACATCAATAGGATCAAAGTGCATGGGTAAAATCATGTAAGGACTAATGAGCCTTGCTCAGAAAAATCCCACACATGAAGAAATTGCATCATCTCCGACTCAGCCACTAAAATTGGAAACAGAAACTGCCTGTATTACATGCATACTAGTATATATGTACTTAACAAATCAAAATGTTTGTCGTAGCTGTGGTGCAGCAAAACACAGCTCAGTGCCACACAAGCAGAGCTGCCTTGCACAAAGGAAGAGTGTGGGAGACAGAGAGACTGGGAGTGACAGGGCAGAAAGGTGAAGGGCCTGTTTTGGGAGGATCAGGTTAGCTCATGTAAAGCGCTTTGATTTTAACATTGGCTGCCACCTCGCTTTAAAATCGAAAGAAGATATAATAAAGAACAGTGGCAGCCAATGTCAAAATCAAAGGGCCTTGCATGCACTGAGCTGCTTTCACTGACTACAACACGAAGGCAAATTTAAACCGTGCTGTAGTCAGTGAAAGCAGTTTAGAGCAGGCAAGAATCTTTGACTTTACATTGCCTGTCGCTGTGGTAGCAGCTCAGTGCCTGCAAGGACCTTGGATTTTAAGGTCAACTGCCACTGTACTTTATTACCAAAGGCAGTTAAAAATCAAACGGCCTTGCATTCACTAAGCCACTTTCACTGACTTAAACACGAAGGCAAATATAAAGCATGTTGAATTCTGTGAAAGCACTTAAGGCAGGCAAGGTCTTTTGATTTTAACATTGGCCTCCACCGTGGTAGCAGCTCAGTGCCTGCAAGGACCTTGGATTTTAAGGTCGGCTGCCACCGCACTTTATTATCGAAGGCAGATGTAAAGCACGGAGGCAGCAGACGTTAAAATCAGAGGTCCTTGAATTCACTGAGCAGCTTTCACTGACTACCTCGCAAAGCAAATTTAAAGCGTGCTGTAGTCAGTGAAAGCAGTTTGTGCAGGCAAGGACTTTGGACTTTTACATCCGCTGCCACCGCGGTAGCAGCTCTGTGCCTGCAAGGAGCTTGGATTTTAATATCGGCTGCCACTGAGCTTTGTTACTGAAGTCAGATATAAAGCCCAGTGGCAGCCAATGTTAAAATCAAAGCACTTACAATGCACTTATCCGGATTTAACAACTCTGCTATTAATCCAGTCTAGGGGCACACTTACCAGACCTGCGCAGCTTCCCAGGAGGATGAGACTGCATTTATGAAGTGCGGTGCCAGCCTGGAAAATGCAGGTGGCGCGTGACCGCAGGAAGAACGTCCTGTTTTTTGACCCGCCCCAGCTAAGCTCATTTCAGCTAATCAGAGCAGCTGGGTAGTGTGAGGGCGGGCAATGGCTTATAGCTGGAAAAAGACAATGAAGGGCTGAAAAATAAAATGCTTAAAATACGTCTTTATAATTAGAAAGCAGCGCGAGCTACTCCCAGAGGGTCGGCGAGCTACCGGTAGCTCGCGATCGACCGGTTGGCGACCCCTGGTGTAGATGAAAGTGTGGAGGTGTATAACCTGAAAGAAATTTTAAAACCGGTGAGGAAGCACCAGCTAAGACTATTTTAATCAATGGGTCTCCCACCCTGATTAAAAAAAACAAAGGCGCTTGTCTGAGATTATGTATCAGGTAGGGCGCTCTATAGTGCGATCAACATGCTTCTCGCCTGGTAGTTAAACAAGCTGGTGGCGATTTGTCAGGACCTAATAAAATCAAATCTATCTGCAAATGGGTGGTTGTATGGTGAGGTCTACCCTTTTAAACCAACCCAACACATGCTATGTGTAGTACCTGATAGCATATGACCAACCTGGTAAAGGAATAATAACAGTTATTATATTCAGATGTACCAGTATAAACAAAACTCTTGTGTTCCCCGTGTGACATAGCTCACAGCACACAGTGGTGATTACTAAAAACATACGTAACATGAATGCCATGTGGGTGACTATCACAAACGTGAGGATTACACAGGCGCATCTGGTGGAATACCACCATAGTTGCAGAAGGAATTGATGAACTCATCCTAGTTGGGTTTCTCTATTCACTTCATCGATACCCAACAGGTATCTCACAAGGAATTTCCTTGTGTGTTGCATGGATTGTGGATTAAAAGAAACAAAATAAGAGCATATCACATAAACTATGTTATTAAGGTGTATTAAGCTATGCAGGAGTCTTTCAAACGAGTAACAATGTTACTAGGGGTTGACAATAAAATACGGTAAGTAACTGACTTCGCCGTAACCACGAACGGCCTGGGCATTAGTTGAGTAAGTATTACTTTCTTCAAAATAACAGCACTAGTATTGGTGTAGGTATAGCATATCTGGTCTATAAATAATCTGAAAACAAATTGTTTGCAACGGAGCTGTCAGAGCTGTGGGCGTCCCAAGCTCATTGTGTCTGTTCTGTAAGCTCATTGGGTCTGTTCTGTAAGCTTACTCGCCCAACCAGTATGTCAGTTCAAGGCTTTCCAAGTTTTACATGCCCTTCTGCTGAGCCCAGAGACGCTGTGGGAGATTGCCGCCAGAAATCGGAATCAACAGCTCGCCGCTCCCGCTGCGCGGGAGCCGCTTCTTTTTGTGGGTGGACCCACCAACTTAAAGAACACTGACCGCCCCTGCCTGCTTGCCGTGACTGCCGTGAGGAAGGACCATCTGAGGAGGCTGCAGGGGTAGCGCGGCAGGGACTCACTATCCCAGGAGTCCCTGCTTGACCACGTGACATCTGGTCAGCGCCCCCCTGAGTGCCCCGCCCACCACTGCCTCGCCTATAACATCAAGCGAGAGCCCGTCTTGCGGGACGCCGGGCGAAGCCCGGGCAAAGGGCGGGCCGTCTGTGGCCGTCCGGGGCCAGCAGGGGCCGGGACGGGCCATCCCCCCTAACATTTTCTGGTAAGCTAGAGGACCTCTGTGTAGAGGGAATACAGTAATACATCTAACTGTGCTAAGCATTTGTACATGTCTACATATTCCCCAATGGCTACCCGTTCAGGTAGATGCTCACGGAGAGGGGGAAATTCTACGCTGGGGACCATGGATAATTTTATTACCCGTGCAGTCTCTGTGGTAGAGAAGGAGATCATTCTAGCAGAACGTAGATTATCACGTGAGTACTTGGCACACAAGCGATCCTCTATGGGGTCTCTTGCGCAGGCCAAATCTCCTTCAAATAACATCATTCTAGTTGAATCAAACACCCCCCATATCCCTAGCGACAAGCAACCATCTGTCGTCGATTTAAGACCGGACAGTGACTTTTTTTAAATTGCATCTGACCCGGCACCTCTAAACAAAACATCAACTAATACTGGAACCAGAAACGTTATAAATGTTGTAGTGCCCGCACCACCGGCCTTGCCTCTAATAACGATACACGACGCCCCCACAGACCATACTCTTCAATCACCCCTTAAGACCACAGGTAGGGTTGCTGTAAAACGTAAAAGATTAGTCACTCCACGCAAAGCCTATAGACTAAAGGCCTTAAAAAGAATTCGTAAAAACTACATGAACGTGGGAGCTCACTGTAAAGCAGTAGTTAACGACCCTACGAATAATGGGATAGAATGCAGTGAATCTCCGGAGCGCAATCAACCAAATGGTTCTGTTGATACCGCTATGGCCATCGATTTAGCTAACAATCCTGAAGAATTACCAGCACCAGAACTGCTGATGGAACGGATTCAGTCCCTCATGACATCCTTATTGTTGCCAGTAACAGAAAAACTGAAAGGGCTATCAGACCGCTTGGAAAAATTCGAACAAACGTCCTTGGATAATTTTTTTGCCCTAAAAACGCTGGTTAAACTTCATCCAAAGATCGGCCACGAAACTGTAAGAATGGAGAAAAGCTCAACAACCCCAAAACTAGCGCAACCACCTCGCCCACCCAGGAACGTTAGGGTAGCAGATTCAAGTAGGACTAATGCCGTATTGGGTGGATTGAGTACGGAGCCCCCGAAAGACTTACCGACCAATGGCGGATCGCAACTGGCTGTCCCCCCAAAGCCAGCACTGCGTAAAACAAAACAATTATCAAATACTACCACTCCTGAAATTTTGGCACCCACAAAATCAACCAAAGGAACGGGACCTACAGTCAACAACAATAACACCAATGTCCGAACATCTGACTGTAGCACAGATTTCCAGGTGCCAAAGAGGGTCCCTAATGCACATCTTCCGCCAGGGTGCCAACCATATGTGGTAGTTCTCACTGGGGTTCCGCCATTGAAACCCAACAAAAGGGAGTCTTACGATGAATTTAAAAAAAAGACCTTATACTGGCTATGGGAAAATAGACCCCTACCCTATACTGTCAATTGCCAAGTTATTCAAGTCCGAAGAGTCAGTTGGGTGGGTACAAGACTAAAGGATATTGAAGGGGATTGCATCTTGGTCAACTTTAAAGATCCCTCTGTAGCTCAACTTGTATATAGCCAACAGCCACGAAGAAACAACCGAGGAATTGGGACCTGTGATCTTAGCTACTTTTACCCAATACAATGGAAGCAAGACAGCAGAGTCACACAACAGCCAGGCTTGATGGCCAATAAATATTTTTTTTCGATCCCCCAACTCCAATTGAAAGAATACCCCTGATAAACTTGGGATCGGACAATAACTGGTCATGGTGGGGTCATTGACAAATAAATGAAGACCATGAATCTAATGGATCGTCTTCCCATACCCTCAGTGTGGACCAGCATGAATCAAGTAAAACATCGAAGACATGTTCTGGGGTAACGACCGCTGGAAATGAAAAGACCAAGCCAACGCAGGCAGGGAAACTGCCCGGAAGAAAAGCAGCTGACCATCAAGGGCCGGATTCAATTGTTGATGGTAGCACTGAGGGTCACGCTTCATCATCATCATTGTCTAACAAAGTACTTCGGGACCAGGTGTCTGAAATAGAAACCACGGAGTTACCTAATGAGGGAGAATCATTGATTACAAGTAACTGCTACCCAGCCAACCAAGATCATTATAAGCCTAACCGAGACCTAAAGATAATGTCATGGAACATCGCAGGGCTGTCTCGAAACCTCTGTGATAGAAATTGGAGCTCCTTTATGGAGGAGCATGACATTATATTTCTGCAGGAAACATGGGCTACTAACATTGTACATAGACTTGGTTATAAAACATTTTTCTGTGGGGCAATTGCATCAGCAAGAGGTAGAACCTCTGGGGGCCTGATAATTTGGATAAGTATATCCCTAGATGTGGTTGTATCGCCCTTGCACTTTGCTTCCAACGATTTACTTGGTGTTAAGTTGGTCACGAGAGATTTGGGTGATGTCCACATGATAAATGTCTACAATAGACCTTCCCCGCATAATAAGGAATCATTGGTTATAGAACAACTTAGCTCTTATCTGTGTAATTTAGAGCCTGATTCTAAAATATTCATAGGCGGGGATTTCAACTGCCAGTTCGAGCCCATAATGGGGCTCGAAAAATTATTTGAAAATGAAGACAGAGCGCTTGACATCCCTCCCCTAGATAATGTAAAGTCTGCAAAATGTACAGTGGCTGCTATGCAAATATATGAACTGACTGTATCCCATGGCTTGAGGGCATGCAATGGTCGACTAGATCCGGATAAACCGGCTAACAATACATTCAGCAGGGGGTTGTCTAAATCCTTGATCGACTTTATGTTGATTTCAACTAATCTCTGGTATTTATTGTTGACCCTTAAGGTCGTGAATAGACCGGAGAGTGATCACTTTCCATTACAATTAGGGCTACTATCTGACCCTTTTTTGGAATACGATAGCAAGATGGAAAGTGAGAGAGGGGTAGCTGAGGTTGTTGTTTCCAACAATAGAAAAGCAATTAAATGGCCTCATATTCTAGCAAAAGAGGAGACGCTCCTGGGAATTTATAACACCTTCTCAGATATCATCCCCTTATATGAAAATCTAAGGTTGGGATCCTATGAGGTCCTGAAAATGCACTACCACCTAGTGGAATCACTAACTCCCCTCCTGAGTAAAAGTTGTACAAATAAAAAAGACAACACAAAGAGGCAATTCGAACTAGAGACGCCATGGTACAATAAACAGTGTCATCTAGCCAAAACTAACGTAATCATTGCCGTGAAATCCAAAGACCAGTTGAGGGTTAGAGAATGTAGAAAAGAATACAAAAGACTTTTGCAAAATGCAAAAAGGGAATGGGATGATTTAATCTGGGAAGATCTCTTGAGTGCCGCTAGGAGGCACGACCAATGCACCTTCTGGAATTTGATAGCTAAAAACAACAAAACAGGCAGCTCTAATAGGGATTTCTTTTTGGATGAAAAGGTCTGGTTTGACCACTTTGTGGTTCTGTATGACCAGGCAGGGTCATCTGTTGAATATAATGATCCTGGTTCTTCTACCCAGCGCACTAACCCTGTGCAATTCAGCATTAAAGAAACTTTGTGTGCGATAAAAGCAATAAAGGCAGGTAAGGCTCCAGGCCCGGACAAATTACCTGGTGATTTATTCACCCATAATATTGATGTATGGTGCTCCTACATAAACTATTTGTGTAATTCAATCTTACTGGGAACCCCGATCCCTGAAACGTGGAAAGGGGCAGAAATAGTAACCATTTTTAAAAAAGGGGATCGCTACGACCCGGGCAATTACAGACCAATTAGTTTAATCGATATTTTACAAAAAATCTTTGCCAGACATATTTTAAATCGGCTTTTAAATTGGATAGATGAATCTGAAATCCTCTCTAAATTCCAAGCAGGTTTCAGATCCAAGACAAGCACTGTGGATCAAGTGTATAGATTTATGTGTATATGCTGGAAATATATTAAGATAAAGAAGAGTAGCATATATGTCGCATTCATGGACTTACGCTCAGCGTTCGATCTTGTTCCCCGCCATTTACTATGGGAATGTTTAAGGAAGATGGGTGTCCCGGATGATTTGTTGGCTAACCTTATAAAACTCCATACTGATAACTTTGCTAAAGTAAGGTGGGGAAGAAATGGTGAACTTACCTGAGCCATTCCAGTGAAAAGGGGGGTAAGGCAAGGGTGTGTATTGGCCCCAACCCTCTTTTCCCTGTTTGTAAATGATATTCCCCACTACCTAGCCCAATGCAACCACGATTCACCTAAACTGTGCAACGAGGCAGTTACAGCATTGTTATTTGCGGATGACACCATCCTAATATCCCAAACACCAAAAGGCTTGCAAAATCTAATAAATAAATTTAACAGCTATTGTGAGATAAAGGGGTTAGAAATCAATTAATCCAAAACTAAGTATATGGCCATTAATCCCCCCAAATCATTTAAGAAGAACCTGGCCCTAAATAATACCAAACTTGACTATGTAGATTCTTTTGATTATCTTGGTATCAGGCTGGATAGCAGAATGTCTTGGACAAACCAATTAGTAAAAAGCAGGTTAACATTAAAACAGAACTCCCTCCCTATTTTAAAGATTCATGGTGGGAGCACATCAAAAGCCATAACCCCTGCGATTGAAGTGTTCAAAGCTAAAGCACAATCTGCCGCCTTGTATGGGGCTGAGATTTGGGGGCCTTACTCAAAAAAATCATTCGATATTGATGAAAATATGTTTTTTAGACGTCTATTAAGACTACCAGTAAGAACGCCTCTAGTGCCGGTCTATCTAGACATCAGTCTAAAACGTACAGATTTTTTATGTTGGTTGAGGCCACTGCTTTATTGGGTGAGATTATGGTCTACTCCGGAACTTGCTGACTATAGAGCAGGATTATTGGAAGTTAGGGAGCTGGATTCTTTTAACTCAATTAAGTGGCTGAGACATGTATCCCATTGGTTTATAAAAATAGGTCTATCACACTTCTGGGAAACACCAGCAATGTCAATCACCTCGCCAAATATTTGTAAAAACCAAGTAAAATCTGCCTACTGGAATTATGTGAACATTAATGTACACAAACATGCTACTGGTACCTTAACGCATAAATTCCTGCAATTTAAGGATCACCCCTCGTTTGAACATTTCATGGACGAAATTGAGCCACCCCTGGCCAAATCTGTTTACCTACAATTTAGATATGGGGTTTTACAGATTAACGCAAATACTTGCCGGTGGGGAGGGGCAAACAAAGACCCATATTGTAAATCATGTGACCTAAAACTGAAAGAAAATGAGGCTCATATCCTCTTTTTCTGCCCGTCATATGTATTACTGCGCAAAAAATGGATTATACCCCTTTGTAAAAACTTGGGCACACGATCATTCAAAGAGGCAGAGCGTATACTTAGATCTTCGAATAGTAGGCTAATAACATTTGGTTTGAGTAGGTATCTCCATGGTGTTTGCATAATTAGAAAGAAACTTGGAATGCTAACGTAGGACAAAACTGTTTTTACTTTCTGGCATTTTAATTATTTATAACTGTATACAATTGTTCTTAATACCTGATTTGGTCTTGTAAGAAACCCGGTTTGCATATCTTTCTATTAACATATGAGCAATGAATCACCTCACAACATTTTTTCTTTGTAAATGATGGTCCTGGACCTTTACCCTATGCACTTTGCACTTATTTGCACTTTGCACATTACGAATGATTGTAATGTTTTATTAATTTTAACAAATTTTAATGATGATTATGTTGTGTGTATTATATGTGTGTTTGGCTTTATGACAAAGTGTTGAATAAAAGCTTTTACAAACAAACATGCACTTGTGCTCCTGGTGGTTTAACCAAAGACAACCTCCCCGCATACAGGATTGGGGGCTTCTCCCCCATGGCCCACACTTCCACTGTGTGTGGGGTATCCATCATCAGTCTTATATTTGTGGTGTGGATCCAGTCATTCGCTACTGTCAAGTGGACAGCCCTATAATATGCTCAAGATCCTAGTTATGTTATGTTAATATAACTTATAAAGCACACGATTACCCGGGGGTGTCTTGGCTCTGAACCTGACCGTAAGCCCTGAAGAAAGGAGGGGGAATAAAATCAATTTAATTTACAAATAACCAGGTTTTCAATTCTTTTCTAAAAGAGGATAAGGAATTGGCAGCTCTTATATTCACCGGGAGCGTATTCCACAGTTTAGCTGTGCCATGGCCTATGCTTCGACCTTCCCATCTCGAGGTTTGAACCCTTGGTACCAACATCAATCTGGCATTAGTAGACCTTTGATATCTGCAGTGGTGGTACCAGGAGAAAAGGATTTTCAGAAATGCAGGTCCTAAATTGTTCAGTGCTTTGTAGGCCAGGCACTGTGCTTTGAAGTTAATACGTTTGGCCACTGGCAACCAATGAAGTTTCCTAGTCCCCCATCAAATGTCGATTGGCATCATTTCCCAAAGGGGATGGCCCTTATTCCATCAGAAGGTTCTCGAAGCTGAAGTCAGGGTCTAAAGATAGCTAGTGGTGTGGCAAAGGGGTATATTTGTAGGATTTTCAAATCTTGAGTAGAATGATAATTTCTTCCCATTATTGACAAGCGTAGCAACATCCATGTCTGTGTGTCTTTGCATGTTCTGTTCAATAAAAAGGTTATGTTTTCTGAGTAGGTTGCATCCTTCCTCACTGTGAGGTTGTTAGAAGTTAGATTTTTGGTTAACAGAAGTATGCACCCTGTCCAAGCAGGAACCACAATCCTAGTCCGGGTAAGTTACAAACACACTCTAAATGAACTTGTGCTCAGCCTCTGGTAGCTTGGCACAGAGCAGTGAGGCTTAACTTACAAGGCAATATGTAAAGTATTTGTGCACCACTTCAAACAGTAAAACAGTGAAATCATCATGCCCAAAGACTCCACACCAAGTTAGACAAATTGCTCTTAATTTAATAAATAAATCTGAAAGAGACACGTTAGTGATAGATTCCTTACCTTGGAATATCCCCAGGCATCAGACAGGATCCGGAAAGTTTTGCTTAGCAGTACCCCTGCGCTTCAGTAGGTGGCGTTCTGCGGCTCCGCTTCCGTCGCTGGCGTCATATTGTAGGGATGACGTCACAGAGACTACTTAGGTGCCACCCATGCGCACTGGCGTCTTTTTCCGCGCCAGTAAGCGCAGATCCGGTTAGAGCACGTACCCTAGAAATTTTTGACTATTCATTTGAGATTTTTGTCTCGTGTTAGTTTCTCTGGTGCGATTAGGGATGCCTGGTTTTAAGCCTTGCTGGACCTGCCATCGCAATATGTTGGTGGCGGACCCTCATGATTTCTGTCTCTACTGCCTGGAGCGCGACAATGACTCCCGGTCCTGTCTGGACAGTAGGGCTATGGCCCCGAAGGAACAAAGAACAAAATGTGAGGGGGGTCTGAGGGGAAACAATGTTTACAGACCAGCTTGCATCCTGTCCCCCAACTTAACAGTTAAACAACACAAAAGGGATGCCAAGGGTCTCTAAGGATACTGTGGGAATACTAAACACTCAATTGTAGTGTATAGAAGAAACAGTCCAAAGGAGAGAAAGAAAGAGTGAAAGTACCCATCAGCCCACCCATTGGCGGAACCTCATCATCTGGGCTTGGAGTTAGAAACTGGTATCCACTAGACAGCTCTTCAGATCTCTTTCGAGGAGTGCTAGTATAGGATCCGCCAGTGAGATGGACAGCCAGCAGGTAGTATTAGTAGGCTGAAGGGAAAAAGGTTGCAGTGCTCAAAAGTGTGAAAAGTAATTGTGGTAATATTAAAAATACCTGTTATGATGACAAAGAACTACTTTATTGGGAGTGACCATCATAACGGCATGATTAAAAGCAGAGTGAGGATAGTATGGAAAAAATTACTATCAGTCATAGATATTAATTGGTCAACATGTTTCAGCTTCAACAGGCTTTCATCAGGACCTATGATATGCACTACTGCAACAGTGATTCAAACACACAATAGGTGGTAATGATGTAGACCTACCAGTAAATTTTTACTCTATGGTAGTCTCATATCATTTTGACAAGAACTCTCCTAAGGAAAAAAGAAAAGAGAAATACACACAAAACAGAAGCAGATGTAAGCATTTTAGAAAACATCAATGTATGTGTAAATCAGTGTACCACAGTTTGGTAAATTTAACTCACCCATAAATGTTATGGAAACGGCCTCACCTCGCTTGGCGCTCGCTCAGGTCAAAGAGGCCATGCTCTAAACATGGGGAGGAAGACATGCAATTTTTTTTTCGCATGTGTAAAAACTCGCCATAAAGTGCGTGCTGAGATGCTTTTGGTGATGCTCTATGTAAGCAGTGACTTGTGGCAAGATAGCAGGGAAAGCACGTGGATGGAGTAAAAAACAAGACGCCTCTACTTTATATGAATTTTAAGCGCTCCGATTTAATGAGAAAATTCTCATGCAACTCTCTTCACGAGTGTGTGTATGTATAGCCTGACTCGTATGGAAGAGAGGGACACATATACAGAGATCTTAAACATGTGTCTGAAGATGTATGTCCCGCATGCTAGAGATGTCAAAAAGTGATACCATGGCTAATGTTGCATGAAATCTGGAGCTCAACGAGGAGAAATGTTGAGCCAGTAAGAAGGGGGTTAGATAGAAGAGCCTGGATTGTGTATCACCAACCTGTCCGTCGTTGCCTCGGTCTGTCATCTGAGCCGAGGGGAAGGTGGTGATCATATCCGTTTGGACGAAATAAGAGGGCCATGTGCGGACCAGAGAGGAGCCGCTTTTTTTGGGTTCATCGGACGTGTTCGGTGATGATTGGTTCAATATAAGAACCGGAAACACAAGGGCAAACGCTTCCGCCACGTCTATTGGGGGTGGAACGGTAGCGGACCAGATTGAAAAACGCATGACAGGTATACTTCTTATTGATTGGTCCTTTTGTAGAGACCGGAAACCGGATGCCGATCTGTGTGCCTAGGGCCGTACCTAACTGCGGACATAGGGGTTTGAAGTTTGAAAAACGAAACCTGTGTCAATTTTTGATGTGAAAGAAAGGTACAAGCTTAACGCTTCTAAGATGGTTTGTGCACCTAAAGTCAGGCGTCATCCTGAAGTTTGAGGTGGACGTTTTGAAAGTACTAACCATAAACAAATTTGTTTTAGCCGATCAGAGTTTAGTAAAGCGTGAGATACTTAATTCTCACGAATGGCTACCGGGTTTTGAGGTGTGTGTTAGAGTTCATAGATCTGCACTTAGGCGTCTACCAAGAGACCAGATTTTATATGTGTGGAGTGGTATCAAAGCTGGATCTATGATATTTCGTCGTTCAGCCCCTCAGTGTCGCATTTAAGTTTGAAAATCCATTTCTGTTCTTTGACGAACAGAAAGTAGGAGATGTCGCTGACATGTGCGGGTATGAACGGCTGTTCAAGTGCTAAGCATTCCATGTCTTCAACAGAGTGTTTCATCGTAAGGAAGTGGTTTGTCATCCGGGTTGCTTGTTTATTGCGCCTGATGGTGCTTTTGTGTTCTTTTATTCTTAGTTTGACCTTTCTGGTCGTCATGCCTATATAGCGAAGGGCACAGGGGCAAGTGATTTGATAAATAACCTTCTCGCTATTGCAATTCGTATGCCGTTTTAGCACCCATGGGCGTGATGTGTCGATATTCACTGATATCGTTTTTTTGGTTTGTGGGCATACAGAACAATTCCCACAGGGGTGGTGACCTTGCACAGGGGGAAGATTCCACAGTGTCATTGTCGATTCATTTGAGATAGAACGTGGTCTCGTACGTACTAGTTCATCTCTCAGGTTCGAACTTCTCTTGAAGGAAAAAAGTGGCATTGGAATGTTATCACCCGCAGTGTTCAGTATACGCCAATTGTGCCGGATGATTTTTTGGACCGATGATGAGGCCGTGCTGAAAGTGGTGACAAAAGTTAGTCTCTCAAGAGGAGGTTTATCCACAGGGATTGTTAATAAGGCTTCACGGTGATTGTTAGAGGCCCTTTTGTATGATTTTTTGATCAACGCACTCGGATAGAGTCGTTGTTTCAGCTTGGTGGAAAGAACGCCGGCTTGTTCTTGGAAGTCGGATTTCTCAGAACAATTTCTTCGAACCCTGAGAAATTGTCCGAAAGGCAAGTTCTCTCTAAGGGAACGTGGGTGAGGTGTGTTACTGCTACAACGCATCTTTTACAATGTAATGCTGTTACAACGCAGCTATTACATCGCAAATACCATTACAATGCATGCCATTACAACGCATGGCATTACATAGCAGATGCTATTACAACGCATACCATTACATCGTAAGTATTGGTAAGTATTTAATTTTTTTTTAATTTTATTTAATATTTTATAATTGATTTAATTATTATTAATTATAAAAAAATATTTTTTTCGTTTTTAAATATTATAAATTAAATATATTAATTTAAGTATTTTTTAAAATAAGTATGAGTATAGGAGTATATGTTTTGGGGTACTGATGTATATGTTTTGGGGTGTTTTAGGTTTTAGGGCAGTGTTTGGGTTTTGGGGTACAGGGGTGTTTTTAGGTTTTAGGGCAGTGTTTGGGTTTTGGGGTACAGGGGTGTTTTTAGGTTTTAGGGCAGTGTTTGGGTTTTGGGGTACAGGGGTGTTTTTAGGTTTTAGGGCAGGGTTTGGGTTTTGGGGTACAGGGGTGTTTTTAGGTTTTAGGGCAGGGTTTGGGTTTTGGGGTACAGGGGTGTTTTTAGGTTTTAGGGCAGGGTTTGGGTTTTGGGGTACAGGGGTGTTTTTAGGTTTTAGGGCAGGGTTTGGGTTTTGGGGTACAGGGGTGTTTTTAGGTTTTAGGGCAGGGTTTGGGTTTTGGGGTACAGGGGTGTTTTTAGGTTTTAGGGCAGGGTTTGGGTTTTGGGGTACAGGGGTGTTTTTAGGTTTTAGGGCAGGGTTTGGGTTTTGGGGTACAGGGGTGTTTTTAGGTTTTAGGGCAGGGTTTGGGTTTTGGGGTACAGGGGTGTTTTTAGGTTTTAGGGCAGGGTTTGGGTTTTGGGGTACAGGGGTGTTTTAAGGTTTTAGGGCAGGGTTTGGGTTTTGGGGTACAGGGGTGTTTTTAGGTTTTAGGGCAGGGTTTGGGTTTTGGGGTACAGGGGTGTTTTTAGGTTTTAGGGCAGGGTTTGGGTTTTGGGGTACAGGGGTGTTTTTAGGTTTTAGGGCAGGGTTTGGGTTTTGGGGTACAGGGGTGTTTTTAGGTTTTAGGGCAGGGTTTGGGTTTTGGGGTACAGGGGTGTTTTTAGGTTTTAGGGCTGGGTTTGTTTTTTGGGGTACAGGGGTATTACGACTTTATATAAATTAAATTAATTAAATTAATTTTATTTAATTTAATTACATTAATTACTATATTTACAATTATTAATTTAATTGTATTAATAAACGGTTATAATTAAATTATATTATTTAAAAATGTTTAATTAAATTCTTTTAATTATATTAAATATAATTATATTATGTATTATTTATAATTTAATTAAATTATAATTATATTTATTGTAATTAATTACATTATATTATTTACTATTTATAAATTTTTTATATTTCATTAATTATATTATTTTAAATATATTAAATTAATATCAATTTTAATATTAATTAAATTACTATAATTAAATTAATTACTGTTTTAAAAATGTTATATTATTTTTATTATTTTAAATTAATTTTATTAACTTTATTACATTTTTTAAAAAAAAGATATACTTACCTATACTTACGATGTAATGCCATGCGTTGTAAAAGTATCTGCTATGTAATGCCATGCGTTGTAATGGCATGCATTGTAATGGTTTTTGCGTTGTAAAAATCGCGTTGTAACGGAACGCGTTGTAATACATCGCGTTGTACTGACACCAATCCCGTGGGTGATGACTGTCGAACCTGAGCAAAGACTTTCTGGACATTGGCTTCCGGTACAGATTACTTGTTAAGTGACCTTCCCTGGGAATGATCAGTAGATCCAGGAATGGGAGTTCTGTTTTACTATATTCCACTGTGAATCTTAAATAGTGGTTCTGATTGTTAAGCCAATTTTGGAAAGCAAGTACAGACTGACTGTTTCCACGCCACACTACCAGGACGTCATCAATATACCTCTTCCACAACACCGTTTGATGGTAATACAGGTTGTTGTGGTTGAGTACATGCTGAGTTTCAAAAAGATGGACGCTATGACCGAGAACTTTTTTCAATTCGAAGACTCGATTTATCTCCAGATATAGGGGACTTCTATGGGCAGTAAATTTGCGCTGAGCTTGGCGAATCTATACGTCCATCTTTTTGAAACTCAGCATGTCCTGGTAGTGTGGCGTGGCGACAGTCAGTCTGTACTTGCTTTCCAAAATTGGCTTAAGAATCAGAACCACTATTTAAGATTCACAGTGGAATATAGTAAAACAGAACTCCCATTCCTAGATCTACTGATCATTCCCAGGGAAGGTCACTTAACAAGTAATCTGTACCGGAAGCCAATGTCCAGAAACTCTTTGCTCAGGTTCGACAGTCATCATCCACGTTCCCTTAGAGAGAACTTGCCTTTCGGACAATTTCTCAGGGTTCGAAGAAATTGTTCTGAGAAATCCGACTTCCAAGAACAAGCCCGCGTTCTTTCCACCAAGCTGAAACAACGACTCTATCCGAGTGCGTTGATCAAAAAATCATACAAAAGGGCCTCTAACAATTACTGTGAAGCCTTATTAACAATCCCTGTGGATAAACCGCCTCTTGAGAGACTAACGTTTGTCACCACTTTCAGCACGGCCTCATCATCGGTCCAAAAAATCATCCGGCACAATTGTCGTATACTGAACACTGCAGGTGATAACAGTCCAATGCCACTTTTTCCTTCAAGAGAAGTTCGAACCTGAGAGATGAACTAGTACATACGAGACCACCTTCTATCTAAAATGAATCGACAATGACACTGTGGAATCTTCCCCCTGTGCAAGGTCACCACCCCTGTGGGAATTGTTCTGTATGCCCACAAACCAAAAAAACGCTATCAGTGAATATCGTCACATCACGCCCATGGATGCTAAAACGGCATACGAATTGCAATAGCGAGAAGGTTATTTATCAAATCACTTGCCCCTGTGCCCTTCGCTATATAGGCATGACGACCAGAAAGGTCAAACTAAGAATACAAGAACACAAAAGCACCATCAGGCGCAATAAACAAGCAACCCGGATGACAAACCACTTCCTTACGATGAAACACTCTGTTGAAGACATGGAATGGTTAGTACTTGAACAGCCGTTCATACCCGCACATGTCAGCGACATCTCCCATTTTCTGTTCGTCAAAGACAGAAATGGATTTTCAAACTTAAATGCGACACTGAGGGGCTGAACGACGAAATATCATGGATCCAGCTTTGATACCACTCCACACATATAAAATCTGGTCTCTTGGTAGACACCTAAGTGCAGATCTATGAACTCTAACACACACCTCAAAACCCGGTATCCATTCGTGAGAATTAAGTATCTCACGCTTTACTAAACTCTGACCGGCTAAAACAAATTTGTTTATGGTTAGCACTTTCAAAACGTCCACCTCAAACTTCAGGATGATGCCTGACTTTAGGTGCACAAACCATCTTAGAAGCGTTAAGCTTGTACCTTTCTTTCACATCAAAAATTGACACAGGTTTTGTTTTTCAAACTTCAAACCCCTATGTCCGCAGTTACGTACGGCCCTAGGCACACAGATCGGCATCCGGTTTCCGGTCTCTACAAAAGGACCAATCAATAAGAAGTATACCTGTCATGCGCTTTTCAATCTGGTCCGCTACCGTTCCACCCCCAATAGACGTGGCGGAAGCGTTTGCCCATGTGTTTCCGGTTCTCATATTGAACCAATCATCACCGAACACGTCCGATGAACCCCAAAAAAGCAGCTTCTCTCTGGTCCGCACATGGCCATCTTATTTCGTCCAAACGGATATGATCACCACCTTCCCCTCGGCTCAGATGACAGACCGAGGCAACGACGGACAGGTTGGTGATACACAATCCAGGCTCTTCTATCTAACCCCCTTCTTACTGGCTCAACATTTCTCCTCGTTGAGCTCCAGATTTCATGCAACATTAGCCATGGTATCACTTTTTGACATCTTTAGCATGCGAGACATGCATCTTCAGACACATGTTTAAGATCTCTGTATATGTGTCCCTCTCTTCCATACGAGTCAGACTATACATACACACACTCGTGAAGAGAGTTGCATGAGAATTTTCTCATTAAATCGGAGCGCTTAAAATTCATATAAACTAGGGGCGCCTTGTTTTTGACTCCATCCACGCGCTTTCCCTGCTATCTTGCCACAAGTCACTGCCTACATAGAGCATCACCAAAAGCATCTCATCACGCACTTTATGGCGAGTTTTTACACATGCAAAAAAAAACTTTAATGTCTTCCTTCCCATGTTTAGAGCGTGGCCTCTTTGGCCTGAGCGAGCGCCAGGCGAGGTGAGGCCGTTTCCATAACATTTATGGGTGAGTTAAATTTACCAAACTGTGGTACACTGATTTACACATACATTGATGTTTTCTAAAATGCTTACATCTGCTTCTGTTTTGTGTGTATTTCTCTTTTCTTTTTTCCTTAGGAGAGTTCTTGTCAAAATGATATGAGACTACCATAGAGTAAAAATTTACCGGTAGGTCTACATCATTACCACCTATTGTGTGTTTGAATCACTGTTGAGTAGTGCATATCATAGGTCCTGATGAAAGCCAGTTGAGGCTGATACATGTTGACCAATTAATATCTATGACTGATAGTAATTTTTTCCATACTATCCTCACTCTGCTTTTAATCATGCCGTTATGATGGTCACTCCTAATAAAGTAGTTCTTTGTCATCATAACAGGTATTTTTAATATTACCACAATTACTTTTCACACTTTTGAGCCCTGCAACCTTTTTCCCTTCAGCCTACTAATACTACCTGCTGGCTGTCCATCTCACTGGCGGATCCTATACTAGCACTCCTCGAAAGAGATCTGAAGAGGTGTCTAGTGGATACCAGTTTCTAACTCCAAGCCCAGATGATGAGGTTCCGCCAACGGGTGGGCTGATGGGTACTTTCACTCTTTCTTTCTCTCCTTTGGACTGTTTCTTCTATACACTACAATTGAGTGTTTAGTATTCCCACAGTATCCTTAGAGACCCTTGGCATCCCTTTTGTGTTGTTTAACTATGGCCCGAAGGCCCTGAGGGAACGGTGCCGGAAGTTGTTTGAAGTTTGCCACTCGTCCCGCGCTGTTCCAGATCCAGGGATCGTTCCCGGGACATCTCGCGGAGTCGTCACCACCACTCCTCTTCCCCTTCGGATTTGGGTAAGAAACATCACAAAAAGAAGTCGTAGAAGCTTTTATTCTCTCCGACGTCTCCCTGTCGGTCCCTGGATGCAGACAAGGGGGACAGGGGCTCCGACCCTACGACTCCTTTGGAGCCTGGGAGTCCCTCGGCCTACCCACCTTACCCGGGTCCGTCGGCGACTCCCGCGCAGATGCAAGAATTCCTTGCTGCTATGGGCTGCCTTTTTAGGCCTCGGGCTACTGCCGGTGCGTCTTCGGATCCTGTGTCCGGATCCTGCTGGTCCGGGGCTGTTCCAGCCCCGGTGCCGCCAGCGGATCCCGCCTTGGCGCCACAGGATCCTGCGCCCCTGGCTCTGGCCTCTGCACCAAGAGGTTCCACCTCTGCCCCGGTTCCCGGAGGGTTTTGTTCCTGCCTGGAATCTGAATTGGGAGCCGACGCCAGCTCAGCCCCGGCTGGCGCCATTTATTCCTTCACCGGTTCCTGCCCCGCCGTCGAGGCCTGTGCTTTCGGGGCAGGATGACGAGGATGACTGGGAAGGGTTTGAGGACCCGCTTGCTCGTCAGTGTGATTCTGAGCAGGATTGGGTGGATGACTTGGAGGAGGCTGGGGGCCTCGATGTCTCCTCGTTTCCGGGGCTTGCCTCTCCCCCGCCCACCATGGAGGAAGGCGCCTCGTATACGGTGGTGCTTCGTCGGGCTGCTGAGGTCCTTATCCTCCCCCCGGTGACCCTGAAGACAAACCTCCTCACTGAGGTGCTCCAGCTGGCGTCCACTTCTTGGGAGCTGCTGCTGCCCTTTAATGATGCCCTCACCGAAGTCTTGTTGGGCACTTGGTCACGGCCCGCCACGGGACCCCTGTGGATAAGAACGTCGCCAGGCGCCAGGTGACCCTGCCTTTCTGACCACTTAGCCTTCACCCGAAAGTCTGGTCATTCAGGCTTCTACTTCTCAGAGTGCCTTTCCCACGGCTCCGTCGGATAAGGACTCTAAGAGATTAGAGCAGGTTGGCAAGCGGTTGTTCTCTTCGGCCACTTAGGACTGCGGTCAGTGAACACTGCATGCCTTCTGGGCCGATATTCCCACGCGGTGTGGAATTCTGTAGCTGAGGTGTTGCCTCGGTGCCCGAAGGAGGTCCAGACTGTGCTGTCTCAGGCTGTAGCTGAGGATAAGGACGCAGCTAGATTTGCCATTTGTTGTGGCTTGGACTCTGCAGACTCCCTTGGTACGGCAATTTCCACTACCGTGGCGCTTCGGCGCCACGCCTGGCTGAGGTCAACTGGGTTCTCCCTGGACGTTCAGAGCTCGCTCATGGACATGCCTTTTGACAGCACTCGCTGTTTGGTGATAAGGCTGACACGGCGCTGGAGCGTTTTAAGGACTCTCGAGCTACGGCCAAGTCCTTGTGCCTTTCCACCCCGCGACCGGCCACGTCCACTTTTCATTCCATTTGTGGCCATGGCAGAGGCACCCCAGGTCATTGGCAGAGCCAGACGCAGCGGGCCCGTGGGCTCAGCCGCCACAGCTGTGGCTCCGGGTGCCAGCGTCCTGTTCAGTCCACCTGCGACGTCTACCTTGAATCCTTCCTAGTCTGAGCTGCGGGTCGCATCCCACGCCAGTGGGTGGCAGGATTCGCCAACTGAAAGTCGTAGCCCTCTTGGCCAAGGGGGCCATTGATCGCGTTCCTGGGCCAGAAGTAGGACTTGGTTGTTATTCCCACTACTTTCTGTTCCCCAAGAAGGACAAAGGGGGTTTGCGCCCCATTTTGGACCTCAGGGACGTCAATCGCTTCCTCCGGAAGAAGAAGTTCAAAATGTTAACCTTGGCTCAGGTCTTGGCTACCCTCGACCCTGGAGACTGGATGGTAGCGTTGGACAGGCAGGATGCGTATTTTCACATCCCTGTCCTGCCGGCCCGCCGGCGTTACCTGCGGTTCACGGTAGGCTAGGAGCTTTTCAGTTTGCTGTGCTCCCCTTTGGCCTTACCAGTGCTCCTCGGGTGTTCATGAAAGTGATGGCGGTGGTCACAGCACATCTGCGCAGGTCAGGGGTGTCAGTCTTCCCTTACATCGACGACTGGTTGTTAAAGGTGGGCTTGCCCCAGGCAGTCGTCACCCACCTTCAGACTATGGCCCACCTCCTGTACTTGCTGGGGTTTTCCATCAATGTATCAAAGTTGCACCTGAGTCCCTCTCAGAAGCTCCCCTTCATTGGAGCGATTCTGGATTCAACGCAGTTTCAGGTTTATCCTCCTGAGCAGCGAGTCCGGGATATTCAAGCTATGATTCCGATCTATCAGCCTCTATCCCGAGTTTCAGTCAGGAGGACCCTCCGGCTCCTGGGCCTGCTGGTATAACATGCCAGATGGCATATGCGGGCTCTGCAGTGGGACCTGAAGTTCCAGTGGGCACAGCATCGGAGCAGCCTGTCCGATCATGTCTAGATCTCGGAGGGCATTGCACGACAATTGCAGTGGTGGCTCCCGAATCGCGATTGGGTCAATGGCAGATCCCTTTCCCAACCGGAGCACACAGTGGTGACGGACGCGTCCCTCCTGGGATGGGTAGGCTACTTGGGAGAGGCGGAGATCAAAGGCCTCTGGTCGAGTCACGGCTCCATATGAAACTTTTGGATCTTCAGGTGATCCGACTTGCACTGAAAGCATTCCTTCCCTCAGTCCGGGGAAGTGTAGTGCAGGTGTTCACGGACAACACCACCGCCATGTGGTATTGCAACAAATGGCGGGTGGGGTCGTGGACCCTATGTCAGGAGGCTCTGTGCCTCTGGACATGGCTGGAACATCAAGGCATTACGTTGGTGGTTCAACACCTGGCAGGTTCTCTGAACGCCAGGGCCGACAAACTCAGCCGCCGGTGCATGATGGATCACGACGGGCGTCTGAACTCGGATGTGGCGCAAGGTCTCTTTCAGCAGTGGGGGGAGCCTTGGTTACATCTATTCGCCACCGAAGAGAACGCGCAATGTCATCGGTTCTGCGCGTAGGAATATCCAAGGCGGCACTCGCTCGGCGCCGCTTTTCATCGCAAGAGGAGTTGCAGTCTGTTGTACGCCTTTCCGCCTACACCACTTCTGCCCAGAGTGCTGAAGAAGATCAGGCGCGACCGGGCCCAAGTCATTCTTGTGGCTCCGGATTGGGCACGAAGGTTCTGGTATCCCGAGCTACTCAATATGGCAATCGATCCCCCGCTCCGACAGCCTCTTCGAGAGGATCTTCTGTCGCAGCAGCAGGGGACGGTCTTTCACCTGAACCTGTTCAGGCTCCACCTCCATGCGTGGAGATTGAGCGGCGACAGTTGACAGCTTTCGATCTTCCTTCCGAATTATGTGATGTCATTCTGGCAGTCAAATGCAAAAACAACAATTGATGGATGGAATGTTGCACAATGGCAAAACATTCACCCCCAGTCACAAATGGTTTAATCCATCGTTATTTTGCTCAACATACCACCCCAGTTCAGACATGGCTATATGCAAATCTGTCTTGACCTTGTACCTCATGGGAACAGTCCAGCCTGAACTGCCAAGCCATTTCTTCCCTGGACCGGAATCAAGCATCCTAGGACCGGTTTCTGGCTATCAGCCTTCATCAGCCAGGATAGCTTGATTCCAGTGGCATGGAGAGCACAGGACTCACGTCTGAGCATACCCGTCCCACTCGGGGTGACAAATGCAAAAACAACAATTGATGGACGGAATGTTGCACAATGGAAAAACATTCACCCCCAGTCACAGATATGGGTTTAATCCATCGTTATTGTGCTCACCACACCACCCCAGTTCAGACATGGCCATATGCAAATCAGTTTCGACCCTGTGCCTCATGGGAACATTCCAGCCCGAACTGCCAAGCCATGTCCTCCCTGGACCGGAGTCAAGCATCCTACGACCGGTTTCTGGCTATCAGCCTTCATCAGCCAGGATAGCTTGATTCCAGTGGCATGGAGAGCACGGGACTCACATCTGTTATGTATTGTCTATTGTCTATTAATCTACCAGACAATTGAAAATAGAGGGATGTGACCATTGATTTCATATATTTGTTTTGTGTAGGATGAACGAAAAAACATTGTGGAAAACAAGAAAAAGAGACAAAAATATTGGTGTCTTGATAAAGATGGTATTATAATTTGGAAACCGTTGGAACGCGTCAACGCTGTTGGGAACACAATTCAAGGATATGACACAATCTAGTTGATTATTTATTGGATCAAAACAACAACTGTGTTGTCCCAGAGCTCCTTTGGATGTGTATCGGTATTAGATAAGGGTTACGTCTAACAGTTGTTTTGTCTCTTCTTATGCTGGTCATAATTGGAAACTGTTCTTTTACAAAAAATACAGTTTTTAAATATATTGGTAGTAGTTGTAGGAAGGAGGAATTGAGTTTTTACGATGGTATAAGTGTATAATGTAATGTGATTTTAACTGTTTTGTAAAATGGAATGAAAATACCAATGTTTTTTTAATAAAATGTATTGATCATACTTTCAATGTAAGATTCAGTATTTTAAGTGCTTGTTTGACTATTGTGTTTGAACCAATTTGGGTCATGGGAATTGTTTCTTGTCTTTCTTCTAAACCTCCTTTCCTTTCTGTCCATTTGGACAAGGTGGTTTTAAGGACCCGTCCTTCTTTCTTGCCAAAGGTTGTTACGCCCTTTCACATCGGGCAGACCATCACTTTGCCCACCTTCTTTCCGCATCCCTCGAAAGAGGAAGAGAGTCTCCACCGTCTGGACCCAAAACGTGCGCTCTCGTTCTATCTGCAGCGCACACAATAGTTCTGCGTGGATGACCAGCTCTTTGTTGGCTACGTGGACGCCAAAAAAGGTTGGGTCGTGCACAAACGGACTATCTCTCAATGGGTCGTTCTCTGCAACAAGGCCTGTCACTCATTGGCTAAGATGGAGCCTCCTGTGGGTCTGCATGCCCATTCCACCAGGGCGACAGCAGCCACTATTGCTTTGGGACGTGGCAATCCCTTGCAGGACATTTGTCAGGCAGCTACGTGGGCCTCGCTGCACACGTTTACCAAGCATTACTGTGTTAACAGTTAAGTCCGGAGAGACTGCTTCTTAGGCCGTTCTGTTCTCCGTGACTTTCTGGTGTAATCCTGTTTGCAGTCCCACCACCGAAGTTGGTATTGCTGGGGTATCTATTCTAAGGTAAGGAATCATTCACTAACATGTCTCTTTCAGATGCACAAGTTACTACTTGTGTAACAATATATCTGTAAGAGACATTAGTTAGTGATAGACTTCCATCCTCCCCGTTCTGTGAACCGATTACTAGGGTTAAGGTCATCCCTTTTAGGGCCCTAGTTTCAATGCACCAGTGGTCAGTATCTTGTATGGCTCTGCGTTCCTGGCGTGGAAATTCGTGTACAGAACTGACGTCCGCACGCATGGGTGGCACCTAAGTAGTCTCCGTGACGTCATCTCAGCGCATACGACGCCAGCGACGGACGCGGAGCCGCAGGACGCCACCTACTGAAGCGCAGGTGTACTGCTAAGCAAAACTTTCCGGATCCAGTCTGACGCCTGGGGATATTCTAAGGTAAGGAATCTATCACTAACTAATGTCTCTTACAGATATATTGTTACAAAAGTAGTAACTTGTGCAACAAGATCAAAACGGCATAAATCCAATTAGTGGAACTTGAGATATGGATTTGTAAGGAATAACCTGTAAAATTGCGCTTAGAAGCAATAAGCGCCTATTTGGTATATCTAGTCGTGCTGGACCGGGACATAGTCAAACGTTCAGGCCGACCACATTGGAGAGCGGGCCAACTACAGGGTCCAGGCTTGGTCCCCAAAGAAAGTACCTTGTTGCGTTGACAATGGCTTTCGTTGTCGCCTCAGGCATGCCCGAAGGGAGACACAAGAAATGGGCAAATTGGTGTTTCAGGCATTTATTAAAGCAAATGGATTCTAATGTAAAATAGGTGTGCTGCCCTGCGCTGCAATGATTAGTAAAAGGAAACAAAGCATTGTAAGCAGCATTACAAAAATGGTGAAAAAGATGAATAATTCAACCATTATGATTATTGCATTGATTATATGAAAACATATAATTTTATTTCTACCTAACACTACTTATCCTAGAGAGAATAGGGTGAATGCAGTTCTGCCAGAAACCTTGGAGTGATGTAATTTCCCATTTATATGTGTGTTTGTTTCATCTACAAGCCAGTCTGGTGTAGAACAGACCGCCATCCCTTACAGGAGAGTAATGAGATTCAGCTGGGCTGGAATTCAGGCATAGGGCAACCACGACAAACAATGGAAATGCTCCTCTGTCAAACAAAGGCTTAGGGTAGTTTATATAATGAAAACTGGACCCATTTGCACTGTACTTGAGTTCAGATCCGGCTGTCATTGTTGAGTCTACCAATTCAGAGCTGTGTCCGAACATACATAAATATGCAAGGACAGTTTGCGCAGTGTACTTGGCCTTGGACAAAATGTTCAAAGGTACCATAATGGGCTTCCGAAAAAAAGTATTTGTAATTAAAACACTTTCTGAGTACATTATTGCCTGCAAACAAAATGTGCTAAAGTTCATCGTCTAAAAGGATGTCAACTTTAAATGTGAAAACGGGAGCGTTTGTGCACAGGCCCTATGAACCTCACGACACACACTCATTGTCTATAAGGGGACTTAAAAGCTTCAAACTAAATAAAAAAACATATCCACTATTCATAATTCAGATATTTATATAATGGAACCTAACATTTTTAAAAGCTATCCCTTTAATAACAAAGCGTAAAGAAAGCCAAATTGCATTAAAGGCAAATTTAAATATACACAATTAATATCTGTATACAAAAATAAAGTTTTGCAATAAAAAAGATGCCAAATTAAACATTCTCGAAACTCCAAGAATGTTTTAAATGTTCTGAGAGTCAGTAGAAACCATGTTGTTTCCAGTTTCTGTAGACAATGTTTTCGTTGGTGCCACAATCGCAAGTTCCAAAGAAAAAGCGTGTTTGTGTCCAACGCAATCGGCAGATGCTGAAGGTGTGACAGCCAGTAATGCATTTGCAGAGGATGAGCCAGGGCCCGAAAATCCAAGAGCTGAGGCATCCAAAGAAGCTCATCATATGCATTTTTTGGCAACTGCAATAGCATAGAACATCTCTGAAATGGTTTTTTAATGGACCCATCAGCAGTTGCATATTCTTAAGTTGTACTGGTTGCATTTCAAGGCATATATCTAAGGTACAGTCGAATGTACAGAGCAAACAGAGT
This sequence comes from Lissotriton vulgaris, assembly GCF_964263255.1. Classification (NCBI taxonomy): domain Eukaryota; kingdom Metazoa; phylum Chordata; class Amphibia; order Caudata; family Salamandridae; genus Lissotriton; species Lissotriton vulgaris. Next base: position 624,971,040 of record NC_141696.1, on the reverse strand, counting down.
AACACAGGCTGAACACAATTTAACCACAAAGGTTGAAAGGACATGGATCAGTTGTCATTCAGTTCCTGAAGTAAGGGTGAGCCAAAGTATTGTATCATGCGATCATGACACATCAGCACATGTGGTAATGCTGTTCCATTTAGCCGTTTGGTGGAACATTCATTATGGAGCAACAAAAATAGAAACAGGATCCTGACAACCAGAAATAGATTGAGTGGTATGCCTCCAAAGACTCTGGAAATCAGGGAGTGATTGAAAGATTGACTCACTGCAGACCGTCTGAAAAGTACTAACCAACTCAGATCCAATCACTTTGAAAATATTTACTATTCTCGCAGTATTTGAAGCATTAAATATGTGGTGCGCCAGTTTTTCAGAGTGTTGTGGGAGGTTAGTGCATAGCAGCAATTGTATTTCAAAAGACCTTGCAACTTGAAGATCAAACGTCTCTCTTGTAGATGTCAAAGAAACTTCCTTCTGAAACAATAAGGCTTTCAGTCTGCTCAGACTATCAAATATTCACAATAAAAATTGAAAGCCAAAACGTCACTCCTCTAATTGTATGAGTCAGTGGAAAAAGCACATTTATACAACAGGTCATGACCCTGGAAACCATCTCCATATAGGGTACTCTCAGACTCATCCTACAGCAACCTTAGTCATTCGACAGCATATAACTTCCATTGGAAAGTATTCTGAATACCAGACTAATTACAGTAGCTGGGGAACCCTTCAGATAGCAAGCTAACGAATGGGCGAAAGTGTTCTCGCAGTCTGTACCACTAAGTAAAAACATCACTTTACCCATTCCTACCCCTGTAATCCAAAGGTAGCATCCTTGTCTCATGTGCAAAGATCTACCCTAACGATTCACATCTGCCTACCTGAAAGAGTTTTAAACAGTACATAAAGTGAGATATTGAAATAGGCAGAGAAATAAATCCATCAGTTAAGCAATTGGCTGATGATGTTTCCGCCACAGTAAATGGCAATTTGTTCTAAATGTTCTATGGTTACCATTGTGTATGTTGCGTCTTTCTCTGCCATGATTTTCTGCCACGTTTTAAATTATGTGGCACAAGTAAATTGGTAGCGTTTAAGGGCTCACAGGGCATGTGGCCACTCTTCAGAGTCTCTAATGTCCAGCTTAATAGCAAGATAGATCTAAGCTGACTTTGTCCGTGTTGTAGGCGGGACATGTCACTATGTATGATGTCAGTAGCTGTCAACACAATGCTTTTCAAAGAATGAATTCTAGTGGCTAAAGTAGTCATACTATTGTAAACTACTGCTAAAGCCTTTTCTAAATTTCCTCTGTCAACTTCACGTATCAACTCAGCAGCTTTCTGCTGTGAAACCTTCCAAAGCTCATAGTACATGGTATACAAAAAGTGTCTATGACGTCGCTTTCTGGGACCTAATAAAAATCTTGTAAATCCATGTCATCAGAAAGGAGGGACAAGTGTTTTGTCACCACATCGAATGTGGGATGTTGAAACCATTGAAGGCATTTTCCCACTCTATATGTTGTGACAACTCCTGAGTGTTGTCTGCACATAACATGGGTCTGGGCTGTTTATTCTAATACCCTTTGTGTTGTTCAAAAAACATGCAGGACAACCATTAGTATCTAATGGCCACACTAGACACCACTCTGGACTGGAATGTGAAGAATTGCATGTACCATTCTGAAGCATACTGCGGAGGTGTTCCTCTGTATAATTTTTAATTGTTGCCAATTTTCACAACTTCCAAATGTGGGTATCTTAGCCAAGCCTAGGCAGGATGTTTGGTGTACAGTTTTGTTCAGAATTTTTTTTTGTTTTGGTATTAGACACATTCTAAACAAATCCTCATTGTCTTGAACTTGGCAATCTTTTGATCCCCAAACAGATTTTAAATCAACGTTGTCTTTCCTAAAGCTTTACCCTTGCATTGACAACTGGGGAATAAAGGAGGCCAAATAAACAAATTTTGTTTAGGTCCGCACATTTTTCTTTGCCCCGGAAGGGAGTAGTTTATAATAATAAGACACTAGGTCTACAGGGTTATTGATAATTTAATACGGCATACTAGCTCTGTATAAATAATTTTGTGCATAGTGATGGTAACAAGACATTTTATCATAATTGGATGTACCGCTATATATATCCTCACTTTCAAATAAAGTATAATGCTCTAGCTCAGAAATCAAAGACCTGACAATATTAATATCCCAATCATCAGAGATGCTGCCAGGAATAATCGCATCCTAAATGAGAACTTGAATACATGCGGTATTTGTAAAGTCTCTGTAGGACCACCCAATCCGTTAACTGAGAACAAAAAGGGAGCTATGTAACTCTGAGCTGGGTTTGGCTCTAAGGGAGAACCATTGAGTGTTTAGCAAGTCCCTCTGCAACTTAGCCCCTACCAAGGACTATCCGAATATGTTGGGGATGGAGAGGGGATGGCTCCTGAAACAAGAGAGTTAGGTTGCCGCATTGTTCTTGGTCCTTGGCTATATTGGCTTAATGCTGTGACATCTGAGATCTAATGTGATTTCAGGCCCCCTTGTTGTTTGTCTTGAGAGCTCTGTTCTGTTGCCGACACTCTCATCGGAATCTGGTGCTGTTGGTCTCTCTATATTACGCCATCTCAATCTGTATCTAACTTATCTGGGCCTCCTGTTGGGCCTTGCCGCTTCTATGTTGGATTCGCCCCTTGCGAGAGGGGGATTTGGGCCTCCTCATCTTTGCTCTCTTCTCCGTCCACTCCCAAGATTGCTGAGGTGTGTAGAAGAAGGAGCAATTCTGAAAGTTCACCTTCAAACAAGCCAGGTACCCTAGCATATATTGGAGCTCTAAAGCCTGTTGCTTTTGCTTTACCTCCTCAAAGGATTTGCACATTTTTTAAAATATGTTTTATGAAATCTAGAAGGATTGTTGTCTGTGATTCGAATTCAACTTTTTTGGCTCTGCTGGCAAAAGTTAAAATGTTGTCCACATGTTTATAGTTCAGAAGTGTCCAGATGGTGGCTTCTGCACCATCTCTAATATCCTCGTTACTTCTATTAGGGCACTGAGTTTTTCCTTCATTTTTACGATCGATTCTTCTGCCACTGTAACCCTGGTCTCAGTTGCACAGAATGTCTCAAAAGCCCTTCGTAAGCCGTGGCAACGCTGCAATATATCCAATTCCACCTGTCTGATCTTAGTTTCCAGGATGGGTCTTCAGGATTGTATGGCTTGTAGTATAAGGTATGTGGAGTGTGCATCTTTGGACAATGCGGCTGTGAGATCAATCCATCTGCCTGCCCGACCTGGATCCTATCAGCCGCTGTTGACACGGTCTGCCACCGAACTCTAAAGACACGCCTCCAAGAAGCCGGAATCCAAGAGAAGGCCCTCGACTGGACCACGTCCTTCCTCTCTGGCAGAACCCAGAGCTGAACTCGGACAAGATGGAGGTGCTCATCCTTGGAACCACCCCTTCAGCCTGGGACGACTCCTGGTGGCCGACTACACTGGGAACAGCACCAACACTCACCGACCACGCATGCAACCTAGGATTCGTCCTCGACTCCTCCTACTCCATGTCGAAGCAGGTCTGCGCCGTCTCCTCCTCCTGCTACAACACCCTCCGCATGCTCCGCTGGTTCTACATGTGGATCCCGACAGAAACCAGAAGGACGGTGACACAGGCACTCGTCAGCAGCAGGCTGGACTACGGCAGACAAACACCTGCGTCGACTGCAACGCATCCAGAACGCCTCCGCCCGACTGATCTTCAACATCCCCCTCCGCAGCTACATCACCCCCTACCTGAGAGAACTACACTGGCTCCCCGTCAACAAGAGGATCACCTTCAAGCTCCTCACCCACGCGCACAAAGCTCTCCACGACGCCGGACCAGCCTACCTGATCAGCAGACTCAGCTTCTACACCCCCACCCGCCAGCTCCGCTCGGCTAGCCTCACCTTCTCCGCTGTCCCCCGCATCCAGCGAACGACCTCCGGAGGCAGATCCTTCTCCTACCTCGCCGCCGAGACCTGGAACATCCTCCCCACTCACCTACGGCAGACCCAAGACCTATTTACTTTCAGAAGACTCCTCAAGACCTGGCTCTTCGAGCAGTAGCGGCACCCCCCCCACCCCTCAGCACCTTGAGACCCTCACAGGTAGGTAGTGCGCTCTACAAGTATTCTGATTGATTGATTGACTGGACGTGACGTCAGAGAGAAGGTGAAGCTGGTGGCTTTGCCTAGGTGCTTTGTCGGGGGGCTATCTTTCCCCATGTTGAATTATGACCTAATTATGATTATCAGCAGACAATGGTGTCACCTCATAGGTGAACCTTGAAGGACTTCCTCAAAAGATAGTTCTGTCTTGTGGATGTCATCAGATCTCTTTTCCCTACACAACTCCAAGAGCAGCTTACACTGGGGACTTAAAAGATTACTGCATCTGTGGGCACCACAAGCAGTCCTGTGCCGAAGCGCAGGATAGGCCTCCATCAAGGGATGCTATTTTTTCATGTTTTTGCGCCTTATTTTAATATCGCCAGTATTAATCACTGGCCTTGACATGGATGCTGGACAGGTCAAATGTGTTAGTCGTCCCACACAGTCAATACGGCAGCCCTGCCTCATCTCCATGTATTGTGTTCCTGAGGATAAAGTTCCAGGGGCCCAGGTGCAGTCAGGACCCTCCATTGTAATTGTATTGTAATTGTATTTATATAGCACTTACTACCCCTGATAAGGCATCAATTCATTTTTGGCGATTAGCACTCTACTCCGGAACCCATAAAGGATGAGTGTTGAATAAGAATAGTGAAATATGAAAGTAATTTGAGTTGTGGATATGTTAGTCAGTTATTTGGATTGAGAAGGTTAGTGAAGGGCAAAGGTTTGCATTTGTATAGCACTTGTTACCCTTGATGGGGATTTTAAGCACTTTTTTAGCGAGTAGCATGCTACTCAGGAATCCATAAAGGATTAGTGCTGAATTAGTATAGTGAAATATGAAAGTAATTTGAGTGGTGGATAGGTTATTCAGTTATTTGGATTCAGAAGGATAGTGGAAAGAATAGAAGAGGGAAAAACGTTTGAATTTATATAGCGCTTGTTATCCCTGATGGGGTGTCGAAGCGCTTCTTCGGCGAGTACCACGCTACTCCAGAACCCATAAAGGATTAGGGCCCGATTCCGATGCCGGCAGGAAGGGCTCTGACGAGGGTCAGCCCTCCTGCCCGCATCATTCACTGCGGTTCGGATTCCTTTCCGACCGAGCAATTCCGATGGGCTAGGCTGGAAAGGAATCCGACTCGGTCTTCTGGATGGCCATCGGAAACCCTTCATTCCCATTGTTAAGTATAGGATTGCTACCGAACAGGGTTCGTTGCATCCTACTTGCAGGTCTGGAACAGATGACAAGAGGTCGTGCGGTTCCAGTTCCTGACCGACATCGAACGGACTCTGGTCCGTCCGACATCAGAATCAGCCCCTTAGTGGTGAATTAGTATAATGAAATATGAAAGTAATTTGAGTGGCGGATATTAGTCAGTTATTTGGATTGAGAAGGTTAACGGAGGGATAGAAGAGGGAAAAGGTTTGCATTTATATAGCGCTTGTTACTCCTGATGGGGTGTTGAAGTGCTTTTTTGGTGAGTTGCACGCTACTCCGGAACCCATAAAGGATTAGTGTTGAATTAGTATAGTGAAATTTGAAAGTAATTTGAGTAGTGGATATGTTAGTCAATTATTTGGATTGAGAAGGTTAGCAGATGGCAAAGGTGTGCATTTATAGAGCACTTGTTACACTTGTTGGGTTTTTGAAGCACTTTTTTGGCGATTAATGTTTAATTAGTACAGTGAAATATAAAAGTAATTTGAGTGGTGGATATTTTATTCAGTTATGTGGATAGAAAAGGATAGCGGAGGGATAGAAGAGGGAAAAAGGTCTGTATATATATATATATATATATATATATATATATATATATATATATATATATATATATATATATATATATATATATATATATATATATATATATATATATATATATATATATATATATATATATATATATATATATATATATATAGCGCTTGTTATCCCTGATGGGGTGTTGAAGCGCATTTTTGGCGAGTAGCACACTACTCCGGAACCCATAAAGGATTAGTGGTGAATTAGTGTAGTGAAATATAAATGTAATTTTTTTTTTTTTTTATTGAGACCAAACATTTAGACAGTTCCAATTTACAATTTAAACAGCAGAATTGGTTATACAAAATTCATACCAAATGAAACAAACAATAAATTGTCAAATTAGGCAAAATGATAGCACAAATACATTCTTATCAATTAAGACTGAGGAAAACACATTGGAAACAAATGAAAAAGATACTAGTGCTAAAATACAGTCCGAACAACGCTTTTTTCTTATCCAATCCATTCGGCCACAGGCGCTCAGATTCGGGTCGCAAGTTGCCGCCGTCTCCCCCCTTTACAAGAAAATGCAGAAAATTCTAAACGATGTATGGCTAACAATCTTGCCCGCCACTGTACAAATGTGGGGGCTTCCGAAGAAAGCCACTGAGAAGTAATACATAGGTGAACCTGTGACATCGCAATAAATATGAGAGCTGATTCATTAAAGGTGTTGCCACCTACTAATATATTACCTGCCTCAACCCCAAATATCACAAGTGCCGGTGTTATTATACATCAAATCTTAAGTGTAGCATTAATAAAGTGCTCAATATAATCTAGAAAGCCACGTAGCGATAGGCAGGAATAAAACATATGTGTTGCATCGGCTGCCAGCAACCCGCATCGAGCGCCATGAAACTGCTGGTGAACGTGCGCTGTACAAATACTTTTAACGCAACATGTATTTTCTTTTGTGGCCCCCCATTTTCCAATCTTAGCAGGCGTATAGTATAAGTCCAGCATAGACATATAGCTTTGGGTTTTAAGCGAGCCAGATACTATAACCTGATTAGCTAGTTCTATCTCAGAAGTTAAATCAATACCTACCATACCTAATTTCACTTCCCACTTGGCGTTTTGAACAGTCAAGTCATCCGGAAGTGTTGATAAAATATATTGGTACAGATTGCCTATTCTACTTCTCTTTTTTGTCAACTCAATAACAGGCACTTTATCCAAAATGCAAGGATTTATCTTCAAGTATTTTTGGATAAAACTTTGAATTTGTAAGTACTTAAAGAAGTCACGTGAAGATAACTGAAATTTATCCCTTATTTCACTATATGTTAGGACAGCAGCATCCTCGGCCATGTCACCCAACCCATAGATACCTTTGTTTTGCCATCTGTACATAACGTGATCCCGAAAGATGCTGGGAAATATTCGAATAGCTTTAAAAGGCGTATATAAGTTCATATTTGGAATAGTTAATTTCCTCCTAATCATTCGCCAAATAGTATATGCTGCTAACAAAACCTTAAAGCGGGTTCTCTTATAGTAGCTAGGTTCAAGGACTTCAAGTAGAATACCTTTTGCAGCTGAACCGAGCCCAATCTCATAGATAGTTGGAGTGTTACATATGGGTATGCTCACTTTAACTCCACATAACAGCACTCCCATTACCTGCAGCATTGCAGCCCAATATAACAGAGCTAGATTTGGAACCGCCCAGCCCCCTCGATCTCTGGGAAGACACATCGACTTAGCTGCTCTACGTGAGCGCCTATACCCCCACAAAAATCTATAGTTAAGTCTATCTGCCTTTACCAAGCTTGTTTGAGAAAACAAAAGAGGAAGGGTCCTAAACAGATATAAAAACTTAGGTAGAATTAGCATTTTAATAACACCGCATCGTCCATATAAGGATAGATACAGGCTATCTAGTCTTTCCAGTTTTTTATTGGCTTCATCTATAACCGGTAGGATGTTTAAATCCGGTATACTATCTACTACAGAGGTTATACGCACCCCTAAATACATGGCATCAGGAACCATTGGGGCATCTGAAATGGCCATACCAGGTGTCTGAACCACCTGCTTCTTTGAAACATTGAGCTTGTAGCCTGACACTGCCCCAAAATGCCCTGCCAATTGCTTAAGTTCACTAAAAGCAGACGAGACTTCAGATGTTATAACCACTATATCATCTGCATACGCTAGCAGCTTATAAGACATATTGCTGATTATAGGTTTTATACGCTGATTAGCCATAATCTTAGAGAGGAAGAGGGTCTATGTAAAGGTCAAACAACAGGGGAGAGCAAGGTCACCCCGGTCGCGTGCCCCTAGTGATAGAAAAAGGACGAGTCTGCTGGCCGGAGATACGAAGGTGTGCTCTTGGGGAAATATACATCGCACAGATTGCCTGTATAAATTCTTTTGGAAATCTTTTCCACTTCAGGACAGCCCACATGAACCCCCAGGAGACCCTGTCGAACGCCTTCTCGGCGTCCAACAGGATCAACCCGAGAGGTGAGTTCGTGACTTGAGCCCAATCTAATAAAGCTATGGAGCGTCTAACATGGTCAGCAGTATCTCGGCCAGGTATACATCCATGCTGAAACACAGAGACCAGAGGGGTAATCACCTGTGCAAGTCGACTGGCCATTATTTTTGAGTATATTTTAGAATCACTATTGATTAGAGAAATAGGCTGAAATGATGATGGTAATAACTCAGGTTTGTCTTTTTTTTTTTAAATAAAAGTATGGTTGTATTTTGCCATGATTCAGGTACTATAGCCCTCTGGGCTGCTCTTAATACCTCCAAGAAGACCTGGCCAATTTCAGGTAGAAACACCTTATAAAACTCCAATGGCACTGCATCTGGTCCACAGGCCTTGCCATTAGCCAAAGATTTTACTGCAGTCTCGACCTCCTCCCATTGAATGGGGGTGGCCAAATGCTCAGCCTGTTCAGGAGAGATAATGTCAGTATCAAGATCTGCTAAAAAAGTTTCGGCAGCTCTCTCGGTGTTGAGACGAGTGGTATCTTCACTGTATAAAGAGGAATAAAATCTTAAGAAGACTTTGTTGACCTTTTCCTGTGTTTCATGAACTACTCCATGTTCATCTTGAATTTTCACCTCCTGACTCTGAATGCTCCGCTGACGGAGTCTCTTAGCCAGAACCCTGCCAGAATTCTCCCCAAACTCAAACATTTCTGTACGATATTGTAAAAACTTTAACGCAAGATCCTGCCCAAAAGGCTCCAACCACACAGCCCTGAGAATCGCTACCTTTTGTAAGCAGGGAGCTATATCATTACCATCCTTGATATTTAAAGTCAGTGCTATTTCTGCATCCCGAAGTTCTCTAACACCATTACGCATCCCTTCTTGTTCTAATTTCCACCTGTAAGAAGAGAAACTTTTAGTCTCACCCCGTAGCCCAGCTTTCATTGTGTCCCAGACCACTTGATCTGTAGCAGATCCTCTGTTAATATTCAGAAATCGGACTACCCATTTTTAATATGTGAGCGATACTCCTCATCAAATAAGAGTTTCTTATCAAAGGTCCAATCTCGAGGTGGTTTTCCAACTCGTGGCCAAGGATATTCAGCGATCAGTGGATTATGGTCTGAGAGAAGTCGTGGTAAACAAAAAATAGTGCTAACAGATGCCACCTGTTTAGACAAAAAAACAAAATCTAGCCTGATGTTTTTGTTATGAGGAATGGAATAAAACGTAGAGCCATCTTCTGTTCTCTTATGCAGATACCATAAGTCTGTAAGACCATGCTCCTGAAGAAGAGCCTGAAGGGCTTTAAAGACTTTTGTAAAATCCACATCGCTTGGCATATTAATGTTCATATCTCCACAAAAGAGTAGTGGACTAGGCCATGCTGCCAGCTCAACATCTAGATATTCAAACACATCAGGGTCATCTAAATTCGATCCATACACGTTGCAGATTGTTAACAATTTCCCACCAATGCACAATTCCACTATAGCCCACCTACCCATTTTATCGGCCAGTATCCTTTTACATTTACCCAGGCCGACCCTTGCATATATAGCGACCCCTCTAATCATAGATGTCTGTTTAGAGCAGGCTAATATCTCAAACCCAGGAAGCTTCAAGCATTCCCGCTTCCCCCATGGAATATGTGTCTCCTGTATACAAAGTATATCTACATGCATGAAGTCAACAATTTTACGAAAAAGAGCCCGCTTTTTAGCGTCATTGAGACCGATAGCTATTTTAAATGTAATTTGAGTGGTGGATATGTTATTCAATAATTTGGAGAGAAAAGGATATCGGAGGGATAGAAGAGAGCGATCCGTCAAGTGGTCTATGCAGATTTTTGAATTTTTTAACATCACTACAGCCCGAACCGCTGAACGCAATTAAACCAAATTTAGCAGAAAGCTAGATTTTGGTACGGAAAGCAGGCTTTTTCTGATTTGTTGTACATCTGTTCACCAGTTTCAGAGATATTTAAGTTAAAAGAATATATCAGCGAGACCAAAATCCTACTGACACCTGCTGAAATTTGATTGGCTGCCAACACTTCAACCAGGAAGTGTTGGCAGCCATCTTGGGACTCGATTGAACCGAGTCCCACAAAAAATATAAAAAGAAAAAAGAAACGGAGGCAGGGTAGAAACACCCTGAACCCCTAGGCCTCTTGGGTAGGGAATGGGGTCTCACTGGACCAGAAAACTAATTTCTTTTGATATTTTTGTTGTGATCCATGGATCCCGACGAAAATGGGTGGAAAAAAACAAAGCAAGGACTCTTGCGCTTTGTTCATTATTGGCCCCCGGGAGTGCCAGGGGCATGAGGGTAATGAAGGAGGGGGGCTCATGGGGCCCCCCCTCCTAGGCTTAAGAAAAGTCCTGAGGACCTTCACCTCTTATGGCCACTGAACAATCGAATTGCAGGCCCCCGCTCCCCCGCAGACCGGCTTATCCCCTAAAAAGTAAATGAAAATTAGGAGCGGGCGGGCGTGCCGTGCAAATTCCCTGGGGACCACCACCTCCCAATAGCAATATTGATACAAATGCGGGGGTGCCCAGCCCCTTTGCAGCCCCGTAGACGCCACCACTGTGGGGCACTTAACAATCAAAATGTGCAAGGCCCCCTCAGCCCCCCCCCCCCCCCCCCCCGCAGCCCCAGGGACTGCCACCTCTTTGTGGCAGTGAATGTAAATTAGGGGTGTGGGAGCTGTGCGGCTGCCACAGGGACCGGCACCTTACTGGGGCACTATAGTATACAAATGCTGGAGGCTGCCCAAGCCTCTAGCCCTGGGGACCACCCCCAAACCGGGTTAGTAATTGTAAATTGGGGACTGGGGAGCTGTGCACATATATTATTTAAAAAACAATGCAGGGGAAGCTCTGTAACCTTCTCCGCAGCCCCGGGTACCGCAGCCTCCCAGGGGCACATACAGAATAATTAAAGGGGTCCTTTGCAGACCCCCAGGGACCACCACCTTCCCGGGGCTACTTAAAAGAAAAGAGGGGGCCGCGTGGCCCCCTCATGGAGGCGTGGATAGCCCTGGGGATTGGCACCCCCAGGGCAAGTCTAGCAGTGTCCTGGGGTGCCCGCCCGGGACATTCCAGTTTGCTATGGCTTACCCAAGCCACAGCGAACATTGCTCTGCTTCGAGTAAGCAAGAGCAGAAAATGCTCTTGCTTACTCGAAGCAGAGCAGAATTGCTTTTGAACAGTGGGAGATACATGTTAGCAGCTCTCTCTTTTCAAAAGCAATGCTGGCTCCCGCAGATAGCTAGCAGGGATCACGGAGCGTTGAGCCTCCCCTTGGGGTCCCTGAAGTGAGAAAATGGTTGCTCTGGGTGGGACCAGGGCAACCAGTATTGTGGCGAAGCCCCGGGGCCAAAATCAGCCAGGGAGGGGGCCAAGGGGGCCCCCATCCCTTGTTTCATAAACAAAAAATGTATTGAAAAAATAAAAGGTAGGTCCCAGGTGATGGGTTCCCCGCAGTCAAAATCGGCCCTGGGAAGGGCGGGAGGGGGGGCACGTTGCACCTTTCTTTAATTTAAAAAAGATTTTAAAAAGAGAAAAACCGGGCCCTGGGGATGGGGTCCTCAAAGCTGTAATCTGCGTGGGAGGTGGGCCAGGCGGGCCAGGCGGCCCCCCTCCCTTGTTTTGTAAACAAAAAATGTAATTAAAAAAATAAGTCAGGTCCCAGGGGATTGGATCCCCCGGGGCCAAATATGGCCAGGAGGGGGGGGGGCACACAGCCCCCTTTCTTTATGATAAAAAAAGTTCATTCTACCGGCATGAAGCCGGAGCCTCCCCCTTTCTCCACCACTCTGCAATAGCACCTCCTGGTGTGCTTTTGGTTGGGGGATAAAGACCTCCTGTGACCTCCAGTAAATCCCACACAGCCAGATTCCTGAGAGGTTATCGGAGGTCACGCCTCCTTTCTCCACCACTCTGCAAACACGCATCTCTGCACACTGCTGGTGGGGGGATGACGTCCCCTTGCCTCCTGAAAGACTCAGGGCTTTGGACTAACCCACATGTTGGGAATCAGGAGGACATGTTTTGAGTAGAAGATATGTGCATCCACAAAAAAAGAGTTTCCCTCCACGCAGCTGTGATAATTTTGTTTATTTATCCAGCTGCCTAGGCTTGAATTTTCAGGGGCATCCACATGCCAATGTATTGCTATTAAAGTGTCTTAGATAACTACATAATTGATGGTGTTTTCTCTAGCAGCAGCACAGATGGTAGGAAGCAATCATTAACATACATGGATTTTTAGGTCAGGCTTGACAGTGCATTTATAAGCCTGACCAATTAGCATTGCCTATGCTTGTTAATATACTTTATTAAAATCCATATTGGCCATCTATGCAAGCATTTGTGAACAAATATCACACAATGGTTTTTGAAAAAGTGTAACAATACATTACAATTTATTCATTTGACGGACGTGGATTTAGTTTTGATTTATAGCCTCAGATTCCAAGTTGTAGCTATGGCACTGGCCAATACTTTTTTTTTATTTTTTTAAATTTTTTGTCCTCATTTGCCATGACCTCCATCCACTACGAGAAGCCAGCCACCATACGTGTCCACCTTGAGGGGCATAAGAGACTTTCATCTCTCATGTCCCAGCTTAGGCACGATTTAATAATAGATTGTCGGGAGACCAAATCTCGAGTATATCAAGGTGGGAGCGGAGAGGTGAGGGCGTAGCCCTTATTGCTCCAGCCAACGGGGTTCAACCTGACGGACTTGGGTATTGTTCAAGTGGGGGCCACTTCCCAAAGTCCCTAGAGCATACTCTGCATAATCATAGGACCCGGGGGGAAAAGAAAAAAACGACCCGTAAATCCTATCTCTAATTGAATAACAAATCCCAAAAGGACAGATTCCTTTTACTACACACTCTGGTCAGATCTAACTTGGAAATTTCATACAACGACATTAGCCAGGCTGCGTGCAGTGGAGCGTTGGAGTCCACCCAATGTTTGCATATTTGTCTTCTTGCCAGAATAATGGAATAAAAAAGGAAGTTCTTTGCCTGACCGGTTACACTTTCCTCCAATCCAAAAATTATTAAGGAGAGCGTGATATTCAAAGGTTTATTTAGGATTGACTCCAGGGTAGCCTTTACTTCTTCTCAAAACCGACTAATAGCGGGGCAGCCCCTGAACATATGAATATCCGAAGCTGCTTCCAGACCACACTTATTGCATTTCTTATCTCGTCCATAAATCCTCGCACTGAAGGGACAATTCCTTCCCCCATAACTCATCTGGTAAGGTTAATTCCCCATCCACCTCCTCCACTATATTCCAATACCAGAATGCCACCTCCTTACCCCCCCCTCGCCTTTCGACCAGTTGTTGTTCCAAATAGCTATGTTTCCCGAGTTGGGGACCCCTCCTACTTACTGCTCGGGCCCAGCTATCCATCTGTATAAATTTAAACCTGGATAACACCGGCCCAACCCTGTCCCTTAAGACCACCTAGTCCTTTACCCTTCCGTCAACCAATAGCTCTCCCCATCTGGTTATCCCAGCATCTTTTAACGGGATTGCCAGGCTGTCCTGCATGCATAGTGGCTGCCCTGGAGAGTCCCATACCGGGCCAAAGTTAGAGTAATAGTGTAACCAGATTTTCTTTTTCATCTGCGCCCAATTTATTATGGCCGACTGCAAAGTCTTCAATCTTACTTTCTTGAAGTATTTCATATCTCCAAATTTAAATAGAAATCCGTCCAATGTAATATCCATTCCCGTTAGTATAGCCCTGTACATAATCCTCAAGGATGAACTTACTGGAGTTTTAAGCAGCATCCTTGAATAAGTCAAATGAAATGCCCAAGCAATGCCAGCCCTCCCTTCTCCCTCCTCCTTGTTAACTTTTTCCAGGCAAGCCTGGCAGTTTTATAATTCCATAGGAATGAATTTATCTCGCGCTGACTTTTTTCCAATTTTTTACCATTAAACGACAAGGGGATGGTATTAAAAATAAAGGTAAACTTTGGAAGGATGGACATTTTGACTAGGTTTATTCTCCCAAGAATGGATAGTGGAAGAAACGTCCAAGCTTTCAACAGTTTCCTACCCTCACTGGCAACCCGGTCCAGATTGGTCTGTGCCAAAATAGCTACATCTTAAGTTATTCCTATTCCCAAGTATCTCATAGATGATACCACTTTTAATTGGGAATCATTGACATTCCAGCTCATAATCTCAGTTTTACTGGCATTAATATCGTATCCAGAAATTCGACCAAGCTCCTCTGCCTTCTTTATTACAGTTGGAAAAGCTCTATCCGGATCAGATGTGTAGATCAAAATGTCATCCGCATAGAGCGCTATCTGCTTCTCCCACTCTCCGAATACAAAAGGAGGTATGTCAGCTTTCTCTCTCAACCCTTGAGCAAACACCTCGATGTACAAGTTAAATAGGAGAGGGGAAAGCAGACAGCCCTGTCTGGTGCCTCTGGTTATTTCTATCGGGTCTGTCAGGACTCCATTGACCAATAATCTAGCCCTTGGGGCCCTGTACAATGTCTCAATGGCCCTACAGAACACCGCTCCCAACCCAAACTTCCTCATCACCTCCACCAGATAGGGCCAACTGACCCTATCAAATGCTTTGGTGGCGTCCAACGTTAGGGTGGTCAATGGGAGTGAGAAGGTGGTCGCGATATCTATCGCTCCAACCAGGTCTCGGGTGTGGTCTGCCAACTGGCGCCCCCTTATGAAGCCCCTTTGGTCCGGGTGAATTATTGAACCGATTAACCCCCCCAATCTGTCTGCCAGAATAGATGTAAAGATCTTGTAGTCATTGTTTAAGAGGGAAATCGGTCTATAGGACCCACATTCTAACAGACTTTTTCCTGGCTTAGGAATAAGGACGATCGCTGCATCGTTCCAGGAGTCTGGTGGGTTCTCCCCGCTCTGAAGAATACTATTAAAAAGCGCTGTCAATACTGGAACTATAACAGAGCTTAGTACCCGATAAAGTTTTCCAGGTAACCCATCCGGGCCAGCCGCTTTCCCCCTCTTCAAGCGTCCTATCGCTTTCTCCACCTCTTCCTCTGAGATCACCCTCTCTAGTTGAGTCCTCTGCGGTATTGACAGGGCAGGTAAGGCGATATTATCTAGCCACCTATCCCTGTCCTCCGGATCATTCCTGACCTCTTCCTTATATATATTTTGGAAAAATTCTTGAAAAGCTGTCCCAATTTCCCGATCCGAAGTTCTAGTGACATTCTCCCCTTCTCGTTTGATTCCTCTAATGTAGTTTTTCGTCTGATCTGCCTTTACTTTCCATGCCAATACCTTCCCAGCAGCCTCTCCAAATTCAAAGTTGGAGATTTTACTTGCCTCCCATCTTTTGGTCAGCCGTTCCTGTAAAATAGTTTCAAGCTGATGTTTCAAATTGGTCCGCTTTTCTTCCTCCCTTGCTGATGCCATCGTGGTGCCCGACTTTTGATCTATTTTGGCCAGCTCCTGTTCAATATTTTTAATGGTCTCCTGATACACTCTCCTTCTGTACGTGGCTCTGTTAGTAATACAGCCCCTCACATAAGCCTTCATAGTATCCCATACTATGTTAATATCTGTAGAATCCAAATTTGTTTCCAAAAAAAACTTTGCCTCTGTTAATAGGTAGCTAGTTTCCTCCTCCTCAATAGAATCGTCCGATCAAACGACCAAGAGGAATCTTTTTTATGTTTAGCTACTTGAAGGTCAAAGACAATTGCCGAATGGTCCGACATATGCGAGGGAAGGTAGACCAACCCCTTTATCATGTCTTTTAATGAATAGCTAAAAAAAGCATAGTCAATCCTTGACTTGTGTTTATATTTATAATTTTGGAAAGAGACTCCCAATTTGCTTCCTGCCCCTTCCCTCCATACATCCGCCAGACCAAGATGTTTCATTATATCCAGCAAAGCTTGCCTTGTTTTCGAAGTTACTGATTCTTTTGATTTAAAGGACTTATCTAGCAGCGGGTTGAGAACTATATTAAAATCTCCAACCCAGATAACGGGATCCTGTAAAAGTATAAGATGATTCTGAATAATATTCAAATAGGTTGGATCGTCTTGGTTCGGTCCATAGTATCCCACAAGAGTGAATGTCATACTTTCCACTACTATTCTCGCAATGATCCATCCCCCTCTGAGATCCTCCTTATACTCCAGAACTTGAACTTTAGCTGATTTTTTGAAGATTATGAGGATCCCTCTTATATTTGCGGTTTGATCTGTGCATATAAACTTTTCTACCCCTTTCTGTTTTTTTAACATATCCCTTACCTCCTCTTTAAGTAAATGTGTCTCCTGAATGACAATGGCTTGCGCTGATGAGTCTCTCAAATATTGTAACATCTTATATCTCCTACTCCTCACTCGCAGGCCATTGACATTCCAGGATAAAAATGTTATGGAGGTCATCTAAGTTTTACTTTCCCCCCCTGTTTTTAGGCTCTGCCATAGGGATCTCATTACTAAGAGCTGAAATGACCCGCTTACTTGATGGGAAGTACCTCTAAAAAGAACTGCACAATTAACCTTTACAAGGTCTGACTCCTGAGGAATTTTAACGTTTTTTCCCTCCCCCCCCCCTTTGCTCCCCCTGCTCCCTCCCCACCCCTGGAACCCCCCCCCCCTACTTACACTAGCCAGGTGGTTGGCCAGTTTTACGTCTCCCCCCGTCCCTCCTACCCCGCTGTGCTACCATGTTTCCTAAATTTAAATAATAATAGATGCCGACTTGATCCCTCATCTTACTCAAATAACCAAAAGCTAAAGAGGAATATTAAAGCTAACTCCCCTGCTGATACACTCCTGTACCAATTTATACAACTGATATAGTGCTGTGTACAAAGAAAAATAATTTCTTTCTCACCCGTATTTTTTTTCTTTCGTTTTTTTTTACAATTATCCCTCCACCCTTGTTTGCACCATTATGTTTATTTATTTATTTATATTATTATTATTATTATTTTTCCCCCTATTATCCGCTTATCCGATTATAGGTATTGTGATTCTGATTCCCTACCTCCAGGTGGAGTTTTACTTACATTCTGTTATCCTAATGTATTATCCTAATAGAGAGAAAAATAGAGAGAAAAACCTACAACTAACTTATCCGTTTTAGCTCCCCCCTCTTGGGGAAAACATGGCGGCCGCGGGCTAGCGCGGCACGCACGTCTCTCCCGTCTCTCAGCTCCGCGGCACCTGATCTCGCGGTGAGCCGACAGAGACCTCATTGAAGGCAGTGGATCTCAGCTGACTATCGGCGGACTATTGGCGGACTACCACGGACGTTCACGGATACGTGGGAAAGGAATGTAACCCCCCGTAAAAAAAAAAGGGACAGAGGAGCGAGGAGCGAAGGCACCTGGCGGATTTGTGCGGATTTTGTTGGATTTGGTTGATTTTGTTGGATTTGGTTGATTCTTACTCCCCACTGAATCAGAAGCCAGAGTGGGGGCAGGAGCC
Source organism: Lissotriton vulgaris (assembly GCF_964263255.1). NCBI lineage: Eukaryota > Metazoa > Chordata > Amphibia > Caudata > Salamandridae > Lissotriton > Lissotriton vulgaris. Next base: position 624,953,120 of record NC_141696.1, on the reverse strand, counting down.
GATGTGTCGGGCTCTGTGTGAGAAACCCCACCCCCGCCTGGATACCAAAGTGGAGAGAGGCAGCCGTGGAGCTCAGGCCAGGGCGTAGGGCAGCGGCGCGTGGACTCCTCTACTCAGGTTGGATGGGGGGAAGGAGAGGAGGGGGGAAGGCTGCACGGTGGACGGTCAGGCAGCTGCGGAGAACCGCACGGTGGCTGTACTGGACAGTGGGAGTGGAAAGAAGCACTACAGTATAGAAGAGGGAGAAGAAGCAGGGGGGAACCTAAGGAGGGAGGTACCGCCACAGAGCTGTATTCAAAGGCACCAACACCCACTGATACATTTCCTAAAGACACACCACAGAAAGGCAAGGGAAAGAGAGAGGGGAGAGGGAAGGGCGCAAAAAACATAAAAGCCTGTAACAAAATCAGAAAACCCGGAGGGAAAGGAGAGGTAGAGGAGCAGCCGAACATTGGTGGGGGGGGTAGGGAGAGGACTGAAGCAGGCTGGGTCTCAGATGGCTCAGAGGGCGGAAGGAAGGAAGGAGGAAGATATGTGAGTAAGGAGGGTGGAAAGAAAAGGGGTAAGAATAAGAGTGCACAAAACAGTGCAGTGCGGGTCACCCCATCACTCCGCTCCTTCTTCAAAGTGCTCCCCCAGGTCCTGGCAATTAGCAAGGGAAACCCTACTACCCATACAGACTTGGAGAATATGGAGGAAGTTCAAGTAAATCTGTCTAACACAAGAGGTAGTTTAAATGGAGGGGGAATAAATAGCAAGTCTTGTACCCCTGCGCTACCTTCGTTCCCACAAGCTTCAGCCCTTGTTGTCTCTGCCTCTTCCCCTCCTCACCTTCTCGCCTCCCCCCCCCACCTCTCTTGCCTCCGCCCCTACTGCTATCATCATTTCTGCTCAACCTCAGGCTCAGGCTCAGGATAAGGAGACCGCAAACACTACAAGGGATATTGAAATGGAGAATGGGGCAAATGGGGAGGCGGAGCCAAATAGTCCCCTTAAAGCTATCTTGAGCGCTATGTCAGCAATGAGGGAGGAGATTAGGAGCGATTTTGCTGTCTCTAAAGCAAATCAAAACGATATAAGAGCCGCATGTGAGACTCTAGAAAAAAAGTGGATGGATTATTTGAGAGAACGGAGAGTCTGGAGGGGGCAGTGGGGGTCCTTAGAGGCGAATTTGGAGGAGGCTAAATCCAGGATACAAATTCTACGGAGGGAAGGTGAAGCTATGAAGGAGAGGGTTGAGTCTTTGGAGAATTTCTCTCGAAGGAACAACCTTCGGATTTTGAAAGTCCCGGAGGGAAAAGTAGGAGATGACTTAAAAGCATTTGTGGTAGCTCTATTGAAAGACTCTCTAAAGCTGGAGGAAACAGCTGAACTACTTGAGAGGGATATCCAGCGGATTCACAGAGACCCCTTCCGCCTCAATCCCGGCAGAGTTAAACCACGCAAAATTCTGGTACATTTCCAGACTTACACACTGAAAGAGAAGATCCTGAATCTTGCACTAAAGGCCAAGACACTTAAGGGTACCGATTACATGTGTGAGGTCAGGTCAGATCTTTCGAAGGTCACACTAGATCAACAATGGGAGTTGGGGCAGAGAATGGAAAAGCTTAGAGCAGCTGGGGCCACGGTTCAGATGCGATTCCCCGCTTTTCTGCGGATAATGTACAATAATAAGATGTACAACATCCGATCCCCCTTGGAGGTGGATGAACTCTTGGGGAAAATGGAGGATAGTTCAAGAGGGGGGCACTGGCCAATACTTGTGTAAAATCATGACAGCTCAGGTTACTTTCTCCCCACTTAGAGCTTAAGATCTAGGCTTGCACTGTTGTGCTTCTACTTAGTAAGTAGATGTTAAGTGCAATAAGAAGATCTATTAATAGGAATATCTTTGTAGATGGTCAATTTGCCCCTGAATGAAACATAATTAAGAGAGATCCCTGAAATTGTGCTAAGCTGTTATACACATTGCACTTTATAAAACCTATTGGGGTAAAATGAGTTGTTTCTTACTGGTTAAGCTGATACCATTCTTTTTAAAATGTTTTAAACTCAAGTGAGATTTTGGGTTGTGAATTGTATTGAGTCACTGCTGGAGAAGTTCTAATGTTCATATGGTTGTATTTGTATAATGTATATGTGTGTGTGTGTGTGTGTGGTTCAATGGATCGAACTATTTATTGTTTTAGGATATGTATAATTTTCTATTTTTTTGAATTAGGCAATATGTGTAATATTTCTTTAAGAATGTTTTCTTGTAAATAAAGTATATTTTGACTGCTCCAATACATTGCAAGATGGCCATACATACATATGCAAACATGGGTGCCATCTTTGAATGTTTTCTGTTACATTTTAATAAAAACATTTAAAGAAAACAGGTTTTGGAAAAGCTGCTACCTCAACATCAAAGCCAGACCGGTTTGCTTTGCCAATTGTTAAAAATTGTTTAATACATTCCCTGCAAGCTTGCTTAAGAGAGTGACAGCAAATAGTACATATACAGCATATTTTATGCCTTTTTACGTTTGGATTAGAGAGAGCCATCAAAAAATCATATAATTAGTAATATTGCTTACACAAGTGACTTTGGTTGAGAGTCAATAAAATGTTAGGTCAGACACAGAAAAGCATACTTTCAGTGTGGAAATGGGTCAACCCTCTTTAGCTGTTTGCTTGGTTGAGAGCGTCTGTCTCATCTTGGATCACACCAAAGGACAGGCATTTAAAATTAAACTAGCAGTTATGTTGAATGATGACCTTTTGCCTACAAAAAGAAGTCTAGGATTCAAATGGGCAGCTAGAATGTGTGAATGCTGCAGCAATGGTGAACCTTTTTTGTTCATCCTTTTTCATGGTAAAGTTTGAAAGGAAGTTGTTGTTTTTGGCTGCCCAAAACAATGCTTAAGCTTTTTAGTAATGCCTTAGCTTTTTTGTAAGTTTAAATAGTAATTCTTTTGATGTAGACTTAACAATTGCCTGGCAAATATTAAAAACTGCGGGATATGTTGTATCCTGAAACAGTGTGTACTGTCTGTGTTCTTCCCTAATTAGTAACGAACAGATGTTCTTCACTTTTCTGAATCAATGATGTGATATCAACTTAATATTCATGCAGCATTATTATACTGTTATTGTTTGATATAGGGCTTCGTAGTGCAGTGTTACATGTAAAAAAACAGATGTTATTTTATAGGTTAAAGCATGTTTTTTTACATATGCTTCCGCATTTTTATTTTGTGCTTTTTAAGGGCCTTATTCAATGTTTTCTTGTAGTATGAAAGTTATTGGATCAAACTATTAATCGTTTCACTGGAAGTCTTGTAGAAAGTTAAGACCAGGCCTATTGGCTTTGCCAAAGGGTCTTTACATGTATCCCTTTATTTGTCACCACATCATTTGCTAAGGGGAGACTTTCTCTTTTTAATATTTAAGAAAAAATGTGTAACTAGGGTTCAAAGTTACTATCACATAAAATTGGCATCACATTTTATTCTGAACAAGCAGCTGACAAAGACAGCTTCCTAATTTTCGATCAGTGATAGTTTGAAAAAATGTAATACTCTGTTATATACTTTACTATAGATTTCAGTATACCCTATGAGGGTGATAGGCTCATTTCATCTTTTGCTAAATTTAAAAATACATTGAACAATATTTAAAGTTGTATTACATTTCAGTTTATAAGAACTGTCAATAACTAGCTCTAGGAGTACGTAATTCCATATGGGTATTGAATTCTCAGGGCCTTCAAGAGATGGTATCAATATATCACCAGCTTTCCAAAGACCTTAAACTCAAGGTATGAGTCCCATGTTCTAGTCTAGTAGATTCTATTGAAAGACTTTGACACATAATATTATATTCGTTCCTTCACCCGATATTTAAATAGTTATGTATAGATCCAGCAGGACCTCAACATGATTATTGCCATACTTTTAAAATACTGATTCTCTTGTTAGTTATGCATTGTCTTAAACTGCTGTTATGTGTTTTTAAGCACTTGGCATACAGACCACAATGGTCCAGTGCTTGATTACATTGACTGCTGTTCATTGCATTCTTTGTGTTTTTTTCCATTTCAAGTTCGAAGCTGTATCGAACAAACCAGAAGATACAGGCACCACGAGCGCTGTGGAATAATGTAAAACCGAGCCCATTTCAAGCACTACTCATTAAGTTTGTAAGTCAACTAAAAAATTCAAAGATTACTGTTTTTTCCTGTTAAATCTTAGATAGAGAGAAAGGTTAAATTACATTGTATATGAAATAGCGGCAGAGTAAATTTGTATAGGGTGTGTGCAGTGAAAATGTAGTACTGTTTTTTTAAATATGCTAAATTCTCCAAGACGAATCCTAAACTCTGTGTCACAAATGTATCCATATTCATGGATATTGCAAACATTAAAATATTTCAGTTCCCATAGCATTCGATACCACTTATCGTCAAAGTTACCTTCCAGATGTGAAACACCTGTGAAATTGCACCCACAAGTGAATTCGCCGAATGTATGATGTTACAACGCGATCATTTAGATTACGGTGCATTACATCGATGTCTTTACACCTCAAGTCGTTACAACGACTTGCGCTGTAGGATGCTGGACTTAGGAATAGTCTGATTTACTATTCCAATTCCAGCCTACGTACAGTAGGGAAGGTGTTGGTATAGTAAATCACACTATTCTTAGTCTATTGCGCCATCCAGCGCAAGTCGTTGTAAGGACTTGCGTTGTAAAAGCAGGGATGTAAATGTATTGCGGTGTTTTGACCACGTTGTTATGGTAATTTTCCGAATTTGCCCCTTCTTGCCAATGTTTTCTCAGTTGTGAATTTGTACTCCCCTCTATAGCACTACATCCATTTCTAGTTGTTTACACAATGTATAGCTCCGATATATTTTAATCCCAAGCTCACCTTTTTTGAACTGCAAATCCCTCAATCCATTGACGAAGGTCCCTCCTTCTTGAGATTCCTTCTCTTCCTATCTCTCATTCTCTTCAAAGAACCAGCCTCCATGGACACCATCACAACCCTGCACCTGTCATCACTACAGCTTTGGCATCTTGCTCATCTACCCCTCCCATCTTGCCTTACCATAAACCTGTAAACTTACGTTATAATGTAACATTAAATGCAAGGTAATGTATAGAAAGACTTGCAGGGAAAGTGTTCATTACATCCTATACCAACCACCTTATTTAGCTTTCCTGACTAAACAAACACAACAATACAATGACTAAAATCCCAATACCTTTCTAATCTCCTTCATTTTATGGAAAGCCCATTCATTTCATAACAAAATTACACTTATCACCCACCACTTCCACTCCCACCTATTAAACTTCACAGCAATCACAGAGACATGGATAGATTTAAAAAGAAACAACTGCTCCACCTGCCCTAGATACTGAACGCCCCACTTTGGTCCTCAATCCTCGGAGCAATCAAAAAGGTGAAGATATAGGTATTCCTGTTAACAAATCTCCTACAACTGTACCTATGTCGACCTTGTCCCACGCCCCACCCTTTCAGCACCATTCATCTCACAATTACTGCTCCATACAGTACATACATCACCATCATCTAACATGCAGCAAACACAATGGGCTACTTTTTTGCAGAATTGACCACCTTGATAGAATTGCTTACACCCAAAACTCCTTTTATAATCCATGGGAATTTTAGTTTGGCCCTGAGCAAAAACTTAAATTTATCCCTATATGCACTATTCCTCTCCAGGTACGTACCCCCTACTAAATATTGATTAGAACCCACTCCCCTTTATCGATAGGTCGTTCTTCATCTGGCCATGCTACCCTTCTTTTGTGGGCTGTCCCTCAAATCATCTGCCTACACAACCTCTGTCATCCAACAGAAAGACCTACCAAGAGCTTTCCATGCATTCCATTTTATATAAACATTTTTATTGCTTTTGTGGGCGAAGAAATATAAAAACCTCAAATGCATCAAATATAACATTTTAAATACAGTTTAAAACAAGAATTCATGTTTGGCTCAGAAGTCCACTGTGGTAATGTACACTTTCTTGATTAACAAATTCTAGTTTACAGCATTTATCATGTGAATCTCCCTAAGTGGTCTTTATTTTCAGTGCTAGAACGTACCAGATCCTACCACATTTTCACAATAAACAGTTTAAATCCCTTTTCGTACTTTTCTATTTCAATATATTCCTCGCTTTCCAAGGTCTACTACTTTGTACTATTTCCCCATATCCCTCTTCTTCTTCCCTTCACTACTGGCAGGTGAGCGTAGTAGTGGCGAGGGAATATTTCATCTTGTGAGTGTGGCAACGTTTGTATACAAGAGTGCGGGACTATAAAGTCATCTTTCAGTTTCTCATACTTCCTGACCATCTCAAGGTATTTCTCTAATGCCTTTGCCCACTTCTTTAGATCTCTCAGCCAGCCAATCTTTGTTGGGGACACTGACGTGTCCAATGTAAAGCTTTTGTTCTTTTGGCTCAAGTTAATAGCTGAATAGGTGCTTTATTGTTCATCTTACATGTAGTAGGTATTGCTGCAAACCCTAACAGACACACCTTCAAAGTTTGGGGTTGACATAATTCTTAATCCAAATTTATAATAACATCAAAATCACTGTTTCACTCAACCTCCTTTGACAATTTTCATGAAATGGTGAAATTAAATCACACTACCGCCTATGTACCTTCTCACCAGCTCGCTGCCCCTCCCCCAGCCCACCACAAAGACAGGACCATAGAACCTTTTGGTGACTACAGACATGGTTTGAATGACCTCAGAGTGGCACTAAATGCAGCCAAATCTGCCAACTTCCTTTACTTAATTTTTTCTTCGTGTTCACATCCACAACTTGCTCATACCATTACCTCCCTGCTGTCTCCACCTTCCACATCCCTCACCAAGTCCTCACTATCTGTCTCAGACTTTGACTTAGACTTATCTAAAATTGCAGTCGTCAGATATAACCATGCTTCATTACTACAAAAGTTATTCCCCTCCTATAATCCTAACAAACTCCATTAAGCTACTCAAACTGAAGCCCACATTTCCTCTATTGATCATCCCCATACTAAAATCCTCCAATCCCTCATATGCATCTTCTCACCCCTTTAGTCCCCTAGTCTGTGAAATACTCGGATCTCTCATCTAGAGTTCTGTTTCGCATAGCTTGTCTGTTCAACCGCTCTCTCAGCTCTGATGATTACTAGCCTCTGTGCTGTAAATCAACTATGGTATTACCTGTGCTAAGAAAATAGTGTAATCTTTTGAAGCTGTCGGTATATCATGGTACTGTAAGCAGTAATTCAAATGGGCCGGTATTTCTGGTACTGCAAACCGGCACTTCTACATTTTCTGTCCATGAGTACCGGAGCTTCTCCTTGGCAGAGGACAGTACTAGTACTTATTAGGCAGCGAGGCAAGCACAGTGCAATGGCCATATACAGCAACACAGGTGCTGCTAAACAGCTGCTGACAAGTCTGATAGAGGAGAGTCTTTGCCTGCTGCAGCAGTTGGCTGATTTGCATTAATTCAGAATTACATGGGATTTTGGAATGGACCTGTGCCACAGTTAGGCCCTGTGAAGCCAATCATACTGTAGATGTCTGACACACGACTTCCTGACTGCCGTGTCTGGGGGTGCACTAGAAATATAAGTGAAGGCAACATATAAGGTTGAAGGTGGTGATAGTGGCAGTGAGCCACAGTGGGTTAAAATTCTAAGTACAGGGGGCGTGGCTTGGGAGCCGACCATGGCGGACGCACCTCATTAGAGCTCCGCGGGCCGCCCTGGCCAGAGTCATGCTGCGCTCGTCCCTGACTGGCGGGCTGCCGCCGCAGATGTCACGAAGGAGGTAGCGGCGGCGAGAGGACAGGCTTTGGAGGCTCTGCGGTGGGCGCCCGCAGCTCGGGCTGATTTGCTGGGGCTGCCTGCTGTAGCAGGGCGGGTGCCCGTTCCTGCAGTCGGCGGCGGTTGCGAAGTCGCCGCGGTGCCCATCCCCCCTCCCTTCCATGCGGCCGGAGGCCTGGGCTTAGAGGAAGCTGCCCGGGTGCGGAGGCCCTGGGGGAGACAGCCGAGAGCGGTCCCAGCGTTGAGTGGCGGAGAGGAGCTGGTACCGAGGCCCATACACCGATGGGCCCCAGGTGGGTCCCGCTTTGCTGCCCTGCGCCCTTTCTACTGGCGGTGGCGGCTGTTGGTGCCTGGCGGCAGTGAGGTGAGGCCTCTAGAAGACCACGGGCCCCCCTGTGTGACTGCATGCGCTGGGCCTGACCCCGGGGGACTGTGAGGCCTGGGACGGGTGCGGGGTCCTGGTGGTGTCTGGGGCATACCCCTCTTTGTTGAAGAATCCGGGGCCCGTGGAGCCGACCATCATCCAGAGAGCACCCAGTGGGGTCCGGAGTTGGCCCCGAGGACTGCGACGCCGCAGGTGGGGTGTCCCCATTCCTTTGTTACGGCTGGGTTTCGTTGGCTGGCGGCGGACTGCTGGTGGGCCTAACATTTGCTGCTGCGGACTGCGGGCCATACCGGGCCGGGCTGCCTGCGGGCCTGATTGGCCGAGACTGGGGCACCGGGAGTGGTGCCCGCTTGACAGATCTGTGGGGGGCTCTGCCTCACCTGGCGGTGGGGCTGGGCCTCCCTCCCTCCTCCTACTTTGCTGCTCCGTGGACTGTGCTGCCCCGGACCGCCGGTAAGCGGACCACCACCCCACTATGGGGAAAAAACAGCGTTGGTGGACAAGCAGCCCACCATGGATCAATACGCCACGGCTTCCCCGGCCGGGAAGGAGGCCGCGTGGTGGGGTCTCCTCGGACACAGCAATGCTCCTGGAGGCCATCACGAAGTCTCGCACGGCGCTAGAGGCTCAGATCAGGGCAGTGGGGTCTGAGGTGGGGTTCCTCCGTCAGGATCTCCAGAAGGCGGTGGACCAGATCACAGAGGCCGAGACGAGGGTTTCGACAGTAGAGGATACTGTGTCTGCCCTCCAGAAGAAGGTTGACAAGCTGGCCATGGTCTCCAAGGAGCTTGCGGCTAGGGCCGAGGACGCAGAAGGGAGGGCCTGCCGCAATAACATCCGCCTGGTAGTCTTTCCGGAGGGATGCGAGGGGTCCTCGATGGGGAACTTCCTCTCAAACTGGCTCAGGGCACTGCTTCCAGCTGAGGACATTTCATCCTGCTTTATGGTCGAGAGAGCACATCGAGCCCTGACTCGGAGGCCACAGCCGGGTAAGCGCCCACGCCCTGTCATCGCTCGTCTCCTTAACTACGCAGACCGAGATGGCATGGATGTACGACATTACAACGCATGCTTTTACATTGCATGCTTTTACTACGCGGGTTTTACAACGCATACCATTACAACGCATAGTGCTTTGGGGCGCAGGATAGTGAAAAGTTTAATTTACTATTCCAACTCCAGTCCCCGTGGATAAGAGGGAAGGTGTTGGATAGTACATTAAAGCTATTCCCTATCCTAGAGCGCCCCCCAGCGCAATGCGTTGTAATGGTTTGCATTGTAAAAGTTGCGTCGTAAAGGCACTGCGTGGTAAAAGTTGCGTTGTAAATGATGTTTCCCAGATGGCATACTGCCCTTTTCCCGAACACACAAGGAGAAAATGATCTTTGAGTCCCATCACGTCATGGCTTTCCCTGACTACACTCTGATTGTCCAGCAGCAGCGACAGTCCTTTGTGGCTGCAAAGCGGCGACTGCATGACCTGAGCCTTTCCTACGCTCTTTTGTTCCCAGCCCGTATGAAAGTACTCTTTCAATCCAAATCCTACTTCTTTGACACCCCTGAGGAGGTCTTCGCTTGGACTGATGAACGCCAACATATTAAGCTGCATACTCCTCCGCTTTTGACTCAGACTCCTCTCAAAACTCACTCCAGAGTGGCCATCAGGGCGGAGATGCCACTTGCCGGCGGCACCGCTCCCGCTCCAATTGGCGATCTCAGGATAAGACGGATGCAGCGGAGTGAGGTACTTTGGGGTTGTGCTTCTGTTGGCTGCTCTACTCCCTTCTGGTGTCGGCGGGGATGACACACTCTGTACCCGGACGCTACGCTGAAGGGATTGCTACATTCTCTCTGGCTGGATCAGACCGGACTCTCCTTCTTGTTTTAAGTTGATGGGTGGGGGTGGGTGGGGGGATCCATTGGAGGGTCCGCTGTGGTCTTATCGTTGGAGGACCTGGACGGGACTCTGCCGCGACAGACACTCCATGTTTCAGGAAGTATGGGGTGGGGCGGGGGGGGGGGGTTGGAGGGGAGGGGGGGTTAGACAGTTAGTTTTTTAGTTAGGTTGTATGTTGTTTGCACCACACCAACTCACACGCTTGCATAGGCCTCCGCACTTTGCTCCATGTAGGGCCCATGACGCACACGGCTAGAGATGCCCTCACAGGAGACCTTAATATAGTGTCCTGGAATTTATAGGCCTGCTGAATAAGGTCAAGCGAGGGGCGGTACTGACCCAGGCCAAGTGCTACGCTGAAGATATTCTGCTCCTTCAAGAGACTCATTTACTAGGCAATAAGGCCCCATGCCTCTCCAGATTTTGCTACCACTTGATTATCATTCGGGCTTCTCTAGGGGCACATGCGGCACGGCGATACTTGTTCACCGCAGGGTCCCCTTCCAGGTTACTCGACAATGGCTGGCCCCCGGCGGCCGCTTTACGGTTGTTTCAGGTACGCTAGCGGGTGAACAGATGACAATTGGCAGTGTGTACGCCCCACCCCCCTTAACCAGATGTTTGTGGACAGACTGACGGAGCTTTGGGGAGAACTCCCTGACGTTTTGGTTATACTGGGAGGAGACTGGAATGACATTATGGCCCCTTTGGATAGGTGGCGGGCGCAGCCTCAGACCGCTTCCCCCCCCTAGATCCAGACTTAACAGCCTGGCACACACTTTGGGCTGGTTGGACACTAGGCGGGCCCTTCACCCCTTTGAGGCTGGCTACATGTATGTGTCTTCAGTACATCCCACGCTCGCTCGCTTAGACTACATTTTCCTCCCGCATAGCTACACACATAGGGTCAGGTTCACCTCCATCCTCCCCCGAGGCCTGTCGGACCGCTCACCCACTCAGCTCATACTTCGTTTGCAGACTAGCATGTCCCCCTGTCACTGGCGTATGTCGCCATGGTTGCTTCGGGCTCTCGAGTATCAGGAGGCGCTCCATCGTGCTACGGCTGATTACTTTGCCTCGAATGTCGTTTCGGTTACGTCCAAGATATCGTTGTGGGAAGCCTTTAAACCCACGATACGGCTAGTTGATGTAGGCAGCTTGGCTGTGTACAGTACTTATCCCGCATAATAAACATGATTGATTCTATACCCACGATACGTGGGGTGGATACTAGCTATCGTACGGGGGAAAACAGACGTTGTCTGGCGCAGACCCTAGAGCTGGAGGAGCGTCAGCGCGACCTCCAGGAGGCGGTGGTGAGGGGTTCAGGAAGTAGTGCCCGCTGCAATTTGTTTCATGTTCAGCAGCAGCTGTGCCAGCTGCTTACAAATAATGCCAAAAAAGCGTGGCTGGCGACACAATATCGAATATATCAATGGGGCGATAAATCCAGCCAGATGCTCCACAGACTCTGCCAGGCGCGGTCCGCCCTGACGCAGGTCCTGATACTCAGATCCTCTACAGGCGCCTTGTGGTTCCTCATCGGGGGCGGTGGTGCAGGTCTTTGTGGAGTTCTACGCCACTTTATACTATGCTCGTGAGGAACTCCCAGATGAGCAGCGAGACGCCCTTGATAAACCTATCTCTCTTGATGAATTGCAGGCCGCCCTCACCAATATCCATCCGGGCCGTGCACCCGGACCCAATGGCTTCCCCGGCGATTTCCTACGTCCTCACATGGGGACCGTTGGCCCCCACCTTCTTGGTGCACTACACCAGGCGCTCGAGCAGGAAATCCTGCCTCCAGACTGGCGGTATGCCGAAATCGTTGTCTTCTTCAAACCGGGTCGACCGCCGGAGGACCCAGGCTCGTATTGCCCCATAGCCTTGTTGAACTTTGAGCTGAAGTTGTTGGGGAAGGTGTTGGCTGATTGCCTTCACACTTGTATTCTGTATCTTGTCCACCCGGACTAATCAGGCTTCATGCGGCGTTGTTCCACCAGGCATAACATACGTCACGCGCATAACGCCGTGACTGAGGCCCACCGACTGGGACGTCCCACAGCTGTCCTACTCGCCGATATTGACAAGGCCTTCAATTCCCTGGGCTGGTCTTACCTTTTTAAATTACTGGAGACAGTTAATCTTGGTCCACGCTTTCGAGCTTATGTTATTAGGGTGACCGGGTATCGTTCGGACCCCTTTTGTATCAGGTGGGGGACAAGGCAGGGATGCCCTCTGTCCCAGCTTCTTTTTGCTTTGGCCATCGAACCATTAGCGGCATGGGTACGCCCGGATGCGACCTATAGGGGTCTGGCTTGGTCCCCAGAATAGTGAGTCAAAGGGGGAATCCCTGGAGTCAACTTGTTCATCTAAGCCCTGTCTTATCAGGGAAGAAGGACCTATGGTCCACTCTGTGTCAGGTAATATAAAAAGATTTCCACAAAGAAATAGAATCGTTAACAATCTAATTTTATTACAAACCAATGTCTAAGTAATAAAATGCAATGCAAATTCATATAAACAAATGCAATACAATTTAAAATCCAAGGATTGTGCCTTGAGAAAATCATATACGGATGAACACAATGTTATACAAACACAGTTATAAAATCCACAGCTAATAGAGACATATCTACAATATATCGGCAATTGATAGACAAAAGACAAAACAACATATCATGACAAACCCCTCGTATCACTGTGGCTCCCAAATATCTCTGCCACTTTGTATTTCTAGATCCAAAGGCCTAAACCACTTTGACTCATGTAAACACTAGTGATAATGTTGGATATCCATCTAAGGTTTACCAGGCCCTGACTGGATTCTTTCTGTCAGAAAACAATGCGTCGACGCGTTTCGGTGCAGTACAATTGATGCTGTGGCACCTTCCTCAGGACTGTTCTTGCTGGGGTTTCAAGAAGCGGTTAGTTACACCGTATCTGTGAATATATGGGAAGAAACGTACGGAGTCATTTATCGTACACGGTACCAGTCTCTCTTTATTCAGTCTATTTTGACTCCCCATATCATAGGTGGGTGCTGGTTATTTCCCCACTATGGATTAGATTCCAGTACTGACTATTGGTCCCTCTTTTCTAAATGATAGATGGTTGCTCAATAGTGACATTTGTTAATACAGGTGGTATCGTTGTCAGATACACAAGGGAACTAATTTTTGTTTACGCTATACATTACATATAGTACAGAACCCAACTGCATTTTACAGTGTGCTATTTAACAGATGGCATTTCATATCCTCCGAGTCTTTTTCAGTGTGGAAACCGGTTTATCTTTACTTACAACTAGGGAGGGATTCTAGTGTAAGGGTCCTATATGAAATAAATGAAGTTCAGTCTCACCCCCAATAAATGTAGAAGACCTTCCACTGAAGGATCAGCTTTACGTTGCACTTTGATTCTGCAAGCTTTAATATGGATATTTCCTATCAAATGATATACATGCGTTAGCAAGGATTGTTGCATGATATGTGTTATCGCCTAACTATATAGATATATTGTTCTAGTTACCTCTCTCCTAACTTAGGAGCTCCTTCTCTTGTGGTGTCTTCCTTTCGTACTGTCAAACTATTTCACAGTGTTTTGTTGTATAACTCTAGGGGTAAAAAACATAGTATCTTTTATATGTCTTGCAACTTTTCCTGTTTGTAACCTAATTGTTGATATGTGTTTATCTTACCTCTTAGTGTCTTAAAACGTTCCTTGAACGGGCATAGGTTGTCGCGAATCTTCCCAGGAACTGGATATGTTCTGTTAGTCAGAATGGGTACATAAGGGTAATTAGTACTTATTCCATGGTCCTATCTCGTTTATCATTCTATCAAGCTTATTATTACTAAAGTACGCTCGGTTCATTCCTAATGTGTTATTCTCATGAAAACGCTACTGTTATCCAGCCTACCTAGGTTAGCATGTCAGTTTTAATCTATGGAACAATACTTGCATTATCAGATACACCTTCTAATTTTATGTGGTGATCTGTCATGCCATTAGTGGGGTACTGGTTTTCTTAGAATCATCCCCACTCCCCTCGAGATTAATTCGGGGTTTACATATTGGGTATAGTACCAACCAAAGGGCTCAAGTGTACAGGCTGAACACTTTCCTTTTCTGAATAGCGTTAAAGTATAGAGAGCTCAGGGCGCTAATGCATTACCTTCCCTGAGTCAACCTTGGACCATTATTGCCCATAGTGTCAAAGATCACCCAGGAGTTACCCATAGGGATAGTATACGCTCTGCATGAAAAACGTGGACTATGGAGTCTCTTACCTGGATCTCAGTGGAATCGCGTTTCTGCCTCGTTCCCTCACTCACTCTGGTGTTGGGTTGTGGTGCCTATATTTGTATGGGAGGGTAAGTGTATGATTGAGTACACCTGTCTCAGCGCGCGGTATAGAGGCGCCTCGATTCGCGAAGCGAACGTAGGCGCCATTTTGAAGTGGTGATACAGTGCGTGATTTGTATGGTATAACCTCCCTACTCTTTGCCCATGCATTAGGGCTGTGCCCTTTCATGTAGTTCAGGCTTATTTTAGGATTTGGTAAATGTCTAGCAGAGTAAAGCTGGCACTGCGTGCGTGATTTGGGCGCCTTGGATCACGCAATTAGCGTGGGCGCCATCTTGAAATGGTGATACTTCGCCACGGTTACCATTAAATCACGTCCCGACTGTTTCTCGGAACATTAGAACTGTGGCTTTACTATGGTTCTACTCTGTTTAGTAATCCATGTATTTAAAACGTTTGAGTAGGTGTAAAAGTGGATAAACACCCCTCGTTTAACAACCTGGGTATCCGAGCCATGGTTCGCCGAGCGAACGTGGGCGCCAAATAGGGATGTAATTTTTCGACCGTGTGTAAACATCTGTGTGTCAGGATGACTGTATACTCCTCACTTATCATCCTAGGTATCGGTGCCTTGGTTACCGGAGCGAACGTAGGCGCATTACATTACTTCACAACCATGGGTTTCATGGAGTAGCATCTAGGCTCTAACCTACTGCAGCAATTCTGCACATTATGTATTATGTTATTTTATTTTATATTACCTGGCTGGCGGCGCTATGGTTGATGATAAGTTCTGCCCGGGTATTTCAAAAAAGGGCGACAGATGTAGCTATACTTGCCAGTAGAGTCCTACTTAATTTATTTGTTTCTAATGTCTAGTTATTAGGGGGTGTGCTTTTAAAGTGGACTATTGGCTATTAGAGCATTACTGTACCGTGTGGCACTTGTTATAAAAGTTATATAGTTCCAAATGTGCCTGACTAGATAAGAGCCTCCCACTCTTCCCTGGAATTCAAGCCCTTCCTGATGGTATTGAACTTAACCATGTACCATTGTTCTTGTTGTTTACGTCTAACTGTGCTGTCGCCAGATCTGGTTAGTTCTTTTATTCTTTCTAGGATGACCCATCTGAGGTCTTTTACTGTGTGTCCGTTTTCCATCCAATGAGACACTAAGGGGGCATTTTCCTTGTTGTTCTTAATGGCAGATTTGTGTTCCCCTATCCTGAGCCTAACCTCTCGGCCAGTTTCTCCTATATATGCCTGGTCACAGGGACACAGGATCATATATATAGCATTCTTTGTTCTGCAGTTATTTAGGGTAGTGATTGCGTGTGTGGTTCCATTGTGCTCCACTTTCTTGGTTACTATACATAGTTCACAAATACAACAATTTCCGCACTTGTTGTTCCCAACTGTCTTGTGTCCACTCAAGGTGGTTTGGGTCTCTATCCTGTCCTCCCTATATGTGTATACAAGATTGGACCTCAGATTTTTGTTCTTCCTATATGCGTACAGAGGACGCTCAAGGGGAGGTACATCTGGGCCATTGTTCAGGATTTTCCAATTGTGATTTATGATGTTTTTCACTTGGTTGGCTATAACTGAGTGTTGGCTTACCATCACTATTTTGTCCTGTGTTTTCTTAGTACCGACTTTCTTGATTAAGCAATCCCTGTCATAGTATCGTGCTCTTTTGAGCGAGTGGTCGATAAGTTTTTTCGGGTAGCCTCGGTCATTGAACTTCTTTTTCATGTCTTTGGCATGTTTATGGAAGTCTGCTAGATCCGTGCAGTTCCTCCTTAGCCGTAAGAACTCCCCGAATGGTATCGAGTCTTTCTGGCTTTTTGGGTGGTAGCTGGAATAATGCAGAATTGTATTCCGGTCCGACTCTTTCTTATACAATTCTACTTTCAGTTGATTTTCTTGACTCTTAATGCAGATGTCCAAGAAATTAACCTTAGACCTGCTATATGCTGCTGTGAATCTCAGGTTTGGATCCCCTAAATTGAGCCAGGTAAGGAATTCTTCCAATAATGCTTCAGTTCCTAGCCAAATGAAAAATATGTCGTCAATGAAGCGAGCCCAGTTTCGAATATTTTCGAAAAATGGGCTCACTTCATTGTATATGTGCTTGTTCTCAAATAGGCTCACATATATACAGGCTAGGCTGGGCGCACATGTCGCGCCCATACTGGTCCCCTTCTTTTGGATATAGAGGTCTCTTTTGAAAAGGAAGATATTATTGAGGAGTACCATAGAGACACACTGAACAATGAACTCTTTGTTACCCCCTACTATGTCGGTCTCTTCTAGGAGGTTCCTGACTGCCACAATGGTGTCTTTTTGTGGTATGTTGGTGTAGAGTGACTCTACATCGAGAGTCACCATCAGTTCCTTTTCCTCATCAAACATGGTCCCTTCCACTTTGGCTATCATATCCGCAGTGTCTCGGATATATGATTTTTGCTCAGCTACTAGTGGCTTGAGAAATCTATCCGCATACTGACTCAGAGGTTCTAGCAATGAGTCGATGGATGCCACTATTGGTCTTAGGGGGGATCGTTAAGGCTTTTGTGGACTTTAGGTAGTCCGTAAAAAGCAGGGGTTTTTGGGTTAGTGTTATTTAGGAATTTCCACTCGTCTTCAGTTATTTTACTCTCCTCTAGGGCTGTAAGGAGCAGTGTTTCCACATCTTTTTTGAGTTCATTTAATCTTGATTGTGGAACTCTCGAGTAGTGTAGTTCATTCGTTAGAAGGGTCAGTGCTCTTTGGTCATAGTAATTCGTATCAAATACTACTACTCCTCCCCCTTTGTCCGCAGGTTTTATTGTTATACTGCTGTTATTGGACAAAGATTTGATGGCCTCTCTCTGATCCTTAGTGATATTGTGTTCTTGAAAGTGTTTTTTCTCTAGTAGAAGGCCTATCTCTATTTTTACAATAGACTCAAAGATCTCCAAGTTTTTATCAACCATACCTAGGCTGGGGGTGAAGGTGGACTTAGTTCTCAGACCAGAGTCTTGAGGTAGTTCTCTGATTGGCCGGTTCTCAAAGAACCGGCGTAGACGGATTTTGCGAAAAAAGGCTCTTACCGTAGATCCTTCTCAAGTTGAAATTTATTAATGCCTGTGGTAGGAACAAAGTTGAAGCCCATCCCCAAGACTTGCTTTTCTGTGTACGTTAGTGTTCTGTTGGACAGGTTGATGATTGGTGTTTTTTCTAGTGCCAATATACTTTGTTTCTGGTTCTTTTGTATTCCTGAGGGGCCAGGGTCTGCTGATACTCCTGATCCTGCTCCCTTTGGGCTGGTCTCCTCGGGTATTGGCCTCTCCCTCGGCCCCGAAAGTTCCCTCGACTTTTCTGTGGGCGCTGATCTAAAAAAGGGGTTTCATATTCCCTGTTCTGTCCTACATACTCTGCATCTTCTCTGCCCTGTTCTTCCTCCTCTATACTACTTTCTGATGTCCCTGAGAAGTGTACATGTCTGGGTCTCCTAGGCTGGAACCTTGTTTGGAATCTAGGTTTAGGGCCCTCATTTCTATTGTATTCTGCCTTCTCTGTGTAATAATCCTTTCTTAGGAATGGGTATACCACCTCCTGACTAAACTTGTTTATGTCCTTTCTTAGTTTTTGAGTTTTCCGGTTGGTTAAATACTCGCAATATCCCTTCATGTCTTGATTTATCTCCTCTAGTCTCTTTTTCGCATCCTCCATTACATTACTGTCTAGTAGGACCTTTTCTGATTCCTCCATCTCTTTTATTTCTATCAGAACAGTAGTTTGGGCAGTTTCAATGATGAGCAGCATGAGGTCTCTGCTGCATCTATTACAGATGAAAGTCCATGTTTCCAGGAACTTTTGGTTATCCACAAAAAGCCCTGGTTCGTTGCGGATTTGGAGGCCTATTGGTATCTTCCCTGCCCTCACATACTGTGTCATAAAATCGGCATGCAGTTCTGTTCTGATGATTTTCTTTTTAAGGTTAATGAGTTGGTTCCACTTCTCCCCTCCATTAGGGATGACTGTGATATTACTACTCCCTCTATTGGAGCTCAATATTTTGTTGAGTTGTTCTTCACTAAAGCCGAAGGTCTTTAGTGTGTCCATTAAATGATTGGAGGTAGACTATTGGGTTTTATTGGGGTAGGAAAAAACTGTAATAGTCAACACGAAAAACCTAGTCTCTCCAGCACAAGGCCGTACTTAACCGGTTCCCCCCCTTGGATGGAAAACTCAATAAAATTTGTTGTAAAAAATAAATAAATCTAAGTACAGCAGAGCTTACACAAGCTGAGGTAAGCATTTGTGAAAATAAATGTATTGAATTCTGTATGTGTGCGTGTGTTTCCTTTTTGGGGGGGGGGGCACATAGGGAGAGGTGGGTGGGATAACGCTAGCTGCTGTGTCTTTAATGAAATCAAGATTCTCTCTGCATGTTAATTGGAGAATCATCATTTCATTACAAGTCTGTAGGCTTTCATTATGCATGTTTAAAACTGTTCAAACCAGACTGCTGACATGCTCCATTGGTCTCAGATAGGGTCTGCATTTGACCAGTCAGCTGCTTTCAGAATTTCAGTAAGATTTCCTCCTGCCCAGAAAATGTTTCTGGCCATAGCACCCCTAGAAGAGTGAGCACCAAATTTTGACAAATCAACTCCAGCTTCCCTCATAGAAGATCTTATTCACCGCTGGAGTGTAACACGGAGGTGAGGTGAAGATGTAGGAGCTAATGAGGCGTAGTCAGAGCACGTCCAAGAGATAATCCAGAGCCCGATGCGATAGGCCGGCTGGAGAGCCTGCTGTGGGCGGAAGGCCAACCACCACAGAGCAGACTTGAAGCATAACTGCAAAAGAAGGCAAATAAAAAACAACTGACAAAAAACTATCGTTCAGATTAATCTGATTTTAAAATTCTGTGCGCAATCTGATACTGCCTAACTTCTAAATTGAGGCAGATTGGTTTTATCCACCTCCTGTGTATCTGCGTAGAAAAACACAATGTGTTCCTCTGTTTCTCTGACCGTAGTACAGGCATTAAAAACCTATTTACAGAAAGTGAGCACTCGTGGAAGAATACAAGGAGGCCTGTTTAAACAGGTTATGCTCAACTGGAGGGACTAACGTAAGCTGGAAAGCCTAAAACAAATAGAGCCAGCAAATAGAAAGCAAGCAACTGTGAGTTACAAAACACAAAGCCAATGGTAAGCAATGGGCGGAATGCATTTCTAGGGAAGCTTTTATGAATATCCCCAACAAGGATTCAGCAAACCAGACAGCACATTGCTCTAAAAAACTAGCCCGCCTGCACGCTTATCTGTCAGAGCAGGCCACTGGCCACTGGCC
The DNA here is from genome assembly GCF_964263255.1 of Lissotriton vulgaris. Lineage (NCBI taxonomy): Eukaryota > Metazoa > Chordata > Amphibia > Caudata > Salamandridae > Lissotriton > Lissotriton vulgaris. The sequence goes on along the minus strand of NC_141696.1, from coordinate 624,933,321 downwards.
TTGTAAACATACAAGCCCAACACAGGAGTTGTGAGGGAGAAGAAATTAGCAGCAGAACATAGCATGCTCATGCGTTTAAGCACTCTAAGTAACATGCATAGGTGTGGCCGTATTCAAACCATTTTAACAAGGAAGTAACAGGGCGCGCACAGGCTCTGTTTTAATATGATAAAAATATGTTCTCAATGTAGACAGCAACAAGCAAAGCAAGATTATATTTAAAAGAGCGAAAAGGAAATAACAGAGGACATGGCTGCGCGAGTATAAAAAGAATAATGTAAATGTATATTAGGTTTAGGGGCCCAGGTAGGAGTTCTGGTACTGGTGGTGTACTTTACTCTGGTACACGTGTATAAATTGAACATGTAGCGCTGTTTAAGAAGGAATATTAAGTTGCACTCAAAATGTCACACAATACAAGGTGACAATGTCACTCGTAAGATCACCTTAAACATGCAATTCTTCTACGTGATCTAACTAAAAACAAAGCGGCCCTGTTTACCTTTTTAATTTCTGGAAATGCTGGAAATTTCTGTATGTGTAAGTATTGCTGTAATTATTAGAAATTGCTGTATCTGGCTTGATTTGTTTGCATAGTATTGTGTTGCTTTTTGCGTAAAGTACTTATTAATCAAGTTGCTGGACAGCCTGATTAATGAGTAATTGAAAGTTACCTTGTGAGTTATAGAGGTCTGCTTGCCTAACCTGACATCACCTCCCTAAGTACGCTTTTGGTCATGGTTACAAGTGCCTCAGAGTAACAGGTGCTATTTATTGCTCATGTTAATACCGATCCTCAGCGGTTTGATATTTGACAGGTGGGTTAACTAGCACTTGGTAAGACTTTGGTCACTTCAGTAGGGAATAATCTGGATGTTGGTGCTTTCTCCATCAAAATCCACGTCATGGTGGTTATCAGGCCTTTTCATCTAGGATCTACTGGCACACCTGCCAATATTTATCTTGAGAACGTCCCCAATGGTCTAAAAAGTCTGATCCACGCATATTTGACACCCATGCAAACATAGTTTACATGGGTGCTGCAATTTAGCACCACACTCCTAACCAGGGCTTGAATGGCTCACCTCCCTACCCTGTGAGTGAATTGCTAAAGAGTTTTCAGGGTTGCCCGTTTTCAGACTTCATAGGAGGTGAGCCCCAGGACATAAGAGGTAATCCAGTCCACATGATTGGGACCCTGTATTACCTCCTTGCTCCGTAATCCTTTGAATGTGTTCTTTCAATGAGCTATGGGACTTAAAGTACATGAGTAACTATGCTGAGCAGTTTTTGTACACAAACACCAGATAGACCCCTGGGTCTGATATGAGAAAGAGTCCTGGGATAACCTTTTACAGGATGGTTTCCCTCAGCCACCCGAAGGTGGCATGCTTTATCATAGGGATACCACCTCGCATTATGAACCGAGACGTAATGCATCCTACAACCCCCTCTCTGAGAGGGAGGAGCTCAGGGATGTTTTACTGTGTCAGAAGAAAGGTATCCTAAAACCTATAAGATAGCAAGGTGTGGAGAAGGGAATACATGAAAGGTATATGTGAGCTAAAAGTAATGCTGCGAAACACCAATACAAACATTAATGGGGCGGGGGCGTGGCTAAGCAAGCCACGATGGCGGCTGTGTCTTGCTGAGGCTCCGCGATCGGGCTAGCATCCTGCCCATTACCTGTGATCGCCGGGAGCCTCAACTTCCACACACATCACCTGTGCTGCCCTGGGGCATCCCCCAAGCGACCTGCAGAAGCAGCTGACGGACGGCGCGCCCTGGAGAGTCTCCTACCGGAGCCGAGCGGCCGACGTTGAAAATGGCGGGCGCAGCCCCGTCTCCCGGGCGCGGAACCCGCTAAGAGCCGACACCCTCAGCGACGGCCACAGAAGATACTGCCAGCTGACGACGGTGGGGAATCCCGGGGGAGCTGTGGGTCCGGCCCTCGAGGGTACACCTTGGACGGCGCTCGATTCTGCCTCTACACCCCCGGTGCGCAAGATGGCGGCCGCCGCACCAAGGCTCCGCAACCCCGGCGCTTCTACCTCATCGGAGGCCTGATCAGGCCTTGACACTGACCGACCCGCCACCGCGGACCACGAGGGACCGGCGGAAGTACCGCCAGAGCGGGGCTGTGCCTCCGGGGGCCCGCAACTCTCCTCAAGGGCGGTGAGTGCCAATCGCTCCCCCCCCCCCCCCGGAGTCCCGACACCGATGCCCGGCGGGGCCCCCCCCACCTACTCGAGGCCCTGCAGGGGTGCACAGCCCACATATCCACCGGACAGAGGGAACCGAAGGACTTTGCGTTGGGGGCTGGGTGGAGAGCCCGAGTGCCTGACCCTAACATGGCGCCCACGGAGGCCTAGGCGCCGAGAACAACACAAACCTCGCCCCCCCCTGGGCCGATACCACCTGACCCAGCCGGTCGGGCACTGACTCTGCACTGTACATTAGCTAGGGAGAGGGCGCTTCCACGACCTCCTGGCGCCGGGCGCTGCCGGCCCTGACGAGCCACCTCTGACACCCCGGGCTGGTGGGGAGGCCCCCTTGGAGTAGGCCGGGGCCGCTTGGAGCCCGGGCAGAACTGGAGAGGCCTGCCAGCATCGGGCTACCACCTACCCGGACGCGCAGTGAGGTGAGGGTTGGCCGATCACGAAGCTGCACAGCAGCCCCAGGAAGTTCGGCCAGCCGGCGACCGGGAGCCACCCCTGCGAGGGCTAGAACACCGAACGGAGCCCTCTTTCACCCCGGAGCCCCGGCTCCCAAGATGGCGGCCGCCACCCCGGAGCTCCGACGCCTCGAGACTGTTTCCTTGCCGGGAGCCTGATCGGCCCTCAAACCCGGACAGCTTGCCACCGCGGACTACAGGAGGACCGCCACTCACACTGAGCTGAGCGCTTTGGAGACCCCGCCACTACCATCGGTGAGTGCTGTGCTGCCATTTCCCCTCCTGCTCCCTGAGGATCTCAGGTCGGCACCCCGGTGGCCCCCTCTTCACGTCCACCCACGAGGACAGCCACAGAGCACGCTGCCACCCGGCCAGAGCACCCAGTTCGCACTCACATGTACAAACTGCCCAGTGGATACGAGTGCCTGACCTTAACATGGCGCCTGTGCAGGCCTAACACCAGGAACAGCCACGAGTCCCGCTCTAGGGACGAGAGCATCCCACTTGCATTGGAGACATTGTCAGCGCCTCCCCTAGCTCACGCCACCCAACCTTGCCCTGCCGGTCAGCGCGGCACTGGACCCCGCCCTGTGAGGTACAGAGGCCCCCACGCGATCGAATCCACCGACCCCGGTAACCGAGTACCACCCTTGACGCCCTTGGTGGTGGCCCCCCCCCGGGGTGAAACAAGCCTCGCCTTGGACCCGGAGGAACCGGAGTGGCGGCCCACTCACCCACCGATACCACGTGGCGACGACCTACCACCCGCAGGACACACGACGACCGAGGGGAAACCCCCCCCTCTTCCCCTCAGCAGCACCCATGGGGAAGCCGAGGAGCACCCAGGGGACGGCAGTCCCAGAAACGGCTGTCGAGAAGATGCCCCAGACGAGGGCTGGACACAGTCCAATACGTCGCAAGCCGACCCTACGCTATCAACGAAGCTGGACCAAGTGCTGGCAGCAATAGAAATGTCTCGCCTATCGATGGAGGAGAGATTAGGCACCCTGGCAACAGACATTAGCCTGATCCGAGATGAGCACCGTAAACTGGCGGACAGAGTGAAGGAGGGTGAGCGGATCGTGACTGAATTGCAGCCAACGGTGCAATCGCAGGCAGCAGATATGCAGGAGATCCTACGCCGCGTGACGACCCTGGAGGAACGCACAGTGGATTTGGAGGGACGCTCGAGACGCTGCAACATTCGCGTCCTTTGCCTGCCGGAGGGGATAGAAAACTCGGACCCTCTGACCTACATGGAATCCTGGACTAAATCATTCACCCCGGACTGTGACTGGTCGCCTTACTTCTCCATCGAGAGGGCACATAGGGTCCCGGCCCGGGCACCCAAACCTGGTCTTCCCCCGCGGCCCATGCTGGCCAAGTTTCTGCACTTCCGGGACCGGGATGCGGTGCTTCGTGCGGCCCGGACGGCGGGCCCCCTGCAGGTGGAGGACCAACATGTTATGGTGTTCCCAGACTATGCCAGGGAGATTCAACAGCGTCGATCCACTTTTCTAGAAGTCAAGAGGCGCCTCCGCGCAAACAAACTTCAATATTCCCTGCTGTTCCCTGCCCGCCTTAAGGTGATCCACAAGGGGAAAGCCCTCTTCTTCGACACGGCGGCTGACGCACAGGACTGGACCGAATTTCATTGCCCGCTGCTCCCTAAGCCCGGACCCCGGAAGGCGCTCAATAATGACTCCAGACGGTCCAGGAGACGTGGCGCTAACCATGAGCGATCTGGCCACCCCAAGAGCCAGACGTCCTCCCCAGCGGGCTCACCCGATCTCACCCAAATCATGCAGGAACGACGAGACGCCCTGCGGGCGGTCACTGAACTACATTCGTCACCCCCTGCTTCGGACTTGGAAGGTCAGCCACACCTATTCACCCCGGAGAAAGATTGAGACAGCGATGGAACCATGTCGGGATTTGGCCCGATCTCCTCCCCCCTTGTTGTGGCACAAACTCTGGACGCTGCCCTCACCAGCCGACCTGTCACTTCCTCGTGAACAACTGAACTGTCACCTGACATATCCTTTTCTTGAATGCCTGTGATGATGCGCGACGTCTAGAAGCCTAGACTGATCTACTAGATAATTGTAAGCGCCAGCGAGCGATAGATATTTCTCCTACTAGAGCCCGACCCGCGCACAGGCCCAGCGAAGACACATGCTGCCACCCCCGCAAACTACTGTTGACTTTCTCCCCTAGTGGGACACTAGTTTGGATATGCCACCCCCAGTGACGTATCCTCAGTATTGGGACAGTTACCCACCCGAAGTTCTAGTTACTGTTCACCTCCCCAGTCCCCCCCCCCACGTTTAAGGAAGCTTGGCGCGCAGGAACATACACGACACGCACACATAGGCGGCACACGGGAACTGTAAAGGGGCCCCTCCCCCAACCACGTCACCCTAGCAATGGCTGTCCCCCACTCTGACGTTAGTATCCTTACACTAAATGTACGGGGCCTACACACACCCAGCAAGCGCTACTCTGTATACTCCTACATACGGCGCATGGCGGCCAACATAACGTTCTTACAAGAGACGCACATTAACGCTACTGAACTCATTCGCCTACAAGCCAAATGGCGAGGGACCATCTGCGCCACACAATATTCAGCGTTCGCACGCGGCGCATTAATCTGGGTGAGACCTGGTACTCCCTTCCGGGCGCTCCGGCGAGTAGTAGATAGAGAGGGCAGATACGCGCTTCTGGAGGGAATTCTTGATGGGCAAGGGGTACTACTTGGCAGCATATACGCCCCTAATACGGATCAGGACCGGTTCTGGGATCACCTTACGGGCGTCCTGGCCCAGTTCACCACAGTCCCATGGGTGCTGGGAGGCGACTTTAACTGCACACTAGACCCCTCACTGGACCGCTCACATCATCCCCCCACGCACTCCCCGGCCCCTCGGCAGGCGGCCCTCTTCAGGGCATGGACCACACACTGGGCGCTCACTGATGCATGGCGACACCTACACCCACTGGCTCGCATCTACTCCTTCCACTCGATTCCACACAACCTTCGGGTCCGCCTAGACCGTTTCCTCTGCTCTGCTCCGATTCTCCCTAAGGTTACATCTACAGATTACCTGGGACGGATCCTCTCAGATCATGATGCCCACATAATACGGCTTACCTGGCGCCCCCCGCATCCACCGGTCCCCACCTGGCGCCTCCCCAGAGACTGCCTAACGGACCCGGTCTTCAGGGACGCGCACAAAACCAGCATAAGCGACTACTTTATGCACAATGAGAACACAGCGTCATCGGTACTAGTGGAGTGGGACGCGTATAAAGTGGTGGCAAGGGGAGAATGCATCAAACAGATAGTGGGGGTTCGCCGCACCTTAGAACGGTCGCTCTTAAAGACGGAACAAGCTCTAGCTGCTCTCACCAAACGGCCTGATGACTCGGAGGAACACGCCGTGCTCACGGCAGAGGCCAAAACGGAATACCAAACTGCCTGCGCTGACCTCCGTAAGTATAACTTCAGGGCATACGCCTCTCGGGTGCACAAAGACAGAGACAAAATCGGGGCTCTTCTGGCCTGGATGGCGAAGCAGGACACCGAAATCAAGCCGATCACGGACATTCTCAACGCGGAGGGTGTACTGGTGCAATCACAAGCGGAGATTCTCCTAGCATTCCAACGCCATTATACACGAGTATACGAAGCCCCGACATGCTGTACCCCGTTTACCGCAGATCAGTTTTTAGACCCTCTGACGCTGCCCACGATATCGGATTCCGACAAGCGCCCACTAGACGCCAAGATAATCCCCTCTGACATTACCCAAGCGATACGCGCCATGTCCCGAAATAAAGCACCAGGACTGGACGGCTTCCCACTAGAATACTACGCAACATTCTCTCCCCTGGTGGTTCCCCGTCTGTCACGGGTGTTCGGGGCGTCACTCCACTTGGGGAAACTACCCCAGTCGCTACGGGAATCCGTGATTGCCACCTTTCTTAAGCCCCACAGAGATCCGCTTCACATGGGGTCATACCGACCTATCACACTCCTGTCGGCTGATTGTAAGATCCTGGGGAAGATCCTAGCTGATCGTTATGCGCAAGTCATACGCCCGCTGGTCCACCCCGACCAATGCGGCTTCGTCCCCGGGAGGAATACCTCCCAGAACCTCCGCCGAGTCTTCCATATCCAAGATCAGGTACGCGACAGATTTCCCCGCGCTGCCTGCCTCATTATGGACCTAGAGAAGGCGTTTGACACCCTCACCTGGCCCTACCTATTTTCGGTCCTGCGGCGCCTTAATCTCGGCCCGACGCTCCTGGCATACACCCGCCTCCTATACACCGACCTCACTACTCGAGTTCGTATCGGGAAACGTATCTCACCGGCGTTTGCAGTCCGACGAGGCACAAGACAAGGTTGCCCCCTGTCGCCCCTCCTGTTCGCGCTAGCGGTCGAGCCGCTGGCGGTTCGACTGCGTCGGGAGGGGATGGACTGGGGAGTACCGCTTGCAGACGGGACCCATTGTGTGTCCATGTACGCGGATGATCTCCTCATATATGTCCGAGACATTGAAATGGGCCTAACCCCCATAGGGGCCACATTGGCGGACTTTGCAACTGCCTCGGGTCTACAAGTCAACTGTTACAAGTCCACGGTTTACCCCCTACACCCGGACCTACCCCCCCGAGACATCGACCTTGGACCACATAGGCTTTCATGGTCCACGGAAGCTCCCCGATACCTCGGCGTCCGCTTATACCATTCTCCGACGGACATCTTTGAGGGCAATCACCGCAAGGTACTCGAGAGTCTGCGCCCGACGGTCGCCTTCTGGAATAAGTTACCACTGGCCCCGATTGGACGGATAGCCCTTGCTAAAATGGTGATGCTCCCCCGGCTCCTCTACCATTTCACAAACCTGCCGGTGATACCACCCAGATCCTTCTTTCGCGACGTTGATTCCCTCTTAGGAACTCTCATCTGGGGAGCAGGCCGCCACAGAGTCGCCCTGAAAACTCTTCAACTCCCCACAACACAGGGGGGACTCGGAGCTCCATCCTTCGAGGCATATTTCCTCGCAGCACAGCTCCAGTGGCTGTCCTACTGGACAGCGGACCGTTACCCTCAGGAGACGGTTACCCCTACTGGTAGAATCATGACTCCGGAACTCACCCGTCTGCTCCTCCCGGGCACCAAGCCACGGCGCACTTACCCCCTCCAGGTGACGATAGCGCGCCGATGTATGCTACGGATTCACCGGCTGTCTCCCGCTAGACCCCCATACTCCCCGCTGCTGCCGCTAATAGGCGGCCCCAAGCAGGATTCCTACTTTGCGGCCCCACTACTCGCCGACTGGTCCCGCTGTGGCATCACAGATCTAGAATCACTCTTCGAGGAGGGTCAGCTGAAACCGCTCGACCGCCTGGTCGCAGAATACGGGCTCCCCCCAGGCCAATTCCTCAGGTATAGGCAACTGCTCGACGGATACCGACCCCATTTCAATCTCCAAAATGGCGAGCCAGACACGCATCCAGTAATACATACTATCCTGCATATGGGGGTGGGTCGCCACCTGGTCACATGGCTATACAAATCCATCCGGGAACTCTCATACACCCCCCTGACGACCCTACGAGCCACTTGGGAAGAGGACATAGGCCGTGTTCTACACGACTCGGAGTGGACTAAAGCTCTTGAGGCCCCTAAACGCGTTTCTAGAAATGCCCGCTTCAAAAATATTCAATATTATATATTACACAGGGCATATCTCACCCCAGCGCGATTACAGAAGTTCTACCCCTCCACGCCATTCCTGTGCCCCAGATGCTGTTCCCCAGCTGCGAACTTCCGTCACATGTTTTGGGACTGTCCCAATCTCCAACCCTTCTGGCAGGGGGTGCACAACACACTACTGGAACTCACGGGTCTCACTACACTAGCCACCTGGGAGTCCAGTGCATTAGACATCCTCCACATCTCTAAACGTGAGCCGGTGCATAGGCGCTTCGTGTCCTTAGCGCTCCTACTAGCCAATAGATGTATAACCATGCGCTGGCGATCCCCAGAGGGTCCCCCCATAGCACACTGGCAGGGGGCGGTTAACAAATGGGCGGCAGCGGAGGAAGACGCTTTAAGGGAAGAAGAAGCCAAGGGTGCGCGCAAGCTTCCCATCTCCATGGAATGGGCCATGCTCCTTCACAGCTTCCGCCAGTCCACGCAGGCTGGAGACCCGCCTGACCCTTCCCCTCCCCCCACCCGAGAAGACCGGTAGCCTTCACCTGAAGTGAGCCACCCCAGAATCGGACCCCGATAACCCCCTATATCCTAGGCAACCTCTCGCATGTCCGGCCATCCATGGGTTTCTCCCCCCCCCCCCCCTCGACACCCGCCGCCATTATCTCCCTACTTAGACCCTGCTAGCGCCTACATGCTTCCCTCCCACAGTTCCGTTACCCCCCTGTTCACTGGTAACACTGCTGTGTGCACAGTACAGATCTAGATCCGGCGCTGTAACGGCATGAAAGTACCCATCTGATCTTATTCATCGCCCCTATGGCGATACCGTCCCATCACCTTTCAGCCTGCAGGAGCCTTTGCATGATTATAATGCACTGATTCACCGAAGTCATGTTTATGTGTACCAGTTCTATATAGCAAGAAAACGTTGCACACATAGCTGTTCGTGGCTGAATGTTGAGGCCACGTCGGCGGTCTGTTTATTCTGTACTGAAATACTTTAATGCAACAATAAAAACAAATTTAAATTAAAAAAAAAAAAACAAACATTAATGGGCCGTCCGGAGGTTAGGATTAAAAACAAAGAACTATGTCTGGGGGTTATTTAACCAGTCATAGAACAGACATAGACAGCCTTTTACCCTCTGTAGAGGTGTAGCTTCTTACTTCAGGATCGACATAAAGAATAACAAGGTGGAGTAAATTCACCCCACATACAAACTCAGTAGTGATTATACAGCACCAGTTGATGGAGGGATTAGTCACTTCGAATTGTAGGATCCACTAGTCAATATGTTACCTGAAAAGAGGCAATGTGTGCTTTTGTATTGTGATGGGGAAGTTGTTCCCTACAGATTTTTAAATCTCCTCAGGCCCTTTCTTGTGTGTTTTATTTAGTTAATTATGTATTTATTTTAAGCAGTTTTTTGTCCCATACAATTGGACCCTCCTAGCGTTTGTGTACAGATACAAGATACCTCATCAGGAGTAATGGTAGCTGTTAGAACTGGCAATTTCTGGTTGGCTAAGGCTGACGTCAAAGCTAGGCAGAAACCACCATTCTAGTCAGGGCAAGGGAGTCACACGCCAAGATAACCCCTGCTCACCCCCTTGGTAGCTTGGCACGAGCAGACAGGCTTATCCCGGAGGCAATGTGTAAAGCATTTGCGCCAGCACACAACAGCAACCTAGGCACACCACAAAAGGAACTCCACACAAGGTTATTTAAAAATAACTTCTGTATTGTAAAACACATCAGATAGAATCACACATGTACATTGTGCCAACTGGCACGAGCAAGATTCACAAGGGATTATTTACACAGGACAGGGCCACGTGGGCCACTGTCAGAATCAGCACTTAGTAGAAATTAGAATAAGTATAGCACAAAATAACAGTTATAGATCACATCAAGTAACTACTGGTAACAGGTAAGTACCACCTATGCAACCCGAAGCAATGGCACGCAGGGACCCAGGACCTCACTAGGACCACCTGTACTAGAAAGAACAACCACCGAAGAACAAAATACATTTAGGGGTATAGGTAAGAACACATTACACATGATGCATAACCAACTTTCAGAGGTGTAGGGAAGGAAAAACACATGATGCATAAAACATACATTCAGCGGTGTCATAACATGGCACATGATGCATCAATCACACATTCAGAGGTACCGGAGAAAAACACATGATGCCTAAAACATTCAGAGGTGTAAGGAAGGAAAAACACATGATGCATAAACCAACACATTCAGAGGTGTAAAATCAAGGAAAACACATGATGCATAAAAACATTCAGAGGTGTAAGATCAAGGTGCGTAATCATATTAAATGCATTACATTACCTAGCACCACATCACATTGCGCAAAACTCACATTAGGCAATTACCATCACATAGATAATCACATTGCGCCTTAATAAAATCACATACCAGCCCCCATCTAATAAAGGGACTAAAGAGCCCTGTGTTCAGAATGTCAGGGCGCGCTGCCAATGCAGCGCCAGTCAGGGGTGCGCCACTGGCGCAAAACTTAAAAGTTGCAGGTGCCCACTATTTGCTGGGCACCTGGGAACATCACAAGACCTAAACGGTGCAGCTGCCCACTAATTGCTGGGCAGCTGAGACAAACGGCGACAGGGGCTCTCTCTAGCCCCTGGAACAAATCTGCGCCATCTGTTGAAGCCACACAGGCTCTGAAAACACTTGTGTCTACGTTGGAGCCACACAGGCTCTGGCATAACACGTGCCCAACGTTGGATCCCCCCTCTGGGGACTCGTGAACAAAAGGAATGCCCGTCGGAGCACTCAGGCTCCTAAAACACTCATGGGCCTTCTGGACCCCCACTGGGGCCTTTTAACAAAAATAGGGCACGTTGGAGCCTTCGCGGCTCGAGAGGAAATATGCCCTGTCGTGAGAGTCCCTCGACGGGGACTCAGAAACACAGAAATGCCCCGGAGCCCTCTCAGGGCTCTACACACAAATATGCTCCCAGGGAGCCTCTCGGGGCTCTAGACAACATGCCCCCAGGGAGCCTTCTCAGAGTTCTACAACGTTGGGGCGACCCGCTGCCAACCGGGGCTGCCCTGACTCTGTGCCTCTCAACCGGCACCAACAGCAGCCGCACGGAGCCCCCCCCAGCCCTTCCTACTCACCGGGCTGTCTCTCTGGCGGGGCTCCTCTGCAGAGGCGGCAGGCGGGGCTCCTTTCTCCTCACAGGAGCCTCGCGGGTACGTCGCTGCGCTCGCTCTCCCCCCGGGCCCCCTCCTGGGACCCAGGGCTTCACTGCACCGGCAGGGCTCTCTCCTCACATGGGAGCCCTGCTACCGCCGCCATCTCCGCTGCTCCCTTCCTTCCGCGTCAGGTCCCGGGCCGGCAGCCAATCACAGCGCGGCCTTGGAATGACGTCACGCGGTTGTCCCGGGCCGATCGGCGGGGATTTCTCAGGACAGTACCGAGGGGTGGTCACCCTCGAAATTCAAAATAAAAGGCAGAAGCGAGGTAGGCTCTCGCTAGGGTGCCATACACGGGGTAGCACCCGAAATATTAAAAAAATGGGCAATTAAGGCGCCGGGTGAGCACCGGCACCCGGGGCACACAGAGGGCAGGAGCGCTTCCCTACACAGGATAACCACAGCGCTCTGCCAGAAAGTTAAAAGTAAAGCGCTCCTAAGCGCTACAAAGACATATGCAGCGCTCCCAACGCTAGGACAGGAAAAACAGCGCTTCCAGGCGCTTTAGGCTATAATAAGCCCTGGCAAAAGCAAGGAAAAGTTCCCAGGAGTCTGCAGGCAGGGGACCACAGGCAAAGGTCCCTAGGGAAAGTCCATTAGTCTCCAAGTCCCTCAGGTATCCAGGGGCTGGGTAGGGCCCAGGGATTCCCCTGGGCCCAGGCAGCAGCACGCCCCTGGTAGGATTCAAGTCCGAAACAAGAACATTTCGGAAGGGGACACAGCCCCTTTTTATACAGAGAAATCCTTTGTCTAGCAGGGGGAAGGCAGTGTGAGAACCAGCTAGAACTGGTTATAGGGAATTCCTTTCACTGGCCAGGCTAGGGACATCAGATGCACCCCAGGGGGTGGAGCCAGCATTGTGTGGGGAAAACCCAGCCTCATTCAGGACCCTCAAACCAGACGGTCAGTCCACAAGCAGGCCCAGGCTCACTCCTCCCTTCACATCAGCATGCTAAACACTCTATTCACCACTGGGGCAGACCCTCCCAGACTCTTGGAGCCAGGCTCACCAGCCAGCCTCAGCCAATCACACACCAGACACAAATTACACAAATATGCCAACTTCTAGAAGTGGCACTTATACATTAGATACAATCATGCCGCATATACCATTGCGCAGCATTCAATCTCACAAGTTTGCACACCAAACTCGACCCTGCACTCCCCACACATCAGGAACTACCATGGGCATACATATTCCCCATTCATTCCTATGTGAGGGCAGGTCACTCACCACACATACACAGAGAGCTCACGCACTTTACACTGTACCACAGTGAAAAAGTGCGCAGAGGCCTAAAATCACCACCACCAGGTCACAGAAACAGGCTAGGAAAAAGCAAAAAGTCTCAGGGTGAACGTGCCAAAACGTCCAACAGTAGCAATATGCTCAGGAGTAAGTATACAGGAATACAGGAGTCACTACAGTGAGCAGGGGTACTTGTTTACAACTCTGCATCCCATCATTAAAGTGCAGATAAAAGATACTCCCCAGGAGCATTACTACAAGCTTTGCATACTTGTATCAAGCTCCAACTCTGTTCTTTTTCATGGCTACTTTTTTCCTGCACATTTGTCACCTTTTCGATACCTTCCAGGCACCAGACTAGATCCTGAAATATTTTCATCCCCTTCCGTGCACCAGCTTGTGCCATACAGCCTTCACTGTGACTTTAGAGCACACAAGGCACTTCTGTCACGCTGATGTACGTTCCGCTTTTTTGTGCTTCATAGATAAAGGTCCGAAGCTCTTCTCTGTGCTTCACCATTGAAATTCCTCGCTTTACAACATGGCTTGGTCAAATATTTCGGCCTAAGATTTCAGGGTTTAAACCCTCTGATTTGATTTTATATTTTTAAAGCACGAGCTATTGCCAGAAGGTGTCTAGACGCTACCAACTAAAGATCAGAAGATGCTGTAGGATCTATAAATATGAAGCCATCTTTTAAGGGTCTTTCTAAAAGAAAGCCAAATGGATGACTTTTTTCAATGTGCGGGAAGGGTGTTCCAAGGTATCAAAGTGGAGGAGACAAAGCTACTGCCACCCCATCTGGACAGCCGATAACTTCTTGGGACCTTTGCCAAGTTGGCATTGGAAGAGTGAAAGTTTCTTTGTAGAGTGTACCAGAAATACTGGTTGCCTGAGATAATCAGGGTCGACTTCATACAGGGACTTAAAGGCAATGCATAAGGCTTTAAAATCAATTCTCTTCTTCATGGAGATGGTAGGGTGTTTTTTACTGACTGCTGCCTGGAAAATTTAGCTAGAGACGGGCAACAGCATTCTGTAGGACTTGAAGTCTGGCAAGAAGACCTTTGTGAAGGAACACAAAGACAGCATTACAGTAAATACAGCCTTGAGAGCTGCAACAACCATCTTCTGAAGAGTATGAGGTAGGAAAGGGAGAGCTTTAATGGGCATTTTTACTGTGTAAAAAGTCGCAGAAGAAACAGCATTAACTTGGTAGTTGAAGTAAAGGGATGTGTTAAGTGTCAAAGATTACTCCCAGATTCTTAGCTTTTATTGCAGGGCATGGAAGATTCCCAAGTTCCTGAGGCCTCCAATTAGGTGACCAGAAGGAGACATTGGATCTAAAAAGCAAGACCTCAGTCTTCCCCCTTAGTTTAATTTCAGGAAGCTTTCCAGCATCCACTTGCTAATTTGTTGTATGCAATTGTGAAATCTAGTTGCTGTATTGTGAATGTTACTAGTAACTGTAACAATAATATGAGTGCTATCAGTGTATGACACCATGGCAAATCCAAAGGATCTAGTCAGTTGTGCCAAAGGAGTGACGTACAAATAAAACAATGAAGGACTGAGAGAAGTGCCCTGTAGCGCACCACTTCGTAAATTAAATGAAGGAGATACCAAATTGCCTAATTCTATGGCTTGCTCTCTATCAGTCAGAAATGATTTGAGAAGAGATAGAGCTGAGCCACTAAAGCCCAGATTTTAAAGTAGATCTATAAGCAAGCGGTGGTTTACACTGTTGAACGCTGCAGAGGTCTAAAAGAATCACGGCGGCATTACCTCCATTGTTTAGCGTACTTTGATCTCTTCTGTACCAGTAATCAGGGCCAGTTCCGTGCTGTGCTCGCTCCTGAAACCCTACTTCGTGGCATCGAGGAGGTTATTCCTGTTAATAAAAAGGTAGGTTTGTGGTTTATTAGTTTTCCAAGAATATTTGCATGCAAGGAGAGATGTGATATGGGCTGGTAGCTACTGAAGTGCAGAGGATCCAGATTCAGCTTTTTCAAGAGAGGGAGGATAGAGGCTTTTCCAGTGCTTTGTCTATTGGGAGCCTTTCAAAAGAATATGTCCTTGTCGGATCCACATAACCTCTGCAGGTGGTGTCTGGGAGCAGAACACATCCCTTGGCCTGTGACTTCTATGCATTGGTGAACCCAAAAGCCAAGCTATTTTTGTCTAGTGTCCACAGGGATACTCCAAAGTGTTGCTCATCCCTCTCAGGTAAGACCACCAGAAGAGAACGATCTACCGAAAGATCTTCACCACAAAAAGGAGAAATTCCCTTTTCCCACAAGGAATTTTTTCTGCTTCCAGGACCGTTTGGAGCCTTGATGCTGTTCCCTGAAGCAGTGCTCTTTATCATTGTCTGAGCTGGTTCCTACATTGAAAAAGATGAAGCTGAAATTCCTGACTTCTTCAGCTAGCCCAGCGCAGGTCAAGGCCCTCCAGCAACCCATGCAAAATATCTTCAAGATCGCTCCTTAATCTCTGGGCTAGTCGCCAAGGACGAGCTCCAAAACCAACACTCAGTCTCCAGCATTGGTGCCACTTCTAATGAAGCCTATAGCTAAAAGTCACTGTTTTCCTGCTTAAAACTAGGTGGGAGGGCTGGGTGGGCCCCGTCGAGGAGGAGTATTGGAGAGATGCCCTTATGGCCCCCAGAACTCACGATCTCTGCTAGACTTTGCCTCATACAGATATACTATCTTCACTGTGCATATTTTACACCGGCACGATTACACAAAGCTGGACTCCTCCCAGCCCCACAGTGTCCACGCTGTAGAGAGGGACCAGCTGACTTCTTTCATATGGTCTAGTCCTGCGCAGTCATATCTAAATACTTGGCGGCAGTCACAACGGAATTGAGTGGAGTACTGGGATGGGAGGTGTCCCTTACTCCACTGGCTCTTCTCCTCGGTGTGATGGAAGGGATGGACGGCTCCTGAGCTGACAAGGCGTTCCTGGGTACAGCACTCCTGATTGTTAAGAAACATTGCAGTGGCCTGGAAGTACTCCAAGCCTCCTCCTATTTCGAAATGGCGCAGGGGAGTGGATTGGTGTGCGATCCAAGAAAAAGCAGATTATGAGGCAAAAGGGTGCCCAAATAAATAGGAGCAAATATAGCATAAATGGGTGGGCGTATTGGACTGATTGCTCATGGTGCTAAGGGTAGACTCTTTCTTATTCAATCTTAAATTTATTACTAAGACGATAAGGGGATATGTAATGAAATGTCATTTATGTCACAGTGCTACAAATGCTTCTTATAACTGTCTTGGTTTTGTTTATAAAATGGCAATAAAGTTGGTTATAAAAAAAAAGTCACTCTTCTGTGTGTGTTCCTCACTGCCTGTGACACCAACACCGGGACTGCTTTTAGAACTGATGTCAGCACCACATTGAAACCCTGGAACTCAGCAGATATTATCCAAGTGGCAAAAGATATTGTTCAGATATGTTTTTTGGACAAGCCTTTGGCACAATACGTCTCTTGGGCCCAACAAAGATTATGGCTGGTTCAGAGGTGGATAACCTTCATCCCACTTACAACGCAGATGATTTTCTTGTCTTGAATTTGAAAACACAAGTGGTAGGGATACATCTCCAGAACAGGGCATCCCTAACTATTCTGGTCTTTTATGTTAACTTTTATGGTAGGAAAAGCAGCAGAAGCTTAGGAAGTAACTTCTCCCACCACTGAGGTGAAATCTAACATTTTCACTGATGTTTTGCATCATTCCTCCACGTCCCAGAGCAGTCTATCCCCCTCAATGAGGCACCATTGGAGCTTGTACCAATGTCCTGTGAAAAGCCTTTTCAGGCCCTGCAGTCTGCAAGTCAATCGCTCAGTTGCAGAAGCCGGCACTTGATGCCCCAAAGTTCTTCAATTCATATCCCTCTCTGAAGAGCCTAGTGGTGGAAGCTATCTGATAGATTCATCTATCTGTGTATTCCTTGACTTGTGATTTCTCCCTAGGCGTCAGACTGGATCTGGACATTTTTCTGCAGCCCCTCTGCACGCTGGGGGACGGTACCTTAAGACTCCGGTTGTGATGTCAATGGAGCCATATCGGTCCGCTCCGGCGTGCAGATGTCAATTTCTTCTTTTCAGCACTGCAACACAGTTCTGGAGAAGTGGTTACTCAGGCCATTTTTTCTTGCCTTCTTCAACAGTTTTGTTGTTTGGGAACAGTGTGCCTTTTTCTATGTCGTCCGGCTTTAAGCCTTGTGAGACCTGTTCTCGACAAATGTTGGTTACAAACTCAGATTCCCATTTGTATGATGTGACGTTTGGAAGAACACCACGACTGCGAGGATTGCGGTTCCTGTCAGAGACTGAAGGCGCTCAAGGAACACTGTATAAAGTTACTGGCAGTGTCTGTAGTGGTCGTTGGAGACTTCACGCCCGATCGTCTTCTTCTCATACGGAGCTACATTTACAGGGCTGTTCCAGGATCCAGAGCTGATCTCGGGCAGAGAATTTTAAAGGTAAGCGCAGGCGTTTGAAGTTGTGACATCCCCCGAATTTGCAGCGTGTAGACTCTGTCTTCCATAGCTCCTCCCGCTCACCGGTTTAGGAGGCCGCTCACGACTCCAACCTGTGTCTCCCCTTCTTTCTATGAGCTGGAGCATCGATGACCCTGTTAAGGTAGTATTATAACTCCCTACATCTGATCATTGTGCCCCCATCTTCCTCTGGAGCGACCACAAGCTCCAAAAAGGTGAGTGGAGCCATGCCGGCGGGTTCACCCTCTGTGTTGGTTTTGCCATCTGAGTTGTTGGGTCGACAGCCAACTACGCACAGCCCTTTGGGGACTCCACCTTCAGCGTCCATTCTTGATCAACTGACTCCTGCATTAAAGTTGACGGTGCCGATCAAAGTCACTTTTCCTCCTCTCATCGACGACGAAGCATCTTCTTCTCGGTGTCATTTGGTGTTTGGTGTGGAATTGATAGAGCAAACTGAGGGTAATGTAGCATTTTCACTTCCTTCTCACGATGAGACTTTTCCTAGTCGCTTTGTGGTAGGTTATACAAGGGAGTCTGGGTCTTTTCAACCCATTTATGAGACTATGCCATCACAAATGGAGGAATGTTGGATTTCCTCACATGGGGAGGCTAGTGGGCTTGAGTCTTCCCGAGCCTCTGGGCTATTTTCACCTTCTATTCTCGCTACTGAGGCAAGTTCCTCCTTCACAGATGTGTTGAGGAGAGCTGCTGCAGTTTTGGACGTGTCACTGCCTACGGTGGAGAAAGCCAACGACCCTCTGATTGATGTCCTTTATCAAGGATAGTCAGGGGAAGAGCCTGTTCCTCCATACAGTGACTGTATCGACATATTGTTGGGTACTTGGGCCAAGCCTAATACAGGGGTCTCAGTAGACCGTGCTATATCTTGCAGGCACCTGCCTGCGCCTGGAGAACTAGTTTGTCTTGTCAGGCATCCTACCACACATAGTCTGGTAGTTCAGGCTATTACAGCATAGCAGGATATGGATTATTCAACTAAGACTCCAATTACTAGAGAGTCTGGAAATCAGGATGCATGTGGCTAACATATCTTTCCTTCGTCTCATTCTGCTTTGAGGTCCACCAAAACGTCTTGTGTTCTTGGGCGTTTTTCCCATTCTTTGTGAGATTCTTTGCAGACTAGGTTGCCATCACTTCTGGATGCTCTGTTCCAATGTTGAATAGCTGATTAGAGACGGCCAACAGGCGGCCAGGCTGATAATTAGATGTGGCATGGATACTACTTATTCAGTAGATCGGGTCATGGCATCTTTGGTGGTACTACAATGTTGTGCATTGGTTAAGAACTTCTGATTTTTTAGGAGCTGTACAGGTGACATTGGCCAATATGCTCTTTGACGGCACACGGCACCCATCTTTTCGGGGCTCAGCCCGACGCTTCCGTGATAGGTGAAGCGATACAGAGTCTTAATTACTCTTTCTCTGTCTGTGTTCTTTAGTTTTCCCCCTATTCTTGGGTTATATAGGTGATACAGGATTTTTATTTTTCAAGGGACTAGCCTTCTAAGGACGTTCACATGTCTGTCTTTTAGTTACACCAGATTGGTGTCCATGCAAGGCGCAGATTTTATTGTTTCAAGACTTTCTTTAACAGTTTATGTGGTACAAGGTTACCTGAAGTATAGTTTTTCCTTTTACTCTGAAAATGGGCTCTATGCTCAAGAGGTCTTTGCAGGTGATGTGTCTACCGGTTAGGAAGTTTACCTTTTCACATGCTTCTTTCGAAGGAGTTTGGTATACTGGTATGCATTACTGTTGACTTGCAGTATCTCCTATGGAGACTTATTACTTATGCCGATTGTGAGACATTGTATACAGAGTGTATATATACTAGTTCTGTGAATAATCTGAATTTCCACTTCAGGGCAATTTTGATAGCCGATTTCTCAAAAACAGTCCTTTTCACTGCTTTAGCATAGTTTACTTTTCATTGAATTTAAGTGGTGCGTGAAAAGCTTTTGCATTGGATAATTTTTAGGTTATGCTTTCCAGTGAGGGGGTCATGCCAGCTTTATTATGTGATGTAGAACTATCATTGGATTTTACCCTTAGTGAAGTTACTGCGGCAATTAATTCAAGTTTGGGTGGCAAGGCCCCAGGGCCCGATAGCATTCCTGCTGACCTTTTTAAATCAAATCTAGCTTTATGGGGACCACTTTGAACACAGGTTTTTAATGCATGTAACGTATGTGGCTTCTTACCAACATGGTACGAATCTATTATCGTACCAATTTTTAAAAGGGGGGACATGAGGAATCCTGTCTGCTACTGCCCGATCTCACTGCTGGATTCAACAGTTAAGATCATTGGGCGTGCTTTATTAGACAGAATGCAGATATAGGCAGAGGAACATGCCATCATAAGCGATCTACAATATGGGTTCCGTAAGGGCCTGGGTACAGTCGAACAGGGCCTTAACTTACACATTTTACTGGATAAATATACAAGGACAAAAAAGGGAAGATTATTCTTGACTTTTGTTGACTTAACAGCAGCTTTCGACTGTGTTATTCACAATAAGCTGTGCTCATTCTTAGAGGGTTTGGGAGTGGCTGTTTTAATAATTGCATTTTTAAGGCAGCTCTATTCAGGCAAAGGCAAAGGTCCGATATGGGTTGGGCGGAGAATGAACTAGTCACTATAGAGTGATGACAGGTGTGAGGCAAGGCTCTGTCCTTGCCCCATTTCTTTTCACACAATACATAAATAATTTAGGAAACCATTTTAGTTAAGGAGTGCAGGGATCTACCAAGGGCAGCAACGCGCCCCATCCCTGCACTCTTGTGTGCAGTCGATGCGGTTTCAATGGCCTGTACACTGCTCGGTTTCCAAAGGGTCATTAAATCTTTCTCTAATTTTATGTCGAACTTGGGGCTTATGATCAATTATTCTAAAACGCTTACAATGAACTGCGGGGCTGGGTTAAATAAGAGGATTACATCTCTCTTTATAGATTCGAGGCCGATAGAGTGCACTAAAACATTTTCATACATAGGGGTATTATTTGATAGGACAGGAACATGGCCTGAGGCAGCTAAAGCCAGACGCCTGTTGTTTGCTAAGTCGCTAATGACACTATCAAATTTTAGCTGTAAATTAGGTAGACGTCCACCGGCGGAGTTTCTACACATCTATAGGGCTTAATGTGTGGCAATAGCTACTTACGGAGCAGGCATATGGGGTTATGCAGACGTAAATGCACTGCAGATTTCAGAAAATAATTTTTTTAAGTTTCTTCTGGCTCTACCAGAAAGTACATCAAATTAGATCTGTCACTTGAAAATTGGTATACCATATTTGGAGGACCCGATTAAGATCCAGCCCGTACTCCTGTGGCATAGAATCTGGACGTCAGAGGAAACTGGTTTTAATCGTTATATATTGGTAGATGCGCTAGGGTCTGATGGTGTCGAACAAATAAGATGGCTGGAATATGTGAAAATGTTCCTTTCAAAAATAGGACACTTGGAATACTTCACTTAGCCTCTTTCTATGTGCAGTGTACCCAGGAAAGTTCTTAAAGCCAGTTGTATGTGTCTTTTGGGCGAAATCAGAGCCAACACTGACATGAAAAAGTCTATGGTTCACGCCCATCATCTAACTTTGCTGACGCCAACTACACAGTATGCAAATAGTGGTTCTGTCGGATTTTACTCAATTTCTTTGCTCAATAGCTACTTGGTTCAGTATTTTCTCATATATACTTTTTCTTAAAAAACATGGAAATACTTTTATGAAAAATGCACACACCAAACGTTTTTTCATAAGCAAAGTTGTAATTATTCAGTTACTTTGCAAAGCTTCTTTTCTTTTTCAACATTAAAAGATCGGTTGTCCATACAGATTGAAAATATAATAACAATAAATAAGTGCAGCAGTGAATAAACGTGATCTGTGAATAATGGTGACTGTTATAGTGATACAGTTTAGTGGAAATGCAATTTTAGAAACAAAGGTCCAACAATAACTTCAATTTCCTCAATCAGTATAGTTGTTCATATTTTTCTGTTTGAGATGCAGTGAGGACCAACTGGTGGATTAGCGTCGACGTTTCGACCCAGAGGTATGGTGCCTGTTTATTAGCAACCGTTTCGGGTCTTCATCAGGACAATAGGGGGGGAAACCTGATGGAAAGGTACTGAGGAGTCTTATTCGTAACCTCCGTGGGATGATTCTCTCCTATATTGAAGCGTGGTATCTTTGTAAAAGAATTTATCACCGTCCAGTGATGTATTCCAGTTTGAAGTTCTGCAGCCGCGTTCACTTTAGGAGCATGACAGCAGACCGGTTTCTGGCTATCAGCCGTCATCAGCCAGGATAGCTTGATTTCAGTGGTGTGGAGAGCATGGGACTCACGTCTGAGCATACCCATCCCACTCGGGGTGACAAATGCAAAAACAACAGTTGATATACAGAGATCTGGGCCTAAATCCATCGTTTTTTTGCACTCCACACCACCCCAGTACAGACATGGCCATATGCAAATCAGCCTTGACCCTGTGCCTCATGGGAACAGTCCAGCCCGATAGCCAGAAACCGGTCCTAGGATGCTTGATTCCGGAACAGGAAAGAGATGGCTCGGCAGTTCGGGCTGGACTGTTCCCATGAGGCACAGGGACAAGACTGATTTGCATATGGCCATGTCTGAACTGGGGTGGCTTGGTGAGCAAAATAACGATGGATTAAACCCAGATCTGTGACTGGGGGTGAATGTTTTGCCATTGTGCAACATTCCGTCCATCATCTTGTTTGTTTTGTTAATACTTTACACATTGCCTTTGGGATAAGCCTGTCTGTTCGTGCCAAACTACCAAGGGGGTAAGCCGACTGTTCTCATGCTGCAGTTCCAGGACACTCTTCGGAGTAACAGTCACACTTTATAAATCTTATACATAGACAGGCTATGGAGATGGGCTCCTATCTGGAAGAGCTGGGCTGTAATAAGTTTAACGTTAACCACTGCACTACATGTCCTTTGAAGTCCATTCCAGTGAAAAGTGTGCTGAGTGGGACTTGGTAATGTATGCTGTGCTTATGTGTCATCTAGCTGTACAAGTTACTGTATTACTCATAAAAGGGACATTTTTTTCTCCACTTGGCCTACATTTAGTATTTGATGTATTTATGTTGGCTTTCCTGTGGAATCGAAGATTATCAAGTCATGTGATTTTTGCTTTGATGTGAAAATTTTGAGGGTCGGTGTTACTCCAAGTGCAAAACTGGGCAAGTTGTTTTTATAGGTAATGATAAGATGTCTTTGAAATTGAAATCCGGCCATGGTCTTCAAAAATCAAGTAGGCGAGAGGGATGGTTATATCCTGACCTTTTAGTGCAGGCTACATAAGTGTTTAGAAATATCGATGTTGAAATTTTGGCTAGGAGCAGCAGGTATTTCTCTTACAGCAAAAGCACTTTTACACAAAGGCTGTAATTCATGTGCATTTCATTATTGGGTAGAATTTAGGGAACCAATACTGTGCAGCTAGTGCAAAAATACTTGAAATGTTAACCCTCATGCTCAGAGTCGCCAAAACATCTGAATACACAACATCTGATTTTATAATATAAGAGCTACCTGTTCCTGTCACAGTTTACAGAAGCATAAACCATTTACAGGCAGCATCCTAATAATCTTTCCCCCGTGATTCTACAGTGCATAAACAGTGCTTGCTTTACCATCTCATCTGTCTACCTTGTCTCATTACATACTCTTGGAGGGTGAATCTCAGTCTGGAGATGGGCAGCTCCTTGGCTTCACCAAGAAAAAATGTTTTCTCATAGAATTTCAATAAAACGTCTCTTCCTTCTGGAGATTCTTTGTGTTTCATCTTCTAGGAGAAGTGGGCTGGCATCCCTCATTATTTTGCTGTTGTGTTTGGCCTAACCACTGTCTCTTCCAAAGTGGTTTTCAATCATGTTTGGTTTACCCAGGCTGTGTCTGCCTGTTCTTCAGTTTGCCTCCCAGTGGTGTTCAGTGACTGGCTGTGTGTTGATTGGCTCCCTGGATGGTCCTCATATCTGGTTGAGGTTTCTTGGCACTGGTTGTTTACTCGAGGGCCTCTTTGAGCTTGGTCATTGTTTCACTGCCATGTTGGAATCTTCTTATGGCCATGATTTTGTTCCTGTTTGCCGACTTTTCAGGCTATGCTAAGCCTCCTTCCACTGGGGTTTTAAGGCACATTCTCTGATATTTTGGTGTTTGACTACAGTAATTGTATTCTGAGGCATTCTTCTACGCCTGCAGAGTTACATTCTAACCTGCTGACTGGGGTTTCTTCAGCTCCATGTCCCTCCTGCCCTCCTGGTGTTTATGCAGTGTCAGCTGTTTGTAATGCTTCTTCTTACTCCCCTTTAGTTGTTTTTTGTGCTTGTTTGTGTGCTCTGTTCTTTGTTTGCAGTTGGGATGTTGGGGTTCTGTTTCAGTAATTTTCCTTTTTGAGGAAGTTTGCTCTGCCAGCTTTTGGCTTTGATTGGTCAGCTAGTATCTGTTGTTCCGCGGCTCGGATGCTGTTCTGGACATGCCCCTTCCTGCAAAGCTCTGGTTCATGGAGATCCTTCTAAAGGCATGTTGATGTGTGACCTGGTCTCTCTGACTGATTAACCAATCACATCCTCCAACTTTGGCAAGTTGGAGAATGTGATTGGATAGTACAGACTCAGAGTAAGCACTTTGATGAGGAAGACATGACGATTTGGTAATGCAAGGATTACTTGGCGCTTATCCTCTACTCCAAGTCTGAATCTTTCTCAACACAGTCATGCCCTATGCCCACTTTTACTTTGATATTGTTCTCCGGCCTTGAATTGTCTTACTTGCTATTGCACAGGAAGAGCAAAGTTCTTTCTAAGCCTAGTTAAAAAAAATGTGATTGAGATTCTAAGGGAACACATGTTTTGGGGAGAGCAGAAGAGTTGCCTATCTCCCTGGTAAAACTCTCCATCAAAGAGGAGTGTGACGAGGATTATCTGGACTTGGAGTAATGATGTTTACCGAATAACCAATCCAGGCATTTGGAGGCACTGGGAGAACCACTACGTTGTCGCTCTGCAGAGGCGACTGTTCAATTTCAATGAATATCGCCCTCTGAGGTATTTTATGAGTGGACAAGTCTCATAAAATACGAGGGCAAACTGTAGTGTAGGACTTTCACAGCTCGATTGATTTTAATGTTAGACATTGTGTTTATGCTATATAATCAAGGCTGATGAAATATTGGGGCAGACCAAATTATGTGTCAGACGAGACTCGATTAAGAAAGAAATAAAGGTAAGTTATGTAGCTAGGAAGGGCAATTGGTGTTCCATTTTATGCAAATAAAGGCACATTATGCAGCATATTCCTGGACATTCGTAATTACTTATTTTGACTTCTTAACTCACATTGCTACAAAAGAGACCTGAATACAAAAGAAAGGCCCACCAGCTTTGTAACATACTATTCTAGAAGTGCTTGTCCCTGTGGAGGACCTCTGGAGGCACCGCTGCTTTCCTTTAACAAACAGAGAGATACAGAAGGATCCTTTTTTTTAGGTCTCGCGTGGCGTCGGGTGCGCACTCAAGCTCGCAAGATTTAATGACTTTAGGGTACTTTCACTAGCGAGGGTTAAGCCCCACCCCTCTTCTCCATTGGCTGGCCTCCTAAACGGCGGCCAGCCATTGGAGAAGAGGTCCTAGTGACGTTCTTCTTTCGATCTAAGCCCCATCCTTTTCAGAATGGGGGGCGTGTTTTTTTACTTTCTTTCTAGGCTGTAAACAACAGTCAAAAACACGCCCCCCAGTCTGAAAAGGACCGGGCTTACAGACAAAAGGCTGATCCGGCGTCTGACAGGATCACATGCACTCGTGAATAGAGCCTACCTTTCTCGCAAACCGTCCTCGTTTGAAGGGTGCAAACCTCCTCTCACTAATTTTCACCCTCCAGACGAGCAAAATGCCTCCTGTGGACTTCATTAGAAACATCCGCTTTGAAGGCAGCACCGCTGTGTGACGCAGCCTGGCAGAAGGAGGGTGTCTGGTGGCAGGAGGCACGACTTACCTCAGTAGAGGGACGGCGTAGATCCGGTCAGAGCGGGATAAGCACTGGATGCTTCGTGACAGTGGTTGTCTTTTTATGCGTGCTTCCTCCCACCCAGCACCCGCCTTTCCCCCGCCGGCAGCAAACAGCGGATTCTTTCGTTTACTTTCCGCGCCCGAGCGATAGGTTTCGTTTCTCCATTACTCACTGTTCAATCTTTCATAATCATTTTATTTATTGTTAAAGATTTCCACCCTCCAGACAAGCAAAATGCCTTCCGTGGACTTCATTAGAAACATCCGCTTTGAAGGCAGCACCGCTGTGTGACGCAGCCTGGCTCGAAGCAGGTCTGTCAGGTAAGAAGCGTCGACGGCGGCAGGAAAGAGTGCAGAAGGAGGGTGTCTGGTGGCAGGAGGCACGACTTACCTCAGTAGAGGGACAGCGTAGATCCGGTCAGAGCGGGATAAGCACTGGATGCTGCGTGACAGTGGATTTTTTTATGCGTGCTTCCTCCCCCCTCACCCGCCTTTCCCCCGCCGGAAGCAAACAGCGGATTCTTTCATTTACTTTCCGCGCCCGAGCGATAGGTTTTGTTTCTCCATTACTCACTGTTCAATCTTTCATAATCATTTTCTTTATTAATAAAGCGCAAGGTGTTAACGTTCTTCATAGACGAGTCTTTCAAGTTTGGAGTCTGACATACCTTCACAATCTGAATTACCCGGGAGGGAGCAGAGAGAGATAGCCTGTCTTCCTAATCATTACTCCCCGTGTATTGAAAGCACCCAGAGAGGCCTTAGTGCTTCGTGTATTGGGCCATTTGTGCCAGTTTGTGTGTGTGTGGCTCTGTGTGGCTCTGTGTGTGTCTGTGTGTGTGTGTGTGTGTGTGGCTCTGTGTGTTTGTGTGTGGCTGTGTGTGTGTGTGTGTGTGGCTCTGTGTGTGTGTGTGGCTCTGTGTGTGTGTGTGTGTGGCTCTGTGTGTGTGTGTGGCTGTGTGTGTGTGTGTGTGTGGCTCTGTGTGTGTGTGTGGCTCTGTGTGTGTGTGTGTGTGTGGCTCTGTGTGTGTGTGTGGCTCTGTCTGTGTGTGTGTGTGTGGCTCTGTGTGTGTGTGTGGCTCTGTGTGTGTGTGTGGTTCTATGTGTGGCTGTGTGTGGGGCTCTGTGTGTGTGGGGCTCTGTGTGTTTGTGTGTGGCATTTGCGAGAGAGTAAGCTATTGGCATTGTAAATGACAATGCCATTTATTTATTTGTTTTCAAAACCAACACATAAATAAACGTTTTGTCATTTACAATGCCAATAGCTCTAACTTTTGCAAAGGCGAGACCGTTGCATTGTAAATGCTTGTTTGCCATGCTGCGTCTCTCGGGGAGGTGCCTAAATATTTAAAGAAGACATTGGACCTTGAAAAGAGACGCAACGTGTGTGGAACGCTTCTAAAGTTAAAACTAAATACTGCAGTAAGAAAACTGAATAAAACACGAATTATCTGAATAGTGAAACTAAACATTTTCATGAAACAGAAGAATAGACCACATTCTTTCTCTGCCATCAAAGTACATTGAAATACTTTGTGTTTGTTTCCTGCTGCCAACTTATTCTCATCTCACGACCCATCCCTCAGTGGATACTTACACTGCCACCTCTTCAAATGCCTAAATATTGCAAATCACAGTCAAGGTCTTCATTACGAGTTAGCAGGCTAAAAGTGACAGGCGTGCCAACTATTATTTCCCGATCCCGTTCGTGTTTTGCGGCTGTATTCCAAATCTCAGGACAGGAGAGGTCATGCATGCATGCCCGGTTCTAGAGGGTGGGCCAGCTGGGATAGGCCCACCCATGGCCATTTAGAAGTGGAAGGTAGGTCTGCATACATGGGCCGACTTTCCTTCTGGTGCAAAACCCGTAAGACTGTTGCAGTTTAGGTGAGTGTGACTGAGAAAGCCACAGTGTCTGGCCTGCCGAGGAGAGACAGCACGTGGGGCACCTCCACCAGTTCCAAGCCTCAGGGAGTTGCTACTTCTGAGCAGAACACTTAGCAAGTCTTTGGTGGGGGCAAGGGCTTTAGCCGCAACAGTCGGCTATAAAAGCTACGGGTGCCCAGTGCCAGTCTCCATTTGTTAACAACTATGCATTGACATATCAGGTTGAGGTTGGGTTTTTAATTGTAGTGAGGTCCCATCCAGTAATGGAATGGGGAGTGTGCTGTGCACTACTCTGAAATGATGAAAAACACCAAGAACTGAAAAACTTCACATAAAAAAGAATCTGACAAGAGGCGTAAAATGCAATGTACTTTTGGGCAATATTGCAGTAAAAAACGAATCGACTTTATTTTGGAGCAAAAGGAGCAGTGAAAGCAGAGGAGGAAAAGATAAAAGGAAATAAGGGACAGAGTGGGGAGTAGTGACAAACAGAGTGACAGAAGAAAGAGGGAGCAAGAATTGAGGGAGAGACGATAGAAATAGAGGATAGAGAGGAGGGAAAGAATTCTGGATAGGCACATGCAGTGGATGAGAAATTAAGAAAGGAGAAGGGGAAAAGGCCACTGAGAAGATGAAGTCAGGAAAGATTGAGTGGGGAGATGGGTAGAACATGAGATTGGTATAGAGAGGGATAGTACTTAAAAAATAAAAAAAAAACAATAGGTGCCATGCTGAAGTTATGCTCAAAAGCTCTCAGCCAGTGCAATTAAAATACTTTACACCTAATACCAAGGCTGTAGTCCTAAAACACATCATACCCCTTTATTCCACTACCAGACACTCCCTGCTCTTTAATCTCTCTTGCAGGTTCTTGCTTTCTCCGTTTGTGGTGAGTTTTTCCTCTTCCTGTGTCTTTCTGATCTGTGTTTTACCTCTCCTGTGCTTGTTAAAATATCTGAGGCGAAAAATAAGTGGTGGTCCCCTAATATTTAAGTGCAGATCCCTCCCATCCCACTCCACCCCCTTCTAAGGTAGCACTGAGTGTTAATATGCCTGCTGCAAAGACCATGTACCATGCAGATCACAGAACAGTATTTTCTGTGTATATCTCAGTTGGTTACTACTTTTGTCACATAGATACTTTTGTTACTGTGCAGTTCATAAGTTACAATCGTAATCTAACGCAGTGAGCTATGAACTGGCATCGAAAAAGCTAGATGCAAACTCCAAGGTACAGGTTAGAAAATTGTTCTCTCCCAGTATTTCACTATCCTAATGTTTCAAAAAAGGGTTTGTTTGGATAGAAATACATTCTTATTAGTAAATCCAACTTAAACACTGTTACATTCTAAATCCTGAGTTTGTGCTTCTCCAGCTCAAACACTCCTTAAAAATGCCTACCAGTATGTATACCATGTCAATCCTACACCTTGTAGTCCCCTTTGTCTCATAGCATTTTCTATACACTGATTTATTTAGACATGTATGATTCATTGTCTCTGTATATATGTGTGATGCACCATTGTTTTTTTTCAAAAACACCTTACCGGGCATATTTCAGAGCCCTCAAGATGTTTGTTAAGGTTCATAGGGGGCACCCGTTGCACCCTCAACTCCTGTTGAAGCTTTTTTGTTAAAAAAAATATATATTTTATTGGGGGAAAAAAACAACATAATACAATACAAACCAAAACAGGTGCCGTACAGAGCAGTTGTCTAGATGTTAAAAATTCAAAATATAAATTATGATCTAGCAAATCAGCACATTGGGTCAATAGCAAATCAGTTATATCTTATTCCCACGTGGCCAGTAAAACATTACAGCGTCTCATTGTCCACCACAAATGGGGGAGTATCATTAAAGGAGGTACATAGGAAGCCTCTGCTCTCGTTCTAGGGGCCCCATATCTTTGTCCATTTGCCTGGGCATCCCCTGCTTTCATACACCACTCTCTCTGCTTGCATACACCAATCCATATCGGATTCCCAATCAGTGTATCGCAGCTCAACCCCTCCCTTCCAAGTTTTGGCAATATTGCGCTTTGCCACCATGCAGTCCAGGGAGACCCACAGTTGTTCAGTTCTTGTTAAATCAGTAGCATCCCAGATGTTCAGGAGACAGAGCCGTGGGTAAGCTTCAATAGATTTGTGCCATATCTGGGACATGGATGGGACAACCCTTACCCAGTATTTCTGAAGGCTAGGGCATTCCCATTATTGATGTAAAAAGGTACCAGTGTGCCCACATCCACGGAGACAGACCGGGGAGCTGAGAATACCAATCTTAACGATTGATGAATTAGTATATTAGGCTCTGTGGAGTATTTTAAGTTGTATGATTCTGAAACAGGAACAGATAGCCACCTCCCAGTGTGACGCCAGGGCATCCTTCCAGTCCTCATCGGTCAGGTCTCCTACATCATCAGCCCACCAGCGTATTTTATTGTGAGTCTCAGGTGAATTATTAAGGATTTTACGATAGGTCAGAGAGATAGCTTTTTCTGGGAGATAGTCATCCACTAGCCTATTCTCAAACGGAGCAGAGACCGGCAAGTCAGTACCCCTGGGTATCGCCCTGTTGAAGTTTTGATATTAAATGAATGGGCAAGAAGAGCTATGGAGTGCACAGTATTGTTGCTTAGTCTGAGCATGTATGTTTTGATGTTAGTTAGGTACAGGGCAACACAGTATTGTTTGCCTGAATGTTTAAAGCTTCCCTTATCACTTGGTGCACTTTAAGTACCATTTACACATTTGCAAACTAAATTCATGTTACAAAACACCCAGAAACTAAACTTAATAGTAGCTGCTCAAGCATGCTGTTACGTCTTTCATTAAGGGAATGCTGGAAGTGTCAACAATAGTCGGGGAAGGCTACACGAGGCTAGAATGGCCAAAAAGACAAAAGAAATATGCATGGCTTCAAAACAGACTGGAGAAAGAGACAGGCCCAATAGAGAAAGGTTACGGAAGGAAGCATTTGCATCAGCATTAGAGTTAAAGCTAGATCTAGTTTCTACTTGGTTTAAATGAAAATGTTCCACCAAGTGCACTACACCAGGATTCAGCTGTTGAAATTTGGGAGAATTAAATACAAAATGTGGATGGGTGAGATCTAGGGGGAACATAATGGACTTGGCTAAGTGAGGAGAGCAAGCCAATTGTATTGGATGGCTATGCACACTGGTGCTGCTAGCTGAATGCTTAATAGTTACAAGAACTTCAAAACTACCCTGTGGAGGAGTGTGGCATAATGGTTAGAGTGGCAGACCCTGATGCAGAGTTCTGGCCCGGGACCAGGGTTCAATTCCCGCCTCTGCGGGTCTTGGGCTCAATTTCCTCGGACCTGACAATTCTCGCCTTGGTGCCTATTCTAATCATGGGCTCCACGCTGCAACTCTGGGCAATAGCTTGCTTAACCTCCACACTGGCCCCAACATCGCTAGGATGCCTGGCTTCACCCTGGGGGTGCCCAGGAGTGGACACTTCACAGGGAAAGCCAGGAAGGGTTCCACAGCGGTATGAGTAATAGCGCCAGGAAACCGCTTGGTGACAATGCGCTCTACAAATACCTTGACATTTACCTTTACCCTATAATTGATGATTCGTAGCTGAGTGAGGTGGACAAGTCAAGTTGAGTGGGTAGGTATGTATCGTATGCTGCTACCTAAAAATTACACTGTAGATGAAACTGCTTACAAATGTATGTGTGGTTTAGTGTGGCATTTTGCCTGGATTATATTTCCATTTGGTTATTACTGTAACAGGTACATTTAGCTGACTCCACATTTTCCATTGTAATGTTGTCACAAAAAGTTAGCAATTTTTTGAATGAACATAAAAAAGGAAAAACTAAAAATATATTTTTAAATTTTTAAATATTTTAAGTAGTTACAGGGCTTACTGCACCATATCAAAATTTGACATGTGTCCGTACCTAAAATATCAGATCTCTGCAATACTTTGTTGCCTTTTAGCCACTGCCCATTCATCTTCAAGGCCCACCTATCCTGGTTTATGGCCCTCTCAGTGCAAGAATCCTAGAGACAGAGATTAAGTCAAGAGTCACTGGAAGCCTTGAAGAGGCTCTGGTTTAAATCTGTGTCTCTGCCAATGCTCCCTTTCCCCCTCCCACCCCCCTACTGTGCCCATCCAGCACCACTGCTGGGGATTCCCCTGTGACTCTTTCACTTCCTTCTGTTGGTTACCCTGAAAAGCAGCAGTCTGTTTTCTATGTTCTTGAAACTCGCAGAGTGCAGTGATATCCCTGCCCCACCTTGCCCCCCCCCCCCAGCTTACACCCCCAGAGACCCGTATGTGAGTCTCATGCAGCCCCTTGGAGCACTGCCATAAACTGCCTAATTGTGTGGCCGTGATCCTCACATGAAAGGCTGCTTTGATGAGAGCGGGATAATGGGGGCAAATAGAGCTAGGAAACCGTGTTATGTGAACAGGGTGTGAGATGAAAGAAGCCGGAGGGGATGTAAAGTGAGGTACCCCAGTGCTGTGTCGGGGTCAGAGGGAAGGGCAGTCAAGGTGGGAAAATTAAAACAGGAGAAGGGGTAGCGAACATTGATGAGATATGGCACTGCCAGTTCAGGCATGATTTCAAAGATGTGAGGCTGGTCACATTAATAAAGAGATAACACATTGAGCAGATGTTCATATGGATTTTTTTAAAGTACTGTGTTAGTTTTTATGTACCACATTCCAAATGATAGGCCTAAGGCACGTTTGAATTGTTGAGTACGTAGGTTACCCTTCGTCGATTATATAGCGCTTATGCTCACAACGAGGTTTTTGGGCTCTCTTTGGGTGCATGGTTGATAGGGGGTTGGTTATAGTACTTTGGATGTGTCATTCAGATCGATGGATGCGTTTCACCGAGCTTCAGATGATTTCTAATCTTTATTGATTAATAGTAGCAGCTGAGATCTGCGCTGGAGCGTCTCAGCTGTTAGGTCGGATAGGCAATTTTGTTTACCGCAGAACCCTTTAGTTGCTTCAATGTGGGAGAAACTTCTGTGTTTTTCTGGGGAATAAAATATGTAACCTAGAGGCATTTAAATGAGAAGGGGTTTTAGTTACAGCAAACATTGGGTTAGGCACATGTTTGCCTTGTTACATCTTCATGTATTTGTCATCTGAGACACGTTGAGGAGTTGTTTGTATTGGAAGGTTTTTCATTTATCTGGCCTTGACTGGTTTTCACTGGTTAACTACAGAAGCTGGGGTTTTATCTTGCATAATAAGCGAAAATTCACAGAGAAGCACAAAAATACTAGTTACTCCCTTGAATTACTTGTGAGAAAGTGTCACACGTTTGGATGTAGAATGTCAATTAAATGCACACTTGAACCATCAATATGTCACACATAAGCAGTCTGAAAACTTGCCAGCTATGCTGGTCAGGGTGATATACGAAATGAACACACTCACTGCAGTGTTTGATTGGTTTATTGTCTGCCCAGTCACGTGCTGCTCGCTACAGACTAGTAAGTGTTACTAGTATCTTCTCCAATCCTTTTTTGACTTACTTTTAGCGAATCATGATCATAAAACTAAGTAAACTGGGCACTAGGTTAGTGCCCCTCCATTTCTGGTGCTTGGCAGCAGTTTAAAAATATTCTTAACGTTTCTTGTTGCTCAAATGGGAGTCATTTCTGATATTTATGTTTTTCCATCGTCTTCATTGCTTGATTTTGCTTGCCAGAAAGTAACTCTGAACTGTAAAAAATGTATTCTGTTAAGTTAGTCTGTACTCCTCTTCCATTTTGTCTACCAGCCCCCAGTTTGTGTTCCTGTGGGGACTTTCATAAAGTCAGAAGTTACGTGTTCACTGAGAAGCTAGTTATCCAGTATTTGGGTGTCTTTCATAGATTCACATGCCTGAATCATTCCCCGTCGCTGAGACGGGAGCCTCCGGTACATAAAAAAGTAATGTCCTAAGGACATACATAGAGAATATAGGCCTAAGGGCCTCCCCTTTTGGGGCCTTTCCACGTCCTTATGTAAAAGGACCGAACTCTCATCGTTAGCCAATCAGCTCCGACCTCCTTCTAGAACCTTCCCGGGAGGAGCCTCCGTCCCTCAGATTTTTCTACCGCACGTTGTGCTAGGGAGTCTCCAACCTGAGCTCTTCAGGTTTCCAAAATTCGAAGTCTCAAACTTCACCGAAGTTCACTTTGTACGAAAAGGATTTCATCCTAGCATCGACTACATGTCGGAATCTAATAAGAAAACTTCGTCCATGGCGGACTCACAGAAGAAAGCCCTCCTGAGGGCCTGCTCCTCCTGCGGCAAGCAGCGGATTCAAGCGGAGGACAAGCACGACCTGTGCTTATATTGCCTGTACCCTGACCACGTCACTGACAAGTGTAGGGTGTGTAGAGCCTTCCCAAAGAAGACGGTTAAGGAAAGGGAAACTCGCCTTCGTGAATGGCTCGACAGGCTTAAGGTCCGAGACACTCTGGAATCTTCCGAGGGTAGTGTCTCCGCGACCTCCAAAGTCTCCAAGAAGAGACCCAGGGTGCAGTCCCCTGGAGAGACAGACACTCCTCCTAAGAAGGCGCACAGGAAGCCTTCGGAGGCACGCTCCACCACCTCCTCCGTGTCTGTTAAGGATGGCCAGAGGTTCAAGAAGCCCGCTCCATCTACTAAGCGGACCACCTCAGTCACGACCACTGTGTCGACTACTACGGCCTCATCGCCCTCCACGGCGACCACGACGACCACCACTGCGTCCTCAGGCGCACCGGTCTCCTCGACCATTCCTCTGAAACCTTCATCCAATACGAAGGCCGCGTCACCTAAGAGGTCTAAATCTTCAGGTACGCCTTCGCCGAAAACACCTCATACCGAAGGCTCGTCACCCAAGCCATCGAAGTCAAGTTCGTCTCCTAAACAGTCGAAGTCAAATTCAAGAACCACACCTTCGACAAAGATATCCCAGGTCCACGACCCTAGCATCAGTAAGGCGGCGAAACCCCTATCCCCGCAAAACTTGGTACCATTGACCCTGACGGAGGTGCCCAAATCACCGGCACGCTTGGCGGGAGCGCCATCTTCACGCACGTCGTCGGAAGAGACCCCGGCGCCATCTTGGAAAGAATCGAGATTGGTCGAAGTCTCTATTCACTCGAGTCCAACGCCCTCGGTTCTCCCAACGGTGGAGTTGGCACCCGAGGAAGAACAAGACACACTACAGAGTGAGGAGTCGGACGAAGAACAGGAGGTTCACGAAGAACACCAGGACGTCCAAGAGATCCGGGACGGAGTGACGTATCAAGGCAGCTCCCTGACCGTAGACACGGTGAAAACCCCGATGATCTGTTTGCCACTGTCTCTGGTCAACGATTTGAAATCCCTGGTGCAGGACTATAAACGAAGGTTCCCGGACGCAGACAGCGGTGCCCAGGTTCCGGTCACCCAAGCGCAACCGTCGGCCTCGCACCCTTCCGCTCCCCCGGCCCGTCCTCGGAGCCAACTCCGACCGCAAACACAGGCGGAGGATTCATCGGAAAGCGAGGAGGATGACACGGACTTAGAGGAAGGCGAGGTGCAAGACGTCGCCTCGGACCACAGAGACGACGATGCCGATGCTGCGTCATCACACCATTCGTCTGCCCCGGCATCCCCGAGACCACGCCACTCTGAAGCAGCGGACGTGGGAGGTTTCCACAAACTGGTGGACAGAGCTGCAAGGAGGTTTCACATGGCGGTGGAATCCGCGGAAACGGAATGCTTCCTCCATGATTTCAAGGAGCACACACAGAAATCGACCAAGTCTATTCCTCTGATAGACTTTCTATGGGAACAGGGCAAGAAGCTGATGCTCACGCCTGCCTCGGTGCCGGCGGTGGTTCCGCGCCTAGACAAAAAATATAAGGCCCCGAACTCCGCACCTGCCTGCCTGACCGGCCACCCCAAACCGGACTCGGTTGTCACTCAGGCGGCCCAAAAACAATCCCGAAACCCCTCCTCGCCGCTGTCCGCGCCCCCGGACAAGGAAGGAAGGAAGCTGGACACCATAGGCAAGAGGTTCTCCACCACATCCGCCATGTCCATCAAGGTGGCAAACTCCATCGCCCTCCTGGGCCGATACAACCGCCAGCTATGGGAAGACATAGCTCCCTACCTGCAAGGCCTGCCGGCCACGGTCCAGGACGAGGTGAAAGCTCTTCTGGCGGAAGGACAAAACTCCGCGGCTGAAATTATCGACTGCGCCATCGACGCAGCCATGACGGGATTCCGCCAGTTGGCAGGGGCTGCCGTGCTCCGCCGCCAGGGCTGGCTCAAGGCGACGTCTTTTCGGCAGGAGGTCCAATCTAAGGTGCTGGATATGCCGTTCGATGGGCAATTCCTCTTTGGGGAGAAGATAGACGAGGCACTCCAGGCCATCAAAAAAGACACCGACACGGCGAGGGCTCTGGGCTCCCTCCAGTCCCGGAACCAATCCTTTCGGGGAGGCCGCTCCAGAGGTCAGTACTCCTACAGAGGTTCCTACCAAAATCGGTCGTCCTATTCCTATGGCAACAGGAACCAACCCCAGCAGAAACAACAGCCCCGACAGTCATCCTATGGGAGATCGTCCTTCAGAGGCAAATCCGCCAAGAAGGGCGCTGGCGGCCGCCAGTGACCACTTACTCCAGCCAGTCCCGCCACCGTCTCAATCCTTTCGAATTGGGGGAAAACTGACCCACTTCCTCCACAATTGGCGAAAAATCACTACGGATCGGTGGGTACTACAAATAATTCAATTTGGACATTCCCTCGAACTGGTCAACACCCCTCCCAACACCCCTCCACTGAAGCGTACTCACAGACACCTGCACCTCCTTCTCCAGGAAGTCGCTGCCATGTTGGTCAAAGGAG
This sequence comes from Lissotriton vulgaris, assembly GCF_964263255.1. NCBI lineage: Eukaryota > Metazoa > Chordata > Amphibia > Caudata > Salamandridae > Lissotriton > Lissotriton vulgaris. Next base: position 624,897,082 of record NC_141696.1, on the reverse strand, counting down.
CCATCGAAAAGGTCCCGGACTCCCAGAAAGGGAAGGGTTTTTATTCCCACTTCTTCCTGGTCCAACAGAAAGGGGACAGTGGAGGCCGATCTTAGACCTCCGGGCGCTCAACGCCTTCCTACGGAGTCAATCCTTCCGGATGGTCACAATCCAGGAGATCCTGGGTGCACTGGAAAGAGGCGACTCGATGGTCTCCCTAGACTTACAGGACGCCTACTACCATGTCCCCATCCTCGTCAGGCACAGGAAATACCTAAGGTTCGAAATAGCGGGCAGACATTACCAGTTCAAGGTCTTGCCGTTTGGCCTCAAATCTGCCCCACGTATCTTCACAAAGTGCTTGGCGCCCGTGGCTGCCTTCCTGCGACAAAGGGGTCACCAGGTGTTCCCCTACCTGGACGACTGGCTGGTGAAGGCTCCTTCCCCGGAGGACGCGCTGGCTTCCTTCAACGCCTGCAGCGCTCTTTTCCAACAGCTGGGTCTGACGATCAACCTCAAAAAATCATGCACTACTCCGTCAACGAGGATCACCTTCCTAGGGGCAACCCTGGACACGGAGCATGCGAAGGCTTTCCCCTCAGAGGACAGGATCTGCAAAGTACTGTCTCTGGCCACGGCGGTGGCCAAGAAGCCTCGCATCAAGGTCCGGACGTTCACCTCCTTGCTAGGGATGATGTCTTCATGCATTCTCCTCGTACCGCACTGCAGGCTCCGCATGCGCCCCCTACAGGAAGCGTTGGCGAGACAATGGAAACAGTGTTCAGGCTCATTCGACGACATTCTCACAATCACGCCGGCCATCATAAAGGCCCTGCTGTGGTGGAGAAACAGGACTCACCTGACGGCCGGATTGCCGTTCCTCCTGCCGCCGGCACCACTGGTCATCACGACCGATGCCTCACTGGAAGGCTGGGGCGCAGTACTGTTAGACCTTCGAGTCAGCGGCAAATGGGACGCCCAGGAAACACAACTACACATCAACCTCCTGGAACTGAGGGCAGTGTACCTGGCTCTACAGGCCTTCCTGCCACGCATCGGCTCTTCCCCTGTGCTCGTCAAAACAGACAACACCACGACGATGCACTACCTGAACAAACAAGGGGGAACGCGATCTCTCTCTCTCTCACGAGAATCGCAAAAAATCTGGAACTGGTTGGTGGCGCACGGCCTCTCCCTCAAGGCGGAGTACGTTCCAGGGAAGGAGAACACTATCGCGGACGCCCTCAGCAGGCGGACCTCTCTCTCCCACGAATGGGAGCTCAACGGCGACACGGTGGCCCACGTCTTCTCACAATGGGGCACCCCGAGGATCGATCTCTTCGCGACGGCGGAGAACACCAAATGCCGAAGCTACGCAAGCTGGCATCCCCAACGGGGGTCGCTGGGAAATGCTTTTTCCATCGGCTGGTCCAGCGTGTTTGCGTACGCTTTTCCGCCGTTCCCGATGATACCGAGGCTCCTCCGGAAGATGAGGACGGAACCGTGCACGCTGATACTGATTGCTCCGTACTGGCCGAGACAACATTGGTTCTCGGATCTTCTTCGCCTATCCACCAGGCCCCCGATTCACCTGCGACAACTCCCGAACCTCTTGACAATGTCCGGAGGCCAGGTACACCACCCGAACCTCCGTTCGCTCAACTTATCGGCTTGGCTCCTGAGCACCTTGAGTTCGGGGAGCTAGACATACCGCAGGACTGCAGGGCAGTACTGGCCAAGGCGAGAGCGAGCAGCACGACCAAGACCTACTCGCTGAAGTGGAAGAGGTTCTGCGTGTGGTGTTCGGAACACGACTTACACCCGCTCCGGGTCACCCCAGTACAGCTGCTACCATACCTACTGCACCTGGCTCAATCGGGACTGGCTCACGCCTCCATTAAGGTTCATCTGGCTGCGATTTCTAGGTTCACCAGGACCCCATCGGGACCCTCCCTCTGGTCCAGTCGACTGGTGAAACAATTTCTAAAAGGCCTTTACAGATCCTTTCCGAGGCCTCGGAAAGTTCCTCCAACCTGGCAGTTGAACTTGGTGCTAAACCAATTGATGAAACACCCATTCGAGCCCATACACCGGGCATCGCTCAAGCATCTTTCCTGGAAAACGGCTCTCCTGCTAGCCCTGACGTCGGCCAGAAGGGTCAGCGAACTTCAGGCGCTGTCCATTCAGGAACCGTATCTCCAATTCAGGCACGACCGAGTGGTACTCAGGCCCAACCCTAAATTCATTCCGAAAGTGCCGTCAGACTTTCATCTGAACGAACCAATTGTCCTCAAGTCGTTCTTTCCGGACCCTTCCACGGCAGCGGAAAGGGCGCTGCATTCCCTGGACATTAAAAGGTGTCTCAAATTCTACTTGGACAGGACCAAAGACGTCAGGAAGTCTTCTCAACTCTTTGTAGCCTACAGCAACCCGAGAATGGGGCTGCCCTTGACAAAACAGAGCATCTCACGCTGGATTTCTTCAGCAATTGCTTTCTGCCATGATCAGGCCGGACGGCCTTTGACAGACCGAGTGGCTGCCCACTCGACCAGAGCGATGTCAACGTCAGCAGCGCTCTTCGCTGGAGTGACGATCCTGGACATCTGCCGCGCGGCGACATGGAAGTCCCCGCATACCTTTTCCAAGCACTACTGCCTGGACATCGAACTGCAGAAGGACGCTGCAGTGGGACAAGCGGTGCTGCGCCATCTCTTCCAATAAGGTGAGCCTTACCTCGTCCCGCCATCCAGGTATGCACATTCCTCATGGTTTTCTCTGCTATATGCATGACTGTATATTACCATGTTTCTCTCATGTTGTCTGTAATCTATGCAGGCCTGCTAGATGTGAGAATGTGCTTTACCACTATGCATGTATAACTGCTGGCTACTCTGATTCAGGCATGTGAATCTATGAAAGACACCCAAATACTGGATAAGAAATGCGTTACTTACCTGTAACAGCAGTTATCCAGTATTGGTGTCTTTCATAGATTCACATGCAACCCTCCCGCCTCCCCGGTAAGGACTCACGTACCTCTATGTCTACATTGCGACACCCTAGCTGGGTGCGTACGAAAATCTGAGGGACGGAGGCTCCTCCCGGGAAGGTTCTAGAAGGAGGTCGGAGCTGATTGGCTAACGATGAGAGTTCGGTCCTTTTACATAAGGACGTGGAAAGGCCCCAAAAGGGGAGGCCCTTAGGCCTATATTCTCTATGTATGTCCTTAGGACATTACTTTTTTATGTACCGGAGGCTCCCGTCTCAGCGACGGGGAATGATTCAGGCATGTGAATCTATGAAAGACACCAATACTGGATAACTGCTGTTACAGGTAAGTAACGCATTTCTTGTGCTGTTAATGTTTGCGTGCCAGAATAGAGGCCCTTCCCTGCCGAAAGGCCAGAGCACACAGATGTTTTATCTATAAGGCCACCAACGCCTAAAACCTCCCTTGCCTACTACAAGGTGACCTGGGTAGGGGTTTATCAGGATTCAACAGTTCTGCATGTAAGCATTGTGTAAGGGGTTGCATAAGGTGTTGTTTAAGGGGTTGTGTAAACGTTATGTAAAAATGCCATAAGAGGGTTATGTAAAGTGTGATGTAACCGTTACAAAGGGGTCTTTGGTGAATTCCTATGGAACACAAAATGTATGAAAAGCAGGTCTTAGACTGTTCTAGTTTGTTGCTTCTCAAGCACTTGCAGTGTCTGTATGACGGAGCCATCTCATGAGAAATAATAAACTTGTTTTTTGTTCCACTCCAGTGTTGATCCTTATTTTGTGAACCCGTAGACCAGGGGTCTCCAAACCGTTCCTGGAGGGCCGGATCCATGCCAGATTTTTTGGATATCCCCATTGAGATACATGTAGTTATTTTAAAATCTGGCATGGATCCGGCCCTCCAAGACCGGTTTGGAGACCCCTGCGGTAGACTAAAGGGTGTCCCTGCACCAGTGAGACTGATAGGAATCTCACTTCTACAACTCCTTGTCGCCAAATATCGCACATAATTACACTGAACTTATGAAAATGTCACACATAAGCAATCTGAAACCATGGTAGCTACGCAGTAGCATCTTATTTGAACTCCTATTCAAGTTTCAACATTATGTCTGCATTTGGGTTTTATTTTTCTAATTGTGGTTTTGTAACATAAAATCCAGACAACTGAAGAAATGTAAGTGGAATCCGTTCGCCTCACGCTTTAGCTGTTTAATAAAACTGAAAAAGGCGTTACTGCACCGTTGACTAACTGTCCACTTTTCTTGTTTGCAGACTAACGGCCATTCTCTGTTGCTTCAACACTTGCAGCGCCCGTAGGAAAGGAAATAAACTCAGAAACGTTATGCAGTTTTGTTTATCATCGTCGCAGCAGATATTTTCCGCTTGATAAGAAACCAGATTTGTCTTTTCCTGTGGCTGATATTAAGAAGGCCGTGGACTCAATTGGGTTGTTTCAATTTATGTACAGTGATACATTAAAATAATATACTTTTCACATTCGTTTCATTTTTTTAAAATCTACATTATTTAAGAAATGGCTGTCGCATGTTTAAAATCTGAAAGTTGTTTTCCTTCTCACTATGTAAATGTAATGCAAATGTAAATTGATACTTGTATAGCGCACTACTCACCCGCATGGGCCTCAAGGCGCTTGTACGAATACCGCTGTGGAACCCATCCTTGCTTTCCCTGTGAGGCGTCCCCTCCTGGGCACACCCAAGGTGGAGGCCAGGCATCCTTAGCGTTGTGGGGGCCGTTGTGGAGATTAAGCAAGCTATTGCCCAGAGTTGCAGAGTGGGATTGGAATAGGCACCGAGGCGAGAATTATCAGGTCCGTGGAATTATTTGATCCCAAGACCCGCCGAGGCGGGGAATTGAACTCTGGTCCGGGCTAGACCTCTGCATCAGGGTCTGCCGCTCTAAACATTGAGCCACACTTCTCCACTATTGAGCCACACTTCTCCACTATCCACCTACCCTGTTACATACAGTGGTGTCTGCCTTCAATAAAAAAATGGTAGGATGTGAATGCACTACTCACCATAAACTTGGAGCTGGAGCATGATTGCTGCAGCACTTCTCCCTTCCACGAGAAGGAAAAAGGACGACTTCCTTCCTGCTTGTGAAACGGAACTTCAACCAATCCTGGGGCTGCTTTCATGCTGTGATAGCTGCTTCAGCATTGGTTGAAGCAGAATCACCCCGCGCTCATTTTGAGGCTGGGGGCCTGGGCCAGCAATCCCCAGGCTGTTTTACAGCCCTCGGATTTTGTGGGTCTACAGTATGCAAGTCGGATAGGTCTGCTTAGAGCTTCTACCCTTTCCTTTAGGCCCCACTCATCACATCCATTCCAAGCACTGCTAAACTTACCTGCTTGTGCTCCTGGCTGGTTCCACATTGCGCCTCCAGCTCAGACTCTCACCAGCCAGCATTTACTCGATACACTAACCTGCCTGTGCTCCTGGCTGATTCTGCACTGTGACTTCAAGACTGTAATTCTTTGGATTATCATAACCATGCTGACCTATGTTGAAAGGGTTATGTAAAAAACCTATTGGTCTTGCTCCTTTCAATTCACGGGACTCACAGACACAGGGAGGTTGGGTACCTCAGACTGAGATGCGCGTTCAATGAGGTGTAAAGGCCAGGGATTTTGAACTTTCGTCCTATTCCCTCCCATTCCCTATCGCCCTCGGACATAATCCACAGACACCTATTACTTCTTTTAGGTATTAGGGAGTTGTTTTTAACGTTTTGGGGAACTGTTTTGGCTCCTGCAGATTCCAAGTTTAAGGTGAGTGGTGCCTTGACAATGAGTCCCCACACTCACCCCCACAATCCTCCCATATTTTCACATCACCAGAAAATGAAGAGCAGGAATTGAAATGCACTTGTATGCTATCCCTTTATTTCTTTGTTGCTTATCATTGTGCTATGATGTCAATAAAACAGTGGCTTGGTAGGTTAAGATTGATATCAAGTAAACGCAATAAGATGATGGACAGAGTGCTGAAACTTTTCAAACACTCACCCCAGTCACTATTAGATCTGGGTTGAATCCAGCATCATTCTTTTGCTCACTTCGCCACCCCAGTTCAGACTCAGCCATATGCAATTCAGTCTTGACCCTGTTCCTCCTGTAAACAGTGCAGCCCGAACTGCTGGTCCCATGATGCTTGTTTCCGGTCCAGGGAAGACCTGGCTTGGCAGTTCAGGCGGACTGTTCCCATGAGGAACAGGTTCAAGGCTAATTTTCATATGGCTGGGTCTGAACTGGGATGGCAAAGTGAGATAAAAAATGATGGATTCAACCCAGATCTAATAGTCACTTGGGGTGAGTGTCTGAAAAGTTTCAGCGTTCCATCCACCACCTCCTTGTGTTTGCTAAAACTAATATTAGTCAAGGAGATATGGAAATAACATACAAAGACTAATTGCTGATCCTCCTAGCCAGTTGTAAGGGAGAGTCACATAAATTGTTTTTACAACTATTAAAAGGGCTGGCATAGACATCAGTGACGGGATAAAACTTGCTTCCTTTGTCTTTAATAAAATAAGGACTATCCTTCACAATTGGCTAAGAGTATCTTCATTTTTATTGCAAGACAGTTGGCTCATACTATGAAGGTTCAGAATATATCCACAATCGTTGATGGCGCATGCTGAATTCGCATACAATAAAGGGTTTTAAACACTGAAACTCTTGGCCAATCCATTGACTTGAGGATGTACCCCAATCTAGCTCACACCCATAAAGCCTATGACAACATCTCGTTTCTGTCAGTATAAGCCCCAAAATACCCTGTGTCCCGCTCCACTAGGGCCATTACCCCTTTAGGGTAATGGGGGTTACTGGAGTGAATGGCTTACACAAAGAATGTTCTCCGGTTCTCAGTTACCTTTACATAATGCTTAAGGCATCTCACTACACATAATTTCAAGTCAAAACAACCATATTTGGGCTAGTTGCCATACAACTACAGAATAATTAAATATAAAAGACAGGTATGAATAGATGAAACCGTACATTTTTCTCGCAGTCTGTAGGAGAGTAGGGTCTGCTTTCCAATGGTCACGCCATTTTTTGCTTTTTGCTACACTGGTTTTCGACTTAATGTGGCTGTGGGCCTGATAATCAGACCCACAGCCTGCTGTTCACTCTCTAAATTCACAACCATGTACTTTAGGTACATTACCAATTGGGCATTGGGTCACCTTATCAGCCCCTGTACAGTGTACTATAGGTACCCAGGGCATAGGTGCATCCAAGGCCTACCAGGGGCTGCAGCATATCTTTTGCCACCCCTGGCTGGCTATCCAAACTGACACAACTGGCTGATCACTCAGCTGGGCAAGGTGGTGTAATCACCCCTTACTTAGATATAGTATACCTATGTCTAAACCTATATCCGGACACATATACACCTATAAGTCACTCCTATGGCAGGCCATAACAATCCTGGAGGCAGAGTGCTTGGTTTTATGTGAGATGGTGCTCTAGCATGAGCTGAGCCTGTCTGCAGCTTTCGGAACCATGTCCCTTAGCTGTTCTGGGATATTGCCATACCATATACTCTTAAGTGCATTATAATCCTCGCGGTTACTTGCTAACTTTGGTTTGGCTTTATCAAAACATGTTGTGTAAGGTGTCATGAGCTTCGGAATACTACCCCTTCGCCAGTCCTGGCGACGGGGGTAGCATTCCACCCTTCTAGAGGGAAAAGACATGTTACTTTCCTTAAACGCGGTTAAATCTAACCAGAACCTCAGCATCACAAAATGGATGCTGCTGCCACAGACACGAGTCTGGCCTCCTGCTGCTGACCGAAACTCCTGCAGGGGAGGCTTGGACAATAGGTTTCCTGTCACAGGGAGGTGTTACACCACCCCAGACAGGAGATAGTGGATTGGGGAAGGGAGGGCTGAAGGAAACTAGGCACTACCTGGGGCACACAAGGTGTCCCATGCAAAGTCCAGTTCAAACCGGTGCTGGGGCACTCCAGCCCCAGCTCTGGCGTGAAACTGGACAAAGGGAAAGGGGTGTAACCACCCCCTTCCTGGGTCCCACCCATAGGAGGGACCTACCAGGAGATCCAGCCCCTTGATTTGGAATAAAGGTAGGAGCTGTGCCAATGCACATCAGATCATCCTGACTGAAACTTTGAAACGAAACTCTGGACCCTTCGACGTCCTACTCGACGTAGAAGACAGAAGAATCTCCCTTCGTGGTCAAGGAGTGGCCACCCTGTGCAAGCAGGCACCATCAGCGCATCAAGGCTTTCTTTGTCATTGCTCCCGCCGGATCTCGAGCAACAGAGATCGACAAGACACGGACTCCCAGACATCCGACAGCCCGATCCACAGTCCCAGCAAAGCTGAGACCCGTGAAGGCAACACGAGATGTAGAACCGGCCATCTTAGAAAGTCGACGAAGTGCTTCCTGTGCAGCTCCCGAGGCACCCTCGACGCTGTACTTTGGGGTTTGAGAAGCCCCAGCTCCGAACAGCCTGTGCACCGAAGATCACCTCTCCACTCTCACCGAGTGCTGTGTGGGGCCCTTTCGCACTTTTCCTGCTCGACGCGTTGTCCGGTCACTTGCCAGTTGGATAGTGGCCTCTGAGACGACTAACCTGCGATTTTGAACTGCTGGTCTGGTTGCTCGAGACTGGCCCTAGCGCCTCTGAAAAGGAGCCACCGATCTGACCTTCCCGGTTCGATCCAGAAGACATCTTCGAGTCCTGCATGGGTTGCATTTGCCAAGGTTTGGTGACTGATTCGAGAACCGACACCGCTGACAGCAAGAGCCTTCATGGGACAGCTTGTGTTCACCAGCTGGTCATCCTCGATCCTTCCTGGTCCACGTGGCAGCGGAGACAAACTACTCGACAGCACCCGATCGCAACCCGACATTGCCTGGTTCCGTCCTGGTTCCATCCTGGTCACTGGCTAGTGACCTAGACTCTGTCCACTCTGCTTTCAGGTACTCTACATCTTCGATCCACCCTTGGATCCAACCTGACTCTTCTCTCCTGGCCGCCTGCAGCATCTTTTCCTCTAGGCTCCATAGAACTTCACGAAGAAACCCGACGCACTTTGGCACCTATGCACCCGCTTCCTGTGGGTGAGGTAACGAGGGTACTCCGGAGGTAACGAGTGTACTCCGGTGCCGCTGTAGTGATTTACATCCCTATTGTCCTAGTTTCAAGTGGCTAAGTTCTAGTCCAGTCGGAAGTCTCCTAAACCTATAACTTTCTGATTTTTACGCACCATTGACTTGTATGGTAATCGCGGTTGCCTATAGACACTGCACCCGCATCCTGTGGGCCTCCTATGTCCTAACCTTCGTTAGTCCAGTGTAGGCCCAGCGATTCCCAAGGCCCTAGGCCTTACCATTGTTCGTGACGTGGTACTTATACCACTCTTAATATATAGTTTGAGTGGCCACCTGGACTATCCATAATTGTGCAGCTTATTGTATGTTATATTAAGTTCTTTGTTTAACGCTTGTGCTTCTGTGCTCATAAAGAGTATAGGGGATTATTCTAGAAATAAATACATATATTTTGTAATATATAACTTGTGTGGTGTCCTTTCATTTGGTATTTAAAGGATTGCATATGGTAAAACAGCTGGCTTCACATGCCCTCTTGAGTTTAGCCTAAGACTGCTTTTGTCCATGCTACCACTAGGATAGCTGGTCCATAAGGTTGACTTACAACCAATCATCATAAGGGTCGTTGGGACTGGTGCAAGGTGCTCACTAGAATAGTGATCAGCATATACCAGGCCAAAATCTCACACAGTCAATCTAAAACAATTAATGTCTTATATACACCACCATGGCATAGTACAAAACGGAGACAGTCCATCGGCTCGATAAACACAAAAGCAGGATTGACTAGAAATATCCTATTAAAAAATAAAGGATGCAGCCTTTGCAAGATAAGCTACAATATAAGAGGTGCATAAAAGCAATAGGCTGTCCCCTAGGCCAAACCATCCTACTTTTTACTAGGAAGGTAGGGCCCTTCTTCTAATGAATCACATCCATCCCAAAAATTTGGCAATAGAACAAAAGAACAGACGACAGGAGTCTGATCGTAAAATTCTAACGGCTGAACTGTGCCCATATGCTTGCAGAGCTGCTTGATCCAGGTCTGTCGTGGGCCAATATAAGCAGGACAGACAAAAAAACAGCAATGGATTCGGCAGTGTGGTAGCAAGCGGGGCACATGTTGGTATGTTTTTTTCAACCATTTACTAATGAAAGCTTTCAAAGGCAATGCACCTAACCGAAATTGGAAATAGTGTTTCCTGTCCATCTGAGATGGGGCCCCTGTGTACTCGTGCATTTGAAATCAAGAAATTCTCCTGACTAGGTATCTCTGGCTGCTTTAGCTACATCACGCTGCATTATCCACGGCCAATAATCCCTTTTCAGCATCTCTTTAGGCAGGCAAGGGACTCGAGACGGAGTCTCCCAAAACGCTTTCAGACCCAATGAGATCAGTGCCTTTTTAATGTGTGAGAGCCCGGGAATTTTGTTAAACCAGTCAGCATTTATAACATCCTGCTGAGTGGCAGCATAATGTCTGAGTTCAGGTGTAGACCAGACCCTTCTCCAGAATAATAGGCTGCAATATAGCTTTAGATTCAGTCGCCCTCCTTCCAATGTCAAGCAGCAATGGAAATAGTGGGGTACTCGGCGGGAGATGAGCCACGTTTCTTGGGAATGTGTTCTCCGATCTTGTCAACCCAGTACAGTTGGAAAACCCCCAAAGCTTTGCACCATACAGAGCAGAGCACACAGCTTCAGCTTTGTTTATCTGGAGAGCAGGAGATATCGGTTTGGTAAAGGACACAGAATGCTCTTTAGAAAGAACACCTGCAATTTGCTTGCTCTTGAGGATCATTTTGTCGACTTGTAGTTTCCAAGACAAAGTCGACCACAATTTAATGCCCAGATAATCAAATGAGTCCATTCTCTGGAGTGTTGTTCCACTTATCAGCAATCTCTCTTTGAATGAATTGTGAGGGTTGAATACCATGAATATAGTTTTTGCAGCATTGGTCTCCCAACTATGAGTGGTGTAAAACGCCTCAAAATTAGTCAGCAGCTGTTGGAGTCCGCTAGGGATTTTGAAGATTAATAGGGTGTCATCCGCAAATAGTAAAATGGGAGCCTTCACAGCCGCCCTCATCCTCCTGGACCTATCAGCAGCCTTCAACACGGTCTGCCACCACACCCTATCAGGACGCCGGAATCCAAGAGAAGGCCCTGGCCTGGACCACATCCTTCCTCTCCAGCAGAACACAGAGCGTCCGCCTCCCACCCTTCCTCTCTAAAACCACAGAGATCATCTGCGGAGTCCCTCAGGGATCCTCCCTCAGCCAGACGCTGTTCAATATCTACATGGCACCGCTCGCCCACGTCGCACAACAACACAACCTCAACATTATCTCCTACGCCGACGACACCCAGCTGATCATATCCCTCACCGAAGACCCCCCACACCGCCAAAGCCAACCTCCACAGAGGAATGAAGGCCGTCACCGACTGGATGAAGCACAGCAGACTGAAGCTGAACTCAGACAAGACGGAGGTCCTCATCCTCGGACCCATCCCATCAGCCTGGGACGACTCCTGGTGGCCCACATCACTAGGCACAGCCCCGGAAACCACCAACCACCAACCACGCACGCAACCTGGGGTTCATCCTCGACTCCGCCCTCTCCATGACCAAGCAAGTCAACGCCGTCTCCGCTTCCTGCTTCAACACCCTCCGAATGCTCCATAAGATCTTCAAACGGATCCCTCCCGACAAGAGAAAAACCGTCACCCATGCCCTCATCACCAGCAGACTCGACTACGGGAACGCCCTCTACTCAGGAACAACAACCAAGCTCCTGAAGCGACTACAACGAATCCAGAACGCCTCGGCATGACTGATCTTCAACGTCCCCCGATGCAGCCACATCACAACCCACCTGAGAGGCCTACACTGGCTCCCCGTCAACAGGAGGATCATCTTCAAGCTCCTCATCCACGCACACAAAACACTACACAACACCGGAACCACATACCTCAACGACCGACTCAGCTTCCACTCCCCCACCCGCAGCACCCGCTCCGCCAACCTCGCCCTCGCCACAGTTCCTCGTATCCGGAAAACCACCCTGTGGCAGATCCTTCTCCTACCTTGCGGCCAAGACCTGGAACGCTCTCCGTACGAGCCTACGACAGACCCAGGACCTACTGACCTTCAGAAGACTTCTCAAGACCTGGCTCTTCGATCAGTAGCAGCCCCCCCTCCCCCTTCAGCGCCTTGAGACCCTCACGGGTATGTAGCGCCCTTTACAAATACAGTGATTGATTGATTGATTGAGTTACAATAGGGTTGTCAGTAGAAAACTGGGAGAGGTGGTGGACTATTCCATTTAGAAATAAAGAGAGCAATGTAGGTCTCAGGATACAGCCCCACCGGACCCCTTTTCTATTAGGGATCCGGTCAGTCAGCTGTCCCTGATTACCAATTCTGGCATAGTTGCTTTGTGCAGACGTATTACCCGTGCTAATAAATCAGGGCGCATGCCCATGAGAACCTGCCACAATTTCGTTTCAGAGACTAGATTGAAAGCTGATTTGAGATCGACAAAGGCAACGTACAAGTTGCCTCTGCCGATGAGAACCTTCTTCCGGTGTATCAGCATGAATCCGAATACCTAATCTGTAGTGCTGGTTTTCTGACAAAAACCAGCTTGAAAGGGTGACAAAATGTCTTTATCGCTGATCCAATGCTGACATTTGTCCAATAGTAAGCGACAAAAGATCTTCTGAATACAGTTTATAAAACTGGTATAATTTGTGGGTTGCGGACTTGGCACCCTTCTTAAAACGCAGATTCAGTGAAACAGTGCAGCAGCAGTTCAGTGTACTCTCGGTCATAGTTTAATAATTCCGCTGACATGCTGTTCTGCCCAGAAGCTCTGACACTAGTGATGGCGTAGAGAAAGACGGAGATGTCACCTGGCTCAAACAGCTACAGTGGAAGATTCCATTTCTAATGACAGTCCCTCGTCAGAATCTAAAGGTCCCTCAGAATATAAGTTTGATAAATGATCACTCCAGACTTATAGGGGTAAGTAATATTCAGGTGCGGAAGCAGATCCGATGCCACCCCAGGTGACCAGGGACCAGAACGTTGTGGAATCATTTTTAGGCAAGCTACTTTTAGTTCCATCAACCTCAAGTTATCAAAAAACTTTTATGCTTTGGCCAAAGCTAGCTTATACATTTTCCATGGTGAGTGAATTTGTTTAAGGTCCTTTGTTTTTATGACATGAGCCAGTAGACTTCACGTTAGCCTGCATTCCTTATTAAACCAACTAGAGGTTTGTGTATGCTGTTTGAGTAAGCTGCAGGAATAGAAAAATATGCCAAAATGTGTGTGAAGAAGTTACAATGTAAGTCACTAACAGGCATGGCATCCCTTTCTTTTTAGAGCAGCTATGCATCTTTGCTAGACATGATTGTAAGTCAGAGGCAATGGATATTCAAATATTAGGGTGGGCAACAATTTGGTGCCATTTAAGCCTTCCCATGTTATTGGTGAATCCTATCACCCTAGTTGAAGAAGGCAAACGGGGTTGTTTGATAGTTTGTCACAAAGGACTGTCATACTAAGACATATCAGATTGTGATCGCTATCCAGCCTTTCTCTGTTTTTTAACCCTATCCCTGCTGCCGTTGGCCGTTTGACGTCGTGCGAGCTACCTCCCTGGTGCTGCGCACGTCCAACGGCCGACGCGGCCGCACCCGTTTCTTGAACGTTCAGCACTGGCGCTGAACGTTCGAAGCAGTAAACAAGTTAAACAAAAAATCTCTTTTATTAAATTTTGCACTTTTGTCTGTTTTTACATGTTTACATGATGTCACATTAATTACACATGTGGAAAAGAACATGTCAACAGTTCAACTGAACATTCATGGAGTGCTGGCTATAGTTAACAACTCAGTCTCTGTGGCTGGAGGTTCAATTGCAATAATATCAACTGTAGAGTTTGGAACATTTGCTCGCATAAATATTAGTTGCTGTTAATTTTCTATTGTATATACAGATCAGCGCATGTAGGTATGTGTACAGCCAACTTCAAATTATGGCAGAATTCTTACAGTGTTAGCGAATATCCAGCCTTTCTCTAATGACCATATTGTTGACATGTGGTCAGTCTTAAATCCACTAAAATATAGTCGATGCGGCTCATATAGCGTGGTTTATTGAAAGTAAAGATCCCCTTCGAATCAAATTTTGTGTGTCCGTAGGTGGCACTAACCCTCAATCCTAAGGAGAGAGCCTTCAGCTGGAGGGCAGCTTGTTTCCACCTTTTTATAGGGGGTAAGTTAAGTTGAGTTGAGGAATGACACATTTTGCATCCTCGCTGGAAAAACTAGCACCATCATTAGGCAGGGGCTCAAAAGTAGTGTTAAAATCTCCTGCGAGTATTAAGTAGGATTGGCAATTAATTATTTCCAGAAAGCCTTCTAAACATTGAACGGTGTTTGATGTCAAACGCCTCTTGACCCCTCCAGCAATATTATAGATTACGATGCTGAGGGACTTGTCAACCTCTATCCAGGTAGCTAAAATGTCTAGGCAATCAATATCAAGACTATGAATTTTGCAGTTTTAGGTAGCTCTGATCCAAACCGTTAGCCTTCCTGAGGGTCTCCCAGTCACACTAGATTTGGATGGTATAAAAAAGGGAAGGTAGTCTGGTTTGAAAAATGGGGTCGGTGCACCATGTTTCTTGGAAGAAACAAATATCGTGTTGGTCAATAAAATTGTTCCAGTCTGGTTGGGTGACTTCTGGCCTAGGCCAGCCATGTTCCAGGAAACGTGTACCTTTAGGGCTTAAAGGTGCTACTGTAGTCACATTCGGAGCGCTTGTGAGGGCCAGGGATGTTTAGTTAGAAATCTCAACACTAGTAACTGGTAAGTGTGAGATCTTTGTGAGGTTAGTCATTTGGTAAAGTAACAAGCAGAGACTGAGTAATCTGACTGCTACAGAAGACTGGAAACTCAGGGCCCACTGTGTCTCCTAGCAGGCTGCCTGCCAATGTAGAGGAGGAAGAAAGAAGTAGGAAGGGGTGTGTGCTAGGGGTAGATAGTTAATGACCTTCCTGTAGGGGGGACTGCCTGTTGCTGGGCCAGAAGATATGTGTACAACACTCAGAGGGACATTGTCAGCCCGCTGGTACTTAGTCCGAATGTTTTAGTTGACAAGAGGGGCTATACTGATGTCATAAGCTACTAAATTGACAAGGAGTAATTCAATAATGTAATGATTAGAGTTAATGCAAGGATGCCTTTTGTCACAAATAATATCCTCTCGAATAACTGAGTGATATCCCCTTGCCCTGCGAATCCAGTGTATGGCTTTATTTTTTAACACATGCTCCCCTTCTGGCCTTATATGAGGAGAAAGTTTAGGAACATCAATCAAAAAAATAGAACTATCACTGTGAGCGGACATCTCTAGGTGGTCCTAAAAAGAAGATCCTACAGTTGTCCTGGGTGCTTGCTCAGGAGTTTCCTGCCTACTTAGTGCTTCTAGTTTCTTGGGTTTTTTAGGATGCACATTCACTACAAGTTGGCTCAAGGTGCTATCTAAGTGGGTGATCAGTCATTTTAAATTCTTCACCTCATCCCTGAGATCTTTAATTTGTGATGTAAATGTAAGACCAGCTATCTCTTCAGAAGGGGGAGTGGGATGTTTCCATCATTTTAGACCTACACAAAGTTTTGGCAGCTACTTGCTAGTCTGGTGAAACTGACAGGGAAAGAGAATGATTGCAAGGGCCGGCTTTAGGGCAGTGCAACTGGTGCAGCTGCACTAATTTTAAACCACCTTCTACAGAATTCCTTGTGGATCCAGCTGCAGGGCAGCAATATACATGTCAAGATAAGTCTTGTGATTATTGTTCCTGCTAGTCAGTGGGATCGGAGTTTTGCCTAGTGGTATAAAGTAGCGCAGAGGGTAAATATGCCTGCTGCAAAGAACGCATACCATGGCGATCACAGATCTGTATTTCGTTTGGTTAGCTGAGTGTATTACTGCTTATGTCACAGAGATCCTTCTGTTACCGCAGTTCATAAAATACAACCTTATTATAGAACAGTGACTGTTACAAACTATCATGAAAGAGCTGCATGCAAACTGCATAAAATAGTTAGGACGTTATGTTTTTTTCCTAGTCTTTCATTATCTATTCCTAATGTTGCTAAAAACGGGTTGTGTAGGTGGCTATACATTCATATTAGTAATGCTATCCTTTACCAGTGCCTTAAAACAAATATAATGTATGTGAAAGAGCGGCTATCGACAAATGTGTGGCACTTTTACTCTGTGGCAGGGAGGGAATCTGAGGAGGTCATGGGGAGGGGGTGCCAAAAATTGTCGCATTGGGCACCACCACTGCTAAAGCCGGCCTTGACGAGTACTACTAGGTATAGTGTGAGTAGTGCGAAATAGTGTAGGTAGCTTGTTTATGCTGGCTAAATCTGAAGCAACAGGAACAGCTGCTTGCGTGTCTAGCAAATCTGACAGGGGTAAGAAACGATTACAACAAGGTAAGATTTGTGAAGTGCATAGTTGAGTGGATGGCTCATTTATGCTGACAAAGTCTGTTGCGACGAAAGGCCAATGGCTTTAGAGGTACGTTTCCTAGTTTGGTTCCCTTATAAATAACTTGGGAGAGTTTAAACCTGTTTTTTGAGAATAGCCCCTGGCTCACCTTGAGGCATGGGATCCGCTCCTATGGTGGACTCGACCTCTTCAATTAAGAGGTTGATTTCTTTGAGGGTACCATTAATTGATTTTGCAGCTCTCTTGCTGTGTTTAGCAGTGCCTTGTACTACATCTGCTGCCTTGCGTTTCCCCATTCTCACTACTCCGGTGAGAAGGAGGATGTCAGAGGTCAACTGCTAGACAAGTGATAAAGCAGAAGCAATTTCATATGCAACAAGTTAGTGAAGAATATACCACCACATTGATTTATAAACATTTCCAGAGATTCACGCCCACAGCCTCAATGATAAAAGTTTGTACATGTGAGGCCAGCAAATGCAAGGTGCAAGAATAGACTTGACGGGCAAGGATATAAATACTTGACAGTACCGTCTGAGTCCTCAAAACCAAAGGGTGTGGCCCAGCCCAGGCTCCAACAGGCTTAAGATGGGTCCGCCCTTGGCCTGGACTTTGTGTCACATCTCCGTGTGTAGTGGGGAGCGAATGTTGCGAGGTTGCGGGTCTAGCTCTCTACAAGAGCGCAGTACCGCAGGTCACCACTTGACTACTTCCGGGTGACGCCATTAAAACCCCGCAATGCCATGACACAAGTGCTTCTGATACTGTAATGGATTTATTCTAAGCACGATTATAGAGAGGAGTTGGTGCAGGCGCACTCACTCTTCCTTGAGATCCTTCACGATGAGCGCAGGAGCACATCACCGTCCCCTGCCTTGTTTATACTTCGCCGTAAGCACTGGAACACCGTACCGCTTTCTTCTTTGACGGTGAGCGCAGGAGCGCGTCACCGTTCCTTGCTTTATTTTGGACATCGCCTTTCATCAAGATGAACGCACGAGCCCGTCACCGTTCTTTCCTGGTGGTTGCTTCGTGGTGAGTGCGGGTGCGCATCACTGCTCTATTTCTTCTGTGGTGATTGCAGGAGTTTCTCACCGCCCTCTCCCGGGCCGTGGTAAGCGCTGATGCGTGTTACCACTCCTCCCCATAACATCACGGTGAGCGCAGGAGCTCATCACCGCTTTTCCTTTCTTTTGACCAGATAACCAGCGCAGGAGCGCATTGTTCAATACTCTGGTTCAAATCACGGTGAGCGCCGGAGCGCCAGACCGTTTTTCTTTCCTTGTTGCCTGATACCAAGCGCAGGAGCGCATTGTTACTTTATTCCTTCACAGCAGCCCAGGAGTAGCAGCACCGTAACTGCTGATTAGGACTCCCCTGTTATCCTGAGACCGTGGTTTCCAGCTCTGGAGCATTACCTGTTCCTAGTATACAGGTGGTAGGTGTACTTACCGGAGGTTCCTGGAATCGTCTTTCAGGTGACTGTCATTGTCTACCCTCTTATTGGCGAATGCATGGGGATGAGTGTGTATAATGGTTGAGGCAGTAAGTGATCGATTGTTGGTTATCCTTCCAGGCTCCAAGACAGGAAAGACAACGAGCTCCACGGAGGGTCCATTATTATTTTGCCACACCTTCAGGTACATCCCTTCCAGGATTCCTTCCCCCAGTTTTCACCACGCCCCGGTCTGGTACTAATTAAGGTAGGACAAGGGAGCAGATGGGAGACGGTGGAGGTTATACATATCATCCCTGCGAGACTACTCTACAGGCGGACGGTAAGGCTTGTGGGGCCCCTTACAGAATCAGAAGCCCAAGCCGATTGTCTTGCCCGGGTGACATGAGCAACCAAGACATTACCCTGCAGGACATAGCTGCTATGTTGACCTGCATACAATCCGAAAACCAGAGTTTACGGCAGGAAGTCACTGCCTCACAAGGTCAGTTGGCCTCCGGTTAGACACCCACGGTTAGGCCCAAGCAGAAAGACGTATTACAACCGCCTACCTTCAACCCTTGGGGGTCCTCTTCCCAGGCACTGGGTTCCTCCCCTCCTATCCAAGTACTGGCTCCCCATCCTGTCCAGTTAGCATCCCCAGAACGCTTTTATGGGGACAGTAGCAAGTATAGCATATTCCTTAACCAGTGCCATCTGCACTTTATGGCTCGTGTTTCGGCCTTCCCAGACGACACTGCAAGGTTGCATTCATTCTCTTGTATCTGGGCGGAGACGCAGACCAGTAGTCCATAGACTTAGTGGAGAATGATGACTCCATGCTATATAACTTCCCTGCTTTCAGGATACATTAGTAGAATATTTGCCCGACACACACTGGTCCAAGTAGCTGATAACGCACTCCTCAATCTCAAGCAAGGGAACGCGGACCTCTTACATTACATTACCTCATTCAATAGGTTGGTCATCGAAGCAAAATGGCCTGCAGCCAAGATGGTGTCTGTGTTCTACCAAGGACTCCATAAGGAATTGAAGGATCTTCTGTCGCAAATATCTGATCCCCCTGAAGAAATTGGTCCTTTCATAGATCTGACTGTTAAAATGAATTATAGAATGCAGGAATGTAAAACCGAAAAAAACAAGGGAAATTAATCCAGATATCTGTTATTCCGGGAAAAACACTGAACCGAGGGTGCCAGGATACAGGACGCCCCGGAACCTATGTAAATAGGTGGCATACTTTGTCCCCTGTCCAAGGCTGTAAAAGAAAAACCGTGTAGCCAAAACCAGTGTTTATATTGTAGCAAAAACTGCCATTTTGTCAAGGAATGCCCTGTTAAACCAAAAAAACTAAACCTAATAGATCCAGCGTTCTTCCCGTATCACGTGGTGAGTAGTCTGAAAACAACATAACTCAGTAGAAGGAAAGGTCAGTCTACTGGGTTGTTCTAATAAGACCTCTGCCTTTGCCCCACATGAACGCAACCAACATGTGGGTATCACAGTGACTCTACAAGCTCAAAAAGGCCAATCATGGGTCGTGACAGCTCTCATTGATTCAGGGGCTACGGGGAACTTCTTTGACACTCAATATATGGTAAACCTCGGATTTCCATTGGTAACCAAGAACAAACCGGAAACAGTAAAAGCAGTGGATGGCACTGACTTGATCTCGGGACTGGTCCGGTACCAAACAGACGTCATGAAGATGACATGTGGGATGAAACACAAAGAATCAATTGCATTTGATGTCATAGATGCGCCGCAATTCTGACTGATTTTGGGTCTTCCTTGGCTCGTGAAACATAATTCCCCACATTGATTGGGTAACCAGACTATTGACCCTTGATTCTCCGTTTTGCAATCATACCTGTTACCCAAAGAAGGGGGACACCAACGCACAGGTAATACATGCCCACACACTTCCTCCCTCAGGGATGGGTGTTGTCATACAGGAAGATGTACCCAAAGTATATGCCGACCTGATGTCTGTGTTTGATAAGCAAAAGGCCAACACCCTACCTCCACATCGCAGTTTTGACTGCAGGATATATCTATTGCCAGGATCCAAGTTGCCTTGTTGTCGTGTCTACTCCCTCACTGAAAAGGAAAGTGCCCATCTTCGAACCTACCTGGATGAATACCTGCAAAATGGATTCATACGCCACTCCAAATCACCTGTGTCTTCAGCACTCTTCTTCGTGGGGAAAAAGGGGGGAGATCTACGAACCTGCATCGACTACAGAGCTATAGACAACATCACTGTCATGAATCGATACCCGTTGCCCTTGATCTCCAACCTCTTGGATCAAGTGAAAAACGCTACGATCTGTACCAAACTAGACCTCCATGGGGCCTATCATCTGGCAAGAATCCAGAAGGGAGATGAAAGGAAGACAGCGTTCCGGACCCGTTACGGCCTTTTCGAGTACCAAGTAATGCCCTTTGGGCTCTGCAACGCCCCCGCAACCTTCCAATACTTCATCGATGAGGTACTGCATGAATACATCGATTAGTATTGTGTGGTATACATCGATGATATCCTGATCTACTTCCCGAATGTTACGGAGAAAATGTCCAACACATCCGTAACATCCTCATGAAGCTACAGCAACATGGCCTGTACATGAAGCTTGAAAAAAGTGTATTTCACACTACTGAGGTGGAGTTTCTGGGACACATTTTGACCCCCGCAGGAATCAAAATGGATGCAAGGAAAGTCGAGTCTGTGTTACAATGTCCTTCTCCGGGTTCTTTGAAACAGATCAAGCAATTCCTAGGCTTTGCCAACTATTATTGGCGCTTCATCGTAGGGTTTTCAGACATCATCACTCCCATCACATGCTTGTTACGAAAAGGAACTAAGTTTGAGTGGAACCCTGAATCCGAGAAGGCTTTTCTAGTTCTGAAAACCAGATTCACCAGTGCACCCATCCTGATACACCCCGATCCGGAACAACCATTCGTTGCTGAAGCTGATGCCTCACAAGGAGGAGTGCTATCCCAAAGAGACATCACATCAAACTCCTACACCCCATAGCATACTATTCCCGGAAACTACAAACCGCAGAACGAAACTACACGGCTATCAAAGCAGCCTTTGAGAAATGGCGTCATTACCTGAAGGATGCCAGACATCCCGTCACCATATATACAGACCATCGGAACTTGCAATTCCTTCGCTCAGCCAGGGCTCTTACCGCTCGTCAACTACGATGAACAATGTTCTATAACAAATACGATTTTATGATCACATACCGGCCTGGTAAAGAAAAAGCCAAAGCAGATGCGCTGTCAAGACTAGGGGAGACCAGTGAAGGAGCTGACAAGTCCACACCATCTCCCATCTTACCAGAACAGTGTTTTCAAGGAGTGATCCTTTCTTCCTCCTTTCCGACCCTGTTGCGAGACGATCTCCAGGCAAAGAAACCAAAAGACTGGATTGGAGACCTGACAGGAATCACTACCTGTGATGGGCTTCTCTACGAAGGAGAAAACTACTATCTTCCATTGCCACATCAACAACAGCCAGCCCTGTACTTGTGCCACAACCATGTACTAGCCCTGCACCCTGGATACCATTAACCTTGGATCTGTTACATAGACACTTCTGGTGGCCAACCATGCAGGAGGATGTGCGCATCTAAATAGCCCACTGTTCCGTTTGTGCACAAGGCAAGACCCAACCACGACCCACTGTGGGTTTACTGCAACCTATCCCTGTATCCCCCTATCCATGGCACACGGTGTCTATGGATTTCGTCGAGGAGCTACCCCGAACCAAGACAGGATGAACCACTGTTCTTACTGTTGTGGATCACCTAACCAAGATGGCACACTTCGTATTGTTACAGAAATTGCCTTCTGCTGCGGAGTTAGCGGTAATCTTCATGACCAACTTAATCCGTTTGCATGGAATCCCTTCCATGCTGATCACTGACAGAGGCACTCAGTTTGTTTCCCACTTCTGGAGAGCTGTGTGCAACACCATAGGAACGAACTTACGTCTCTCCTCCGCATACCACCCCCAAACCGGCGGCCAGGCTGAGAGAACCAACCAAACTATGGAACAATACCTCCGTTGCTTACTCATCTCGGTTGAGAAGGAGTGGTCAGACACCCTGTGGATGGTGGAATACTCCTACAATAACAACAAACATAATTCCATAGGAATGTCACCATTCCACTGCCTTCAGGGACGACATCCCCGCACCACACCCTGGTAAGAGCCACAATCCAGTCCTCTACCCATAATCCAAGCTTATCACACCCAGTTATGTGACCTAAGGCAACGGGCCCGCTTTGAGTTAGCCAAGGCCAAAGAAAATTACAAACACAACGCTGACACACACAGACAGGCCGAACCAGAGTACAAGAAGGAAGACTGGGTATGGGTCTCCAATAAGAATATCAACGTACACGGCCCCAAGAAACTACTGCCACGTTACATAGGCCCCTACTAAGCATGGGCGAATTTTGCGAATCTGGCGTTTGCAAATTTGCGTATTTGCGAACTCGCAATCCGCAAAATCCGCGAATTCTCGCAAATTTGCGGATTTTTTTGTGTTCGCAAGGGTTTCTGCCAGTTCGCGAGGGTTTTGTACCAGTTCGCAATTGCGAACTTACTTGCCGGCTCGCAACGGTCGCAACTATGTTGTTTCTACATCTGGTTCATCATCACAGGTTCCCAGCACCCTCTGTTTCACCACTGCCACCCTCTGTTTCACCCATGCCACCCTCTGGTACATCAATGCCACCCTCTGGTTCATCATCACTGTAGATTATGGGGGGGGAAAGCAAGCACACCTGCCCTGCTTCAACTGACATGAAATAATTTGGGGTTGATTTATTAATGTGTCACTGTTTTAAAATTCCAGTCTGGCACCTGCTTCCTTATCTGTAATTTGCTTTCTGTTGCAGTGCAATTTTTTTTTCCAGGACCTTTGTGGCCTACTTGTAGCTATTCTATGAGCCTGCTGTGAGGGTCAGAGCAGGGTCATACAATTGTTGCAACTAGCAACTGAACTCTGGAGGGGCCCCAGTCAGGAAGCACTACAGGGAATGGTTACTAATGATGAGTTTGAACTTTTGCACCTGCTGAGTGCTTTCAGTTTTGCAAAACTCGTTTTTCTGCAATTTCGCGGGATTCGCAGGGCGCGAACGTGCACGAGATCGAATTCGGAAGCCACTAATTCGTGCGAATATGCAATTTGTTTTTTTGCGGCATGTTAGTTCGCAAGGTTTTGTGCGTTTTAGCGAGCCGCTTGTAGCGCAACGGCGCGAAGTTACCCTCACGGTCGTTCACGGGCGCGGCCATCTTGTTTGCATGACGTATTTCCATTTCCGGGCGCGATGTGTAATCTCGCAAAGTGTGCGGCTCGCTAGTACAATTTTGCGTGTGTTCGCGAGGAAAATCTTGCGCGAACTTACCCACGCGGTCGTGAACGGGCGCGGCCATCTTGTTTCTCATTCATTGCTATGGTTCCTGGCATGCTTTTTCTATCCTCTCTGAATCTCTGCCATCCTTTGCTTGTTTGAAGTTTTTTTTAATCTATTTTACTTATTATCTATCCCTCTATTTTTCTAGCTCTATATTTTTGTGTTTTCTGCTACTTTTGGTTAATTTTAAACTACTTTTTTAAACTCTTTTCTTTTCTTCTTCCCTATTCTCTTTTCTTTATTATTTAGCTTCCTTTCTGCCCAGACCATGGTAAAGGGAGCCGGGAAGCATCCCGAGAAGGGGAAGGGTCCCGCACCCCGTGCCCGACTCCCGTGCCGGCGTTTGAGGGGGGGGCAGGTCGCACCCCAGGAGATCTTCAGCCCGGAGGAGGTGGCCGCACTAGTTTATTATTTTCAGCGCCGCCTCCCCAGGACCATCATGGCAGGTGGCAAGATCGCTCGCGGGTACGGGATCCAGGAGCGCCGGAAGCGATGGGAGAAGGTGTGCCGGGCCATGTACCAACACTCTCGGGTCCGGCGCACCTACAACCAGGCCACCCACCGTTGGACGGATCTCCTGGACCGGGAACGCGATCTGCTTGACCTGCTCGGCCTTGAGATCCCCGGGCTTGGTGAGTAGTAGTAGCTATTTCTTTACTACTCTGTTTTCTCCTGCTCTGTGTGTTATTATATTGCAAATTTTTGTTTTTTACCAAGAGCATTAATGCTGCTGATTACATTGTAGGTAAATTATATTTCAAAATGTTCTGTGCATTTCAGGTGCACTGCTCTCCTTCTCAGTAGCGTTGCTACTATGATTATTTGTTTTCGATTTTGTGTTAATTTCATTGGCCTGTGAAATTATGTATGAGTGTAGTTTAAAGAACTGCGTAATGCTAGACACTAAGGGTCAGATTTTTAATTACCGGCGCATCCTTGCAAAGTAGCAGGGATGCGCCAGTAATTGTGCGCCACGCCACCACCACCCATGGTGCGCCGTATTTACAATGCGGCGCACCATGGGCCTAAAACGTCACCAAAGCGTTACGCATCTGTGCCGTAAAGGCGGCGCATTGCTGGAGTTGCGTCGCAACGATGGCGCAGCTCCAGCAATGCTCTGAGGTGCCCTATCTCCCCAATGCTGCGTCAAGACGTACGTCTGCTTCAAGCAGGCGCAGGGTTTGAGTCATGCATCATTGTCCTCAAAGTGACTGATTGAAATCTTGTAGATTTCCCTCAGCCACTTTTAGGATGCGTTCCTGCGCAGGAACGCCCTCCCTTGCGCCGGAACGCCCCCTGATGGCGCAGGGCTTTACAACGTGATGCATCTCCCATATGCGTCACGTTGTTAATATACGCAGCACCATGGCGCCTCTTTTGTTCTGCCGCTGCGTCACAAAAGTCAAGCAACAATGGAGCAAAAGAGCCGCAAGGGGCTTCTAAATCAGCCCCTACAGACTCAAGTCCAGTCCTTCCTTTGTACACATGGCGATAAGAAGAAATAGTGGTGGTGGATTGATAGTTTGAGTATTTTAATGACTGGTTAATGTAGTAGGAAACTTTTTAGTGTTGCCGCTGATCTGCAATCACGATGGACTTTGTCTGTCACTTCACGTGCTGCGGACTGCTGCCTGCCAGTCCTAGGCGAACCTTTTTAGTATTTTGTTTAGTGAGTTACATAAGAACTTTCCAAGTCGACGGTCCGCAAATCGAGCAATACTAATAACGTAGTAGACCACATGAGATCGGTCAATATATCCCGTGGAATAGTTGTCTATTTGCTATTCCGCCAAAATATTTTGTTATTGTTCTTTTGAAATATTTGATTTGGTTGACAAATATCATCCATGTTTTCTGGTCTTTCTTTTTTTCATGTTGTACATCAGCTCCCCCAGGGGCAAGAGGACACAAGAGGAGGAGGCTGCTGTTCAACAGGATGCAGGGCAGGCGAGGGCTCCTTTGCTGGCCCCGGTAAGTTTTAATTTTAATATAGAGTACCTATTATTTCCTAGCGTTCCTCATTAGATTTTTTCTAAATCGTCTTTGATCTTCTTGTAGACTGTATCTAAATTCTTATCCGGCCTAGACTATGACTCCCTGTGGTATTACTAGATTATTCTTATTAGTCTGTCTGTGTAGCTAACTAAGATTGCACATTTGGCAATTCCATTGGACTCACATTCTAGTCAGCAATAGCTCTATGCACTGAGTGCAGTCCTCTGGGATTGTCCATAATGTCTTTTCAAGTCTTCTAAATGTTTATGCTTTGACAATTGCCAACAATAAAAAGCTGAATGACCATGAACAAAGAATAGGATACTACTTTACTCTTGGTTTGGATAGGAGGACAATCCATTCTACTAGGACAAATCTGCACAAACAGTACTATGGACACTAAATAATGCATTGCTTAGCTTATCAATTATAATAGGCGCTGTTAGACTTTCCACATACCTCAGTGATAACAGACTTTGTAGTTGAACCCCCAATCTCCTTACTGACTAGATAGTGTGGCAAAGTCATTTAGCTCCCAAAGTCACCGATGATTGATCCCCAATGATGATTATCCAATGCAGGACAAGAGTGTCAGAGGCACGGACTCATGCTTGCAAAAATTCCAAAACCTTTAGCTCAGCCACTCTAGTCTGGAGGACCAAAAACCACAGAGTCTATTTAAGTTTAAAAGCTTTATTAAAAGTAAACACATTTATTAAAATCAAGTTTATCATAAAACTAAACGTTTAACTGAAAATGGAAAAGTGCTTAGAATGATATGCGTTTGCTTGGTCCCCGAGGTGGCTGGGAAGGAAAGAATATGGTATGGTGCATGGCTGGGTGAATGATGAAGCAAGGTTGGGTGGAAGGAGAACAGCCTGGGTGGGTGAAACAGAAACTGTATGTGTGCATATACTTTGAATGGATGGATGCCTGGATCATGGTACTATCTGACTCTTAGATAGCATATGTGTATCTAGAGAGAGTAGACGGTCACTGGATGAACTAAGTGTTACTTTGAAGAGCATGTAACACCGCACCCGCACGTCCGTTCCAGTGTAGGAAAGGCAAGGAAAAGAAGTTGTAATTTTGTCCAAATACTACCATGAATAGTAGCAGTAGTTTATATTGCAACTGCAAGCACAGCATATATCCGGTTATTACGGTGGACACTCCCTACCTCTCTTAATAAGTTTAGTTTAGTAGTAGTACGTCATTCATGTGTGGGTGTATCACTGTTCACTCAATAAAAAGCAAAGCACCTAAAGTCATCCCATATGTAATCAAAAACATCCCATGTGAAGTGATAGATAATCACATTATTTAGCTTCTTCATTTTCCTTTTCTAGTACTCATTTGCACTGTAGGGTGAAAGTTAAATTAATTAAGCAGTAGCCCTTTTAACAGAGTATTCTCAGTGCCACCCGTAATAAAAAAGTAAGACCTGCATCACCTGCATGTACTGGACCGGTACAGTAACGCAAGTCTGTCTCACTCATCATGGTGTGCGTCTGTTTTTCTCGGGTGCAAGTTCACTGCGCTGGCATTATGCCGGCTTGCATAAGATAACGTACCAATTTTCCTAAACAAGAGAGAAGAAGAAGAATAAGACTGGTGTACTGTCATAGTCGACTGTAATGGAAGTCCATAGTGCTTGTAGAATTTGTTCCTTAAACTCCCACTAATGTTAGAGCAAGGATGAAGAAGTGGGAGGTTAGATAGATACTGGCCTCAATAGTTATGTAAGGTGCTTTCAAGTTGCTAGTTGTACTGTGACACAACTTTCTGCTCAATCATTTTGTGTTAATCTTAAGGAGCATTGGTTACAGACTATGTCTTTCTTTCTTCATATAGTTGCTCCTTCCAAATCAACAACACCAACAAGGAAGGAGCGGGCTCGAATGGCCCGGCAACGGAGGCTGGATGCCACTGTCGCCGAATATCAGCGGCTGGTGGCCCTGGAGGAGGAGGACACGAAGTCTACTGGTACAACATCCACTGGGACAGCTGCATCCTCCTCCGGGCCCCCACGGGCTGCCAGCCAGCGCAGTGCTCCAGCGGTACGGAGCCGGGCTACCAAAGCCAACCGCCACCGCCGAGCAGCAAAGACAGCAGCTGCCCCCCACAGGAGTTGCAAGGCATGCCAGCACCGCTTATGCCTCAGAGTGTCCTACCTGGAGCAGGAGGTCCTAACTTATAAGCCCTTGGTGGAGGGCCTCTGCTCCGACCATGCCACCCTCCACAAGGAGTATGATGCCCTGGCCGCTAAAGTGAACAGCAGCCTGCCGTAGTGTCCCTTGCCCCTTTTTTAGAGACTTTTGGGGGGTGGGAATTGGGAGTTGGGTTGTTTTTCGGACTTTTGAAGGACAATCGTTGGGGTTAGGGAGGGTCTTGCGGGAGATTATTTTGTTAGGGCTACACAAATATACTTTTTGAAACTTTATCTGAGCATACCTGTTTTTTACTGCTTTTGAGTCTGGTGGGTGGGGGTTTAACAGTAAGTTTGTTTTCCTGAAACTTAAGTCTGTGTCATTTTCTTCCTTTAAGTGTAAATGGCTAAATGTTTTCAACGCTAAGTGCCTCTCACAGAGTAAGTGAATTCAAGAGTCCTAGGACTTTAGTAGTACTACCGTCAATCTCTCGTCTCTCCTAATACTCCATTATGCTACCTCCCACCAAACGCTTATCTTACCTGTAATTTGTGTTTGAAAGTAGGGCTAGGCCCAGGGCTGGCTCCATGGGAAATGGGGATTAAGGTTGGCAATCCTGGGCGGATGAAATGTCCTCATTGCGGTGGTACTAGTGGTGTGACACAGTGGCAGTTGCATGCCTATGGAAAAAAAGAAAATGAAACCTGGTTTGTCTCTTTACTGGAGCATTACAACGGTACGATAGAGAATATAGCAGGTGACAGTACACTAGAACAGTGCCACAATGTAGCCTAACAAATGGTAAAGTATTGAAAGTATAACTAGTACTTGCGTTGAATTTCTTTGACATTGGCTACTACTACAAGAAATAGTACTGAAGCTGAGTAAGTCTAGAATATATCCTCGGATTCCTTCACCAGCCTGTTGCTATGACCTTATCCTCCCCAGCAAGTGTGTGGAATTATTGATGTCATTTAGTCACACATCAATCAAAACCACACAGCCCGGGGGAAGAGGGTTAGGGTTTGGAAAATTGATGGGAATGGGGGTTTCTTTTTGGGTAGGTTTTGTTGAGAGAAGAAAAAAAAAGCACAGCATGGACAAACAATAATTGAAGATAAAGAAATCTTTGGGTACAAAGCTAACCATAAATCTTTTAAGTGACATAAAGGAAGTGCATGCACTACTGCATGCATTGTTACTGAAAAGTAAGTAGTACTTTCGACAACCGTGAATGACAGAATGCGACAGTACAGGGCTGCAGCGTTTTCACTTGCCTATCTCTGCACTCAGAGAAACACTTCTTACATTAGGTTTAAAAAATAGCCGAAATAAAACCTATAGAATGGCTGTAGGGATCAATTTAGAAGCAGAGAGAGATCCAAGAAATGCAGAGTCACACTCATAGAAGTTCACAGCAATAACACTACTTAAAAAAACATTACAAAAGAATGGATACTGTATCTGTAAGTTGTTGTAGTTGTCCTGTTGAATTTGGTAAGTAAGTTGCACGCATCAAACCATTCCTCTTATTAGCGGCACTCCTCCATTCCAGCTGACGTTCCGTCCATCAATGTTGGTGACCAGAAGACACCCTGTCCACTGCCTGCCTGGCGGATGCTGAATTGCGGCTCGCTAATGTGAAGCCTGACTTCATTTTTTTTTTCCCATTGCACAGACTGAAACCCGGCCTGTAATTATTGATGGAAAAACAGGAAGTGATATTAAAATACCACTGACAAATAAATATAAGGTATGTACGCTGTATAGTGCAAAAAGTCCCACTTTAAATTTCCTAATAGACAGTACAATATTTTTGAAAGTGCGTACTCTGTCTGAGTCTCCTTTTGAAGGATAAATAAGTATGGGCAAATTAATTTAGCGGATCTTTCCCCTCAAGCTAGGTGTACTGTAAACTGTGTTTTAGAACAAAATTAGACCTTCCCAGCAGTGCTCCCACACAGACCCTTACTAAAGCCAGTCGCGAAAATGTAGAAGACCCCCAATCAGATCTCAAGTAAACGAGGCCTAGTAGAAAACTGGTGAGAAAACGTACTTTGAAAGTAAAAGTAGGCCCCCTTACCCACCGTGGATTGTATTCAAACCACTTGCAAGCAAGCAAAAGTATCCATACCCAGCATCGCTCCAAGACTCGCAAACCCCCCCACAAACAGCCCCCCACCCAAACACATGCAATACAAATACTGCTAACCCTAAGGAGCCCTAAGTTAAGAATAGTGGAAAACGCTTTCTTTAACTATGCCAAATCCCCCCTTTCCCACCATGGATTTTCTTCAAATCACTTGCAACCAAAATTACACATTCCCACGAGTGCTCTAAGAAGACCCCAGAACTCAGTTGCAAAAATCTAGAACACCCCGAAACACATGCAATACTGCTGCTAGGGCTAACCCTAACGAACACTAAGTTACAAAAAGTGCCAAAAGGCTTTTCGGCATGGATTTTGTCCAAACCACTTCCATCCGGTATTAGACCTTCCCAGCAATGCCCCAAGACCCGCCAACCCACCCGCAAAAAAGCACAACACCCCCAAACAGCCAAAACGGGAAATATCATACTTACAATATTTATCAGCCTTCGGTCCAAACGCGCTGTGCAGCTAGGTCATAACCCCCGTTCTCCACCACGGATTTCCTAAAAAGCAAATGCAATCAAGATTAGACTGTCCCTGCAGTGCTCCCAGACCCCAAAACTCACTCACAAACACCCGAAACCCCCCAAAAAAGCACCTCAAAGGCAAGCAAGTCAGCAAAAACGCAAAAAAAATTTCGCCTCCGATTTGGTCCAAACCACTTTTATCCGGTATTAGAGCTTCCCAGCAATGGCCCCAGAGCCGTCAACCCAGGCGAAAACTAGTAGAAGACCCCCAAACAGCCAAAAAGCAAAAGTACAAAAATGGGGACTCAGTCATTTTCATGGCAATTTCCAAAATCACTCCGCGCGCGCTATGCAGCTAGGCCCTAACTCCCCTCTGCCACTATGGATTTGCTTCAAACCTCTTGCAATCAAAAGTATCCATAGCCAGCAGTGCTCCCAGACCCCGAAACCCACCCACAAACACCAGATAGCCCCCCAAACAGGCCCCCGAAAACGCTACATTGAGCAAAATTTCAGAAATGGCAAAAACAATTTCAGCATGGATTTTGTCCAAACACTTCTATCCGGTATTAGACCTTCCCAGCAATGCCCCAAGACCCGCCAACCCACCCGCAAAAAAGCACAACACCCCCAAACAGCCAAAAAGGAAAATCTCATACTTACAATATTTATCGGCCTTCGGTCCAGACGCGCTGTGCAGCTAGGTCATAACTCCCGTTTTCCACCACGGATTTCCTGAAAAGTAAATGCAATCAAAATTAGACTTTCCCAGCAGTGCTCCCCGACCCCAAAACTCACCCACAAACACCCGGAACCCCCCCCAAAGAGCACCTCAAAGGCAAGCAAGTCAGCAAAACGCAAAGATAATTTCACCTCCGATTTGGTCCAAACCACTTTTATCCGGTATTAGAGCTTCCCAGCAATGGCCCCAGAGCCGTCAACCCAGGCGAAAACTAGTAGGAGACCCCCAAACAGCCAAAAAGCAAAAGTACAAAAATGGGGACGGAGTCATTTTCCTGGCAATTTCCAAAATCACTCCGCGCGCTCTGCAGCTAGGCCCTAACTCCCCTCTGCCACCATGGATTTGCTTCAAACCTCTTGCAATCAAAACTATCCATACCCAGCAGTGCTCCCAGACCCCGAAACCCACCCACAAACACCAGGAAGCCCCCCAAACAGGCCCCTGAAAACGCTACATTGAGCAAAATGTCAGAAATAGCAAAAAAACTTTCAGCATGGATTTTGTCCAAACCACTTCTATCCGGTATTAGACCTTCCCAGCAATGCCCCAAGACCCGCCAACCCACCCGCAAAAAGCACAACACCCCCAAACAGCCAAAAAGGAAAATCTCATACTTACAATATTTATCGGCCTTCGGTCCAAACGCGCTGTGCAGCTAGGTCATAACTCCCGTTTTCCACCACGGATTTCCTGAAAAGCAAATGCAATCAAAATCAGACTGTCCCAGCAGTACTCCCAGACCCCAAAACTCACCCACAAACATTCGGAACCCCCTCAAAGAGCACCTCAAAGGCAAGCAAGTCAGCAAAAACGCAAAAAATATTTCACCTCCGATTTGGTCCAAACCACTTTTATCCGGTATTAGAGCTTCCCAGCAATGGCCCCAGAGCCGTCAACGCAGGCAAAAACTAGTCGAAGACCCCCAAACAGCCAAAAAGCAAAAGTACAAAAATGGGGACTGAGTCATTTTCCTGGCAATTTCCAAAATCACTCTGCGCGCGCTCTGCAGCTAGGCCCTAACTCCCCTCTGCCACCATGGATTTGCTTCAACCCTCTTGCAATCAAAAGTATTCATAGCCAGCAATGCTCCCAGATCACGAAACCCACCCACAAACACCAGGAAGCCCCCCAAACAGGCCCCCGAAAACGCTACATTGAGCAAAATGTCAGAAATAGCAAAAACAATTTCAGCATGGATTTTGTCCAAACACTTCTATCCGGTATTAGACCTTCCCAGCAATGCCCCAAGACCCGCCAACCCACCCGCAAAAAAGCACAACACCCCCAAACAGCCAAAAAGGAAAATCTCATACTTACAATATTTATCGGCCTTCGGTCCAAACGCGCTGTGCAGCTAGGTCATAACTCCCGTTTTCCACCACGGATTTCCTGAAAAGTAAATGCAATCAAAATTAGACTTTCCCAGCAGTGCTCCCCGACCCCAAAACTCACCCACAAACACCCGTAACCCCCCCCCAAAGAGCACCTCAAAGGCAAGCAAGTCAGCAAAAACGCAAAGATAATTTCACCTCCGATTTGGTCCAAACCACTTTTATCCGGTATTAGAGCTTCCCAGCAATGGCCCCAGAGCCGTCAACCCAGGCGAAAACTAGTAGGAGACCCCCAAACAGCCAAAAAGCAAAAGTACAAAAATGGGGACGGAGTCATTTTCCTGGCAATTTCCAAAATCACTCTGCGCGCGCTCTGCAGCTAGGCCCTAACTCCCCTCTGCCACCATGGATTTGCTTCAAACCTCTTGCAATCAAAAGTATCCATAGCCAGCAATACTCCCAGATCCTGAAACCCACCCACAAACACCAGGAAGCCCCCCAAACAGGCCCCCGAAAACGCTACATTGAGCAAAATGTCAGAAATAGCAAAAAATAATTCAGGATGGATTTTGTCCAAACCACTTCTATCCGGTATTAGACCTTCCCAGCAATGCCCCAAGACCCGCCAACCCACCCGCAAAAAAGCACAACACCCCCAAACAGCCAAAAAGGAAAATCTCATACTTACAATATTTATCGGCCTTCGGTCCAAACGCGCTGTGCAGCTAAGTCATAACTCCCGTTTTCCACCATGGATTTCCTGAAAAGCAAATGCAATCAAAATTAGACTGTCCCAGCAGTGCTCCCAGATCCCAAAACTCACCCACAAACACCCGAAACCCCCCCAAAGAGCACCTCAAAGGCAAGCAAGCCAGCAAAAACGCAAACACAATTTCGCCTCCGATTTGGTCCAAACCACTTTTATCCGGTATTAGAGTTTCCCAGCAATGGCCCCAGAGCCGTCAACGCAGGCAAAAACTAGTCGAAGACCCCCAAACAGCCAAAAAGCAAAAGTACAAAAATGGGGACGGAGTCATTTTCCTGGCAATTTCCAAAATCACTCTGCGCGCGCTCTGCAGCTAGGCCCTAACTCCCCTCTGCCACCATGGATTTGCTTCAACCCTCTTGCAATCAAAAGTATCCATAGCCAGCAATGCTCCCAGATCCCGAAACCCACCCACAAACACCAGGAAGCCCCCCAAACAGGCCCCCGAAAACGCTACATTGAGCAAAATGTCAGAAATAGCAAAAACAATTTCAGCATGGATTTTGTCCAAACACTTCTATCCGGTATTAGACCTTCCCAGCAATGCCCCAAGACCCGCCAACCCACCCGCGAAAAAGCACAACACCCTCAAACAGCCTAAAAGGGAAATATCATACTTACAATATTTATCGGCCTTCGGTCCAAACCCGCTGTGCAGCTAGGTCATAACTCCCGTTTTCCACCACAGATTTACTAAAAAGCAAATGCAATCAAAATTAGACTGTCCCAGTAGTACTCCCAGACCCCAAAACTCACCCACAAACACCCGGAACCCCTCCAAAGAGGACCTCAAAGGCAAGCAAGTCAGCAGAAACGCAAAAAATATTTCACCTCCGATTTGGTCCAAACCACTTTTATCCGGTATTAGAGCTTCCCAGCAATGGCCCCAGAGCCGTCAACGCAGGCAAAAACTAGTCGAAGACCCCCAAACAGCCAAAAAGCAAAAGTACAAAAATATGGACTGAGACATTTTCCTGGCAATTTCCAAAATCACTCTGCGCGCGCTCTGCAGCTAGGCCCTAACTCCCCTCTGCCACCATGGATTTGCTTCAACCCTCTTGCAATCAAAAGTATCCATAGCCAGCAATGCTCCCAGATCCCGAAACCCACCCACAAACACCAGGAAGCCCCCCAAACAGGCCCCCGAAAACGCTACATTGAGCAAAATGTCAGAAATAGCAAAAACAATTTCAGCATGGATTTTGTCCAAACACTTCTATCCGGCATTAGACCTTCCCAGCAATGCCCCAAGACCCGCCAACCCACCCGCAAAAAAGCACAATACCCCCAAACAGCCAAAAAGGGAAATATCATACTTACAATATTTATCGGCCTTCGGTCCAAACGCGCTGTGCAGCTAGGTCATACCTCCCGTTTTCCACCACGGATTGCCTAAAAAGCAAATGCAATCAAGATTAGACTGTCCCTGCAGTGCTCCCAGACCCCAAAACTCACCCACAAACACCCGGAACCCCCCCAAAGAGCACCTCAAAGGCAAGCAAGTCAGCAAAAACATAAAAAATATTTCACCTCCGATTTGGTCCAAACCACTTTTATCCGGTAATAGAGCTTCCCAGCAATGGCCCCAGAGCCGTCAACGCAGGCAAAAACTAGTCGAAGACCCCCAAACAGCCAAAAAGCAAAAGTACAAAAATGGGGACTGAGTCATTTTCCTGGCAATTTCCAAAATCACTCTGCGCACGCTCTGCAGCTAGGCCCTAACTCCCCTCTGCCACCATTGATTTGCTTCAAATCTCTTGCAATCAAAAGTATCCATAGCCAGCAATACTCCCAGATCCCGAAACCCACCCACAAACACCAGGAAGCCGCCCAAACAGGCCCCTGAAAATGCTACATTGAGCAAAATGTCAGAAATAGCAACAAAAAAATTCAGCATGGATTTTGTCAAAACCACTTCTATCCGGTATTAGACCTTCCCAGCAATGCCCCGAGACCTGCCAACCCACCCGCAAAAAAGCACAACACCCCCAAACAGCCTAAAAGGGAAATATCATACTTACAATATTTATCGGCCTTCGGTCCAAACGCGCTGTGCAGCTAGGTCATAACTCCCGTTTTCCACCACGGATTTCCTAAAAAGCAAATGCAATCAAGATTAGACTGTCCCTGCAGTGCTCCCAGACCCCAAAACTCACTCACAAACACCCGAAACCCCCCAAAAAAGCACCTCAAAGGCAAGCAAGTCAGCAAAAACGCAAAAAAAATTTGCCTCCGATTTGGTCCAAACCACTTTTATCCGGTATTAGAGCTTCCCAGCAATGGCCCCAGAGCCGTCAATGCAGGCAAAAACTAGTCGTAGACCCCCAAACAGCCAAAAAGCAAAAGTACAAAAATGGGGACTGAGTCATTTTCCTGGCAATTTCCAAAATCACTCCGTGCGCGCTCTGCAGCTAGGCCCTAACTCCCCTCTGCCACCATGGATTTGCTTCAACCCTCTTGCAATCAAAAGTATTCATAGCCAGCAATGCTCCCCGATCACGAAACCCACCCACAAACACCAGGAAGCCCCCCAAACAGGCCCCCGAAAACGCTACATTGAGCAAAATGTCAGAAATAGCAAAAACAATTTCAGCATGGATTTTGTCCAAACACTTCTATCCGGTATTAGACCTTCCCAGCAATGCCCCAAGACCCGCCAACCCACCCGCAAAAAAGCACAACACCCCCAAACAGCCAAAAAGGGAAATTTCATACTTACAATATTTATCGGCCTTCGGTCCAAACGCGCTGTGCAGCTAGGTCATACCTCCCGTTTTCCACCACGGATTTCCTAAAAAGCAAATGCAATCAAGATTAGACTGTCCCTGCAGTGCTCCCAGACCCCAAAACTCACTCACAAACACCCGAAACCCCCCAAAAAAGCACCTCAAAGGCAAGCAAGTCAGCAAAAATGCAAAAAAAAATTCGCCTCCGATTTGGTCCAAACCACTTTTATCCGGTATTCGAGCTTCCCAGCAATGGCCCCAGAGCCGTCAACCCAGGCGAAAACTACTAGAAGACCACCAAACAGCCAAAAAGCAAAAGTACAAAAGTGGGGACTCAGTCATTTTCATGGCAATTTCCAAAATCACTCAGCGCGCGCTATGCAGCTAGGCCCTAACTCCCCTCTGCCACCATGGATTTGCTTCAAACCTCTTGCAATCAAAAGTATCCGTAGCCAGCAGTGCTCCCAGACCCCGAAACCCACCCACAAACACCAGAAAGCCCCCCAAACAGGCCCCCGAATACGCTACATTGAGCAAAATTTCAGAAATAGCAAAAACAATTTCAGCATGGATTTTGTCCAAACAATTCTATCCGGTATTAGACCTTCCCAGCAATGCCCCAAGACCCGCCAACCCACCCGCAAAAAAGCACAACACCCCCAAACAGCCAAAAAGGAAAATCTCATACTTGCAATATTTATCGGCCTTCGGTCCAAACGCGCTGTGCAGCTAGGTCATAACTCCCGTTTTCCACCACGGATTTCCTGAAAAGTAAATGCAATCAAAATTAGACTGTCCCAGCAGTGCTCCCCGACCCCAAAACTCACCCACAAACACCCGGAACCCCCCAAAAGAGCACCTCAAAGGCAAGCAAGTCAGCAAAAACGCAAAGATAATTTCACCTCCCATTTGGTCCAAACCACTTTTATCCGGTATTAGAGCTTCCCAGCAATGGCCCCAGAGCTGTCAACCCAGGCGAAAACTAGTAGGAGACCCCCAAACAGCCAAAAAGCAAAAGTACAAAAATGGGGACTGAGTCATTTTCCTGGCAATTTCCAAAATCACTCCGTGCGCGCTCTGCAGCTAGGCCCTAACTCCCCTCTGCCACCATGGATTTGCTTCAAACCTCTTGCAATCAAAACTATCCATTCCCAGCAGTGCTCCCAGACCCCGAAACCCACCCACAAACACCAGGAAGCCCCCCAAACAGGCCCCTGAAAACGCTACATTGAGCAAAATGTCAGAAATAGCAAAAAAAACTTTCAGCATGGATTTTGTCCAAACCACTTCTATCCGGTATTAGACCTCCCCAGCAATGCCCCAAGACCCGCCAACCCACCCGCAAAAAAGCACAACACCCCCAAACAGCCAAAAAGGAAAATCTCATACTTACAATATTTATCGGCCTTCGGTCCAAACGCGCTGTGCAGCTAGGTCATAACTCCCGTTTTCCACCACGGATTTCCTGAAAAGCAAATGCAATCAAAATTAGACTGTCCCAGCAGTACTCCCAGACCCCAAAACTCACCCACAAACACCCGGAACCCCCTCAAAGAGCACCTCAAAGGCAAGCAAGTCAGCAAAAACGCAAAAAATATTTCACCTCCGATTTGGTCCAAACCACTTTTATCCGGTATTAGAGCTTCCCAGCAATGGCCCCAGAGCCGTCAACGCAGGCAAAAACTAGTCGAAGACCCCCAAACAGCCAAAAAGCAAAAGTACAAAAATGGGGACTGAGTCATTTTCCTGGCAATTTCCAAAATCACTCTGCGCGCGCTCTGCAGCTAGGCCCTAACTCCCCTCTGCCACCATGGATTTGCTTCAACCCTCTTGCAATCAAAAGTATTCATAGCCAGCAATGCTCCCAGATCACGAAACCCACCCACAAACACCAGGAAGCCCCCCAAACAGGCCCCCGAAAACGCTACATTGAGCAAAATGTCAGAAATAGCAAAAACAATTTCAGCATGGATTTTGTCCAAACACTTCTATCCGGTATTAGACCTTCCCAGCAATGCCCCAAGACCCGCCAACCCACCCGCAAAAAAGCACAACACCCCCAAACAGCCAAAAAGGAAAATCTCATACTTACAATATTTATCGGCCTTCGGTCCAAACGCGCTGTGCAGCTAGGTCATAACTCCCGTTTTCCACCACGGATTTCCTGAAAAGTAAATGCAATCAAAATTAGACTTTCCCAGCAGTGCTCCCCGACCCCAAAACTCACCCACAAACACCCGTAACCCCCCCCAAAGAGCACCTCAAAGGCAAGCAAGTCAGCAAAAACGCAAAGATAATTTCACCTCCGATTTGGTCCAAACCACTTTTATCCGGTATTAGAGCTTCCCAGCAATGGCCCCAGAGCCGTCAACCCAGGCGAAAACTAGTAGGAGACCCCCAAACAGCCAAAAAGCAAAAGTACAAAAATGGGGACGGAGTCATTTTCCTGGCAATTTCCAAAATCACTCTGCGCGCGCTCTGCAGCTAGGCCCTAACTCCCCTCTGCCACCATGGATTTGCTTCAAACCTCTTGCAATCAAAAGTATCCATAGCCAGCAATACTCCCAGATCCTGAAACCCACCCACAAACACCAGGAAGCCCCCCAAACAGGCCCCGAAAACGCTACATTGAGCAAAATGTCAGAAATAGCAAAAAATAATTCAGGATGGATTTTGTCCAAACCACTTCTATCCGGTATTAGACCTTCCCAGCAATGCCCCAAGACCCGCCAACCCACCCGCAAAAAAGCACAACACCCCCAAACAGCCAAAAAGGAAAATCTCATACTTACAATATTTATCGGCCTTT
This sequence comes from Lissotriton vulgaris, assembly GCF_964263255.1. Classification (NCBI taxonomy): domain Eukaryota; kingdom Metazoa; phylum Chordata; class Amphibia; order Caudata; family Salamandridae; genus Lissotriton; species Lissotriton vulgaris. The sequence goes on along the minus strand of NC_141696.1, from coordinate 624,858,417 downwards.
GGTCCAAACGCGCTGTGCAGCTAGGTCATAACTCCCGTTTTCCACCACGGATTTCCTGAAAAGCAAATGCAATCAAAATTAGACTGTCCCAGCAGTACTCCCAGACCCCAAAACCCACCCACAAACACCCGGAACCCCCTCAAAGAGCACCTCAAAGGCAAGCAAGTCAGCAAAAACGCAAAAAATATTTCACCTCGTATTTGGTCCAAACCACTTTTATCCGGTATTAGAGCTTCCCAGCAATGGCCCCAGAGCCGTCAACGCAGGCAAAAACTAGACGAAGACCCCCAAACAGCCAAAAAGCAAAAGTACAAAAATGGGGACTGAGTCATTTTCCTGGCAATTTCCAAAATCACTCTGCGCGCGCTCTGCAGCTAGGCCCTAACTCCCCTCTGCCACCATGGATTTGCTTCAACCCTCTTGCAATCAAAAGTATTCATAGCCAGCAATGGTCCCAGATCACGAAACCCACCCACAAACACCAGGAAGCCGCCCAAACAGGCCCCCGAAAACGCTACATTGAGCAAAATGTCAGAAATAGCAAAAACAATTTCAGCATGGATTTTGTCCAAACACTTCTATCCGGTATTAGACCTTCCCAGCAATGCCCCAAGACCCGCCAACCCACCCGCAAAAAAGCACAACACCCCCAAACAGCCAAAAAGGAAAATCTCATACTTACAATATTTATCGGCCTTCGGTCCAAACGCGCTGTGCAGCTAAGTCATAACTCCCGTTTTCCACCATGGATTTCCTGAAAAGCAAATGCAATCAAAATTAGACTGTCCCTGCAGTGCTCCCAGACCCCAAAACTCACTCACAAACACCCGAAACCCCCCAAAAAAGCACCTCAAAGGCAAGCAAGTCAGCAAAAACGCAAAAAAAAATTGCCTCCGATTTGGTCCAAACCACTTTTATCCGGTATTAGAGCTTCCCAGCAATGGCCCCAGAGCCGTCAATGCAGGCAAAAACTAGTTGTAGACCCCCAAACAGCCAAAAAGCAAAAGTACAAAAATGGGGACTGAGTCATTTTCCTGGCAATTTCCAAAATCACTCCGTGCGCGCTCTGCAGCTAGGCCCTAACTCCCCTCTGCCACCATGGATTTGCTTCAACCCTCTTGCAATCAAAAGTATTCATAGCCAGCAATGCTCCCCGATCACGAAACCCACCCACAAACACCAGGAAGCCCCCCAAACAGGCCCCCGAAAACGCTACATTGAGCAAAATGTCAGAAATAGCAAAAACAATTTCAGCATGGATTTTGTCCAAACACTTCTATCCGGTATTAGACCTTCCCAGCAATGCCCCAAGACCCGCCAACCCACCCGCAAAAAAGCACAACACCCCCAAACAGCCAAAAAGGGAAATTTCATACTTACAATATTTATCGGCCTTCGGTCCAAACGCGCTGTGCAGCTAGGTCATACCTCCCGTTTTCCACCACGGATTTCCTAAAAAGCAAATGCAATCAAGATTAGACTGTCCCTGCAGTGCTCCCAGACCCCAAAACTCACTCACAAACACCCGAAACCCCCCAAAAAAGCACCTCAAAGGCAAGCAAGTCAGCAAAAATGCAAAAAAAAATTCGCCTCCGATTTGGTCCAAACCACTTTTATCCGGTATTCGAGCTTCCCAGCAATGGCCCCAGAGCCGTCAACCCAGGCGAAAACTACTAGAAGACCACCAAACAGCCAAAAAGCAAAAGTACAAAAGTGGGGACTCAGTCATTTTCATGGCAATTTCCAAAATCACTCAGCGCGCGCTATGCAGCTAGGCCCTAACTCCCCTCTGCCACCATGGATTTGCTTCAAACCTCTTGCAATCAAAAGTATCCGTAGCCAGCAGTGCTCCCAGACCCCGAAACCCACCCACAAACACCAGAAAGCCCCCCAAACAGGCCCCCGAATACGCTACATTGAGCAAAATTTCAGAAATAGCAAAAACAATTTCAGCATGGATTTTGTCCAAACAATTCTATCCGGTATTAGACCTTCCCAGCAATGCCCCAAGACCCGCCAACCCACCCGCAAAAAAGCACAACACCCCCAAACAGCCAAAAAGGAAAATCTCATACTTGCAATATTTATCGGCCTTCGGTCCAAACGCGCTGTGCAGCTAGGTCATAACTCCCGTTTTCCACCACGGATTTCCTGAAAAGTAAATGCAATCAAAATTAGACTGTCCCAGCAGTGCTCCCCGACCCCAAAACTCACCCACAAACACCCGGAACCCCCCAAAAGAGCACCTCAAAGGCAAGCAAGTCAGCAAAAACGCAAAGATAATTTCACCTCCGATTTGGTCCAAACCACTTTTATCCGGTATTAGAGCTTCCCAGCAATGGCCCCAGAGCTGTCAACCCAGGCGAAAACTAGTAGGAGACCCCCAAACAGCCAAAAAGCAAAAGTACAAAAATGGGGACTGAGTCATTTTCCTGGCAATTTCCAAAATCACTCCGTGCGCGCTCTGCAGCTAGGCCCTAACTCCCCTCTGCCACCATGGATTTGCTTCAAACCTCTTGCAATCAAAACTATCCATACCCAGCAGTGCTCCCAGACCCCGAAACCCACCCACAAACACCAGGAAGCCCCCCAAACAGGCCCCCAAAAACGCTACATTGAGCAAAATGTCAGAAATAGCAAAAAAACTTTCAGCATGGATTTTGTCCAAACCACTTCTATCCGGTATTAGACCTTCCCAGCAATGCCCCAAGACCCGCCAACCCACCCGCAAAAAAGCACAACACCCCCAAACAGCCAAAAAGGAAAATCTCATACTTACAATATTTATTGGCCTTCGGTCCAAACGCGCTGTGCAGCTAGGTCATAACTCCCGTTTTCCACCACGGATTTCCTGAAAAGCAAATGCAATCAAAATTAGACTGTCCCAGCAGTACTCCCAGACCCCAAAACTCACCCACAAACACCCGGAACCCCCTCAAAGAGCACCTCAAAGGCAAGCAAGTCAGCAAAAAAGCAAAAAATATTTCACCTCCGATTTGGTCCAAACCACTTTTATCCTGTATTAGAGCTTCCCAGCAATAGCCCCAGAGCCGTCAACCCAGGCGAAAACTAGTCGTAGACCCCCAAACGGCCAAAAAAGCAAAAGTACAAAAATGGGGACTGAGTCATTTTCCTGGCAATTTCCAAAATCACTCCGTGCGCGCTCTGCAGCTAGGCCCTAACTCCCCTCTGCCACCATGGATTTGCTTCAAACCTCTTGCAATCAAAACTATCCATACCCAGCAGTGCTCCCAGACCCCGAAACCCACCCACAAACACCAGGAAGCCCCCCAAACAGGCCCCCAAAAACGCTACATTGAGCAAAATGTCAGAAATAGCAAAAAAACTTTCAGCATGGATTTTGTCCAAACCACTTCTATCCGGTATTAGACCTTCCCAGCAATGCCCCAAGACCCGCCAACCCACCCGCAAAAAAGCACAACACCCCCAAACAGCCAAAAAGGAAAATCTCATACTTACAATATTTATCGGCCTTCGGTCCAAACGCGCTGTGCAGCTAGGTCATAACTCCCGTTTTCCACCACGGATTTCCTGAAAAGCAAATGCAATCAAAATTAGACTGTCCCAGCAGTACTCCCAGACCCCAAAACTCACCCACAAACACCCGGAACCCCCTCAAAGAGCACCTCAAAGGCAAGCAAGTCAGCAAAAACGCAAAAAATATTTCACCTCCGATTTGGTCCAAACCACTTTTATCCGGTATTAGAGCTTCCCAGCACTGGCCCCAGAGCCGTCAACCCAGGCGAAAACTAGTCGTAGACCCCCAAACAGCCAAAAAAGCAAAAGTACAAAAATGGGGACTGAGTCATTTTCCTGGCAATTTCCAAAATCACTCCGTGCGCGCTCTGCAGCTAGGCCCTAAATCCCCTCTGCCACCATGGATTTGCTTCAAACCTCTTGCAATCAAAACTATCCATACCCAGCAGTGCTCCCAGACCCCGAAACCCACCCACAAACACCAGGAAGCCCCCCAAACAGGCCCCCAAAAACGCTACATTGAGCAAAATGTCAGAAATAGCAAAAAAACTTTCAGCATGGATTTTGTCCAAACCACTTCTATCCGGTATTAGACCTTCCCAGCAATGCCCCAAGACCCGCCAACCCACCCGCAAAAAAGCACAACACCCCCAAACAGCCAAAAAGAAAAATCTCATACTTACAATATTTATCGGCCTTCGGTCCAAACGCGCTGTGCAGCTAGGTCATAACTCCCGTTTTCCACCACGGATTTCCTGAAAAGCAAATGCAATCAAAATTAGACTGTCCCAGCAGTACTCCCAGACCCCAAAACTCACCCACAAACACCCGGAACCCCCTCAAAGAGCACCTCAAAGGCAAGCAAGTCAGCAAAAACACAAAAAATATTTCACCTCCGATTTGGTCCAAACCACTTTTATCCGGTATTAGAGCTTCCCAGCAATGGCCCCAGAGCCGTCAACGCAGGCAAAAACTAGTCGAAGACCCCCAAACAGCCAAAAAGCAAAAGTACAAAAATGGGGGCTGAGTCATTTTCCTGGCAATTTCCAAAATCACTCTGCGCGCGCTCTGCAGCTAGGCCCTAACTCCCCTCTGCCACCATGGATTTGCTTCAACCCTCTTGCAATCAAAAGTATTCATAGCCAGCAATGCTCCCAGATCACGAAACCCACCCACAAACACCAGGAAGCCCCCCAAACAGGCCCCCAAAAACGCTACATTGAGCAAAATGTCAGAAATAGCAAAAAAACTTTCAGCATGGATTTTGTCCAAACCACTTCTATCCGGTATTAGACCTTCCCAGCAATGCCCCAAGACCCGCCAACCCACCCGCAAAAAAGCACAACACCCCCAAACAGCCAAAAAGGAAAATCTCATACTTACAATATTTATCGGCCTTCGGTCCAAACGCGCTGTGCAGCTAGGTCATAACTCCCGTTTTCCACCACGGATTTCCTGAAAAGCAAATGCAATCAAAATTAGACTGTCCCAGCAGTACTCCCAGACCCCAAAACTCACCCACAAACACCCGGAACCCCCTCAAAGAGCACCTCAAAGGCAAGCAAGTCAGCAAAAACGCAAAAAATATTTCACCTCCGATTTGGTCCAAACCACTTTTATCCGGTATTAGAGCTTCCCAGCACTGGCCCCAGAGCCGTCAACCCAGGCGAAAACTAGTCGTAGACCCCCAAACAGCCAAAAAAGCAAAAGTACAAAAATGGGGACTGAGTCATTTTCCTGGCAATTTCCAAAATCACTCCGTGCGCGCTCTGCAGCTAGGCCCTAAATCCCCTCTGCCACCATGGATTTGCTTCAAACCTCTTGCAATCAAAACTATCCATACCCAGCAGTGCTCCCAGACCCCGAAACCCACCCACAAACACCAGGAAGCCCCCCAAACAGGCCCCCAAAAACGCTACATTGAGCAAAATGTCAGAAATAGCAAAAAAACTTTCAGCATGGATTTTGTCCAAACCACTTCTATCCGGTATTAGACCTTCCCAGCAATGCCCCAAGACCCGCCAACCCACCCGCAAAAAAGCACAACACCCCCAAACAGCCAAAAAGAAAAATCTCATACTTACAATATTTATCGGCCTTCGGTCCAAACGCGCTGTGCAGCTAGGTCATAACTCCCGTTTTCCACCACGGATTTCCTGAAAAGCAAATGCAATCAAAATTAGACTGTCCCAGCAGTACTCCCAGACCCCAAAACTCACCCACAAACACCCGGAACCCCCTCAAAGAGCACCTCAAAGGCAAGCAAGTCAGCAAAAACACAAAAAATATTTCACCTCCGATTTGGTCCAAACCACTTTTATCCGGTATTAGAGCTTCCCAGCAATGGCCCCAGAGCCGTCAACGCAGGCAAAAACTAGTCGAAGACCCCCAAACAGCCAAAAAGCAAAAGTACAAAAATGGGGACTGAGTCATTTTCCTGGCAATTTCCAAAATCACTCTGCGCGCGCTCTGCAGCTAGGCCCTAACTCCCCTCTGCCACCATGGATTTGCTTCAACCCTCTTGCAATCAAAAGTATTCATAGCCAGCAATGCTCCCAGATCACGAAACCCACCCACAAACACCAGGAAGCCCCCCAAACAGGCCCCCGAAAACGCTACATTGAGCAAAATGTCAGAAATAGCAAAAACAATTTCAGCATGGATTTTGTCCAAACACTTCTATCCGGTATTAGACCTTCCCAGCAATGCCCCAAGACCCGCCAACCCACCCGCAAAAAAGCACAACACTCCCAAACAGCCAAAAAGGGAAATTTCATACTTACAATATTTATCGGCCTTCGGTCCAAACGCGCTGTGCAGCTAGGTCATAACTCCCGTTTTCCACCACGGATTTCCTGAAAAGCAAATGCAATCAAAATTAGACTGTCCCAGCAGTACTCCCAGACCCCAAAACTCACCCACAAACACCCGGAACCCCCTCAAAGAGCACCTCAAAGGCAAGCAAGTCAGCAAAAACGCAAAAAATATTTCACCTCCGATTTGGTCCAAACCACTTTTATCCGGTATTAGAGCTTCCCAGCAATGGCCCCAGAGCCGTCAATGCAGGCAAAAACTAGTCGTAGACCCCCAAACAGCCAAAAAGCAAAAGTACAAAAATGGGGACTGAGTCATTTTCCTGGCAATTTCCAAAATCACTCTGCGCGCGCTCTGCAGCTAGGCCCTAACTCCCCTCTACCACCATGGATTTGCTTCAACCCTCTTGCAATCAAAAGTATTCATAGCCAGCAATGCTCCCCGATCACGAAACCCACCCACAAACACCAGGAAGCCCCCCAAACAGGCCCCCGAAAACGCTACATTGAGCAAAATGTCAGAAATAGCAAAAACAATTTCAGCATGGATTTTGTCCAAACACTTCTATCCGGTATTAGACCTTCCCAGCAATGCCCCAAGACCCGCCAACCCACCCGCAAAAAAGCACAACACCCCCAAACAGCCAAAAAGGGAAATTTCATACTTACAATATTTATCGGCCTTCGGTCCAAACGCGCTGTGCAGCTAGGTCATACCTCCCGTTTTCCACCACGGATTTCCTAAAAAGCAAATGCAATCAAGATTAGACTGTCCCTGCAGTGCTCCCAGACCCCAAAACTCACTCACAAACACCCGAAACCCCCCAAAAAAGCACCTCAAAGGCAAGCAAGTCAGCAAAAATGCAAAAAAAATTTCGCCTCGATTTGGTCCAAACCACTTTTATCCGGTATTCGAGCTTCCCAGCAATGGCCCCAGAGCCGTCAACCCAGGCGAAAACTACTAGAAGACCACCAAACAGCCAAAAAGCAAAAGTACGAAAGTGGGGACTCAGTCATTTTCATGGCAATTTCCAAAATCACTCAGCGCGCGCTATGCAGCTAGGCCCTAACTCCCCTCTGCCACCATGGATTTGCTTCAAACCTCTTGCAATCAAAAGTATCCGTAGCCAGCAGTGCTCCCAGACCCCGAAACCCACCCACAAACACCAGAAAGCCCCCCAAACAGGCCCCCGAATACGCTACATTGAGCAAAATTTCAGAAATAGCAAAAACAATTTCAGCATGGATTTTGTCCAAACAATTCTATCCGGTATTAGACCTTCCCAGCAATGCCCCAAGACCCGCCAACCCACCCGCAAAAAAGCACAACACCCCCAAACAGCCAAAAAGGAAAATCTCATACTTGCAATATTTATCGGCCTTCGGTCCAAACGCGCTGTGCAGCTAGGTCATAACTCCCGTTTTCCACCACGGATTTCCTGAAAAGTAAATGCAATCAAAATTAGACTGTCCCAGCAGTGCTCCCCGACCCCAAAACTCACCCACAAACACCCGGAACCCCCCAAAAGAGCACCTCAAAGGCAAGCAAGTCAGCAAAATTGCAAAGATAATTTCACCTCCGATTTGGTCCAAACCACTTTTATCCGGTATTAGAGCTTCCCAGGAATGGCCCCAGAGCTGTCAACCCAGGCAAAAACTAGTAGGAGACCCCCAAACAGCCAAAAAGCAAAAGTACAAAAATGGGGACTGAGTCATTTTCCTGGCAATTTCCAAAATCACTCCGTGCGCGCTCTGCAGCTAGGCCCTAACTCCCCTCTGCCACCATGGATTTGCTTCAAACCTCTTGCAATCAAAACTATCCATACCCAGCAGTGCTCCCAGACCCCGAAACCCACCCACAAACACCAGGAAGCCCCCCAAACAGGCCCCCAAAAACGCTACATTGAGCAAAATGTCAGAAATAGCAAAAAAACTTTCAGCATGGATTTTGTCCAAACTACTTCTATCCGGTATTAGACCTTCCCAGCAATGCCCCAAGACCCGCCAACCCACCCGCAAAAAAGCACAACACCCCCAAACAGCCAAAAAGGAAAATCTCATACTTACAATATTTATCGGCCTTCGGTCCAAACGCGCTGTGCAGCTAGGTCATAACTCCCGTTTTCCACCACGGATTTCCTGAAAAGCAAATGCAATCAAAATTAGACTGTCCCAGCAGTACTCCCAGACCCCAAAACTCACCCACAAACACCCGGAACCCCCTCAAAGAGCACCTCAAAGGCAAGCAAGTCAGCAAAAACGCAAAAAATATTTCACCTCCGATTTGGTCCAAACCACTTTTATCCGGTATTAGAGCTTCCCAGCAATGGCCCCAGAGCCGTCAACGCAGGCAAAAACTAGTCGAAGACCCCCAAACAGCCAAAAAGCAAAAGTACAAAAATGGGGACTGAGTCATTTTCCTGGCAATTTCCAAAATCACTCTGCGCGCGCTCTGCAGCTAGGCCCTAACTCCCCTCTGCCACCCTGGATTTGCTTCAACCCTCTTGCAATCAAAAGTATTCATAGCCAGCAATGCTCCCAGATCACGAAACCCACCCACAAACACCAGGAAGCCCCCCAAACAGGCCCCCGAAAACGCTACATTGAGCAAAATGTCAGAAATAGCAAAAACAATTTCAGCATGGATTTTGTCCAAACACTTCTATCCGGTATTAGACCTTCCCAGCAATGCCCCAAGACCCGCCAACCCACCCGCAAAAAAGCACAACACCCCCAAACAGCCAAAAAGGGAAATTTCATACTTACAATATTTATCGGCCTTCGGTCCAAACGCGCTGTGCAGCTAGGTCATAACTCCCGTTCTCCACCACGGATTTCCTGAAAAGCAAATGCAATCAAAATTAGACTGTCCCAGCAGTACTCCCAGACCCCAAAACTCACCCACAAACACACGGAACCCCCTCAAAGAGCACCTCAAAGGCAAGCAAGTCAGCAAAAACGCAAAAAATATTTCACCTCCGATTTGGTCCAAACCACTTTTATCCGGTATTAGAGCTTCCCAGCAATGGCCCCAGAGCCGTCAATGCAGGCAAAAACTAGTCGTAGACCCCCAAACAGCCAAAAAGCAAAAGTACAAAAATGGGGACTGAGTCATTTTCCTGGCAATTTCCAAAATCACTCTGCGCGCGCTCTGCAGCTAGGCCCTAACTCCCCTCTGCCACCATGGATTTGCTTCAAACCTCTTGCAATCAAAAGTATCCATAGCCAGCAATGCTCCCAGATCCCGAAACCCACCCACAAACACCAGGAAGCCCCCCAAACAGGCCCCCGAAAACGCTACATTGAGCAAAATGTCAGAAATAGCAAAATAAATTTCAGCATGGATTTTGTCCAAACCACTTCTATCCGGTATTAGACCTTCCCAGCAATGCCCCAAGACCCGCCAACCCACCCGCAAAAAAGCACAACACCCCCAAACAGCCAAAAAGGAAAATCTCATACTTACAATATTTAACGGCCTTCGGTCCAAACGCGCTGTGCAGCTAGGTCATAACTCCCGTTTTCCACCACGAATTTCCTGAAAAGCAAGTGCAATCAAAATTAGACTGTCCCAGCAGTACTCCCAGACCCCAAAACTCACCCACAAACACCCGGAACCCCCTCAAAGAGCACCTCAAAGGCAAGCAAGTCAGCAAAAACGCAAAAAATATTTCACCTCCGATTTGGTCCAAACCACTTTTATCCGGTATTAGAGCTTCTCAGCAATGGCCCCAGAGCCGTCAACCCAGGCGAAAACTAGTCGTAGACCCCCAAACAGCCAAAAAGCAAAAGTACAAAAATGGGGACTGAGTCATTTTCCTGGCAATTTCCAAAATCACTCCGTGCGCGCTCTGCAGCTAGGCCCTAACTCCCCTCTGCCACCATGGATTTGCTTCAAACCTCTTGCAATCAAAACTATCCATACCCAGCAGTGCTCCCAGACCCCGAAACCCACCCACAAACACCAGGAAGCCCCCCAAACAGGCCCCCAAAAACGCTACATTGAGCAAAATGTCAGAAATAGCAAAAAAAACTTTCAGCATGGATTTTGTCCAAACCACTTCTATCCGGTATTAGACCTTCCCAGCAATGCCCCAAGACCCGCCAACCCACCCGCAAAAAAGCACAACACCCCCAAACAGCCAAAAAGGAAAATCTCATACTTACAATATTTATCGGCCTTCGGTCCAAACGCGCTGTGCAGCTAGGTCATAACTCCCGTTTTCCACCACGGATTTCCTGAAAAGCAAATGCAATCAAAATTAGACTGTCCCAGCAGTACTCCCAGACCCCAAAACTCACCCACAAACACCCGGAACCCCCTCAAAGAGCACCTCAAAGGCAAGCAAGTCAGCAAAAACGCAAAAAATATTTCACCTCCGATTTGGTCCAAACCACTTTTATCCGGTATTAGAGCTTCCCAGCACTGGCCCCAGAGCCGTCAACCCAGGCGAAAACTAGTCGTAGACCCCCAAACAGCCAAAAAAGCAAAAGTACAAAAATGGGGACTGAGTCATTTTCCTGGCAATTTCCAAAATCACTCCGTGCGCGCTCTGCAGCTAGGCCCTAAATCCCCTCTGCCACCATGGATTTGCTTCAAACCTCTTGCAATCAAAACTATCCATACCCAGCAGTGCTCCCAGACCCCGAAACCCACCCACAAACACCAGGAAGCCCCCCAAACAGGCCCCCAAAAACGCTACATTGAGCAAAATGTCAGAAATAGCAAAAAAACTTTCAGCATGGATTTTGTCCAAACCACTTCTATCCGGTATTAGACCTTCCCAGCAATGCCCCAAGACCCGCCAACCCACCCGCAAAAAAGCACAACACCCCCAAACAGCCAAAAAGAAAAATCTCATACTTACAATATTTATCGGCCTTCGGTCCAAACGCGCTGTGCAGCTAGGTCATAACTCCCGTTTTCCACCACGGATTTCCTGAAAAGCAAATGCAATCAAAATTAGACTGTCCCAGCAGTACTCCCAGACCCCAAAACTCACCCACAAACACCCGGAACCCCCTCAAAGAGCACCTCAAAGGCAAGCAAGTCAGCAAAAACACAAAAAATATTTCACCTCCGATTTGGTCCAAACCACTTTTATCCGGTATTAGAGCTTCCCAGCAATGGCCCCAGAGCCGTCAACGCAGGCAAAAACTAGTCGAAGACCCCCAAACAGCCAAAAAGCAAAAGTACAAAAATGGTGACTGAGTCATTTTCCTGGCAATTTCCAAAATCACTCTGCGCGCGCTCTGCAGCTAGGCCCTAACTCCCCTCTGCCACCATGGATTTGCTTCAACCCTCTTGCAATCAAAAGTATTCATAGCCAGCAATGCTCCCAGATCACGAAACCCACCCACAAACACCAGGAAGCCCCCCAAACAGGCCCCCGAAAACGCTACATTGAGCAAAATGTCAGAAATAGCAAAAACAATTTCAGCATGGATTTTGTCCAAACACTTCTATCCGGTATTAGACCTTCCCAGCAATGCCCCAAGACCCGCCAACCCACCCGCAAAAAAGCACAACACTCCCAAACAGCCAAAAAGGGAAATTTCATACTTACAATATTTATCGGCCTTCGGTCCAAACGCGCTGTGCAGCTAGGTCATAACTCCCGTTTTCCACCACGGATTTCCTGAAAAGCAAATGCAATCAAAATTAGACTGTCCCAGCAGTACTCCCAGACCCCAAAACTCACCCACAAACACCCGGAACCCCCTCAAAGAGCACCTCAAAGGCAAGCAAGTCAGCAAAAACGCAAAAAATATTTCACCTCCGATTTGGTCCAAACCACTTTTATCCGGTATTAGAGCTTCCCAGCAATGGCCCCAGAGCCGTCAATGCAGGCAAAAACTAGTCGTAGACCCCCAAACAGCCAAAAAGCAAAAGTACAAAAATGGGGACTGAGTCATTTTCCTGGCAATTTCCAAAATCACTCTGCGCGCGCTCTGCAGCTAGGCCCTAACTCCCCTCTACCACCATGGATTTGCTTCAACCCTCTTGCAATCAAAAGTATTCATAGCCAGCAATGCTCCCCGATCACGAAACCCACCCACAAACACCAGGAAGCCCCCCAAACAGGCCCCCGAAAACGCTACATTGAGCAAAATGTCAGAAATAGCAAAAACAATTTCAGCATGGATTTTGTCCAAACACTTCTATCCGGTATTAGACCTTCCCAGCAATGCCCCAAGACCCGCCAACCCACCCGCAAAAAAGCACAACACCCCCAAACAGCCAAAAAGGGAAATTTCATACTTACAATATTTATCGGCCTTCGGTCCAAACGCGCTGTGCAGCTAGGTCATACCTCCCGTTTTCCACCACGGATTTCCTAAAAAGCAAATGCAATCAAGATTAGACTGTCCCTGCAGTGCTCCCAGACCCCAAAACTCACTCACAAACACCCGAAACCCCCCAAAAAAGCACCTCAAAGGCAAGCAAGTCAGCAAAAATGCAAAAAAAATTTCGCCTCGATTTGGTCCAAACCACTTTTATCCGGTATTCGAGCTTCCCAGCAATGGCCCCAGAGCCGTCAACCCAGGCGAAAACTACTAGAAGACCACCAAACAGCCAAAAAGCAAAAGTACGAAAGTGGGGACTCAGTCATTTTCATGGCAATTTCCAAAATCACTCAGCGCGCGCTATGCAGCTAGGCCCTAACTCCCCTCTGCCACCATGGATTTGCTTCAAACCTCTTGCAATCAAAAGTATCCGTAGCCAGCAGTGCTCCCAGACCCCGAAACCCACCCACAAACACCAGAAAGCCCCCCAAACAGGCCCCCGAATACGCTACATTGAGCAAAATTTCAGAAATAGCAAAAACAATTTCAGCATGGATTTTGTCCAAACAATTCTATCCGGTATTAGACCTTCCCAGCAATGCCCCAAGACCCGCCAACCCACCCGCAAAAAAGCACAACACCCCCAAACAGCCAAAAAGGAAAATCTCATACTTGCAATATTTATCGGCCTTCGGTCCAAACGCGCTGTGCAGCTAGGTCATAACTCCCGTTTTCCACCACGGATTTCCTGAAAAGTAAATGCAATCAAAATTAGACTGTCCCAGCAGTGCTCCCCGACCCCAAAACTCACCCACAATCACCCGGAACCCCCCAAAAGAGCACCTCAAAGGCAAGCAAGTCAGCAAAATTGCAAAGATAATTTCACCTCCGATTTGGTCCAAACCACTTTTATCCGGTATTAGAGCTTCCCAGCAATGGCCCCAGAGCTGTCAACCCAGGCGAAAACTAGTAGGAGACCCCCAAACAGCCAAAAAGCAAAAGTACAAAAATGGGGACTGAGTCATTTTCCTGGCAATTTCCAAAATCACTCCGTGCGCGCTCTGCAGCTAGGCCCTAACTCCCCTCTGCCACCATGGATTTGCTTCAAACCTCTTGCAATCAAAACTATCCATACCCAGCAGTGCTCCCAAACCCCGAAACCCACCCACAAACACCAGGAAGCCCCCCAAACAGGCCCCCAAAAACGCTACATTGAGCAAAATGTCAGAAATAGCAAAAAAACTTTCAGCATGGATTTTGTCCAAACTACTTCTATCCGGTATTAGACCTTCCCAGCAATGCCCCAAGACCCGCCAACCCACCCGCAAAAAAGCACAACACCCCCAAACAGCCAAAAAGGAAAATCTCATACTTACAATATTTATCGGCCTTCGGTCCAAACGCGCTGTGCAGCTAGGTCATAACTCCCGTTTTCCACCACGGATTTCCTGAAAAGCAAATGCAATCAAAATTAGACTGTCCCAGCAGTACTCCCAGACCCCAAAACTCACCCACAAACACCCGGAACCCCCTCAAAGAGCACCTCAAAGGCAAGCAAGTCAGCAAAAACGCAAAAAATATTTCACCTCCGATTTGGTCCAAACCACTTTTATCCGGTATTAGAGCTTCCCAGCAATGGCCCCAGAGCCGTCAACGCAGGCAAAAACTAGTCGAAGACCCCCAAACAGCCAAAAAGCAAAAGTACAAAAATGGGGACTGAGTCATTTTCCTGGCAATTTCCAAAATCACTCTGCGCGCGCTCTGCAGCTAGGCCCTAACTCCCCTCTGCCACCCTGGATTTGCTTCAACCCTCTTGCAATCAAAAGTATTCATAGCCAGCAATGCTCCCAGATCACGAAACCCACCCACAAACACCAGGAAGCCCCCCAAACAGGCCCCCGAAAACGCTACATTGAGCAAAATGTCAGAAATAGCAAAAACAATTTCAGCATGGATTTTGTCCAAACACTTCTATCCGGTATTAGACCTTCCCAGCAATGCCCCAAGACCCGCCAACCCACCCGCAAAAAAGCACAACACCCCCAAACAGCCAAAAAGGGAAATTTCATACTTACAATATTTATCGGCCTTCGGTCCAAACGCGCTGTGCAGCTAGGTCATAACTCCCGTTCTCCACCACGGATTTCCTGAAAAGCAAATGCAATCAAAATTAGACTGTCCCAGCAGTACTCCCAGACCCCAAAACTCACCCACAAACACACGGAACCCCCTCAAAGAGCACCTCAAAGGCAAGCAAGTCAGCAAAAACGCAAAAAATATTTCACCTCCGATTTGGTCCAAACCACTTTTATCCGGTATTAGAGCTTCCCAGCAATGGCCCCAGAGCCGTCAATGCAGGCAAAAACTAGTCGTAGACCCCCAAACAGCCAAAAAGCAAAAGTACAAAAATGGGGACTGAGTCATTTTCCTGGCAATTTCCAAAATCACTCTGCGCGCGCTCTGCAGCTAGGCCCTAACTCCCCTCTGCCACCATGGATTTGCTTCAAACCTCTTGCAATCAAAAGTATCCATAGCCAGCAATGCTCCCAGATCCCGAAACCCACCCACAAACACCAGGAAGCCCCCCAAACAGGCCCCCGAAAACGCTACATTGAGCAAAATGTCAGAAATAGCAAAATAAATTTCAGCATGGATTTT
Source organism: Lissotriton vulgaris (assembly GCF_964263255.1). Taxonomy (NCBI): domain Eukaryota; kingdom Metazoa; phylum Chordata; class Amphibia; order Caudata; family Salamandridae; genus Lissotriton; species Lissotriton vulgaris. The sequence continues at coordinate 624,843,160 of NC_141696.1, read as the reverse complement.
GTCCAAACCACTTCTATCCGGTATTAGACCTTCCCAGCAATGCCCCAAGACCCGCCAACCCACCCGCAAAAAAGCACAACACCCCCAAACAGCCAAAAAGGAAAATCTCATACTTACAATATTTAACGGCCTTCTGTCCAAACGCGCTGTGCAGCTAGGTCATAACTCCCGTTTTCCACCACGAATTTCCTGAAAAGCAAGTGCAATCAAAATTAGACTGTCCCAGCAGTACTCCCAGACCCCAAAACTCACCCACAAACACCCGGAACCCCCTCAAAGAGCACCTCAAAGGCAAGCAAGTTAGCAAAAACTCAAAAAATATTTCACCTCCGATTTGGTCCAAACCACTTTTATCCGGTATTAGAGCTTCTCAGCAATGGCCCCAGAGCCGTCAACCCAGGCGAAAACTAGTCGTAGACCCCCAAACAGCCAAAAAGCAAAAGTACAAAAATGGGGACTGAGTCATTTTCCTGGCAATTTCCAAAATCACTCCGTGCGCGCTCTGCAGCTAGGCCCTAACTCCCCTCTGCCACCATGGATTTGCTTCAAACCTCTTGCAATCAAAACTATCCATACCCAGCAGTGCTCCCAGACCCCGAAACCCACCCACAAACACCAGGAAGCCCCCCAAACAGGCCCCCAAAAACGCTACATTGAGCAAAATGTCAGAAATAGCAAAAAAACTTTCAGCATGGATTTTGTCCAAACCACTTCTATCCGGTATTAGACCTTCCCAGCAATGCCCCAAGACCCGCCAACCCACCCGCAAAAAAGCACAACACCCCCAAACAGCCAAAAAGGAAAATCTCATACTTACAATATTTATCGGCCTTCGGTCCAAACGCGCTGTGCAGCTAGGTCATAACTCCCGTTTTCCACCACGGATTTCCTGAAAAGCAAATGCAATCAAAATTAGACTGTCCCAGCAGTACTCCCAGACCCCAAAACTCACCCACAAACACCCGGAACCCCCTCAAAGAGCACCTCAAAGGCAAGCAAGTCAGCAAAAATGCAAAAAATATTTCACCTCCGATTTGGTCCAAACCACTTTTATCCGGTATTAGAGCTTCCCAGCAATGGCCCCAGAGCCGTCAACGCAGGCAAAAACTAGTCGAAGACCCCCAAACAGCCAAAAAGCAAAAGTACAAAAATGGGGACTGAGTCATTTTCCTGGCAATTTCCAAAATCACTCTGCGCGCGCTCTGCAGCTAGGCCCTAACTCCCCTCTGCCACCATGGATTTGCTTCAACCCTCTTGCAATCAAAAGTATTCATAGCCAGCAATGCTCCCAGATCACGAAACCCACCCACAAACACCAGGAAGCCCCCCAAACAGGCCCCCGAAAACGCTACATTGAGCAAAATGTCAGAAATAGCAAAAACAATTTCAGCATGGATTTTGTCCAAACACTTCTATCCGGTATTAGACCTTCCCAGCAATGCCCCAAGACCCGCCAACCCACCCGCAAAAAAGCACAACACCCCCAAACAGCCAAAAAGGGAAATCTCATACTTACAATATTTATCGGCCTTCGGTCCAAACGCGCTGTGCAGCTAGGTCATAACTCCCGTTTTCCACCACGGATTTCCTGAAAAGCAAATGCAATCAAAATTAGACTGTCCCAGCAGTACTCCCAGACCCCAAAACTCACCCACAAACACCCGGAACCCCCTCAAAGAGCACCTCAAAGGCAAGCAAGTCAGCAAAAACGCAAAAAATATTTCACCTCCGATTTGGTCCAAACCACTTTTATCCGGTATTAGAGCTTCCCAGCAATGGCCCCAGAGCTGTCAATGCAGGCAAAAACTAGTCGTAGACCCCCAAACAGCCAAAAAGCAAAAGTACAAAAATGGGGACTGAGTCATTTTCCTGGCAATTTCCAAAATCACTCTGCGCGCGCTCTGCAGCTAGGCCCTAACTCCCCTCTGCCACCATGGATTTGCTTCAACCCTCTTGCAATCAAAAGTATCCATAGCCAGCAGTGCTCCCAGACCCCGAAACCCACCCACAAACACCAGATAGCCCCCCAAACAGGCCCCCGAAAACGCTACATTGAGCAAAATTTCAGAAATGGCAAAAACAATTTCAGCATGGATTTTGTCCAAACACTTCTATCCGGTATTAGACCTTCCCAGCAATGCCCCAAGACCCGCCAACCCACCCGCAAAAAAGCACAACACCCCCAAACAGCCAAAAAGGGAAATCTCATACTTACAATATTTATCGGCCTTCGGTCCAAACGCGCTGTGCAGCTAGGTCATAACTCCCGTTTTCCACCACGGATTTCCTGAAAAGTAAATGCAATCAAAATTAGACTTTCCCAGCAGTGCTCCCCGACCCCAAAACTCACCCACAAACACCCGGAACCCCCCCCAAAGAGCACCTCAAAGGCAAGCAAGTCAGCAAAAACGCAAAGATAATTTCACCTCCGATTTGGTCCAAACCACTTTTATCCGGTATTAGAGCTTCCCAGCAATGGCCCCAGAGCCGTCAACCCAGGCGAAAACTAGTAGGAGACCCCCAAACAGCCAAAAAGCAAAAGTACAAAAATGGGGACGGAGTCATTTTCCTGGCAATTTCCAAAATCACTCCGCGCGCTCTGCAGCTAGGCCCTAACTCCCCTCTGCCACCATGGATTTGCTTCAAACCTCTTGCAATCAAAACTATCCATTCCCAGCAGTGCTCCCAGACCCCGAAACCCACCCACAAACACCAGGAAGCCCCCCAAACAGGCCCCTGAAAACGCTACATTGAGCAAAATGTCAGAAATAGCAAAAAAACTTTCAGCATGGATTTTGTCCAAACCACTTCTATCCGGTATTAGACCTTCCCAGCAATGCCCCAAGACCCGCCAACCCACCCGCAAAAAAGCACAACACCCCCAAACAGCCAAAAAGGAAAATCTCATACTTACAATATTTATCGGCCTTCGGTCCAAACGCGCTGTGCAGCTAGGTCATAACTCCCGTTTTCCACCACGGATTTCCTGAAAAGCAAATGCAATCAAAATTAGACTGTCCCAGCAGTACTCCCAGACCCCAAAACTCACCCACAAACACCCGGAACCCCCTCAAAGAGCACCTCAAAGGCAAGCAAGTCAGCAAAAACGCAAAAAATATTTCACCTCCGATTTGGTCCAAACCACTTTTATCCGGTATTAGAGCTTCCCAGCAATGGCCCCAGAGCCGTCAACGCAGGCAAAAACTAGTCGAAGACCCCCAAACAGCCAAAAAGCAAAAGTACAAAAATGGGGACTGAGTCATTTTCCTGGCAATTTCCAAAATCACTCTGCGCGCGCTCTGCAGCTAGGCCCTAACTCCCCTCTGCCACCATGGATTTGCTTCAACCCTCTTGCAATCAAAAGTATTCATAGCCAGCAATGCTCCCAGATCACGAAACCCACCCACAAACACCAGGAAGCCCCCCAAACAGGCCCCCGAAAACGCTACATTGAGCAAAATGTCAGAAATAGCAAAAACAATTTCAGCATGGATTTTGTCCAAACACTTCTATCCGGTATTAGACCTTCCCAGCAATGCCCCAAGACCCGCCAACCCACCCGCAAAAAAGCACAACACCCCCAAACAGCCAAAAAGGAAAATCTCATACTTACAATATTTATCGGCCTTCGGTCCAAACGCGCTGTGCAGCTAGGTCATAACTCCCGTTTTCCACCACGGATTTCCTGAAAAGTAAATGCAATCAAAATTAGACTTTCCCAGCAGTGCTCCCCGACCCCAAAACTCACCCACAAACACCCGTAACCCCCCCCAAAGAGCACCTCAAAGGCAAGCAAGTCAGCAAAAACGCAAAGATAATTTCACCTCCGATTTGGTCCAAACCACTTTTATCCGGTATTAGAGCTTCCCAGCAATGGCCCCAGAGCCGTCAACCCAGGCGAAAACTAGTAGGAGACCCCCAAACAGCCAAAAAGCAAAAGTACAAAAATGGGGACGGAGTCATTTTCCTGGCAATTTCCAAAATCACTCTGCGCGCGCTCTGCAGCTAGGCCCTAACTCCCCTCTGCCACCATGGATTTGCTTCAAACCTCTTGCAATCAAAACTATCCATACCCAGCAGTGCTCCCAGACCCCGAAACCCACCCACAAACACCAGGAAGCCCCCCAAACAGGCCCCCGAAAACGCTACATTGAGCAAAATGTCAGAAATAGCAAAAAATAATTCAGGATGGATTTTGTCCAAACCACTTCTATCCGGTATTAGACCTTCCCAGCAATGCCCCAAGACCCGCCAACCCACCCGCAAAAAAGCACAACACCCCCAAACAGCCAAAAAGGAAAATCTCATACTTACAATATTTATCGGCCTTTGGTCCAAACGCGCTGTGCAGCTAGGTCATAACTCCCGTTTTCCACCACGGATTTCCTGAAAAGCAAATGCAATCAAAATTAGACTGTCCCAGCAGTACTCCCAGACCCCAAAACCCACCCACAAACACCCGGAACCCCCTCAAAGAGCACCTCAAAGGCAAGCAAGTCAGCAAAAACGCAAAAAATATTTCACCTCGTATTTGGTCCAAACCACTTTTATCCGGTATTAGAGCTTCCCAGCAATGGCCCCAGAGCCGTCAACGCAGGCAAAAACTAGTCGAAGACCCCCAAACAGCCAAAAAGCAAAAGTACAAAAATGGGGACTGAGTCATTTTCCTGGCAATTTCCAAAATCACTCTGCGCGCGCTCTGCAGCTAGGCCCTAACTCCCCTCTGCCACCATGGATTTACTTCAACCCTCTTGCAATCAAAAGTATTCATAGCCAGCAATGGTCCCAGATCACGAAACCCACCCACAAACACCAGGAAGCCGCCCAAACAGGCCCCCGAAAACGCTACATTGAGCAAAATGTCAGAAATAGCAAAAACAATTTCAGCATGGATTTTGTCCAAACACTTCTATCCGGTATTAGACCTTCCCAGCAATGCCCCAAGACCCGCCAACCCACCCGCAAAAAAGCACAACACCCCCAAACAGCCAAAAAGGAAAATCTCATACTTACAATATTTATCGGCCTTCGGTCCAAACGCGCTGTGCAGCTAAGTCATAACTCCCGTTTTCCACCATGGATTTCCTGAAAAGCAAATGCAATCAAAATTAGACTGTCCCTGCAGTGCTCCCAGACCCCAAAACTCACTCACAAACACCCGAAACCCCCCAAAAAAGCACCTCAAAGGCAAGCAAGTCAGCAAAAACGCAAAAAAAATTTGCCTCCGATTTGGTCCAAACCACTTTTATCCGGTATTAGAGCTTCCCAGCAATGGCCCCAGAGCCGTCAATGCAGGCAAAAACTAGTCGTAGACCCCCAAACAGCCAAAAAGCAAAAGTACAAAAATGGGGACTGAGTCATTTTCCTGGCAATTTCCAAAATCACTCCGTGCGCGCTCTGCAGCTAGGCCCTAACTCCCCTCTGCCACCATGGATTTGCTTCAACCCTCTTGCAATCAAAAGTATTCATAGCCAGCAATGCTCCCCGATCACGAAACCCACCCACAAACACCAGGAAGCCCCCCAAACAGGCCCCCGAAAACGCTACATTGAGCAAAATGTCAGAAATAGCAAAAACAATTTCAGCATGGATTTTGTCCAAACACTTCTATCCGGTATTAGACCTTCCCAGCAATGCCCCAAGACCCGCCAACCCACCCGCAAAAAAGCACAACACCCCCAAACAGCCAAAAAGGGAAATTTCATACTTACAATATTTATCGGCCTTCGGTCCAAACGCGCTGTGCAGCTAGGTCATACCTCCCGTTTTCCACCACGGATTTCCTAAAAAGCAAATGCAATCAAGATTAGACTGTCCCTGCAGTGCTCCCAGACCCCAAAACTCACTCACAAACACCCGAAACCCCCCAAAAAAGCACCTCAAAGGCAAGCAAGTCAGCAAAAATGCAAAAAAAAATTCGCCTCCGATTTGGTCCAAACCACTTTTATCCGGTATTCGAGCTTCCCAGCAATGGCCCCAGAGCCGTCAACCCAGGTGAAAACTACTAGAAGACCACCAAACAGCCAAAAAGCAAAAGTACAAAAGTGGGGACTCAGTCATTTTCATGGCAATTTCCAAAATCACTCAGCGCGCGCTATGCAGCTAGGCCCTAACTCCCCTCTGCCACCATGGATTTGCTTCAAACCTCTTGCAATCAAAAGTATCCGTAGCCAGCAGTGCTCCCAGACCCCGAAACCCACCCACAAACACCAGAAAGCCCCCCAAACAGGCCCCCGAATACGCTACATTGAGCAAAATTTCAGAAATAGCAAAAACAATTTCAGCATGGATTTTGTCCAAACAATTCTATCCGGTATTAGACCTTCCCAGCAATGCCCCAAGACCCGCCAACCCACCCGCAAAAAAGCACAACACCCCCAAACAGCCAAAAAGGAAAATCTCATACTTGCAATATTTATCGGCCTTCGGTCCAAACGCGCTGTGCAGCTAGGTCATAACTCCCGTTTTCCACCACGGATTTCCTGAAAAGTAAATGCAATCAAAATTAGACTGTCCCAGCAGTGCTCCCCGACCCCAAAACTCACCCACAAACACCCGGAACCCCCCAAAAGAGCACCTCAAAGGCAAGCAAGTCAGCAAAAACGCAAAGATAATTTCACCTCCGATTTGGTCCAAACCACTTTTATCCGGTATTAGAGCTTCCCAGCAATGGCCCCAGAGCTGTCAACCCAGGCGAAAACTAGTAGGAGACCCCCAAACAGCCAAAAAGCAAAAGTACAAAAATGGGGACTGAGTCATTTTCCTGGCAATTTCCAAAATCACTCCGTGCGCGCTCTGCAGCTAGGCCCTAACTCCCCTCTGCCACCATGGATTTGCTTCAAACCTCTTGCAATCAAAACTATCCATACCCAGCAGTGCTCCCAGACCCCGAAACCCACCCACAAACACCAGGAAGCCCCCCAAACAGGCCCCCAAAAACGCTACATTGAGCAAAATGTCAGAAATAGCAAAAAAACTTTCAGCATGGATTTTGTCCAAACCACTTCTATCCGGTATTAGACCTTCCCAGCAATGCCCCAAGACCCGCCAACCCACCCGCAAAAAAGCACAACACCCCCAAACAGCCAAAAAGGAAAATCTCATACTTACAATATTTATCGGCCTTCGGTCCAAACGCGCTGTGCAGCTAGGTCATAACTCCCGTTTTCCACCACGGATTTCCTGAAAAGCAAATGCAATCAAAATTAGACTGTCCCAGCAGTACTCCCAGACCCCAAAACTCACCCACAAACACCCGGAACCCCCTCAAAGAGCACCTCAAAGGCAAGCAAGTCAGCAAAAACGCAAAAAATATTTCACCTCCGATTTGGTCCAAACCACTTTTATCCGGTATTAGAGCTTCCCAGCACTGGCCCCAGATCCGTCAACCCAGGCGAAAACTAGTCGTAGACCCCCAAACAGCCAAAAAAGCAAAAGTACAAAAATGGGGACTGAGTCATTTTCCTGGCAATTTCCAAAATCACTCCGTGCGCGCTCTGCAGCTAGGCCCTAAATCCCCTCTGCCACCATGGATTTGCTTCAAACCTCTTGCAATCAAAACTATCCATACCCAGCAGTGCTCCCAGACCCCGAAACCCACCCACAAACACCAGGAAGCCCCCCAAACAGGCCCCCAAAAACGCTACATTGAGCAAAATGTCAGAAATAGCAAAAAAACTTTCAGCATGGATTTTGTCCAAACCACTTCTATCCGGTATTAGACCTTCCCAGCAATGCCCCAAGACCCGCCAACCCACCCGCAAAAAAGCACAACACCCCCAAACAGCCAAAAAGGAAAATCTCATACTTACAATATTTATCGGCCTTCGGTCCAAACGCGCTGTGCAGCTAGGTCATAACTCCCGTTTTCCACCACGGATTTCCTGAAAAGCAAATGCAATCAAAATTAGACTGTCCCAGCAGTACTCCCAGACCCCAAAACTCACCCACAAACACCCGGAACCCCCTCAAAGAGCACCTCAAAGGCAAGCAAGTCAGCAAAAACACAAAAAATATTTCACCTCCGATTTGGTCCAAACCACTTTTATCCGGTATTAGAGCTTCCCAGCAATGGCCCCAGAGCCGTCAACGCAGGCAAAAACTAGTCGAAGACCCCCAAACAGCCAAAAAGCAAAAGTACAAAAATGGGGACTGAGTCATTTTCCTGGCAATTTCCAAAATCACTCTGCGCGCGCTCTGCAGCTAGGCCCTAACTCCCCTCTGCCACCATGGATTTGCTTCAACCCTCTTGCAATCAAAAGTATTCATAGCCAGCAATGCTCCCAGATCACGAAACCCACCCACAAACACCAGGAAGCCCCCCAAACAGGCCCCCGAAAACGCTACATTGAGCAAAATGTCAGAAATAGCAAAAACAATTTCAGCATGGATTTTGTCCAAACACTTCTATCCGGTATTAGACCTTCCCAGCAATGCCCCAAGACCCGCCAACCCACCCGCAAAAAAGCACAACACTCCCAAACAGCCAAAAAGGGAAATTTCATACTTACAATATTTATCGGCCTTCGGTCCAAACGCGCTGTGCAGCTAGGTCATAACTCCCGTTTTCCACCACGGATTTCCTGAAAAGCAAATGCAATCAAAATTAGACTGTCCCAGCAGTACTCCCAGACCCCAAAACTCACCCACAAACACCCGGAGCCCCCTCAAAGAGCACCTCAAAGGCAAGCAAGTCAGCAAAAACGCAAAAAATATTTCACCTCCGATTTGGTCCAAACCACTTTTATCCGGTATTAGAGCTTCCCAGCAATGGCCCCAGAGCCGTCAATGCAGGCCAAAACTAGTCGTAGACCCCCAAACAGCCAAAAAGCAAAAGTACAAAAATGGGGACTGTGTCATTTTCCTGGCAATTTCCAAAATCACTCTGCGCGCGCTCTGCAGCTAGGCCCTAACTCCCCTCTACCACCATGGATTTGCTTCAACCCTCTTGCAATCAAAAGTATTCATAGCCAGCAATGCTCCCCGATCACGAAACCCACCCACAAACACCAGGAAGCCCCCCAAACAGGCCCCCGAAAACGCTACATTGAGCAAAATGTCAGAAATAGCAAAAACAATTTCAGCATGGATTTTGTCCAAACACTTCTATCCGGTATTAGACCTTCCCAGCAATGCCCCAAGACCCGCCAACCCACCCGCAAAAAAGCACAACACCCCCAAACAGCCAAAAAGGGAAATTTCATACTTACAATATTTATCGGCCTTCGGTCCAAACGCGCTGTGCAGCTAGGTCATACCTCCCGTTTTCCACCACGGATTTCCTAAAAAGCAAATGCAATCAAGATTAGACTGTCCCTGCAGTGCTCCCAGACCCCAAAACTCACTCACAAACACCCGAAACCCCCCAAAAAAGCACCTCAAAGGCAAGCAAGTCAGCAAAAATGCAAAAAAAATTTCGCCTCGATTTGGTCCAAACCACTTTTATCCGGTATTCGAGCTTCCCAGCAATGGCCCCAGAGCCGTCAACCCAGGCGAAAACTACTAGAAGACCACCAAACAGCCAAAAAGCAAAAGTACGAAAGTGGGGACTCAGTCATTTTCATGGCAATTTCCAAAATCACTCAGCGTGCGCTATGCAGCTAGGCCCTAACTCCCCTCTGCCACCATGGATTTGCTTCAAACCTCTTGCAATCAAAAGTATCCGTAGCCAGCAGTGCTCCCAGACCCCGAAACCCACCCACAAACACCAGAAAGCCCCCCAAACAGGCCCCCGAATACGCTACATTGAGCAAAATTTCAGAAATAGCAAAAACAATTTCAGCATGGATTTTGTCCAAACAATTCTATCCGGTATTAGACCTTCCCAGCAATGCCCCAAGACCCGCCAACCCACCCGCAAAAAAGCACAACACCCCCAAACAGCCAAAAAGGAAAATCTCATACTTGCAATATTTATCGGCCTTCGGTCCAAACGCGCTGTGCAGCTAGGTCATAACTCCCGTTTTCCACCACGGATTTCCTGAAAAGTAAATGCAATCAAAATTAGACTGTCCCAGCAGTGCTCCCCGACCCCAAAACTCACCCACAAACACCCGGAACCCCCCAAAAGAGCACCTCAAAGGCAAGCAAGTCAGCAAAAACGCAAAGATAATTTCACCTCCGATTTGGTCCAAACCACTTTTATCCGGTATTAGAGCTTCCCAGCAATGGCCCCAGAGCTGTCAACCCAGGCGAAAACTAGTAGGAGACCCCCAAACAGCCAAAAAGCAAAAGTACAAAAATGGGGACTGAGTCATTTTCCTGGCAATTTCCAAAATCACTCCGTGCGCGCTCTGCAGCTAGGCCCTAACTCCCCTCTGCCACCATGGATTTGCTTCAAACCTCTTGCAATCAAAACTATCCATACCCAGCAGTGCTCCCAGACCCCGAAACCCACCCACAAACACCAGGAAGCCCCCCAAACAGGCCCCCAAAAACGCTACATTGAGCAAAATGTCAGAAATAGCAAAAACAATTTCAGCATGGATTTTGTCCAAACACTTCTATCCGGTATTAGACCTTCCCAGCAATGCCCCAAGACCCGCCAACCCACCCGCAAAAAAGCACAACACCCCCAAACAGCCAAAAAGGGAAATTTCATACTTACAATATTTATCGGCCTTCGGTCCAAACGCGCTGTGCAGCTAGGTCATAACTCCCGTTTTCCACCACGGATTTCCTGAAAAGCAAATGCAATCAAAATTAGACTGTCCCAGCAGTACGCCCAGACCCCAAAACTCACCCACAAACACACGGAACCCCCTCAAAGAGCACCTCAAAGGCAAGCAAGTCAGCAAAAACGCAAAAAATATTTCACCTCCGATTTGGTCCAAACCACTTTTATCCGGTATTAGAGCTTCCCAGCAATGGCCCCAGAGCCGTCAATGCAGGCAAAAACTAGTTGTAGACCCCCAAACAGCCAAAAAGCAAAAGTACAAAAATGGGGACTGAGTCATTTTCCTGGCAATTTCCAAAATCACTCTGCGCGCGCTCTGCAGCTAGGCCCTAACTCCCCTCTGCCACCATGGATTTGCTTCAAACCTCTTGCAATCAAAAGTATCCATAGCCAGCAATGCTCCCAGATCCCGAAACCCACCCACAAACACCAGGAAGCCCCCCAAACAGGCCCCCGAAAACGCTACATTGAGCAAAATGTCAGAAATAGCAAAATAAATTTCAGCATGGATTTTGTCCAAACCACTTCTATCCGGTATTAGACCTTCCCAGCAATGCCCCAAGACCCGCCAACCCACCCGCAAAAAAGCACAACACCCCCAAACAGCCAAAAAGGAAAATCTCATACTTACAATATTTATCGGCCTTCGGTCCAAACGCGCTGTGCAGCTAGGTCATAACTCCCGTTTTCCACCACGGATTTCCTGAAAAGCAAATGCAATCAAAATTAGACTGTCCCAGCAGTACTCCCAGACCCCAAAACTCACCCACAAACACCCGGAACCCCCTCAAAGAGCACCTCAAAGGCAAGCAAGTCAGCAAAAACACAAAAAATATTTCACCTCCGATTTGGTCCAAACCACTTTTATCCGGTATTAGAGCTTCCCAGCAATGGCCCCAGAGCCGTCAACGCAGGCAAAAACTAGTCGAAGACCCCCAAACAGCCAAAAAGCAAAAGTACAAAAATGGGGACTGAGTCATTTTCCTGGCAATTTCCAAAATCACTCTGCGCGCGCTCTGCAGCTAGGCCCTAACTCCCCTCTGCCACCATGGATTTGCTTCAACCCTCTTGCAATCAAAAGTATTCATAGCCAGCAATGCTCCCAGATCACGAAACCCACCCACAAACACCAGGAAGCCCCCCAAACAGGCCCCCGAAAACGCTACATTGAGCAAAATGTCAGAAATAGCAAAAACAATTTCAGCATGGATTTTGTCCAAACACTTCTATCCGGTATTAGACCTTCCCAGCAATGCCCCAAGACCCGCCAACCCACCCGCAAAAAAGCACAACACTCCCAAACAGCCAAAAAGGGAAATTTCATACTTACAATATTTATCGGCCTTCGGTCCAAACGCGCTGTGCAGCTAGGTCATAACTCCCGTTTTCCACCACGGATTTCCTGAAAAGCAAATGCAATCAAAATTAGACTGTCCCAGCAGTACTCCCAGACCCCAAAACTCACCCACAAACACCCGGAACCCCCTCAAAGAGCACCTCAAAGGCAAGCAAGTCAGCAAAAACGCAAAAAATATTTCACCTCCGATTTGGTCCAAACCACTTTTATCCGGTATTAGAGCTTCCCAGCAATGGCCCCAGAGCCGTCAATGCAGGCAAAAACTAGTCGTAGACCCCCAAACAGCCAAAAAGCAAAAGTACAAAAATGGGGACTGAGTCATTTTCCTGGCAATTTCCAAAATCACTCCGTGCGCGCTCTGCAGCTAGGCCCTAACTCCCCTCTGCCACCATGGATTTGCTTCAAACCTCTTGCAATCAAAACTATCCATACCCAGCAGTGCTCCCAGACCCCGAAACCCACCCACAAACACCAGGAAGCCCCCCAAACAGGCCCCCAAAAACGCTACATTGAGCAAAATGTCAGAAATAGCAAAAACAATTTCAGCATGGATTTTGTCCAAACACTTCTATCCGGTATTAGACCTTCCCAGCAATGCCCCAAGACCCGCCAACCCACCCGCAAAAAAGCACAACACCCCCAAACAGCCAAAAAGGGAAATTTCATACTTACAATATTTATCGGCCTTCGGTCCAAACGCGCTGTGCAGCTAGGTCATAACTCCCGTTTTCCACCACGGATTTCCTGAAAAGCAAATGCAATCAAAATTAGACTGTCCCAGCAGTACTCCCAGACCCCAAAACTCACCCACAAACACACGGAACCCCCTCAAAGAGCACCTCAAAGGCAAGCAAGTCAGCAAAAACGCAAAAAATATTTCACCTCCGATTTGGTCCAAACCACTTTTATCCGGTATTAGAGCTTCCCAGCAATGGCCCCAGAGCCGTCAATGCAGGCAAAAACTAGTTGTAGACCCCCAAACAGCCAAAAAGCAAAAGTACAAAAATGGGGACTGAGTCATTTTCCTGGCAATTTCCAAAATCACTCTGCGCGCGCTCTGCAGCTAGGCCCTAACTCCCCTCTGCCACCATGGATTTGCTTCAAACCTCTTGCAATCAAAAGTATCCATAGCCAGCAATGCTCCCAGATCCCGAAACCCACCCACAAACACCAGGAAGCCCCCCAAACAGGCCCCCAAAAACGCTACATTGAGCAAAATATCAGAAATAGCAAAAAAACTTTCAGCATGGATTTTGTCCAAACCACTTCTATCCGGTATTAGACCTTCCCAGCAATGCCCCAAGACCCGCCAACCCACCCGCAAAAAAGCACAACACCCCCAAACAGCCAAAAAGGAAAATCTCATACTTACAATATTTATCGGCCTTCGGTCCAAACGCGCTGTGCAGCTAGGTCATAACTCCCGTTTTCCACCACGGATTTCCTGAAAAGCAAATGCAATCAAAATTAGACTGTCCCAGCAGTACTCCCAGACCCCAAAACTCACCCACAAACACCCGGAACCCCCTCAAAGAGCACCTCAAAGGCAAGCAAGTCAGCAAAAACACAAAAAATATTTCACCTCCGATTTGGTCCAAACCACTTTTATCCGGTATTAGAGCTTCCCAGCACTGGCCCCAGAGCCGTCAACCCAGGCGAAAACTAGTCGTAGACCCCCAAACAGCCAAAAAAGCAAAAGTACAAAAATGGGGACTGAGTCATTTTCCTGGCAATTTCCAAAATCACTCCGTGCGCGCTCTGCAGCTAGGCCCTAAATCCCCTCTGCCACCATGGATTTGCTTCAAACCTCTTGCAATCAAAACTATCCATACCCAGCAGTGCTCCCAGACCCCGAAACCCACCCACAAACACCAGGAAGCCCCCCAAACAGGCCCCCAAAAACGCTACATTGAGCAAAATGTCAGAAATAGCAAAAAAACTTTCAGCATGGATTTTGTCCAAACCACTTCTATCCGGTATTAGACCTTCCCAGCAATGCCCCAAGACCCGCCAACCCACCCGCAAAAAAGCACAACACCCCCAAACAGCCAAAAAGGAAAATCTCATACTTACAATATTTATCGGCCTTCGGTCCAAACGCGCTGTGCAGCTAGGTCATAACTCCCGTTTTCCACCACGGATTTCCTGAAAAGCAAATGCAATCAAAATTAGACTGTCCCAGCAGTACTCCCAGACCCCAAAACTCACCCACAAACACCCGGAACCCCCTCAAAGAGCACCTCAAAGGCAAGCAAGTCAGCAAAAACACAAAAAATATTTCACCTCCGATTTGGTCCAAACCACTTTTATCCGGTATTAGAGCTTCCCAGCAATGGCCCCAGAGCCGTCAACGCAGGCAAAAACTAGTCGAAGACCCCCAAACAGCCAAAAAGCAAAAGTACAAAAATGGGGACTGAGTCATTTTCCTGGCAATTTCCAAAATCACTCTGCGCGCGCTCTGCAGCTAGGCCCTAACTCCCCTCTGCCACCATGGATTTGCTTCAACCCTCTTGCAATCAAAAGTATTCATAGCCAGCAATGCTCCCAGATCACGAAACCCACCCACAAACACCAGGAAGCCCCCCAAACAGGCCCCTGAAAACGCTACATTGAGCAAAATGTCAGAAATAGCAAAAACAATTTCAGCATGGATTTTGTCCAAACACTTCTATCCGGTATTAGACCTTCCCAGCAATGCCCCAAGACCCGCCAACCCACCCGCAAAAAAGCACAACACTCCCAAACAGCCAAAAAGGGAAATTTCATACTTACAATATTTATCGGCCTTCGGTCCAAACGCGCTGTGCAGCTAGGTCATAACTCCCGTTTTCCACCACGGATTTCCTGAAAAGCAAATGCAATCAAAATTAGACTGTCCCAGCAGTACTCCCAGACCCCAAAACTCACCCACAAACACCCGGAGCCCCCTCAAAGAGCACCTCAAAGGCAAGCAAGTCAGCAAAAACGCAAAAAATATTTCACCTCCGATTTGGTCCAAACCACTTTTATCCGGTATTAGAGCTTCCCAGCAATGGCCCCAGAGCCGTCAATGCAGGCAAAAACTAGTCGTAGACCCCCAAACAGCCAAAAAGCAAAAGTACAAAAATGGGGACTGAGTCATTTTCCTGGCAATTTCCAAAATCACTCTGCGCGCGCTCTGCAGCTAGGCCCTAACTCCCCTCTACCACCATGGATTTGCTTCAACCCTCTTGCAATCAAAAGTATTCATAGCCAGCAATGCTCCCCGATCACGAAACCCACCCACAAACACCAGGAAGCCCCCCAAACAGGCCCCCGAAAACGCTACATTGAGCAAAATGTCAGAAATAGCAAAAACAATTTCAGCATGGATTTTGTCCAAACACTTCTATCCGGTATTAGACCTTCCCAGCAATGCCCCAAGACCCGCCAACCCACCCGCAAAAAAGCACAACACCCCCAAACAGCCAAAAAGGGAAATTTCATACTTACAATATTTATCGGCCTTCGGTCCAAACGCGCTGTGCAGCTAGGTCATACCTCCCGTTTTCCACCACGGATTTCCTAAAAAGCAAATGCAATCAAGATTAGACTGTCCCTGCAGTGCTCCCAGACCCCAAAACTCACTCACAAACACCCGAAACCCCCCAAAAAAGCACCTCAAAGGCAAGCAAGTCAGCAAAAATGCAAAAAAAAATTCGCCTCGATTTGGTCCAAACCACTTTTATCCGGTATTCGAGCTTCCCAGCAATGGCCCCAGATCCGTCAACCCAGGCGAAAACTACTAGAAGACCACCAAACAGCCAAAAAGCAAAAGTACGAAAGTGGGGACTCAGTCATTTTCATGGCAATTTCCAAAATCACTCAGCGCGCGCTATGCAGCTAGGCCCTAACTCCCCTCTGCCACCATGGATTTGCTTCAAACCTCTTGCAATCAAAAGTATCCGTAGCCAGCAGTGCTCCCAGACCCCGAAACCCACCCACAAACACCAGAAAGCCCCCCAAACAGGCCCCCGAATACGCTACATTGAGCAAAATTTCAGAAATAGCAAAAACAATTTCAGCATGGATTTTGTCCAAACAATTCTATCCGGTATTAGACCTTCCCAGCAATGCCCCAAGACCCGCCAACCCACCCGCAAAAAAGCACAACACCCCCAAACAGCCAAAAAGGAAAATCTCATACTTGCAATATTTATCGGCCTTCGGTCCAAACGCGCTGTGCAGCTAGGTCATACCTCCCGTTTTCCACCACGGATTTCCTAAAAAGCAAATGCAATCAAGATTAGACTGTCCCTGCAGTGCTCCCAGACCCCAAAACTCACTCACAAACACCCGAAACCCCCCAAAAAAGCACCTCAAAGGCAAGCAAGTCAGCAAAAATGCAAAAAAAATTTCGCCTCGATTTGGTCCAAACCACTTTTATCCGGTATTCGAGCTTCCCAGCAATGGCCCCAGATCCGTCAACCCAGGCGAAAACTACTAGAAGACCACCAAACAGCCAAAAAGCAAAAGTACGAAAGTGGGGACTCAGTCATTTTCATGGCAATTTCCAAAATCACTCAGCGCGCGCTATGCAGCTAGGCCCTAACTCCCCTCTGCCACCATGGATTTGCTTCAAACCTCTTGCAATCAAAAGTATCCGTAGCCAGCAGTGCTCCCAGACCCCGAAACCCACCCACAAACACCAGAAAGCCCCCCAAACAGGCCCCCGAATACGCTACATTGAGCAAAATTTCAGAAATAGCAAAAACAATTTCAGCATGGATTTTGTCCAAACAATTCTATCCGGTATTAGACCTTCCCAGCAATGCCCCAAGACCCGCCAACCCACCCGCAAAAAAGCACAACACCCCCAAACAGCCAAAAAGGAAAATCTCATACTTGCAATATTTATCGGCCTTCGGTCCAAACGCGCTGTGCAGCTAGGTCATAACTCCCGTTTTCCACCACGGATTTCCTGAAAAGTAAATGCAATCAAAATTAGACTGTCCCAGCAGTGCTCCCCGACCCCAAAACTCACCCACAAACACCCGGAACCCCCCAAAAGAGCACCTCAAAGGCAAGCAAGTCAGCAAAAACGCAAAGATAATTTCACCTCCGATTTGGTCCAAACCACTTTTATCCGGTATTAGAGCTTCCCAGCAATGGCCCCAGAGCCGTCAATGCAGGCAAAAACTAGTCGTAGACCCCCAAACAGCCAAAAAGCAAAAGTACAAAAATGGGGACTGAGTCATTTTCCTGGCAATTTCCAAAATCACTCCGTGCGCGCTCTGCAGCTAGGCCCTAACTCCCCTCTGCCACCATGGATTTGCTTCAAACCTCTTGCAATCAAAACTATCCATACCCAGCAGTGCTCCCAGACCCCGAAACCCACCCACAAACACCAGGAAGCCCCCCAAACAGGCCCCCAAAAACGCTACATTGAGCAAAATATCAGAAATAGCAAAAAAACTTTCAGCATGGATTTTGTCCAAACCACTTCTATCCGGTATTAGACCTTCCCAGCAATGCCCCAAGACCCGCCAACCCACCCGCAAAAAAGCACAACACCCCCAAACAGCCAAAAAGGAAAATCTCATACTTACAATATTTATCGGCCTTCGGTCCAAACGCGCTGTGCAGCTAGGTCATAACTCCCGTTTTCCACCACGGATTTCCTGAAAAGCAAATGCAATCAAAATTAGACTGTCCC
Source organism: Lissotriton vulgaris (assembly GCF_964263255.1). Classification (NCBI taxonomy): domain Eukaryota; kingdom Metazoa; phylum Chordata; class Amphibia; order Caudata; family Salamandridae; genus Lissotriton; species Lissotriton vulgaris. The sequence goes on along the minus strand of NC_141696.1, from coordinate 624,825,454 downwards.
AGCAGTACTCCCAGACCCCAAAACTCACCCACAAACACCCGGAACCCCCTCAAAGAGCACCTCAAAGGCAAGCAAGTCAGCAAAAACGCAAAAAATATTTCACCTCCGATTTGGTCCAAACCACTTTTATCCGGTATTAGAGCTTCCCAGCACTGGCCCCAGAGCCGTCAACCCAGGCGAAAACTAGTCGTAGACCCCCAAACAGCCAAAAAAGCAAAAGTACAAAAATGGGGACTGAGTCATTTTCCTGGCAATTTCCAAAATCACTCCGTGCGCGCTCTGCAGCTAGGCCCTAAATCCCCTCTGCCACCATGGATTTGCTTCAAACCTCTTGCAATCAAAACTATCCATACCCAGCAGTGCTCCCAGACCCCGAAACCCACCCACAAACACCAGGAAGCCCCCCAAACAGGCCCCCAAAAACGCTACATTGAGCAAAATGTCAGAAATAGCAAAAAAACTTTCAGCATGGATTTTGTCCAAACCACTTCTATCCGGTATTAGACCTTCCCAGCAATGCCCCAAGACCCGCCAACCCACCCGCAAAAAAGCACAACACCCCCAAACAGCCAAAAAGGAAAATCTCATACTTACAATATTTATCGGCCTTCGGTCCAAACGCGCTGTGCAGCTAGGTCATAACTCCCGTTTTCCACCACGGATTTCCTGAAAAGCAAATGCAATCAAAATTAGACTGTCCCAGCAGTACTCCCAGACCCCAAAACTCACCCACAAACACCCGGAACCCCCTCAAAGAGCACCTCAAAGGCAAGCAAGTCAGCAAAAACACAAAAAATATTTCACCTCCGATTTGGTCCAAACCACTTTTATCCGGTATTAGAGCTTCCCAGCAATGGCCCCAGAGCCGTCAACGCAGGCAAAAACTAGTCGAAGACCCCCAAACAGCCAAAAAGCAAAAGTACAAAAATGGGGACTGAATCATTTTCCTGGCAATTTCCAAAATCACTCTGCGCGCGCTCTGCAGCTAGGCCCTAACTCCCCTCTGCCACCATGGATTTGCTTCAACCCTCTTGCAATCAAAAGTATTCATAGCCAGCAATGCTCCCAGATCACGAAACCCACCCACAAACACCAGGAAGCCCCCCAAACAGGCCCCCGAAAACGCTACATTGAGCAAAATGTCAGAAATAGCAAAAACAATTTCAGCATGGATTTTGTCCAAACACTTCTATCCGGTATTAGACCTTCCCAGCAATGCCCCAAGACCCGCCAACCCACCCGCAAAAAAGCACAACACTCCCAAACAGCCAAAAAGGGAAATTTCATACTTACAATATTTATCGGCCTTCGGTCCAAACGCGCTGTGCAGCTAGGTCATAACTCCCGTTTTCCACCACGGATTTCCTGAAAAGCAAATGCAATCAAAATTAGACTGTCCCAGCAGTACTCCCAGACCCCAAAACTCACCCACAAACACCCGGAGCCCCCTCAAAGAGCACCTCAAAGGCAAGCAAGTCAGCAAAAACGCAAAAAATATTTCACCTCCGATTTGGTCCAAACCACTTTTATCCGGTATTAGAGCTTCCCAGCAATGGCCCCAGAGCCGTCAATGCAGGCAAAAACTAGTCGTAGACCCCCAAACAGCCAAAAAGCAAAAGTACAAAAATGGGGACTGAGTCATTTTCCTGGCAATTTCCAAAATCACTCTGCGCGCGCTCTGCAGCTAGGCCCTAACTCCCCTCTACCACCATGGATTTGCTTCAACCCTCTTGCAATCAAAAGTATTCATAGCCAGCAATGCTCCCCGATCACGAAACCCACCCACAAACACCAGGAAGCCCCCCAAACAGGCCCCCGAAAACGCTACATTGAGCAAAATGTCAGAAATAGCAAAAACAATTTCAGCATGGATTTTGTCCAAACACTTCTATCCGGTATTAGACCTTCCCAGCAATGCCCCAAGACCCGCCAACCCACCCGCAAAAAAGCACAACACCCCCAAACAGCCAAAAAGGGAAATTTCATACTTACAATATTTATCGGCCTTCGGTCCAAACGCGCTGTGCAGCTAGGTCATACCTCCCGTTTTCCACCACGGATTTCCTAAAAAGCAAATGCAATCAAGATTAGACTGTCCCTGCAGTGCTCCCAGACCCCAAAACTCACTCACAAACACCCGAAACCCCCCAAAAAAGCACCTCAAAGGCAAGCAAGTCAGCAAAAATGCAAAAAAAATTTCGCCTCGATTTGGTCCAAACCACTTTTATCCGGTATTCGAGCTTCCCAGCAATGGCCCCAGATCCGTCAACCCAGGCGAAAACTACTAGAAGACCACCAAACAGCCAAAAAGCAAAAGTACGAAAGTGGGGACTCAGTCATTTTCATGGCAATTTCCAAAATCACTCAGCGCGCGCTATGCAGCTAGGCCCTAACTCCCCTCTGCCACCATGGATTTGCTTCAAACCTCTTGCAATCAAAAGTATCCGTAGCCAGCAGTGCTCCCAGACCCCGAAACCCACCCACAAACACCAGAAAGCCCCCCAAACAGGCCCCCGAATACGCTACATTGAGCAAAATTTCAGAAATAGCAAAAACAATTTCAGCATGGATTTTGTCCAAACAATTCTATCCGGTATTAGACCTTCCCAGCAATGCCCCAAGACCCGCCAACCCACCCGCAAAAAAGCACAACACCCCCAAACAGCCAAAAAGGAAAATCTCATACTTGCAATATTTATCGGCCTTCGGTCCAAACGCGCTGTGCAGCTAGGTCATAACTCCCGTTTTCCACCACGGATTTCCTGAAAAGTAAATGCAATCAAAATTAGACTGTCCCAGCAGTGCTCCCCGACCCCAAAACTCACCCACAAACACCCGGAACCCCCCAAAAGAGCACCTCAAAGGCAAGCAAGTCAGCAAAAACGCAAAGATAATTTCACCTCCGATTTGGTCCAAACCACTTTTATCCGGTATTAGAGCTTCCCAGCAATGGCCCCAGAGCTGTCAACCCAGGCGAAAACTAGTAGGAGACCCCCAAACAGCCAAAAAGCAAAAGTACAAAAATGGGGACTGAGTCATTTTCCTGGCAATTTCCAAAATCACTCCGTGCGCGCTCTGCAGCTAGGCCCTAACTCCCCTCTGCCACCATGGATTTGCTTCAAACCTCTTGCAATCAAAACTATCCATACCCAGCAGTGCTCCCAGACCCCGAAACCCACCCACAAACACCAGGAAGCCCCCCAAACAGGCCCCCAAAAACGCTACATTGAGCAAAATGTCAGAAATAGCAAAAAAACTTTCAGCATGGATTTTGTCCAAACTACTTCTATCCGGTATTAGACCTTCCCAGCAATGCCCCAAGACCCGCCAACCCACCCGCAAAAAAGCACAACACCCCCAAACAGCCAAAAAGGAAAATCTCATACTTACAATATTTATCGGCCTTCGGTCCAAACGCGCTGTGCAGCTAGGTCATAACTCCCGTTTTCCACCACGGATTTCCTGAAAAGCAAATGCAATCAAAATTAGACTGTCCCAGCAGTACTCCCAGACCCCAAAACTCACCCACAAACACCCGGAACCCCCTCAAAGAGCACCTCAAAGGCAAGCAAGTCAGCAAAAACGCAAAAAATATTTCACCTCCGATTTGGTCCAAACCACTTTTATCCGGTATTAGAGCTTCCCAGCAATGGCCCCAGAGCCGTCAACGCAGGCAAAAACTAGTCGAAGACCCCCAAACAGCCAAAAAGCAAAAGTACAAAAATGGGGACTGAGTCATTTTCCTGGCAATTTCCAAAATCACTCTGCGCGCGCTCTGCAGCTAGGCCCTAACTCCCCTCTGCCACCCTGGATTTGCTTCAACCCTCTTGCAATCAAAAGTATTCATAGCCAGCAATGCTCCCAGATCACGAAACCCACCCACAAACACCAGGAAGCCCCCCAAACAGGCCCCCGAAAACGCTACATTGAGCAAAATGTCAGAAATAGCAAAAACAATTTCAGCATGGATTTTGTCCAAACACTTCTATCCGGTATTAGACCTTCCCAGCAATGCCCCAAGACCCGCCAACCCACCCGCAAAAAAGCACAACACCCCCAAACAGCCAAAAAGGGAAATTTCATACTTACAATATTTATCGGCCTTCGGTCCAAACGCGCTGTGCAGCTAGGTCATAACTCCCGTTTTCCACCACGGATTTCCTGAAAAGCAAATGCAATCAAAATTAGACTGTCCCAGCAGTACTCCCAGACCCCAAAACTCACCCACAAACACACGGAACCCCCTCAAAGAGCACCTCAAAGGCAAGCAAGTCAGCAAAAACGCAAAAAATATTTCACCTCCGATTTGGTCCAAACCACTTTTATCCGGTATTAGAGCTTCCCAGCAATGGCCCCAGAGCCGTCAATGCAGGCAAAAACTAGTTGTAGACCCCCAAACAGCCAAAAAGCAAAAGTACAAAAATGGGGACTGAGTCATTTTCCTGGCAATTTCCAAAATCACTCTGCGCGCGCTCTGCAGCTATGCCCTAACTCCCCTCTGCCACCATGGATTTGCTTCAAACCTCTTGCAATCAAAAGTATCCATAGCCAGCAATGCTCCCAGATCCCGAAACCCACCCACAAACACCAGGAAGCCCCCCAAACAGGCCCCCGAAAACGCTACATTGAGCAAAATGTCAGAAATAGCAAAATAAATTTCAGCATGGATTTTGTCCAAACCACTTCTATCCGGTATTAGACCTTCCCAGCAATGCCCCAAGACCCGCCAACCCACCCGCAAAAAAGCACAACACCCCCAAACAGCCAAAAAGGAAAATCTCATACTTACAATATTTATCGGCCTTCGGTCCAAACGCGCTGTGCAGCTAGGTCATAACTCCCGTTTTCCACCACGGATTTCCTGAAAAGCAAATGCAATCAAAATTAGACTGTCCCAGCAGTACTCCCAGACCCCAAAACTCACCCACAAACACCCGGAACCCCCTCAAAGAGCACCTCAAAGGCAAGCAAGTCAGCAAAAACACAAAAAATATTTCACCTCCGATTTGGTCCAAACCACTTTTATCCGGTATTAGAGCTTCCCAGCAATGGCCCCAGAGCCGTCAACGCAGGCAAAAACTAGTCGAAGACCCCCAAACAGCCAAAAAGCAAAAGTACAAAAATGGGGACTGAGTCATTTTCCTGGCAATTTCCAAAATCACTCTGCGCGCGCTCTGCAGCTAGGCCCTAACTCCCCTCTGCCACCATGGATTTGCTTCAACCCTCTTGCAATCAAAAGTATTCATAGCCAGCAATGCTCCCAGATCACGAAACCCACCCACAAACACCAGGAAGCCCCCCAAACAGGCCCCCGAAAACGCTACATTGAGCAAAATGTCAGAAATAGCAAAAACAATTTCAGCATGGATTTTGTCCAAACACTTCTATCCGGTATTAGACCTTCCCAGCAATGCCCCAAGACCCGCCAACCCACCCGCAAAAAAGCACAACACTCCCAAACAGCCAAAAAGGGAAATTTCATACTTACAATATTTATCGGCCTTCGGTCCAAACGCGCTGTGCAGCTAGGTCATAACTCCCGTTTTCCACCACGGATTTCCTGAAAAGCAAATGCAATCAAAATTAGACTGTCCCAGCAGTACTCCCAGACCCCAAAACTCACCCACAAACACCCGGAACCCCCTCAAAGAGCACCTCAAAGGCAAGCAAGTCAGCAAAAACGCAAAAAATATTTCACCTCCGATTTGGTCCAAACCACTTTTATCCGGTATTAGAGCTTCCCAGCAATGGCCCCAGAGCCGTCAATGCAGGCAAAAACTAGTCGTAGACCCCCAAACAGCCAAAAAGCAAAAGTACAAAAATGGGGACTGAGTCATTTTCCTGGCAATTTCCAAAATCACTCTGCGCGCGCTCTGCAGCTAGGCCCTAACTCCCCTCTACCACCATGGATTTGCTTCAACCCTCTTGCAATCAAAAGTATTCATAGCCAGCAATGCTCCCCGATCACGAAACCCACCCACAAACACCAGGAAGCCCCCCAAACAGGCCCCCGAAAACGCTACATTGAGCAAAATGTCAGAAATAGCAAAAACAATTTCAGCATGGATTTTGTCCAAACACTTCTATCCGGTATTAGACCTTCCCAGCAATGCCCCAAGACCCGCCAACCCACCCGCAAAAAAGCACAACACCCCCAAACAGCCAAAAAGGGAAATTTCATACTTACAATATTTATCGGCCTTCGGTCCAAACGCGCTGTGCAGCTAGGTCATACCTCCCGTTTTCCACCACGGATTTCCTAAAAAGCAAATGCAATCAAGATTAGACTGTCCCTGCAGTGCTCCCAGACCCCAAAACTCACTCACAAACACCCGAAACCCCCCAAAAAAGCACCTCAAAGGCAAGCAAGTCAGCAAAAATGCAAAAAAAATTCGCCTCGATTTGGTCCAAACCACTTTTATCCGGTATTCGAGCTTCCCAGCAATGGCCCCAGAGCCGTCAACCCAGGCGAAAACTACTAGAAGACCACCAAACAGCCAAAAAGCAAAAGTACGAAAGTGGGGACTCAGTCATTTTCATGGCAATTTCCAAAATCACTCAGCGCGTGCTATGCAGCTAGGCCCTAACTCCCCTCTGCCACCATGGATTTGCTTCAAACCTCTTGCAATCAAAAGTATCCGTAGCCAGCAGTGCTCCCAGACCCCGAAACCCACCCACAAACACCAGAAAGCCCCCCAAACAGGCCCCCGAATACGCTACATTGAGCAAAATTTCAGAAATAGCAAAAACAATTTCAGCATGGATTTTGTCCAAACAATTCTATCCGGTATTAGACCTTCCCAGCAATGCCCCAAGACCCGCCAACCCACCCGCAAAAAAGCACAACACCCCCAAACAGCCAAAAAGGAAAATCTCATACTTGCAATATTTATCGGCCTTCGGTCCAAACGCGCTGTGCAGCTAGGTCATAACTCCCGTTTTCCACCACGGATTTCCTGAAAAGTAAATGCAATCAAAATTAGACTGTCCCAGCAGTGCTCCCCGACCCCAAAACTCACCCACAAACACCCGGAACCCCCCAAAAGAGCACCTCAAAGGCAAGCAAGTCAGCAAAAACGCAAAGATAATTTCACCTCCGATTTGGTCCAAACCACTTTTATCCGGTATTAGAGCTTCCCAGCAATGGCCCCAGAGCTGTCAACCCAGGCGAAAACTAGTAGGAGACCCCCAAACAGCCAAAAAGCAAAAGTACAAAAATGGGGACTGAGTCATTTTCCTGGCAATTTCCAAAATCACTCCGTGCGCGCTCTGCAGCTAGGCCCTAACTCCCCTCTGCCACCATGGATTTGCTTCAAACCTCTTGCAATCAAAACTATCCATACCCAGCAGTGCTCCCAGACCCCGAAACCCACCCACAAACACCAGGAAGCCCCCCAAACAGGCCCCCAAAAACGCTACATTGAGCAAAATGTCAGAAATAGCAAAAAAACTTTCAGCATGGATTTTGTCCAAACTACTTCTATCCGGTATTAGACCTTCCCAGCAATGCCCCAAGACCCGCCAACCCACCCGCAAAAAAGCACAACACCCCCAAACAGCCAAAAAGGAAAATCTCATACTTACAATATTTATCGGCCTTCGGTCCAAACGCGCTGTGCAGCTAGGTCATAACTCCCGTTTTCCACCACGGATTTCCTGAAAAGCAAATGCAATCAAAATTAGACTGTCCCAGCAGTACTCCCAGACCCCAAAACTCACCCACAAACACCCGGAACCCCCTCAAAGAGCACCTCAAAGGCAAGCAAGTCAGCAAAAACGCAAAAAATATTTCACCTCCGATTTGGTCCAAACCACTTTTATCCGGTATTAGAGCTTCCCAGCAATGGCCCCAGAGCTGTCAATGCAGGCAAAAACTAGTCGTAGACCCCCAAACAGCCAAAAAGCAAAAGTACAAAAATGGGGACTGAGTCATTTTCCTGGCAATTTCCAAAATCACTCTGCGCGCGCTCTGCAGCTAGGCCCTAACTCCCCTCTGCCACCCTGGATTTGCTTCAACCCTCTTGCAATCAAAAGTATTCATAGCCAGCAATGCTCCCAGATCACGAAACCCACCCACAAACACCAGGAAGCCCCCCAAACAGGCCCCCGAAAACGCTACATTGAGCAAAATGTCAGAAATAGCAAAAACAATTTCAGCATGGATTTTGTCCAAACACTTCTATCCGGTATTAGACCTTCCCAGCAATGCCCCAAGACCCGCCAACCCACCCGCAAAAAAGCACAACACCCCCAAACAGCCAAAAAGGGAAATTTCATACTTACAATATTTATCGGCCTTCGGTCCAAACGCGCTGTGCAGCTAGGTCATAACTCCCGTTTTCCACCACGGATTTCCTGAAAAGCAAATGCAATCAAAATTAGACTGTCCCAGCAGTACTCCCATACCCCAAAACTCACCCACAAACACACGGAACCCCCTCAAAGAGCACCTCAAAGGCAAGCAAGTCAGCAAAAACGCAAAAAATATTTCACCTCCGATTTGGTCCAAACCACTTTTATCCGGTATTAGAGCTTCCCAGCAATGGCCCCAGAGCCGTCAATGCAGGCAAAAACTAGTCGTAGACCCCCAAACAGCCAAAAAGCAAAAGTACAAAAATGGGGACTGAGTCATTTTCCTGGCAATTTCCAAAATCACTCTGCGCGCGCTCTGCAGCTAGGCCCTAACTCCCCTCTGCCACCATGGATTTGCTTCAAACCTCTTGCAATCAAAAGTATCCATAGCCAGCAATGCTCCCAGATCCCGAAACCCACCCACAAACACCAGGAAGCCCCCCAAACAGGCCCCCGAAAACGCTACATTGAGCAAAATGTCAGAAATAGCAAAATAAATTTCAGCATGGATTTTGTCCAAACCACTTCTATCCGGTATTAGACCTTCCCAGCAATGCCCCAAGACCCGCCAACCCACCCGCAAAAAAGCACAACACCCCCAAACAGCCAAAAAGGAAAATCTCATACTTACAATATTTAACGGCCTTCGGTCCAAACGCGCTGTGCAGCTAGGTCATAACTCCCGTTTTCCACCACGAATTTCCTGAAAAGCAAGTGCAATCAAAATTAGACTGTCCCAGCAGTACTCCCAGACCCCAAAACTCACCCACAAACACCCGGAACCCCCTCAAAGAGCACCTCAAAGGCAAGCAAGTCAGCAAAAACGCAAAAAATATTTCACCTCCGATTTGGTCCAAACCACTTTTATCCGGTATTAGAGCTTCTCAGCAATGGCCCCAGAGCCGTCAACCCAGGCGAAAACTAGTCGTAGACCCCCAAACAGCCAAAAAGCAAAAGTACAAAAATGGGGACTGAGTCATTTTCCTGGCAATTTCCAAAATCACTCCGTGCGCGCTCTGCAGCTAGGCCCTAACTCCCCTCTGCCACCATGGATTTGCTTCAAACCTCTTGCAATCAAAACTATCCATACCCAGCAGTGCTCCCAGACCCCGAAACCCACCCACAAACACCAGGAAGCCCCCCAAACAGGCCCCCAAAAACGCTACATTGAGCAAAATGTCAGAAATAGCAAAAAAACTTTCAGCATGGATTTTGTCCAAACCACTTCTATCCGGTATTAGACCTTCCCAGCAATGCCCCAAGACCCGCCAACCCACCCGCAAAAAAGCACAACACCCCCAAACAGCCAAAAAGGAAAATCTCATACTTACAATATTTATCGGCCTTCGGTCCAAACGCGCTGTGCAGCTAGGTCATAACTCCCGTTTTCCACCACGGATTTCCTGAAAAGCAAATGCAATCAAAATTAGACTGTCCCAGCAGTACTCCCAGACCCCAAAACTCACCCACAAACACCCGGAACCCCCTCAAAGAGCACCTCAAAGGCAAGCAAGTCAGCAAAAATGCAAAAAATATTTCACCTCCGATTTGGTCCAAACCACTTTTATCCGGTATTAGAGCTTCCCAGCAATGGCCCCAGAGCCGTCAACGCAGGCAAAAACTAGTCGAAGACCCCCAAACAGCCAAAAAGCAAAAGTACAAAAATGGGGACTGAGTCATTTTCCTGGCAATTTCCAAAATCACTCTGCGCGCGCTCTGCAGCTAGGCCCTAACTCCCCTCTGCCACCATTGATTTGCTTCAAACCTCTTGCAATCAAAAGTATCCATAGCCAGCAATACTCCCAGATCCCGAAACCCACCCACAAACACCAGAAAGCCCCCCAAACAGGCCCCCGAAAACGCTACATTGAGCAAAATTTCAGAAATAGCAAAAACAATTTCAGCATGGATTTTGTCCAAACACTTCTATCCGGTATTAGACCTTCCCAGCAATGCCCCAAGACCCGCCAACCCACCCGCACAAAAGCACAACACCCCCAAACAGCCAAAAAGGGAAATCTCATACTTACAATATTTATCGGCCTTCGGTCCAAACGCGCTGTGCAGCTAGGTCATAACTCCCGTTTTCCACCACGGATTTCCTGAAAAGCAAATGCAATCAAAATTAGACTGTCCCAGCAGTACTCCCAGACCCCAAAACTCACCCACAAACACCCGGAACCCCCTCAAAGAGCACCTCAAAGGCAAGCAAGTCAGCAAAAACGCAAAAAATATTTCACCTCTGATTTGGTCCAAACCACTTTTATCCGGTATTAGAGCTTCCCAGCAATGGCCCCAGAGCTGTCAATGCAGGCAAAAACTAGTCGTAGACCCCCAAACAGCCAAAAAGCAAAAGTACAAAAATGGGGACTGAGTCATTTTCCTGGCAATTTCCAAAATCACTCTGCGCGCGCTCTGCAGCTAGGCCCTAACTCCCCTCTGCCACCATGGATTTGCTTCAACCCTCTTGCAATCAAAAGTATCCATAGCCAGCAATGCTCCCAGATCCCGAAACCCACCCACAAACACCAGGAAGCCCCCCAAACAGGCCCCCGAAAACGCTACATTGAGCAAAATGTCAGAAATAGCAAAAACAATTTCAGCATGGATTTTGTCCAAACACTTCTATCCGGTATTAGACCTTCCCAGCAATGCCCCAAGACCCGCCAACCCACCCGCAAAAAAGCACAACACCCCCAAACAGCCAAAAAGGGAAATATCATACTTACAATATTTATCGGCCTTCGGTCCAAACAAGCTGTGCAGCTAGGTCATACCTCCCGTTTTCCACCACGGATTTCCTAAAAAGCAAATGCAATCAAGATTAGACTGTCCCTGCAGTGCTCCCAGACCCCAAAACTCACCCACAAACACCCGGAACCCCCCCAAAGAGCACCTCAAAGGCAAGCAAGTCAGCAAAAACACAAAAAATATTTCACCTCCGATTTGGTCCAAACCACTTTTATCCGGTATTAGAGCTTCCCAGCAATGGCCCCAGAGCCGTCAACGCAGGCAAAAACTAGTCGAAGACCCCCAAACAGCCAAAAAGCAAAAGTACAAAAATGGGGACTGAGTCATTTTCCTGGCAATTTCCAAAATCACTCTGCGCGCGCTCTGCAGCTAGGCCCTAACTCCCCTCTGCCACCATTGATTTGCTTCAAACCTCTTGCAATCAAAAGTATCCATAGCCAGCAATACTCCCAGATCCCGAAACCCACCCACAAACACCAGAAAGCCCCCCAAACAGGCCCCCGAAAACGCTACATTGAGCAAAATTTCAGAAATAGCAAAAACAATTTCAGCATGGATTTTGTCCAAACACTTCTATCCGGTATTAGACCTTCCCAGCAATGCCCCAAGACCCGCCAACCCACCCGCAAAAAAGCACAACACCCCCAAACAGCCAAAAAGGAAAATCTCATACTTGCAATATTTATCGGCCTTCGGTCCAAACGCGCTGTGCAGCTAGGTCATAACTCCCGTTTTCCACCACGGATTTCCTGAAAAGCAAATGCAATCAAAATTAGACTGTCCCAGCAGTACTCCCAGCAGGGCCGGCCCTAGGCATGTGCAAAGTGTGCACCTGCACAGGGCCGCCAAACCCCAGGGGCCGCCACGACGAGGATCCGTTCGTGGCACTGGCGGCCCCCTGGCAGGATTTGGCACCTATGGCTCTTGTTTTGTTTTATTGTATTTTTAGACTCCAGACGAAGGGTCCATGCAGACCCGAAATGCATTGGGTTGTGAAAGAGATTGAGAAATAAGGAATGAATGATATATGGATTTTCGCTGTTTAAAGAAAAGAATAAAGTATTTCCTTAAATAAAACAATAATTTAATCAAGAATAAGAGTGGAAAAAGCTTTGTTAATTGAATATAAACTTGTTTTGAATTTGGAGAATAAACCTCCGGTTTCATAGTAAAAGGGCGCACATCCTCCGGGACTGGTACGCCTGACCTGGTTTATTCCTATTAATGAGAGGCACTGCCAGACACAGTACAACGGATGTAGTAGCACAACATTAAGCTTGAAGATACATAGAAAACTGAACAATTGAGTGCACTGAGAACCATCATACGAAAAGTACAAAAGAGACATCCCTGTCCAGTGTCCTCAAGGTTGGACAAGCCGTACCAGGCACCAGGGGTTTCGCCGGGAAGCTGGAAAGGTGGGGGTGGGGGCGCTTTTGCTACTAAGGGGTGGTTTGTAGCTGTGCAGCAGTTTAAAAGCACTGTAGAATTCCTTGCATAGCCAACCGTTTTCAGACAACAATTAAAGTGCCAAGATAGCTCAAGTGATTAATGTACGGGCTAATCGAAGTTTTGTCTAGTGGCAGTTTTGACTCATCTAAGGTAGCACAGAGGGTTAATATGCCTGATGCAAAGAGTGTGTACTATGTAGATCAAAGAACAGTATTTTATGTGCATTGCACAGTGGGTTACTGCTTTTGTCACTGAGATACTTTTGTTACTGTGCAGTTTATAAATTACAATCGTAATCTAGGTTAGAAAGGCATATTTTTCCAAGTCTTTCATATCCTGATTTAGCTAAAAATGGTTTGTTTGGGGAGAAATACATTCCTGTAAGCAAAGTCAACCCTAACCACTGGGTAACGTTCTTTATCCTGAAATTGTGCTTTCCCATAACAAGCACTCTTAAAAAATGCCTAACAGTATGGATGACATGTGTTCCCTACACATTGTAGTCCCCTTTGTCTTATGCAACATTTTTAGTGTTGCTGAGTCATTTTGAAGTGGTGGGGCTGCTCTGGTGCTGAGCCGGTGCTGAGTGATGCAGCATTGGTGATGAGTTGCTAAAGTAAATAAATTTGGCAGTAGAGCACACCAAAAATAATTAAAACTTGTTCCAAAGTCGGCAGCTCTGGTTGTTACGCCACATCATCTCTCCTGACCAGAGTTGAAATAATCATAGGAAAAATGATATAAATTCCTTCTTATTATTTTTTTACAGAAAAAGGCCTAGGGCAATGAGCTTTCAGGTTGGCCTGGTGTCTCTGAACCATCCATGTTTACCCGTTGACCTATTTTAGTAAAATATGATTTACAGGTTGCACGCGCATCTCTTTGACAGGCTCACGTAGTGACATGAAAGATGGCAATGAATTCAGGCTCCGCTTTTTATTTCCATAGCAACGTTCAGAGAGGTTTTATGGGAGTAATGATTATTCTCACTAATACCAAATGTGTAGGATGTAGTGATAATTCCCCTGTTACCAATGTTCGTCATTACAGAGAAGTAAACGGCATTACAGGACAGTAAGCTAGGCATTGCATCCATGGTAGGTGGACAGTGGTCATGCCATGGGTTAAATGACAACGAAACAACAGTAATCATGTCCGATTGTATTGTATATGATCTATAGTACACACGTAGATACATGCATGTGGCAAGCTTGGCGCGCCTAGTCTTTTCAATGCCCTTTATTTTGATGTTGTCTTGGTTTTCTTTACGGTTCTTGTCATTTTGTATTTACAAGCCCCTTGCGGACCAGTGCGCCACTTTTAATATGGGAAAAAGTGGCGCACCGGCGGCGCAAGGGGCTTGTAAATAAAATAAGCCCCAGGATTTTTACTGGTATCCTTGGTCCATGCGGTAAGTCATGAGGGGGTGACACCATGAGTTACCCGCACCGGGTGACACCAACCCTAGTGACGCCACTGTATATAGGCATAGAAATCATAACCATATTTAGACTTGGCTCCGCCCCGTCCGGACCCCCTCTTCCGGGGCCCCCACCTACGCTCCCTGCACAGGGCCACCATGAGCCTAGAGCCGGCCCTGCTCCCAGACCCCAAAACTCACCCACAAACACCCGGAACCCCCTCAAAGAGCACCTCAAAGGCAAGCAAGTCAGCAAAAACGCAAAAAATATTTCACCTCCGATTTGGTCCAAACCACTTTTATCCGGTATTAGAGCTTCCCAGCAATGGCCCCAGAGCCGTCAACGCAGGCAAAAACTAGTCGAAGACCCCCAAACAGCCAAAAAGCAAAAGTACAAAAATGGGGACTGAGTCATTTTCCTGGCAATTTCCAAAATCACTCTGCGCGCGCTCTGCAGCTAGGCCCTAACTCCCCTCTGCCACCATGGATTTGCTTCAAACCTCTTGCAATCAAAAGTATCTATAGCCAGCAATGCTCCCAGATCCCGAAACCCACCCACAAACACCAGGAAGCCCCCCAAACAGGCCCCCGAAAACGCTACATTGAGCAAAATGTCAGAAATAGCAAAACAAATTCAGCATGGATTTTGTCCAAACCACTTCTATCCGGTTCTAGACCTTCCCAGCAATGCCCCAAGACCCCCCAACCCACCCGCAAAAAAGCACAACACCCCCAAACAGCCAAAAAGGAAAATCTCATACTTACAATATTTATCGGCCTTCGGTCCAAACGCGCTCTGCAGCTAGGTCATAACTCCCGTTTTCCACCATGGATTTCCTGAAAAGCATATGCAATCAAAATTAGACTGTCCCAGCAGTGCTCCCAGATCCCAAAACTCACCTACAAACACCCGAAACCCCCCCAAAGAGCACCTCAAAGGCAAGCAAGCCAGCAAAAACGCAAACAAAATTTCGCCTCCGATTTGGTCCAAACCACTTTTATCCGGTATTAGAGCTTCCCAGCAATGTCCACAGAGCTGTCAACCCAGGCGAAAACTAGTAGAAGAGCCCCAAACAGCCAAAAAGCAAAAGTACAAAAATGGGGACTGAGTCATTTTCATGGCAATTTCCAAAATCACTCTGCGTGCGCTCTGCAGCTAGGCCCTAACTCCCCTCTGCCACCATGGATTTGCTTCAATCCTCTTGCAATCAAAAGTATCCATAGCCATCAATGCTCCCAGATCCCGAAACCCACCCACAAACACCAGGAAGCCCCCCAAACAGGCCCCCGAAAACGCTACATTGAGCAAAATGTCAGAAATAGCAAAAAAAAATTCAGCATGGATTTTGTCCAAACCACTTCTATCCGGTATTAGACCTTCCCAGCAATGCCCCAAGAACCGCCAACCCACCCGCAAAAAAGCACAACACCCCCAAACAGCCTAAAAGGGAAATATCATACTTACAATATTTATCGGCCTTCGGTCCAAACGCTCTGTGCAGCTAGGTCATAACTCCCGTTTTCCACCACGGATTTCCTAAAAAGCAAATGCAATCAAGATTAGACTGTCCCTGCAGTGCTCCCAGACCCCAAAACTCACTCACAAACACCTGAAACCCCCCAAAAAAGCACCAAAGGCAAGCAAGTCAGCAAAAACGCAAAAAAAAATTGCCTCCGATTGGGTCCAAACCACTTTTATCCGGTATTAGAGCTTCCCAGCAATGGCCCCAGAGCCGTCAACCCAGGCGAAAACTAGTAGAAGAGCCCCAAACAGCCAAAAAGCAAAAGTACAAAATTGGGGACTCAGTCATTTTCATGGCAATTTCCGAAATCACTCAGCGCGCGCTATGCAGCTAGGCCCTAACTCCCCTCTGCCACCATGGATTTGCTTCAAACCTCTTGCAATCAAAAGTGTCCATAGCCAGCAGTGCTCCCAGACCCCGAAACCCACCCACAAACACCAGAAAGCCCCCCAAACAGGCCCCCGAAAACGCTACATTGAGCAAAATTTCAGAAATAGCAAAAACAATTTCAGCATGGATTTTGTCCAAACACTTCTATCCGGTATTAGACCTTCCCAGCAATGCCCCAAGACCCGCCAACCCACCCGCAAAAAAGCACAACACCCCCAAACAGCCAAAAAGGAAAATCTCATACTTGCAATATTTATCGGCCTTCGGTCCAAACACGCTGTGCAGGTAGGTCATAACTCCCGTTTTCCACCACGGATTTCCTGAAAAGTAAATGCAATCAAAATTAGACTGTCCCAGCAGTGCTCCCCGACCCCAAAACTCACCCACAAACACCCGGAACCCCCCCAAAGAGCACCTCAAAGGCAAGCAAGTCAGCAAAAACGCAAAGATAATTTCACCTCCGATTTGGTCCAAACCACTTTTATCCGGTATTAGAGCTTCCCAGCAATGGCCCCAGAGCCGTCAACGCAGGCAAAAACTAGTCGAAGACCCCCAAACAGCCAAAAAGCAAAAGTACAAAAATATGGACTGAGTCATTTTCCTGGCAATTTCCAAAATCACTCTGCGCGCGCTCTGCAGCTAGGCCCTAACTCCCCTCTGCCACCATGGATTTGCTTCAACCCTCTTGCAATCAAAAGTATCCATAGCCAGCAATGCTCCCAGGTCCCGAAACCCACCCACAAACACCAGGAAGCCCCCCAAACAGGCCCCCAAAAACGCTACATTGAGCAAAATGTCAGAAATAGCAAAAACAATTTCAGCATGGATTTTGTCCAAACACTTCTATCCGGTATTAGACCTTCCCAGCAATGCCCCAAGACCCGCCAACCCACCCGCAAAAAAGCACAACACCCCCAAACAGCCAAAAAGGGAAATATCATACTTACAATATTTATCGGCCTTCGGTCCAAACGCGCTGTGCAGCTAGGTCATACCTCCCGTTTTCCACCACGGATTTCCTAAAAAGCAAATGCAATCAAGATTAGACTGTCCCTGCAGTGCTCCCAGACCCCAAAACTCACCCACAAACACCCGGAACCCCCTCAAAGAGCACCTCAAAGGCAAGCAAGTCAGCAAAAACACAAAAAATATTTCACCTCCGATTTGGTCCAAACCACTTTTATCCGGTATTAGAGCTTCCCAGCAATGGCCCCAGAGCCGTCAACGCAGGCAAAAACTAGTCGAAGACCCCCAAACAGCCAAAAAGCAAAAGTACAAAAATGGGGACTGAGTCATTTTCCTGGCAATTTCCAAAATCACTCTGCGCGCGCTCTGCAGCTAGGCCCTAACTCCCCTCTGCCACCATGGATTTGCTTCAAACCTCTTGCAATCAAAAGTATCCATAGCCAGCAATACTCCCAGACCCCGAAACCCACCCACAAACACCAGGAAGCCCCCCAAACAGGCTCCCGAAAATGCTACATTGAGCGAAATGTCAGAAACAGCAAAAACTTTTCCCTCATGGATTTTGTCCAAACCACTTCTATCCGGCATTAGACCTTCCCAGCAATGCCCCAAGACCCGCCAACCCACCCGCAAAAAAGCACAACACCCCCAAACAGCCCAAAAGGAAAATCTCATACTTACAATATTTATCGGCCTTCGGTCCAAACGCGCTGTGCAGCTAGGTCATAACTCCCGTTTTCCACCACAGATTTCCTGAAAAGCAAATGCAATCAAAATTAGACTGTCCCAGCAGTACTCCCAGACCCCAAAACTCACCCACAAACACCCAGAACCCCCCCAAAGAGCACCTCAAAGGCAAGCAAGTCAGCAAAAACGCAAAAAATATTTCACCTCCGATTTGGTCCAAACCACTTTTATCCAGTATTAGAGCTTCCCAGCAATGGCCCCAGAGCCGTCAACGCAGGCAAAAACTAGTCGAAGACCCCCAAACAGCCAAAAAGCAAAAGTACAAAAATGGGGACTGTCATTTTCCTGGCAATTTCCAAAATCACTCTGCGCGCGCTCTGCAGCTAGGCCCTAACTCCCCTCTGCCACCATGGATTTGCTTCAACCCTCTTGCAATCAAAAGTATTCATAGCAAGCAATGCTCCCAGATCACGAAACCCACCCACAAACACCAGGAAGCCCCCCAAACAGGCCCCCGAAAACGCTACATTGAGCAAAATGTCAGAAATAGCAAAAACAATTTCAGCATGGATTTTGTCCAAACACTTCTATCCGGTATTAGACCTTCCCAGCAATTCCCCAAGACCCGCCAACCCACCCGCAAAAAAAGCACAACACCCCCAAACAGCCAAAAAGGGAAATCTCATACTTACAATATTTATCGGCCTTCGGTCCAAACGCGCTGTGCAGCTAGGTCATAACTCCCGTTTTCCACCACGGATTTCCTGAAAAGCAAATGCAATCACAATTAGACTGTCCCAGCAGTACTCCCAGACCCCAAAACTCACCCACAAACACCCGGAACCCCCTCAAAGAGCACCTCAAAGGCAAGCAAGTCAGCAAAAACGCAAAAAATATTTCACCTCCGATTTGGTCCAAACCACTTTTATCCGGTATTAGAGCTTCCCAGCAATGGCCCCAGAGCCGTCAATGCAGGCAAAAACTAGTCGTAGACCCCCAAACAGCCAAAAAGCAAAAGTACAAAAATGGGGACTGAGTCATTTTCCTGGCAATTTCCAAAATCACTCTGCGCGCGCTCTGCAGCTAGGCCCTAACTCCCCTCTGCCACCATGGATTTGCTTCAAACCTCTTGCAATCAAAAGTATCCATAGCCAGCAATGCTCCCAGATCCCGAAACCCACCCACAAACACCAGGAAGCCCCCCAAACAGGCCCCCGAAAATGCTACATTGAGCAAAATGTCAGAAATAGCAAAAAAACTTTCAGCATGGATTTTGTCCAAACCACTTCTATCCGGTATTAGACCTTCCCAGCAATGCCTCAAGACCCGCCAACCCACCCGCAAAAAAGCACAGCACCCCCAAACAGCCAAAAAGGAAAATCTCATACTTACAATATTTATCGGCCTTCGGTCCAAACGCGCTGTGCAGCTAGGTCATAACTACCGTTTTCCACCACGGATTTCCTGAAAAGCAAATGCAATCAAAATTAGACTGTCCCAGCAGTGCTCCCCGACCCCAAAACTCACCCACAAACACCCGGAACCCCCCCAAAGAGCACCTCAAAGGCAAGCAAGTCAGCAAAAACGCAAAGATAATTTCACCTCCGATTTGGTCCAAACCACTTTTATCCGGTATTAGAGCTTCCCAGCAATGGCCCCAGAGCCGTCAACGCAGGCAAAAACTAGTCGAAGACCCCCAAACAGCCAAAAAGCAAAAGTACAAAAATATGGACTGAGTCATTTTCCTGGCAATTTCCAAAATCACTCTGCGCGCGCTCTGCAGCTAGGCCCTAACTCCCCTCTGCCACCATGGATTTGCTTCAACCCTCTTGCGATCAAAAGTATCCATAGCCAGCAATGCTCCCAGGTCCCGAAACCCACCCACAAACACCAGGAAGCCCCCCAAACAGGCCCCCAAAAACGCTACATTGAGCAAAATGTCAGAAATAGCAAAAACAATTTCAGCATGGATTTTGTCCAAACACTTCTATCCGGTATTAGACCTTCCCAGCAATGCCCCAAGACCCGCCAACCCACCCGCAAAAAAGCACAACACCCCCAAACAGCCAAAAAGGGAAATATCATACTTACAATATTTATCGGCCTTCGGTCCAAACGCGCTGTGCAGCTAGGTCATACCTCCCGTTTTCCACCACGGATTTCCTAAAAAGCAAATGCAATCAAGATTAGACTGTCCCTGCAGTGCTCCCAGACCCCAAAACTCACCCACAAACACCCGGAACCCCCCCAAAGAGCACCTCAAAGGCAAGCAAGTCAGCAAAAACACAAAAAATATTTCACCTCCGATTTGGTCCAAACCACTTTTATCCGGTATTAGAGCTTCCCAGCAATGGCCCCAGAGCCGTCAACGCAGGCAAAAACTAGTCGAAGACCCCCAAACAGCCAAAAAGCAAAAGTACAAAAATGGGGACTGAGTCATTTTCCTGGCAATTTCCAAAATCACTCTGCGCGCGCTCTGCAGCTAGGCCCTAACTCCCCTCTGCCACCATGGATTTGCTTCAAACCTCTTGCAATCAAAAGTATCCATAGCCAGCAATACTCCCAGACCCCGAAACCCACCCACAAACACCAGGAAGCCCCCCAAACAGGCTCCCGAAAATGCTACATTGAGCGAAATGTCAGAAACAGCAAAAACTTTTCCCTCATGGATTTTGTCCAAACCACTTCTATCCGGCATTAGACCTTCCCAGCAATGCCCCAAGACCCGCCAACCCACCCGCAAAAAAGCACAACACCCCCAAACAGCCCAAAAGGAAAATCTCATACTTACAATATTTATCGGCCTTCGGTCCAAACGCGCTGTGCAGCTAGGTCATAACTCCCGTTTTCCACCACAGATTTCCTGAAAAGCAAATGCAATCAAAATTAGACTGTCCCAGCAGTACTCCCAGACCCCAAAACTCACCCACAAACACCCAGAACCCCCCCAAAGAGCACCTCAAAGGCAAGCAAGTCAGCAAAAACGCAAAAAATATTTCACCTCCGATTTGGTCCAAACCACTTTTATCCAGTATTAGAGCTTCCCAGCAATGGCCCCAGAGCCGTCAACGCAGGCAAAAACTAGTCGAAGACCCCCAAACAGCCAAAAAGCAAAAGTACAAAAATGGGGACTGAGTCATTTTCCTGGCAATTTCCAAAATCACTCTGCGTGCGCTCTGCAGCTAGGCCCTAACTCCCCTCTGCCACCATGGATTTGCTTCAACCCTCTTGCAATCAAAAGTATTCATAGCCAGCAATGCTCCCAGATCACGAAACCCACCCACAAACACCAGGAAGCCCCCCAAACAGGCCCCCGAAAACGCTACATTGAGCAAAATGTCAGAAATAGCAAAAACAATTTCAGCATGGATTTTGTCCAAACACTTCTATCCGGTATTAGACCTTCCCAGCAATTCCCCAAGACCCGCCAACCCACCCGCAAAAAAGCACAACACCCCCAAACAGCCAAAAAGGGAAATCTCATACTTACAATATTTATCGGCCTTCGGTCCAAACGCGCTGTGCAGCTAGGTCATAACTCCCGTTTTCCACCACGGATTTCCTGAAAAGCAAATGCAATCACAATTAGACTGTCCCAGCAGTACTCCCAGACCCCAAAACTCACCCACAAACACCCGGAACCCCCTCAAAGAGCACCTCAAAGGCAAGCAAGTCAGCAAAAACGCAAAAAATATTTCACCTCCGATTTGGTCCAAACCACTTTTATCCGGTATTAGAGCTTCCCAGCAATGGCCCCAGAGCCGTCAATGCAGGCAAAAACTAGTCGTAGACCCCCAAACAGCCAAAAAGCAAAAGTACAAAAATGGGGACTGAGTCATTTTCCTGGCAATTTCCAAAATCACTCTGCGCGCGCTCTGCAGCTAGGCCCTAACTCCCCTCTGCCACCATGGATTTGCTTCAAACCTCTTGCAATCAAAAGTATCCATAGCCAGCAATGCTCCCAGATCCCGAAACCCACCCACAAACACCAGGAAGCCCCCCAAACAGGCCCCCGAAAATGCTACATTGAGCAAAATGTCAGAAATAGCAAAAAAACTTTCAGCATGGATTTTGTCCAAACCACTTCTATCCGGTATTAGACCTTCCCAGCAATGCCTCAAGACCCGCCAACCCACCCGCAAAAAAGCACAGCACCCCCAAACAGCCAAAAAGGAAAATCTCATGCTTACAATATTTATCGGCCTTCGGTCCAAACGCGCTGTGCAGCTAGGTCATAACTACCGTTTTCCACCACGGATTTCCTGAAAAGCAAATGCAATCAAAATTAGACTGTCCCAGCAGTACTCCCAGACCCCAAAACTCACCCACAAACACCCGGAACCCCCTCAAAGAGCACCTCAAAGGCAAGCAAGTCAGCAAAAACGCAAAAAATATTTCACCTCCGATTTGGTCCAAACCACTTTTATCCGGTATGAGAGCTTCCCAGCAATGGCCCCAGAGCCGTCAATGCAGGCAAAAACTAGTCGAAGACCCCCAAACAGCCAAAACGCAAAAGTACAAAAATGGGGATTGAGTCATTTTCCTGGCAATTTCCAAAATCACTCTGCGCGCGCTCTGCAGCTAGGCCCTAACTCCCCTCTGCCACCATGGATTTGCTTCAAACCTCTTGCAATCAAAAGTATCCATAGCCAGCAATGCTCCCAGATCCCGAAACCCACCCACAAACACCAGGAAGCCCCCCAAACAGGCCCCCGAAAACGCTACATTGAGCAAAATGGCAGAAATAGCAAAAAAACTTTCAGCATGGATTTTGTCCAAACCACTTCTATCCGGTATTAGACCTTCCCAGCAATGCCCCAAGACCCGCCAACCCACCCGCAAAAAAGCACAACACCCCCAAACAGCCAAAAAGGAAAATCTCATACTTACAATATTTATCGGCCTTCGGTCCAAACGCGCTGTGCAGCTAGGTCATAACTCCCGTTTTCCACCACGGATTTCCTGAAAAGCAAATGCAATCAAAATTAGACTGTCCCAGCAGTACTCCCAGACCCCAAAACTCACCCACAAACACCCGGAACCCCCTCAAAGAGCACCTCAAAGGCAAGCAAGTCAGCAAAAACGCAAAAAATATTTCACCTCCGATTTGGTCCAAACCACTTGTATCCGGTATTAGAGCTTCCCAGCAATGGCCCCAGAGCCGTCAACCCAGGCGAAAACTAGTCGTAGACCCCCAAACAGCCAAAAAGCAAAAGTACAAAAATGGGGACTGAGTCATTTTCCTGGCAATTTCCAAAATCACTCCGTGCGCGCTCTGCAGCTAGGCCCTAACTCCCCTCTGCCACCATGGATTTGCTTCAAACCTCTTGCAATCAAAACTATCCATACCCAGCAGTGCTCCCAGACCCCGAAACCCACCCACAAACACCAGGAAGCCCCCCAAACAGGCCCCCAAAAACGCTACATTGAGCAAAATGTCAGAAATAGCAAAAAAACTTTCAGCATGGATTTTGTCCAAACCACTTCTATCCGGTATTAGACCTTCCCAGCAATGCCCCAAGACCCGCCAACCCACCCGCAAAAAAGCACAACACCCCCAAACAGCCAAAAAGGAAAATCTCATACTTACAATATTTATCGGCCTTCGGTCCAAACGCGCTGTGCAGCTAGGTCATAACTCCCGTTTTCCACCACGGATTTCCTGAAAAGCAAATGCAATCAAAATTAGACTGTCCCAGCAGTACTCCCAGACCCCAAAACTCACCCACAAACACCCGGAACCCCCTCAAAGAGCACCTCAAAGGCAAGCAAGTCAGCAAAAACGCAAAAAATATTTCACCTCCGATTTGGTCCAAACCACTTTTATCCGGTATTAGAGCTTCCCAGCAATGTCCACAGAGCTGTCAACCCAGGCGAAAACTAGTAGAAGAGCCCCAAACAGCCAAAAAGCAAAAGTACAAAAATGGGGACTCAGTCATTTTCATGGCAATTTCCAAAATCACTCTGCGTGCGCTCTGCAGCTAGGCCCTAACTCCCCTCTGCCACCATGGATTTGCTTCAATCCTCTTGCAATCAAAAGTATCCATAGCCATCAATGCTCCCAGATCCCGAAACCCACCCACAAACACCAGGAAGCCCCCCAAACAGGCCCCCGAAAACGCTACATTGAGCAAAATGTCAGAAATAGCAAAAAAAAATTCAGCATGGATTTTGTCCAAACCACTTCTATCCGGTATTAGACCTTCCCAGCAATGCCCCAAGAACCGCCAACCCACCCGCAAAAAAGCACAACACCCCCAAACAGCCTAAAAGGGAAATATCATACTTACAATATTTATCGGCCTTCGGTCCAAACGCTCTGTGCAGCTAGGTCATAACTCCCGTTTTCCACCACGGATTTCCTAAAAAGCAAATGCAATCAAGATTAGACTGTCCCTGCAGTGCTCCCAGACCCCAAAACTCACTCACAAACACCTGAAACCCCCCAAAAAAGCACCAAAGGCAAGCAAGTCAGCAAAAACGCAAAAAAAATTTGCCTCCGATTGGGTCCAAACCACTTTTATCCGGTATTAGAGCTTCCCAGCAATGGCCCCAGAGCCGTCAACCCAGGCGAAAACTAGTAGAAGAGCCCCAAACAGCCAAAAAGCAAAAGTACAAAATTGGGGACTCAGTCATTTTCATGGCAATTTCCAAAATCACTCAGCGCGCGCTATGCAGCTAGGCCCTAACTCCCCTCTGCCACCATGGATTTGCTTCAAACCTCTTGCAATCAAAAGTGTCCATAGCCAGCAGTGCTCCCAGACCCCGAAACCCACCCACAAACACCAGAAAGCCCCCCAAACAGGCCCCCGAAAACGCTACATTGAGCAAAATTTCAGAAATAGCAAAAACAATTTCAGCATGGATTTTGTCCAAACACTTCTATCCGGTATTAGACCTTCCCAGCAATGCCCCAAGACCCGCCAACCCACCCGCAAAAAAGCACAACACCCCCAAACAGCCAAAAAGGAAAATCTCATACTTACAATATTTATCGGCCTTCGGTCCAAACGCGCTGTGCAGCTAGGTCATAACTCCCGTTTTCCACCACGGATTTCCTGAAAAGCAAATGCAATCAAAATTAGACTGTCCCAGCAGTACTCCCAGACCCCAAAACTCACCCACAAAAACCCGGAACCCCCTCAAAGAGCACCTCAAAGGCAAGCAAGTCAGCAAAAACGCAAAAAATATTTCACCTCCGATTTGGTCCAAACCACTTTTATCCGGTATTAGAGCTTCCCAGCAATGGCCCCAGAGCCGTCAATGCAGGCAAAAACTAGTCGAAGACCCCCAAACAGCCAAAACGCAAAAGTACAAAAATGGGGATTGAGTCATTTTCCTGGCAATTTCCAAAATCACTCTGCGCGCGCTCTGCAGCTAGGCCCTAACTCCCCTCTGCCACCATGGATTTGCTTCAAACCTCTTGCAATCAAAAGTATCCATAGCCAGCAATGCTCCCAGATCCCGAAACCCACCCACAAACACCAGGAAGCCCCCCAAACAGGCCCCCGAAAACGCTACATTGAGCAAAATGTCAGAAATAGCAAAAAAACTTTCAGCATGGATTTTGTCCAAACCACTTCTATCCGGTATTAGACCTTCCCAGCAATGCCCCAAGACCCGCCAACCCACCCGCAAAAAAGCACAACACCCCCAAACAGCCAAAAAGGAAAATCTCATACTTACAATATTTATCGGCCTTCGGTCCAAACGCGCTGTGCAGCTAGGTCATAACTCCCGTTTTCCACCACGGATTTCCTGAAAAGCAAATGCAATCAAAATTAGACTGTCCCAGCAGTACTCCCAGACCCCAAAACTCACCCACAAACACCCGGAACCCCCTCAAAGAGCACCTCAAAGGCAAGCAAGTCAGCAAAAACGCAAAAAATATTTCACCTCCGATTTGGTCCAAACCACTTTTATCCGGTATTAGAGCTTCCCAGCAATGGCCCCAGAGCCGTCAATGCAGGCAAAAACTAGTCGTAGACCCCCAAACAGCCAAAAAGCAAAAGTACAAAAATGGGGACTGAGTCATTTTCCTGGCAATTTCCAAAATCACTCTGCGCGCGCTCTGCAGCTAGGCCCTAACTCCCCTCTGCCACCATGGATTTGCTTCAAACCTCTTGCAATCAAAAGTATCCATAGCCAGCAATGCTCCCAGATCCCGAAACCCACCCACAAACACCAGGAAGCCCCCCAAACAGGCCCCCGAAAACGCTACATTGAGCAAAATGTCAGAAATAGCAAAAAAACTTTCAGCATGGATTTTGTCCAAACCACTTCTATCCGGTATTAGACCTTCCCAGCAATGCCTCAAGACCCGCCAACCCACCCGCAAAAAAGCACAACACCCCCAAACAGCCAAAAAGGAAAATCTCATACTTACAATATTTATCGGCCTTCGGTCCAAACGCGCTGTGCAGCTAGGTCATAACTCCCGTTTTCCACCACGGATTTCCTGAAAAGCAAATGCAATCAAAATTAGACTGTCCCAGCAGTACTCCCAGACCCCAAAACTCACCCACAAAAACCCGGAACCCCCTCAAAGAGCACCTCAAAGGCAAGCAAGTCAGCAAAAACGCAAAAAATATTTCACCTCCGATTTGGTCCAAACCACTTTTATCCGGTATTAGAGCTTCCCAGCAATGGCCCCAGAGCCGTCAATGCAGGCAAAAACTAGTCGAAGACCCCCAAACAGCCAAAACGCAAAAGTACAAAAATGGGGATTGAGTCATTTTCCTGGCAATTTCCAAAATCACTCTGCGCGCGCTCTGCAGCTAGGCCCTAACTCCCCTCTGCCACCATGGATTTGCTTCAAACCTCTTGCAATCAAAAGTATCCATAGCCAGCAATGCTCCCAGATCCCGAAACCCACCCACAAACACCAGGAAGCCCCCCAAACAGGCCCCCGAAAACGCTACATTGAGCAAAATGTCAGAAATAGCAAAAAAACTTTCAGCATGGATTTTGTCCAAACCACTTCTATCCGGTATTAGACCTTCCCAGCAATGCCCCAAGACCCGCCAACCCACCCGCAAAAAAGCACAACACCCCCAAACAGCCCAAAAGGAAAATCTCATACTTACAATATTTATCGGCCTTCGGTCCAAACGCGCTGTGCAGCTAGGTCATAACTCCCGTTTTCCACCACAGATTTCCTGAAAAGCAAATGCAATCAAAATTAGACTGTCCCAGCAGTACTCCCAGACCCCAAAACTCACCCACAAACACCCAGAACCCCCCCAAAGAGCACCTCAAAGGCAAGCAAGTCAGCAAAAACGCAAAAAATATTTCACCTCCGATTTGGTCCAAACCACTTTTATCCAGTATTAGAGCTTCCCAGCAATGGCCCCAGAGCCGTCAACGCAGGCAAAAACTAGTCGAAGACCCCCAAACAGCCAAAAAGCAAAAGTACAAAAATGGGGACTGAGTCATTTTCCTGGCAATTTCCAAAATCACTCTGCGCGCGCTCTGCAGCTAGGCCCTAACTCCCCTCTGCCACCATGGATTTGCTTCAACCCTCTTGCAATCAAAAGTATTCATAGCCAGCAATGCTCCCAGATCACGAAACCCACCCACAAACACCAGGAAGCCCCCCAAACAGGCCCCCGAAAACGCTACATTGAGCAAAATGTCAGAAATAGCAAAAACAATTTCAGCATGGATTTTGTCCAAACACTTCTATCCGGTATTAGACCTTCCCAGCAATGCCCCAAGACCCGCCAACCCACCCGCAAAAAAGCACAACACCCCCAAACAGCCAAAAAGGGAAATCTCATACTTACAATATTTATCGGCCTTCGGTCCAAACGCGCTGTGCAGCTAGGTCATAACTCCCGTTTTCCACCACGGATTTCCTGAAAAGCAAATGCAATCACAATTAGACTGTCCCAGCAGTACTCCCAGACCCCAAAACTCACCCACAAACACCCGGAACCCCCTCAAAGAGCACCTCAAAGGCAAGCAAGTCAGCAAAAACGCAAAAAATATTTCACCTCCGATTTGGTCCAAACCACTTTTATCCGGTATTAGAGCTTCCCAGCAATGGCCCCAGAGCCGTCAATGCAGGCAAAAACTAGTCGTAGACCCCCAAACAGCCAAAAAGCAAAAGTACAAAAATGGGGACTGAGTCATTTTCCTGGCAATTTCCAAAATCACTCTGCGCGCGCTCTGCAGCTAGGCCCTAACTCCCCTCTGCCACCATGGATTTGCTTCAAACCTCTTGCAATCAAAAGTATCCATAGCCTGCAATGCTCCCAGATCCCGAAACCCACCCACAAACACCAGGAAGCCCCCCAAACAGGCCCCCGAAAACGCTACATTGAGCAAAATGTCAGAAATAGCAAAAAAACTTTCAGCATGGATTTTGTCCAAACCACTTCTATCCGGTATTAGACCTTCCCAGCAATGCCTCAAGACCCGCCAACCCACCCGCAAAAAAGCACAACACCCCCAAACAGCCAAAAAGGAAAATCTCATACTTACAATATTTATCGGCCTTCGGTCCAAACGCGCTGTGCAGCTAGGTCATAACTCCCGTTTTCCACCACGGATTTCCTGAAAAGCAAATGCAATCAAAATTAGACTGTCCCAGCAGTACTCCCAGACCCCAAAACTCACCCACAAACACCCGGAACCCCCTCAAAGAGCACCTCAAAGGCAAGCAAGTCAGCAAAAACGCAAAAAATATTTCACCTCCGATTTGGTCCAAACCACTTTTATCCGGTATTAGAGCTTCCCAGCAATGGCCCCAGAGCCGTCAATGCAGGCAAAAACTAGTCGTAGACCCCCAAACAGCCAAAAAGCAAAAGTACAAA
This sequence comes from Lissotriton vulgaris, assembly GCF_964263255.1. Lineage (NCBI taxonomy): Eukaryota > Metazoa > Chordata > Amphibia > Caudata > Salamandridae > Lissotriton > Lissotriton vulgaris. The sequence continues at coordinate 624,797,096 of NC_141696.1, read as the reverse complement.
AATGGGGACTGAGTCATTTTCCTGGCAATTTCCAAAATCACTCTGCGCGCGCTCTGCAGCTAGGCCCTAACTCCCCTCTGCCACCATGGATTTGCTTCAAACCTCTTGCAATCAAAAGTATCCATAGCCAGCAATGCTCCCCGATCCCGCAACCCACCCACAAACACCAGGAAGCCCCCCAAACAGGCCCCCGAAAACGCTACATTGAGCAAAATGTCAGAAATAGCAAAAAAACTTTCAGCATGGATTTTGTCCAAACCACTTCTATCCGGTATTAGACCTTCCCAGCAATGCCTCAAGACCCGCCAACCCACCCGCAAAAAAGCACAACACCCCCAAACAGCCAAAAAGGAAAATCTCATACTTACAATATTTATCGGCCTTCGGTCCAAACGCGCTGTGCAGCTAGGTCATAACTCCCGTTTTCCACCACGGATTTCCTGAAAAGCAAATGCAATCAAAATTAGACTGTCCCAGCAGTACTCCCAGACCCCAAAACTCACCCACAAAAACCCGGAACCCCCTCAAAGAGCACCTCAAAGGCAAGCAAGTCAGCAAAAACGCAAAAAATATTTCACCTCCGATTTGGTCCAAACCACTTTTATCCGGTATTAGAGCTTCCCAGCAATGGCCCCAGAGCCGTCAATGCAGGCAAAAACTAGTCGAAGACCCCCAAACAGCCAAAACGCAAAAGTACAAAAATGGGGATTGAGCCATTTTCCTGGCAATTTCCAAAATCACTCTGCGCGCGCTCTGCAGCTAGGCCCTAACTCCCCTCTGCCACCATGGATTTGCTTCAAACCTCTTGCAATCAAAAGTATCCATAGCCAGCAATGCTCCCAGATCCCGAAACCCACCCACAAACACCAGGAAGCCCCCCAAACAGGCCCCCGAAAACGCTACATTGAGCAAAATGTCAGAAATAGCAAAAAAACTTTCAGCATGGATTTTGTCCAAACCACTTCTATCCGGTATTAGACCTTCCCAGCAATGCCCCAAGACCCGCCAACCCACCCGCAAAAAAGCACAACACCCCCAAACAGCCAAAAAGGAAAATCTCATACTTACAATATTTATCGGCCTTCGGTCCAAACGCGCTGTGCAGCTAGGTCATAACTCCCGTTTTCCACCACGGATTTCCTGAAAAGCAAATGCAATCAAAATTAGACTGTCCCAGCAGTACTCCCAGACCCCAAAACTCACCCACAAACACCCGGAACCCCCTCAAAGAGCACCTCAAAGGCAAGCAAGTCAGCAAAAACGCAAAAAATATTTCACCTCCGATTTGGTCCAAACCACTTTTATCCGGTATTAGAGCTTCCCAGCAATGGCCCCAGAGCCGTCAACCCAGGCGAAAACTAGTCGTAGACCCCCAAACAGCCAAAAAGCAAAAGTACAAAAATGGGGACTGAGTCATTTTCCTGGCAATTTCCAAAATCACTCCGTGCGCGCTCTGCAGCTAGGCCCTAACTCCCCTCTGCCACCATGGATTTGCTTCAAACCTCTTGCAATCAAAACTATCCATACCCAGCAGTGCTCCCAGACCCCGAAACCCACCCACAAACACCAGGAAGCCCCCCAAACAGGCCCCCAAAAACGCTACATTGAGCAAAATGTCAGAAATAGCAAAAAAACTTTCAGCATGGATTTTGTCCAAACCACTTCTATCCGGTATTAGACCTTCCCAGCAATGCCCCAAGACCCGCCAACCCACCCCCAAAAAAGCACAACACCCCCAAACAGCCAAAAAGGAAAATCTCATACTTACAATATTTATCGGCCTTCGGTCCAAACGCGCTGTGCAGCTAGGTCATAACTCCCGTTTTCCACCATGGATTTCCTGAAAAGCAAATGCAATCAAAATTAGACTGTCCCAGCAGTGCTCCCAGACCCCAAAACTCACCCACAAACACCCGAAACCCCCTCAAAGAGCACCTCAAAGGCAAGCAAGTCAGCAAAAACGCAAAAAATATTTCACCTCCGATTTGGTCCAAACCACTTTTATCCGGTATTAGAGCTTTCCAGCAATGGCCCCAGAGCCGTCAACGCAGGCAAAAACTAGTCGAAGACCCCCAAACAGCCAAAAAGCAAAAGTACAAAAATGGGGACGGAGTCATTTTCCTGGCAATTTCCAAAATCACTCTGCGCGCGCTCTGCAGATAGGCCCTAACTCCCCTCTGCCACCATGGATTTGCTTCAAACCTCTTGCAATCAAAAGTATCCATAGCCAGCAATGCTCCCAGATCCCGAAACCCACCCACAAACACCAGGAAGCCCCCCAAACAGGCCCCCGAAAATGCTACATTGAGCAAAATGTCAGAAATAGCAAAAAAAAATTCAGCATGGATTTTGTCCAAACCACTTCTATCCGGTATTAGACCTTCCCAGCAATGCCCCAAGACCCGCCAACCCACTCGCAAAAAAGCACAACACCCCCAAACAGCCAAAAAGGAAAATCTCATACTTGCAATATTTATCGGCCTTCGGTCCAAACGCGCTGTGCAGCTAGGTCATAACTCCCGTTTTCCACCATGGATTTCCTGAAAAGCAAATGCAATCAAAATTAGACTGTCCCAGCAGTGCTCCCAGACCCCAAAACTCACCCACAAACACCCGAAACCCCCCCAAAGAGCACCTCAAAGGCAAGCAAGTCAGCAAAAACGCAAACAAAATTTTGCCTCCGATTTGGTCCAAACCACTTTTATCCGGTATTAGAGCTTCCCAGCAATGTCCACAGAGCCATCAACCCAGGCGAAAATTAGTAGAAGACCCCCAAACAGCCAAAAAGCAAAAGTACAAAAATGGGGACTCAGTCATTTTCATGGCAATTTCCAAAATCACTCCGCGCGCGCTCTGCAGCTAGGCCCTAACTCCCCTCTGCCACCATGGATTTGCTTCAAACCTCTTGCAATCAAAAGTATCCATAGCCAGCAGTGCTCCCAGACCCCGAAACCCACCCACAAACACCAGGAAGCCCCCCAAACAGGCTCCCGAAAATGCTACATTGAGCGAAATGTCAGAAACAGCAAAAACTTTTCCCTCATGGATTTTGTCCAAACCACTTCTATCCGGCATTAGACCTTCCCAGCAATGCCCCAAGACCCGCCAACCCACCCGCAAAAAAGCACAACACCCCAAACAGCCAAAAAGGGAAATATCATACTTACAATATTTATCGGCCTTCGGTCCAAACGCGCTGTGCAGCTAGGTCATACCTCCCGTTTTCCACCACGGATTTCCTAAAAAGCAAATGCAATCAAGATTAGACTGTCCCTGCAGTGCTCCCAGACCCCAAAACTCACCAACAAACACCCGGAACCCCCCCAAAGAGCACTTCAAAGGCAAGCAAGTCAGTAAAAACGCAAAAAATATTTCACCTCCGATTTGGTCCAAACCACTTTTATCCGGTATTAGAGTTTCCCAGCAATGGCTCCAGAGCCGTCAACGCAGGCAAAAACTAGTCGAAGACCCCCAAACAGCCAAAAAGCTAAAGTACAAAAATGGGGACTGAGTCATTTTCCTGGCAATTTCCAAAATCACTCTGCGCGCGCTCTGCAGCTAGGCCCTAACTCCCCTCTGCCACCATGGATTTGCTTCAACCCTCTTGCAATCAAAAGTATTCATAGCCAGCAATGCTCCCAGATCACGAAACCCACCCACAAACACCAGGAAGCCCCCCAAACAGGCCCCCGAAAACGCTACATTGAGCAAAATGTCAGAAATAGCAAAAACAATTTCAGCATGGATTTTGTCCAAACACTTCTATCCGGTATTAGACCTTCCCAGCAATTCCCCAAGACCCGCCAACCCACCCGCAAAAAAGCACAACACCCCCAAACAGCCAAAAAGGGAAATCTCATACTTACAATATTTATCGGCCTTCGGTCCAAACGCGCTGTGCAGCTAGGTCATAACTCCCGTTTTCCACCACGGATTTCCTGAAAAGCAAATGCAATCACAATTAGACTGTCCCAGCAGTACTCCCAGACCCCAAAACTCACCCACAAACACCCGGAACCCCCTCAAAGAGCACCTCAAAGGCAAGCAAGTCAGCAAAAACGCAAAAAATATTTCACCTCCGATTTGGTCCAAACCACTTTTATCCGGTATTAGAGCTTCCCAGCAATGGCCCCAGAGCCGTCAATGCAGGCAAAAACTAGTCGTAGACCCCCAAACAGCCAAAAAGCAAAAGTACAAAAATGGGGACTGAGTCATTTTCCTGGCAATTTCCAAAATCACTCTGCGCGCGCTCTGCAGCTAGGCCCTAACTCCCCTCTGCCACCATGGATTTGCTTCAAACCTCTTGCAATCAAAAGTATCCATAGCCAGCAATGCTCCCAGATCCCGAAACCCACCCACAAACACCAGGAAGCCCCCCAAACAGGCCCCCGAAAATGCTACATTGAGCAAAATGTCAGAAATAGCAAAAAAACTTTCAGCATGGATTTTGTCCAAACCACTTCTATCCGGTATTAGACCTTCCCAGCAATGCCTCAAGACCCGCCAACCCACCCGCAAAAAAGCACAGCACCCCCAAACAGCCAAAAAGGAAAATCTCATGCTTACAATATTTATCGGCCTTCGGTCCAAACGCGCTGTGCAGCTAGGTCATAACTACCGTTTTCCACCACGGATTTCCTGAAAAGCAAATGCAATCAAAATTAGACTGTCCCAGCAGTACTCCCAGACCCCAAAACTCACCCACAAACACCCGGAACCCCCTCAAAGAGCACCTCAAAGGCAAGCAAGTCAGCAAAAACGCAAAAAATATTTCACCTCCGATTTGGTCCAAACCACTTTTATCCGGTATGAGAGCTTCCCAGCAATGGCCCCAGAGCCGTCAATGCAGGCAAAAACTAGTCGAAGACCCCCAAACAGCCAAAACGCAAAAGTACAAAAATGGGGATTGAGTCATTTTCCTGGCAATTTCCAAAATCACTCTGCGCGCGCTCTGCAGCTAGGCCCTAACTCCCCTCTGCCACCATGGATTTGCTTCAAACCTCTTGCAATCAAAAGTATCCATAGCCAGCAATGCTCCCAGATCCCGAAACCCACCCACAAACACCAGGAAGCCCCCCAAACAGGCCCCCGAAAACGCTACATTGAGCAAAATGGCAGAAATAGCAAAAAAACTTTCAGCATGGATTTTGTCCAAACCACTTCTATCCGGTATTAGACCTTCCCAGCAATGCCCCAAGACCCGCCAACCCACCCACAAAAAAGCACAACACCCCCAAACAGCCAAAAAGGAAAATCTCATACTTACAATATTTATCGGCCTTCGGTCCAAACGCGCTGTGCAGCTAGGTCATAACTCCCGTTTTCCACCACGGATTTCCTGAAAAGCAAATGCAATCAAAATTAGACTGTCCCAGCAGTACTCCCAGACCCCAAAACTCACCCACAAACACCCGGAACCCCCTCAAAGAGCACCTCAAAGGCAAGCAAGTCAGCAAAAACGCAAAAAATATTTCACCTCCGATTTGGTCCAAACCACTTTTATCCGGTATTAGAGCTTCCCAGCAATGGCCCCAGAGCCGTCAACCCAGGCGAAAACTAGTCGTAGACCCCCAAACAGCCAAAAAGCAAAAGTACAAAAATGGGGACTGAGTCATTTTCCTGGCAATTTCCAAAATCACTCCGTGCGCGCTCTGCAGCTAGGCCCTAACTCCCCTCTGCCACCATGGATTTGCTTCAAACCTCTTGCAATCAAAACTATCCATACCCAGCAGTGCTCCCAGACCCCGAAACCCACCCACAAACACCAGGAAGCCCCCCAAACAGGCCCCCAAAAACGCTACATTGAGCAAAATGTCAGAAATAGCAAAAAAACTTTCAGCATGGATTTTGTCCAAACCACTTCTATCCGGTATTAGACCTTCCCAGCAATGCCCCAAGACCCGCCAACCCACCCGCAAAAAAGCACAACACCCCCAAACAGCCAAAAAGGAAAATCTCATACTTACAATATTTATCGGCCTTCGGTCCAAACGCGCTGTGCAGCTAGGTCATAACTCCCGTTTTCCACCACGGATTTCCTGAAAAGCAAATGCAATCAAAATTAGACTGTCCCAGCAGTACTCCCAGACCCCAAAACTCACCCACAAACACCCGGAACCCCCTCAAAGAGCACCTCAAAGGCAAGCAAGTCAGCAAAAACGCAAAAAATATTTCACCTCCGATTTGGTCCAAACCACTTTTATCCGGTATTAGAGCTTCCCAGCAATGTCCACAGAGCTGTCAACCCAGGCGAAAACTAGTAGAAGAGCCCCAAACAGCCAAAAAGCAAAAGTACAAAAATGGGGACTCAGTCATTTTCATGGCAATTTCCAAAATCACTCTGCGTGCGCTCTGCAGCTAGGCCCTAACTCCCCTCTGCCACCATGGATTTGCTTCAATCCTCTTGCAATCAAAAGTATCCATAGCCATCAATGCTCCCAGATCCCGAAACCCACCCACAAACACCAGGAAGCCCCCCAAACAGGCCCCCGAAAACGCTACATTGAGCAAAATGTCAGAAATAGCAAAAAAAAATTCAGCATGGATTTTGTCCAAACCACTTCTATCCGGTATTAGACCTTCCCAGCAATGCCCCAAGAACCGCCAACCCACCCGCAAAAAAGCACAACACCCCCAAACAGCCTAAAAGGGAAATATCATACTTACAATATTTATCGGCCTTCGGTCCAAACGCTCTGTGCAGCTAGGTCATAACTCCCGTTTTCCACCACGGATTTCCTAAAAAGCAAATGCAATCAAGATTAGACTGTCCCTGCAGTGCTCCCAGACCCCAAAACTCACTCACAAACACCTGAAACCCCCCAAAAAAGCACCAAAGGCAAGCAAGTCAGCAAAAACGCAAAAAACATTTGCCTCCGATTGGGTCCAAACCACTTTTATCCGGTATTAGAGCTTCCCAGCAATGGCCCCAGAGCCGTCAACCCAGGCGAAAACTAGTAGAAGAGCCCCAAACAGCCAAAAAGCAAAAGTACAAAATTGGGGACTCAGTCATTTTCATGGCAATTTCCAAAATCACTCAGCGCGCGCTATGCAGCTAGGCCCTAACTCCCCTCTGCCACCATGGATTTGCTTCAAACCTCTTGCAATCAAAAGTGTCCATAGCCAGCAGTGCTCCCAGACCCCGAAACCCACCCACAAACACCAGAAAGCCCCCCAAACAGGCCCCCGAAAACGCTACATTGAGCAAAATTTCAGAAATAGCAAAAACAATTTCAGCATGGATTTTGTCCAAACACTTCTATCCGGTATTAGACCTTCCCAGCAATGCCCCAAGACCCGCCAACCCACCCGCAAAAAAGCACAACACCCCCAAACAGCCAAAAAGGAAAATCTCATACTTACAATATTTATCGGCCTTCGGTCCAAACGCGCTGTGCAGCTAGGTCATAACTCCCGTTTTCCACCACGGATTTCCTGAAAAGCAAATGCAATCAAAATTAGACTGTCCCAGCAGTACTCCCAGACCCCAAAACTCACCCACAAAAACCCGGAACCCCCTCAAAGAGCACCTCAAAGGCAAGCAAGTCAGCAAAAACGCAAAAAATATTTCACCTCCGATTTGGTCCAAACCACTTTTATCCGGTATTAGAGCTTCCCAGCAATGGCCCCAGAGCCGTCAATGCAGGCAAAAACTAGTCGAAGACCCCCAAACAGCCAAAACGCAAAAGTACAAAAATGGGGATTGAGTCATTTTCCTGGCAATTTCCAAAATCACTCTGCGCGCGCTCTGCAGCTAGGCCCTAACTCCCCTCTGCCACCATGGATTTGCTTCAAACCTCTTGCAATCAAAAGTATCCATAGCCAGCAATGCTCCCAGATCCCGAAACCCACCCACAAACACCAGGAAGCCCCCCAAACAGGCCCCCGAAAACGCTACATTGAGCAAAATGTCAGAAATAGCAAAAAAACTTTCAGCATGGATTTTGTCCAAACCACTTCTATCCGGTATTAGACCTTCCCAGCAATGCCCCAAGACCCGCCAACCCACCCGCAAAAAAGCACAACACCCCCAAACAGCCAAAAAGGAAAATCTCATACTTACAATATTTATCGGCCTTCGGTCCAAACGCGCTGTGCAGCTAGGTCATAACTCCCGTTTTCCACCACGGATTTCCTGAAAAGCAAATGCAATCAAAATTAGACTGTCCCAGCAGTACTCCCAGACCCCAAAACTCACCCACAAACACCCGGAACCCCCTCAAAGAGCACCTCAAAGGCAAGCAAGTCAGCAAAAACGCAAAAAATATTTCACCTCCGATTTGGTCCAAACCACTTTTATCCGGTATTAGAGCTTCCCAGCAATGGCCCCAGAGCCGTCAATGCAGGCAAAAACTAGTCGTAGACCCCCAAACAGCCAAAAAGCAAAAGTACAAAAATGGGGACTGAGTCATTTTCCTGGCAATTTCCAAAATCACTCTGCGCGCGCTCTGCAGCTAGGCCCTAACTCCCCTCTGCCACCATGGATTTGCTTCAAACCTCTTGCAATCAAAAGTATCCATAGCCAGCAATGCTCCCAGATCCCGAAACCCACCCACAAACACCAGGAAGCCCCCCAAACAGGCCCCCGAAAACGCTACATTGAGCAAAATGTCAGAAATAGCAAAAAAACTTTCAGCATGGATTTTGTCCAAACCACTTCTATCCGGTATTAGACCTTCCCAGCAATGCCTCAAGACCCGCCAACCCACCCGCAAAAAAGCACAACACCCCCAAACAGCCAAAAAGGAAAATCTCATACTTACAATATTTATCGGCCTTCGGTCCAAACGCGCTGTGCAGCTAGGTCATAACTCCCGTTTTCCACCACGGATTTCCTGAAAAGCAAATGCAATCAAAATTAGACTGTCCCAGCAGTACTCCCAGACCCCAAAACTCACCCACAAAAACCCGGAACCCCCTCAAAGAGCACCTCAAAGGCAAGCAAGTCAGCAAAAACGCAAAAAATATTTCACCTCCGATTTGGTCCAAACCACTTTTATCCGGTATTAGAGCTTCCCAGCAATGGCCCCAGAGCCGTCAATGCAGGCAAAAACTAGTCGAAGACCCCCAAACAGCCAAAACGCAAAAGTACAAAAATGGGGATTGAGTCATTTTCCTGGCAATTTCCAAAATCACTCTGCGCGCGCTCTGCAGCTAGGCCCTAACTCCCCTCTGCCACCATGGATTTGCTTCAAACCTCTTGCAATCAAAAGTATCCATAGCCAGCAATGCTCCCAGATCCCGAAACCCACCCACAAACACCAGGAAGCCCCCCAAACAGGCCCCCGAAAACGCTACATTGAGCAAAATGTCAGAAATAGCAAAAAAACTTTCAGCATGGATTTTGTCCAAACCACTTCTATCCGGTATTAGACCTTCCCAGCAATGCCCCAAGACCCGCCAACCCACCCGCAAAAAAGCACAACACCCCCAAACAGCCCAAAAGGAAAATCTCATACTTACAATATTTATCGGCCTTCGGTCCAAACGCGCTGTGCAGCTAGGTCATAACTCCCGTTTTCCACCACAGATTTCCTGAAAAGCAAATGCAATCAAAATTAGACTGTCCCAGCAGTACTCCCAGACCCCAAAACTCACCCACAAACACCCAGAACCCCCCCAAAGAGCACCTCAAAGGCAAGCAAGTCAGCAAAAACGCAAAAAATATTTCACCTCCGATTTGGTCCAAACCACTTTTATCCAGTATTAGAGCTTCCCAGCAATGGCCCCAGAGCCGTCAACGCAGGCAAAAACTAGTCGAAGACCCCCAAACAGCCAAAAAGCAAAAGTACAAAAATGGGGACTGAGTCATTTTCCTGGCAATTTCCAAAATCACTCTGCGCGCGCTCTGCAGCTAGGCCCTAACTCCCCTCTGCCACCATGGATTTGCTTCAACCCTCTTGCAATCAAAAGTATTCATAGCCAGCAATGCTCCCAGATCACGAAACCCACCCACAAACACCAGGAAGCCCCCCAAACAGGCCCCCGAAAACGCTACATTGAGCAAAATGTCAGAAATAGCAAAAACAATTTCAGCATGGATTTTGTCCAAACACTTCTATCCGGTATTAGACCTTCCCAGCAATGCCCCAAGACCCGCCAACCCACCCGCAAAAAAGCACAACACCCCCAAACAGCCAAAAAGGGAAATCTCATACTTACAATATTTATCGGCCTTCGGTCCAAACGCGCTGTGCAGCTAGGTCATAACTCCCGTTTTCCACCACGGATTTCCTGAAAAGCAAATGCAATCACAATTAGACTGTCCCAGCAGTACTCCCAGACCCCAAAACTCACCCACAAACACCCGGAACCCCCTCAAAGAGCACCTCAAAGGCAAGCAAGTCAGCAAAAACGCAAAAAATATTTCACCTCCGATTTGGTCCAAACCACTTTTATCCGGTATTAGAGCTTCCCAGCAATGGCCCCAGAGCCGTCAATGCAGGCAAAAACTAGTCGTAGACCCCCAAACAGCCAAAAAGCAAAAGTACAAAAATGGGGACTGAGTCATTTTCCTGGCAATTTCCAAAATCACTCTGCGCGCGCTCTGCAGCTAGGCCCTAACTCCCCTCTGCCACCATGGATTTGCTTCAAACCTCTTGCAATCAAAAGTATCCATAGCCTGCAATGCTCCCAGATCCCGAAACCCACCCACAAACACCAGGAAGCCCCCCAAACAGGCCCCCGAAAACGCTACATTGAGCAAAATGTCAGAAATAGCAAAAAAACTTTCAGCATGGATTTTGTCCAAACCACTTCTATCCGGTATTAGACCTTCCCAGCAATGCCTCAAGACCCGCCAACCCACCCGCAAAAAAGCACAACACCCCCAAACAGCCAAAAAGGAAAATCTCATACTTACAATATTTATCGGCCTTCGGTCCAAACGCGCTGTGCAGCTAGGTCATAACTCCCGTTTTCCACCACGGATTTCCTGAAAAGCAAATGCAATCAAAATTAGACTGTCCCAGCAGTACTCCCAGACCCCAAAACTCACCCACAAACACCCGGAACCCCCTCAAAGAGCACCTCAAAGGCAAGCAAGTCAGCAAAAACGCAAAAAATATTTCACCTCCGATTTGGTCCAAACCACTTTTATCCGGTATTAGAGCTTCCCAGCAATGGCCCCAGAGCCGTCAATGCAGGCAAAAACTAGTCGTAGACCCCCAAACAGCCAAAAAGCAAAAGTACAAAAATGGGGACTGAGTCATTTTCCTGGCAATTTCCAAAATCACTCTGCGCGCGCTCTGCAGCTAGGCCCTAACTCCCCTCTGCCACCATGGATTTGCTTCAAACCTCTTGCAATCAAAAGTATCCATAGCCAGCAATGCTCCCCGATCCCGAAACCCACCCACAAACACCAGGAAGCCCCCCAAACAGGCCCCCGAAAACGCTACATTGAGCAAAATGTCAGAAATAGCAAAAAAACTTTCAGCATGGATTTTGTCCAAACCACTTCTATCCGGTATTAGACCTTCCCAGCAATGCCTCAAGACCCGCCAACCCACCCGCAAAAAAGCACAACACCCCCAAACAGCCAAAAAGGAAAATCTCATACTTACAATATTTATCGGCCTTCGGTCCAAACGCGCTGTGCAGCTAGGTCATAACTCCCGTTTTCCACCACGGATTTCCTGAAAAGCAAATGCAATCAAAATTAGACTGTCCCAGCAGTACTCCCAGACCCCAAAACTCACCCACAAAAACCCGGAACCCCCTCAAAGAGCACCTCAAAGGCAAGCAAGTCAGCAAAAACGCAAAAAATATTTCACCTCCGATTTGGTCCAAACCACTTTTATCCGGTATTAGAGCTTCCCAGCAATGGCCCCAGAGCCGTCAATGCAGGCAAAAACTAGTCGAAGACCCCCAAACAGCCAAAACGCAAAAGTACAAAAATGGGGATTGAGCCATTTTCCTGGCAATTTCCAAAATCACTCTGCGCGCACTCTGCAGCTAGGCCCTAACTCCCCTCTGCCACCATGGATTTGCTTCAAACCTCTTGCAATCAAAAGTATCCATAGCCAGCAATGCTCCCAGATCCCGAAACCCACCCACAAACACCAGGAAGCCCCCCAAACAGGCCCCCGAAAACGCTACATTGAGCAAAATGTCAGAAATAGCAAAAAAACTTTCAGCATGGATTTTGTCCAAACCACTTCTATCCGGTATTAGACCTTCCCAGCAATGCCCCAAGACCCGCCAACCCACCCGCAAAAAAGCACAACACCCCCAAACAGCCAAAAAGGAAAATCTCATACTTACAATATTTATCGGCCTTCGGTCCAAACGCGCTGTGCAGCTAGGTCATAACTCCCGTTTTCCACCACGGATTTCCTGAAAAGCAAATGCAATCAAAATTAGACTGTCCCAGCAGTACTCCCAGACCCCAAAACTCACCCACAAACACCCGGAACCCCCTCAAAGAGCACCTCAAAGGCAAGCAAGTCAGCAAAAACGCAAAAAATATTTCACCTCCGATTTGGTCCAAACCACTTTTATCCGGTATTAGAGCTTCCCAGCAATGGCCCCAGAGCCGTCAACCCAGGCGAAAACTAGTCGTAGACCCCCAAACAGCCAAAAAGCAAAAGTACAAAAATGGGGACTGAGTCATTTTCCTGGCAATTTCCAAAATCACTCCGTGCGCGCTCTGCAGCTAGGCCCTAACTCCCCTCTGCCACCATGGATTTGCTTCAAACCTCTTGCAATCAAAACTATCCATACCCAGCAGTGCTCCCAGACCCCGAAACCCACCCACAAACACCAGGAAGCCCCCCAAACAGGCCCCCAAAAACGCTACATTGAGCAAAATGTCAGAAATAGCAAAAAAACTTTCAGCATGGATTTTGTCCAAACCACTTCTATCCGGTATTAGACCTTCCCAGCAATGCCCCAAGACCCGCCAACCCACCCCCAAAAAAGCACAACACCCCCAAACAGCCAAAAAGGAAAATCTCATACTTACAATATTTATCGGCCTTCGGTCCAAACGCGCTGTGCAGCTAGGTCATAACTCCCGTTTTCCACCATGGATTTCCTGAAAAGCAAATGCAATCAAAATTAGACTGTCCCAGCAGTGCTCCCAGACCCCAAAACTCACCCACAAACACCCGAAACCCCCTCAAAGAGCACCTCAAAGGCAAGCAAGTCAGCAAAAACGCAAAAAATATTTCACCTCCGATTTGGTCCAAACCACTTTTATCCGGTATTAGAGCTTTCCAGCAATGGCCCCAGAGCCGTCAACGCAGGCAAAAACTAGTCGAAGACCCCCAAACAGCCAAAAAGCAAAAGTACAAAAATGGGGACGGAGTCATTTTCCTGGCAATTTCCAAAATCACTCTGCGCGCGCTCTGCAGATAGGCCCTAACTCCCCTCTGCCACCATGGATTTGCTTCAAACCTCTTGCAATCAAAAGTATCCATAGCCAGCAATGCTCCCAGATCCCGAAACCCACCCACAAACACCAGGAAGCCCCCCAAACAGGCCCCCGAAAATGCTACATTGAGCAAAATGTCAGAAATAGCAAAAAAAAATTCAGCATGGATTTTGTCCAAACCACTTCTATCCGGTATTAGACCTTCCCAGCAATGCCCCAAGACCCGCCAACCCACTCGCAAAAAAGCACAACACCCCCAAACAGCCAAAAAGGAAAATCTCATACTTGCAATATTTATCGGCCTTCGGTCCAAACGCGCTGTGCAGCTAGGTCATAACTCCCGTTTTCCACCATGGATTTCCTGAAAAGCAAATGCAATCAAAATTAGACTGTCCCAGCAGTGCTCCCAGACCCCAAAACTCACCCACAAACACCCGAAACCCCCCCAAAGAGCACCTCAAAGGCAAGCAAGTCAGCAAAAACGCAAACAAAATTTTGCCTCCGATTTGGTCCAAACCACTTTTATCCGGTATTAGAGCTTCCCAGCAATGTCCACAGAGCCATCAACCCAGGCGAAAATTAGTAGAAGACCCCCAAACAGCCAAAAAGCAAAAGTACAAAAATGGGGACTCAGTCATTTTCATGGCAATTTCCAAAATCACTCCGCGCGCGCTCTGCAGCTAGGCCCTAACTCCCCTCTGCCACCATGGATTTGCTTCAAACCTCTTGCAATCAAAAGTATCCATAGCCAGCAGTGCTCCCAGACCCCGAAACCCACCCACAAACACCAGGAAGCCCCCCAAACAGGCTCCCGAAAATGCTACATTGAGCGAAATGTCAGAAACAGCAAAAACTTTTCCCTCATGGATTTTGTCCAAACCACTTCTATCCGGCATTAGACCTTCCCAGCAATGCCCCAAGACCCGCCAACCCACCCGCAAAAAAGCACAACACCCCAAACAGCCAAAAAGGGAAATATCATACTTACAATATTTATCGGCCTTCGGTCCAAACGCGCTGTGCAGCTAGGTCATACCTCCCGTTTTCCACCACGGATTTCCTAAAAAGCAAATGCAATCAAGATTAGACTGTCCCTGCAGTGCTCCCAGACCCCAAAACTCACCAACAAACACCCGGAACCCCCCCAAAGAGCACTTCAAAGGCAAGCAAGTCAGTAAAAACGCAAAAAATATTTCACCTCCGATTTGGTCCAAACCACTTTTATCCGGTATTAGAGTTTCCCAGCAATGGCTCCAGAGCCGTCAACGCAGGCAAAAACTAGTCAAAGACCCCCAAACAGCCAAAAAGCTAAAGTACAAAAATGGGGACTGAGTCATTTTCCTGGCAATTTCCAAAATCACTCTGCGCGCGCTCTGCAGCTAGGCCCTAACTCCCCTCTGCCACCATGGATTTGCTTCAAACCTCTTGCAATCAAAAGTATCCATAGCCAGCAATACTCCCAGATCCTGAAACCCACCCACAAACACCAGGAAGCCCCCCAAACAGGCCCCCGAAAACGCTACATTGAGCAAAATGTCAGAAATAGCAAAAAATAATTCAGCATGGATTTTGTCCAAACCACTTCTATCCGGTATTAGACCTTCCCAGCAATGCCCCAAGACCCGCCAACCCACCCGCAAAAAAGCACAACACCCCCAAACAGCCAAAAAGGAAAATCTCATACTTACAATATTTATCGGCCTTCGGTCCAAACGCGCTGTGCAGCTAGGTCATAACTCCCGTTTTCCACCACGGATTTCCTGAAAAGCAAATGCAATCAAAATTAGACTGTCCCAGTAGTACTCCCAGACCCCAAAATTCACCCACAAACACCCGGAACCCCCTCAAAGAGCACCTCAAAGGCAAGCAAGTCAGCAAAAACACAAAAAATATTTCACCTCCGATTTGGTCCAAACCACTTTTATCCGGTATTAGAGCTTCCCAGCAATGGCCCCAGAGCCGTCAAGGCAGGCAAAAACTAGTCGAAGACCCCCAAACAGCCAAAAAGCAAAAGTACAAAAATGGGGACTGAGTCATTTTCCTGGCAATTTCCAAAATCACTCTGCGCGCGCTCTGCAGCTAGGCCCTAACTCCCCTCTGCCACCATGGATTTGCTTCAACCCTCTTGCAATCAAAAGTATTCATAGCCAGCAATGCTCCCAGATCCCGAAACCCACCCACAAACACCAGGAAGCCCCCCAAACAGGCCCCCGAAAACGCTACATTGAGCAAAATGTCAGAAATAGCAGAAACAATTTCAGCATGGATTTTGTCCAAACACTTCTATCCGGTATTAGACCTTCCCAGCAATGCCCCAAGACCCGCCAACCCACCCGCAAAAAAGCACAACACCCCCAAACAGCCAAAAAGGAAAATCTCATACTTACAATATTTATCGGCCTTCGGTCCAAACGCGCTGTGCAGCTAGGTCATAACTCCCGTTTTCCATCACAGATTTACTGAAAAGCAAATGCAATCAAAATTAGACTGTCCCAGCAGTACTCCCAGACCCCAAAACTCACCCACAAACACCCGGAACCCCTCCAAAGAGCACCTCAAAGGCAAGCAAGTCAGCAGAAACGCAAAAAATATTTCACCTCCGATTTGGTCCAAACCACTTTTATCCGGTATTAGAGCTTCCCAGCAATGGCCCCAGAGCCGTCAACGCAGGCAAAAACTAGTCGAAGACCCCCAAACAGCCAAAAAGCAAAAGTACAAAAATATGGACTGAGACATTTTCCTGGCAATTTCCAAAATCACTCTGCGCGCGCTCTGCAGCTAGGCCCTAACTCCCCTCTGCCACCATGGATTTGCTTCAACCCTCTTGCAATCAAAAGTATCCATAGCCAGCAATGCTCCCAGATCCCGAAACCCACCCACAAACACCAGGAAGCCCCCCAAACAGGCCCCCGAAAACGCTACATTGAGCAAAATGTCAGAAATAGCAAAAACAATTTCAGCATGGATTTTGTCCAAACACTTCTATCCGGTATTAGACCTTCCCAGCAATGCCCCAAGACCCGCCAACCCACCCGCAAAAAAGCACAACACCCCCAAACAGCCAAAAAGGGAAATATCATACTTACAATATTTATCGGCCTTCGGTCCAAACGCGCTGTGCAGCTAGGTCATACCTCCCGTTTTCCACCACGGATTTCCTAAAAAGCAAATGCAATCAAGATTAGACTGTCCCTGCAGTGCTCCCAGACCCCAAAACTCACCCACAAACACCCGGAACCCCCCCAAAGAGCACCTCAAAGGCAAGCAAGTCAGCAAAAACACAAAAAATATTTCACCTCCGATTTGGTCCAAACCACTTTTATCCGGTATTAGAGCTTCCCAGCAATGGCCCCAGAGCCGTCAACGCAGGCAAAAACTAGTCGAAGACCCCCAAACAGCCAAAAAGCAAAAGTACAAAAATGGGGACTGAGTCATTTTCCTGGCAATTTCCAAAATCACTCTGCGCGCGCTCTGCAGCTAGGCCCTAACTCCCCTCTGCCACCATTGATTTGCTTCAAACCTCTTGCAATCAAAAGTATCCATAGCCAGCAATACTCCCAGATCCCGAAACCCACCCACAAACACCAGAAAGCCCCCCAAACAGGCCCCCGAAAACGCTACATTGAGCAAAATTTCAGAAATAGCAAAAACAATTTCAGCATGGATTTTGTCCAAACACTTCTATCCGGTATTAGACCTTCCCAGCAATGCCCCAAGACCCGCCAACCCACCCGCAAAAAAGCACAACACCCCCAAACAGCCAAAAAGGAAAATCTCATACTTGCAATATTTATCGGCCTTCGGTCCAAACGCGCTGTGCAGCTAGGTCATAACTCCCGTTTTCCACCACGGATTTCCTGAAAAGCAAATGCAATCAAAATTAGACTGTCCCAGCAGTACTCCCAGCAGGGCCGGCCCTAGGCATGTGCAAAGTGTGCACCTGCACAGGGCCGCCAAACCCCAGGGGCCGCCACGACGAGGATCCGTTCGTGGCACTGGCGGCCCCCTGGCAGGATTTGGCACCTATGGCGCTTGTTTTGTTTTATTGTATTTTTAGACTCCAGACGAAGGGTCCATGCAGACCCGAAATGCATTGGGTTGTGAAAGAGATTGAGAAATAAGGAATGAATGATATATGGATTTTCGCTGTTTAAAGAAAAGAATAAAGTATTTCCTTAAATAAAACAATAATTTAATCAAGAATAAGAGTGGAAAAAGCTTTGTTAATTGAATATAAACTTGTTTTGAATTTGGAGAATAAACCTCCGGTTTCATAGAAAAAGGGCGCACATCCTCCGGGACTGGTACGCCTGACCTGGTTTATTCCTATTAATGAGAGGCACTGCCAGACACAGTACAACGGATGTAGTAGCACAACATTAAGCTTGAAGATACATAGAAAACTGAACAATTGAGTGCACTGAGAACCATCATACGAAAAGTACAAAAGAGACATCCCTGTCCAGTGTCCTCAAGGTTGGACAAGCCGTACCAGGCACCAGGGGTTTCGCCGGGAAGCTGGAAAGGTGGGGGTGGGGGCGCTTTTGCTACTAAGGGGTGGTTTGTAGCTGTGCAGCAGTTTAAAAGCACTGTAGAATTCCTTGCATAGCCAACCGTTTTCAGACAACAATTAAAGTGCCAAGATAACTCAAGTGATTAATGTACGGGCTAATCGAAGTTTTGTCTAGTGGCAGTTTTGACTCATCTAAGGTAGCACAGAGGGTTAATATGCCTGATGCAAAGAGTGTGTACTATGTAGATCAAAGAACAGTATTTTATGTGCATTGCACAGTGGGTTACTGCTTTTGTCACTGAGATACTTTTGTTACTGTGCAGTTTATAAATTACAATCGTAATCTAGGTTAGAAAGGCATATTTTTCCAAGTCTTTCATATCCTGATTTAGCTAAAAATGGTTTGTTTGGGGAGAAATACATTCCTGTAAGCAAAGTCAACCCTAACCACTGGGTAACGTTCTTTATCCTGAAATTGTGCTTTCCCATACCAAGCACTCTTAAAAAATGCCTAACAGTATGGATGACATGTGTTCCCTACACATTGTAGTCCCCTTTGTCTTATGCAACATTTTTAGTGTTGCTGAGTCATTTTGAAGTGATGGGGCTGCTCTGGTGCTGAGCCGGTGCTGAGTGATGCAGCATTGGTGATGAGTTGCTAAAGTAAATAAATTTGGCAGTAGAGCACACCAAAAATAATTAAAACTTGTTCCAAAGTCGGCAGCTCTGGTTGTTACGCCACATCATCTCTCCTGACCAGAGTTGAAATAATCGATAGGAAAAATGATATAAATTCCTTCTTATTATTTTTTTACAGAAAAAGGCCTAGGGCAATGAGCTTTCAGGTTGGCCTGGTGTCTCTGAACCATCCATGTTTACCCGTTGACCTATTTTAGTAAAATATGATTTACAGGTTGCACGCGCATCTCTTTGACAGGCTCACGTAGTGACATGAAAGATGGCAATGAATTCAGGCTCCGCTTTTTATTTCCATAGCCACGTTCAGAGAGGTTTTATGGGAGTAATGATTATTCTCACTAATACCAAATGTGTAGGATGTAGTGATAATTCCCCTGTTACCAATGTTCGTCATTACAGAGAAGTAAACGGCATTACAGGACAGTAAGCTAGGCATTGCATCCATGGTAGGTGGACAGTGGTCATGCCATGGGTTAAATGACAACGAAACAACAATAATCATGTCCGATTGTATTGTATATGATCTATAGTACACACGTAGATACATGCATGTGGCAAGCTTGGCGCGCCTAGTCTTTTCAATGCCCTTTATTTTGATGTTGTCTTGGTTTTCTTTAAGGTTCTTGTCATTTTGTATTTACAAGCCCCTTGCGGACCAGTGCGCCACTTTTAATATGGGAAAAAGTGGCGCACCGGCGGCGCAAGGGGCTTGTAAATAAAATAAGCCCCAGGATTTTTACTGGTATCCTTGGTCCATGCGGTAAGTCATGAGGGGGTGACACCATGAGTTACCCGCACCGGGTGACACCAACCCTAGTGACGCCACTGTATATAGGCATAGAAATCATAACCATATTTAGACTTGGCTCCGCCCCGTCCGGACCCCCTCTTCCGGGGCCCCCACCTACGCTCCCTGCACAGGGCCACCATGAGCCTAGAGCCGGCCCTGCTCCCAGACCCCAAAACTCACCCACAAACACCCGGAACCCCCTCAAAGAGCACCTCAAAGGCAAGCAAGTCAGCAAAAACGCAAAAAATATTTCACCTCCGATTTGGTCCAAACCACTTTTATCCGGTATTAGAGCTTCCCAGCAATGGCCCCAGAGCCGTCAACGCAGGCAAAAACTAGTCGAAGACCCCCAAACAGCCAAAAAGCAAAAGTACAAAAATGGGGACTGAGTCATTTTCCTGGCAATTTCCAAAATCACTCTGCGCGCGCTCTGCAGCTAGGCCCTAACTCCCCTCTGCCACCATGGATTTGCTTCAAACCTCTTGCAATCAAAAGTATCTATAGCCAGCAATGCTCCCAGATCCCGAAACCCACCCACAAACACCAGGAAGCCCCCCAAACAGGCCCCCGAAAACGCTACATTGAGCAAAATGTCAGAAATAGCAAAACAAATTCAGCATGGATTTTGTCCAAACCACTTCTATCCGGTTCTAGACCTTCCCAGCAATGCCCCAAGACCCCCCAACCCACCCGCAAAAAAGCACAACACCCCCAAACAGCCAAAAAGGAAAATCTCATACTTACAATATTTATCGGCCTTCGGTCCAAACGCGCTCTGCAGCTAGGTCATAACTCCCGTTTTCCACCATGGATTTCCTGAAAAGCATATGCAATCAAAATTAGACTGTCCCAGCAGTGCTCCCAGATCCCAAAACTCACCTACAAACACCCGAAACCCCCCCCAAAGAGCACCTCAAAGGCAAGCAAGCCAGCAAAAACGCAAACAAAATTTCGCCTCCGATTTGGTCCAAACCACTTTTATCCGGTATTAGAGCTTCCCAGCAATGTCCACAGAGCTGTCAACCCAGGCGAAAACTAGTAGAAGAGCCCCAAACAGCCAAAAAGCAAAAGTACAAAAATGGGGACTGAGTCATTTTCATGGCAATTTCCAAAATCACTCTGCGTGCGCTCTGCAGCTAGGCCCTAACTCCCCTCTGCCACCATGGATTTGCTTCAATCCTCTTGCAATCAAAAGTATCCGTAGCCATCAATGCTCCCAGATCCCGAAACCCACCCACAAACACCAGGAAGCCCCCCAAACAGGCCCCCGAAAACGCTACGTTGAGCAAAATGTCAGAAATAGCAAAAAAAAATTCAGCATGGATTTTGTCCAAACCACTTCTATCCGGTATTAGACCTTCCCAGCAATGCCCCAAGAACCGCCAACCCACCCGCAAAAAAGCACAACACCCCCAAACAGCCTAAAAGGGAAATATCATACTTACAATATTTATCGGCCTTCGGTCCAAACGCTCTGTGCAGCTAGGTCATAACTCCCGTTTTCCACCACGGATTTCCTAAAAAGCAAATGCAATCAAGATTAGACTGTCCCTGCAGTGCTCCCAGACCCCAAAACTCACTCACAAACACCTGAAACCCCCCAAAAAAGCACCAAAGGCAAGCAAGTCAGCAAAAACGCAAAAAAAATTTGCCTCCGATTTGGTCCAAACCACTTTTATCCGGTATTAGAGCTTCCCAGCAATGGCCCCAGAGCCGTCAACCCAGGCGAAAACTAGTAGAAGAGCCCCAAACAGCCAAAAAGCAAAAGTACAAAATTGGGGACTCAGTCATTTTCATGGCAATTTCCAAAATCACTCAGCGCGCGCTATGCAGCTAGGCCCTAACTCCCCTCTGCCACCATGGATTTGCTTCAAACCTCTTGCAATCAAAAGTGTCCATAGCCAGCAGTGCTCCCAGACCCCGAAACCCACCCACAAACACCAGAAAGCCCCCCAAACAGGCCCCCGAAAACGCTACATTGAGCAAAATTTCAGAAATAGCAAAAACAATTTCAGCATGGATTTTGTCCAAACACTTCTATCCGGTATTAGACCTTCCCAGCAATGCCCCAAGACCCGCCAACCCACCCGCAAAAAAGCACAACACCCCCAAACAGCCAAAAAGGAAAATCTCATACTTGCAATATTTATCGGCCTTCGGTCCAAACACGCTGTGCAGGTAGGTCATAACTCCCGTTTTCCACCACGGATTTCCTGAAAAGTAAATGCAATCAAAATTAGACTGTCCCTGCAGTGCTCCCAGACCCCAAAACTCACCCACAAACACCCGGAACCCCCCCAAAGAGCACCTCAAAGGCAAGCAAGTCAGCAAAAACACAAAAAATATTTCACCTCCGATTTGGTCCAAACCACTTTTATCCGGTATTAGAGCTTCCCAGCAATGGCCCCAGAGCCGTCAACGCAGGCAAAAACTAGTCGAAGACCCCCAAACAGCCAAAAAGCAAAAGTACAAAAATGGGGACTGAGTCATTTTCCTGGCAATTTCCAAAATCACTCTGCGCGCGCTCTGCAGCTAGGCCCTAACTCCCCTCTGCCACCATGGATTTGCTTCAAACCTCTTGCAATCAAAAGTATCCATAGCCAGCAATACTCCCAGACCCCGAATCCCACCCACAAACACCAGGAAGCCCCCCAAACAGGCTCCCGAAAATGCTACATTGAGCGAAATGTCAGAAACAGCAAAAACTTTTCCCTCATGGATTTTGTCCAAACCACTTCTATCCGGCATTAGACCTTCCCAGCAATGCCCCAAGACCCGCCAACCCACCCGCAAAAAAGCACAACACCCCCAAACAGCCCAAAAGGAAAATCTCATACTTACAATATTTATCGGCCTTCGGTCCAAACGCGCTGTGCAGCTAGGTCATAACTCCCGTTTTCCACCACAGATTTCCTGAAAAGCAAATGCAATCAAAATTAGACTGTCCCAGCAGTACTCCCAGACCCCAAAACTCACCCACAAACACCCAGAACCCCCCCAAAGAGCACCTCAAAGGCAAGCAAGCCAGCAAAAACGCAAAAAATATTTCACCTCCGATTTGGTCCAAACCACTTTTATCCAGTATTAGAGCTTCCCAGCAATGGCCCCAGAGCCTTCAACGCAGGCAAAAACTAGTCGAAGACCCCCAAACAGCCAAAAAGCAAAAGTACAAAAATGGGGACTGAGTCATTTTCCTGGCAATTTCCAAAATCACTCTGCGCGCGCTCTGAAGCTAGGCCCTAACTCCCCTCTGCCACCATTGATTTGCTTCAAACCTCTTGCAATCAAAAGTATCCATAGCCAGCAATACTCCCAGATCCCGAAACCCACCCACAAACACCAGGAAGCCCCCCAACAGGCCCCCGAAAATGCTACATTGAGCAAAATGTCAGAAATAGCAAAAAAAATTCAGCATGGATTTTGTCCAAACCACTTCTATCCGGTATTAGACCTTCCCAGCAATGCCCCAAGACCCCCCAACCCACCCGCAAAAAAGCACAACACCCCCAAACAGCCAAAAAGGAAAATCTCATACTTACAATATTTATCGGCCTTTGGTCCAAACGCGCTGTGCAGCTAGGTCATAACTCCCGTTTTCCACCACTGATTTCCTAAAAAGCAAATGCAATCAAAATTAGACTGTCCCAGCAGTACTCCCAGACCCCAAAACTCACCCACAAACACCCGGAACCCCCCCAAAGAGCACCTCAAAGGCAAGCAAGTCAGCAAAAACGCAAATAATATTTCACCTCCGATTTGGTCCAAACCACTTTTATCCGGTATTAGAGCTTCCCAGCAATGGCCCCAGAGCCGTCAACGCAGGCAAAAACTAGTCGAAGACCCCCAAACAGCCAAAAAGCAAAAGTACAAAAATATGGACTGAGTCATTTTCCTGGCAATTTCCAAAATCACTCTGCGCGCGCTCTGCAGCTAGGCCCTAACTCCCCTCTGCCACCATGGATTTGCTTCAACCCTCTTGCAATCAAAAGTATCCATAGCCAGCAATGCTCCCAGATCCCGAAACCCACCCACAAACACCAGGAAGCCCCCCCAAACAGGCCCCTGAAAACGCTACATTGAGCAAAATGTCAGAAATAGCAAAAACAATTTCAGCATGGATTTTGTCCAAACACTTCTATCCGGTATTAGACCTTCCCAGCAATGCCCCAAGACCCGCCAACCCACCCGCAAAAAAGCACAACACCCCCAAACAGCCAAAAAGGGAAATATCATACTTACAATATTTATCGGCCTTCGGTCCAAACGCGCTGTGCAGCTAGGTCATACCTCCCGTTTTCCACCACGGATTTCCTAAAAAGCAAATGCAATCAAGATTAGACTGTCCTTGCAGTGCTCCCAGACCCCAAAACTCACCCACAAACCCCCGGAACCCCCCCAAAGAGCACCTCAAAGGCAAGCAAGTCAGCAAAAACACAAAAAATATTTCACCTCCGATTTGGTCCAAACCACTTTTATCCGGTATTAGAGCTTCCCAGCAATGGCCCCAGAGCCGTCAACGCAGGCAAAAACTAGTCGAAGACCCCCAAACAGCCAAAAAGCAAAAGTACAAAAATGGGGACTGAGTCATTTTCCTGGCAATTTCCAAAATCACTCTGCGCGCGCTCTGCAGCTAGGCCCTAACTCCCCTCTGCCACCATGGATTTGCTTCAAACCTCTTGCAATCAAAAGTATCCATAGCCAGCAATACTCCCAGATCCCGAAACCCACCCACAAACACCAGGAAGCCCCCCAAACAGGCCCCCGAAAACGCTACATTGAGCAAAATGTCAGAAATAGCAAAAAAAATTCAGCATGGATTTTGTCCAAACCACTTCTATCCGGTATTAGACCTTCCCAGCAATGCCCCAAGACCCCCCAACCCACCCGCAAAAAGGCGCAACACCCCCAAACAGCCAAAAAGGAAAATCTCATACTTACAATATTTATCGGCCTTCGGTCCAAACGCGCTGTGCAGCTAGGTCATAACTCCCGTTTTCCACCATGGATTTCCTGAAAAGCAAATGCAATCAAAATTAGACTGTCCCAGCAGTGCTCCCAGATCCCAAAACTCACCCACAAACATCCGAAACCCCCCAAAGAGCACCTCAAAGGCAAGCAAGCCAGCAAAAACGCAAACAAAATTTCGCCTCCGATTTGGTCCAAACCACTTTTATCCGGTATTAGAGCTTCCCAGCAATGGCCCCAAGACCCGCCAACTCACCCGCAAAGAAGTAGAACACCCCCACAAGTGCAGATTCTTTCTTCATTGGGCGTAATCCAGCCCTCTGCTTTGAGGGAAATAGGAGTCTGGAGGAGGAGGATAGAGGAGCATGTTCTTATGAACTTGTGAACCTGAGGAATGCAGACTGCGGCACCTTCAAATCAATAAGCAAACAAGTGAAAGCAGTTCTGCTGATGGGCTTATTTTTGTGATTAGGTGATTAAAGTTTTAATTATATTAACTGTGCAAAACAAAGAAAGACAGACACACAGGAATAAAAGTGAAAAAGGTCGAAAAAGAAAGTTATTGATTCATTGGCTCATTTTCAGGGCTCGGTGTCAGGGAATAAGAATAAGAATTCGTCATCATACTCTGCGAATTCAGGCAGGAGTAGGTCAGTGTCATCTAACAGAGAACAAATTCCCTCATCTAAGTTGCTGTCCTCCTCGTCTTCCTCCGGCGTTTGTTCTCGTGCGTTGTAATCTGGTGGTATGAGGTGCTGATTCATCTTGATCATTGTTAACATCTCCACATTTTTGGGCAAGAGGCGGGCCCGTTTGGAAGTTACAATGCCACCAGCAGCACTGAAAACACGTTCAGAAGACACACTTGTGAGTGGGCAAGACAAGTAGTTTATAGCCAGGTTGGGATCTGTGCCCACAATTCTTTTTTCCCATGCCAATACGCCAATGGGTCAGCATTAACATAGACCTCTGTTGAGTCATTCAGATAGTCCTGCACCTTCGACTCAAGGTCCTCCAAGGTTCCTCCACTTTGCTTACTTTTTGCTGTGACCTTTTGAGAACCAAACCCAAACCGAGTTAGCCAATCCTCTTCTGCATCCAATGTTACTGTTGTGTCTGGTGCAGATGATCCGGTTGCCGGTGTCTTTAATGGCTGAGAGGTCACTTGTGCCACAGCCACAGGTACAGAAGTGGATTCTTTTGACTGGGGATGGCCTGCTGATGCTGATGTACTGCCTTTTCCTTCAATTTGCTGCCGTTCTCTTTCAAACCTCTTGGCTGACAAGGCTAGCCAACGTTTGTACTTTGTAACATCTTCATCATCAAAAGGAAAGAATGCTCGGCCTGCCAGCGCCTTTTTGTAGCGTGGATCCAGAATAGTAGCACAAATGTAATGCTGTTCTGAGTGGATCATTTTAAGACGTTCATCACCAAGTAGGCACTCTAATAATTTCTCCGCCAAAAGAAAGGCGTCTTGCTTTTTTTCATCTTTTTGAAACATAGAAGACACCGCCTTCAGTTGGTGCTCCAGCATGCGCAACAATGGGATAGCTTTTCCCAAATTACAGTCCTCCTTGCTGACTGCACGCGTGAAGACCTCAAAAGAACGAAGCATGTCTGTCAGGCTTTTAACTAGGTTCCATTGCGCCGCATCTAGCCTCAGGTCCTTCTGAGCTGTACCCAGTGTTAAGAAATAGTGATCGAGTACCGTATACTGCTCATACAGACGCTCAAGCATGTAGAAGGTTGAGTTCCAACGTGTTGGCACCTCCTGGATGAGTGCTTTCACTGGCATTCGACGTTCATGTAGCAGGCTCCTCAGATGATTCCGGGCCTTAAAAGAATGGCTGAAATGGTTGCACATTCTTCGGCAGGTGGCCACTAACTCGCACGCTGGACTGTCTTCATCACTCAAGAATTTTTTAACAACCAGGTTTATTACAGTGCACCAAACACGGCACTCTGAAATAGTGACCCAGCTCCATGGCCTTAACTACATTGGCGCCATTATACGTGGAAACATAACCAATCTGGCGTTTTTTTGGGGACAGCCAGTGATGTCACTGACCATGTCATGAGTGATGTAATATGTGACATCATCAGCAGTGCATTGCGGGCACGTGAGTTATAGTTAGCTGAACTAACTATAACGGGGGAATTTCAATGGTTTTGTATGAGTGAAATGTCCAGCTAACTATACCGCCCCTGACACCTATGGTCTTTTCAGTGAATTTCTAAGGTTTTTTAAATGCTAATTTCTAACTATTACGTGCCTGAAACCTATGGGTTGTTCAGTGAAAATATATATATATATATATATATATATATATATATATATATATATATATATATATATTTATATTCACTGAAAAATCCCAGGTTTCAGGCCTTATATAGTTAGGAATTAGCATTTAAAAAACTTTTGAAATTCACTCAAAAAACTATAAGTTTTAGGGGTGTTATAGTTAGCTGGACATTTCACTCATACAAAACCATTGAAATTGCTCCTATATAGTTGGTTGTACTAACTATATTTCGCGCACCCGCAATCCACTGCTGATGATGTCACATATTAGATCATTCATGACATGGTCAGTGACATCACTGATGACATCTCAAATGACATCTCTGATGACATCATCCAGTGAATGTGGTTTGCTTCGTTATTTAAATATGCATTATATATATAGCAATTTGCATTGAAGAATGAGTGGATATATATAAATAAATATTTGGATGGAGGATTTAGTAGCAGTGTAATTGACTGTTTACTTGACCAATTTATAGTGTCTCACTAAATATAGTGGATAGTGACTAAACTGTGTGAATATCTGTATCACTTTGTCAGTTGTTGTGTAAACTGGTTCTACAGTTGATTACTAGCTATGTGAAAGTCTATATTAGTTATTGATTAGTTAACTGAGTATTTGTATGGGAGAGTGAAAGTGTGTGGTTCGGTGGGGGTGTGTGACTGTCCAAAGATGTGTGAATAGTTGATTCAGTAGATATATGAAGTTAAAACTACATGTTCTAACAGTTGTTTGGGGTGAGTGAATCTCTTTATGGGTGTGGTGATGAGCAAATATATTTCTCAATGGTACATGTCCAACAAACTACAAAAATAAAAGGCAGTGTATGTGTTAGACCTGACATCCTTGGCGTGGCTTTTCCCCCATCTTTTTGCCTCTGACTCATGTATTTTTGATGCTGTGCTGGATTTCGTTTTTGCTGATTTAGATGCTTGGGACCCTCTGCCACTGCTGAACAGTGTCAGAGGGTAAGTGCTCCCTCTGTAAATTGTCATATTGATTGGGTATACCTGATTGGCATATCTGTATCACCATGAAGTCCCTAGTAAAGTGCACTGTGTGTGCCAGGGCTGGTGATGACAGATGCTACTAGTGGGCCTGCAGCGCAGATTGCGCCATCCACATGAGTAGCTCTAAAATGGTGTCTCAGGCCTGCCAGCGCAGGGCCTGTGTGCAGTCAGTGGACTGCCATGTCCGCCTGGCCAGTGTCCCCACTGGCTGGGCTTAACCCTCCCCTGTCTGTGCACATCAGCCACCCCTATGGAAGGCTCCAGGTACCCCCCTGGGCAGGGTGCAGTGTATGGATAGGGTAGAGCATGTACTAGTGCAGGTAACATGCTCTGGTGGAGAGCAGCAGCCACTTTGTGTGCTCACTGCTGTAGGGCTGTAAGGCTCCCTAGGGTAACATGGGGAGGCTGGTCCCATTGGACCCCAGCCTATCTCCATATAGGAACAAGATGGAACATCAATGAAAGATATCCCTGAACTCAGAATTAAATGACACATCTTTTAGTGAAGGTTGTTTTTGGATCCTGGGGTTGAGAATAGCACTTTTAGAAAGTGGCTGTTCTTTTGTATAAACCTTTCTGTGTGCTTGGGCCTGTGTGTGTGGAATGCCTGCGTGACAGGAGCTGCAGGGCCCCGGAGGGGGTTGGAGTCAGCCCAGGGGTGAAAGGCGACATCTGTTGCCCGGGGAAGGGGAGAGAGAAGCGCCTGATAGTGCTGGGCTGTGCCTGCCTGACCACCGTGCTGGCTAACTCCCCTGCCGGCCCACTGTCACCTCTGGCCCTGAGGCTGTCAGGAAGAAGAACACCAGAAACATTCCAGAGCCAAGGATCCCCTTGCACAAAGGACTTCAAAGGCGTTCAGGGGTATAAGGGAAGGACCCCTTACTACAGAAGATTAGATTCTAAAATTCTACAATCAAGAAGGAACCTCTGCTGGAAGAAGGACGGCTGGAGAACTAAAGGAAGATTGCCTTGCTGTGTGCTCTAAGGGCTGACCTGTTCTGCTGTCTAACTGGAAGCTGAGGAGGAGAAAGGGACTTTGCTGTGGGCTGTGTCCCTGCCTGCTTGAAACTGCTAAGACTTTGCTGTGTGCTGTGTCTGCAACCTGAATCTCCAAGGGCCTGAGAAGAGCTGGCTCCCTGTCTGCAACCCAGGAACATAAAGGTTGCCCAAGGATAACAAGACTCTGCTGTGCCCCCCCCTAGAGCTGCTGTGTGGGGAGGAGATCAAGAAATAGCTGTGTGCAGTGAAACTCGGGGACTGCTGGACTAAGCCCTGCTGATTGCCCCGTGTAGCGCGCTGGCTGCTCTCTGTTCTGCTGGAGAGCGCCGCGCTGTCTGCTAACTGCTGTATCTCAAGATCGACGTGTGCCTTGACATGTGTGTGTGGGGGCCAGAGGGTGCTGAAGCTTTCCAGCGTGGCGTGGGTTAATTTCGCTTGACCCGCCTTAGCATCGCCGCGGGCCCGGGCCCTGAAATCACCCCGAGGGTCTGCCTGCAGCCACGAAGGGGCCGCGCTGTGGTTGGCTGCCGCCAGAGGCTGAAGAAGAAACGCCGCGACCGGATTGGTCGCTCTCTCCAGAGCAGGCAATGTCGTCACAGGAGGCTCGGCAGAAGCGCCGCGACCGGATTGGCTGATTCCCCCTGTGTGACGGTGTCGTCACGGGAGGCTCGGCAAGAGTGCCGCGACAGGATTGGTTCCCGCCGTCAAGGTCCTCGTCTGCCTGCGTAATCACCGCCGGGCCCGGGGAAGCCTGACCCGACCTCGCCGAGGGAGTTGTAGGAGGGCTCGAGCCCCCGGCCTGCCGTCTCTGCTCCTCGCTGCCCCCGAGAGACTGGGAGCGGGCGGAGAGCCTGCTGAGACCGGCCGGGCTCGAGCGCGAGTGAGCGCTGGCAAAGGAGGCTCGCCTGAGGCCGAAGGAAGTGCCGTGGGAAGGAAAAGGAGTCCCCCCAGCCCTCGGGTGAGACGCGCTTGTAGCGCTTGGCATTCCTGGCATTGGGGGCAGATCGACTTGGCTACTTTAAGCGCTAACATTGTTGTCCTGGCTCGTTTTTAGAGCGTATCAAGTATACATCAGTGGCATTGTTTGGACTGCTCGTGTTTAGAGCGTACCCCTTATAACTCAGTGGCATTATTTTTAATACCGGGTTGAAGAGACTTGAGACACTTGTTTTTACATGAGAACTTCCTGAAACTACGTACCACCATTAAGATTAAGTGCATCATTTTTATAATGAAGTGATTATCGTGCAACTGCTGATTTACCTTGCTGAAACTAGATAAAGTTATATATTTTTATAAAAATATACTTACCTGTGTGGTCTCAGTTTGTGGTGGATTGGGGATTATTGTTGTGTTGAGTGCAATTATTATACACATTACCTTGGGGATAAGCCTGCCTGCTCGCGCCAAGCTACCTAGAGGGAGAGCGGAGGTTACCTGCTGTGTGTATTCCTTCACCCTGACTAGAAGCAAGGGTCCCTACTTGGTCTAAGGTACTTACCTCTGCCAACTAGAGACCCCCAGTTCTAACAGTATGTGTCAATTATTGTACATAAATAAGTATGCATAAGACTCAATGATTGTGTGAGTGACTGTATGGATAACTGTATACTTGTAATAATGCTTTTATAATTCACTAAGTATGACTTACTATCTAAATGAATAGATGAAGTGGTGTTTGTATAAGTGTGTAGCTAAGTAAATATGTAAGTATGATCCATTGTTTGCATAAGTGAGTAGGATGACTTCATATGTGAATAGGTGTGCTGGTGTGTAATGTCGATATAGGTGTATAAGTATTTTTGATAGTGTTCTATTGTTCATTGACAGCATGTATGAGTGAATGTACAGGTAAGTGATTAGATGTGTGTATACATCTATGAATCACTGAGTGGGTTTTTAGATACTTGTATTGCTGTGACAATGGATTCAAATATGATACTCTGTATTTTACAAAGAGTGATGAAAGATTTTACTAGTGTATGAAAAGGTGTATGTGATTGTCACGCGGATGATGTCATCAGTGATGTCATTTGAGATGTCATCAGTGATGTCACTGACCATGTCATGAATGATCTAATATGTGACATCATCAGCAGTGGATTGCGGGTGCGCGAAATATAGTTAGTACAACTAACTATATAGGAGCAATTTCAATGGTTTTGTATGAGAGAAATGTCCAGCTAACTATAACACCCCTAAAACTTATAGTTTTTTGAGTGAATTTCAAAGGTTTTTTAAATGCTAATTCCTAACTATATAAGGCCTGACACCTATGTTTTTTTCAGTGAATTTGCAAGGTTTTTTAAATGCTAAATCCTAACTATATAAGGCCTGAAACCTATGGTTTTTTCAGTGAATTTTAAAGGTTTTTTTAATGCCAATTCCTAACTATGTAAGGCCTGAAACCTATGCTTTTTTTAGTGAATTTCAATGTTTTTTAAATGCTAATTCCTAACTATATCAGGCCTGAAACCTATGGTTTTTTCATGTAATTTTTGAGGTTTTTTAAATGACAATTTTTAAATGTATTAATTGTTATTTTTTTATACTGATTTACTACATTTTTGCAGGAAGGTGTTCAGAGGGCACGCCCCCTTTTTACAACACTCTGCAGCACAGCTCCATGGCGCTTACTGGAGATACCTGTTGGACTAGTTGCCCTCTAGGGGACCTCTGGATTGAAGAAGAATTAATTCCCCAACTTAAAACACGCCACAGGGAAGTGTAATGAAGCCATGCCCCTTTTTACACCTCTCTGCAACGCAGCCCCCGGGCGTGTTTGCAGAGGGGGAACTAATTACCCTTGCATAATGGAGGTCCCTGTGGGCCAACTAGCCCACCTGGAACCTCCAGTATGCCCCAGGGGGCTTCATTGCAAGAGAGGTGTAATGAGGCCACCCCTTTTTTACACCTCTCTGCAACGCAGCCCCCGAGCGTGTTTGCAGAGGGGGAACTAATTCCCCTTGCATACTGGGGGTCCCTGGGGGCCAACTAGCCCACCTGGAACCTGCAGTATGCACCAGGGAGCTGCATTGCAGAGAGGTGTAATGAGGCCACATCCTTTTTACACCTCTCTGCAACGCAGCCCCCGAGCGTGTTTGCAGAGGGGGAACTAATTCCCCTTGCATACTGGGGGTCCCTGGGGGACAACTAGCCCACCAGGAGCCTCCAGTATGCGCCAGGGGGCTGCTTAGCTTTGCCGCGAAGGGCGGCAGTCCCCGGGGCAGTGTGGGGGAGATTGGGCACCCCCCACACTTCTTTATCACTGTGGCCCGCGATTTGGTCCCCCTGGGGGGTAATTTTTAAATAAACATTCCAGGTTTAAAAAAAAAACATTTTTGTCCTTGGGGGACCTAAGCGGAGGTACGAGTACGGTGCCCGTACCCCGCGATTTTCCCCCAAAAAAATTGGGGGGGCCTTGGGGGTCCTTGTGGGACCCCCTGAGCAGGCCTAGGGGGTCAGGGTGCTTCTACCCTGCCCACTTTTTTTTTTGACATGTTTGTTTTTCTGCTTTCTTGTGCCTCGGTCTACCTAGCACAAGCTGGATGCCAACACTTCCTGGTTAGAAGTGTTGACAGCCAATGAGCATGCTGCTTTCTCAGGAAGGCATGATGATTGGCTGCCACTGTCTGTCAACACTCCAAACCAGGAAGTGTTGGCAGCCATCTTGTGCCTCAGAAGAACCAAGGCACAAGAAAGCAGTGAAACAAAGGTGGAAAACATGCAAAGGGGGCAGGGTAGAAGCACACTGACCCCCTAGGCCTGCTCAGGGGGTCCCACAAGGATCCCAAAGGCCCCCCCCCCAAAATTTTGGGGAAAAATCGTGGGGTACGCGCACCGTACGCATACCTCCGCTTAGGTACGCGTACGGTGCACCCCACGATTTTCAAAATTTTTATTTTTTTTGGCCTGGGGGGTCCTTGTGGTTGTGGAACCCCCTGAGCAGGCATAGGGGGTCAGGGTGCTTCTACCCTGCCCCCTTTTTGAGTTCTACACGTTTGTTTTTCTGCTTTCCTGTGCCTCAGCCTACCGAGGCACAAGATGGCTGCCAACAATTTCTGTTTTAGAGTGTTGACAGACATTGGCCGCCAATCAGCATGCAGCTCACACACGCGAAAGTCCACGCACGTACGCGTACGGTGCGTGCACGGTACGTGTACGGTACGAGTACGGTGCACGCTTATAGATATATATATTTTTTCCTTTTAATTTTCTCAGGAACTACTGGAGGGATTTACACCATTTAAGCAAAAGGGCAATCTGCGAACCGAACTCTACCTCTCGGCCAAATTTAGTGTAATTCCGTTCAGCCGTTCGGGCTGTAGCTGTGTCTAATCGTCCTATGGAAAATAACATGGGGAAAACATGTTTTGGGACCCCCATTTTTTCTCAGCCTCCACTTGACGAATACCCCCAAAACTTTCAGGGAAGGAGCGGAGCGGAGCGGGCCATCTTCTTTGAGAAATTCGCGAACATTCATCAACCGGCGCCAAAGTTATTCATTGCGAGCTGGCCAGTTCATTGCGTTGCTGTCACCACACATATTGTAATTATGTTTTTTTTTATACATATTGGAATGTCAAACCCGCCGATAATTATTGTAAGAAAAATGCCCGGTATGTACAAGAACATGCGGATGTTGGTGCAGTCAACACCAGAATCTACATGTTATTCCGCTAAAACTCGTAAGTCTGTCAGGTGTGAAAGATATATCACACCTATTATCGGGCCTCTGTTAATGAGAGCCTAAGGGCCAGATGTAGGTAAATACCGAATTTTACCGATACGGTATTTACAAATCGGTAAATGCTATGTAGGTATTTCTACTGATTAGTTACCGAATCTGTAGAATTCGATAATTTTACCGAATCGGTATTTACCGATTCGGTAATTGCCATTGATTCCTATGGGCCTTGAGGCCCATAGGAACCAATGGCAATTACTGAATCGGTAAATACCGATTCGGTAAAATTACCGAATTTACAAGGGGGACAGGGTGTCACTTTGACACCCTGTTGCACCCCTGATTCAGGCTTGTGTGCCATGTGACACACATACATGCCCTTACGGCATGTCTGTGTGCCACATGGCACAGGTGTACATGCACAGATGTGCATGTACACAGGAATTCGTTATTTACCATGTCATAGTATTACATGGTAAATAACGAATTCTAAGGGGCCTGTGGCACTGTTTGCAATGCCGCCTACATATAGATTTACCGAGCGGTAAATTTACCGATTCGGTATTTTACAGAATGGGTAAATTTACCGAATCGGTAAATTTACCGATTCTGTAAAAATTTAGGCCCCCTACATCTCAATCACCAATTACCGGTCGGTAACGGCCGAAA
Source organism: Lissotriton vulgaris (assembly GCF_964263255.1). Lineage (NCBI taxonomy): Eukaryota > Metazoa > Chordata > Amphibia > Caudata > Salamandridae > Lissotriton > Lissotriton vulgaris. The sequence goes on along the minus strand of NC_141696.1, from coordinate 624,763,083 downwards.
TCGGCCGTTACCGAGCGGTATTTGGTGACCTACATCTGGCCCCTAAGTGTTCGTGGATTTCCGAATGCACATTTCCCTTTGTGAATCTGACTGCCCAGCTAGTGTGTGTGCGGCCTCAAACTCAACATTTCTTTACACTTTATAAGTAAAAAACAAGTTTTATGGAAGGAGTACTTATTTCCTCGAGGCCGAATTTATCTGTAAAAAATAAATATCGTTGTTTTTCTTGGTATTTACGTAGATGCTTGGAACATTACAGATTTTAAAGGGGGCGAATGCCAGCTGCCTTGAATTTGTTGCAACTCTGTAGATTGTCTAATTTAGTACAATTTGTGGAACATTCCGTTTTCGGGTCTCCTGCTATGCTTATTTAAACCTTTTTGTGTTTCTTAAATCCGTGTTAAAGAAAACAGAGTGTTCACACTCCCCGCAACGTGGTTGCTTTGGAGACGCTTTTTCTTTCGGCGAGCAGGGATTACTGGTAGCTAATACCTACAAAGAATCCAGGTAGGGAATTAGTGGTTTGGAATAACATACCCATGGCTCAATCCAAAGCCTTTCAGCTATTTTTTCAGAGTAACGGACTTGGATGTTTTCTACAGTTTTAGACAAGAAACCAAGGTTCAAGCTGCTTATGTATAACGATCACTCAAGCGCCTCAGCGAGCCAGTATGTATCATTATCCATGCGTGTAACTACAGCAAACCAGTATTGCCTTCGTTTTGGCCTACTCTGTACTGTTTTGTAAAAATTCTTCTAATAAAATCTTTTGAAATAAATTTAAAAAAAAAAGTGCCCTTGTGTGAACTATGAGAGCAAAACACCCCCGATCATTTAGACCCACAAAGAAGTGCTACAACCAGCGCACAACCATGATGGAGTAGGTTGTATCACGTTTTCCCTTAAGGAGTTGAGTAGAAATTGCTGCTGCTCACGTTTTTCCTATGAAGTTATAAATAAGTTTTAGTTGTGGTATCTGCCCATGCAAAACAGCTTGCAAGGGTGTGAATGTTATAGGCAAAGTAGGTGCAAAGCCATTTACTTATATTATTCCCTATTACCTTTCAATAAAGGTTATAAATCGGTATAAAAACACGCCTTATGCTTTAGGCTCTAATGTGCTTGGCATATTAGACCCATTATTACCTCTTGGAGGTAAATGACATCATACATTATTGGTATAGGGGCTATGAGCTCTTTATAAACTGTGAACTTTTTTTTCTTCCAACCTCCCCTTGATCCCCCACTTCATGAATCTCCTAAAGAGGGATCTTTCCATTGTGGCGTTATTAAATGATGCATTGTAAAAACGTACACATACTGGTGATGAACAATTTGGAGGTACCAGGGGGCATATTTACAGGAAAGTCACGCAGTGAAGCAAGTCACATTGCGGCGCAACCGGGAAAGAAAGGGCAGGACTGCGCCATATTTAAAAGAATACAACGCATTCCTGTCCTTTCCCCTACGCTGGTGCACAATGGACTGCCTAAAGCCAATGCAGGCACCCTTGCACCATGGTGCGAGGGGGCATGCGTTGCATAAAGCATTGTTTTTGTGCAGGAAAAGCCACCTTCTTGCACAAAAACAATCCTGAGAGACTGTTTACTTTTTCTATGTGTGCTTCAGAATATAGCACACACATAGAGAGAGAAAAAAAGGAGGAGAAATAAACATATTTCTCCTCGTTACGCCTCTCCTGGAAGGCATATCTTTTTAGCGCATTCCCAGGTTTACCTGTTCTTGTAAATCTGGGAATGCTTAAAAATCCATAGATGTTGTGTGGGAACAACCATGCAAAACCCATGGAAATGCCTCCCTGGCCCAGAGCAATGCAACATAGCAATTTGCGCTGCTTGACATTACTTGAGATTTATGAAGCCACGCAAGACCACACAAGATGGCCTTGCGCGGATTCATAAATCCCTTTTTTGAGCTGCGCCGCTCTTGCACCACGTTGCATGGCGCAAATGCGATGCACTGGGCTCATAAATATGCCCCTAGGCAGGGCTTTAAGAGGGATAAAAAAAACTGGGGGGGGGGGGTCTCTCAAAGGGGCGTGGCCATTGTAATTAAAGGCGTGGCCTAAAACACTTAAGCTAAAAACCTATGCTTAGCGTAGTGTGACACCTGACTTGTATTTTGCTGTTTCTGTCATTGCATCCAGATATAGGATACAACAAGTAACATTATACCTACAAAAAGTCAGCACTATTGGCTCTGTCAATGGTTGTTAGTTACATAAGATAAATAAGCAGCAACTATGGCGGGTATATAATATTGAAAAAGCTTCCACTGAAAGCCCTGGTGACACCATGAAAATGTTGCTTCTCCAAAGTTTCAAAAAGAGAAGGGAAATCCAGAGAGAAAGTGACTCTCTTTAAAGGATTTCCTTTCCCATACAATGCTCACCTGGCATGACGTCATGCTGTAACTTCTCCACTAGTGAGAAGTGAGCAGTGTGAGCCCGCGCACATCATGTTCCTGCTGTCACTGCAGTCCAGGAAAAACCCGGACCATCTTTACCTGGGCACAAAACATAGCCCGATAGAAACCCGTTTTGAGGCCCCCTTTAGAAAAACTCCTGGTGCTCAGCACTGGTGAGACACGGCCCACTTAAAGCGCTGCCCCTAGGTTATTTAACAAGTGCTTCAATTGACGTTTCAGCAAGGGGGCTGGCTAGGTCTAAACCAGCTGTAACTGTCTGCTCTGATTTATGCCAAGGTGTTGCCTGATAAGTACCAGAATATGATGCAATGAGTAATGATCAGTGGTTAAAGCCCTTTAAAAAAGTATGGGAATTGTGATGCTAGGTGCAAAGGGGGCAGGGTGAGTGAGCGTGCAGTAGTGGTCAAAGGTGTGGTGTAGTTTGGTCTGGACGGTTCCCATGAGGCACAGGGTCAAGACTGATTTGCATATGGCTGGGTCTGAACGAGGTGGCAAAGTGAGCTAAAGTATGATGATATTTCCTACACCGGCGAAGATACGCGGTGAACGAAGGATTATTCGGGCAGTGCGGGTGCCTTACGAACCTTGGCCCTTCCTTTATTGAGGAGCGCCGACAACAATCAACCTGAATGCGAGCTGCCACAGTGGATATTGGGGATAGTAGCATAGATTAAAGATATATATATATTGAATTGAAGGAAGGAATATTATCTGCCTGTGTCCTGAAGAAGGTGGCTTTATTATTGTGTCACCACTGAAACGCGTCGACGCTTTAGACTCTCATTAAATTCATATTGGGACAGGCTGTACAGAGGCCAAAAAAATTTCAATGCCCTTCGCCTTGATTACCTTTACTCTGAATTAACTTTGCAAAGGCCCAAATTGCTTTGCCCCGTTTTTTCCTTCCATGTATTATCCTATTTGTGTTATTTGTATGTATTTACATTTGTATTCATAATTTGTTTGTTTTTTACTATTAGAGTGATTGTTATTCAATGTTTTTATGATGTATTTTTTGTAATAATATGATGCATTTTTTAATGAATTGATGTTGTGATGTCACATTAAATGGATACTATATGTTTTTAATCACTGTGTTCCTGTATTCCTTATGGGGGAGTTCCCAGTATGAAACATATTCTGTATGGCAGCCCGTTGTGTGGGAAGTTAGTTATATTGAAAGTAGCTGGTCCAAAGGGAATCTTCTTTTTGACGTTGTCAGTATAGGTGCTCTGTCCCTCTGGACTCTTTGAGCCCCTCTCCTTGTTTTCAAGATGATGATGGATTAAACCCAGACCTGTAACTGGGGGTGAGTGTCTGAAAAGTTTCAGCTCTCCGTCTATCATCTCCTTGTGTTTGCTCTGTTTACATTAAGCTGAAGCATTTCCAGTGGTGGGGTGGGCAAATGAGAGGTGGGTCCCAGTGCATGCAGTGCAACATTACATTAACAAAATTGCCGATATGCATTAAATTATTTTAACTTTAAAACAGTAATGTAACACATGTCGGCGATTTGGTGAACATACGTTAAATATTTTAAACTTTTTAAAAAAAAGAATCGAAAACTCACTTACCTGGCGCGCTACAGTCCTTTTTCCATCACTCCTCCAGCGCGGGCCCTAGGAAACGCCTCATACCAATCTTAGCACTGCTCCAGCATGAGAGTAGCGCCAGGATTGGATGGAGCAGGCTCTCACAGCGCTCCAAAGAGCACTGTGTAATGTACCTCCTCACCAAGTTGGTGGGTTAGCTGAGGCAAAGACACCTGCATTCGCGTGTGCTATGGATGGGTCCGGTATGACTTAGGGACTTGGATAAATAAACCTGGGGCCGGGCTGCCCTGGCCGTCACGTAATAGATTCTAAGACCATAAGTTACTCTGTGGCAACCACCATTATTTGAAGGCCCATGCTCACCCTATTAGTGCCAACTCTAATAGTTGGGCCAACTCTACACTGGCAACAAGGTAGGCCATTGACCCCGCTGCACACCAGGTTGCCTGCCAATCTTACACCAGAGCAACAGAGTGGCGTGGGAAGTGTGGGATGCGCTGCTGATCTGCTTGCGGCAGACACAAGCCTCAATGGCCCAAACACAAGTGAATGTTGTTGCAGTAAGGGTGCGCTGCCTGCCAGAGTATTGTCACATACCCAGCACATATTTGTGGATATGAGACTCCCCAACATCAAGTGGGAAAGACACTAAACACCCGCAGTAGATGACATACTGGGTAAATTGAGTGGTGCTAAATGGCTCTCAAAGGTTGCTCTGTCGTCTGGCGGATATCAACTGCTGCACCATCCCGGACATCACAGACCTCCCTCCACCCCTCAGAGAGTTCACCAAGATGGCCATGGCAATGGGGTCCAGAACAAGAGATGGCCTTCCAACAGACCAAAGAACCGCCATCGGCAGACATCACTCTGTCCTACCTTGATCCCAAGAAAGCCACAAACGTAGCTGAAGACCCTAGCCCTCATAGCCTCAGAGAGGTACAGTTGTAACAACAACCAGATGAAAGCTGGTCCTCAGTAGCCTACGCCAGTCGGTCCCTTACTGAGACAGAGCAAATTTACTCACAAAGTCAGCGAAAGGACATTGTAATACACTGGGCCTGTCTGCACTTCCATATCTACATGTATGGCCACCAGTTTGTTGTCTCCATGGACCGCAAGCAACTCATACTTCTGTTCAATGAGTCAGCATCAAAACTGCCACCCTGTAAAGAGAAATGGCTGTTACTACTCCAAGAATAAGATTGTCAGTTGCGTATTGGCCCGGTTCTTCAAACCCCGCTGACTATTTTTACCACCATTCCTGTGCTCACACATCAGAGTACGCGGAAGAAGCGGAGGTGACTGAAGTATATGTGAGGTATGTTGCCAAATAATTTTGTCCACTCCCATTGTCATTTGACACCCTCAGACAGACCACCCAATATGATGAGTGTCTACAGGTGGTGAGAGCAGCTATTCACTCCAATGATTGCAATGGTCTGAAGATGCACTTATGTAGAACAACTACCAAGGCAAGGAAAGTACTCAAATCACTACTCCACGGCTGCCAAGAACTGTCGACTGATGGGAGTGATTTTCTGCTCCGTAGAGCTTGGCTGGTCATACTATCAAGCCTCACTTCTCAAGCAGTGCAAATCGCACACCATGGCCATCAAGGCATAGTCAAGATGAAGAGCCAACTCCGTGCCAAAGTCTGGTTTCCAGGGATGGATGAAATTTTGGAGAGAGCTGTCAAGTCGTGCCACTGGTGTCAAGTAGCGGGTGCTTCAGAACAACCCCCTATGGTAATCACCAAAAAAGGACCTCAAATCCCATGGGAACATGCAAGTCTTGACTTTGGCTATCTGCCTGATGAGCGGCATTCTTTGGTCATCATTGATGACTATACAAAATACCTAGAAGTGGAGATAGTAGGATCCCACACTGCGTCGGAACTCATTGCAAAAGTGGCGACAGTCATTGCACTGCACACGATAATAAAGGTTGTGAAGACGGATGATGGGCCTCTGTACCATAGCCAAGAATTTGCGTATTACCTGAATGTGTGGCATACACAACCACAAAGTGACACCTATACGGCACCAAGCTAATGGAGAAGTGTTATGTTATGTTAATATAACTTATTGAGCGCACCAATACCGGGAGGTGTCGTGGCGCTAAAACTCAACTTAATCCTGGGGATATGAGGAAACCTAATTTTGGAGAAGCCATATTTTAAGGCCTTTTCTAAATAAGGCAAGTGAGTTTGCAGCTCTGACGTCTGTGTCTTATCCAATGCTTCGGCCTCCCCAACTAAAGGTGGGAATCCTCTGAATCATCATAAGCCTGGTGCCAGTAGAGTGTAAGTGTCTGCCAGGATGATACCAGCAGAAAATGCTTTTCAAAAATATCGGTCCTGTGTTATTCAAGGCCCAGTAGGCTAAACATACTGTTTTAAACTCTACACTTTGTGCCACAGGAAGCCAGTGAAGTTTCTGGATTTCTTTAGAGACTGATTTGTGCTTTGGCAGATTTAATAGAAGCCTTGTAGCTGCATTTTGCACCATCTGCAGTTTGTTCTGATGTTGCTTCTGCATATTCAGATAGAGACCGCTACAATAATTTAACTTTGATAATACCAGGCAGTTACAACCTTCCTTCTGGAATCGAAGGGGATGTATGGAAGAACGTTCTTCAATTTCCTCATCAAATAGAAGGCGGACGAAACAGTATTATTTGTCTGCTGAGAGAAAGTTAATTTGTTGTAATCAGGACCCCGAAAGTTTTTGTCTTTGGAGTGGTTCGTGCGGACCCTCAACAAGATAGTCCCCATAGCCCACACTGATCCCCAACCAGTAAAGAAAGCCATCTATGGGTTCCTGCGTGAATACAGACAGACTTCCCCACATGACAACAGGTCAAGCTCCTTGACATGCTTGCATGGGGTGTGTAGTAGCAGATACAATTCCCCATAACCCCAAATGGGTTCCTGACCCCATAGCAGATGTTGGAGTATTCAACAGGAGAAGGATCCCCAACAAAAATTCCAGTGCCCGATGAAATGCCCGCCAATCGGAAATCCAATAAGATGACTGTATACCTCAAGGACCGCAACCCTGGCAGCAAGTTTGAACAACATCCGTGGGTACCTTTGAGCAACATCCGTGGGTAGTGGTACATCGCAAGGGAACAATGGTCATTGAGCATCAAGGAGATGACAAACTCACGCAAAATGTTTCATTCTTCAAGAAGTTTTGGAATGAGGACACTTGTTCCAGCAAACATATTTCCGAACCAGGCAAGAGTGCTGTCGACCTTTCACTGACTCCGCGCTCACCTCTGCAGGACATCTTACTGAACTGCTCCCAACAAAGTGGTGAGATGCAATCGACATCTAGTCCAATACAGCAGTACCCACCGGTGAGCAGAGAAAATGGACTCCGCGCCCTGATCATTTCTGGCCTCAGTAACTACTCCCAGTATCGTCTGAGCAGTAACCCGGCACCAACGTCTCGTTTGGCTCATTTCCTGGGGTGAGCTGGACACTGGCCGAGGGTCGAGGCGGGTGGCTGGGTAACTTTGTATCATATTCATTTCTACTCTATTGTAAGTTCATTTTGTTGTACTTGTTGTTAAAGGGGTAACAAGTGCTATATGAATGCAAACCTTTCTTCCCCTTTTATCCCTCCGCTTTCCTTCTCACTCCAAATAACTGACTAATATGCACCACTGAAATTACTTTCATATTTCACCATATTAATTCGCCACTAATCTTTTATGGGCTTCCTAAATAGCGTGCTTCAACACCCCATCAGGGGTAACAAGCGCTATATAAATACAAACCTTTTTTCCTCCTCTAGCCTTCCAAATCCAAATAACTGACTAACCTATCCACCACTTAAAATGTACTTACATGTTTCACTATACTAATTCAACACTAATCCTCTATGGGTCCCAGAGTAGCCTGCTACTCGCCGAAAAAGCAATTACTATACAATACCAAGTTGGTTGGGTGGCTGAGGCAAAGACACCCATGTACGTGCAGCTATGGATGGGCCCCGTGTAACGTAGAGACTCAGATAAATAAACCGGAGACGGGGCTGCTCAGGCATTCACGTAATAGACCGAGACCATATGATACTGTATGGCGTCCTACATTATTCCTAGGCCTATGCACACTCTATTAGTGCCTACTCTAAAAGTAGGGCCAACTCTACACGCTGGAGGCCTTTGCTCGATCTCAACCCCGCTGTGCAAGACAGCTGGGTTGAGAGGTATAAAGTGCGCTTGTCTGGCTTGCCAGCACAAGACGGCCAGGCAACAGGACATGGACACTTTAAACATAAGTGCCCTGCCTATAACTTCTTTCTGCTGCTGCCGGTCAGCAGCTGCCCACCCCTGTCCGGACGATCGACACAGGACGGGGCTATTAAAACATAAAATGGTAATCCATTAACTGTATTATCATTTTATTTTTTCATCTCTGGGACACCGGGGAATTTCAATCTGTGGGGTGATGCTCTTCAACCTTAATGGAGGAGGCGCCCCTGAATTTCAACTGTCGGAATTAACCGTCCCTGGACGGTTGTCTTATCACACAAGTAGGGGAACAGTTTTTCCTAATTTAAAAAGTATGGCACATCAGGCAACTCAGATCTCCACCGACTTCACCCACTGGTAATGATCATCCTTTAACAGCATACCTCTGTGTTCGCAAGGCCTTGTCATGCAAGGTCGGTGACAAACTGAGTAAATTGACTTGTTTTGTCTGGGAACATAGGCAAACTGCTCAATATGGGGCCCTATCGGTTTTGGTGGCTGAACTACTTATGTTGGGCTGTGCATGTTTTCAAAATGGCGCCATGGAGCAATCCTGCTCAGCACCACTGCTGCACAAACCATTTAAGAAATTGGCAATGACTAAGCTTTGGATCTGAGTGCTACATTATGCATGTGAAACTACATTCAGGTCAGCCCCCGAGAGTCACAAAAAAGGCTAAACCTATTTAGAAGTTTTTGAAGACCTCCCGGTGTTTTAGAGATCAGGAGGGTATTGTCGGCGAATTGGAGGGTTCGGGTGTTCTCCCCTGCCAGGATTGGGGCATCGGCTGGTTCCTCTCTGAGATGATCTACCACCCCGTTCATAAATAAAGAGAACAGGGTCAGGGCCAGCACGCAACCCTGGTGCACCCCCCTATTCACCACGACCCTCTCCGTCAGCTGCCCCTGTGAGCCCCACCTGATTCTGGCATAATTGTCCTCATGCAGACGTTTTATAAAATCGAGAATCTGAGGAGAGATGTCCAGTTCATGCAGGACCTGCCAGAGCTTAACGCGTGGAACAAGATCGAATGCCGTCTTCAGATCTATAAAGGCCAGATACAAGCTGCCTTTCCCAATCACCACTGCTTTCCATTGGATCATGAAAAATCTGAAAACCTGGTCCATCGTACCCACCTTCTGTTTAAAGCCTGCTTGATAGTGAGAGAGGATGTTCCGATCCTCCATCCAGGACCTTAACCTCATAAGGAGCACCCTGCCAACCACCTTCTGGATCATATCGATTAAACTAATCGGCCTGTAGTTGGCAGGGTCCTCCCTATTTCCCTTTTTGTGTATTGGTACAACCTCCGCACCTTTCCATGAATCAGGAACATTTCTCTGGGAATGTAGTTCGTGTGCTTTCATATCTTGATTAATCACATCTTTATTTTCCGATATTGTCGTACACTCTTAGGATACTGAGATGTTTGTACATGATGAGAAGGTAAAAAACGAGTCGTCTTTCGATAAAGATGTTACTGACTCGTAAGTGAGATGGTACGACAATATCGGAATATATAAAGATGTGATTAATCAAGAAATGAAAGCACACAAACTACATTCCCCGAGAAATCATGTGATTTGATCACGTGACGCGCCACTGTCCAATCAGTGTTCTCTGTGAATAAAAATGGCCATGACAGTCCGTTCGGTACCTCCCCAAGTCGGCTCAGACGCCGGCGAGAATTACCGACGGACAGGTAAGAGGGCTATTCCTCCACTGGGCTTGCACTGATGATACCAAATATCCTGTCCGTGGGATATGGGGTGAGATCCTGGTTTTTGCGGCTCACACTATGCAGGGTAGCTCTATGTTAAAGTTTGCGATACGAGCTGCCTTTGAAAATCACAGGGATCAAGCAGTGAGCAAGAGAGAATGGTGCTGTGTCTTTACCTGACTGATTGACGGCAGAACTACTAAGTTTTATCTTTCGACCTTAATCTATGAATGAATACATGAATGAATACAATGTGACCTCGATGCCATTGCCACTATAGATCAAAACGAAAGAACGGCATGACACTATCACACATAACATCAGGCAATAACACCAGATTGTTGAAAATCAAGACTCGAATGTGTTACATTACGGAGTCTAATAGTGAATCCACTTCATAAGATTCCCTAATACGACAATCAGACATAATGAAATGATGATTGAATGAGGGGCTTTTTACTCGGAATGCACAGACAGCAAGGTGGAGATGGGACATTTAACGTTGTTTCCGGTTTTAGAGTGGTGCTTCCTCTCCCTGAGCCACAGATAGGTGAGGTGAGGCTTTTTCCTTCTGCAAAATAGGTAAGCAGGGGCTGGATTACATCTAAGTGATAAGGGAATACATGAAGTAATGAAAATGGAATATCAATATGAGCAATACTCCACTGCGATTAACTTGTTCGTAATATCAAGATGTTGATATAATAAGATATAATAAGACACCTGACTATTTACTTACACCTTAGTTTGAGATGTGTACCACAACATAGTAATACTTGTTTTTCTTTCTCCGTGACAAATCAGTCCATTTGCAGAAAGGAATCAGTAGACACCTTTTATTATTAACACTATTTTGTTCACATTTGCACATTGCAGTAGCAATTATTAGCAAAGGTCCTGAGGAAGGCAAGGACAATAAGGTCCACTTATATTGCTGAAACATGTAGACCTATACTCTATCTGGGCAGATATTTGTTGAAAACTGCTCTCTGTTGCTCTGGTTTTTAACATTGGGGAATTGAGTAAAATAATAAAATGTAGTGTTACTCATTCACCCAATCTTAATTCACTTTTTTCACACTCACATGCACTGCAATTTTTTCTCCCATCACATAAGACTACTAGTCAACATCCGAAGGACCGCATGGTGAGTCATAATTTGATGTAGGACGTTCTATCTATTCCTTTTTCATCATTTATGTCTCACAAATGGGAAGGTCCTAAAGGGGTCCCAAATGATGAAGGGCGGCACCGCGTGGTGACTGATGGGCATCCTTATTTCTTAGGATAATTCCAGGACTAGTTACACACCTTTTCTCTATCCTGGGTTGTTTTTCACATTGCATCGTGTAAGGTAGTAGGTTTATTGTATTCTGACCCATGGACATTCTTTTGGTGACACAGACTGAGTCAGCATTCTGTTCTGGGGGCTGTGGGAACGTTAATGCTGCTTTGGTGAGTAATCAAGTGGCTGCTCTTTTAGAAGAAACATTTAATCTACTCAAGGCTACTGTTGATAATCTGGTTGCAATTGTTGGAGGTGGGGGCTACGTGACCCGGAGCGCTCAAACGCCCACAGAATCAAACAAAGGAGGGAGGGGTAACACGGGGCAATCACAACTATACCAAACATCTTGACCGCAATACAACCCTCCCATCCATCTGTCACCGTGCATGTAAATAAGCCTTCTGAGACATCAGATAAAGTGTTGTCCCCCTGTCCCAAACATAGATCAAGTTACCATGGGAACTAGTGCCAAACCCACATGCAATCCACCTACAACTACATGCACCCACCAGCGAAAGGAGAATGCAAGCGGCCCCAGTAGATCCGGGGCAGATGCCCAAAATGTTATAACCGGTAACCTAAGGCACAATGTATCATCACACCCAAGCAGTAATGCCACGACAGTAAATCAAGACACGTTGAATCTGCCGCCGGATGCCTGTCCCCTTTCTGGTCTTAACAGGGGTTCCGCCACTAAAACAAGTACAGCGGTAAACATGGGAAAAACTGCGCAAGAAATGCATTGATTTGCTATAAAGAAATAGGAGGCTTCATGCCCCTGAAGGGAGGGACATCATTATGGCGCACAGAGTTGGGTGGGTTGGTACCTCACAAAAAAACTTTGAAGGTGATTGCATTGTAATTAACTTTCGTAGCCCGGCTCTGGTGAGATATCTATTGAGACCGTGTGAGCTTGAAACTCCCATGAATACCAACATTTGCCCTCTACCTCCTGGCTACTTAGATCATAATGGGCAAGGCTTTAATGTGCCCCCCTCCCCTGTCCATCTTGAGAATAGGTTTGAAGCTCTTTCAGGTTTGGATATGCAAGATTGACTACCATCCCCGCGGCAGTAATAGCTCAAATTGAAAATCCCCAGCTCCCAATAGAAATGGAAACACCTGTTGATACTGGTTTCCATATCCTCCATACATCCTCCCCCTCATTACAGCTAACGCAGGCCATTAAAGCAATAGATAGCCCGACTGACCTTATAACCAATCTAGGTGGGCTGAGAATTTTGTCATGGAACATAGCTGGGCTAAGATCAAAAAAAGGTGATACTGCCTGGTTGCGTTTCGTGAGTACCCACCATATTATAGCATTACAATAAACGTGGGAGCCCACTAACCACTTCTTTCTGGGTGGCTACAAATCATTCTGGAAACCCGCTATAAAGTTACGGATGGGTAGATCAAGGGGGGGGGGCCTCCTTTTGCTGTTCAGTCTCAAATTTTCCGTTAATATTAAATTGATTTTTGTGTGCTCAACTCACATGTTAGCTGTAGAACTGACAGGAAAGAACTTCCCGACACTCCTTGTGGTAAATTTTTATAACTCCTTCACAAGAGTTAATGAGACGGAGCATCTAATGGCCCTGGAGGGCTTTCTATCTGCCCATGTGGAAAGATATGATGATTATTGTAACACACTAATTCTGAAAGATTTCAACACGCGTCCTTGATTGTTTAGCATCACTGGAGGAGGAGGAGGCTGGTTTGCAGGGGCTGAACCATTTTGAACATTCACCATCTGGCGCCTTGTTAGAAGGTATTTAGCCAACCCACAATCTGTATTGCCCACAACAGTTAGATAACGTTGTATCTGTAGCAACCTATATTGGACATGGATGCGAAATCGTAATTGACCATATTTTGGTATCCTACTTGTTAGCATCTGTTCTTGGAAATTTAAGAGTTAGCCAGAGTCCGTTCAGTGATCATAACCCTCTGGCACTTGATCTTCACCTATGTCCTGTTTTTAAGTACATGACTGTCAGTCAACTTACTAATACTAACATAAATTCTAAAGATCAAGCTCACAGACTGAGATGGGACAGGATCACTCCGAAAGCTTCATGAATAATCTGTACACTACCTGTGTCTCAGAGTTTAAAGTGTGCTTAGATCAGGAATCTCAAGCTAGCTCCATCTTGGATGCCTTTGAGTTAATTACTAAATGTGTTGCCTCTAACTTTTCAACTACCACCAGAATAGCATGCCCGAAGCTGAAAAGATGGTTTGATGATACCTGCATGACCACCCATAAGAAGCTCATGCAGGCTCTCAAGTGAAAACCGAGGGTGGCTTCTTTACTTAAAAATAGTAGAAAGGCATATAAAACTGCAGTACAGTTTAGGAAAAAACAACTGAGGGAGATAGCATGGGAGGAGCTCAGCCAAGCCAGTGTGTTGGCAAACCGTGCTAAATTCTGGTCTGTTATTAATAGCACCCTCTTTGATGATACATCATACACCGGTATAGATTGTTTAGTACCTTCAGAGACATGGGTTCAACATTTCTGCAAAATTTATATCGATGATAACCTGGAGAACATAGAGAACTCCGTGGGACATGTCGTTCCCAGATCAGTAGGTTGCCCATTTGTTTCTAATACAGATGAGGTCCATAAAGCTATTGCCTTGACATCAGGAGGAAAAGCACCCGGTCCCGACGGTGTACTGGCCGACCTTTACAAGGCAGATCCCAAATTTTGTGCTAAGATTATAACCTACGTTTTCAACACAGCCTGTAAGTTTGGTTTCCCACCATCATGGGCAAAGGAAGTGATCATCCCTATTTTTAAAAAAGGCCCCATGGATGATCCAGGAAGTTACAGGCCAATTTCGCTACTTGACTCTTCCGCAGAAAATTTTGTGGAAAGTGGTCTTGGAGCGTATAACAGCTTGGCTTGACAGTGCTAACATTGCATCAGGATCCGCAGCATCTTAACCTCCATCTGGTGATACGAAAGTATACCGTCGCCAGGGGTGGGAATCTGCGCATGGCCTTAATGGACCTCTCCTCGGCTGTTGATCTAGTTAATAGGTTCAAGCTATGGCTGGTCCTTCAAGAAGTGGAGCTAGACGCTCATGACAACACCATGGCGGCAGTCCGTTTTAATGAAGACAGCAGTCTGACTGATTCTTGGGCGGTGAAAATAGGGGTGCACGAGGGATGCATACTGGCCCCTCTGTTATTCACTCTTTATATCAATAAACTAGGGCACTCCTTGACAAACTGTTGTAAAGATATGCCTAGAGCAGGCGCAAAAATTATCCCTGCACTTTTATATGCTGATGATGCGGTTTTAATATCCAGAACCGCAAGAGGGTTGCAATTGCTATTAAATTGGTTTATAGATTTTATGGATTCTCTGGACCTAATCACAAATTTTAAAAATTCACATGCAATGACAATAGGTTCTAGGAGGGCAGCTAAAGCAACATTTTACTGCAAGGCGAATCAGTTAACTAAGGTGTCCACTTTCCCATTTCTTGGGGTGCTCCTTGATGATCAACGCTCATGGTATGCACAACGCACACTCAAAAAGAATGTCTTAGCTAGAGCGGGAGGGGCAACATTAGAATTCGCAAAAAGAATAGGTTCTAAGCCGCTCCCTGTGATTTTAAAGATTTATAACACTAAGTGCATCCCCATGACTACCTACGGTAGCGAGATTTAGGGCTATAAGGATGCGACAGAAATACAAGTGGCAGAAAGCAATTTTATGCATAAATTACTTTCTCTCCCTACATCCACCCCAATTTTCAACGTACATGAGGAGATGGGAGTGGGTTACATCTCAGATCGGATTGTGGTTGCCCCTCTTCTCCCCTGTATGAGAATTTGGGCTCTAACAACCCCAAACTTAAGCCAATTAATAATTCAGGATTGCCTAGTTTTGGATAAGGCACTAAACATCCCATGGCTTAAATGTATTAAAGACCAGATGGAGAAGTTAGGTTGCCCCGAATTGTTTATGTTCCCTACCTTTGACTAAGTCCGCTGTTAGAGCAGTTAAGCTGAGGTTTTTAGACAGATGTCAATGTTTAAGGGAAGAAAAGGAACTAATTAGGCCCTCGGTGAGAAGGTATGTCACAATGAGCCTGGGACAGCAGATGCAACCATATTTGACCTACATAAACAAAGCTTATCATCTCTTTGTTTTAACAAGATTTTGTTTAAATATGGTACCCTGGCTACTGGCCTTTTCCAAAAGGTTATTTTATATAATATATTATATTCTTGGGATATCAAGATGATTTCAAAATATTGTACAATTTTACATGAGAATCATCATGTGGATGCTACAACATGCAATAAATATTTTAATGAAAAGCAGCTTCAAGAAAGAAAAAAACAAATTTTTGTGGACTTACATTTTTATTTTGAGTAAGGTTAATTTAACCATTGGAGTGCAACAGGGGGAGACTAAGATATCTCTGCTTAGTGCCATCTTTATTGAAGCCATGTTGTTCTGTAATTGAGATTGAGCATCTGTCTCATAATGCTTGTCTCTGCAGAAAGGCTGCACTGCGCTTCCAGCTTGTAATTCTCAAGGTTGAAGCTTTGCTGCACTAATGAATTTACTTGCCATTGATGCATACCTTTACTGTTAGAAACACTCATTCCCACATCTTTACATGGTAGAGAGCTGCCAAATGGCCTTGGCACTGAGATAGAATGTTCCCTGCCCAGTGGCACTGCCCATCTTATGGGCCTTCTTTGTTCACCATGGCTTGAGCTGGAAAATTCCAGGTTGGGCGGGACTCTCAAGGTGTTGGAATTGTATAATTTTTGTTACCATGTAAAAAAATTATTTTTTCTACTAGCCAGGGAATTTTTAAACTTTCCTTTTTACTTGCACTCACATATTAGGTCCCTACACTTCACTGACATCAACTGCACCGACACATAGCCTTCTGTCACTATAACTAGTGCTCCCGCGTAGTTCGTAGGTCGTAGCACGCCCCCCCCCCCCGTAGAGGGACGGGAGCACCCCCATGATGAAGCATGACACTAAAGGACTTTTTAGTGTGTGAGGGGTATTTTAAAAAGCACATAGTGCTCTTGTCTTTTCAGATCTAAGAGAGAGCCTAGAATCACACTATATACTGAAAATATAAAGCAAAAATAAAAATAGTCACCGTTACACATTGATAGAATCCTTTTGTTTATATAATTATGTTTGACAACCTTCAGGTATGGCAAAAGGAAGCTAAGCAAAAACAGATAAGAGCGGAGAAGGAGGCATGCAGAGGGAAGACGCAGACAAGAGGGAGAAGATACAGAAGGGCATAGAATGTGCTAATCGAAAGTTTAGTATGCAATGCATTAAGTCTTAAGTCACATGTGAAGAAGGCGATTCTTTAGTGGAGGATCTGTTAGTTGTTCGCCCCCCATATACCCTGCAAATGTATACGCAGCAGTTCCACCAACACCTCCCACTGCCGCCCCTGGCACCCCATTCCCTAATCCGACCATTTTAGATAGAGCATCCACATTTCCTCTTTGACTCCAGTGGCTGAGACAGCAGGAATTGTGGGCCGATCTGCTGTGCCCGTTGTATCAGACTCCGCCCTTTCTCCCCCGCATACACTTCCTCCACCGACATTGGTGCCCACGGTTCCTGTTATATCAGCTAGTGCATCCTCCTCGCCTTCTTATCCCCTGCCTTCGCTGTATGCAAGGACACCACTGAAAGGAGAGAGTGATGGGACTCGAGAGGCTGCTAATGAACGGATGGGGCGAATGTTGATTCGGTCTGACGTGGGTGATGCAGAGAAAAAGATGGTGGCTGATCAGGCCTTTCAGTGGGCTCAGAGTTGGATTTACAGTGTGGAGGACGTGTGGAGTGTGTTGAAAGACTATGAGACGTTTGTGCAGCAGCATGCCCTTAAGCATATGTCACTACTTTGATTAGGTTATGGGAACAGTGTTTTAATGGTGTTGCTCCTCAAATTATTTACGACATTCGGGATAGTGTGTACACAACTGGTATGGCTCCTAATGATGTTTTTAGCAATATTACCATGTTGATTGGATACTGAGGCAGTTTGATTCAAAAGAGACCGATAGCAGTGTCTCAGTTTCCTATGAGAAAGGTGCATCCCATTTATCACCCTGAGATACCGGAGCTACGAAATGGACATAACCAAGTCTTTAGACAGCAGGTTGTAGGCCGTTTTCAGGGAAAGTGGGTTTATACTGCTTGGAAAAGGAGTGAAGTTTTATCTCTTAAGACCCAGTTGCCCGACCCCCAAAAGAATCAGACTGCCTGTTATAAAGAACTGACAGAGGCTGTGTCCTCAACGGTGATGGCCCTAGCCGACGTTGAGATGTTTTTGGGTTTGCTGGTACCAGTTGATATCAGGTGGCAGGTGCACACGCAGGACCATGTAGTGGAGTTGGGTGACACTTGGAATGAGATTAGAACATGGGATCGGGAGAGGAAGCCTGGAGACAAATCTAGAGCTGAGATACTAGCGTTGCTCTGCCGGATTTTCACGTATATGCACTCTTTGATCCCACCGAGATGAGTGGATTGGGATAAGTTGACGGCATGTCGCCAGAAGAAGGATGAAAGTGTGCCTGATTTTTTCACCAGGTTTAAAGAGGTGATCTTGGATTTTAGCGGACAAGATCTGTCAATGGAGGGAGGTATCCGATTGTTTGTTAACAGGTTTGTTACGAACCTGCTTGCATAGATCGCGTCTCGGTTGGAGGCTTCGGAAAGCACTTGGACTACCTCCTCCTCATCAGTCATCTTAGGCATGGCTCAGTATTATGAGCACAGGGAGAACAAAGAGAAGGAGAAGGTAGAGAAGAAAAACAAGGGCTTGAAGACGAAAGTGTTGATGTAGCAGGTGTCCCAGGGCCATGGTAGAGGGAGAGGGATTAGTCCGGCCAAGCAGTTGCCCCGCACTAGCCGAAATGTCAGCCCGTGTGACCAAATCAATCAATCAATCAATTAATCATTTGGAAAGGGCACTACATACCAGCGAGGGTCCCAAGGCGCTCATGGGGGGGGCACACTGCTGATCGAACAGCCAGGTCTTGAGTATCCTCCTGAAGGTCAGCAGGTCTTGGGTCTGTCGTAGGCTCAGTGGAAGGGTGTTCCATGTCTTGGCGGTGAGGTGGAAGAAGGATCTCCCACCAGTGGTTGTTCTTCGGATGCGCGGGACGGTGGCGAGTGAGAGGTCGGCGGAGCGTAGCTGGCGGTTGGGGATGTAGAAGGAGAGCCGTCTGTTGAGGATGGTTGGGCCGGTCTTGTGAAATGCCTTGTGTGCGTGGGTGAGGAGCTTGAAGGAAATCCTCTTGTTGACGGGGAGCCAGTGCAGGTTTCTCAGGTGGGGGGTGATGTGGCCATGGCGTGGTACGTCGAGGATCAGTTGTGCTGAGGCGTTTTGGATGTGTTGTAGTCGTTTGATGAGCTTGGTCGGGGCTCCCGCCTAGAGGGCATTTCCGTAGTCGAGTCTGCTGCTGACGAGGGCCTGGGTGACTGTCTTTCTTGTATCTGTCGGGATCCATCTCTAGATCTTGCGGAGCATGCAGAGGGTGTTAAAGCAGGAGGCGGAGACGGCTTTGACTTGTTTGGTCATTGAGAGCATAGTTGAGGATAGTTCCCAGGTTGCGTGCATGGTCGGTGGTGTCGGGGCTGCCCCCAGTGCCGTTGGCCACCAAGAGTCGTCCCAGGCTGAAGGGTTGGAGCCGAGGATGAGGACCTCCATCTTGTCCGAGTTCAGCTTCAGACGGCTGGTCTTCATCCAGTCGGCGATGGCCTTCATTCCTTCGTGGAGGTTGGCTTTGGCGGTGATGGGGTCCTTGGTGAGGGAGAGAATCAGCTGAGTGTCGTTGGCGTAGGAGATTATGTTGAGGTTGTGCTGTCGGGCTACGTGTGCAAGCGGGGCCATGTAAATGTTGAACAGCGTCGGGCTGAGGGAGGATCCCTGGGGTACGCCGCAGATGATCTTGGAGGCTTTGGAAAGGAATGGGGGAGGTGGACGCTATGTTCTCTGCCAGAGAGGAAGGAGGTGGTCCAATCCAGAGCCTTGTCTCGGATCCCTGCGGCATGGAGGCGTGCGCGTAGTGTGCGGTGGCAGACGGTATCGAAGATTGCAGAGAGGTCTAGGAGGATGAGTGCTGCGGTCTCGCTGTTGTCCAGCAGGGTCCTGATGTCGTCGGATGAAGCGATGAGACTAGTCTCGGTGCTGGGGTTGCTGCGGAACTCTGACTGGGAAGGGTCCAGGATTCTGTTTTCTTCGAGGTATCGGGTTAGCAGTCTGTTGAAAGTTTTCTCTATGACCTTGGCCGGGAAGGGGAGCATAGAGATAGGTCGGAAGTTCTTGAGGTCTCTTGGGTCTGCCTTAGGTTTTTTGAGGAGGGTGTTGATCTCGGCGTGTTTCCAGATCTCTGGGAAGGTCGCAGTCTTGAGGGAGAGATTGATGACGTTGCGCAGGTGGGGTGCGATGGAGCTGCTTGCTCTGTTGAAGACGTGGTGCGGGAATGGGTCTGACGGAGAGCCGGAGTGGATTGTGCGTATGGTCTTGATGGTGTCATCGATGCTCACGCTGGCCCAGGCTAGCAGGGGGTCATGGTCAATGGTGTGCAGAGGGTCTGTTGTGTTGCTGTCTGTTGAGGCTGTCTGGGTGTTGAAGCTGTTGTGGATGTCTGCTATCTTGCGGTGGAAGAAGGTGGCAAGGGAATCGCACAGGGCTTGCGACGGCGGGATGTCGTTGGTGTTGGCGCTGGGGTTGGAGAGTTCCTTCATGATGTTGACGAGCTCCTTGCTATTGTGTGTGTTGTTGCCAAAGTGGTCTTTGAAGGAGGTCCTCTTGGCCACCCTGATGAGGTGGTGGTGGTTGCGGATGGTGTCCTTGTGTGCTGCGTGGCTGTCCGGAGTTTGTTCACTGTACCATTTCTTCTCTAGTTTCCGGCAGGCTTGCTTGGAGGCTAGGAGTTCTGTGGTGAACCAGCTGGCCCTCTTGCTGGAGTCTCTGTGGGGGGGTTTCTTCAGTGGGGCGAGGGTGTTGGCGCAGTCCTCGATCCAGCGTCTGAGGCTGTGGGCAGCGTTGTCGGTGTTGGAGGGTTCGGTGTGTGGGCTGAGAGCGAGGTTTGCATGTAGTTGGTCTTCAGTGATTTTGCTCCAGCAGCGGTGGGGGATCTGTTAGGTGCGGTGGTGTGTGGTGGGTTTCTGGAAGGCGAAGTGGATGCAGTGGTGGTCAGTCCAGAGGAGTTTGGTGGTGTGGCTTATGGAGAAGTGCAGGCTTGAGGAGAAGACGGGGTTGAGCGTTTGGCCGGCGCAGTGGGTGGGCGTTGTGACGAGTTGCTTCAGTCCGAGGTTGGCAAGTTTATCGATCAGGGTTGTGGAGTTGTTGTCGTTGTTGTTCTCAAGGTGAAAGTTCAGGTCTCCGAGGAGGATGTAGTCTGTGGAGGTCAGGGTAGATGAGGGTGCCTCTGAGGGTGGAGTTAGGTTCTGTGTGGATCTGGAACTGCATTTGTTTGGCGGTGCTGAGCACCTCGTCGGTGCTAGTTGAGACCCTGATGCTGTTCTTGTGGACGATGGCGATTCCTCCTCCGACTCTGTTGGTGCGGTCTCTGCGGGTGATCTTGTAGCCGTATGGGATGGCTATGGTGATGTCGGGTGCGGAAGAGTCGTTAAACCAGGTCTCTGTCAGGAAGGCGACGTCCGGGGGTGTTGTGTCGAGCAGGTCCCAGAGCTTGACGGCATGCTTGCGTGCGGAGCAGGTGTTCTGTAGTATGCATCCGAGGTGGTTGGGGTCTTCTTGGTGGGTGGTTCGTCGGCTCTGAGCCTGGTGTAGCTGCAGTTCCGGCAGGTGAAGGGGCCATGTGTGTGTTTTGGGGTGGCCATGAAGCAGGTGTGGCTCCGTCTGGAGTTGAGAGAGTGCAGAGTGCTGGCGTCGTAGTGGCTGCGGTCGTCATGGTGGGTGCAGGGCCAGGGGTTCTTGCATTCTGGGCGCACACATGCTTGCCTTAGGCACGCCTTCGGCACGGCCGCACAGCGGCCGTCATATATGGGGAGGTGGGAAGGAGGAGAAGCTGGGTGGCGGAAGGCGGGGGCAGCCAATGGGCAGTGGGGGGGGTCGGGCCGCAGGGGGCGCAGCAGCGAGGGCGATGAGGGACAACAAAGGTAACAGAAGGAAAAAGGGGCGCAGAAACGAGGGGAAAACAGTGGCACAGAGGGCAGAAGAGCACAAAAAAACGAGTGGAATAGAGGGCAGAAGGCCACAAAAAACAAGTGGAACAGAAGGCAAAAGGGGCACAAAACGAGGGAAATACGAGTGGCACAGAGGGCAGAATGCCACAAAAAAATGAGTGTAACAGAGGGCAGAAGGGCACAAAAAACGAGTGGAATAGAAGGAAGAAGGGCACAAAAAAAGAGGGAAAACGAGTGGCACAGAGGGCAGAAGGGCACACAAAATTAGTGGAACAGAGGGCAGAAGGGCACAAAAAACAAGTGTAATAGAAGGCAAAAGAGGCACAAAAACGAGGGGAAAACAAGTGGTACAGATGGCAGACGGGTACAAAAAATGAGTGGAACAGAAGGCAAATGGGGCACAAAAACGAGGGAAAAGTGAGTAGCACAGAAGGCAAAAAGGGCCTTACAAAAAGGGAAATACCAGAAATATGAGTGGCACAGAGGCAAAATACAGAATACCGAAATACAGGGGCAGCTAAGAACAGAAGGCAGAACGGGCAGAGAGGCACAGGGGCAGCGAGGGGAACAGAAGGGAATACCGGGCACATACTGTGAAGAGGAGGGGCATTGGCATAGCGAGTGTCCGACGCTGTTGCAAAGGGCTCCTAGAGAGTGGGGGTCAAGAGGGAGAGGCAGGCTAGCAGTTGGATATGGCGGTAGCCAGGGAAGTGAGGAACAGACAGGGCGGTCAGAGCACAACTATTTTGATGATCCAAGGGGGTGCCAGTATTACCATGATGATTATGACTTGGATGAAGTAACGGGACTTACCCACGACTAGGACAGCCAGGGGCAGGGTGGGGAACAGTCCAGATCCCTGTTGACCAGTGAGAACCCTATGTCGCTGCTGGTCTGGAGGGCTCAGCGAAAAAGTTCTTGGTGGACACAAGCGCAATGAATAGCTCTGTTTCCCGTTCACTGGTCCCCGGGGAAGCCCTGTCTGGCCAAAAGCATGTTTCGGTAGGCGTTTTTCAGGCATACCAGTTGTGAGCCCCATCTCCGAGCCTCTGACTATTGGTCTTTTTACTGTAGACTCGCCCTTCTTGACACCAAATTGTGGAGAAAAATTAATGGGTTTGGACCTGTTGAAGAAGTTACATGCACTATTTTGTGCTCTCCGGATGGCGTCTATATGACGATTGGACCCAATGTGGTGAATTCAAAGCAATGTTTGTCAAAAGACGAGCCTCTTCCTGCTGAGTTTAGGGAGGTGCTGACGACATTATGGGCTACAGGAGACACGGACGTAGGGCTGTTGCAGATACCTCCGGTCTCCATCAGTGTTAAGGACAATGCTGTCCTGCCTCGTCGCCTCGGTCACCTACTGTCCAAGGAGGGAAGGAGACTAGCACCTGAGCGTGTGGCTCCTATAACTAAGATGCCCATTCCTAAGACATGGTACAAAAGGGGGGTGGTGATGGACGGAGCATCTGAATCAATCAAACACTCACACCCAGTCAAAAGATCTGGGTTTAATCCATCACCGTTCTTTAGCCCACTCTGCCACCCCAGTTCAGACACGGCTATATGCACATCAGTCTGACCCTGTGCCTCATGGGAACAGTCCAGCCCGAACTACCACCCCCTTTTGTACCGCTTTTGGCCGCCATAAGTGTGGCAGGGTATGCTCAGACGTGAGTCCCTTGCTCACTTTGCCACTGGATTCAAGCAACCCGGGCTGAAGACGGCTGGAATGCCAGAAACCGGTCCTCGGAAGCTTGTTTCCGGTCCAGGGAAGACATGGCTTGGCAGTTCGGGCTGGACTGTTCCCATGAGGCACAGGGTCAGACTGATTTGCATATAGCCATGTCTAAACTGGGGTGGAAGAGTGGGCTAAAGAACGGTGATGGATTAAACCCAGATCTTTTGACAGGGTGTGAGTGTTTGATTGATTCAGATGCTCCGTCCATCACCACCCCCTTTTGTACCATTCCTAAGACACAGCAGGATGTGCGAGCGTTTATAAGCATCACTTCGTATTGTTTCCACTGGATTCCTAATTTTGCTTTACTAATAAAACCCCTATTGCATGTAACCACTAAACATGTGCATGAGCCCCTACCCTGGACGCATGATTGTTAGCATGCTTTTGTACAATTAAAGATAGCGCTTTGCTCTGCACCTGTGCTTGGCACCCCGGACTACCAGAAGCCGTTTGTGTTGTATGTACACAAAACGGCTGGCTGCACACTCTCTGTCTTAACACAGGCCTTTGGAGGTAAGCAAAGGCTGTGTGATTACTTCTCTACCCTGCTAGACAATGTTGCCAGAGCCCTCCAGAGCTGTCTGAGAGTGGCTGCAGCAGTGACCATTTCAATCTGACAATTGTCAGGGCTTGTTCCTGATACTGATCTCACAGTCATGGTACCGCATGCTGTGGACATACTTTTGAACAGAACTAGGACACAGCACCTTCACAGTGCACGTCTGACCAGCTATGAGTTGATCCTGTTTCCACCACACGTCACCATCAAAAGATGTACCAATCCGAACCCAGCCACGTTACTGCCCTTCCCTTCTGAGAGTGAGGAGGCGGACATGCATGATTGCATCTACTGCACGGTGAGACGAAGGGACGGGTAGACTTGACTGATGTTCCCCTATCTGAACCTCAAGGGGATTCATATGTCGATGACTCTTGTTTTAAGTTATCAGATGGCACAACAACGGAAGCTTAGGCCTCACCACCTTACGCGCTGTAGTTGAGACATCATGAGTTCCCTACCAATCAGCGCAAGCTGCAGAGCTTGTGGCCCTTCTTTGTGCCTGCGAGTTGAGTGAGGGATTGGCTGTCAATATATATACTGACGGCCAGTACGCGTTTGGCGTGGCTCATAATTTTGGACGGCTTTGGGCAGAGAGGGAGTTCTTGAGGTCTCATGGCATGAGGATTCAAAATGGCCCCCTAATACACAGACTCTTGTCAGTCTTGAAACTCCCCTAGAGACTAGCAATAGTGAAGTGCCATGCTCATAAGGCAATAACAGATGATGTTGGGAGGGGGAATGCATTTGCAGATCAGACCGAAAAGGAGACAGCTCGGACTAAAATGAAGAGGATGTTTGTGGCGGGTCCAGCTAGATGGGTGCCTAAGAATGAGATGTTTGAGGGTACCCTAGAGACTGTGAAGGAGATCCAAAGAGAGGCAACAATTGAAGAATTAGCAGTATGGCAGGAGAGTACAGCTAACTTGAACGAAGAGGGGCGTTAGACTGACAAATCCGGGAAGCAGCGATGGATGCTGCCGGATGTGTATGTCCTCCCTGTGGTCACCATGGCGCATTGGCCAGAGCAAATTAGTGCAAAGGGTATTTGTAAGCTGCTAGACCCTGTATGGTGAAATGACAACATTCCCAAAAGTTGCAGCTCACCTAGTGAAGTATTGCATGGTTTACTTAATGCATAATCCTGGAAAGGGTACCCCCACTCCTGTTGGCCGTTTTGAACCCCCCTTCCTTCCCTTTCGAGGTTCTCCAGATGGATTACATCGAAATGGAATGGGTCAACAATTTGAAATATGTTTTGGTGGTTGTCTGTGCATTCAATATATGGGTTGAGGCTCACCCCACTAAAGAGAATACTGCCAGGGCGACGGCAAAGGTACTCTTGAAAGAGTTCTTCACTCGTTTTGGTTCTCCCTGTTTGATTTGGAGTGATAATGGTAGCCATTTTAATCCCAAGGTTATTCCGTTGGTGTGCGATTGGTTGCACGTTAGGCAGAGGTTTCATGTGGCGAACCACCCCCAATCAGCAGGCTTGGTCGAAAAGTACAACGGTACTCTCAAGTTGAGAATGGCCAAGATCAAACAGAACACAGGATTGAAGTGGTCTGATGCTTTGCCCCTAGCATTAATGTCTGTGAGAGTCACAGCCCACTCTAGGATTGTCCCCTTATGAGGCCCCAGACATTTGACCGCCTGGCAAATGTCTGGGGCAACCCACGACTGCATAAGTTTTCCGAGATAGAATACCCCTTACTTATCGATTACCTTTAAGAATTTACCAAAAATGTGCGTTCTATTCACCAACGGATCTCTGAGAAGTTGCAGCAGCATCTAGAGGTTTCTGGTCACGAAATTTGGCCCGGAGACTGGGTGCTGGTTAAGAACTTCTAGAGGAGCACCTTGGAGCCACGCTGGAAGGGACCCCTCCAGGCCCTTCTGGCCACCAGGACCGTAGTGAAAGACGACATCGGAAAAACTGGACACATAGCACCCATTGCAAACAGGTGCCCCATTTGGCTGCCCTGTGATCAATGGGTCGCAGATGGGATTAGGGACTTTGGGGCGGAGCAGGTACCATGGTTCATTCCCTTCTCAGATAGCCAGCTTACATGGGCACCGTCGGAGGAAGAGAGTAATGCAGTGCTGACTGAAGCGGTGCCACCTGAAATGAAGGCCATCCAAGAGCCCCAGTATGTTGGCCCACCGTTGATTGAGACACGTCCATCTGAGACCCAATCCACCAATCTACCTGAGTTTGCCCCTTGGTCCCCTTGAGCTCGACCCCTTGTTCCCTGACCCTACTGTGCCTGGAATGTTGAGATACAATTTGCATCCCCGTAAGAGGAACAGTGCACCAGAGGGACAGTCAGGTTAGTAGAGATGGACTGCATTGCTGAAGAATAGAGTGCGTGTACCTTGCCCGTAGTACCAACAATAGTTTAGGGACAGAGTAATTGGTGCATTACACAAACAGTCACCGAACAGGGCAAGTGGACAGTATTTCCGAGGAGACGGTGCTTCCCCTGAAAAGTGAGATCTGGATCCGAGCTGGACGAACAGCTCCACTTCTAGTGCTCAAAAGATCCAACGATTAATGAACAATATACTGCCTTGGTTTCGTTTTAATTTTTCCTTTCAGTCCAACTTGGCTTTAAGTATAAGACTCTTCTGTTGTTGTTTGAATAAAGAAAAATATACATGTATCCCTTTGGCTACCCCATTCAGAGGAGGAGCAGCCTTTCGCAGCTCCAGGTCCTGAGCAAAATGAGCCTGTTTGGTCTACCTGGTCAGTTAAAAGCAAGGTTGTGTTTGTACTGATTATCTTGATCTCTTTGATATTGGTACTTGGGGTGACATATTTTCTCGAGGAGAAATATCCTGCACATGCTCTGATTGGCACTATGCCTATTCCCCCTCAATATATCTTTGTTACTCCGGCGCCTCACAAGGAGGAACACAGAAAGTCCTATAATGATAATATCTTCATTCAAACGTTGCATCAATTGCATGCAGCTTACAATACACACAAGTGTTAGGTATGTGGACTACTACCCTCAGTAACTCATTTGTTATCCAGGCCCTTATCGTATGTTAAAAGTTGGGAGGGGTAGTTTGCTTTATTTAGCATGGTCAATTCTTTTCACCAGGCTGATACATTGGAGCGGAAGAGTACTAGTTCTCGTACCCAGACAAATGTGCACTTCCAGCATAGAGTTCCCCCTGGTGCTCCCACAGGCCGAGAGCCGCTTGACTGGCTGTTTCTGAGCTCTTGCATGCAGGCATACAAGGGAGTGAGAGGGGAGAATTGTTCTCATGTGGAGAGATAATATCCTACAGTTCAACTCAACAGAATATAACCAGTCTTTCCAGGCCTGCAATGTTACTGAGGACAAACCAATACCGTTGTCAGTGGTGGACGTTATGGCTCCTTTCTATGTCCAGGGGGTAGGAGACATAGAGGTGGGGCAGAGCAGATGCAACACTACTTATAATTTTCAGAGTGAGGAGAAGTCCAACCTTGATCCCGCCAAGTAATGTTTATTTTGTTTGTGGACACCATGGTTATGTTTGGCTCCCTGAAGGGTGGTCGGGGAGGTGACACCTTTCTTACCTCCTACCGCCTGTGTACATAGCCCCTCCCAATTATCATAAGGACCATCGTTTGCAACGAAGAGAGGCGCGTGTGCCATGGACTAAGAAAATGATTAACACCGATGACATTGATCAGACAGACACCACATTAGTGCAGTTCACGGATGCCATGAAAGGCATCATACCTATTTGGGGCCCCATAGCCAATAGTCTTAATATTAGAAGGCTTATAAGGGTGGTGGAAGGAGTCATTAATACGACTGCAGGAATACTGACAAATATCACAGTAGAGGTCCAGGCTACGAGAATTGTTGCCCTTCAAAATCGTATGGTTTTAGACGTTAGCCTGGCTAACCGGGGTGGGGCCTGTTGGGTCATCGGTAGTAGCGTTTTTGAAAGAAACTTTTCTGCTGTGTGATTGTAGGTGTGTATGTGTGAGTAAAAATGAGTGAGCGTGTTTGTGTATGCATTGGTAAAAAATCAGTTTGGTAAACAAAAACTTTATTTACTATAAAAACTTAAGCAATCTGTGGTTTTCTTTTTTGCCTTTTTATGGTTAAAACATAGGGCCTCATTAGGATTTCGGTCAGACTGCCACTGGCAGGTCATTGTTGGCCGTCTGACCAACATCCAGCAGAGCAGTCCGACCGCCGCGTTATGAGGTCAGTCAGATCTCATCACTTAGAGGGTCCAAAAGATGCTTCCAAGGGGCTCCTTGAGCCCGCCAGTCGGATTATATTCCCTACATTAGGGGCAGTGCCTGCGCAGGCACTGCCGTAAAGATTATACCTTTCTGACAGCCTTTCCAGGGCGGTCGGACCGTTGTGGAAACACTGTAAGAAAGGGACTTTGGGGCCCGTCCCCCGTGGGTCTCTTCTATGAGGCCTGGGGGGGGACCTGCGGTGCCCCTCCAACATCCATGCCTGGGCCACCTTGCATGGACGTTACAAAACTTCCCTTTTTTCATTGTGGCTTGGGCTGTAGCCCTTTTCGGGCCACAGGACAAGCCTTAATGAAAAAAGCCAGGATTCCGACCGCCTGTTGGTCGGTCCCATGCCCGCTGAGATGGCGGTCGGATGCTTGTCTGAACGTCATCACAATTGGGCGCATTATCTTTTTTTACTTTTTTCAAAAAACTTGCTTCTTACTCCTACCTGATCCTGCACTTTTATCTCAGAGAGAAAATGCCTCAGGCAGTAAGCCAGAATCCGGTTCTCTGAGAGATTGGCTCCAGTTCACCTCCTTGTTGCACTTCTTTCAGCCTGATGAGTACTGTTTTCACTTGTCAGGCGTAAGAATGCAGCAGGGAGCTAAGAGAGTTAAGCATACATCAGATCCTGTCAGATATTGAGTTACTGCATGTCTTGTAATCTTGAGTGCACCTGAAACTCAAGTTACCATCCCCATCAGGAATCCCACAGGATTCATAATCACGTACTAGGTGATTTACTTTGTTTCACTTAAGTGTTTATTTTATATTTTCACACATATGTGATGGTATGTAACTTGGGGGAATTTGGGAATGCCGGACTCTTACTTATATAAACATAAGATTACATGTTTCATGATTCAGAAAAATGCATGACAGATTTTGGTTGTGGTTAGTTTTTTAATGTACCACATTGTCAAGTCATTTCTAAATTTGAAATCATATAGTTTAGAATTTTTTTCAAAGGAACTTAGGGTCTGACTACGAGTTTGGCACAGTTAGGCCGGCTCTCTGCCAACATAGCTGAGCCAAAGCAGTGCAAGGACCGCCCGCCATATTACGAGTTGAACACGTAAACGGGGGAAGGTCCTTAGCTTTTCCCATGGTGGTGCCTGAAATACAGCTAATACCTGGAGTGATCCCACACACCTGTATTCTAAAAATTAATCAAAAACTAGTGACTCAATTATTCAACCAACTTATTCGGTTTTGTGTGCATCCATGCCTATGAGGAATCTAGCCCTTGACCCTTTTTGGTACTACAACTGATGGAGGCTGTGGAAACCACGGCCTGCATGAAGCACAGCTAAGGACAATGAATGTCTCAACAAAAATACACAAACTTTTATATGTTCAGAAGCATTCTATTTATCAATGCTTAATCAGTGATATATTGCATTAGCAACAATGAAATTACAATCTGATGATATGCAAACTTATTCACTTAAACACAACACAAAACACAGAGAACTTATGATTTGAAATGTCATCACATTGACAAATAAACAAAGGTACTGATTCGACTTTATTTATTTTTTTTAAACATAATTTTTATTGCAGAGTTACAGTATCATTTTAAGCACATAAGGTTACATCGCTCATTTCTCGCTTTTGCCAGTTTCCGTCCACATCCTTACACAGCCTTTTGGCCCACAACCCGGAGGTCGGGCGGCGATAAATAGGAAACTTCCCCTTGGTCAGTATTATGTGGTCGGTGTAACCATCCCTCTAGAGCATGAACTTGTCTGCTTTTCTGTGAGTCTACTCCATAAACTATCCAACCTCTGAAGTTGTCCCCAACCCCCTCCCCTGCTCCTCCCCGTGCGTCCACCACCCACAAAGGAGTATACATCTCTCCCTTTCCTATGGGTACAATCAGGAGTCGCCAATCAAATGTAACCTAGGTTTATGATGTTCCCTGTCCTGTGCTAGGGCCTTCATCCACGTCTTCCAACTCCGCCTCCTCCCCCTCCTGCACCCCGTCTCTGAGGGCCTGGGCCTTTGTCTCCCAAGCCGTCGCCGTGTCCAGCGCCCTCTCAGTTGGTTTGCGGCGGGCCATTTGGTATCTGTGTGTGCTATCACAAGCGGCCCATTTCAAGAGCTCAGTGGCCCATTTCTTGTGTGTGGGACCTGTCCTCGCCTTCCAATTTCTTGTGATTTCCCTTTTGGCTACCAGTAAGCCCATGTCAATGAACCTGCTCGTAGTTTTGTTTTTAGGCGTGTGGGGGAACCAGTGCAGCAAACAAACTGCCATGTCAAACTGGATTGTCCTCTCCGTCACCTCCGACAAAGTGTCGCCCACCCTCTGCCAGTATTCCCGGAGAACAGGGCAGGTCCACAACATGTGTGCCAGCTCCGCTCCCTCAGAAGCACACCTCGGACAACTCGCGTTCTCCGCCCCAAAGTATTTCTTAATTTTCCCCGGTGTTAGGTACGCCCTATGCAGCACATAGAAATGAATCTGCTGAAAGCGCGCATTCCTCGTGCTGTTCCGGGCACGTCTCACTAGGCCTGCCCAAGTCGTTTCCGGGATCTCTCGACCCAAGTCTGCTTCCCATTTGGCTTTTAGCGCCGATAGCGGTGGCAAATTTCCCCGGAGCATTCTCGAATACAAACAAGTGACTGCTTTATAGGTTCCGGCTGCCATCATGGTATATTGGCAGGCCATATTTGTAACTGGCTCTATAAGCCCTTCCCTCCAATGCGCTTGAATGGCCCTGGTTACCGCAGTGTGTAGCAAGTAGCCCCCCCTCGGCAACTCATATCTTTCTTGTAACTCCTGATACGGCAGCAGTGCCCCGTCCTCATAGAGGTGTCCCACCACTTGCACTCCCGCTTCTTCCCAGCTCTGCAGTTGGGACCAGTCCCCTCCATGGGGGAGCGCCATTAACATACCCAAGGGTATCTCCGGGGCATATGGGTGTTGTACTCCCGCTCGGCGCCTGGCGTGATCCCAACAAAGCTTAAACGTTCGTTCTTCGGGCGTTAGATCTCCCCGTGCTATTTTCTGCTGTAGAGTTATATAAGCTAGGACGTGGCGTGGGGTGCCCCTATCCCTCTCACCTTCCGGTCCCCAAAATACTCTCGCCACCTCCTGGGTGAAGACCTGCAGTTGTGCAGCTAAGTAGTAGAGTTCAAAATAGGGCGCCGCTAGACCGCCTTCATCCTTCAGGCGAGTGAGGGTCGCCAGCGCAATCCTACGTCTACCCGTCCCCCATATGAAGGAAGTCATCAGGGATTTCAGGTGGGAGAACAGAGATCGAGGGATCCAAACAGGGAGGGTACGAAAAAAGTAGAGTACGCGCGGCAGGGCAATCATTTTCAATAAAGAAATGCGTCCCGTGACTGTCAGTGGTAGCGTGGTCTAAAAGGCCATGCAGCCCTTCAGCGCCCGTATACACCTGCCTATATTGCCCTCTAGTACATCCATAGCTATGTGGTACATGTATACCCCTAAATATTGCAAGCAGACCGGCTCCCACCGAAGCTCCGGACGGAGGTCAGGGCGTGCCGTGTTCCGCCGCAGGGGGAACAAGCAAGTTTTCGACCAGTTGACCTTCAATCCTGAAAATTCTCCGAAGCGGTCCAGTAAGCTTTCCGCTCCCTTTAATGCTTCCATCCCGATTTCCAGGAATAACAGCAGGTCATTCGCGTATAAGGAGATGAACTGCTGCCCTCCCCTGTAATCTATTCCCTGAAAATACTTGCCCGAGCGGGCCTCCGCCGCAAGTGGTTCGATCGCCAGGGCGAACAAAAGGGGGGACAGGGAGTAGCCCTGCCTAGTGCCTCTTTCCACTGGATTCTGGTGTGAGACCAGGGAGCCTAACCTCACTCTAGCTACCGCTGCTGTATACAATACCTGCGTCCATTTGATGTACCCTTCCCCCAGACCAAAGTGCTCCATGGCTCTATACAAGTAAATCCACTCTAGGCTGTCAAACGCCTTCTCTATATCTATGGAGAGGGCTAGGGGCGTCCGGGTTTCCATGTGAGGGCTGTCCACCAAACGTGAAAGCCTCCGTATATTTATTGTCGTGCTTCGAGCGGGGATAAATCCCGACTAGTCCTCGTGGACCAAGTCGGGCATGTGTTGTAGGAGTCTCTCCGCCAGTATGGAACTTAGTATTTTGTAGTCTGTGGTTAACATGGACAATGGTCTGTAAGAGGCCGGGTATTCTCCTGCTCTCCCTGGTTTCAACTATGGGATCACTAAGGCCTCGCGCATAGATTGTGGCAGTCGACCGGTTTTCCTAGCCTCGTTGTACACCGTCTGTAGTCTAGGCGCTAATAAGTCCATGTATGTACTATAAAATTCAATGGGTAGGCCATCTAGTCCCGGCGCTTTGTTACGGGCCATTCATTTTATTGCCCCTCGAATCTCACCTAGCTCTATGTCCCGTCCCAGTGCTGTCGCTTCTTCCTCCTCCAGATGTGGCAATTGAAGATCCCCAGAAAGGAGTTTATGTCGGCTTCTTGCCCCGCCAGTGCACTGCTGTACAGTGTCGTGTAATAACTTTGAAAACAGTCCAGTATGTTCCCTTGCGCATAGTGCATTTGTCCCTCCGCTCCTCTGATCGCCAATATCGGAGAACTACGCCTGGTGGGGTTGGCAAGCCACGCGAGTAGCGCCCCCACCTTGTCCCCCTCAACGTGGGCCCGAAGCAGATATGCCTTATAGTCGAAGCTACGAAGGCGTTCCACCTCTACTGCCACTGCCTCCCTGGCCGAGTTAACCTCTTCCTGCAAGTCGGGTCGCCCCGGTCTAGCCCGTTCGGCTTCCCTCAGCGTAGAATCTGCCTTGCTCAAATCCTCCAGCAGTACCATAGCCCTGGACGCTGTAGACCCCTGATTTTCCATAAAGTACTGGCTAATTCCCTCCTCTAGTTCCGCTAGAAAAGGCGGATCCTCCAATGTCTCGGGCGCAGTCTCCAGGTCGGTACCCGCGATATCTCCATGACCCAGCCCAGCCCAATCAACAATGGATTGTGGTCCGAGATTGTCCTGGTCAGATATTCGGTTCTTATCACCGTCTGCACAACTTCCTGGGAACACAACACCGCATCTATACAGACATGTAGGTCATGGAGACCCGAGAAGAAAGAATAATCTCTCTCCGCAGGGTGTTGTATGCGCCAAACGTCTATCAGACCCCATCTTTCCTGCCAATCTAGTCTGCCTTTTGTAAGGCGGTGAACAGGAGAATCCAATAATGGCGGGTGGGATCTATCTAGTATCGTGTCTGCTACTGAGTTGAAGTCCCCCCCAACCAGAATCGGGCCCTGTAGGAAGTACCCATCATGTCTTCCCCCTCCGTTTTTTCCGGAAGGCCCACTATCCGGACATTACTGCGGCAGCTTCTATTTTCGGCATCCTCTGACCTCTTTTCCAGCGTTTGAATCCTCTCCAAAGCGTCCGCTAGCTGTGCTCCCATTGTTTTGTGGGCCGGGGCCAAGACCTCTAGAGTGTCCTCTGTTCCTTTAACTCTATCCTTGAGTTTATCGTGGTCGGCATGCAGGAGCCCCAGTCCCGTTACCACCTGCGCAATGTCTTGTTGTAAGGCCTCTCTGGTTGCTGCAATAGCCTCAAGGATGTGGTCTTGGAGCTGCTGTAAGTCCGAGGGTCCTGCCGGACCCCCCTCCAAAGATTCCGAAGCCGCAGCCCCTTCGGTTTTTCCCTTGGTTTTCCCCATGGCGCGATGGCAGTATGAGCTCCGGCGTCCTGGGTTGTCCTAGTATCTGACAAGGCACAATATGTCTCTCCCGTTCCACCTCAGCTCGCCAATGTCCACTTATCCACGGAGGGGGTCGTTCTTCTTTACTCGCTCGCTCACAGACGATGTTGTGGTAGTCGCAGCTCCCCTCGCCCCCAGCCGCTACGCCCGCCAGCACGTCAGTTCCAGTGCGCCCGTTTCCAGTACCAAGGCCCTCCGGGTCCAGGTCGTGCGTTCTTCGTGCCCTCGCAACAAGGTTGCTTCCCGTACCTCCAGCTCCAGCTCACTCTCAGGGCTGCGACACAGGGTAGCGGTCGCGCCGCCACCGACCCCAGCGCAATTCGGCCAGCCAGGCTCCCGTCTCCGGCGTCACTCTGCGTGTCCAGGGGATCCGCCACTCTCCAGAAGGCCGTCCTAGTCCCTCATGGCTTGGCGCCCTCCCTTACTTCTAAGGCGCCGGCCAGGGGTCACGAGCCGTCTCCGGGAGCCAAGGCTGCAGGTTTCACCCTCCTCCGAGCCTCGTGTATCAGCTCAGCAGGCCCCCCGGGGCATGAGATCTAGTCTCCGGCTGTATGTATATGGCCTGGACTCGGGGCCCCCGTTATCAGTTCTCACTGTCTCGGCACACCCGTGTCTGCCGGGTCACCGGCGCACTTCTGGGGAAGCCTCACCTGTGTCCCTTTGGGCTCCTACTTCGTCCGCGCGGGCAGGGTCTCCTCTCTTTCCGCCCTGCCGTCCGCCGCTCCCGGTCAGCCTCCTACTCCGTGTTCCGCGCGGGCAGAGTCACACAGTGTTTACCCTGAGAGATCCGCCTCCAGGAATTCGCCTCCTCACTCTGGGCGTGCTGGCAATCCCACCGACTCCCAGAGGTTCCTCACCCCCCTTTCCTCTGTGTGGAGGAGGGTCGAGTCTTCGGTGTCGCCCCAGTCGGCCAGGGAACTAAGGGGGCTGCCGCCGATTCCGCTCCTCGGCACCCCGCTGGGCCTTACACTGTCCCCTCGGCGCCGGAGTCACAGCCTGGTCGCAGTCGGACCTCAGCAGCTCATTTCACCCGCTGAGGGCATGCGTCCGCCTCGCCAGATCTAACGCGCTGCCAGCAGAGCACCCTCAGGCATTCAACCGAGTGTGAGGCCACTCCAATCCCTTTGTGTATCTCCGCCTCGTCCGCTTGCAGTAACCACCGCTATTTTGTGCCTCCTCGCGTCCCGGGCCGCGCTGGTCCCGTTCCTCTCCTGCAAAGCGATATTCGGCTCCTTCACTCGTCCGAGGGTGCAGGCACCGTACTTAGTGCCTCCGGTCTGCTCGGTGAGGCTCTCGCGGTCGCCACCGCTCCTTTAAACAGGATTAGGCGTGGAGCTCCAAGCTCACGCCGCCATTCCCCTCGGCTCCGTAGCCACGCCCCCCCCCCTGATTCGACTTTATACATATATACAATGCAATAATATAGACACTCCCAATGCATTTCAGGTTCAGACTGAACCCTTCATCGGGGGATGAACATTAATCGAAAATAATGAAAGAGCTTTTGTTCACTCTGCTGCGTCCTCCTCAGGAATCTGCAACACAATAATTATAAGCACATCAGACACTATGAAGTGTCATGTCAACCATTGGCATAAATACAAATTGGTTTGTAGGATTTGCACTCAAAGAAAAGAAGGCAAACTAAAAAGATATTATGTTACCGTATCCAGTGTGCATAAGTAGAGATTCGAGTGTGACCTGCTTTCATGCGTTACGCATAAAGACTTACTAAAGGAAAAGAAGATACAAAGAAGATTCACGTGTGAGCAACTCACATGCATGTGCATTAAGACTTGCTGAAAGATTGGAAAATATACCCAATTTCCTGCGCACCCAAATGCTCAGTTGCCTCCGTGCCAACATCTAAACAACCTTAGTGCGTCCCCGTGTATAACATAACACATTCCAGCAAAGTGCTCTTACCCTCAGCAAAACCGTCAGAGGCGTCTCGCTGAAAGCAAGAGGAAAAATTAATTGAAATAAAGTCAACACAAAAGCGGTACCAAATATAACAGTCGGGAACTTTAAGCGGTCACCTTACCCGAGTGTACTATCGGGTCACAGGTGTTAATCATAGGTGCCCTCTGGAAGATTTACTGGGTGTTCTAAAAGACATGAAAAAGGTTCCTCGTGAGCCTTACTTGCAAATAAACGTGTGTGAAAGTAAGCAAAGTCTCTGAGGACGACAGGGGCATTTCCAAAAACTCACCGGGGCACACGCTGGGCTGCTGCTGTAGCTGGTCTCCGGCCGCCGCTTCCCACCACGCGGCAGCTGTCAGGGGAACTACAGCCTCCAACATCCTTGGCGGTGACACGCCCACTGGGAACCACGCACGGAGGCGCTGAAAAGCCAGAGGTCCCTGCGGTCGAGCATGGGTCTCTGAGGACGACAGGGGCATTTCCAAAAACTCACCGGGGCACACGCTGGGCTGCTGCTATAGCTGGTCTGCGGCCGCCGTTTCCCACCACGCGGCAGCTGTCAGGGGTATTACAGTCCCAAGTATCCTTGGCGGTGACACGCCCACCAGGATCCGCGCACGGAGGCGCTGAAAAGCCAGAGGTCCCTGCGGTCGAGCGGGGGTCTCTGAGGACGACTGGGGCATTTCTAAAAACTCACCGGGGCACACGCTGGGCCCCTGCTGTAGATGGTCTCCGGCCGCCACTTCCCACCACGCGGCAGCTGTCAGGGGAACTACAGCCCCCAGCATCCTTGGCGGTGACACGCCCACCGGGAACCGCGCACGGAGGCGCTGAAAAGCCAGAGTTCCCTCCCGCCTCGCGGGACGCGCGCGGGCGACGCCGGGCTAAGCCCGGGCAAAGGGTGGGCCCTCTGTGGCCCTCAGAGGCCAGAAGAGGCCAGGCTGGGCCACCCCCCTTGGCACTGCAGGCCTCTTACATCTTCCACCTGGCCCATTTGCACTGTTATCAGGTCAGTGATAAGAGCATTTTAAACTGCCTAAACATTTGTTACATAACTAATCCCGATTAAACGCATATTATGGGGAAAAGAACACCGGCAGTGTCTAGGCCAAAAGACGTGCACAAACTGGCTGTAACAACCTCCACCACCCCGCGGCCAAGTTTGACCACCATTGATAAAATGCTCCAGAAGACCATTGACGTTGTTGCAACAGCCATCCAGAACACTGAAAGGCGCTTTTCGCTCCCACCAAGCTTGCTCCCTCTTTTGAACCAAGATAACTCACTGGATTCTCTACTTGCCGCATCCTATGCAGGGCTTCCAGGCACAGACTCTAATGAGAACTACATAATTGTGGACACGCCCCCCCCCGGAACAATTTACCTCAGGTAGCAGGTTATCATCAACTCCCACTATGCTCAGGTCTGATATGAACATGAGTCAAGACTCTTGTGCACCACTGGCAAATGATCTGGCACATCTAGATGGCAATGACCCATGTCCGGATCTTGACATATCAAACACTGAGGGGGACAAAAGTGACAGTATTCCTGTGCGAACCAGGGGGCAAAAAGCTAAGAGAAAACTGAAACACCTAGACAGTGAGCTATCGCCAAAAAAACAAAGAAACAAGGGTGGGCACAAGCAACGTCGGAGGATTCCCGCTTCTGTAGAGCGGAAAAGAGATAAGGGGGAAGATTGATTTAACGAAATAGATACCCACGCTACAGAAGCCAGTGCAGCGATGGGGAACGAAGGATTCTGGGGGAGGATGGAGACCTTATTTTGTCTACCCTTTTAGGGCCAATCAACCAACAAATCCTAAACATGGATAAGAGGCTGAGAGTGTTGGATGATCATGTAACAAAATTAGGCATAGGGCAGACTGCAACAAATAAATCCAACTTGGGGATATTAAGTGGAACTAAGGCCAAAAATAACGGGGCTAACACAAACACAGAAGGCTGCAATAAACTTACTCCCCCGATGCCTACACCAAGCACAAGCAAAAACCTACCTTTAGCCAAACATTCCCCTAATTCCAACACAACTAAGGTAGCTAGTATGGAAGAAACGGATCATAATGTTGATAAAAGTTAAAGGGTCCCAATCAGACAAACCAAGAATGACGCCCAAATCCGCCCTATGGCTCAACCTGAACTAAACACGGCAACCAACACGAGGAAGATTCCTACACCCATCAGCCTGCTGCCTGAATGCGGGGCGTACGTGCTGGTCTTAGTCAATGTGCCCAAATTAAGGAATGACCAAGAGGAAAATCCCATCACTCTCAAAAATAGGATTCCCCATTGGTTATCTATAAATTGTAATTTTCCAATGCCCTCACCCTGGGAATTTAATACGACCTTGCTTCCTCTGGGCTACTTCTACAGACACCTAGCCCCAAACTCTAACCCCAGGAATAACCCGGCTGTGAGTTACCAGGATCCAAATCTTGGTACCAGGAACCAACTCCCATTGCACCAACTGAATCAAGACTTTAGCTCCCCCACAGGCTACCATTGCTTTAGTGTGACGGCTAAGGGTTGTCGTAGTTCGCGTAGCCGCACTCCGCGAAGCTACGCGAAGCCGTTCTCGCACTAAGTGAGCTTCGCGAACTTGCGTAGTAGCTTGCTGGTCCCGTTCGCGAGCCGTTTTTCTTGCTCGGGAGCACGTAGTGCATGTTCGGGGGCCCGGCCTGCGTGTTCGGGGGATTGTAGCGTGCGACCGTACCCATGTGGTGGGCTATGGGCGCGGCCATCTTGTTTTTTCAATTGTCCCGCCCGCCTGCGTCCCCTACTTCCTCTTCCGGGTCGCGAATAACGCGTTCGCGCGGTGCACGTCTTGTTCGGGAACACAACTACTTGTTCACACTGGCAAAGTGCGTGTTCGCGTGAAATCTTGCGCGAACTTACCCACGTGGTCGCGGCCATCTTGTTTTTCACACTCTATGCTATGGTTCTGGGTCTAGTTTTCTATCCACCTTATATCTCTTCAATCCTTACCTCTTTTCGCAGTTTTTCTTACTTTTTTTTACTTCTCATCTATCTCTCTCTGTCCCTAAGTTTATATTTTGCATTTTATTTCTACTTTTCCACCTTTTTTTTAGCTTTTTTACTGTTTTATTTTACTTCTTTATTTAAGCTCCTACTTCTTCCCCCTAACTTTCTTTTCCACCTCCACCCCCACCCCAGAACCATGGCAAATGGGAGCAGCAGAACCGGCTCGAAGGGCAAGGCGCCTGCGCCCAAGAGCCGGCTGCCTTGCGGCAGAATGCGACCTGCAGGGGTGCAGGCCCGGAATCTTTTTGGGGAGGCGGGGAGGCGGAGGTGGCCGCCCTGGTTTTTTTCATCCAGCGCCACCTCCCCTTGACCTTGGCAGCAGGCGGCAGGCCAGGGTCCGGTGACCTGCCAGAGGAGCGTCACCACGGGTTGGGGAAGGTGCGCCGGGCAGTCTACCGTCGCTCAGAAATCCGGGGCACCCACCAGTAGCTGGCCCACCGGTGGGCAGACATTCTGGACAGGGAGCAGGACCTGTTGGACCTGATAGGTGTTGAAGTCGTGGGGATTGGTGAGTAGCTAGTAATATTAATAATGTAATATATATTATAGTAGTATAAGTATTGTGTATAATTCTTGGATGAATTCCGTCTCAAATTCTTCTGTTATTGTATGACACAGGTGCTGCTCGCCACTTCTCTTACTGGTTTGTAACTTAGCGTTAGCTTGGGCTGCTGATTATTGATGTTAGAGTTTTTAGAGAACTGAAGTTAGCTGATGCTATTGCTAGAGTCTAGTCCCATTGTCCTTTAGTGAAATAGTGGTGGATGGATAGTATTACTTAATATTTTTTAACGGTCTGCATGACACCTCCTCTGTCACTGAATGCTTAGTTAGTTCTTATTTACCCCACCCCTCCATAGAACCGGTTTGAGTTTGTTTACTGAGTGGTAGGCTTAGCACAGCAATAGCATGGTCAGGTGAGTCAGTAGCAGTTGTGACGCAAGCAACCAACAATTATGTGTATGTACAAATTTATGCATGTGTCCTCCATCTCATCATCTATGCATGTTTGCGGGCAAAAATAAAATTGAAATGCCGACTTACTGAACAATTGGCCCATCTGGATTCTTGAATAGTTGGTGTAGGTCAGGTAGTACTGGCTTCGTTAGTATTCTGCAATCAGAATGTTTATGGCACATTTGATTAGTGTTCTATAAGTAGACGGTCTGTGGATCTTGCAAGCCAGTAGTCATTTATACTTCGAAGTCAATTTTATTGGAATTGTTGTTCCCTAAAATGTTTGAGAGGATTTTTGAATGAGGTCTTTGTTTCACAGCACTTAATGTTTCTCTTTCTTTATTATTTCTTACATGATCAGCACCACCCAAGGGCAAGAAGATGGGGTCCGAGTTGGCAGGACAGCCACAGGAGGAGCGCTCCTCTACCGCGGATCCTGCTGCTGGCCCCAGTAAGTCCTACAGTGCTTATATTATTAACAATTATATTTCCCTAACTTTTTAACACACCTTATTTTTCCAACCTATTAATCCTCCTTCGTAATTCAATGTTAGCAAAACCTTCTTTGGTCTTAAATTTGTTTTCCAAATTTTGCGTAACTATCCAATGCCATTCCTGACTTTCAGTTCCTTCAAGCTGCCTCTGCCACTAGACTCTCTGTGCTACTACTATTAGACTGTGTGTAGCTAAGCTTGCCCTGTTGGCCACTCTTTAGTTAAGGATTTCTTTTGAATAAAGCTGTGATAGAATAGCTGTAGCCATTGGGTCCACTCCTGTCTTTTGCGTTGTCCTCTGTAATCTCCAGTCTTTCTCAATTCCCACCAACAAAAATGCACAACCAGATGTTTGCCTACTAATTTTTGTTCAGTTAGTATACTTCTACTACTGTTGTGGTTATTATTCTCTCTCTGCACATACACATACAGAACTATGTACAAGAAGAAAATAGGATGTTGTTGATGTTGGTGATAGGGAGGTTGGACCTTACACCCTGGTCACAGAACTCAGTCAGAAGAACCCATAATCCAATGACCGTCTAGTCTACCTACCTAAGTGTCTCGGTCATCATAGTCAATTGTCCCACTCCCGACCCCCACACGAAGATAGTTAGATATACCCAATGATTTTAATACACAACCCACGCCAGAACAGAAGACCCTTTCGCTCACTCACGTGTTTCAGTCCACAGCACCCCAGACACTGAAAATATACCACAGAGTCTATGTGCAAGTTCAAAAACTTTATTTTTTTAATAACAAGCTTTGTATTGTTGTAACTTGTATTTCGATGAAAAACATCCTGCTCCACCATGCAAAATGAAGAAGATTAAATACTGTACATTTTGTACATCTAGTGCACAATAGAGAAATGTGTGAATTGTGGGAGACCTCTCACCATTGAACGTATACTGTTAGTGGTTACACATGCATCTTTCGAAAGCTCTGCAAATCCCTTGTTTCGTAGAAGGCAATCTTCTCTTCTCATCTGCCTATGAGAAAAATGTTGCACGTTAGACAGTGAATACAACTAAGCCAGTTTTTAGTAGTCATCACATGGCAACAAGTGCAACATTATGGATAAGCAAAAGGGACTAACAATACTGGTTTGTAAATTGTATGCGAGACTCATGTGGCCTCAATGGTGTCTTTCTTACTGTGCAACAAGCTGCGAGGTAACATGGGCAAAGCAGTAGACACGGATCAAGAAATGGTTATATGGCTCAGGCTAACTTTCCAAAGACTAGAGTAGGAGTAGATTAGATGACCCTAGGGACCATCTAATAAATTAAAACTAAACTCTGTCTAATGTGACTGCTGTACATTGGACGCAATTTGGACTAGTTACACTGTCACAACGATTCATGTTGTACATAACTGTTTTTTCAATCTTCCTTCCTGGTGAAAATAGTACATCTAGTAAAATAGGGGGAGGTGTGCAGGCATCTAAAAAGGTGTACTTGCTTTTATAGGTGCACAATCAATACTAACCACCAGTGCCGACGGGGCCAGCGGCGAAGAGATTGCCATCCAGGAGGGGACAGAGGACGCGGCACCTGCAGGAGCATCAGTGGGGGAGGAAAGTTCAGCGGTGGGCGGTGGTAAGTTATATTCATTACTTATTTGCATTACTAGGTGGATGGGGGACATTTTTTTCCTCACTGTGCTATGAGACTTATTAAGAAAGTATGAATTTGAAGTTGTACTGGACAATATACAATGGTTGAAGAAGACACCGTTTGTAGCATTACCAGTTTGAGTTGAGTAAACAAGGCCTCTTCCATCAGACTCCAACTCAGCTGTGAAACTTTTGGAGAAGACTAAAAGTCAGATCAGATGACCTTGAGGGATGTGTTGAACAAAAAGGGAAAGAAGTGAACTAGGGTGGAAGGAGGAAGGACTAAAGAGATGTAATAATAAGACAAACTACCATAGAAGGATACTTTGGAAGGTTCATTCACATGGCTGATATGAATCGGATGCATGGGTTGTTAAAGGATGGGTAGAACTGTAAGGTCAAAGAAAATTCAGGCCTGGTTGGGCAAAAGAATATGCGTGCATGGATGGATACAGTGGATAGCAAGAATCATGAGCGGAGTTTGTGCCAATGAAACCCAAGGCAAGGAAGGAGTGGACGCATGGGTGGTTGCTGGTGAAAGTGAAACCAGCTAAGCCGATAATAAAGTATGATAGACATTTACTTTTAATGGGTGGATGCCCCCTAAATGTATTTGTATATTCATCATAGGGGAAGACTGTCACTGGAAGCAGAGTCTTACTTTGAAAAACTAAAAGGATACAAAAAAGACTTTTGTTCTTCTTATGTGTACTCAAGGCCACCCAGTACTAGGGCAAGTATAATGCCGGAAAAACTTCAACAAATGCTACAGGCAGGGGAAGCAGGAGGGCAGATTAGATAGATACTAAAAGTTGACACCAATTGTATGTACTGCGCTTGGTAGTGCTACTATGCCACATGTACTGTTGAATTAATTATGAAGAGTTTCAGTTACAATTCTGTTTTCTTTTTTTATAGATACTCATACTCCTTCCTCAAAACCATTGCGGGAGGAGTTGGCAGCCAGGGCCCGGCAAAGGAAACTGCAGGCCATTGTGGAGGAGTACCGCAAGCTGGTGGCTGAGGCTGAGGAGGAGGAGGCGGCGGCAGCAGCTGCTGCCTCTTCCAATGCGTCTGGCCCCAGCAAGGCTCCACCTGCAGGAGTACGGCGCCGCGGCCAGGCAGCCGCTCACCGCCGGCATTTAACATCTGCCACCCCCACACACAATGGATGCAAATGTAGGTGCCGTGCATTTCGGCAAAAACTTCTCCTCCGGATGGCCAAGCTGGAGGACCAATTAGAGGAGCGCGTAAAAATCATTGTGGACAAACACCTTAAAGCCCCCCAACTGTAATGGACCCGGACCCTGTTGATTTGCCCCTTTTTTAATACTTTTGTTGGTGGGTGGGAATTGGGTGTTGGGGTTATTTTTGTGGAACATTCTTTGGACTTGGACATTGGTTGTGGTTAGGGTGGGGATAGGGGTGGGATACGAGGATATTATTTTTATACATGAATAAATGTTATTTATTTTCAACTTACACAGATATGATATGATGTTGTTTTGTGGTGGGGTTACTGTTGTACGTCACAAGGTTTACTCTAGATGCAGGGCAGCAGCCAGTGTTTGATTGAAATACTTTATTAACTGACCACATGTGTAACATGCAAACAGATAGATGCTGTGCCCCTCACTCAAAGTAACATTTGTCCTATTAGTACTACCAGCCTCTCCTCCAGTATACCTCCCAGCAAACTTCTCTTCTTGCCTGTGATTGATGATGATTACGTTTGGCACCGCAAGGGCGGCATGGTTTCCCAAGACAACAGAGAATATGCTGTGGTTGTGTGATAGTAGTAGAGTAGACTTCTACGGCACTAGCATTGGAAAACAAAAACAAAGAGACACTCATTTGCCTGAGAAAGAAGGTGAGAGAAGTAGAAAATTACAGTACATAATACAGACTAAAAATACAAACAATATTGCAACTGCTAAACGAACTCATAGAAATCAATGGTGTTGGGGACTGAAAAAGTAGAAGAAGATAACTGTAGTTGCGTTGGAGTAATTATTAAAACACAATACAAATCGTAAACGTAAATGCTTTAAAATACAATTCAAACAATGCCAGCAATGATTTACATTTATTCGTTGGGTCACTTTGGGAAATAAATTGCCTTGTACACTATTACATAAAGTGAGCTTGGGTGGGCAAGCAGAAGAAGATCCTCGCCCTGCCTCGTTGACATTTGATTCCATTAGAGTTGGTTTCACCACATCTGCCCCAGCAAGCGTGTGATAAATTGTTGGTGTATGGCAATTTTTGGTGTGTATTTAATGGAGTAACATCACACCTCAATATAAAACCACACAGCCCGGGGGAAGAGGGTTAGGGTTTGATGAATGGATGGGAACGGGGGTTTGGGGAAAGGTTTGACAAAGAAAAATAGTACACATGGAGACAACAAAAGCAAAACAATGAAGACGAATATTGGTGATCCACAATTCCCCAATAAATGTAAAGTCAATTAAGAAACAACGAAATGGATGCACGATGAAGGTTTATTATTAACTGGATGGTTAATAAATAAGTGGTAATTACTTAAGTACTACTACACAATTCAAAGGAAGTACTTCTTATGATATGATATGACTTTTGCCTAGGCTGTATGCCCTCTGATACCTGTTGTAGCGGGCTGAAAGCTAGCCAACAAAATTGAGATACTTTAAGTGAACAATCAATTACCAAA
The DNA here is from genome assembly GCF_964263255.1 of Lissotriton vulgaris. NCBI lineage: Eukaryota > Metazoa > Chordata > Amphibia > Caudata > Salamandridae > Lissotriton > Lissotriton vulgaris. Next base: position 624,718,582 of record NC_141696.1, on the reverse strand, counting down.
CACAAGCGTGAAATAAATGAAGAGGAAAGGGGAATCAAAGAAAAATATGAAATGATACTAAAGTTAATGTATTATATCCAGGGCCAAATGTGTAGTTGTATCTCATCATTCATTTTTTCATCCCTTCCATGGACACTGTTGTGACTGATTGATTGATTATATCATTCTTGGGCGCCTCTGGCAGAATGATGATGATGAGGAGGATAGGTAAGGTAAGTGTGAGTTGTTGCTCCACGTATAATAGTAGCGCTGGGTGAAAGGCCGGCCTGTAAGTGTTGATGAAAGAAGAAATGGGGTATTACAAAATAAGTTAACAGAATGAAAACATGAAAATCAATTACGGTGTAGTGCGAAAAAGACAAGACTCGTGAGTGAGAAGATTTTCAGACTGAGGCTGCTTGGATACATTGAATAACTCTACTCTTCTAGTTGCACAGCAGTCATCGAAAAGAACAACAAGATAGGAGCCAGCACAGAACAGTTACAGGGCCACACCACAACACCCGGGCGTGAGTCTGTGGCCCAAACTCCATTTACCTACATTTTTCAGAGTTCCAGACAAAAGGCATATACAATACATCAACCTAGTATTTCCAAAACAAGTGATTAAGGTAAATCAATGCGCCAATGTCAATCATACCACTATTCCATTCCACCACTGCACACACATGTAGCCTAGGTCTGCTGTGCTTCTTGTTGATTGGTTGTGTGTTTACCTTGTATTCCACTTCCTGAACATATTCCATCAATCATCTCTGATCAAACTGACTAACAGCGTGCAAAGATGGTATGGTGGTCATCATCATCATCATCCGGGGTGGCACGTGTACGTGTTCTCCAACTGACCAAAAACAGCAACTAAGTATGTAGTGAGTGACTACGATTAAGTCCAGACTGCACCTGCAGTAGTAGGAGTACAACTGGATACATATTATTAAACAACATGGAAACATTGACCATCACTCGAGACACAAGCACTTTGAAACTACTAGCATACTTCGACTTCATGCACATTTGCTCTGAGTCAGCAAGCAGCCAATGCAATGTATGGCATCATTTATTTCATATACCTGTCTTTCTCTTCTTTGTGACTGTCAGATCACAGATGCAGCAGAGCCTTCTGAAAGTGATGACGAGTTTACTTTAATTTTGGAGCCCTGTTCAAGTTCTGACATTGAAGAGTTGTGTATACCTGCAGACAGAGGTGTAGCCTTAAGACAGTGATGCATTTCAGATTGGAAACAAAACAGAAGATGGCTGTAGTCACGTACGTTTCGATTGTTATGGAGGGACTGTTAGAGGCTACATTATTGCACTATTGTCCATCTCCATCCAAAGTATGGCAAGATGGAAATGTATTTAGGGTGAGTCAGGAAGATGGAGCAGGACTCTGATGAGTGGAGTGCACAGTAAATGCTCAGATGTGCAACTCCAATAGGTAATTAAACGAGAAAGGAAGATGGAGTTGGTTTTCAAGTTTGAGTCAGAAAGACAGATACACAGACATAACTAAGGAAGGGAGAAATAAAGGAAGGGAGAATGTAACAATTTCCAAGCCTAGTTGTCAGGGAAGAGGAGCTCGTCATCAAACCCTGGTGGTTCTTCTGACAGAAGTAGGTCCTGTAACCCAATACTTATTTCTTTCGACTCGCTCTCCTCTTCCAGCTCTGATTCACGGACTTTGTAGTCTGGTGGTATCAAGTGCTGGTTCATTTTTATCATGGTTAACCTCTCCACGCTTTTGGGCGAGAGACTGGTCCTTCTCACAGTCAGCACCAGCAGCACTGAACACACGCTCAGAAGAGACACTTGCAACAGGGCAAGCTAGATACTTTATCGCCAGCCTGCTGAGCAGTGGCCATTGGCTTCTTGTCCTATACCAATACACCTATGGGCTTTGCTCCATGAACACCTCTGTTGTGTCATCCAGATAGGCCTGGACCATCCGCTCAATGTTCATTGGTGCTCTGGTTTGCTCGTCCTCTTTTTGCTTTGCGACAGCAACGTACTTCCCCATCCCTTTCTGTAGAAACCAAGCAGCTATTTTTTTGCTTGTGTCTGATGAATCAGATCCTGTTGGTGCGGTTGGTGTTATTGTTTGTGTTGGTGACTGCTGGGAAGCAAACGCACTGCTCGCAATTTGTGAAGAAGAACTTGACTCTGTAGGATGCTCAGTAGTACTTGCACTGTCCTGGGCTGGCACTGGCAGGCCTCTAATTGAGAGCCGTTCGTTTTCTAAATCAGTGGCTTCCTTGGCTATTACAGTTTTGTACTTGGAAACATCCTCTTCTGAAAAAGGAATTACTGCATTACTGTTCACAAATAATTTGTACTGTGGATCCAAAATTGTGGCAGTAATGTAATGTTCATGTGACAAAATCTTATTTTGAATCCTTGTATTCTGAGATAAGCGGCTTGCTAAGGACTTCGCAAAATTACATGCTTCACGATTTCCCACACCTTCGTACATTTCAGACACCTCCTTCAGCTCTTGCTCAAGCATGTACAACAATGTGATTGCTTGGCTCATAGTACAGTCCTCCCTGCTGACTGCACGTGTGAAGACCTCAAAAGGAAGTAGCATCTCAGTCAGGCATTTAATGAGGTCCCATTGCCACATCTCAACGGTCATGGCTTCAACAGCATTATCCCCTGATCTTGTCATGACATAAGCATTAAGTGGTACGTACTGCTCAAACAGCCGTTCGAGCATGTAATACGTAGAGTTCCAACGTGTTGGTACCTCCTGAATGAGTGCTTTGACTGGCATGTTACACTCACGTTGAATGACCCGTAGCTGCTTCTGGGCTTTAAAAGAATGATTGAAATGCGTGCAGATTCTTCTGCAAATGGTCAGTAAGTTTCTGACTTTGCTTTCACTTTTCAGAAAGTCTTGAACCACAATGTTAATGCAGTGTGCCAAACACGGGACCCTGAAATAGCCGCCATCTTCCATGGCCTTAACTACATTACTGCCATTGTCGGTGGCAACAAAACCAATATTGAGGCCTCTTGGTTGCAGCCATTCAAAGACCTTGCTGTTGAACTCATCCAAAATGTTTGCAGCAGTATGCGATTCCTCCATAGCAAACATGGCTACATTTGCATGTTTGCGAGTATCATTAAAAATCTCAGTAGTGTCAATGCCTGTAGATATCTTGTCTCTAACACCTGAAAAAGAGATCCAGTGTGCAGTGAGGCACATGTAATCTGTGGCTTGGCTACTGCTCCACATGTCTGTTGTCAGGTGGATACTATGCACAGCACTCTGCTGCAAGGCTTTTCCAAGCAATTCCAGCACGTTGTGGTGTAGTGCTGGAACAGCAACTCTGGCAAAATAGTAGCGGCTGGGAACATTCCATTTTGGGCAGAGGGTTGACACAAATTCCAGGAAACCCATCCCTTCAACAAAAGAAAAAGGGAGAAGGTCCAGAGCTAACATTTTAGCAAGCTTAGCATTGTACAAACGTGCTATTGGGTGGTTGCGCTCGTACTTTCCCTCCTGCCTAAACATGCTAAGAATGGTACGCTGCTTGGTATTTCTTTCAGATATGCCCGATGCAGTACTTCGTGTTGCAGACTTCGCACCCGTACTCCTTGGTGTCTCCGGGTTACTCTTACTCTGGTGCCACAGAGATGTTGCTGATCCGGAGGATCTGGGTTCTACCACTGCAGTGCTGGGGATTGGGACAGGGGTACTTACTAGTGTACCACTACCAGATAGAATGTCTCCTTTTTCATCCTGTCCGGTTACCCGTGGACCTTCTACTGCTTCCCCACCAAGATTAATGGTTCCAGCTTTTATGATACGTATGTGGTCCTCCCACTGGATTGGGTGGTGTTTTTTCATATGGGTCATTTGGCCTCCGGTACCATAGTTTGTGCCAAGCTTACCACGACTAACAGAGTAATGACAAATGGAGCATATAGCAATGTTGTCCTCATTTGCGCTAACTGTAAAGAAGTCCCACACTGGGGAGCTTAACTTTTGTCTCCTGCTAGAAGTGCCACTTCCAATGCCGGATGAACTGGAGGTTGTGTGGTGAACTGCACTATGTGGCTGCGCAGTAGTACCACTACCTCCTTCTGCTGAGGTGGAACTTGTGCTGAATGTAGGACGCTGCCAGCTTTGTGCAAATGTAAAAATGGAAGCTGGTGGTAGTTTTGGTGTGGCCTGTGTTAGTGGTATGCGTGCTACTACATCCCTAGTCGCAGCCATTCTTGATAGGGTTAAAATGTTGGTTTCCATGTCCTCAGGGCCAGGAATAATGCTTGTGAGGACTGGGTCTGAATCATCATCACCATCATTATCATTATCCGGCTGCTGAACATCGCACTCCATAAGTGGTAGGCTTCCTGGAACCTTCCTTTTCCCTAGCCTGGTCTTCTTGGGATGTCTCTCCCTCTCATGCTCAGATCGTTCTGGCTCCCAAGTTAAGTCAAGATCATCAGAAGGGATGCTTGGCGAAGAACTCAATGGACTAACCCTCCTTTTCCTTGGTGGGGATTTGGAACCTAATAGATCTCCTGCATGATGTGCTGCCTCTTCTTGCTCTGCATCAGGCTCAATTTCCTGAACTGGTTAATAAAATAAATGGTTCTGTCGGGTGATAACCAAGAGTGATTTGTAGAGTACTGTTACTGTATTCGAGGTCCCCCCTCTTAAGACAACACAATTCAGAACCTCACAATTAATGACTCGAGGTCTTATTCATTGCATTTTCATATTTTATATGAATTGGAGTCATTCAAGTATTTCATGCAGTACAGATCAAAGACTGTCAACGTGAATTTTTGTGCAAAAGAAAGGGACAGTGGTGAATAGTGCTCAAGTGGTAGAAACTTCTTACATATGTACAGTGAAAGATACACATCTATACAATCAATATATACATATATACACAGTTATTAATTTCAAGGCCATTCCTCATGGCTGTCTAGAGATTTTTCAATGTTTTCAAGACGTTGCATCTACCTACCAGTGTCAAATGTAAACATTCTAACTGACCCAACTGCTTACGTACCCCATGTGTCAGCTTCTGCCAATTAGCCTCTACCGTGGCTGAGGCTCCTGCGCTAATCTGCACTCCCAAATAAGTAACCACAGCTGAGACTGAAAATGATGGTATTACCTAAAGTGCTATATCTTTATCGATGCTTACCATTAGAGATTACCTGTGCACTCATTTCACAACTGCAAGCAATCTGTATGAGGTTCATGTGGTCTCAGGGAAAAGAGCGACGGGCTAAGAAATATATGGTGCTGCCCAGGGCAGTGGGTGGCTGGGCAGTCCCTGATTTTCTTTTGTATTATTATGTATGTATGTTGCAGCGAATGAATATCTTATTAACTGGTCAGGGACCTGTGGAGCCAGCATTGCAACCTTCTATATATTGTTTACTTTTAGGGGCTGAAGCTAGGAATCGGCTCTTTATCGATATAGACTGGAATTATTACAAGCGCACAAGGTTCAAGGTGATTGCTGCTGCGTATAAGGAGTGGAAGGCAATAAGGAAGCAATATAATATTGGAAGCGTGTCCATCTATACCCCATTAACTGCACTGATCCTGCACCCCAGTATCTGCTGGGATCGCATAGTGATTAACTGGCGCTTAAGAGGCTTAATAACAGTTGGAGATCTCTATAATACAGATGGGCTAAAATCGTTCTCCCAATTGAAGGAACAATATCAGTTGTCTACACCGCACTTTTTTAAGTATCTGCAGCTGCGTGAATATCTTACTAAATTGAATATAGTGAATGTGGCTAATCCTTCATTTGATGTGTGGAGGACTCGTTTTCTCTTTATGTACAATATGGAATACAATTTGTATATTTTGAAGGGGAGGCGGAAAAAGGCACTGGGGCAGGCTATATGGGGCGCTGTTAGGGCATATATGGGCATATAAGATTGTGAGGTCAAGCTATCTAGTGTACCTATATGGCTTTTGTTCATTTTTTTTTTTTTTTTTTTCTGTTTTTTTTTCTTTTGCCTTTATTATCATCGAAGGTCAATTTTATATAAACTGATTAGTCATATATTTGCTTGTGACTTGGTAGGATTTTATGTAGGTGACTTTACGCTGGTATTTTGAATTGATCTTGTCAATGCAAGCAATGAATGATATAAGGGAATGGTTAATTGTTTAGCAGCATAAGTTGTCCTCCAGTCTCAAACTTCTTGTATATATCTGTAATCTCTATGATCCGATCCTGCATTGTATAACCCACTATAATTGAATGTTTGGTTATTTCTGTACATGTGGTCTCTATCTAATAAAGAAATTAAATTAAAAAAAAAAAAAAAAAAAAAAACATGCACCAGTCCATGTTCTCCTTCCACACTGATATGGTGGGAGGCCGTTGGGAACCCCAAAGCTGCGCAATATCCCTTTTGGCAATCATGTTCCCAAGTGCCGCCCACCGGGCCTGGGCAACGTTGTAGTCATTCGGCTCCCACACATTCAACAAACATCTACGAGCCTCAGGCAGCAGAGCAACCCCAGTGACACACTCCATTACGGCATGCACGCGGTTCCAGTACGCCGCGACATCACGGCACTCCCAAAGTATATGAAATAAGGTGGCACTCATTCCACATCCGCGCCTACACAACCCATCCGAGGAAAAACCCATAGCAACCAACCGGGGACCCATTACATACACACGGTGAAGAATTTTGAGCTGGACGAGACGGAGACGGGCAGGAATGGCGACCTCTTTCGGGGAGGATAGTGCAGACTGCCAGTCCTCGTCATCCAATTCCAACCCGTCTCCGGTCCATGTCTCCCTAAGACGAACAAGGCGATCTGCCCGATTGTTGATTAATTTCTTATAAATCAAGGAAATCGTACTATCGGGCAGATGACCATCAAGTATACGGTCCTCAAGCGGGGAAGATATAGGGACAGTGGTACCGGCCGTGAAGACCGACAACAAAGCGTGACGCACCTGTGCATATCTGAAGAACTCCCTCTCACTCAACTCATACTCACTCTGAAACACCGCGAAGGATTTGACCGCACCTTTCACCCAGAGATCACCCACTCTGCTAATGCCAATCATATCCCAGTTCTCAAAACCTTTTGTTGTCCAGAGGCATCCCAAACTTTCCAAAGCAAACAAAGGAGTCGCTTGCTTCAGTCGATCATTCCATCCCATGGCCACATTGGCATCCTTCCACACACGCACTGCAATCTTAGTGGGTCCCCTTAGGTTCCTCCCCACCGTCCGAGAGTAGAGCGCTCTGTTGAAGTCGCCACCAGGCAACAGATATTTATCCATCTCAAAAGCCGGATTTGGACCGGTTGCATACGTAGCATGGTTGATGGCGGACAACTGGGAGGCCCAATAATACCTCCTGATGTCCGGGAGCGTGATGCCCCCGTCATACCAGGGGAGAGTTAGTTTTGCGAGAGCGATGTGCGCGCGACCGTCCCAAACAAGCCTCCGCTGTAAACCCTCCATCTCCCGAAAGTAGGTAGCCGGAATAACATCAAAAGAGTTCTGAAGTGCGTAGAGGAATCGGGGCAGGGACATCATTTTAAATAGTGCAGCTCGACCAAGTGGCGACAACGGCAATCTACGCCACCGAGCCACATCCAACTTCAATCGACGGAGAGGAGGAAGGAGATTATGCTCGTAGCGGACAGCCCGGTCCAACGATACGTAGACCCCCAAGTACTTGAAACCGGATTGTGAAATTTGAATGGGAAACCTATTCGGCAAGGGAGGAAGACTGCCGGAGATGACATACACACACGATTTAGACCAATTAATGATCAAACCAGAGTTTTTGCTAAAAGAAGTGAGGACGTCAAATAGGACGTTGAGGGATTTGCGAGGGGAAGTGAGGTACAAGAGAATGTCGTCGGCATACAACGAAACCCGGTCTTCAAAATCGGGGGTCCACTGAATGCCCTTTATCGATGGTTCCCATCAAAGCCAGGCCGCGAGCGGTTCCAGGGCAAGAGTAAAGAGCAGGGGGGACAGCGGACACCCCTGCCTAGTACCCCTCCCAAGAGCGAAGGACTGGGACACCCTACCAACAACCTGAGCCAGCGGATCCGTATATAAAAGTCTCACCCAACGGATAAATCCCACACCGAAACCAAACGTCTTCAGAGTGGCCCAAAGATATGGCCACTCTATCGTGTCAAAGGCCATCGTGGCGCCCAAGGAAGCCAAGATGGCCGGCTCGGACAGAAACTCCGCCCTAGCGAGAACGCCATGTAGGCGCCGCAAATTAAGAGCAGTGTTCCGGTGCGGAATGAAACCAGATTGATCCGGATGGATCAGGCCACAAATAACAGTGAGTAGACGATTAGCAAAGACCTTGGCGAGAATCTTCGGCTCAGCATTCAGTAGGGAGATAGGCCTGTATGAGGCACAACGGTCACAAGGCTTGCCCTCCTTGGGAATTACAACTATCTAAGCCAGACGCTGGTCACAAGGGAGGGAGCCAAGATCACGCGACTCCGTAAACATATCACGAAGATAAGGTGCGACTTTATCCGGGCGCAATTTGTACAATTCAATAGGCAGGCCATTTGGGCCCATGGCTTTGCTGGAACGGAGGGAACGGATCGCAGTCGCAATCTCGTCGACCGACAACGACGCCTCCATACACTCCCGATCCTCCTCAGACAGGCAGGGCAGCGCGATGTCCCTCAGCAATAAACGAGAGTCGTCCTCATCTCTGTCGGACACTGGGGAGTAGACCACACGAAAATAGTCAGCAAAACATTCCACAATCTCGCCAGGGTCAGTCACATTCACACCGTCAGAATTCTGAAGCACAGGGACCACACGATTCGCTCTCTCCTTCTTATCGAGCCAGGCAATCAATTTACCCGCCTTATCCCCAACATCATACAGTCTACCTTGCTGTTCCCTGTACATTGTCTTGGCAGCATCTGTGACAAGGGATTTATAATCAAACTGTTTCAAGCTAAGGGCGTGGAGTCTATCCCGGGTGACACCTAAGTCTAGGTCAGCCTCCAACTCCAGTATTTCGGCCTCCAGACTCACGACCTCCCCATTCCTAGCTTTCTTGGTCTCAGCTGTTAAAGATAGGGCATGACCGCGAATAAGTTTTGAAGGCTTCCCACAGGGACACTGAGGACAAAACAGACCCCTCATTCTCCAGGAAGTAGTGGTCGAGCGACTTTATGAGGCTGATGCGGGTCTTGGGGTTACGCAGATGCCAGGGATTGATAGGGGCGACCCGCCCCGCACCGTGCAGCCCCGTATCGAAAATAAGCCACACAGGAGAGTGATCCGAAATGCCCCGGGCCAAGTGGCTAACCTCCCCAATGTAGGAGGACTGGACAGCGGGCATGAGGAAGTAATCTAGCCTGGAGAGACTCCCATGAGCCCCGGAGTGATAGGTGTATTGACGGAGCGTCGGATGCATTAACCTCCAGCAATCCACCAGACCAAAGGTGTCCAAGAACCCACCGAGCCATGATTGGGAAGCGGGAAGGTCCCTGGGGGGGTGGCGGTCCAAATCGCTGGACAGTACAGAATTAAAGTCCCCACCCATAAGGAGAAGACTATCAGGGAGCCCCAGCATCATCCGACCAACTTCTGAGAAAGTAGAGGTCTGGAGGCCTGGGGGAACACATATCGTGACTAAAGAAAGAGTCTTACCCTCCCACCTACCGGTGAGGGTGGCATAACGCCCTCTGTCATCAAGAATGACATTATCAATCTCCAGAGGGAGGGAAGACCGGACCAGAATACCAACCCCTCTAGAACCAGAGGTGAACCCGGAGTGTGCAACCAATCGGTAACCCCACCTATTCATAGCATGACACACATTGCCGACCAAATGCGTCTCCTGCAGGAGTACCACATCAGGGGACAAACGACGTAAATATTGCAGTACAACACCCCCTTTTATACGATCCCCCAATCCATTGACGTTCCAAGATATGAACCTCAACCCACTACCCCCATCCCCAAAAGTGTTGCATGAGTCTCCCCCACAAAGAGCAGGACACCTGAAGCAGAGAAAGAACCAATATGCCGCCTTGAGAAAGGAAAACAGAAACACAAACACCCCTTCCCACCCCCCAACCAAAACCCGTTACAACTCCCCCCTCCCTGCACTCCTGCAGTAGACTAAAAAGCCACCCCAAAATGCAGTGTGCCTGTCGCCCTAACAATCCCATTCTAGAAAAAGACCCCGGAGGAGGAAAGAGGCCCGTCCCCACCCGCCACCCAGAAGTGGACTACCATAATGCAAAATATACAGAAGAAATAGCACCCAGCTGAGCGATGTCCAATGTTCGGAGGTCAGGGACCGAAAAGTCACTTCTGCGTAGGCTCACCACCCTCGGCACCACCAGGGTGCTCCGTCCGATCGCCTCGGCCAGGCAGGGAATCCAACCAGTCACTCACATTGTCCGGTCGATCGAAAAAGAAGGTCCGTTCCTCATATTCCACTCGAAGCCTGGTAGTGAAAAGTATAGCATACTTCAATCCCAGGTCCCGGAGACGTCGCTTAACCCCCTGAAAGCCCATCCTTTGTCTCTGGACAAGTTGAGTGAAGTCCGGGAAAAAATTGACCGAGGAGTTTTCGAATTTCACCGGGCCATGCACTCTCGATGCCTGCAAGATCGCATCACGGTCTCTGAAATGAAAAAGTTTTGCGATGATAGGCCTCGGAGGAGCGCCCGGCTTGGGTTTACCGCCCGGGACATGATGTGCACGCTCCACAGCGAAGAACTTGCTCAGTCCAGAAGGGACAAGATGGGTGAGGATTAGATCTTCGACCAGGAGGTCAACCGAGTGAGTCTCGGGATTTTCTGGAACACCTATGACGTGAATGTTGTTGCGTCTTGCCCTGTTCTCGAAATCCTCCAGCCGATGGGACATTAGGTTATTGGCCGATTTCAAATTGCCGAGTTTGGTTTGGAGTTCCGACACATCGGCCGTGAGGCTGGAAGTCTTCAATTCCAATTACTTCACTTTCTCGTTAGTTTTGGACAGGTCGGCCCTGATCAGAGTGACGTCAATGGCGACCATGTCAATTTTACGAGCCAGAGCCTCATATTGCTGGCCGATGGTTTCCCTCATGCCGGTAATGGCGTCCATAATGTCCTGCAGGGACAAGTCAACAGGAGCAGAAGGGTCTCTGGTGTCCTCCAGGGTACGGCTGGAAAGCCCGGGGGATCCTTTGGCTTGAGTGTACCAGTCCATAACGTTTGTCTGGACCGGTCCCTACGAAGAGACGTCTTGGTCTTCCGCTTCTCGGAGTCACCCCTGCCCGCCATACTGGAAGATGAGCCCAGGAGGGGCCCGCGCGACCTGGTGAAAATGGCCGCCGGCAGGCTGGGCGCCAACAGACCACAAGACCTGGCACGTACGGCCAAAGAGAAAGTCACAATTTGACCCAAAAGAGCTAAAATGAGGAAGCAGAACTGACACTAAATGGAGGCTGGATTGGTCCCCAGATGGGCGAAACGGTCTCTCAATTAGACCCTGCCAGGATCCGGAAACAAAACCGAAAGTGGAGGTACGGCCACCAAGGAGGCCCCACTGCCGTTGTTGTTCAACTTCGTCCCAGATCCACAAGTCGCCAAGTCCCCGGCACAGCCTCCAGGTGGGCCTCAAAAATTCAAAGTGCTGTAATTTCGGTTACCCAAGCCCGATTTCAATTCTGGAAGGAGTTATGGACTCAGTCGAGGTTCATCTCCGAAAGTCCGTCCAAGAAATCAGGATATCTTCAGGATAAATTGTGAGGAGTGGCGAGGGTCCGGGGAGCCCTGTGCTCACGCGACCATCTTGGATGCGCGCTAAGCTCCTCCTCCTCCTCAATGTTTTCAATAGCCTGCCAACAGTGCCCATGCCCACTATCTGGGCGACTAGTACTATAGTCCCAATTTTTAAAAAGGGCGAGAGGTCGGACCCAGTGAATTACCGCCCGATTTCCCTTTTGGACAATACTTTAAAAATCTTGGGGCGAGCAATTTACAATAGGGTGGTAGAGTGGATTGAAGATACGGGTCTATTGGGCCCGTGTCAGATGGGATTCAGGAGCAAGGTGGGGACGGTTGAGCAATGCCTGAATTTAAAACTGATAATTGATAAGTATAGCGTTGCCCGATCGTCTCCTATTTACCTTGCGTTTATGGATCTTTCATCCGCCTTCGATCTAGTGAATAGATCCAAACTATGGGCAATCCTTTTGAATTATGGACTGGATGAGGCTCTTGTTAACTTCCTGGCCTACCTCCACACTGATCTCAAAGCACAAGTCAGGATTGGGATGGGTGGAGAAGTTTCTGGACCTATCAACATTGGCAGAGGGGTAAGACAGGGGTGCGTTTTAGCACCCCTGTTGTTTATTATTTACATTAATGGTTTAGCCAAAACCCTAAAATAAGTGACTAGTGATGTACCAATAATCCAGGGGCAACCATTGCCAGTTTTATTATACGCAGACGATGCGTTCCTCATGGGCCGAACACCAAATGCCCTCCATTTACTTGTTAAAAGTTTTGTCAAATACATGGAGGGCTTAGATCTGCGTGTACATTTTAAAAAATCTTTTATTATGCCATGCGGACCCCGGAAACGAAAACTCAACACTATACATATAGGGACAGACAAATTAGAATCTGTAACTACATTCCCGTATTTAGGGTTGGTTTTCGCTACTAACGGCTCATGGAGTGGGCATTCGGTCCACGCCATGGGCAAGTTCTCGAAAGCCACCAATTCTATTTTGAGCCTGTCCCGCCCAAAGAAAATAGGTGCCACCAGAGCTATTTTAATAATTTTTAGGTTACAGTGCTTACCCTTAGCTACATATGGGGCTGAGGTTTGGGGATTGGGATAAAATCCAAGTATCCAGCGAGAAGAAGTTTGATTCTGTACAAAAATAATGGGTGCCCCAATCTCATCTTCCGAATTCATTTGTCATGAGGAACTATATCTCCCCTATCAATGTGATTTTATTATAACTAGACCAGCTCTATTCTGGATTAGGATCTGGAGGAATAATTCAGCCCTTCTAACGCAAAATATTATAAAAGACTGCCTTAAATGTGACCACGGCATGGCGATCCCCTGGTTTGCGGGAGTCCTAAAAACCTTGAGTGCCGTGGACAGGGGAGATCTTTTCTCCGACCCAAGCAGGATTGAACCCAAAGATAAAGTTGAGGTCAAACAAGCACTGTATGCACTTTATAACTCTGAAAGAATGGAAAGGGAAATCCTCAAATCAACTGTTGTGAGTTATATGAGGAATGATTTATGTAGGAGACCACTTGCACCCTACCTCACTTTACCCATGACCAATTGGGAGAGATCACTGCTGTTTCGGCTAAGGGCGGGTTCAGTTAAATTCCTACTGGGCTTTCCCCTGGGTCATCAACACACAACACATTACAATCCATGTCCGTGTGATGGTATTAGTAAACAGAATGATTTGCACTTTCTATTCTTCTGTAAATTTTATTTAAAATACATCAATTGGTTTTTAACTCCTTATTTTCGAAAACAAAGACCCCTCTCGTTAGGGGAGTCCTATTTAATGTTACTTTCCCTGGATACAGATGAACTAATTTATCGCACTAGCACTTTTTTGAGACTTATAACATGTGTACGTAAAATGATGGAAAAACCCTGAAAATAGCCTTATGAGAGCTGTATTAGATTTTTAATAATTATGAATTCTGGAAATTGGTTATGTAATTGAATTGTTTTTATGTGGTACTTTTATGAATTTTATGAAATTCGAATAAAGGTCTTTTGAACTTTGAACTACTGAATTTCCTGCGCACCCAAATGCTCAGTTGCCTCCGTGCCAACATCTAAACAACCTTAGTGCATCCCCGTGTATAACATAACACATTCCAGCAAAGTACTCTTACCCCAGCAAAACCGTCAGAGGCGTCTCTCTGAAAGCAAGAGGAAAAATGAATCGAAATAAAGTCAACACAAAAGCGGTACCAAATATAACAGACGGAAACTTTAAGCGGTCACCTTACCCGTGTGTACTATCGGGTCACAGGTGTTAATCATAGGTGCCCTCTGGAAGATTTACTGGGTGTTCTAAAAGACATGAAAATGGTTCCTCGTGAGCCTTACTTGCAAATAAACGTGTGAAAGTAAGCAATTATGAAGATTTTCGAGCGATAAATGGCTCTCACCTTGTTTAGAACTCAGTGAAACGCTGCCTCTCGCTCCTCAAGTAGCTCATGCGCCAGTACTGCAGCGCATACAGGCTACCCGGCATGCTCAGCGTATTAAAAGAAACAGAACGTGTATTAAAGTTACCATCTATGTCACGCCCCGAAAAGAACTTGTTCACAACAAACTTTATTGCGTGTAAATTGGTCACAATAAATTCACGTGTGACAAATCCTCATAATCCCAGTGTATTAAACACACGGTTAGCTGGAAGAAAAACGTGTGTGACAAGTGACTTGGGAGGGCTCACCACTCAATAAAAGACTTAATGAACTCTGTGTCCACCCGATGTTTGTACATAAAAAACACAGAAACCGGGAAGCAACCAATAAAGAAAGTATCCATGTCCAATAAAAATACAACTTGGGACGAGAAGAGAGTATCACATGTGCATATTGTGTATTAGAAAATATCCTGGATACATGTGAGATTGTAAGACTGATGTGAGGGTAAGAATGAGTGCAAATCCTTTACAAAGATGTCTGAAAAAGTATAAAATTAGAGAAAACACAGTAGCTGATAGTGATCATTTAGCCCCCGGGATCACTGTACCTAACAATTTAATCCAATGTGTCTCCCTGGGTGCCAGGACAATATTGACGTCAGTTCCTGAAATCAACGTCACTTGCTCAAGGATTGTAAACCTCAATTGTGGAATAATATGTGAAGCCTGCAGCCAATGAGCAACAAGAGAAGAGTTGGTATTTTTATTACGGTTTTCTATCATGCGTGTTTTAATTTTTCGACTAGTCCTCCCTACATATACTAGTCCACATGGATGCTTAATGGTGTAGATTACCCTCTCTGTATTGCAATCTGATGTATGGTGAAGTTTCATCTTTTTGCCTGTGTGTGGATCCATGAACACATCTCCTAGAATAACATTGCCACACTGACCACAGTTGTGGCATTTCCTCATTCCCTGTGTAACCTGTTTATCAACAACAACAGTAGGCCTCGACAGTTCTCATAAGTTTTTGGGTCTATTGTGTGCGAATAGCGGAAGACCTCGAAAAAGGTCAGCAAAGTCAGGTTCTTGTGCTATAATCTCCCCTTGCTTTCTTATTATGGTTTTAACCTGGGGTGCTTGTGTAGAATGTTTTAATACCAAAACTTCACGATTCTTCATCTGTTTCTCAGTTGGCTTCAACAAGTCTTCTCTGTTTCTTAAAGCAACTCTCTGTTCCGCCTTTATCAATGTTTAATCCGAATAGCCTCTTGCTTTATATCTGACTAATTTTGTCAATTGGGAAACTGGTAAATGTTGCTTAAGTGAGTAAGGGTGAGCACTTGAGAAATGCAGGGCATTGTTGACATCCGTCGGTTTTCTGTGCACTGACGTCAACCGTCCTGAATCCGTTTTGCAAATTTCTATGTCCAAGAAATGAATTTTCTCATGTTGAATGTCATACGTGAATTGAATTCTAGGATTGTAACTATTTAATTCAGCAATGCATTCCTCCAATAGTAATCTGGACCCTTTCCAATTACCAGTATGTCATCTATATAGCGCAGGAAAACTGCTGCATTCTCCATCCATTTTGGGTTACTCAAAATATGGGGCTAGCATCACCATGGTAGGTGACTGTATAGTCCCCTCTAAGCAACTTTTACCAGGTGCCACATACCAGGTAACAAACATTGATGGAATCCAAACAAATCATCCCATGGCAGTAGTAAGTCTCAGCTGGGGAGGTGTCACTGGCCCAAAGAGAGTGGCAGTGTCACCAAACTTGCCTGTAGACTGTCTACTTTGTAATGATTTAGAAATCTCAGCCTGGGCTGAGATTGAACAGGAAATCCCTTCTAGAATGGTAAACTCCAATGGAAAGGTTAGTGGGGCTGTAATGGCTACAGCCCCAATTCAAGATGTCCTTCCTGAAAAGGTTGGTAGGGCTGTGCAAGACCCAGTCCCATCTTTAGCAGAAGCTCTTCCTGAACAGAATAGCAAACCTGTTATGATAACAGCAGATACCCAAACTGAGTCTCCTCCTGAAAAGGTTGGTGGAGCTGTGATGGCCACAGCCCAAACTCAAACTGATATGTGTGTTGTGAAGCCTGAAATGATGGATCACTCCACCCAAACTGAGAGCATGGAGGAGGAAGAGAAATCTCCCCCTCACCAGACATTAGGACAGGATCAGCCTCCTCAGGGAGCTGATTTTACCCCTGATGAAGAAACTGCCCCAGAGGTTGTTAGGCCTGGCCTGACAGAGCCTCTGATGGCAGTGGACCCTTCTCAGGTGGGACCCAGTCTGGAGCAGGTAACCTGCCCCTCTCTACCTTGCCTAAGTCAGCCCAGGGCTGCAGAGGACAAGAAGGACAGTGAGACCCAGAGGGCCCCCTGTCAAATAAAGCACCCCCATCAACAGATTAGGGGCACCAAAACTAGTAGCCTTAGTGAGGTGAAAACTTTAAAAACTCCTGAGGGAGCCCCCTTAAAAATAGTTAGGGACCTCCCACAGATGGATTCTGTTGGGCACAGCCAAACCTGGGACCCAAAGGGCCCAAACCTGAACTGTCCCTCCAGCAAGCCAAACAGAGGGACCCAGCCTCCAGCTTTAGGTAGCCAGAGGTTGACCCTGAGAGCTCAGTGCAACTCAGTTGAAGAAAGAAAGGCACACATGGTGGAAGATAATTGGAGGAAGTTGAGCCCTAAATTAGTGGAGCCTCACTTCAATACTCCATATCCAAACCAGCCTTGTTCCTTGCATAAACACACCCAAGGTAGTGATTCCCTATGGTGGAGACCCTCTAATACCCCAAGGGTGAGGGACTGCTTAGTGGACCATGAGACAGGGGGTACCCATGCTAGTGCAGGTACTTCCTTATATGGCCACTCAGGCAATATAGGCTTACCTGGACAAGGATAGCCTTATCTCCTTTCGTTTGGGGGGGGGGGGTTGTGTAGGAAGGTGGCTACCTGACTATGGTTACCCCAGATTTTTTGCCTTGTGTTTAGCTGGTTTTCGACTTAGTTGGCCTGATTCCCTGCTAATCAGGGCCCCAGGCTATCTGCTCTCTCTGTAAAATGGATTCCATGTACCCTAGGTGCATAACTAAATTGGCTTGGGTCACCTTATCAGCCCCTGTACAGAGCACTATAGGTGCCCAGGGCATAGGTGCATCCAAGGCCTACCAGGGGCTGCAGCATATCTTTTGCCACCCCTGGCTGGCTATCCAAAATTGACACAACTGGCTGATCACTCAGCTGGGGCAAGGTGGTGTAATCACCCCTTGCTTAGATATAGTATGCCTATATCTAAACCTATCTGGACACATATATACCTATCAGTCACTCCTATGGCAGGCCTTAGCAATCCTGGAGGCAGAGTGCTTGGTTTTATGTAAGATGGTGCTCTAGCATGAGCTGAGCCTGTCTGCAGCTGTCGGGACCAATTCCCTAAGCTGTTCCGGGATAATGCCATACCATATACTATTAAGTGCATTATAATCCTTGCGGTTATATGTTCACTTTGGTTTGGCTTTATCAAAACATGTCGTGTAAGGTGTCATATGATTTGGAATACTACCCCCTCGCCAGTCCTGGCGACGGGGGTAGCATTCCACCCCTCTAGAGGGAGACGACATGTTACTTTGCTAAAACGCGGTTGGTTTTAAAAGAGCCTCAGATCCACAAAATGGATGCTTCTGCCACAGACACGAGTCTGACCTCCTGCAGCTGACCGAAACACAGCCAAGGAGGCCTGGACAAAGGGTTTCCTGTCACAGGGAGGTGTAACACCACCCCAGACAGGAGATAGTGGATTGTAGCAGGGAGGTTTGAAAGAAACCAGACACTGCCTGGGGCGCACAAGGCTGCCCCTTGCATAATCCGGCCAAACCGGTTCTGGGGCACACCAGCCCCTGTCCCAGCGCGGCCTGGATCAAAGGGAAAGGGGCGTATCCATCCCCTTCCTGGGTCCCACACATAGGAGGGGACCTAGCAGGTAATCCAGCCTCCTAGATTAGTATAAGAATGGGAGCAGTGCCAACGCACTCAGATTATCCTGATGAAACATTTGAAACAAAACTCTGGACCCTTCGATATCCTACTCAACGTAGAAGACTGAAGAATCTCCCTCGTGGTCAAGGAGTGACCACCCTGTGCAAACAGGCACCATCCAGCACCTCGACGTCTGCTTTGTTGCAGTTCCCGCCGGAACTCGAGCGACAGAGATCGATGAGATCAAGCTTTCCTGCCTTCATACAGCCCGATCCACAGTCCCTGCAGAGATGAGACCGGTGGAGGCGACCGGAAGCGTGGGGCACGCCATCTTGAAAAGACCATGAGACGCTGACTGTGCAGCCCACGAGTGACCCTCGAAGCTGTACACTGGGCTTTGAGAAGCCCCACCCCTGAGCCACTCTTGCACTGAAGCTCACCCCTCTACACTCGACGAGTGCTGCGTGGGGCCCTTCTGCTTTCTTTGACTCGACGCGTTGGCCCGGTCACTAGCCAGCTGGCTTGTGGCCCCTGTACCGACGAAAACCTAAAACTGACTTGCGATTCTGGTTGCTCCAGACTTGCACCAGCTCCTCTGAAAAGGAGCCCCCGCTCTGACCCTCCTGGTCCGAGTGAGAAGCAATCTTCCAGTCCTGTGTGGATTGCTCTTGCCAAGTGTTGCTGACTCCGATCTTGAAGCCGACAGCGCCGACGGTGAGTACCTGCGTGGGACAGCTCGTGACCCGCTCCTGGATATCGCAGATGCCCCAGAGCCCACGTGGCAGCGGAGAGAAGCTCCTCGACAACCACCTGATTGCGCCCGACATTGCCTGGTTCCATCCTGGTTCCACCCTGGTCACTGCTGAGTGACCCAGACTTTGTCCCCTCTGCTTTCAGGTACTTTTCTACTCTGATCCACCCTTGGATCACACCAGACACTTCTCCTTCATATCGCCTGCAGCATCTTCAGCTTCAAGCACCAAGAACCTGCGTGACGAAACCCGACGCCACTTCGACCCTATGCACCCGCTTCCTGTGGGTGAGGTAACATTGCAACGCCGGTGTTCCCACACTGGTACACACCTCTAGGGTCTGTGTCTAAAGTTTTGTCCATCTAGGTTCAGTGGAAGTATCCTTAAACTCTATTTGTGTAACTTTTACGCACCATTGACTTTACATTGGTGCATGCGTGTGCTTTAAGCGCTGCACCCGATATCCGCGGGCTTTTCCCGACTTCAGCATTGCTTGTCCCGACTGCTCCCAGCGATTCCCTAGGCCCTAGGCCTAACCACTGTTCGATTGGTATCTCTTATACCACTTTCTTAATATATAGTTTGAGTGGCCACCCGCCCTCATCCATAATTGTGCAACTTTGTATGTTATACTGTGCTTTTGATTTAACGCTTGTGCCCCTTTGCTCATAAAGAGTACTGGGGATTATTTTAGTAATAAACACATATATTTCTATAATATATACTTGTGTGGTTTCCTTTCATTTGATATTACAGGATTGTGATTGGTAAAACAGCTCGCTTAACACGACCTCTTGAGTTTAGCCTTTAAGGCTGCTTAGTCCATGCTACCACTAGGATAGCTTGTATATAAGGTTGACTTACAACCAGACACCATAAGGGATTGTTTGGACTGATACAAGGTGGTTCCAGAATTGGAAACATCATATATCAGGCCAACTTCTCACAGCTCCACCCTTGTCAGCCGGCTGAAAGGTGATGGATGTGTCCTGTCGTAATGCATTTAGAATTCGTAGTTCCTTCTGTGTTAAATTTGGCCCTGTAGGTTTATTATACCTGATGTCTTTCAAGTCTTTTTTCACAAAGAGTTCAAAAGTGTCAAGGGATTTATGCGAAATGGGAGGCATAAATGTACTCTTCGGGCGAAAAGGTTTAAATTCTTGAATTTGCTCCGCAGAATATGGCAACGTTTAAAAGAACAATCTAAGGCGTAATTTTCGCATGAACTTAAACTTAGCTATTTCAGTTTCCAATTAATTCGAGGTATACGTTGGGACAAACGAAATTCCTTCGTTCAAAACTTTCACCTCCTCAATACTCAGGGCTCTACTGGAGATGTTCATTACCAGGGATTCTATTTCTTCAGGTTCTGGTGATTTTTTGGTTTTTCCCCCTGCGGGTCCTTGTTCTCACGGTGTTTGAATTTTGTCTGGTGGTAACTTTGAAGCTTTGCCTTCCACTAAAAAAGACAGTTGTATGCCTGACGAGGGTGAAGTTTCTTGTGGCGGTACGCTGATATGTTGATGTGCTAATCCCGCTTTAGGACGTTGTAACGTTAAGTCCTGGTCAGTCACTACACTTTCCTCTGATAAGGTTGGTCCCGGTTTAAAAAAAAAACTTTTCTATGCATAGGCCTCAGCCCACGAGAATACCTCGTCTAATTTATAGTCGATGGTACTGTGCGAAATTTGCGAATTTTGCGCTTGTGAACCTCTTTAGCATGAGTATCCAGATTCATGTTAATGTCTTCCAACTCTTTATTCCAATCTTCCTGATCCATTTTTGGGGATATCTCATCCTTCAGTTTATACAGGCACCGCAATGTGAACGGCAAAAAAGTTCGAGCACGGCATGGACTGTGATGTCCATGCCGTGCTGGAACTTAGGGGGTATACAGACAGGGGTACACATGTTGTGCCCCTTTGAATGTATCCTCAAGGCACCCCCTTGGCATCCCCTTTGTTCCACTACCACCAGCCATTTCATGGGGGAACTTGTAATATGTGCTAAGCATCTTACATTGTGGTGCAGATGCCCCACCGCCAGGTAAAGAATGTTCCCTGGCACATCCGGTGTTCCTCCGCCGCAACGACATTTAAAGTCGTAATGCGGTGGACCGCCACGGCGAGTCTGGCGGCTGGAAGACACTAAATCAAGCCCTTATTTTGGGTGGTAAATGTTTTAAATATAAAGAAAAATGTAAAGATATCAGTGGAGTAAACATATAATTGTATATCATTTTAAAGAAATTTGCTTTTTTATATTATTATTTATATATTTAGTGTTGGTGTGTTTATTTCATTTACATTGTTTATATTTTAAATGTTGAATTTTCTAAATGTTTCTTTCCTAAATGAATAACTGAAATATATGTTTGTTTTAATTTTTTTCAAAAGTTAATTGTTTTAAAATAAAATGTTTATTTAGAATTGATGACATTTCATACTATTTATGTTAATAAATGGTGATTTACTACAATTGAAAATAAAAATCTAATAGATATAGATATTTCAGGACATAATTTATGTGGTGTTATTTTTTTTAAAGTTTGGAATACATTTTGAATGGTATTCTAGTTTTTGAAAAATATTTTAATATACGTTTTATTTATTTATATTAAAAAAGGTTAAATTAAAACAAAATTAAATTTAAGATTACAATATTTATTTTTATATCTTTTTTGTTTTTGTAAATAATTCAGTTTTTTCACTTTGTAGTAAATAGTTATATTTTATGATAAAACATTTATTCTGGATTGTTTTTTTACTATTCAGGGCATAACATTTTCCTCACTGTAGCCACATTTGGAATTTGAATAGTGAATATGAACCACCCAAAGTCCATCATTTTTTTTCACAGTGGCTAAGTTTGGAGTTGAGTAGTAAATCTACCCCCCCCCAAAGTCCAACACTTCCCACACTGTGGCTATGTTTGGAGAGTGAACAGTAAGGGGCCATTAAGATGTAGGGCGGATCGCCACCGCCCGCTTAGCGGTGGCGATCCGCCCTACTTCCTTCCCCGCCCACCACCCATTTCCCCCCACAATATTAGTATGGTGGGGGTACCCCAGCAGATGGGAACACCGTCTGCTGCTTTTCCACCCGGTCGACAAGTCGACCGGGCATAAAAGGGTTTAATGTGGTGGCTGTGTCTGCTAGACACCGCCACCCATGTTAGCATGGGTGCGGAAACATGCCTTTCCGTGGCGGCAATGGAAATCTCTTACGGGGGCCTTTGCTGGTCAGGGGTGCACATGGGGGGTACCATTGTCATGGAGGCAGGCACCTCGTGGTGCCTGTCACCTTGTGCATGACAATGCACGCAGTGCATTCCCAGCACTGTGGCGGGCGGTGCTGTGAGCACTGCCAGCCACAATGCTGGGAATGGAGGATGCCACCGCCACGGTGGCGATGGCATCCTAATCGCCGGTGTGGGATCGCCGTACCACTGGCGGATGGTCCCACCACCCGTCCGCCCGTCATCCTAATGGGCCCCTATGTCTTATGTGTGTTATTTGTTAATGTTATTTAAAAGTATGTATTAGTATGTTTTTGATGTATTCAATTGTGTAGTGTTTGAAATTATAAATTTGCCACCTATTGTAAGTACATTTTAATATAGATTTGTATATTGATGACATGTTCTTTATGCGGGATTTTTATATTTGTTTAATATGATATTTGCACAATTTATTATTTTACTTGTTCTTTTACTGTTTTCTATCGTTATACTTTTTGGTATTTTGTTCTATAATAGGGCATATAATATGTTATGTTAAGTTATGTTAAGTGTTGCTTATAAAGCGCACTGACACCGGAGCTTCCTGGCGCTGGTAGACAGAACAGAGTGAGGGGAAGGTAGAGGTAACAGAATCTACGTGGGGGTAGGGAAAAGGTAAGTTTTTAGCATTTTCCTAAAATTGAGAAAAGAGGAGCAGGATTTGATAGAGAGAGGGAGGGGGTTCCAGAGCCCAGGGGCCAGCTGGGAGAACCGGCGTCCGCCGAATCTCTTAGTTTTGCTCCTGGGGGTGATCAACAAGTCAAGGTGAGCGGATCGAAGATTACGTGTAGGACAGTAAGGGTGGATGGAAGATTTCAGGAAAGCAGGGGAAGGGCAATGAAGTGCCTTAAAGGTAAGACAAGCTACCTTGAAGGCAGCCCTTCGCTCAACCGGGAGCCAATGCAAATTCATAAGCAAAGGTTTAGCTGATTGCCATCTAGGTGTTCCATGGATCAGGCGGGCAGCCTGGTTCTGGACGATTTGAAGGCGTTGGGTCAGGTATTGTGGTAGACCGTGATAGATGGCGTTGGAAAAATCCAGACGAGAAAGTACCAATGAAATAACAGTTTGGGTGAGTGCTGCCGGGGGAAGAAAGTGGCGGATTTTGCGAATCCTCCGAAGTTGAAACATACAGGAGGAAACCACCGCTCCCACCTGAGCCCTGAGAGAAAGCTCAGTGTCGATAATGACACCTAAACTTTTTACTGTTTTTGCAGGGACGGGGGGGAGCCAAACTCTGGAGGCCAGAACTGTGGACCCCAGTAGGTGGAGCTGAGTCCAGGAAGTAGGAGCTCAGTTTTACCGGGGTTCAACTTCAATTGGTTCTGGTTCATCCAGAGTTGGATATGAGTCATGGCTCCATGAAAAGTTTTGATGGCATTTGGTGAATTGAGGGGAAAGATGATCTGGAGATCGTCAGCGTAGTTATAAGTGACGATGTCCCATTTCAGAAGTGATTGAATGAGTGGCCGGAGGTAAAGATTAAAGAGGAGCGGGGAGAGGGAAGAGCCTTGGGGAACACCACAGGATGTGAGAGTTTTTTTAGCAGTGTAGGGGCCAAGGCGGACCGCCTGTGTTCTCCCCGTAAGGAAGGACCTGACCCACTCAAAAGCAACGCCCTGGATGCCCGCCTGCCCGACACGGTGGAGAAGGATGTCATGATCCACCGTGTCGAACGCGGCCGACAGATCCAGTAAGACGAGGGCTTGGGGTTTTCCCGCGTCCGCGTTGCCTCTGAGTGTGTCAAGGACTGCCAGGATAACGGCTTCTGTGGAGTGGGCGGGTCTGAAGCCGGCCTGGGTTGGTACAAGGTAGCCAGAGGATTCTATAAACCTGGACAGGCAGCGAGTGACGTGAGCCTCCATAAGTTTAGAAAAATAAGGGAGAAGGGAAATGGGGCGGTAGTTCGATGGCTCCGTCATGTCGGCGCCAGGTTTTTTTAGTAAGGGTACCAGAATGGCTCCCTTAAAGGAAGTGGGGCAGATGCCGCTGCTGAGGGAGCTATTAAGTAGATGTAGGATACTGTCAGGTAAATTGAGACATATGCTCCGCAAAACGGACGGTGGGCAGCAGTCATTTCGGGAGCTGGATTTTACACGAGTGGCTAGTTCCGCCAGAGAAGAGGAATCTAGAGCCGGAAAAGAAGTGAAGGACAGGGGGTTATTGAGGGATGTATCCGGTAGTGACAGTTAATATAGATTCTAGGTACTCTAGGGGTGGACTTGTTTTTTTAAGGTTTTCTATTGTATACTTTTTGGTATTTTGTTATACAATAGGGCATATAATATAGATTCTAGGTACTCTAGGGGTGGTAGTTTTACTTATATATCATATTTTATGCATAGTATTTCATGCATCTACTGCATTTGTTTGGCACAGGCTAGGTTTTACGGTTTGGGACAGTGCTTGTTGATTTCGTAGTTCCTGGTAACTATGTTCTATTTTGGTGAATTAAACAAATTGCTATAGTGTTGGATGATGGCTGCCTAGTGTTGCTTGAAATTAGTTGTGCCAGCCTTCTGGTGCATTGTTGGGTCTGGAGTGTATGTTTTGAATCATTTCATAGACATTCACCCCTTTATGTGGAACCTGGCTTGGCATCTGTGTCTTGAGCAGTGCAGACAACAAACCAAGCTATGCTCAAAGTAATCTAGGAGTGGGGTTAATTTTTTTCATTTTCTTAGTAAAATGTGCAGACAATGAAAAGGTCACACTATATGGTCACTTTTTTTGGGGCACAAATGCTAGTGCAAAAAATACTTTTCATTTGAAATGGAAATGTGCTGTTGGTCAAGCGTTCAATTGTTAGAGTAAATTATTTAAAGTGAGGTCATAATACTCCATTGCAATTGAAATAACTGTATATTTGTTGGTGCGCATATACATTTGCTATTGTATGTAATATTGCAAATTCAGTCTAACACATTTTCTTTGAAGAGTAACTCTTTTATTCTTTCCTATTGTCTAATAGTGTATATTTTGTTTTGTTTGGTAGGACTGATTATATGAGAGGTAAGTTGTTATCTTGTAACTATCCATGGAAGGAGTAGAGTTGATAAAATGTGGGCAGACTTGTTTTAACCTCTTTGGTGCATATGTCAGTCAATGGCTGACACACGCCTACTCCCCAGTGTGTGGAACGGCCATAGCTTGACACCGGGAGGGGCTAATTAGGATCCTCCAGTTCTTGCACCAGGGGATTTTTTTTTTTAAGGAAAGGTCTGAGGAGATGCGGAATTGCTTCTGTGTCATATTCTGACTGCGCCCACCCATCTGTGATATCAGCGCGCCGTGAGCCATAAAACTCTCAATTGGTACAAGAAACTGTTTACCCATCTGATCCAAATGGCAACATACAATGCGTATATTGGTTATCCTCCGACAACCACAGGAAGACTCATGTCTTTCCTTGACTTTTTGGTATCTGTGATTGAAAGTCTCACTGCTACAGAAGCAGCAGCCTCCACTTCATTTCCACCCAGGGTCCAATCGCAGTCCCCTTAGAAGTGTATTAGGTTATATTTAAAATGCCAGTGGTTCAATTGCCATCGCAAAAAGTAGAGGGATAACGGGCACCCCTGGCGGGGCCCATCTCGAGGGCAAATTCCATTGAGACTGCTCCGTTAACTTTTATCCTGGCAAAAGGATTTTTATAGAGTAGCCGCACTTGAGAAAAATAGTTCAGGCCAAGCCCATCTTTTGCAGTGGTGCCCACAGATAGGGCCATTCAAGGGAGTCAAAACTCATCTTGTCATCCAAGGCTAAAAGGATGGCTGGTTAAGTAATTAAATCCTTTTCGGCCAGGCATCCTGCCAGTCATCTCAGGTTGGGTCTCGGGCATAAATCCAAACTAGTCGGGCTCCACCAGGGACTCTTTCACTCGCATTATGTGATTTGCAAGGACCTTCGCCATGGTCTTGGTCTCCAAGTTGAGCAAGGAGATTGGCTGATAGGAGGCCCATTGGGCTACCCCGTTCCTTCAGGCTCAGTAAAACATTTCTCGCATTGGAAACATCATGCAGGATCGAACTCACTTGAAGAACTTGGCAGGCAGACTATTGGGGCCTGGCAATTTCCACCTTTTAAGTTGGGCTATAACCTCTGAGATTTCCATCTCTATAATCTCGGCTTCTAAACCATCCCACACATCCCTTTCTAGCTTGGGGGTTGTGTGGTCTACCACGAATTCCCCCAGGCCTTTTTTGTCATCATTGGTTCAAGTTTGGTGTAGAGCCTCCAGATAGGCAGCATAAGTTTGTGCAATCACCGCCAGGATTTTGGCCACACCTGACTACCGACACCCATTATTGCCGCTGCTCTCTATGTGACAGCCAGGCCAAAAGCTTCCCCTCCTTGTCCCCGGTCTCTTATATCCTACCCTGTTGGATTTGGAATTTTGCCCTTGCTTCCTCTTTATGTGTGCCCATAGGTCGGCCCTCACTCCCTTGATCTTATTGGCGCGGTCGGCGGAAGTGGCTGCTACGTACTCTCCTTGCCAGGTTGTCAAAATGACCTCCATCTCTCCTGCCTTTGTGTCTCTTTTTTTCTTTCCCTCCACTACATGTGCAATTAATTGGCTCCTTTCACTTTCTTTAAATGCCTCCCAGAGCATCACCGTGGTATCAACTGGCCCCTGGTTGTCTGAGAAGTAGTTAGTCACAGACTCATCCACAAGTTTTCAGGTGCTCAAGTCCGTCTGTTCCCAAGGATCAAGTTTCCATTTTCCTATCGATCTCGCGGTCAAGTGTGTAATGATAGGGGAGTGGCTGGATATACCTCTAGGCAAAAAGGCTGAATGAGTGAATTGTCCACACTGGGGGTGAGGCGTCAGCAGACAATCCAGCATGGACAAAGAACACATTGTGTTAGTAGTATCAGAGTACTCTGGGTGTTCCTCCCAAATCCATCAGCCCCCAACACCACAAGGAATTGGGACAGGCAGAGGTCTGTCTGAGCTTTCTTCCCCTTAGCCATCACTCAATCTATTTCACCCTTTGAGTTAGGTTTAGATCTCCCCCCATGAGCAGGAGTATCTCCAGGAGCACCACTATCCAGTCCCCCAGTCTATTCAGTCCTTCTGACTGCAGGCCTGGTGGTAGGTAACAGGATGCCAGCACTAGTTCTTCTCCATTCCGTCATTCATGGATTGCCACCCGGCATCCCTGGTCATCCTCTCAAGTTTGAGTAATCTGAGGTGGAAGGGATCTTTATGCCTGGATTCCTACTTCTCATGACCCCCTTGAATACCCCGCGTGGGTCAGCAGTTTGTACCGGCCTTGACTCATGAACCCACTGTATTTACCCACCAAGTGGGCTTTTTGTAGGAGAATTATATCCAGGTCCTGACTGGACAAATATATCCAAACTATACCTCTCTTGAGCTTATTGCTCAGTCCATTTATATTCCAAGAAAAGATCTTCAGGGACAACCCCTGGGTCAGTTGTCTGGATGTATGTACCATCTTTCAGATCTTCAACCATGTCGGAATGTCCTTTTTTCTATAGTGAATTTTGCAATCTGAGTCTGCGCACCGCGCATGAACCTTCCGTCCTCCCTTCCCAATACCTTGCGCCACAGGTTCAAAACTGCCGGCATCCCAACATCTGAGGAGTCTGTCGCCCCAAAAACATAAATTTCGTCTGCAAGTGAAAAAAAACAATGATCAATTTAGTATCAAAGAGTCAATGGCTGGGGGGTATGGGACCCCACAGAAACTAATACAGACTGCTGTCAGTTATGTGCCCGCCTCTGTATCTTCTTTATTTGTAGCTCTTCATCGTGCACCCCACCGGGGCCCAGCACAGCCCACCAGGCCTCAGCCCACTTGTTCTTCAGTCATCGGGATAACCATGGGGGGGGGCTCCTCTTCTCCAGTAGAAGCCACAGAATCTCCAGTCTGTCCTGTCCAGGACAAGGGCACTAGGACCCTGGGACAGCGTAGGGGCGAGGGGACACCGGACACCACATCCGGTCAAGGGGTGGGGAGAGGGAACACTCGGCTGTTGGACCTCAGGGGAAGAGGTCGCGCTCTGGACATGATGGAATAGAAATAATAACGGCATACCTGTTTACCAAGACCTCGTGCTGTGTTGTTTTCCTGGGTCGACCGACACGACATCTGGCGACGAGGGCGGCGACGATCTCATCGTGTGTGGCCATCGACGATCGACGAGAAATATTGGCAATTTCAAAAGAGGAGCCCACCGTGGATTGCAAACTGCCCATAAAGGACAACTGAAGAAGAATTGCCCCAAAGAGAAGAACAGCGACGTGGGAGCCCACCCCGATCGCTGCAAATGAAATAGACGAGTGCCGGTAAGAAGCTGTTTACAGGCGCGAAGTTTGAAGAATTGGCGCGAGCTCTCGCGAGAGTCTCGGCGGCCATTTTGAAATCAGGCGCGTAAGCCAATAAGAGCGAAGAATAGAGAGGTGGCCATTTTGAAATCAGGCAGCGTCCCGATTGGCTGCGAAATCCCGCGAGAAGATCGGCGGCCATCTTGGAGTCAGGCAAAGTGACCAATAAGGAACGAGGAACAGCGCGGCGGCCATTTTGGAGTCAGGCATAAAGGGAAAAAGGATAGGAAAGTGCCGATGAAAGAGAAAAAGGCACAAATAAGGACAAATAAAGGCAAATAAGTGGCAACAGTGGACATAAGAAGAATATTTAAAGGAAAAAGGGGCAAACAAAAGGAAAAAAACCCAGAAAAGAAAAGACACAAGGAAACAAAGAAAAAGGAATAAATAAGCACAAGTAAAGGCAAAAGGGGTACAAAAAAATAAATAAATAAACAGATAAATAAATAAGTATTGAATAAGCAGCAGAAGTGCAAGCATAAGAAAAGAAGACGACAGCAAAGTGAACAAGTACAAATAAAGGAATAAGGGACTAAAAGAGCACGTAAAGAAGATACAAGAGAACAAAGCACAGACAAAGAAAATAATAAAGAAAGAATAAAGGGTGACAAGGACGAATAAGAAAATAGAACTAAGGGAATTGGGCGCTAATAAAGCACAAGCAAAGACAAAAACAGTACATAAGAGAAAAAAGACAACAAATAAAAGGAAAGAAAGGAAAATAAAGACACATAAGAGAAAATAAAGACGGTAAAGTGCTGACTAAAAAAGAAAAAGTGCTGAGTTGAGCACCAGGAAAAGAAACAAGCACAGGCAATAAAGAAAAGAGGACAAAAGAAAAAGACAATAGAAGAAAACAGAAGAGTGCCAGAAAGAGCACAGAGAATAGAAGAGTGCCGGAAGAGCACGGAGAATAGAAGAGTGCCAGGAAGAGCACAGAAGACAGAAGAGAATAAAGAAAAGAGGACAAAAGAAAAAGACAATAGAAGAAAACAGAAGAGTGCCAGAAAGAGCACAGAGAATAGAAGAGTGCCGGAAGAGCACAGAGAATAGAAGAGTGCCAGGAAGAGCACAGAAGACAGAAAAGAAGAAATGACAGACCCCAAGCCAGAAAGACAAAGTACAAAATACAGAAAACCACCACCATTCAACTTGTCAGAGCCACAAGTAGGAACAAGGTGGGAGAATTGGATCAGACGTCTGGAGAGATACATGGAAGCGACGGATGTGACAGAGGCAAAGAAACTGGGTCTACTACTAAATTTTGCAGGCGATGACATTGAGGACCTCCTAGTGACGTTACCAACAAAGGAAATAACTACTTATAAAAAATTAAAGAAATGTTTAACAGCGAAATTTGAGCAGCAAAGAAATATTGATCTTGAACGATACACTTTCGCAACTGCGTCTCAACAAATAGACGAAACACCAGATGACTTTGCGACCAGACTGAGGAAACTTGTAACAAATTGTGAATTTGACAAATTTGACAATACCCAAGCAATAAGATTGCGAATTATAGAAGGCTGCCGTGACACGGGGTTCCATGCAAAAATACTAAAAGAGCCAATGTCACTAGAAAAGATCCTGGCCCTAGCAAGAGCGGAGGCTAGAGCGACAGCAGACGCAAAGGAAATGGAGCGAGGAAAGTTCACAGAAGAAACAACGCCGTGCCTGTTGAGCAACATCACAACGCAAATGATGGGTCTCATGGCAACTGAAAGACTGGAAGAAGATGATGCTGCCACAAGCACCTCACTGAGAGGGCTAACAAACAAAGGAAAACGTTTCACAGGGACCGAAGAGCACCACAAAGAATTGAAAGAGATCAGATTTGTTATGACGGCCGAGGACGACCCAGCACACGCTGACCGGAGGCTGCGCAGAGAGCCAAATTCAGATGGCAACGAAATGGAACTAATAGCAAAGGTGACACAACATCAACAAGAAAAAAATTACCGAAGACAGATGGTGGCACAAGAAAGCAGAAATGGAACGGCGATGAGGGAATCAAGAAGAGTGAGACTGTCACACACAAGAAGGGTAAAAAGAGTGGAACAAGAAGACACTGCTGCAGGAGCTCAAACAGCAAACGCAACAACAAAGGCCCATGAAAAGAAAGAAAGACATGCGACGAAATGAAAAAGAAAGAAAGGAGGCATCGCGATGGTCAAAGAAGGACAAGCGAGGAAATGGAGCAACGAGATCCCAGGAGGAAAGTTGAAGATGACAAAAGCAAAAGTACGGATGGCAAAGGCGGCAGTTTGGCCAGTGTCACGTCACAGGGCACCTTTCGCATGTCAGCAAGGCAGAAGCAAGAGAAGCGGAAAGGTCAAAGCAAGAACTGTAGAAAGACACACCAAAGGAAGAAGCTCAAGCGGACATCAGAAAACAGCGATCAAGAAGGACAAACATGGAACAAAAGAGACTAATTGAGGAGGTGTAAATGAAGAGGCCTATGGGCCATCGAACAACATCTCTCTCTCTCTCTCTCTCTCTCTCTCTCTCTCTCTCTCTCTCTCTCTCTCTCTCTCTCTCTCTCTCTCTCTTTCTCTCTCTCTCTTTCTCTCTCTCTCTCTCTCTCTCTCTCTCTCTCTCTTTCATTTTTCAAAAACAAAAAGTTTGTTTTGCAACAAGGGGGGAGATGTCCTGTCCAGGACAAGGGCACTAGGACCCTGGGACAGCGCAGGGGCGAGGGGACACCGGACACCACATCCGGTCAAGGGGTGGGGAGAGGGAACACTCGGCTGTTGGACCTCAGGGGAAGAGGTTGCGCTCTGGACATGATGGAATAGAAATAATAAAGGCATACCTGTTTACCAAGACCTCGTGCTGTGTTGTTTTCCTGGGTCGACCGACACGACACAGTCGACACCTCTGAATCTTTTGCCAGGGCAGCACAGCGGTTTCCCTTTTGCTGGAGTGGTTCTGTTGGATATCCGTAACCACCCTGGCCCTTTTGCTCTTCATCTGATCTTGTGAGGGGGGCTAATGGCCGTCTTTGGTGCAGCCATCTTGCTTTTTGTTTCTGCCGTTCCCTGTAATGTTTACTATCTCACTGCTCTGGGGTCAAGTGCCTCTTCCCTTTCAACCTGTCACACCTCTGTTGCTGAACTAAAGAAGTGGGACCCATCCTGCTCGGTTATCCTCAGTTTTGCATGGAAGAACAATGCATATTTTAGTCTCAGAGTTCTTAGGTGATGTTTCACTGCAAGGAAAGTCTCTCTCTTGCGTTACCCTGTGTTAGTATAGTCCAAGTATATGCTCACCTAGAGTCCCTTCCCTTCAGCTCCCACGGGCCGTGTGCCTGGGCCACAAGAAGTATATGATCCTGGTCTCTGAAATTAAGAAGCTTTGTCACCATCGTCCGGGCCGGTCCCTCTGGTACCAGCGGTGACCCGGCACTCAATGAGCCCATTCTACTGTGAACAGGTTGGCGGCCCTGCCCCCAAGCACTGTTAACCATAGTTGTTCTTTCAGTCTTTTTTTCGTCCTAGGGGATAAGAGGGCCCATCACCACTTCCACAGTGAGCACTGATGCACAGGAGAACTGTCTCTGGGGTCCGTTGCTTGAGTTGTACTCCATTGCGACTGGCTTCACACGAGGCAAAGTATCACTCCAAACTTTTTAAGGGTCAGTGGAGAACAATTGGTGTTGGGGCGTGGTCTGGCCACCAAGGAAGATGGCCACCTGATGCGAGAGCTCCGCCGTGGGATGTGCCCCTAAAGCATACATGCCAACATTTTAGGACAGGGACGTGGGAGATTTACAATATAAAATCGGGAGAATGAAAATTCCCCATTGACTTCTATTATAAATAATGCAATTTCAGGCGGGAGACAGCTCAAATAAAGCCATTTTTGCCTTGAAAAATCGGTAGACTCCCGCCTGAATCGGGTCTATTGGCATGTATGCCCTAAAGAGAGTGTCATTCTTCTCTGTGTGGGTTCTGTCTTTGTCACTTTTTGCAAGTTGAGAGCTAACAGGCAAGTTTAACAAGATTTCCGGCAAAAATTAAGCACTGTTTACCTGAATTCAGTGACGACGCAGAGCTCTAGCAAGCCTCGGCCCGCTTCACGACTCTCACAAACTGCGTACCCTGAGGCCGCGCCTCTTGTTCCTGCCAAGGCCGCGCCTGTTGTATTTGGCTACGCATAGCAACGCTTCCTCTGGGAATTGGAGTCCTACATTGCCGCTTGTCTCCACAACGCCATCCCAACAGGATCAAATTTGAAAACGTCTGAGTGCATGACAGGAATGCCCTCGTTCTGTCATTGAGCTCCCTCATTTTGAACTTGTCTCCCACTTCTTGCTAAGTCCCATGCTTTTCTTAAAATGGTTTGAATAATTCAATACAGCGCTTTGGACTGCAAGAAAAGGTAAGCAATGTTAATGTATCCATTATTCAGTTTGCATATAGCTTTACTAAAATTATTTATGAGGTGAAATATAAAAGCCTAGCCATTTCCCTCCTGAAACCCTCTCTATATTTATTTACTTGGATGACAGGATGAACTGAGAACAGGCTATTAATGGCAGTCGCGTGAAATTAATCCTCACATGTAACAGCTGTATAAATTTTAATAAGCTGACATTATCAGAGCCTTTTGTATACCTTTTATGAACAGAAATCAATAAATGTATTTTACATTGCTTTGCTAACAACAGCATTTACAGTAATACGTGCCAGCATTTATACAATCATTAACAAAAGAAATATAACTTTAAATCCAACAAATTAAACGACCAATAGAAAATCACTACAATAAAGACTTCTCTCACTTTGTGCATCTATTTTATCACGTCAACAACAACATTAAATCTACTAAATCTGTCAAGGGACATAAAAGCAAATATTTACAGTCACATTAAGACACTGAAGATCATTACCTCAGTGTGCTGAAAAATGCACGTTGAATGTCTGGTATTAAACACGGAAACAACCCCCCTAAACAGCTTCTATTTGCAGAAGTTCTCAAACAATCCAATACCATGCCTGGGAAAGGAGGCGTAGGAGAGTAGGATCTGCTTCTTATAGTTACCTCCACTTTTTGCTTATGTTTCACAGTTTTCGACTTAGTCTGGCTGGGATCCTGCTATCCAGGACCCCAGCCTAGCTGCTTTCTCCTCTAAATTGATTGTATGTACTTGAGGTACACTCCAGATTGGATTCTGGGGTACCCTTATAAGTCACGTGTATATGGGATACTATGTACCCAGGGCATAGATCCCCCAGAGGCCTCTCAGGGGCTGCAGCATGTATTATGCCACTCCTGAGAGACCATGCAAAATTACACAACAGGTCTGCTACTGCAGCCTGTGTAAGGTGGTGCATGCACCCGTACTTAGATATAGGTTCACTATATCTATCCTAATCACTGCCCATATAAACCTATCCGACACCCCTATGGCAGGCCTTATCAATCCTGAAGGCAGGGTGCTGGGTTTTATATGAGAGGGTGCTCCTGCATGAGCAGAGCCCCTCTGCAGCCTTCGGAACCTTTATTCCAGGGTTGTTTGTGATGCAGCCAACCATATACTCTTAAGTGCATTATAACTTCACGGTAAATGCTAACTTTAAAATGGCTGCAAGGAAAGATGTTGTGTTTGGTGTCAAACACCTTTGAATCATACCTCCCTACCAGTAACTGGCGGGGAGGTATGATTCCACTCTCCTAGAGGGAGCAATATGGCTACACCGGTACACCCGGTACCAGCTTCACAGAACCCTGGCATCACAAAATGGATGCTGCCGGCCACAGACACGAGTCTATCCTCCTACTTCTGGATGAAAACTTTGGCAGGAGAGGCTAGGCAATAGGTTTCCTGTCACAGGGAGATGTGACCACCTCCTAGACAGGCTCTAGTTTACGGGGGCTGGGTGGGTGCACTCCAAGAGTGCTTTGATATCAGCACTGGAGACACATTTGGTGTCCCTGTGCATAGGCCAGGTCAAACCAGTTGCAGGGGCTACCAGCCCCTGCTCTGGTGCAAAACTGGACAAAGGACATGGGTGTAACCACCCCTCTGTCCTGACCCTCCCATAGGTTGGTCCCCAGAGTTTGTTCCACCCCTTCCTTGGGTAAAAAATAGGAACCCCTGACTACAGGACTTTAGATTTTACCTGAACTAAACTCTGCTACAGAAACCTAGTACTTCAACAATCTGCACACCGCTGGATGACTGAAGAATCTCCCTTGGAGTAAAGGAGTTACTCCCCTGCAAGGTAGGCACCTAAAACGCTTCTGACTGGTTTGCATCTACGCAGCTTCTGACGGACTCCAAAGAATTTGTAACACAGGAGGTGGATTCCCAAGCTTCCCCGAGGCCAATCCGTGCTCTCAGCAAACCTGAGACCCACAGCCTTCGTGGGGACCGTGCAACCCAAACCCCTGGACCCGAGAACATTTGCAGCAGCGTATGCTTTTTGGCAATCCTGGAAGCTGTGCTTTGGGCTACTTGTAGTCCAAACCCTGAGCAGTGTTTGCACTAAAGATCACCGGCCTACACTCCAAGAGTGTTCCGTGGGCTGGTGTTTTGTGATTCCTCTTGAGGCTCCTTTGGGATCCCTGGTCTATGAGCCTGTGGGTCCCTGAGGACGTAACCTTAACTTTCCGTGGGCTTTCCTGGTTGCTCCAGATGTGCTCTGACTCTCCATAGCTTAGGGAATCCACAGGACCTTTCTGGTCCACACCGAAGCATCTTTTCTCTGACCGCGTGGGTTGCAGTTGCCAAGGCTTGTTGGTCTCCAGTCCGGACACCGACCCCTTCAGCACTCAACATCCTTTGTGGGACAGCTCACCTGTGGACTTTGGTCGACATCTCCTGGTCCCAGTGACTGCAGAGTCAAGCTTCAGCTCTTTACACCTGAGCCACCCGACATCGGTGGGCATTCGTCTACCGAGCCCCTGGTCACTGGCAAGTGACCCAGACTCTGTCCCCTCTGCTTTCAGGTTCTTCTCATCTCCTATCCAGGCTTGGATCACACCGCACACTTTCCTCCTTCACAACAGAAGCACTTTGCAGCATCTCGCCATTGAAAACGACGACGATTCCCAACACCATTTGACATGGCTTCCCTGGGTGAGGTAACACGAGTACTCCGATGCTCATATGGGTGCTGGCCTTAGAACCTTCTAAGTCTAAAATGGTTTGGTCAAAGTCTACTTCTAAGTGTCCTTAAACTCTAAAATTCCAACCGCGACTTTCTCATAGGATTGTACGGAGCTCGCGGCTGCACGCGTCCCTCGTGGGTCCCCTGTGTCACTACCTTGAGTGGTTCCTTGGGGTCCCAGCAGTTCTACGTGCTCTAGGCACTGTGTCTAGTCAAGTTGGGGTTGTTATACCACTTTCTTAATATATGGTTTGGTCTCCCACTGGTGCTCACTGTGTATTGTGCTATTTACTTACGTTCTAGTGTGTTTGATATTGTGTATCTTGCTCTCTAATCTCATAAAGAGGTTAGTAGAGAGTGTTTAGTAATAAAAACATATATTTTATATATACCTTGTGTGGTTCTCCTTTCATTTGGTCATTCAGGAGGTTATAATCTGGTAAACCAAGCTGCTTTACATTCCTTTCGAGACTTAGCCTGAAGGCTGCTCTCCATAGCTACCACTAGGATAGCTTTCAATAAAGGTTATCTTTAACCTAATCATCAATAAGAGTTGTTTGGACTGGTGCAAGGTGCCCACTATATCTAGTGGACAGCATATACCAGGCCAACTTCTCACATTGGTGTGCAGCGGTTGGGATTCAAGCTTGCTATTGCTTTACCAGATAATCTTCATTGAGTGACTAACTGAAAACCACTACAGGTATCTAGGTACATATAAATCAAGTCTAGAATAAAGTAAGTTCTACTGAAGTTAGAGTTGGGTAAGTCAAGGGTCTAGCACACCCTTTCTCCAACTCAAGAGAGTTTAGTAGTGAGGCGTGGTTTCACGCCGCAACAAGATGGCGGAGCAGTTTTGAGCTCCGCTCGGTCGCAAGCTCTTCTGCTGAATAAAGCCTTCATTCTGCATCTTTTCCACAGACGGATGCTGAACTCTGCCGTCTGAAAGGTCGAAGCGGCATATGGAGCCGCTCTGACCGCATTTCCGATTTCTGGCGAGCCAGCAGAGACGGTGATAACTTCCTCTCATATCACCGCGATGTGTGTCGGCCATCGCTCGCATCTCCTCATGTAATCCAGCGTTTTCTGGCTTATAAACGCTCGGCAATGTGTTCTCTTTTCTCTGCATCTTCACCAGCTTCAGCCTTTTCTGGCATTATGCTTCTGCTACAAGTTCATGATACTTCAACCATCAATATGTAACAATACATATAGACTTTTGCAGAACTTTATTGTACTACATTCTTTTGTCATTCTCTAACAAAAGTATCAATTTCTGCATTATTCTGCATGAGCTTCTTCAATATGTTGTTATCCTTTACTCTTCTGGATGTTTGACTTCTTTTTCCTCACACACTTTATTGTGAATGCATGTCACACCTTCCAGCTTCTGATGTATTTTATTTTTTGGCGTTTGTCCTACTAATATGGGCACCAAGGTTGGTTCTATTTGCTCCTTTTTTTGGCATGCACCGAAGTGCGGACGGAGGGTGTCAAAATTCATCTTTTGACTTGTGTTGTTTTATTTTATTTTTTTCTCTGCTCTTGCTGGACCTTCATTGCTTTTGGATGTACTTTCATTGAGCTTATGGGCAGATTGAAAACCTCATTGAAAGTTTCCTCTCAGCATTCATGACATTCCAGGATGGCTAGTGAAGCTCCAATCTAGGTCAGAGCCTAGTCTTCAGGTGCTAAGCCCAAGAGAGCTAAAAATGATCCTTTTCCTCCGTCCTATCATCTCAGAACCCTGTTCTCGATATCATTTTGGATGAGGTGAGGGGGTTAAATCTACTAATGAGAAGCTTCAGCAAATTGAGGACAGATGGATTAACATGGAAGCTAAGGTTCTTTATATGGAGCAACGAATTAGTGATCTTCACGACATATCAACTAAAATTCCAGTTCTGGAACAGGAAATAAGTCAACTTAAACTACATACCGAGGAACTTGAAAAACGTAATAGATTCAATAACCTACGTCTTTATGGTGTACCAGAAAATCTTGAGGGATCTGATATGCTTCTTTTCCTGAAGAAATTCTTGTCAGAACTTTTAGAACTTCCTCCAGACCCTTCCTTAAATATTCAACGTGCTCATCTGCTTGGACGTTTTCAATCTACGGCTTCCAGACCCAGAGGAATCATTATGTTATTTTTGGAATTCAAGGATCTCATGCATGTCCTCTCAGCAGCTAAAGCAAAACGTCGTCTTGTATGGTCTGGTCACACCATTTATTTATAACAGGATCTCTCTAATGCCACTACTGCAAGGAGAAAGGATTTTTCGGCTCTTCATGCTCAAATGAGACAATTAAATATTCGTTATGGTATTCTTACCCCTTGCCTTTGTAAAATCACTCATGAGGGCTCCACGCATTCTTTTGATGATCCTTCTAAATTGAGATCTTTTCTCCATAACCTCTCTTCGAATTCAGCATCCGGTTCTTCTCAACATCTCTAAACTTTCTGTATCTTTTACACTTCTCATCTGATATGGCTGTTCTGTAATCTATTCTCTTTATCTCCCTCTCTTGCGCTCCATCTTCAGTCGCTGCAGTTGCGCCTCATGCTTCAGTCTTTGTTGTTTCCTCTTAGATGTGGATCTTTTTCCTTGATCTATCTTCTTTTTCTTCTATTCTTTTCTCTTCTTTTTCTTTCTCTTATTTTTTATGGTTGCATATCTTGTTCAATGATGTTCCATTGTTGCATGTATATATTAGTTCTGTTTACTGTTATATAACATATTTTTTCCTCCCACCTCTCATATGGTGTTTCTCTCCTTCCAGCTGTCTCCCTGAAGTGTGCCATCTCCTTTACTGTAATACCCCTCCGTCCCTCCATTATGTGTAATCTTGTCACAAGGAATGTTCATGGTCTTGGACACCCCGTCAAAAGACAAAAGTAAGGTACTTTCTCATTTATCAAAATTAAATGCACATGTTGCCTTTATTCAAGAAACACATCGCAATGACTCTGAATCGCTAAAGTTAAAAAGACAATGGGTGGGTCAAGTTGTGTTTTCTCCTTCAGCTACTAATATAGGGGTTGTTGCGATATTGTTTCACAAGTCAATACATGTATACATTTTATCTACACAAAATTATGCTGATGGGCGATGGGTAATGGCGAAGGTTGTCATCCACAATAAAGAACTCGTTATTTTGAACATTTATGGCCCAGCCAGACCAGATCCAGAATTTTGGAATTCTATTAAGATTTTACTTTTCTCCATTGATTGTCCGAATATTGTTATTGCTGGTGACTTTAATCAATGGATAGTTCCTTTTTCTGACAGACAATCTAAGGGTAAATTTAATTCAGATAAATCTCACAAAGCTTTTGAATCTGCCATTGCCTCTCGTTCATTATATGGTGTTTGGAAAACTTGTAACCCTGATTCTCTTGAATTTACTTTTTTCTCAAATATTCATCAGACTCGGTCTAGAATTGATTATATTTTGGTTGGTAAATCCCGTCCTCGGAGATTGGATCTATTTTTATTTCTGACCATGCTCTGTCCTTTCTGTTTTGGACCTGTCCTTAAGTTCCCCAACATTTAGTTGTTGGAAGTTAAATAACTTTCCATTATCAGATACTCTTTTTATCACTGAAGCCACTGCCATTATCAATTAATTTTTCACCTTCATTAACCCCTCCGACACCTCTATTTCTAATAATTGGGATGCCTTCAAGACTTCTTTTCGTGCCTTTACTATTTCATTTGTAGCAAAGAAAAAGAAAATTGCACAAAATAAATATACAACATTACTACAACAACTCAAATTATTGGAACATACTTATTTTACTTCTAAATCTCCTTCTGCTCTTCACAAATTGATTAAGGCCAAATCTGAACTTAATAAACTGGCTGCAATTAATGCTTGTAATGTACTTCTTAAAATTAAATCTAAATATCATGGGGGTCAAAATAAGGCCTGGTCGGATGTTGGCCAATTACTTAAAAATTTAATCTGAACGTAAGAATATTGGACCCATTTTAAATGAATCTACAAACAGCCTTGCATCATCAGACGAGGACATAGCTAATATCTTTCATGAATATTACCAATCACTTTATTCCGATGATACGAATCCCTCTACTCAAAATGTAAATACTTTCTTTTCTGGCCTTCCCACTCCTCCCTTCTTACCTGATGAATTTGGCTTATTGGAGAAAGACGTTTCCCTTCAAGAGATAACTGATGCTATTAAGTCTTTAAAAAAATAAAAGGCACCAGGACCTGATGGCCTTCCTGTTGAATTTAACTCCACCTTTTCCTCTATTTTTGCTCCCAAACTCCTGGCTCTCTTTAATTCCTTCATTACTGATTCCAAAGCCTCAGGTTCTTTTTTTTGGAGGCCTTGATCGTTTTCATTCCCAAACCCGATAAGGATCATTCCCTTCGTAAAAATTATCGTCCCATATCATTAATTAATTATGATTGTAAGATATTCACTAGAATCCTTGCTACTTGCCTTGAATCTATTATCCCATTGCTGGTTAAAACTGATTAAGCTGTTTTTATGAAGGGCAGGTTGGCTGCAGATAATGCTCGCATGTTTGCCAATGGACTTTCCTTTGGTAAAAAATGTAAATTCCCACTTGCTGCGTTGTCCTTGGATGCCGAAAAGGCTTTTGATCGTATCAATTGGCAATTCATGTTCAAACACTTCACTGGTTTGGCTTTGGTCCTACTTTTATTTCTTATGTATACTCTTACCTCCGCACCAGCATCTTTGTAAATAATTGCTTCTCAAACTTTTTTTTCTTTATCCAGGGGTACTCGTCAGTATTGTCCTCTTTCTCCCTTGTTATTTGTTTTATGTATTGAACCCTTCCTTGAGCCTATCTGTGTTAACATATATATTTCCGGTTTCACACATATAATACTATGGAAACCAAAATGTCAACATATGCTGATGATATATTAATATATATGTCTAACCCTCACACTTCCCTACCTCCCTTTTTGGACGGGGTTCAATTATACTCCAGCATTTCAGGATATAAGTTGAACTTCTCCAAAACAGAAGTATTACAGTTGAATTCCATATGTTACCAATACATGTTTGATGATACTAATTTTACTTGGTGTCCTACGAAAATCAAGTACCTTGGTATCTGTTTTTCCGCTACTTTGTCCAACACAATTAAACTCACGTTTAATGCACTAATCACTAAAACTCAATCTCTCCTACTTTCTTGGTCCCCTCTTCATTTATCCTGGTGGGGTAGATTGGACACCATTAAAATGATGATTGTCCCCCATATCCTATATACACTATCTATGCTGCCCTTTCGGATCCCTATTCCATATTTTTCACAAATTAATTCCATATGTACAAAATTTTTATGAAATAAAAAACATCCCTGCTTTTCTCTTACAAAACTCAAACGCCCCAAATCTGAGGGAGATGTGTGTTTTCCTGATTTTAAAGCTTATCATTCTGCATTTGTGATTAGACAATTCTTTGCCCTATCCTATGAATTTGCTGATACTCCTATACCCAGATGGATAGTTTTTAAACGTTCCTTATTGAAGGATTTTTCTTTCCGTAATGTAATCTACATGTCTAACTGAACTTTCATATAAAACAACCCTATTTTAAAATACTCCCAAAACCTACTATGTAGCATATTCGTTGATGGTTTAGACCCGTTACAATGTTTTTTATCCTCTGCTATCTGGTATAATAAATATATCAAATACAAAAGTAAATCATTCGGGGGGCGTGGCCAACATGGCGACCGGGATGGATGTGTGGTAGTGGAGCTCCCGACCCGATTCCTCTCCCAGGCCCTTCAATAGCACTTAAAAACCCTCAAGCAACTCAGCGGGGCCCTGGTGAAGCCGGACTACACGACCTTTGTCAGGCGGGAGAGGCCGGTGGCGGTTTCCCGAGGCTGCGGGGCACCGCTGGATCTCCCCACGACCTGCCCCTTGAAAATGGCGGCCGCGGAGTAGCGGACGCTGGCCCTTTCCGGGGGTGCGGGGAAGACGGAGCGCCTGGAGGCCCGGAGGTGGGGTGCATCGCGGACCGCGGCAGCGGCAGCAGAGCCTGGAGAGCGTGCGACCGGCCAGGGTTCCCGCGGCACAGGGGAGGAGGCGCCCACTCGGAAAAATCACGGCAGAGTGCCGGGTGCCCGGACCCGCAGTGAGTCTCCGCCCCACACATTGACCCCCGCCGCTCTGTGACCTGCGGCTGCACAGGGGGAGAGGCAGAAGAGCTCTGCGCGGAGAGGGAGGCAGGATTGGAGGCCCGTAGGCCACAGCGGCGAGGAGCCAGGCAGAGCGGCCAGAAGGCGGAAATCGAGCCCAGGCCTGGGGCACACCTGCGGGGCTTCGATCCCTGCCCTAAGAGACAGGATCCCTGCCTTAAGCGACACGGCTTGCGGCCGCAAACGGACCGGCTCCCACCAACATTCCAAAGAGGCGGCTCAACACTGCAGGCCTCACCCGGGGGTGAGGGCACGACGCACTGGCGTCCGGCGGCGGGGTGATATCCTGAGACAACGTGGCCGAGGGTCCCGAAATTTAGCCCTGGGCTTCTCGGCCTACCGGGGGAGCACTTTGTTGCGACAGAGATGAGCCACCCCGGCAGGGACAACGTCGGACCACCGTTATTGCAGGCAATCAACAACACATGGTGCAGGGGCTGGAGGCATCGAGGGTCAGCTGGGCACAGGTCAGGGGCTTCAGAAGTGGCAATATTGACACGGGACACGGGTCTGACGCACAGGGACCACACAGCTTGGGATTGCTTCTCTAGCCACGCACCTATCCCGCCAATATCTGGTCATCACGGACTCTGCAGCGCAGGCCAGCGACAAAGCCCGGTCCCTAAAAGCATTGGAGGACTACGTATCTTCACCCGAGGGGAACCGAGCAGCCTCTGCGGCATCCACAAGCGGCCGGGTGGCTGCGTCTGCACGGATTGCTTCTTGGTGGGGGGGGGTGCGCCTCCGGCCCACGGGGTCGGGGGACCCACTAAACCTGTCTTCAGGGCCACGAAGAGGGGGCCGGACAATCACAGACATGCTAACAAAAGGCGTCCAGAAAGGTGAGAAGAGCCCAGGGACCATGGGGCCGACGAAAAAC
The DNA here is from genome assembly GCF_964263255.1 of Lissotriton vulgaris. Taxonomy (NCBI): domain Eukaryota; kingdom Metazoa; phylum Chordata; class Amphibia; order Caudata; family Salamandridae; genus Lissotriton; species Lissotriton vulgaris. Next base: position 624,675,833 of record NC_141696.1, on the reverse strand, counting down.
GCCGCGGGCGAAATGAGGATGAAGCCCCCATCACCAAGTCGTTCTTAGAGTCTCTTTTCAACACGCTGAGAGACGATTTCCACACCCTAAAACAGGACATGGCGAGCGAATTTAGGGACATACGGAAAGAGGTGGACGGCCTGGGTGAACGAGTGGGCGCCATTTAGGAGGCTGACCGCACTAGGAGTGAAGAGATAGATCAGTTACAGCAGGAGGTGGTGCGTCTCTGAGACCAACAAGTAGACTTACAAGCGCACGCAGAAGACCTGGAGAACCGCTCCTGCAGAAATAACATACGGGTCCGGGGCGTGCCACTTCAGGCAGAAGGGAAAGATATCTACCTCTTCTTGCAAGGCCTTTTCCGCGATGTCCTGGACGAGGGGAGGACTTTGAAATACGCATTGACAGGGCGCACAGGGTGGGCCTGGCTCGCCGGGTGCTGGCCCCCCGCCGGACATTCTGGCGTTCCTTCCAAACTTTCCGCTAAAGGAACGCATCCTCCAGGCGGCCTGCAAGAAACAGCCCCTCCGCTACCAGGGTCACCAAATCGCCCTCTACCAAGACCTCTCAGCGATTACCCTGCAGAAGCGCAAGACCTTCAGGCCGGCTAGTACCCTGCTGCGAGATAAGGGATCCCTTACTCCTGGGGCCACCCATTTCGATTAGTCTTTAGGTGGAATGGTGTTCTTCAGCAACTTCGCTCCTTCAGCGACACATGCGCCGTGCTGGGCATGGACAAAGAAGAAGATAAGAAGAAGATCCTACAGATCGCCCTTCGAGCGGGGAGTCGCCGAGGTCCTCCAGCGGCGGATGGCAGCGGGTGGGTCGAAGACGCTCGGCGAAGCTGTCCCTCAAGCCAGATCCGACAGCAGTCGTGCAAGCGAAGGCGGAGGCCATCGAGGAGGTCTTCAAGGACACGGCTTCGATAATATGGAGAGAGGCTGATTTATAATTTTGGCCACCCAGTGGGGGTATATTATCGGAAGAATAAACAGGGAGCCCATAAACTTTTTGAGATTCCTTGTAGCCCTCTAGATCTTGTAGCACCCTCGATCTTTATATCTATGGATTTACTGTTGGACTTCTCGTTTCAGCTCATCTAAAGTTGGAGCCTGTGACGATTTGTCTTGTACTGTCATAATCATCATATGCACAATTCTGATTGGTTTAGTCACTTTCTTATACCATTTTTAGCTATTTTCACTTAGGTATGGAGAAAAGCTTCTCTGTTTTCGCCACACTGTATCTTCTTTTCCAGCACCAGCCAGATTTCAGTCATCTGCACTATGCACCTTATTTTACCATGCAACAGTCTCAGTGTACTATAGTATGTGATTGATTATGATTAGATATATTTTTTCATGTTTTTTTATTAGAATTCTCAAGTGGTTCTCCAGAAGAAGGCGTGTCATATACGCCGAAACACGCATAGAGATCTACATCCTACCCACTTTTGTTGTATTAATTCTTTGTATTGTATTTTATTATTGAATGTATATTTGATTTTCAAATACTGTTTTGTATTATTTTATGTCCTAAATTTGGCATGTAATTTGATCATTTCAATGTTTGACAATTAGATAGTTTTTTATCTGATTCTTTTAATATACATTTTAAAACATAAATAAATGAATTTTATTTTCTTATACATTTTGTCGTTATTAGCTTAGTACACTGTAGTTTCTGTTATCACCTTTTTTGTGTTGTACCTGCTATCCTTCGGGGTCTGAGTTGCCTAGGAATTTTTTAATATTTGAAATATTGTTACCCTGTCCTAGGAACTCACACTAGTTACAGGGGGTCCCCTCTTTATACATTTAACTTTACCCACAGCCTGTCTGTACGGGGATTAGTCCTTCCTTTTTTATCAATTGTATACATTTTTTGTGGTTAGGTGCATGAGTGCTTGCTGGTTGTGGTACTTTTAGGGTTAATATGGCCCTATTATTAGTGGTCTGTGTACCTTATTTCTCTTTCTCTTTATCTTACCTGTTTGGCTTTTGGTATCTTTCAGCCTGACTTTAGATGGATACTCTTAAAACCTTTGTCTTCACAGACGAGGAGTTTGCTGCATTAGTTGGCTCCACCTCTAGTTTTAGCAATAGCTCTGCCTCGAATATACGTAGCAATGATGAAGTGAATGAGCTTACCTTCTTAAAGAAAAAACTAGTTAGAATGGAGGCTCATTAAGAGTTTATGCTCGCTTATCTTAAAGCGGAGTCATTCCACAAGGACTCCGTATTCGTAATATCCCGAGACTGTTTGTCCATATTAAACAATTTTTAGAGAAATGGAGTCTCATAGCGAACAGATGTTCGCGGGACTTCATGATTTTAATTGTGGAAACAGCCAAAGAATTAATAGCAAAAGAGCTCCTTGAACTTGAAGATAAAATCTGAAAAAATAATGCATTAGAAGAAGCCAAAAATAAGTGAGAACAAGCAGATAAAGAAGTAGCATCCTTCAAAGATTATCTACTCAAACGTAAGGTAGATAAACTACAGAAAGACATTAGATATTTCACAAAAGAAAAAACATCCATATTTAGCAGAGGATTTTTATAAACAAAACCATCATCTTAATGAGGACACCGATAGACAAACTCGTGTACATACATTCTCTGATACTTCTGAGTCTGAAGGTGAAAATAATGCACAACAGTATGAACAATTAGGTCACACAGAAATTTTAACACCAATCATAATGGTCCGTAGCCTTTTTTAAGGCAGCGCAGTGCCCAGAGGGGCAGACCCAGAGTAAGATTCCAAAATCAAACTTGTGGCAACTATCAAAACGCCTATCACCAGCAGAACAGCAATCAGATGTTAGAAACACGCAACGCCCAATATTGTAGGAGGGGAATGTAATTCCAATCTTTAATCTCTCCTCTTATCCTTTGGACGCTGCCAGCACCAACTTACTATCCAAGGGTTTGTCTTTCGTTCCTCATTCCTCAGCTAACATTTTTGAATTGTATCAGGATATCATATCTTTCTTTCGGAAGGTTAGATTAAAAACCTTTTTCAGGAATAAAGAAGGGGTATGTAATCCCACTATCAATCTTTCAGGTATGGCTAATCCTTCTGTATTTACTCCTAAATTAGATATGCTTAGCCCTGAAGTGATGGTATTTGAACATACTGTACTTAACCAACTGAAGAAGGCAACAAAATTTGTTCCTAAACCCCCATATAATCTTGATCGCGAAGAATTTCAATCGCTTCGAAAATTATCTACAGAAAAAACTCTCACGATCAAAAGTTGTGATAAAGGGGGAGGTATCGTGGTCATTGATACCCCTGTTTATGAAGATAAAATGAAGTCCCTTCTCAATGACCCGAACTTCTATTCCCTCCTCACAACAGATCCCACTCCTTCAGTGCAGTTAAGGATTCAAAATCTAACCAAAGCTGCTTTTGACGAAGGCGCAATAAGTACGAAAGAGTATGACTATCTCAACCAACCTCATCCCACCATGCCATGCATTTATGGGATCCCTAAAATCCATAAGGACACGCTAGACCCTCCGTACCGCCCAATTGTATCCACTATAGGTTCTATTACAGAACCTCTTTTGAAATATGTGGATTCCATTTTAAGACATTTTATTCCCAGTAATCCTGCTTATATTAGATATACTACTGCTATAATTAATAAAGTTGAACATCTTCCTTTCAATCAGGCTACCGATATTCTTGTCACCATTGATGTTGAAGCTTTGTATACCAACACCCCTCAAGATAAAGCGCTTTTAGCCGCCGCTTGGTTCATTGATGAGTATGATGTCCCCTGCCCGAAAACTTATTTTCTCCAATGTTAGACATTGTTCTAACAGAGAATACTTTTGAGTTTGGAAAACGTTTATATAAACAGATTAAGGGCGTAAGCATGGGGGCTTCTGTAGCTCCATCAGTGGCTAATATCTATATGGAACAAATAACTATTATACACTGTGCACTACTGTTTTTGACTTGGACTTCTAATGTGTGACGTGCTCCTTGGGGTTTGCTCCCTGCTCGGGAGTTGCACTTGAACGGATAGATAGCACTGCCGTAAACCATACGAGAGTGGCTCCCAGGGCACTAGTCGATGACTGCTGAATGCTTCAGCTAAACTTTGTCAATAAAGTTTTATTCAAAAATGAAAACAGGTTTTTTCTTTCTTTCAAGGTATTTAATTCATACTTTTGAATTTCAACCACAACTTTACGAATTACTGTTGTAGTGATGTTTTAAATCTTCTTCATTTTTCAAACATGTAGAGAAATTTTAACAATCCATGGCATATCCAATGCATTTCGCCCTGTGGGCTTCATCAGGGAAATCTACAACATGAAAAATATATCTATCACCAATCAATACTTGATGTATAACGTTACATAAACATAACCTAAAACAATACAATTCATTCATGTGGTTTTCAAATCTAATAACGGTTAACTATCCAATCTAATAGTCAGCAATTGTGCTATCTACAAGCCTTTAAACCTGTGGTATCATAGCGTGACCTCTCTCTACGGGTTTTCGTATGTAAAACTGATGTTTAAACAAAAGGGGATTCCACCTATTTTCTCAATGTATATCGGTGCAAATATGCACAGTTAAATACGGGTTGATGGTGCAATTTACGCTTATCTAACTGTTGCTGAAAGTTGAAATATATGACATGCCCGCCTGGGTTGCTAGCTGTTAGTTCGCTTTCTATTGTGCTTTCCGCTTAAAGTTTAAGACAAAAACGGTTTGCGCGTGTGTTAGAATCTAAATAATACAACCAGCAGTTCTTACCCGGGACGTTTCTGCAATGCGCGCGTATTCCCCTCTGTGTCTGCAGTGCTCGCTGCTACAACCTCTACCGGCGGCGTGTGACGTATTCGCCGGAAGTGTGTTTTATATTGAGCCCCCGTATTTTTAAAGAAACAGGCGTGTTGTTTACATATGTGGCAACAGCGTGTTGAATAGTGTATATAAAACCACTATGTGAGCGGTTAATGCCTTAACTTTTGATACTTAGGATTAAACGCAACACATTTAACTTGATTATGCACATTGTAAAAATAAATAAAAAGATGGCATGCCAAAACACAAGTCCTTCTTAAGCAGATGACATTATAACATAGATCTTTCATTTACAGATAACAGCTGTATTCTACCCTTTCATTAATTCCATGTGGGGCTAAACTTTGTAGATAAAAAATCCAATGGTTTTCTCGCATGAGTAAAGTTTTTTTATTGTCTTTATCCTCTTTTTTCTCAACTATTTCAAGAATACAGGCCTTTATTTGATTTATTTGATGTCTGTGTTCCAAAAAGTGTGTTGCTACGGCTGATTTCATCACCTTCGTTCTGATGTTGCTTTTGTGTTCCGTCAGTCTTGTTTTTAATTTACGCTCTGTTTGACCTACGTACACTTTGCCACAGGGGCATTTGATCAGGTAGATAATGTTTTTGGTGTCACAGGTCCCTGTGACTGTTAATTTGATTTTATTGCCTTTCATAGGATGCATGTTGGTATTGCCTTCCATGATGTTATGGCAATTACTGCAATTTCTACATGGAATAGTTCCTTTATAGGTTTTTTTATCCTCTGTGGTGGTTGGATGTTTGATTATTTCTCCCAGATTCTTAGCTCGAGTATATGCGAAGATCGGTTCTTCCATGAAGATATTATGAAAATCTGGTTCGGTTCTCAACATAGGCCAGTGTTTTTTGATCGCTTTCTTGACTAAATGACTCACGGTGGAGTATTTGCTCACACATGTTATTTTTACATCCTTCTTCCTCGGATTTGGGTTCAACAACATCTCTCTTGATTTTGTGTGAGCCCTTTGTTGGGCTATTTTCAATGTGCTCTCTGGATATCCTCGTTTTTTAAAACGTTGTAGCATGCGTTCTGTTTGCGTCAATGATTCCTGCGGGTTAGAGACAATTCTTTTGACACGCAATAGTTGGGAGTATGGTAAATGTTGTTTGAGTGGGCTGGGATGAAAACTCTGATATATCAATAGATTATTGCGGTCTGTTTTTTTAGTATACAGTGTGGTTTCCAAATGGTTGTTTTCTTTCCTGATCGTTACATCTAAGTAGTTGATCTGCCTGTTGTGGATTTCCGATGTGAATTGAATTCGAGAATCTATGGTGTTTAGCTGACTGATGTTGTTGCTCAAACTTTCCTTTTCACCTTTCCATAGAATGAATATATCATCGATATATCTTACATACATACGCAGTCCTGGTTTCCACTGATCATTATGCAATATGTGTTTTTGTTCATATTGGTGCATAAAGATATTTGCATAGGCTGGGGCAGCCGGATTTCCCATGGATGTCCCCGACTTTTGGAGATACCAGCGTTTATCACATTCAAAGTAGCTATGCATCAGAACAAAATTTAGTAACTCCAGTAAGAAAATCTTTAGTGGTTCATCATATTCCATGTGGAGCAATGCTTCCTCTACTGCTTCTATTCCCAGCGCATGTGGTATAGAAGTGTACAGTGCTTGTACATCAATAGTACATAGGATAATGTCTTCTTCTGGTGTTAAATTGATTTCCTCTAGTTTTATCAAAAAATCCGTGGGTGGAGCCCTGGTAATCATGGATAAAGAATATTATGATTCCCAAGTTACAGTTCATCTCCAAGATGATTACACTTATATGGAACTGAATTCTAACCCTACAAGATAAATACAAGCAGTTCTGGAAAAGATTATCCAAGAAGGTGTGACAAGAGGATGTATTGATGAAAAAGTTAAGAAATACCTCATCACTGAATACCCAAAGACTCCTAAATTTTATCTCACGCCAAAAATACACAAAGACCCGGTCAGGCCTCCTTGCCGACCCATAGTTTCCACGCGTGGAAGTGTTCACGAACCGGTGGGAAAACTGATTGATAGATATTTACAGCCCTTTGTGATCACTATGGACTCATTTGTGAAAGACACTACAGATTTTTTGATAAAACTAGAGGAAATCAATTTAACACCAGAAGAAGACATTATCCTATGTACTATTGATGTACAAGCACTGTACACTTCTATACCACATGCGCTGGGAATAGAAGCAGTAGAGGAAGCATTGCTCCACATGGAATATGATGAACCACTAAAGATTTTCTTACTGGAGTTACTAAATTTTGTTCTGATGCATAGCTACTTTGAATGTGATAAACGCTGGTATCTCCAAAAGTCGGGGCCATCCATGGGAAATCCGGCTGCCCCAGCCTATGCAAATATCTTTATGCACCAATATGAACAAAAACACATATTGCATAATGATCAGTGGAAACAAGGACTGCGTATGTATGTAAGATATATCGATGATATATTCATTCTATGGAAAGGTGAAAAGGAAAGTTTGAGCAACAACATCAGTCAGCTAAACACCATAGATTCTCGAATTCAATTCACATCGGAAATCGACAACAGGCAGATCAACTACTTAGATGTAACGATCAGGAAAGAAAACAACCATTTGGAAACCACACTGTATACTAAAAAAACAGACCGCAATAATCTATTGATATATCAGAGTTTTCATCCCAGCCCACTCAAACAACATTTACCATACTCCCAACTATTGCGTGTCATAAGAATTGTCTCTAACCCGCAGGAATCATTGACGCAAACAGAAAACATGCTACAACGTTTAAAAAAACGAGGATATCCAGAGAGCACATTGAAAATAGCCCAACAAAGGGCTCACACAAAATCAAGAGAGATGTTGTTGAACCCAAATCCGAGGAAGAAGGATGTAAAAATAACATGTGTGAGCAAATACTCCACCGTGAGTCATTTAGTCAAGAAAGCGATCAAAAAACACTGGCCTATGTTGAGAACCGAACCAGATTTTCATAATATCTTCATGGAAGAACCGATCTTCGCATATACTCGAGCTAAGAATCTGGGAGAAATAATCAAACATCCAACCACCACAGAGGATAAAAAAACCTATAAAGGAACTATTCCATGTAGAAATTGCAGTAATTGCCATAACATCATGGAAGGCAATACCATCATGCATCCTATGAAAGGCAATAAAATCAAATTAACAGTCACAGGGACCTGTGACACCAAAAACATTATCTACCTGATCAAATGCCCCTGTGGCAAAGTGTACGTAGGTCAAACAGAGCGTAAATTAAAAACAAGACTGACGGAACACAAAAGCAACATCAGAACGAAGGTGATGAAATCAGCCGTAGCAACACACTTTTTGGAACACAGACATCAAATAAATCAAATAAAGGCCTGTATTCTTGAAATAGTTGAGAAAAAAGAGGATAAAGACAATAAAAAAACTTTACTCATGCGAGAAAACCATTGGATTTTTTATCTACAAAGTTTAGCCCCACATGGAATTAATGAAAGGGTAGAATACAGCTGTTATCTGTAAATGAAAGATCTATGTTATAATGTCATCTGCTTAAGAAGGACTTGTGTTTTGGCATGCCATCTTTTTATTTATTTTTACAATGTGCATAATCAAGTTAAATGTGTTGCGTTTAATCCTAAGTATCAAAAGTTAAGGCATTAACCGCTCACATAGTGGTTTTATATACACTATTCAACACGCTGTTGCCACATATGTAAACAACACGCCTGTTTCTTTAAAAATACGGGGCTCAATATAAAACACACTTCCTGCGAATACGTCACACGCCGCCGGTAGAGGTTGTAGCAGCGAGCACTGCAGACACAGAGGGGAATACGCGCGCATTGCAGAAACGTCCCGGGTAAGAACTGCTGGTTGTATTATTTAGATTCTAACACACGCGCAAACCGTTTTTGTCTTAAACTTTAAGCGGAAAGCACAATAGAAAGCGAACTAACAGCTAGCAACCCAGGCTGGCATGTCATATATTTCAACTTTCAGCAACAGTTAGATAAGCGTAAATTGCACCATCAACCCGTATTTAACTGTGCATATTTGCACCGATATACATTGAGCAAATAGGTGGAATCCCCTTTTGTTTAAACATCAGTTTTACATACGAAAACCCGTAGAGAGAGGTCACGCTATGATACCACAGGTTTAAAGGCTTGTAGATAGCACAATTGCTGACTATTAGATTGGATAGTTAACCGTTATTAGATTTGAAAACCACATGAATGAATTGTATTGTTTTAGGTTCTGTTTATGTAACGTTATACATCAAGTATTGATTGGTGATAGATATATTTTTCATGTTGTAGATTTCCCTGATGAAGCCCACAGGGCGAAATGCATTGGATATGCCATGGATTGTTAAAATTTCTCTACATGTTTGAAAAATGAAGAAGATTTAAAACATCACTACAACAGTAATTCGTAAAGTTGTGGTTGAAATTCAAAAGTATGAATTAAATACCTTGAAAGAAAGAAAAAACCTGTTTTCATTTTTGAATAAAACTTTATTGACAAAGTTTAGCTGAAGCATTCAGCAGTCATCGACTAGTGCCCTTGGAGCCACTCTCGTATGGTTTACGGCAGTGCTATCTATCAGTTAATATCTATATGGCCCACTTTGAGTTGGTCCATATTTATAATGAAGTAGCCCCTTTTTTTGAATCGGTCTCTGTTTGGTCACGATTCATCGATGATATTTTTTTCATATGGACCAATACCGAACAGAAACTCTCTGAGTTCCTAGAGTGGTTAAATATGTGTGATAGTAATCGTTACTTCACATCACACTCTAGTAGGCACCAAGTAGACTTCTTGGATCTGTACATCAGGCATAAAGATGGAGCCTTAGAAGTGGATCTGTTCATTAAGCCCACAACCCTTAACACATTGTTACACTTCTACAGTTACCACCCCCGGGCGCAGAAAGAAGGAATCCCCTTTAGTCAATTTCTCCGTCTCAGACGAAATTGCTTTAACATACAATATTTTGACATTCAAGCAGGCCTGCTCAAAACCAAGTTCTTAGCTCGAGGATACCCACATAGATTGATACGCGAATCATTTAAACGGGCCCGGTTTTATGACCGCGATTCTCTGCTTTCTTCTTAACCAGGATCTACCAAAAATCAATTGGTGTGTGTTACGAGGCATTCCACCTTGAACAACACAGTCCGTCACATTGTGACCTCTAACTGGCACATCCTTAACAGCAATTTGGAAGAAAATGAAAAAATGCCGAAACCTATGTTCGCACATAGAAGACATAGGAACATCAAGGATTATATCACCTGTTCCAGGATTAGAGAAGGTTCTTCTTTCATCCAAAAAACTATTGATGGCAATTACCCTATCACTGGCACATACAAATGTAACACCTGTTTGGCTTGTGACACGGCTATAGTTGGCACCAGCTGTACCTACCAAGGGTTTACAATCCGTCCAGTTAAGTTCTCTAACTGTAAGACAAAAAATGTCATTTACCTTCTCATTTGTCCATGCGGACTTGGCTACGTGGGAGAGACAGCCAGACCATTTTGCACTCGATGGACTGAATATCGTTCAGCCATTCGCACTTCCAAGATCAGTTCCCCACTTGTCAAGCACTACTTAGAGTGCGCACATAAACCCACTGACATCCGTTGGTTTATTATAGAGAATTGCAATTTTGAGAATTATGCCAACACTGAATATGCCCATAAAATTTTTTAAGTTTATTGGATCTTCACCCTGGCATCTTACCCTAAAAGTTTGAACAACGAAATACCTTGGGGGGGAAAATGCCATCAAGCATAATATCAAATAATTCTCTTGTAGGGTGCAGCATCCTTTTTCTTCATGGCTGATCTAATCCATGGGTTGTGAAACCCTTACACGTTTGTTATGGTGCTGCGACATAGTCTTTGACTTGGTAGAGATCATTCCCATTTATGCCATTAATATTTTTGTTAGAGTAGGGACCATTCTCTACCATATGGACAAATTCACTGGAGTTGCGAGTACATCCTGTGTTTATACTAGCGACCAGTTCTTCATATAGCCTGTTACCTACAGGCTATATCATCCTCTTTATGTATTCCAGTTTTTGAAAGAGAGGAGCTTTGTTTCATCACACTCATTGCGATGACAACGCTAGCGTGTGATTGCTTGGTACGCTTTCGTGATCGTGCCGACGCTCGCTATCTACAGGGGTCACTACGCATTCTAGTTGTTGAGTAAGCCCTTTTCAGTTTCTAGACACTCTCTGCCCTGATGTCTTTCATATGCGTCTCTATTAGACACGTTAACGTGAACCCGCCATTACACGCTACTTATAGCGTTTCTTTTTTTCACGACCATATTCCAAGGTTGGCGACTATCAGTTGTGTACCCTCAATGCCAGGCTGCCGGTGAGTGGTTTATTTTTTTTGGGCTATTTGTTTTAGACCCCTGTATGTTTCCAGGCCTGCTCCTGGTTCCACACGCTGCGCCTAGAGTTTACTCTCCCAGTACACACAACATGTTGCTGGTTCTATATATATGTGTTCCTTTTATATGAGTTCACCTGTAGTGTCAGGTCAGAACTGTAGCCATTTTAGCGGTCGTATTCTTTTTGAATGACTAAACGAGGTGCCCAAAAACTTTTGTTGGAACTATCAATACGGGTACCTCTTGAATGAGTTTACCTGGAGAGGCTGATTTATAATTTTGGCCACCCAGTGGTCATATATTATCGGAAGATTAAACGGGGAGCCCATGAACTTTTTGAGATTCCTTGTAGCCCTCTAGGTCTTGTAGCACCCTCGATCTTTATATCTATGGATTTACTGTTGGACTTCTCGTTTCAGCACATCTAAAGTTGGCGCCTGTGATGATTTGTCTTGTATTGAACTTCACTGATTTTTCCCATACTGCTGTTATCTTCCACGTATTTAAGTTAACGATGTTGGGACACGTATCAATAGGCATGAGAGTCACTCCGTATGTCAGTTTCATTCATGCATGACACATTGTTTTGCAGGTCCCATTTCCTTGGCGACCTATCTTTAAATGGACGAGTCCCTCATCTAAAAGCTGTAATACTTTTCTTTGCTAGTATACAAGCTCTATCTTTGATCAATTCCTGCACTACATTTTATCAGGTAGCTTTCACTCTTGTTCCATGGTTGATTTTATCCCTTTAATTCTGGTCTCGATACCAGTTTGGGATCCCTAAATATTGTTTATATATTTGCCCAGAACGATCATTGAAACCCAGTCCCTCTCCATCTGATATCGCCATATATCTTCGGCTTCATTATCTTGAGGACCGCATTTGGTAATTATTAGTTTTGTCTTTTCACACGGCAGCCATCAGTCTAAGCCACTCTCCCTAAAATGTACCCTCATTTACACATATATTTGTATTTTTTTCATCTTTCCATAGCTTGCTGTTTCTGAGATATACCTTTGTTATGCAACCTAGTGTTGCCAGTATAGATCAACTTTAGGTGAGACAAAATAGTTACTCAAGATATAAACTAGCATGTCCATGATTAGTAAATGCACAATTGGGATCTCTCTGCACTCTGCCATAATCTTCATATGCACAATTCTGATTGGTTTAGTCACTATCTTATACTATTTTTAGCTATTTTCACTTGGGTATGGAGAAAAGCTTCTCTGTTTTCGCCACACTGTATCTTCTTTTCCAGCACCAGCCAGCTTCCAGTTATCTGTACTATGCACCTTATTTTACCATGCAACAGTCTCAGTGTACTATAGTATGTGATTGATTATGATTAGATATATTTTTTTCATGTTTTTTTATTCGAATTCTCAAGTGGTTCTCCAGAAGAAGGCATGTCATACGTCGAAACGCACGTAGAGATCTACATCCTACCCACTTTTGTTGTATTAATTCTTTGTATTGTATTTTATTATTGAATGTATATTTGATTTTCAAATACTCTTTTGTATTATTTTATGTCCTACATTTGGCATGTACTTGGATCGTTTCAATGTTTGACAATTAGATTGTTTTTTATCTGATTCTTTTAATATATATTTAAAAACATAAATAAATTAATTATATTTTCTTATACATTTTGTCGTTATTAGCTTAGTACACTGTAGTTTCTGTTATTACCTTTTTTGTGTTGTACCTGCTATCCTTCGGGGTCTGAGTTTCATAGGAATTCTTTAATAATTTAAATATTGTTGCCCTGTCCTAGGAACTCACACTAGTTACAGGGGTCCCCTCTTTATACATTTATCTTCCATATTATTTACAAGCTTCCTATAAATTTGGGAAATGCTTTTTTCTGGGAGGTGACCGTCAAGCACTCGGTCTTCAAGGGGGGAAGCCTCCGGAAGCTCTGTGCCTTTAGGTATGCGGGCGAGAAGGGCGTGTCTAATCTGCCGATACCGAAAGTGTTCATTGTCATGTAGGCTGTATTGTTTTTGGAGAGATTCGAACGTCTGCACACATCCCTTCCCCCACACATCTTTAATCTGACTAATTCCAATAAGGTCCCACTTATTGAACCCTTAAGACTTCCAAAAGCTTCAGACCCTCTCCAAGCTAAACAGGGGGGTGGCCATTGTCAGTTTCCCCTCCAATCCCAACCTTCTGTTGGCCGATTGCCAGACATGTACTGCATGCGCCGTCGGGCCCGCCAACGTGGATCCTCCAGGGTTGGCATATAAAGCTTTAACAATATCCCCACCTGGTGCCTGCCCACGGTCCATAGCATACCCTGGGCCCCCCTGGGGGACATAGATCACATGATTCACCGCCGCAAGATGCGAGGCCCAGTAGTATTTCTTCAAATCCGGAAGTCCAATGCCCCCATCATACCACGGGAGAGTTAGCTTGACAAACGCTATGTGTGGCCTGCCGTCCCAAAGAAGCTGTCATTGGAGTGCCTTGATCTCCCTGAAGTAAGTAACAGGCACTGGATCCATAGTGTTTTGGAGTATGTAGAGGAACCGGGGCAAGGCCATCATCTTGAACAACACCGCCCGTCCAAGTAATGACAGAGGGAGAGCCCTCCAACGTTCCACGTCTTTCCTGAGCCGACTCAAGAGGGGTTCTAAATTATTAGCATATCTCACTTTCGAGTCTAATGTTATATACATGCCGAGATATTTAAATCCCACTAGTTCGATCTGCATAGGGTATGACTGCGGGACCACAGGCATATTTCAACAGGGGTTTCCCTATATAACCATAAAGGCATCTGGGATAACCATAATACAACCAAACACAATGATGCCTCGGGACAACTTTAATCAAACTAAGACGGACAGGTTTATTAATTACCTACCCGAACCTAACAATGATGTGAAAATTAATCTTCTGGTTTTAGTCACTCCCCAAACGCTACCTGAAAAACAAATCTTTTATAAGAATACAGTTCCTTTCTTTGTTTGCAAGTGTATCATTTATTATCATTTAGCTTTTTCTATTTTTATCAGACTGTTATTCAAAATGCATATGAAAATGACATTTAAATATATATACATGAACATTTACAAACATATACAACCATTTACAAACCTATACACCCATTTATCATTTCATCAGAAAACTGAAAAATAGAAACAAAAAGCTATAATTTCACATATTGTTTCTCATAGCCCCTATTAGGCTAACCAGATGCTCCACCGTATATTACAACTGAGCATTCCTTTCCTATAGGATCACCCTATATCAGCAGTATTATCAGATCCACAATTCTATCCTTTTCTTTACCAACTGCTGTTGTAAATGTTTACATATTTCAGTTCATTGTGTGTCCATGAAAATAATGTCGACACGTTTCAGCCCATCAACTTGCGGGCCTCATCAGGACTAGGGCTTCCGATCAACAATTATATATGCAAAACCTAAAATATCAAACAAACAACTATTTATACACACTATTCCACATATTAATTCTCATAATCAGATTTGTTCCAAACCTTCTTGGGGCATCTATATACAAAGCATACTTATTGTATTTCTTATAGCACAGCTAAAAACCAATTCAAAAACACACAACCTGAAGTGACGGCAAGAAACTATTAATAAATGTGTTTACACTTGAAAAATCTCTCTTTCTCTAGGTGTCCCGAATGTGGTTTTATCATAAACACACCGTGTTGTTCAATGGAATGTGCCCCCCGTGCATAATAGAATAAAACGCTAATTTCCAAAGTACCATGCACTACCAAAACCAAGAGAAAACTCATTCAAATTTGGGGGATACCTCTATCCACCTTCCTATTTTAATCCTAGGTCCCAGATTGCAAATCCAGTCGATAATGGGCTGTCTCAGTTAAAATATAATGCAGCCCTTCCCAATTAATTCTCCTCTGTTAACTGAAGAGACAAAAGAAAATTCAAATGAAATAACTATTTATCTAATAGCCCAAAGCTATCATTGCTAGTCTCTCAAGTCCTCAAATATAGCTATGCGTACTTACTCGTACACCGAATAAAAATTTAAACATTCCACTTTTCCAATTGAAATTCTCGGCCTCCCTGTATAAGTAGGATACTCTAAAATAAAGGAGAGGACCTCACCCCTCAGTACTACTTTATATGCCTCCCACAGAGACTGTGCTGAGTTGACTGTGCCCACAATCTCCTGAAAATAGTGTTCCGAGATTTGGCATAGCTCCTTCTTCGTAGCCGGGTACTTCAAGTGCCAGGCATTAATCGGGGCTACTCTGCCAACCGCAGATTGCCCGATCACAACCTGTAACCACATCGGGGAATGATCTGATGAAATGCCCCTCCCCAGGTATCTTGCTTCTCTAATTGTGTCTGCCATAGCCGCCGGTATCAGTATGTAGTCTAATCGAGACATACTAATGTGTGCGGCGGATAGATGAGTGAAGTGTCTCTGAGTCAGATTATGCACCCTCCAACTATCTACTAACCCCAGCGATTCAAAGAAGTCAGGGAGCCACTTCTGTGATGGTGTATGAATACTGCCGGGAATCTATCCACTCCCCCATCGAGTACTGTGTTGAAATCTCCCCCTAGCACCAGGAGACCCAGGGGTAGGGTTAGAAAGACGGCACTCAAATCTTTAAAAGTATTGGATTGAAGGCCAGGCGGTACATATATGGATAAGAAGGTAACCGTCCGACCTCCCAGCTGCCCTCGAGATATCCACATACCTGCCCCTCTGGTCTGACCATGTAGCCTGTAGTTCAAACTGGAAGGATTTTTTTAAGGAGGATACCGACTCCCCTAGACCCGGATGTAAACCCAGCATGTGCCACTAGTTTATATCCCCCTCTATGCATACAGCTTACGCTCATGCCCAACTAGCAGTGTGCCTGTCGCCCCAACGCTAATCTACAACTAACTAAAGGTAGAAAATGGAAGGAGAGCCCGAAAAACCCCGCCCCCCCGAACGTCTACTTCAATCCGGGCCGGCCAACAGCAATTTATAATCTACTGAATCAAGGCCAGAGAGCCACTGTCGACCCACCCTGCCCTGATCATACCATGCAACAACTTAAGTCCTGCGGTCTTCATTGTGCGTAGGCTATTGTTCATCAGCTTCTCCTCGATCCCGACTCTCCGCCCCATTCAAATGCACACTATCCAGCCAGTCCGATGCCACCTCAGGATTATCAAAAAACCAGGCCTTCCCATTAAGTTCCACCCGGAGGCGGGCCGGGAACTTCATGGCGTATTTTAGTCCCTTGTCTCTCAGTTTCTTTTTCACCGACATGAAGCCCTGACGCTGTATCTGTACCATTTGGGTGAAGTCCGGGAAAAAGGAAAGGGTTGCGTTTTAGTAACTCAGTTGGGACCCCGCTCATGCCGCCCGCAGAATCGCATCCCTGTCACGGAAATTCAGGACCCTCTCAATCACAGGGCACAGAGGGGCCCAGTCCGGGGCCTCCTCCCCGGCACCCTATGTGCACGCTCTATTGTGAAGTAGTTACTTAGTCGTTTAGACTTAAGGTGATTGAGAACAATGTCTTCGACAAACAGGTCAGGTGTTTGGCCCTCTGACTTCTCGAGTACCCCATGAATGAGAATGTTGTTCCGCCTGGCCCTGCCTTCATAGTCATCCAGCTTATGATCAGTAAGAACTCTTGAGGCCTTGAGTCCTCGCACCGCCTGTTGCAGCAATGTCACGTCATCTATCAAACTGGCCATCTTAATTTCCAGCGTTTTCACTTTCTCGCTCGCCTTTGTGAGATCTTCCTGCATAAGCCCCACCTCGATTGTGACTGTGTTGAGTTTGTTATCGAGGGCTTAAATCTTGTGACCCAGGGACGCCTGAACCCCGTTTATAGCTGACATTAGGTCCTTCAATGTTGGTTTGGTGGGTGTGTGTGTTTTGCGTCCTCGCCCCCAGATTGAGTCTTCCTCAGTTCCACTGGGCACCCTTTGGGCAAGGTATATTGATCAAGTTTGTTGGTTTGAACGCTTCTGGACCCTTTGGAGGACCTGGGCTGGGATCTATCGGCGTCTGTCTTGGTCGCCATCCTGTCTCCTTGACTGCCAATACCAGATACCGGGCAGGGAGTCACCCCTCTGGCACGTATCACCGGGCGTCTGCTCGCCCCTATCACACACTCACTTCGGCCGCCTCAATATCCCTCTCGCAGGAGCTCCGCTGCCCCCCGCTCAGTCGCCCATGCTGCGGGTCAGGTAGAGGTATTTACCAGAGTGCAAAGTGCGTCAATTCACAATGTTTCCTGCGCCGTTTCTCACGCAACGCGGATGATGGGGACTCCCTCACACAACACCTGCACCTGGTTCTGGCTCCCTCAAGTAAACCATGGAGTAGGTGTAAAGATTAATTCAGAGATGCACATCCAGCTGCGCAACTCTCCTTTGGGACGAGTTTTAAGTGTCCCAACTCTGCAATGAGCCCTTAAACAAACGGTGGCGCAGGCGGGCATAGGGGTCCCTCAACGACCAGCTCCTATATTCCACCGAGTGCTGGGCCTGCAGGCTGCCAAGTCCTTCTGTTCCCCACTGCCTCAAAACGGCATGGCCTCCCGTAGCTCAGCCAGGCGGCACCTCTCCTCAATCCACAAGGCCGGGTAGGCGAGACACCCAGTGCCGGGACCCCTCCGGCCAGGTCCCGCCCCTCTCTCACTCACGATGGGGCTCCGCTAGGTCTTCAGGAGCGCTGGGCCGACCACGGGGCTGGATCGGTAATTAACGATCCATGGCCCCCGATGTTGACACACTCGGCGGTGGCCACCACTGCTGGGCTAGTCCCCGGCTCCGGCAGGCAAACAGGCCGCAAATCACCGGGGACCGTAACTCTGCCTCAGAGTAACGGAGACGTCCTGGAAGAACCACGAGGGACGTCGCTTCTTCTCCTGAGTCCGAGAGCGGGGCTCAGGTCTGAAGAACGTTGCAGGATATTATGGCTGAAGTGGGAGGTCGGCGGAGCCGAACTCCTACACGGCCATCTTGGTCGCCCCCTAGGCTCCTCCGTTGAGGTGCACTGTATTTAAACAGCCCCAAAATGCACCAGTGTGATCACTATGGCGGCCCTCTATGTTATTGCAAGGCGGCTACGGCTACAGGCAGCAGGAGTGAGGATCTGGAGAGGGGAGGAGCGCGTTTACAGACAGTGCATCACACTCTTCCAGTTGACTCAGGCAGAGATCCATGAAAGGTACAGGCTACACCCCAAACCATCCTGGACCTGATAAGGGATCTGCACCCACTCCTGAAACATCCAACACCAAGGGCGCACGCTATACCACCACATGTGCAGGTGCTCTGTAGCCTACACCTACTTGCATCTTGCAGTTACCAGGGGGGTGATAGTTTCGGTAGGTGACAGAGTTGCCTGTCCCTTTTCTTTAACAAGTTCCTAGATGCCATGATGCAGAGAATGCATCACTACATAAGCTTCCCAACCACACAGGCGGAACTGCAGAAAATCAAGACAGACTTTTACCGAAAGGCACAGTTCCCGCATGTTATAGGTTGCATTGATGGGACAAATTCCAACCTGCCCACCTGCAGCCATTGAGTAGATCTACCGAAACAGAAAATCCGCCTACTCCATTAATGTGCAGGTAATCTGCGATGCAGCCAACTTAATCACCAACATCGTGGCCAAATTTCCAGGGAGCACCCACGACTCATACATTTTCCAGAACAGTGGGATCTACACCCGCCTGGCTGCGGGAGAATTTGGAGAAGGATACCAGCTAGGTAAATCACTGTGACACACCCTGATTTATACTGCAGATGAATGTGTTGGTGACTGTTATTAATGGCACTGTCTTCCCCACCTAGGTGATAGCCCACATGCTGAGCGGTCATTCATCCTCACTCCTTACCTAAACCCATCAACCCCAATTGAGAGACGATACAATGTGGCGCACAAACCAACACACAACATTGTAGATCGCATGTTTTGACTAATGAAAAGCAGGGTCTCTGCCTCCACAATAGCGGAGGCGCACGTCAGTACCTACCCATCATCTGCTGCAAGATCATCGCAACTTGTGCTATGCTACATAACCTTGCCACTAAGAAAGGTACAGGGAAAAAATTACAAAAAACAATTTGATGGACAGAATGTAGATCAATGCCTTACATTCACCCCAGTACAAGGATCTGGGCCTAAATCCATTGTTTTTTGCACTCCACACCACCCTGGGTCAGATAATGGCTTTATGCAAATCAGCTCTGACCCTGTGCCCATGGGAACAGTCCAGTCCGAACTACAACAGCCATATCTTTCCCAGACCGGAATCAAGCATCCGAGGACCGGACCGGTTTCGAGGTAACACCTCTCATCAGCCCCGCTAGCTTGACTCCAGTAGTGTGGAGGCTCTGGAACCCACGTCTGAGCTACCCCAGTACACTCAGGGAGAAAATTACAAAAAACAATTTGATGGACAGAATGTAGATCAATGTCTTACATTCACCCCAGTACAAGGATCTGGGCCTAAATCCATCGTTTTTTGCACTCCACACCACCCTGGGTCAGATAATGGCTTGATGCAAATCAGCTCTGACCCTGTGCCCCATGGGAACAGTCCAGTCCGAACTACAACAGCCATATCTTTCCCAGACCGGAATCAAGCATCCGAGGACCGGACCGGTTTCGAGGTAACACCTCTCATCAGCCCGGCTAGCTTGACTCCAGTGGCGTGGAGGCTCTGGGACCCACGTCTGAGCTACCCCAGTAAACTCAGGGAGAAAATTACAAAAAACAATTTGATGGACAGAATGTAGATCAATGTCTTACATTCACCCCAGTACAAGGATCTGGGCCTAAATCCATCGTTTTTTGCACTCCACACCACCCTGGGTCAGATAATGGCTTTATGCAAATCAGCTCTGACCCTGTGCCCCATGGGAACAGTCCAGTCCGAACTACAACAGCCATATCTTTCCCAGACCGGAATCAAGCATCCGAGGACCGGACCGGTTTCGAGGTAACACCTCTCATCAGCCCGGCTAGCTTGACTCCAGTGGTGTGGAGGCTCTGGGACCCACGTCTGAGCTACCCCAGTACACTCAGGGAGAAAATTACAAAAAACAATTTGATGGACAGAATGTAGATCAATGTCTTACATTCACCCCAGTACAAGAATCTGGGCCTAAATCCATCGTTTTTTGCACTCCACACCACCCTGGGTCAGATAATGGCTTTATGCAAATCAGCTCTGATCCTGTGCCCCATGGGAACAGTCCAGTCCGAACTACAACAGCCATATCTTTCCCAGACCGGAATCAAGCATCCGAGGACCGGACCGGTTTCGAGGTAACACCTCTCATCAGCCTGGCTAGCTTGACTCCAGTGGTGTGGAGGCTCTGGGACCCACGTCTGAGCTACCCCAGTACACTCAGGGAGAAAATTACAAAAAACAATTTGATGGACAGAATGTAGATCAATGTCTTACATTCACCCCAGTACAAGGATCTGGGACTAAATCCATCGTTTTTTGCACTCCACACCACCCTGGGTCAGATAATGGCTTTATGCAAATCAGCTCTGACCCTGTGCCCCATGGGAACAGTCCAGTCCGAACTACAACAGCCATATCTTTCCCAGACCGGAATCAAGCATCCGAGGACCGGACCGGTTTCGAGGTAACACCTCTCATCAGCCCGGCTAACTTGACTCCAGTGGTGTGGAGGCTCTGGGACCCACGTCTGAGCTACCCCAGTACACTCAGGGAGAAAAGTATGTAGATCAATGTCTTACATTCACCCCAGTACAAGGATCTGGGCCTAAATCCATCGTTTTTTGCACTCCACACCACCCTGGGTCAGATAATGGCTTTATGCAAATCAGCTCTGACCCTGTGCCCCATGGGAACAGTCCAGTCCGAACTACAACAGCCATATCTTTCCCAGACCGGAATCAAGCATCCGAGGACCAGACCGGTTTCGAGGTAACACCTCTCATCAGCCCGGCTAGCTTGACTCCAGTGGTGTGGAGGCTTTGGGACCCACGTCTGAGCTACCCCAGTACACTCAGGGAGAAAATTACAAAAAACAATTTGATGGACAGAATGTAGATCAATGTCTTACATTCACCCCAGTACAAGAATCTGGGCCTAAATCCATCGTTTTTTGCACTCCACACCACCCTGAGTCAGATAATGGCTTTATGCAAATCAGCTCTGATCCTGTGCCCAATGGGAACAGTCCAGTCCGAACTACAACAGCCATATCTTTCCCAGACCGGAATCAAGCATCCGAGGACCGGACCGGTTTCGAGGTAACACCTCTCATCAGCCCGGCTAGCTTGACTCCAGTGGTGTGGAGGCTCTGGGACCCACGTCTGAGCTACCCCAGTACACTCAGGGAGAAAATTACAAAAAACAATTTGATGGACAGAATGTAGATCAATGTCTTACATTCACCCCAGTACAAGGATCTGGGACTAAATCCATCGTTTTTTGCACTCCACACCACCCTGGGTCAGATAATGGCTTTATGCAAATCAGCTCTGACCCTGTGCCCCATGGGAACAGTCCAGTCCGAACTACAACAGCCATATCTTTCCCAGACCGGAATCAAGCATCCGAGGACCGGACCGGTTTCGAGGTAACACCTCTCATCAGCCCGGCTAACTTGATTCCAGTGGTGTGGAGGCTCTGGGACCCACGTCTGAGCTACCCCAGTACACTCAGGGAGAAAATTACAAAAAACAATTTGATGGACAGAATGTAGATCAATGTCTTACATTCACCCCAGTACAAGGATCTGGGCCTAAATCCATCGTTTTTTGCACTCCACACCACCCTGGGTCAGATAATGGCTTTATGCAAATCAGCTCTGACCCTGTGCCCCATGGGAACAGTCCAGTCCGAACTACAACAGCCATATCTTTCCCAGACCGGAATCAAGCATCCGAGGACCGGACCGGTTTCGAGGTAACACCTCTCATCAGCCCGGCTAGCTTGACTCCAGTGGTGTGGAGGCTCTGGGACCCACGTCTGAGCTACCCCAGTACACTCAGGGAGAAAATTGCAAAAAACAATTTGATGGACAGAATGTAGATCAATGTCTTACATTCACCCCAGTACAAGGATCTGGGCCTAAATCCATCGTTTTTTGCACCGGGCCGGTCCTCGGATGCTTGATTCCGTTCTGGGAAGGACATGGCTTTTGTAGTTCGGACTGGACAATTCCCATGGGGCACAGGGTCAGAGCTGATTTGCATATCGCCATTGTCTAACCCAGGGTGGTGTGGAGTGCAAAAAAACGATGGATTTGGGCCCAGATCCTTGGACTGGGGTGAATGTGTGACATTGATCCACATTCTGTCCATCACCTGTTTTGTTTGCAAATTCCGCCCTAAGTGCGCTGGGGATGCTCAGACGTGGGTCCCAAATTACAAAAAACAATTTGATGGACAGAATGTAGATCAATGTCTTACATTCACCCCAGTACAAGGATCTGGGCCTAAATCCATCGTTTTTTGCACTCCACACCACCCTGGGTCAGATAATGGCTTTATGCAAATCAGCTCTGACCCTGTGCCCCATGGGAACAGTCCAGTCCGAACTACAACAGCCATATCTTTCCCAGACCGGAATCAAGCATCCGAGGACCGGACCGGTTTCGAGGTAACACCTCTCATCAGCCCGGCTAGCTTGACTCCAGTGGTGTGGAGGCTCTGGGACCCACGTCTGAGCTACCCCAGTACACTCAGGGAGAAAATTACAAAAAACAATTTGATGGACAGAATGTAGATCAATGTCTTACATTCACCCCAGTACAAGGATCTGGGCCTAAATCCATCGTTTTTTGCACTCCACACCACCCTGGGTCAGATAATGGCTTTATGCAAATCAGCTCTGACCCTGTGCCCCATGGGAACAGTCCAGTCCGAACTACAACAGCCATATCTTTCCCAGACCGGAATCAAGCATCCGAGGACCGGACCGGTTTCGAGGTAACACCTCTCATCAGCCCGGCTAGCTTGACTCCAGTGGTGTGGAGGCTCTGGGACCCACGTCTGAGCTACCCCAGTACACTCAGGGAGAAAATTACAAAAAACAATTTGATGGACAGAATGTAGATCAATGTCTTACATTCACCCCAGTACAAGGATCTGGGCCTAAATCCATCGTTTTTTGCACTCCACACCACCCTGGGTCAGATAATGGCTTTATGCAAATCAGCTCTGACCCTGTGCCCCATGGGAACAGTCCAGTCCGAACTACAACAGCCATATCTTTCCCAGACCGGAATCAAGCATCCGAGGACCGGACCGGTTTCGAGGTAACACCTCTCATCAGCCCGGCTAGCTTGACTCCAGTGGTGTGGAGGCTCTGGGACCCACGTCTGAGCTACCCCAGTACACTCAGGGAGAAAATTACAAAAAACAATTTGATGGACAGAATGTAGATCAATGTCTTACATTCACCCCAGTACAAGGATCTGGGCCTAAATCCATCGTTTTTTGCACTCCACACCACCCTGGGTCAGATAATGGCTTTATGCAAATCAGCTCTGACCCTGTGCCCCATGGGAACAGTCCAGTCCGAACTACAACAGCCATATCTTTCCCAGACCGGAATCAAGCATCCGAGGACCGGACCGGTTTCGAGGTAACACCTCTCATCAGCCCGGCTAGCTTGACTCCAGTGGTGTGGAGGCTCTGGGACCCACGTCTGAGCTTCCCCAGTACACTCAGGGAGAAAATTACAAAAAACAATTTGATGGACAGAATGTAGATCAATGTCTTACATTCACCCCAGTACAAGGATCTGGGCCTAAATCCATCGTTTTTTGCACTCCACACCACCCTGGGTCAGATAATGGCTTTATGCAAATCAGCTCTGACACTGTGCCCCATGGGAACAGTCCAGTCCGAACTACAACAGCCATATCTTTCCCAGACCGGAATCAAGCATCCGAGGACCGGACCGGTTTCGAGGTAACACCTCTCATCAGCCCGGCTAGCTTGACTCCAGTGGTGTGGAGGCTCTGGGACCCACGTCTGAGCTACCCCAGAAAACTCAGGGAGAAAATTACAAAAAACAATTTTATGGACAGAATGTAAATCAATGTCTTACATTCACCCCAGTACAAGGATCTGGGCCTAAATCCATCGTTTTTTGCACTCCACACCACCCTGGGTCAGATAATGGCTTTATGCAAATCAGCTCTGACCCTGTGCCCCATGGGAACAGTCCAGTCCGAACTACAACAGCCATATCTTTCCCAGACCGGAATCAAGCATCCGAGGACCGGACCGGTTTCGAGGTAACACCTCTCATCAGCCCGGCTAGCTTGACTCCAGTGGTGTGGAGGCTCTGGGACCCACGTCTGAGCTACCCCAGTACACTCAGGGAGAAAATTACAAAAAACAATTTGATGGACAGAATGTAGATCAATGTCTTACATTCACCCCAGTACAAGAATCTGGGCCTAAATCCATCGTTTTTTGCACTCCACACCACCCTGGGTCAGATAATGGCTTTATGCAAATCAGCTCTGATCCTGTGCCCAATGGGAACAGTCCAGTCCGAACTACAACAGCCATATCTTTCCCAGACCGGAATCAAGCATCCGAGGACCGGACCGGTTTCGAGGTAACACCTCTCATCAGCCCGGCTAGCTTGACTCCAGTGGTGTGGAGGCTCTGGGACCCACGTCTGAGCTACCCCAGTACACTCAGGGAGAAAATTACAAAAAACAATTTGATGGACAGAATGTAGTTCAATGTCTTACATTCACCCCAGTACAAGGATCTGGGACTAAATCCATCGTTTTTTGCACTCCACACCACCCTGGGTCAGATAATGGCTTTATGCAAATCAGCTCTGACCCTGTGCCCCATGGGAACAGTCCAGTCCGAACTACAACAGCCATATCTTTCCCAGACTGGAATCAAGCATCCGAGGACCGGACCGGTTTCGAGGTAACACCTCTCATCAGCCCGGCTAACTTGACTCCAGTGGTGTGGAGGCTCTGGGACCCACGTCTGAGCTACCCCAGTACACTCAGGGAGAAAATTACAAAAAACAATTTGATGGACAGAATGTAGATCAATGTCTTACATTCACCCCAGTACAAGGATCTGGGCCTAAATCCATCGTTTTTTGCACTCCACACCACCCTGGGTCAGATAATGGCTTTATGCAAATCAGCTCTGACCCTGTGCCCCATGGGAACAGTCCAGTCCGAACTACAACAGCCATATCTTTCCCAGACCGGAATCAAGCATCCGAGGACCGGACCGGTTTCGAGGTAACACCTCTCATCAGCCCGGCTAGCTTGACTCCAGTGGTGTGGAGGCTCTGGGACCCACGTCTGAGCTACCCCAGTACACTCAGGGAGAAAATTGCAAAAAACAATTTGATGGACAGAATGTAGATCAATGTCTTACATTCACCCCAGTACAAGGATCTGGGCCTAAATCCATCGTTTTTTGCACCGGGCCGGTCCTCGGATGCTTGATTCCGTTCTGGGAAGGACATGGCTTTTGTAGTTCGGACTGGACAATTCCCATGGGGCACAGGGTCAGAGCTGATTTGCATATCGCCATTGTCTAACACAGGGTGGTGTGGAGTGCAAAAAAACGATGGATTTGGGCCCAGATCCTTGGACTGGGGTGAATGTGTGACATTGATCCACATTCTGTCCATCACCTGTTTTGTTTGCAAATTCCGCCCTAAGTGCGCTGGGGATGCTCAGACGTGGGTCCCAAATTACAAAAAACAATTTGATGGACAGAATGTAGATCAATGTCTTACATTCACCCCAGTACAAGGATCTGGGCCTAAATCCATTGTTTTTTGCACTCCACACCACCCTGGGTCAGATAATGGCTTTATGCAAATCAGCTCTGACCCTGTGCCCCATGGGAACAGTCCAGTCCGAACTACAACAGCCATATCTTTCCCAGACCGGAATCAAGCATCCGAGGACCGGACCGGTTTCGAGGTAACACCTCTCATCAGCCCGGCTAGCTTGACTCCAGTGGTGTGGAGGCTCTGGGACCCACGTCTGAGCTACCCCAGTACACTCAGGGAGAAAATTACAAAAAACAATTTGATGGACAGAATGTAGATCAATGTCTTACATTCACCCCAGTACAAGGATCTGGGCCTAAATCCATCGTTCTTTGCACTCCACACCACCCTGGGTCAGATAATGGCTTTATGCAAATCAGCTCTGACCCTGTGCCCCATGGGAACAGTCCAGTCCGAACTACAACAGCCATATCTTTCCCAGACCGGAATCAAGCATCCGAGGACCGGACCGGTTTCGAGGTAACACCTCTCATCAGCCCGGCTAGCTTGACTCCAGTGGTGTGGAGGCTCTGGGACCCACGTCTGAGCTACCCCAGTACACTCAGGGAGAAAATTACAAAAAACAATTTGATGGACAGAATGTAGATCAATGTCTTACATTCACCCCAGTACAAGGATCTGGGCCTAAATCCATCGTTTTTTGCACTCCACACCACCCTGGGTCAGATAATGGCTTTATGCAAATCAGCTCTGACCCTGTGCCCCATGGGAACAGTCCAGTCCGAACTACAACAGCCATATCTTTCCCAGACCGGAATCAAGCATCCGAGGACCGGACCGGTTTCGAGGTAACACCTCTCATCAGCCCGGCTAGCTTGACTCCAGTGGTGTGGAGGCTCTGGGACCCACGTCTGAGCTACCCCAGTACACTCAGGGAGAAAATTACAAAAAACAATTTGATGGACAGAATGTAGATCAATGTCTTACATTCACCCCAGTACAAGGATCTGGGCCTAAATCCATCGTTTTTTGCACTCCACACCACCCTGGGTCAGATAATGGCTTTATGCAAATCAGCTCTGACACTGTGCCCCATGGGAACAGTCCAGTCCGAACTACAACAGCCATATCTTTCCCAGACCGGAATCAAGCATCCGAGGACCGGACCGGTTTCGAGGTAACACCTCTCATCAGCCCGGCTAGCTTGACTCCAGTGGTGTGGAGGCTCTGGGACCCACGTCTGAGCTACCCCAGTAAACTCAGGGAGAAAATTACAAAAAACAATTTGATGGACAGAATGTAAATCAATGTCTTACATTCACCCCAGTACAAGGATCTGGGCCTAAATCCATCGTTTTTTGCACTCCACACCACCCTGGGTCAGATAATGGCTTTATGCAAATCAGCTCTGACCCTGTGCCCCATGGGAACAGTCCAGTCCGAACTACAACAGCCATATCTTTCCCAGACCGGAATCAAGCATCCGAGGACCGGACCGGTTTCGAGGTAACACCTCTCATCAGCCCGGCTAGCTTGACTCCAGTGGTGTGGAGGCTCTGGGACCCACGTCTGAGCTACCCCAGTACACTCAGGGAGAAAATTACAAAAAACAATTTGATGGACAGAATGTAGATCAATGTCTTACATTCACCCCAGTACAAGAATCTGGGCCTAAATCCATCGTTTTTTGCACTCCACACCACCCTGGGTCAGATAATGGCTTTATGCAAATCAGCTCTGATCCTGTGCCCAATGGGAACAGTCCAGTCCGAACTACAACAGCCATATCTTTCCCAGACCGGAATCAAGCATCCGAGGACCGGACCGGTTTCGAGGTAACACCTCTCATCAGCCCGGCTAGCTTGACTCCAGTGGTGTGGAGGCTCTGGGACCCACGTCTGAGCTACCCCAGTACACTCAGGGAGAAAATTACAAAAAACAATTTGATGGACAGAATGTAGTTCAATGTCTTACATTCACCCCAGTACAAGGATCTGGGACTAAATCCATCGTTTTTTGCACTCCACACCACCCTGGGTCAGATAATGGCTTCATGCAAATCAGCTCTGACCCTGTGCCCCATGGGAACAGTCCAGTCCGAACTACAACAGCCATATCTTTCCCAGACCGGAATCAAGCATCCGAGGACCGGACCGGTTTCGAGGTAACACCTCTCATCAGCCCGGCTAACTTGACTCCAGTGGTGTGGAGGCTCTGGGACCCACGTCTGAGCTACCCCAGTACACTCAGGGAGAAAATTACAAAAAACAATTTGATGGACAGAATGTAGATCAATGTCTTACATTCACCCCAGTACAAGGATCTGGGCCTAAATCCATCGTTTTTTGCACTCCACACCACCCTGGGTCAGATAATGGCTTTATGCAAATCAGCTCTGACCCTGTGCCCCATGGGAACAGTCCAGTCCGAACTACAACAGCCATATCTTTCCCAGACCGGAATCAAGCATCCGAGGACCGGACCGGTTTCGAGGTAACACCTCTCATCAGCCCGGCTAGCTTGACTCCAGTGGTGTGGAGGCTCTGGGACCCACGTCTGAGCTACCCCAGTACACTCAGGGAGAAAATTGCAAAAAACAATTTGATGGACAGAATGTAGATCAATGTCTTACATTCACCCCAGTACAAGGATCTGGGCCTAAATCCATCGTTTTTTGCACCGGGCCGGTCCTCGGATGCTTGATTCCGTTCTGGGAAGGACATGGCTTTTGTAGTTCGGACTGGACAATTCCCATGGGGCACAGGGTCAGAGCTGATTTGCATATCGCCATTGTCTAACCCAGGGTGGTGTGGAGTGCAAAAAAACGATGGATTTGGGCCCAGATCCTTGGACTGGGGTGAATGTGTGACATTGATCCACATTCTGTCCATCACCTGTTTTGTTTGCAAATTCCGCCCTAAGTGCGCTGGGGATGCTCAGACGTGGGTCCCAAATTACAAAAAACAATTTGATGGACAGAATGTAGATCAATGTCTTACATTCACCCCAGTACAAGGATCTGGGCCTAAATCCATTGTTTTTTGCACTCCACACCACCCTGGGTCAGATAATGGCTTTATGCAAATCAGCTCTGACCCTGTGCCCCATGGGAACAGTCCAGTCCGAACTACAACAGCCATATCTTTCCCAGACCGGAATCAAGCATCCGAGGACCGGACCGGTTTCGAGGTAACACCTCTCATCAGCCCGGCTAGCTTGACTCCAGTGGTGTGGAGGCTCTGGGACCCACGTCTGAGCTACCCCAGTACACTCAGGGAGAAAATTACAAAAAACAATTTGATGGACAGAATGTAGATCAATGTCTTACATTCACCCCAGTACAAGGATCTGGGCCTAAATCCATCGTTCTTTGCACTCCACACCACCCTGGGTCAGATAATGGCTTTATGCAAATCAGCTCTGACCCTGTGCCCCATGGGAACAGTCCAGTCCGAACTACAACAGCCATATCTTTCCCAGACCGGAATCAAGCATCCGAGGACCGGACCGGTTTCGAGGTAACACCTCTCATCAGCCCGGCTAGCTTGACTCCAGTGGTGTGGAGGCTCTGGGACCCACGTCTGAGCTACCCCAGTACACTCAGGGAGAAAATTACAAAAAACAATTTGATGGACAGAATGTAGATCAATGTCTTACATTCACCCCAGTACAAGGATCTGGGCCTAATTCCATCTTTTTTTGCACTCCACACCACCCTGGGTCAGATAATGGCTTTATGCAAATCAGCTCTGACCCTGTGCCCCATGGGAACAGTCCAGTCCGAACTACAACAGCCATATCTTTCCCAGACCGGAATCAAGCATCCGAGGACCGGACCGGTTTCGAGGTATCACCTCTCATCAGCCCGGCTAGCTTGACTCCAGTGGTGTGGAGGCTCTGGGACCCACGTCTGAGCTACCCCAGTACACTCAGGGAGAAAATTACAAAAAACAATTTGATGGACAGAATGTAGATCAATGTCTTACATTCACCCCAGTACAAGGATCTGGGCCTAAATCCATCGTTTTTTGCACTCCACACCACCCTGGGTCAGATAATGGCTTTATGCAAATCAGCTCTGACACTGTGCCCCATGGGAACAGTCCAGTCCGAACTACAACAGCCATATCTTTCCCAGACCGGAATCAAGCATCCGAGGACCGGACCGGTTTCGAGGTAACACCTCTCATCAGCCCGGCTAGCTTGACTCCAGTGGTGTGGAGGCTCTGGGACCCACGTCTGAGCTACCCCAGTACACTCAGGGAGAAAATTACAAAAAACAATTTGATGGACAGAATGTAGATCAATGTCTTACATTCACCCCAGTACAAGGATCTGGGCCTAAATCCATCGTTTTTTGCACTCCACACCACCCTGGGTCAGATAATGGCTTTATGCAAATCAGCTCTGACCCTGTGCCCCATGGGAACAGTCCAGTCCGAACTACAACAGCCATATCTTTCCCAGACCGGAATCAAGCATCCGAGGACCGGACCGGTTTCGAGGTAACACCTCTCATCAGCCCGGCTAGCTTGACTCCAGTGGTGTGGAGGCTCTGGGACCCACGTCTGAGCTACCCCAGTACACTCAGGGAGAAAATTACAAAAAACAATTTGATGGACAGAATGTAGATCAATGTCTTACATTCACCCCAGTACAAGGATCTGGGCCTAAATCCATCGTTTTTTGCACTCCACACCACCCTGTTACCTCGAAACCGGTCCGGTCCTCGGATGCTTGATTCCGGTCTGGGAAAGATATGGCTGTGTAGTTCGGACTGGACTGTTCCCATGGGGCACAGGGTCAGAGCTGATTTGCATAAAGCCATTATCTAACCCAGGGTGGTGTGGAGTGCAAAAAACGATGGATTTAGGCCCAGATCCTTGTACTGGGGTGAATGTAAGACATTGATCTACATTCTGTCCATCAAATTGTTTTTTGTAATTTTCTCCCTGAGTGTACTGGGGTAGCTCAGACGTGGGTCCCAGAGCCTCCACACCACTGGAGTCAAGCTAGCCGGGCTGATGAGAGGTGTTACCTCGAAACCGGTCCGGTCCTCGGATGCTTGATTCCGGTCTGGGAAAGATATGGCTGTGTAGTTCGGACTGGACTGTTCCCATGGGGCACAGGGTCAGAGCTGATTTGCATAAAGCCATTATCTAACCCAGGGTGGTGTGGAGTGCAAAAAACGATGGATTTAGGCCCAGATCCTTGTACTGGGGTGAATGTAAGACATTGATCTACATTCTGTCCATCAAATTGTTTTTTGTAATTTTCTCCCAGACGTGGGTCCCAGGCACTCCACACCACTGGAGTCAAGCTAGCCGGGCTGATGAGAGGTGTTACCTCGAAACCGGTCCGGTCCTCGGATGCTTGATTCCGTTCTGGGAAGGACATGGCTTTTGTAGTTCGGACTGGACTGTTCTCATGGGGCACAGGGTCAGAGCTGATTTGCATATCGCCATTGTCTAACCCAGGGTGGTGTGGAGTGCAAAAAAATGATGGATTTGGGCCCAGATCCTTGGACTGGGGTGAATGTGTGACATTGATCCACATTCAGTCCATCACCTGTTTTGTTTGCAAATTCCGCCCTAAGTGCGCTGGGGATGCTCAGACGTGGGTCCCAGGCACTCCACACCACTGGAGTCAAGCTAGCCGGGCTGTTGAGAGGTGTTACCTCGAAACCGGTCCGGTCCTTGGATGCTTGATTCCGTTCTGGGAAGGACATGGATTTTGTAGTTCGGACTGGACTGTTCCCATGGGGCACAGGGTCAGAGCTGATTTGCATATCGCCATTGTCTAACCCAGGGTGGTGTGGAGTGCAAAAAAACGATGGATTTGGGCCCAGATCCATGGACTGGGGTGAATGTGTGACATTGATCCACATTCTGTCCATCACCTGTTTTGTTTGCAAATTCCGCCCTAAGTGCGCTGGGGATGCTCAGACGTGGGTCCCAGGCACTCCACACCACTGGAGTCAAGCTAGCCGGGCTGATGAGAGGTGTTACCTCGAAACCGGTCCGGTCCTTGGATGCTTGATTCCGTTCTGGGAAGGACATGGCTTTTGTAGTTCGGACTGGACTGTTCCCATGGGGCACAGGGTCAGAGCTGATTTGCATATCGCCATTGTCTAACCCAGGGTGGTGTGGAGTGCAAAAAAACGATGGATTTGGGCCCAGATCCTTGGACTAGGGTGAATGTGTGACATTGATCCACATTCTGTCCATCACCTGTTTTGTTTACTAAGAAAGGTACAGCAGTTGAATTAACTGACTCTGAGGACGATGAGGATGAATTTGCACAGCCAGAGCCCAACGCAGCAGGAGTGGTGCCAGCATCAGATGGGAGACAAAGACGGGCTGAAATCACACGCAACTATTTTTAAGTAAATAAGGAGACACAGCCAGTTGTTGTATTTGAATGATGTAGTTTAATATATTGGCACTACGCCACTACATGAAGGGCTCAACATGGCAGTTCTATTTGTAAACACCCTACAAAGATGTCATGGGTTATGTCACCCAGTAAGCTAGACTAAGTGTGGCTTGCATTACCTCTTGTGGCCACGCACTATACTGCTGCATTCCCTTTGCAGACTTTCGTCACTGGCAATCAATCCTGTGCCAGCACCTTGATGTCTGCTGCTCCTCCTGGACTCAGTTACAGGGGGCGTTACACTGCTGCAACTTGTTGTCTCCTCACTATCCCCCACATCACCTGCACCAGTATTGGCAGCCTGATTTGTTAGAAGCACTTCAAGTGCAGTGCTCACTGTCACAAGCCCCCTTGACACAACACGGCTGGAGTGTGCCATCCCTTCATGCATGGCCACGTAGCCCCTGAGGGCAGAGAAGTGGCAGTGGAGAGGCGGTTCACCGCCTTGGTATAATTCTCCATTTTCTGCCTCTCCCTGCACCGTGCCATCCTGTCCTCATCAAGCTTGCTGCACAGCAGCCTCACTGACTGGGGCATGTCCCTCATGCCCTAAGCCAGTGTTGTGTTCATTAAGCAGATGCCCTTCTCTATATTCTGCATGTTTGCTGTCACATGTCTCATCTGCCCTGAACTGATTAGATTGCTTTGCCTTGCAGGCGCTGGACCTTTAACATGTTCACCTCCAGACCTGCAAACACACCATGCTCATCGCCCTGCAAAGTTGGACTGGTTTCCCTAGTCCTGCGGCATTTGGCACCTGTGTGTGATCGCTCTTTGGGGGACTGCGATCCTGCATTATTGCCATCCACTGGCACCGTTGACTGTTCTCCACCCCTGCAGTCTTCCACGGACAACTCCATCTCTTGGAGTCTGGCAACTGCATGCCTCCTGGGTCTTGGTAATGCAGGTGGTGACGCTGCTGGTGATGCAGGTGGTGGTGGTGTTGTTGTTGCAGATGGTGGTGTTGATGCCGGTGGTGTGGTGTGACCTGCAGTTGAAATGGCCTCCTCCATTCTCTCCCTCCGGGGTGCCTTTCCTGCCTTGACATGTGCAGACCTGCGCAATGTCTCGCCTGTCTCGCCTGTGGAGACAAATTGTACATTAGCTCCCTTTTCTGGCAGCATTTCGAATAAATACATTTTCATGTCTGCCAATCTATCTGACTGTCCTCTGCTTGCTTATCACTGATGTGTGCCACATGCCTTTGTGCTCCGTGGGATGACTGTTATGATAGGTGTTACACTGACTACATCTCCCATAATGCATTGCTGAAGTTTACTAAAATATGTACTGGAGTGGAATACACACTACTTCATTGTGGAATGGGGTCAGGGAATGGAGGGAGCAGCTTGGTGTGCATGTATCTTACCTTGTTTGTTGCCAGCTCTGGCTGAGCTGTCTGCATCCCCGATTCCGCTGACACTCTCAGGCTCAATGGTGGACTCCTCCAGCAGTTCTAATGCAGTCAGTGCAGGTGCTCTATTTCTTCCTCCACCTGTCAGGCTGGCCTGGTTTTTCCTTTCGGCCATCTTCTTCTTTGTACGTCTATTTCACGGTGGGTCACTCCAATGGCATTTACATGTTCCTATATTCCAATCCATATTTTTCTTTTCTGGAATTCTGGCACTTGCAGTGACTGTTTCCCAAACAGCTTTGTGTGTTCTCTTTTCACCTCCTCAATCAGGACCTCCAGCTCCCTTTCACTAAATTTTTCTTTTTTTTCTGCACCATCATTTTCACTCTCCTTGTTGGCCATTCTGCAGTTTGTATCAGGAAATGCTCTTTCAGTTGCTCCTGTGTTCTCCTCTGCGCTCCCTGCCTCTCCAGCAGATTCTGATTCAGTGCAGCTGCATGGGTGTGGCCACTTCCTGGTTGGGAGGTGATGCGGATGCTCAGGATTGGGTGATTCTTTAATTGCTGTATTTACTGATTCAGTATTTAGGAATCAGTAATACCGATCGGTATAAAGGAATCGGTAATACCGATTGGTATTAAGGAAATCGGTAACATTTTACCAATTATTACTGATTCAGTATTTTCTTCCGATTTTTTATCTACATCGGAAATACCGATTCCTTAATAACGATTCAGTAAAATTCAGTGTTAAAAATTCGGTATTTCTATTTTACCTACATCAGGCCTTAAGTTCAGGGACACCCAAAAGACACAGACTCAAGACTGGGTTGACTTTGTGGATTGTGCTACTAAGGCTCTGGAAGGCAGGTTACTTGGCAGTAAAATGTGTGATTTTAAAGGATTGTACAATTTAATTATGAGGGAGAAGATCCTTATTAATTGTCAAAATCAGTTGTTGCATCAGTACCCGGTGGAATCTGACCTCTCCCTAAGAATTGGGCCAGAAGGCAGACAAGTGGGTCAAAACCAGGGTGAGGCAGAAGGTTCAGAACCAAGATGACTCCAAGAAGCAGGATTCTAAAAACTCTGATAAGGGTGGGGAGAAGGGTAAAGACCAGAAGTCTTCTCAAGGGCCCCAAAAATCTGCATCTGATGGGGAGTCACAATCAAACAAGGGAAAAGGCAAGAGGAAACCATGGTGTGAAATCTGTAAACAGAAAACCCATTGGACACATGACTGTAACAAGTCCAAGGACTCAACTTCCACTACCACTGCCCCTAAGGCAACTGTTCCCCCTAGTTCAGCTCCAAGTGGTAGTACTCAGAATAAGGGTGTAGTAGCGTTAACCCTGGGATCTGAGATGAACTCTGGCTTACTCAGAGTTCCTACTCAGGCTTTACTGATCTGTGATGGGGGCATGGATATGGCCTCCTTATTGGTAAGTCCCAGTAACTTGGGCAAATACAGATAGCAGCCTTTAATAAATGGAAAAGAGGCCTTGGCATTCATGGACACAGGAGCAAGTATCATAATGGTGACAAAAGATCTTGTGGCTCTGAGCAAATCATACTTGGTGAGTTGTAGAAAGTGACCAATGTTAGCAATGTCAGGACAGACCATTCTCTGGCAGTTGTTAATTTCACCTGGATAACTGGTCCTAAGAAGGTTGTGGTAAGTACATACCTCCCTGTTGAATGCTTGTTGGGCAATGATTTAAAAACTTCAGCTTGGGCTGAAGTGGAACTCAGGACTCATGCAGAAATGTTGGGAATCCCTGCAGATGGGTTTGCTATGACTAGGTCACAGGCAAAAATGTCTAACACTGAACAGGTCTTGGATCCTGGAAGAATGGACCAAGTACCTTCCAAGAGGAGGAGCAGTAGGGGTAAGGCAATGTCTTCTCCCCTGACTCAGAGTACAGATCAGTCTCCTGAGGGATATGATCTTAGTCCTGAAGAAGGAACTGTCCCAGATGAGCTTGAACCTAATCAGGTTGAGTTCTTGGGGACAGGGGGCCCTTCCAGGGCAGATCTGAGCCATGAGCAGTTAGCTGCCCCCATCTTGAACCACCGAGGGACAACAATCTATTGCTGAGGCTGCTGGGAGTGCTCCTTTACTCAGAGAGTAGAGGCCCCAAGCCTGGTGCCACCAGGAGGTTGGTTATACCTCTGAAGTTTAGGGGCTTCCTTTTGACACTAGCACATGACATCCCTTTAGCAGGTCACCTAGGCCAAAACAAGACTTGGGACAGGCTTGTCCCTCACTTTCATTGGCCTCACATGTTTGAAGACACAAAGGAGTTTTGTCGCTCCTGTGTCATCTGTCAAGCCAGTGGTAAGGCAGGTGGTACAACAAAGGCCCCCCTGATACCACTACCTGTGGTGGGGGTTCCCTTTTAGAGGGTTTGGATTGATTTAGTTGGTCCCATGGATCCTCAGACAGCATCTGGGCACATATTTGTACTAGTGGTGGTGGACCATGCCACTAGGTATACAGAGGCAATTCCCCATAGGACCAACACAGCACCTGTGGTGGCAAGGGCCCTCCTGGGAATCTTTTCCTGAGTGAGTTTCCCTAAGGAGGTAGTATCAGACAGAGATGCAAACTTCATGTCTAGTTATTTGACAGCTATGTGGAAGGAGTGTGGAGTAAATAACAAATGTACCTCCCCCGATCACCCACAATGCAATAGGTTAGTTGAAAGGTTCAACAAAACCCTCAAGGGCATGATCAAATGTCTCCCAGAAAAGCTTAGACACAGATGGGACATACTTTTTCCCTGCCTTCTCTTTGCCTACAGAGAGGTTCCACAGAAGGGGGTTGGTTACAGCCCATTTGAACTTTACACGCAACCTGACCATGTCAGGGACTGTATCAGGACTGAAGTCCAGAAGATGTTGGGATTGGGAGTTATTGAGCCCTCAGATAGCCCTTGGGCTAGTCCAGAAATCTTCGTCCCCAAACCTCACACCAAATATGGCAAGAGAGAAATTAGGTTTTGTGTTGACTACAGATGTTTCAATGCAGTCACTAGGACAGATGCTCATCTAATTCCAAGGGCAAATGAGCTTATAGATACTTTGGCCTCAGCCAAGTTTCTGAGCACATTTGACCTGACAGCTGGCTACTGGCAGGTCAGACTAGTTGAAGAAGCAAAGCCAAAAACAACATTTTCTACCCCTAGTGGGCACTACCAATTTGTGGTAATGCCCTTTGGTTTGAAGAATGCGCATGCCACTTTTCAAAGGTTGGTGAACAAATTACTTACAGGCCTGGAACACTATGGTGCAGCATATCCTGATGATATTGCTGTCTTTAGCTCCACCTGGGAGGATCATCTGGTCCACCTGAGAAATGTTTTGGAGGCCCTGCAGAAAGAAGACCTATATATCAAGGCCACCACGTCCAGCTAGGGAAGAGTCAAATTATATACCTGGGCCACCTGATAGGTGGAGGTTAAGTTCAACCATTGCAGAGCAAAATCCAAACCATAATGGACTGGGTTGCTCCAACCACCCAGACTCAGGTCAGAGCTTTCTTGGGCCTGACTGGGTACTAAAGGAGGTTTGTCAAAGGTTATGGATCCATAGTGACCCCTTTAAATGACTTAACTTCCAAGAGAGTGCCAAAGAAAGTTCAGTGGACAGTTAGCTGTCAAAAGGCATTTGATGACCTGAAGCAGGCCACGCACGTGCACTGCTACCATTCTGCAAAGTCCTGACTACTCCAAGCAATTCATTGTCCAAACAGATGCATCTGAGTTGGGGGTAGGGGTTGTGTTATCACAACTGAATGATGAAGGTCAGGATCAGCCAGTAGCTATTATTAGCA
The DNA here is from genome assembly GCF_964263255.1 of Lissotriton vulgaris. Classification (NCBI taxonomy): domain Eukaryota; kingdom Metazoa; phylum Chordata; class Amphibia; order Caudata; family Salamandridae; genus Lissotriton; species Lissotriton vulgaris. The sequence continues at coordinate 624,638,150 of NC_141696.1, read as the reverse complement.
GAATTCTGACCCCTAGAGAGTAACGTTGGTCAGCTATTGAGACGGAGGCCTTTGCTGTGGGTTGGGCTCTGAAGCGGCTGAGGTCATACTTACTTGGCACTTACTTCATTGTTCAAACAGACCATAAGCCCTTCTTATGGCTAAAACAGATGAAGGGAGAAAACCCAAACTTTTGAGGTGGTCAATTTCCCTAGAGGGGATGGACTATACAGTGGAACATAGACCTGGGAATAACCATGCCAATGCAGATGGACTCTCCCAATATTTCCACTTAGAACATGATAACTCAACTGGTCAATGTTAGTGTAATGTCCTTACGTTTGGGGGGTTGTGTAGGAGAGTAGGATCTGCTTCTTATAGTTACCCCCACTTTTTGCTGATGTTTTACTGTTTTCGACTTAGTCTGGCTGAGATCCTGCTATCCAGGACCCCAGCCTAGCTGCTTTCTCCTCTAGATTGATTGCATGCACTTTAGGTACACTCCAGATTGGATTCTGGGGTACCCTTATAAGTACATAGTATATTGTATACTATATACCCAGGGCATCAGTACCCCAGAGGCCTCTCAGGGGCTGCAGCATGTATTATGCCACCCCTGAGAGACCATGCAAAATGACACAACAGGTCTGCTACTGCAGCTTTTGTAAGGTGGTGCATGCACCCCTTACTTAGATATAGGTTCACTATATCTATCCTAATCACTGCACACATACACCTATCAGTCACCCCTAGGGCAGGCCTTATCAATGGTGAAGGCAGGGTGCTAAGTTTTATGTGAGAGGGTGCTCCTGCATGAGCAGAGCTCCTTTGGAGCCTTCAGAACCTTTATTCCGGGGTTGTTTGTGATGCAGCTAACCATATACTGTTAAGTGCATTATAACCCCACGGTAAATGCTAACTTTAAAACGGCTGCAAGGAAAGATGTCGTGTTTGGTGTCAAACACCTTGGAATCATACCTCCCAGCCAGTAACTGGCGGGAGAGGTATTATTCCACCCTCCTAGAGGGAGAAGTATGACTACACTGGTACACTCGGTACCAGCTTCACAGAACCCTGGCATCACAAAATGGATGCTGCCAGCCACATACACAAGTCTGCCCTCCTACTGCTGGATGAAACGTCAGCAGGGGAGGCTGGACAATAGGTTTCCTGTCACAGGGAGGTGTGGTCACCTCTCAGACAGGCTCTAGTGTATTGAGGCTGGGTGGGTACACTCCAAGAGTGCTTTGATGTCGATACTGAGGGCACATTTGGTGTCCCTGTGCATAATCCAGCTCAAACCAGTTGCAGGGGCTTCCAGCTGGACAAAGGATATTGGTATAACCAGCCCTACGTCCTGACCCTCCCATAGGTGGGTCCCAAGAATTTGTCCAACCCCTTCCCTTCCTTGGGTATAAAGTAGGAACCCCTGGATACAGGACTTTAGATTTTTCCTGGACTGAGCTCTGCTACAGAAACCAATCACTTTGATGATCTGCACGACGCTGGATGACTGAAGAATCTCCCTTAGAGTAAAAGAGTTACTCCCCTTCAAGGCAGGCACCTAAAACGCATCTGACCGGTTTGTATCTACGCAGCGCCTGATGGACTCTGAAGAACTTGCAACCCATGAGGTGGGTTTACAACTTCCCAGAGGCTGGTCTGTGCTCTCAGCAAACCTGAGACCCCCAGCCCTCGTGTGGACCGTGCAACCCAAAATCCTGGAGACTGTGAACATTTGCAGCAGCATATGCTTTTTGGCAATCTTGAGGCTGTGCTTTGGGCTACTTGGGATTCCTTTTGGGCAATTTTTAACAGACGCCAGCCTCACCTTGGACTTCTGGTGGGTTCTGCTCCCTGCTGCCGCTGTTGCCGCTGCGACTGGCCGGACCCGCTTCGCGGGTCCCGCTGCGCGGCTGACAGCTTTGCCATCGTCGATTTCCTGCGGAGGCTTGGGCGTTCCTGCTGACCGGCAGGGCTGCGAGCTCCTAGCGGGGGACTCCGAGGACCAGGAGTCCCCGCGCGCCCGTTACCACCTGGGCTGCTCTCCCTGCCGGCTCCACCCCCATCCTTCCCTCTTAACCGGCGGCTCAACTCCCATCAAGTGGATTCCTTTTGGGCAATTTTTAACAGACGCCAGCCTCACCTTGGACTTCTGGTGGGTTCTGCTCCCTGCTGCCGCTGTTGCCGCTGCGACTGGCCGGACTTGCTTCGCGGGTCCCGCTGCGCGGCTGACAGCTTTGCCATCGTCGATTTCCTGCGGAGGCTTGGGCATTCCTGCTGACCGGCAGGGCTGCGAGCTCCTAGCGGGGGACTCCGAGGACCAGGAGTCCCCGCGCGCCCGTTACCACCTGGGCTGCTCTCCCTGCCGGCTCCACCCCCATCCTTCCCTCTTAACCGGCGGCTCAACTCCCATCAAGTGGATTCCTTTTGGGCAATTTTTAACAGACGCCAGCCTCACCTTGGACTTCTGGTGGGTTCTGCTCCCTGCTGCCGCTGTTGCCGCTGCGATTGGCCGGACCCGCTTCGCGGGTCCCGCTGCGCGGCTGACAGCTTTGCCATCGTCGATTTCCTGCGGAGGCTTGGGCGTTCCTGCTGACCGGCAGGGCTGCGAGCTCCTAGCGGGGGACTCCGAGGACCAGGAGTCCCCGCGCGCCCGTTACCACCTGGGCTGCTCTCCCTGCCGGCTCCACCCCCTTATCCACCAGTCTCACAGACATAAAAGCCAAGTAACTTCCCCGCTGCGCGGGAGCGCGCGGGAGGGCGCCGGGAGAAGCCCGGGACAAGGGCGGGACCGTTTGAGGCCGTTCGAGGTCTAAGAGGACTGGCCTGGCCCACCCCCCTTGGTTCTTCTCAAGGTTATCGTGCCTGGGCATTGACTCTAGTGAGTATCATAGAGAAACTGTAACTGTCACACATTATGTGTACCCGGGGGAGTCGCAGTAAGACCGCGCTGGGTTTAACCAAGCCAAAAGGCACCTTGGACGATTTCCTCGTAAAAACAAATTTGGCAATAGATGCCGAAATCACAAAAATGCAGAAGAGGGTTTCAATCGAGTTAGATGCTGCACGCAGGCTTTCCCAAACATTTGCTAACTCTAAAAAATCCTCTCTGGGAAATATTGCGTCTGCTGCATCTCCCCAACAGGTGGAACGTCCGCCTCCTTTATTGATCCTTGCCGACGTTCATCATTCCCCCCCTCCTTCCTCTCCACCAGCATTAGACTCCTCATTTATTTTCTCCCCCATGACCGTCCAACCTAGTGAAAGTGACCCACCTACCGAGCAGGGAAATTCCACCACCTTCCCGGTTATAACTGCCCCCTCCTTCTCTGTACCAAAAAGTACAAACCCAGGTCGCCAAGCATCGAAGAAGAAAAACAATGTAAAATCTGCCTATGCTCGTAAAAAAGCCAAAGTTGCAAGGCAGCAGTTTTTCAACCATAGAAGACCACTACCCAACGCAGGGGATCCTAAACAAACACCACCCCCAGCTATCCACCAAATAGGGGGTGATAGTAACCTTACTACGGCTCCTGCGGTAGAGAATCCCATTATCCTCGCAGATAATCCAACACTGGGAGGGCTAAACAAGACAGAGAGGGACAAGGATAAAGTGGGTGATGATGAAGACTTTCTCCAGACAGTCTGGGTCACTTTAAAACAACTATTGACACCCTTCGAACTCAGACTGTCACGTATTGAGAATCACTTACTCGAGATGGATAAAACGTTAGTATCCCTGGCCACGCTTAGCCTAAAACAGCTGGAAGCAACACATCCCCATATCAATGAGAGTCCACCTCTGGCTAGAAATGCTGGCATCCAACCTGCTCCAGCCTCTAACATTGGCACTAAAGCAGCTACAGCGCCTAAGGAGGTTCCTCCCGCCCCCTTGATTCTTCCTGCACCCTTACCCCCCCCGTTATCCAAGCCGACTCCGATCCCCAAACCTAGGACACTTACAAATGCCGCTGCCAACCCCCCAAAAATAGAGGAAAAACCCCCTAAAAAACATCTTCAGCCCAAACCCCCTCCTAGAGCCGACCAGAAGGCGAATAATCCCATCACTCCTCTCTTAGAGCGCACACCAAATTTATACCCAAATCACCAGAACTTTCGCGGAGGCTATATTGATCTTCCCCCTGAGGCTGGGCCCTATGTGGTTATCTTGGCAGGGGTACCACCGCTTGCCCCAGATATTGTTGAAACCCAGTGGTCCTTAAAAAACAAAGTGATCCACTGGTTAAATACCAATAGGCAGATCCCTCACACCAATAGGAGTAGGGTACTAATGGTCAGGAGAGTCCCTTGGGTGGGCCGTACCCACAAATCGATACCAGGAGACTGTATCGTGGTGTCTTTTGCTGACCCTCATACAGCCCATCTCATTACCACATGGGACCAATACGTGACTGAACAAATCATTGTCACCAAACCCCTAACCTTTTTCTACCCTCCAAAACAGCTAGTAGAGCATCCTGGGGCTTGGACCACAATCCACAACCACAGATGGAAGGGTCAGATGCAGGGATGGCAACCCATCAATAATTGGTGGGAAGGTGCACACACCATGAATAGGTTTGGATGCTTAGATCAGGTGGATTGACTGGGAACAGTCGATCAAACACCCCGATCAAGTGATCAAAACCACGCAATGATTGCCACTAATAGCAATACATTGCCACCCATTGTTAAGAACTTGACCCATTTGATGGTGGTTCCACCCACCTCTGCCCAGCGCCCGCCCCCTGTGCAAGCCATACAACACCTAGACAGGGCACATTTCCAAGATCAGGTAGAGTTAATAGAGACTGAGGGCCACATACATCAGGTAGATAGTGAACCGAAACACTCATTATTGTCCTGGAATGTAGCAGGACTGGGCAATAAGATCAAGCATATACCCTGGTTGGAGATGGTCCATAAGCATGGCATACTTTGCCTGCAAGAAACCTGGCTGGTAGAAGAAAGGCACATCCTGGGGTATCGAACGTTCCATACACCTGCTGCTCCCGCCATTCAGGGCCGCAATAAAGGGGGTCTGTGTATATACGTTTCGAATGTGGGGGATATAAAAGTGTATAATTTTCACTCTGACCAATATTTTCAAATCCTTTCTTTTAAATGGGGCACCACACAAAAGGTCATACTGGTGAATTTCTATAACAATATGCCACCAAACGAGATGGAACCCATCTTAAATAAAATGTTAAACCGCATCCATAAAGTGAGGGACCAAAACGCGGGAGACCATACAGTTGTTTGGGTGGGAGATTTTAATTGTGCAGTCTGCCCACTTTCTGAGTTAGGTTTGTGCGGCCTTGCAGATCGTGAGGAGGACGGCCCTTTTCACTTCTCACACACCAAACTGGGGTCTCTCCTTAACAGTATTATGTTTGCTTTTGACCTCACCTTCGTTAATCAGGCATGCTCTCCCCCAGTTCCCTTTGCCCCAACATATAATGGAAGAGGTTGTGAATCTACAATTGACTTTGCACTGATATCCCCCACCTCGCCCAACTTTATAACCTCTTGGAAGATAGGGGAAGATCCAATGAGTGACCATTACCCTATTACCTTTGGGGTTAGGCTCCCAGTGGAGAAACTAAAGGAACCTAGCGGCCCACTATATCCATTGGAGGTCACCTTAGCAAAGATAAATGGTTATGTGCTAAAGTGGGAGAAATTGAACCCCACCATCTTCTTCCACAAATTAATATTATCCTGCCTTGAAGACATATTCGTCTGCTTAGAAGAAGATGCGGAACCTAAGGCGATTATGGCAGCGTTCGCCAATATACAGGAGTATATAAAAGGCGTTTTAACTAAGAGCCACAAAAAGAAGGGGAGACGTGCATCCAGGTGGTTTGATTCTAGGTGCACAGCCGCCTTAAAGAACTTGAAGAAAGTTTTAAACACCATCCCGAAAAATAGGGCCCAAATCTCTGAGGCTAGACGAGAGTACAAGAGAGAAATTAACTTCCGGAAAGCAACCATAAAAAAGGAGGCCTGGGAAGCACTGGGAGAAGCTGCCAGGAATAAGGACACCAACCTTTTCTGGAAAGTGATAAGATCAGTATACAATCCAAAACATACTGATAATTGCATAGATGTAGCAATTACAGCAGAGCTCTGGGTTGAACACTACGGGAAACTCTACACCAACAGACAGGGGAACAGCATGAATCAGCAAAGCGACCCCCTAGTTTCGCCGTATCCAATTGACTTGGTCTTTACCACCCTAGAAGTCGAAAATGCAATCAGGGAAAGTCCTTCAGGGAAAGCTCCTGGTCCGGATCACACACCAGTGGATGCCTATAAAACAAACTTGGAATTTTGGGCTCCGCTCTTAACGAACGTTTTGAACATGGGAAACAAATGCGGCTTAATTAAGACCTGGTCAGATGCCATTGTAGTTCCCATTTTTAAAAAGGGAAACAGGGACGATCCGGCTTGCTACCGTCCCATATCCTTACTAGACGGCCTCATGAAAATTGCAGGAAGGATCGTCCTAAAGAGGATCCAGCACTGGGAGACAGAAAATAAGGTTATTTCGGAACTCCAATATGGATTCCGAAAGGGACTGGGCACCCAGGAGCAATGCCTAAATCTGTCCTTATTAATGTCCAAATATACTGAGGCTAAAAAAGGGGATCTGTTTGTTACATTCGTTGACCTTAGCTCAGCATTTGATTGTGTGGATCATCTGCAGCTCTGGTCAACATTGGAGCTCATTGGGGTGGATCCCACAATAGTGGTTTTTATCAAAGAACTTTATAGAGATGCTGGTGCCAGGGTGAGGTTCGGGACCCAGGGGCAATGTACAAAGAAATTCCCCATAAATAGAGGGGTTAGGCAAGGTTGTATACTCGCGCCCCTTCTATTTAGTTTTTATATTAACTCTGTTGTAGAACATCTAACAAATCTCCAGAATGACATCCAGCTGTCAATGGTAGGCCTGTACCCATCCTATTATACGCCGATGATGCGGCTATTATGTCTAGGACTAGGGTAGGGTTGCAGAGAGCGGTAAGAGAATTCTCGTCCTACATGGGGAAAAGAAATTTGAAAGTGAACATCTCAAAAACTTTCTCCATGCCGTGCACCCAAAAGAGTAAAAGGCCACAATGTTCGATATACCTTGACGAGCAAAGAATCGAGACCACAGACACTTTTTGTTATCTGGGTGTTGTCTTTGAGAGAAAAGGAGCCTGGAAACATGCAGTATCGGCTAGGAGGCTTGCCTTTACCCGTGCTATTGGTGCCCTGAGAACTTTTGCAGCGAAAATTGGGGGCAAACCGACTGCTGAGATGATACAGATTTACCAAGCAAAGTGTATAGCGACAGTCACTTATGGAGCAGGCTTATGGGGCTTTGAAGACGTGTCCTCACTCCAAATTTGCGAGAATCTTTTTATCCGTTACCTATTGGGGGTGAGCAAATCTACTTCAACTTTTATTACTCACATTGAGACTGGCCTCAAATACCTTAGCGACTTCATAAAGCTGTCACCATGTTTGCTTTGGCACAAAATTTGGACTACTAGGGAATGCCAACTTAACAGAGATCTAATCAGGGATTGCATGAGCTTGGATGCCGCATCCAAAATTAAATGGTTGCGACATGTCCGGTTGATGTTTGCCAAGATTGGTTGTCCCGAATACTATGATGACCCAGAGTCCCTTGAAAATCTGTCTAGGTCGTCTCTCAAAAAACTTTTAATTACCCACCTGGAAGGTGTTAGATGGGATGCAGAGAAACTCAAAAATACTACCTTGAGCTACCAAAGAATTACTCCCACCGAAGGTTTGCAATTGTACCTCAGGACCGAAACTGCACCTTATCCTCGCATGCTTCTCACCAGGCTGCGCCTAGGTACCTTTTTCCGTATGGTCACCCTCCCTAAACAAAATGACTGGACTGCCTCGAACCTAATTTGCCCATGCGATGATCACTCATCACAAAGTAATATTCATATTATGTTCTTTTGCAATCTGTATTCTGCCCCAAGGAAATTGTACCTATTACCTCTTCTAAAACACTGGGGCATAAGAACATGCAAAGACGCTTACTTCAAATTACTTTTGTTAGATGAGGTGTATGTCATCTTTGTCGTTTCACGTTTTTTAATCTCAGTGATGAAATATAGAAATTCCATGATATAACCCTTACATGTTTTAACTTTTGTATATGTTTTTACATGAGGTCAGCTGCTGTAATTTCATTATTGAATCTTATGATCTGGAAAACTGTTTTATAGAGTCTCATAAAAATTTCGTTGGGGACAACTTTTTAAACTTGCTGTATAAAATGTACTTGTATGCTTTTATGATTTTATCAAACAAATCGAATAAAGCTAAATTTGAATTTGAATTTGAATTTGTAGTCCAAGCCTGAGCAGCGTTTCCACTGAATATCACCAGCCTACACTCCACGAGTGTTCCGTGGGCTGGTGTTTTGTGATTCCTCTTGAGGCTCCTTCGCGATCCCTGGCCTGTCGACCTGTGGGTCCCTGAGAAGGTAACCTTAACGTTCCATGGGCTTTCCAGACATGCCCTGACTCTCCATAGCTTGGGGAGTCCACAGGACCTTGCTGTTCCACACCAAAGCATCTTTTCTCTGACCACGTGGGTTGCAGTTGCCAAGGCTTGTTGGTCTCCAATCCGGGCACCGACCCCCAGGACACGACATCTTTTGTGGGACAGCTCACCTGCAGACTTGGTCATCAGCTCCTGGTCCCCGTGGCTGCAGAGTCAAGCTTCACCTCTTTGCACCTGAGGCACCCTACATCGGTGGGCATTCGTTTACCAAGCCCCTGGTCACTTGCTAGCGACCCAGACTCTGTCCCCTCTGCTTTCAGGTTCTTCTCATCTCCAATCCAGGCTTGAATCACACCGGACACTTTTCTCTCTCACGGCAGCAGTACTTTGCAGCATCTTGCCATTGAAAACCATTTGACACCTATGCACCCGGCTTCCCTGGGTGAGGTAACACGAGTACCCTGGTGCTCACATGGGTGCTGGCCTTAGAACCTTCTAAGTCTAAAAGGGTTTGCTCAAAGCCCTCTTCTAAGTGTCCTTAAACTCTAAAATTCCAACCACGACTTTCCTATAGGATTGTATGGAGCTCGCGGCTGTGTTCTCACACTGCACACGTCCCCTGTGGGTACCCTGTGTCACTACCTTGGGTGATTCCTGGGGGTCCCAGCGATTCTACGTGCTCTAGGCACTGTGTCTAGTTAAGTCTGGGTTGTTATACCACTTTCTTAATATATGGTTTGGGCTCCCCATGGGCCCACTGTGTACTGTGCTATTTACTTATGTTCTAGTGTGTTGATATTGTGTATCTTGCTCTCAAATCTCATAAAGAGGTTAGTAGAGAGTGTTTAGTAATAAATACATATATTTTATATTTACCTTGTGTGGTTCTCCTTTCATTTGGTCATTCAGGAGGTTATAATCTGGTAAACCAAGCTGCCATACATTCCTTCTAGACTTAGCCTGAAGGCTGCCACTAGGATAGCTTTCAATAAAGGTTGTCTTTAACCTAATCATCAATAAGTGTTGTTTGGACTGGTGCAAGGTGCCCACTATAACTAGTGTACAGCATATATACCAGGCCAACTTCTCAAAGTAGGAACCTCTTCTGCAACTAGCTCTCCCCAGGTCTCACCTTCTGCTACTGATTCCACATCAACGGAGACCATAGAACGCATATTACATGAAATTTCAAATGTCAGCCGTTGATTGGAAGGTATAGATACCACCATAACATCCATGGCTGCAGAGAACAAGTCAATTAGGGCAGACATTGCACGTTTTCACACTAGAGTCGAAGGAATAGACTCACGCATAAAGGTGATGGAGAGTTACCTCGACTCATTACAAAGTAGAGACCAAGATCTCCTATTCCTGCGTAGTAAACTAGGTGACTTAGAAGACGAAGCAGAAGAGACAATGTCCGCTTCTTTGGGTTTCCGGATAATGTTGAAGGCCAAAATACCAGAGCTTTTCTTTGTGACATCCTCCCAAAATTGACTGGTACTCTTTTTAATCCACCTTTAGAGATCCAATGAGCTAATCGAATCGGTACCCCACACAAAGACTCTACAGCATGTCCGAGGCCGCTTATTACCGGTTTCCTTAGACATGAACAAGCAAGACAACTATTGGCTACAGCTCATTCGCAAGACTCTTTTTTGGTATAATGGATGCATCATCCACATGGCAACTGATTTCTCTAAGGAAACTAATGGACGGCGAAAAGCATTTCTCTCCATGCGACCTCAGCTTTGTCACTAGATATCAAATATAGACTATTTGAGCCAGCACGTTTTCGCATCACCAAGAATGGGGACTCTAAAGATTTTTATGGCCCAGAAGATTTACAGAAATTCCTAGACTGTATTAAATCACAAGATATGGAGATACAACATATGCAAAAGGAACAAATTCATCCAGCCTCTCATCTTTCTCAACAGCTGTCGGATAACAGAAGACAAAATCGTAACAACCCAAGACACCGCAGCAGAGACTTGGAAAGACTTAACCGTTCTCAAGAAGACAAGAATTCAGCTCTGCAATCCCCTCTTAAATCCACCTCAGATGCGGACTGAAAGTTATTGTCAATATTTGCACACATAAGGCCTAAAACTGGCTTATGGTCCCATTTAATCTGTACAAGTATTATGAGCAAATCACATGACACCACAAGAAATGATGCTCAATCTTGCTCAGTTGAGTATTTTCTTTATGTTATAACATATTATAGTATTCCAGGCTACAGTATGCCACAGCATTATATTATTTTTTTATTTTGTATTTCTAATGTTTAATGTTTTATCTTTTCATGATTTTCATCTGCTACTCCTAATATATTTTGCTCTATTATTATTATTTTGTTTACGTAACACTTTTCACCCTAAGTGGGATGGGTATGCCCAGACCTGGGTCTCTTGCTCACTGAGCCACTGGATTCAAGCTAGCCTGGCTGATGAAGGGTAATACCCAGAAACTGGTCCCAGGATGCTTGTTTCTGGTCCAGGGAGGACCTGGTTTGGCATTCAGTCTAGACTGTTCCCATGAGGCACAAGGTCAAGGCTGATTTGCATATGGCTGGGTCTAAACCGGGGTTGCATGGTGAGCAAAAGAACAATAGATTTAACCCAGATCGCTTGACTGGGGTGAATGTATGATTTATTCAGTGTTCTGTCCATCATTTGTTTGTGTACCACTTTTCACCCTAAGTGGGATGTGTATGCCCAGACATGGGTCCCGTGCTCACTGAGCCACTGGATTCAAGCTAGCCTGGCTGATGAAGGGCAATACCCAAAAAACGGTCTCAGGATGCTTGTTTGCGGTCCAGGGAGGACCTGCTTGGCAGTTCGGTCTGGACTGTTCCCATGAGGCACAGGGTCAAGACTGATTTGCATATGGCTGGGTCTAAACTGGGGTGGCATGGTGAGCAAAAGAACGATGGATTAAACCCAGATCTCTTGACTGGGTGTTTAACGTATGATTTATTCAGCATTCCGTCAATCATTTGTTTGCGTAGCACTATTATATTATTCTACGCTACAATATGCTATATTTACCTATTCTACCCTATTTAATATTCATAATGTTTCATTTTTAATTAATTATATTTATTATTCTCAATATATTCTCTCTCTCTCTCTCTATATATATATATATATATATATATATATATATATATATATATATACTTCTTTATGAACACAATATATACTGCTTAAGGTCAGTTCATTAAGAAGTAATTATTTTATTATTATCTTTTTTCATGTATATGTTCTGCTTTCTTGTATTCCTAAGAATGTAATATGTTATAACAGGTTTTCATTTTAAGCCGTTTCACGCCATATTATGTTTCTATTTATCATCAGTATACACCACCAATATAATCCTATGGGACACATATATTTAACATTATTCTTATGTACACCCTACTAATAACTTTGTTATTTCTGATGGGACCCATCCATGCGGTGGTGCTCCAGTGAGCCCAGACCCGCGGTCAACAGTTTAGGACCTCCAGTATTGCTACAATAAATAATTTACACGTTTCATCTAAATTCTCTCTTAAATCCTCATTTTTCTCCTCCTTCTTCTGAATTCCTTTCTTTTCAAATAATTATTCCACTACTTCCAATTTATTATTAATCTACAAAGTTTACTAAAACATTTGTGATTGTGATTATTTAACAGAACTTTTATGCTTTTGTGGTGAGCCAGGGTTCTTCTATTTTCTCTCTCCCAATTTCCTATTCCTTTAATTCGAAATAGGACACTGCATATTGTATTTTTTCTCATTGACATTTTTCAGCATGATGAGTTCCTACCCTCTATGTACAGTAACATGGAATGTCCATGGTTTCACCCATTACATTAAGAGTAATAAAGTACTTTCCTACCTGCAATCAAAACACTTAGACGTGGCATTACTACAGGAAACTAATTTAAATACATTGGAATCTGATAAACTATGTAGAGAATGGGTGGGGAAGGTGATTCATAGCAGTGTTCACAAGGGTGAATCCAGAGTCACAGGTCCTATTCGCAAATGTGGAGTTGCAATCTTTATTCCTAAATCACTCCCAGTCATGGTGTCCAAGACTTGGGCGGATTCAGAGGGACACTATGTGTTTGCCAAACTACGTATTGGGGATACTTACATTTGGGTAGGGTCAGTCTATGCTCCAACAGGAACAAAAAAATAATTCTTTCTTCCATTGAATAGTTCATTAACAGAGATAGACGCATCACAGTACCTCATTGGAGGAGATCAGAATCTAGCACAAGATCCAATTTTGGATAAAACAGGTCCATTAGATAAGGGAAATGCCACAGATAGAGCCTTATTGAATGACGTAATGTTAGATAACGGATTCGTTGATCACTGGCGTCTTAGCCATCCAACAGACGCGGTATACACATTCTTTTCTCCCACTCATGGTACATTCTCTTGCTTGGATTATTTTTTGACATTACAGAAAGTGGTTCAATTAGTTAGAGAATCCCGTATTTTGGAGTCCGCTTTATCTGATCATCCCCGGTCCTTTTATCTCTGGAACTAGGACTTTCTAGACCAGGACTTAAGCCCTAGTGCATGAACATTCAACGACATAGGACTTCTAAAGGTAAATCCCAGTTACAATCACACATTCAAGACTACCTTTCCACTAATCAGGGATCTGTGACATCCGACAGGACTATTTGGGATACAGCTAAAGCCACTATAAGGGGCCAATTAATGTGAGATGCAGCACTTGTTAATAAACAGAATGCTGCACGACAAAAATAATTAGAGCTTGACATTCAGTCTTATTCCTGCCTATATACACTAAACCCAACTTTGCAGCACCGTACGTCACTAGAACAAGCTCGCATGGCATTAAATAGCCTTTTTACATCCAAAGCTGAATACACTCTGTAGAGAATTAAGGGGAGACACTACGAACAAGGGGAAAGGGCAGGGAGATTATTGGCTGCACAATTGCTCCAAAGAGTAGCAGCTATGGCTATTCCAGCTATTTAAACAACACAAGGCAATATGCTTACCAGGCCCAAAGATATTGTAAATGAATTTGTCTCTTTCTATCAACCTCTATACACTCCAGGTGCTCAGATAGATTTAGAGAAGATGTCCGCTTTTCTTACAAAAGTGGAGCTTCCCTATCTCTCTGATGATGATAGAGCTCTCCTTGAATGTGAAATTAGTAAAGAGATGTCCCGTACAATTGCTAACTTACCTTACCACAAGGCTCCTGGGGAGGATGGATTCCCTGCTGAATTCTATAGATGCTAAAGAAAAACAATGGTTCTGTCGGGAAAATCAACTGATTAGCACAAGGTACTTAATACATTAAAAAAAATATGTTTTAGTCATTAGCAAAGTAATACACCAAGAAACAACAACCTTATGCCAAAAACATGAATTTCTTTACTTATATTTTTATAAATGCAAATTAATAGAAGACTGTCTAAGACATAAAACACAAACGGCGATTGAGCCAGTGTAGTACAATTGGTGACTGGTAGTGATCAGTGACAAAGTGCTGTACGGGGTTGTTGTATCGGATTTTAGGACCCTAGTGTAATTTTCCCGATTCATGCCCTTATATAGGTATAAATCACCCTATCCTTATATAGGCATAGAAATCATAACCATATTAAGACATAGCTCAGGCAGTCCAAATACGGCATGGCTACTTCCTCTAGTTCCAAAAATCCACAACGATTTCTTGGAAAAACCCGCCTTCAGCAGTCAGGGACCTCCCCTTGCTTGAATATTGATTTATCCAAGAACTCATGGAGTTTTCAAAGAACTGAGTCTTTGATGACGTTATTATGTCCAACCTTACGTCAAACTCAGCACCTTCAAGGTATAAATATACCCACACTTGCCCAGGCAAACACACAGTGGTTTGGAGCAGTTCGACTATCTACCTACACGACACAGCTCGCCGCAGCAAGTGCCGAAGGATGCCGACCCTCCAGCAGACGCGCTGAGAAAGACGCTGTCTTTTCTCCTGCCGAGAAATCCAGATCCAGTGTTTCCAAGCTACCCTTGCGGGTTGTTGAGAAATCGAGTCCTGCGAGAGAGAGAGTTACCAGACCTCCTTCATTCTAAACCAAGGTACAGAGCTGATTGGACCCTTGGAAAATTCTTGAATAGATTCTTGGCAAAAAATACTGAAACTAAGCTACACCTCACTTACTTCTTCCCTCGTACTAGACTTAGGTTAGGTACACCGGGGTAGCCGTATTTTAGAAGCACCAGTTGAGTATTTTTAGTCTTTATTTATTAATGTATGTATTCTATGTATTTTATGGCTTATAAACCATATCATGCTTTTACATTTCATAATACTCTTCGTACGTACGCAGTGTAATTCACAACTAGTATTTTGATTGTAGCAGTTCATTTCTTCTGCATGAGAAAGAAGACTGTTCAATAAATCCTTTTATTGAAAACGCCTGTCTCTCTATTTCTCTGCACCTCTGGTGAAACGAAGCATGCACGATTGACTGAGTAAATTACTATCTATTGTTTCCGCGACTCTAGAGATACATTTCTTATTCTTGGGAAACAAAGTTGTCATGTTTATGCGGTTGTCAGAAACGAATGGCTTCTTGTTTATTCGAGAAAGTTTCTAGTGACCTCTGAGGTAGCTGGCACTCACAATTAAGTCTAATATATTTGATAGGGACCTAGTCGACCTAAGTCCTACATCAAATCTATAGTATATATTATTCCAATGAACAGAGCCTATTAGGAATATAGGAACTACACTACATGGCGCCCAACGTTTGGTAAAGCACTAATTCAACCCTAGATACTAGAGTAACTCAGTCGTGCTTTTCACACAGACCCCTTTTTCCTGTAAAAATACTCCAATAGATATCTGGAGTGGGTAAAAGGATAAAATATCTGCCATAACTGAGTAGGACGAAAATCCTATGTATTAGTTTTTTGTTTGTTCAACGTTGAAGGATACAGTGTTCCAAAAATATTGTGCACCTTATCTTTGTTTCCTTGATACTTGCTCTGCAAACTTTCGGTCAACAAAATGTCAGAGAGTGACGACGAAAGGGAGAGAGCTGCCACAACAGCTCAGGCAGTTTTAGACGACACAAGTCTCCAACAAAATGACCCAAATGCTATATTCATCCCGGTAAATAAAAGAAAAATAATCACTATAAAGCTTATAAATAATGGAGTATCCTCGAGAGGTGGTAAATTAATATTTGTTATAGGGGCACATGAATATCGGCAGACAGAGGTATTCTATTCATGGATTCTGTTTCCTGAAGCAAATCCAGTAACACACAAGTTCTACTACCACAAATTAGAGGAACCTCCAGTAGAATACGCTCCTTTGGACGACGTTGAAATTCCACTAACTTACCAAGAGCATCAGCTCTGGTTTAAAGGCGCCCTACAACATCAAAATCACATTACCAGGCTCGGTCCACTAGGTAGACCAGGAGCAACATGGCCGGTATTAGCCAACTATACACCACATCCTGCCATTGAACAAATGACAGGTCCAGAATCATTAGCTCAGCTAAAACAATTAATTAAAATACATAGATAGTTGGTTCAATATGTCCTGCGGACTTTAACAGTCCAACCTACTATAAGGATTCCACAGCACACCCCTCAAAAGGGGAACACAAACAAAATTACACCACAGACTATACAATCAGTCATTGGTAAATTGCCCCCAAAAAGGGAACAAATTCCGTTCTGGTTAGCTCAAAAAATTACTCAAATAGAGGCAATATATCTCGATAGTACACCTCATGAAAAACACAGAATTCTGACAATCTGTTTACCAATGGGGATCGCACAACACGTGGAGGACTGTGACACTCAGGGTACAGTATTTGCTTCAATCTACACAAAAACACATGGTGTTCAGTCTATGGCGGTAATACCAGACGTCCTAAGACAGATTCAAAATGAATACGGACCAGAACCTGCCTTAAATCCTGGTATGAAGTTACCAAAAGATTTCAAACAGGTCTCGGCTATACTATTAGCTAACATCAAAGGTGAAGCAGCATCCGTGGCAATCTGCCCAAACCTAAAAGAAACTGATATAACAGAGCAACCATATGAACTTGCAAGAATTATTGAAAAATCCTATGAAGAACTAGGTAGAGATAGTTTGGGGGGGAAACAGTAAAACCCGAAGTAACAGAAAATCCTGAAAAGGTTTTTATTCAAAATAATCTCACTTCTCCTAAAAAGAAGTGGGAAAATACTAAACAGACGCTTCCTAAAGAGAAACGCTCTCAGTCCAGAGATAGGTCTCCTCAAAAGGAGCCCTCTAAAAAGAAGTATAACCTCAGAAATAGGGATAATTTGAGAAAACCTGATAGATATCAAGATACTGATACATGTTCCTCTCGTACCTTTCAGACTTCCTCGCGGAAATCCGAAAGAAGAGGAGAATCATAACAAATGGAAGAACACGTGAAGTCCAAAGACGAACAGCATGTTCCAAAAAATAAGAAAACTCAATTCACCAAGAAGAAGGTAGCAAGCCTAAAAATCAGACATGCCGAGGATCTTGAGGACACAACTCAAGAACGGGGAGTGGGCCCAGACAATGCTAAACAGCGCAGCAGAAGTCACCATAGCTCGCAAGATCCTGAAGGATCATCTGGAGACAGTGGACTTGAATGAATGCATTTAAGTTGAAACTGTCGACACCAGGGTTAGTGTACCACATAAGTTATATGAAGTAACACTCCGGATGGAGGGGGAAATAACTAGAAAAATAAAAACACTCTTTTGGGAGAAGCTATCTAAGGGTTATGACATTCTTCTAGCTGAACAAGACTGGCCACCTGAATGTGTCAGGAATCGCCCACATGGCGAAGAGATCATTATGCCAGCCTTCTCTAATCACATCCCAATTCATAAAAAATACACCTATGCCAGAAAATGGACTGTGGCCCAGGCTCCAGCATTATATAAAAATCACGTAGGATGGGATGAGGATTCTCCTCACCATAAAATCCATTTAAAAGCTCAACCAACAATGCAAAGGCAATATCCTGTTAAACAGGAAGCTAAAAAAACAGGTCAGGGATATTTTAAATCAAATTGAATACCAAGGGGTGATTGAAACATGCACCTCATCTATGAACAATCCTTTGTTTCCTGTCTCCAAACCAAACAATACATATCGTCTAGTTTTGGATTACAGACATTTAAACTCGTGTTGCAAAACTTTTGCAGTACAAAATGCACACAGTGCAGCACTGATGAATAACATTGTGCGGAAAAAATATAAAACCACATTAGATATTTCAAATGGTTTCTTCTGTCAAAACATTGCACCAGAAAGCAGGCATTTGACCACTTTCTCAATTATGGGGACACAGCGCCAATTTTGCTGTCTCCCCCAGGGATTCAAGAATAGTCCAGGGTTATTTTCAGCCAGAGTAACAGAGTTACTACAAATGTATGATGATGAGGCATTATCTTATGTCGATGACATCTATCTTGCAGACGATGATTTGGACGTGCACTTGAAAAGAGTGAACACCATAATACTTGGGCTCGCCTCTGAAGGGTAAAAATTCAATTTTAAGAAATCACGAATTGCCCACCTCAACGTCCTATTTTTAGGATACAAACTTTCAAGTGAAGGCAAAAGCCTTGCAGCAAACTTTCTAGAGAAATGAGCGCTGCTCCAACCTCCAAAAACGCTGAAAAACTTACAGTCAATTCTAGGTTTCCTGAATTTTGGAAGAACTTATGTTCTAAATTACGCAGAAAGGGTTAAACCTCTCTACGAACTAATAAAACCTGATTTCAAACCAACTAATTGGACTAAAAAACACACAGAAATTTTGCGTTCAGTGCAAACAGACATGTTAACAAAAACACAGTTACAGACACGCGACAACAAGCACAATCTTGTGATCCGAATCATCCCAGGGAGATCCGGATTCACATACCTAACGTTTAATGAAGGTGAAAAGGTACCAATAGCATACAAATCACACTTGTACACACAAGCTGAAATGAAATTCACTTCAACAGAAAAGATTCTGACAGCGGTTCAAACTGCAATAGCAAAAGAGAGAGCTTTAGCGCAGGGTAAACGCATAATGATCGTTACGCCTGTACCTGCTTTAGAGGCAGTGACAAAAGTTAGCATTCCAAATGCTAAGGCTTTACATCCGAGATGGATGCAATGGGTTAATTCTCTTGCTGCAACAGACGTTGAATACCTTTTTGACCCCTACTTGAAAACACAAGAATTTCTACAATACGAACACGAATGTCCTTTGCTGACCAAGATTCTGCCTCTAGAACATTACGGATGTATAATTTATATAGACGAATCAGCACAGCCCGCAATTTGGGGTAAACAAGCCTATAGTGCTGCGTGCGCGATTGTTAAAGGTCGCTGGCACGAAGGAAAATTTCGACCTATGGTCACTAAAACTCAATCACTCGAAGACTGTACAGCTCAGCGAGCTGAACTACAGGCTTTCAAGATGGCGCTTGAAAATACCGATCGCGAATTCCTCCCACTCATAGTGTGAGATTCGTATTACTGCGTCCAGTCTTACAATGAATATCTGCAGAACTGGGTTCAAAACGGTTTCAAAGACGCAATAGGTGGCACAATAAAGCATAAAATGCTTTGGGAACAAGTAGTACTATTACAGAAAGAACTACAAAAGACTCACGTGATCCATACACTGAGTCATCAGCATGATGGCATTCACGTTGCAGGGAATTCATTGGCTGATGAAGCCGCGAAGGCAACTGTGCAAAAGGCTTCCGTAGCTGCAATCACTCGTTCAAAAACAAAAATAGGCAGCAAAATAATGCAAGCTGTCACTGCTTCAGTAAACGACATTGGCAAGACATTCCAGTAAAGTACTCATATATAATGGATGCAAATAATGTTCCATTTGCTCGAATCCCTGGAGTGGGGGATAGGCCAATTCCAAACATGGAACATAGGTTAGGACTAATCTTAGCAGCACACGAAGGGCTAGCATCTGCACACCCAGGAGTTTCCGCTACAGTATCATTATTTAAACAGAGATACTGGTGGCCGCGCATGAGGAAACAAACTAGAAACTATGTTCTAGAATGTGAAATCTGCCAAAAAATGAAAGTTTCAACCGTGAAATGACCTGCACAGACGCCCCTTTTAATTTCAGATAAACCATTAGCGTGCGGTTAGCTGGACCACTGTGGTCCCTTACAAAGGGATGGCAACTATAAATATATCATGGTCGCTGTGGATTCCTGCTCAAGATTCATTTGTATGTAGCCCCAGGGCTCGGATGATGCCCGAACTGTTATAAAAGATTTGTGAGTCTTTATCGGCACATACGCAATTGGCACGCTACATTCTGACCAGGGACCTGCGTTTAGCTCTCGAGCTTACAAAGAGGCCATGGCCAGCTTGGGCCTTGCATTGCTGTACTCAAGTCCATTCCATCCTGAGGGAAATGAGGTAGTGGAAAGAAAAAACTGAGACATAAAGCAATCTACAACAACCAGTGTATTAGGCTCGGGTGACGGGTGGGTCAAACATCTAATAAGTGTCCAACGTAGTCTTAATAATCTGCCAAAAAATTCTCTGGGTGGAATCAATCCATATGAAATACTATTTGGTACTAGAATGCTCATCCAGGATCTTGATTGTGACACTTCAGTGGTGGAATGAAAACCCTTTCATATCAAAGACCGGTTGGCTGTTTTGCAGGACTTAAATGAAACAAGAAGAAGTCTGAGTACCACTATACAGAAGCCAATGACCACTGAAGAAAAACCACCTGTCCCAGCAAGACCTGTCTGGATTCCAAAGATTGGGAATTTAGTCAGGGAAAAGATTGCGGTGAAGAAGGAATTTGGGCCTTCTTACAGAAAACCAGTACCTGTCTTAGCAATCCACGGAACAAGATCAGTGTTACTACCGACCCTTGCTGGAAAAAGGGAGAACAGAGTCACGTCCATCGATCTGTTCAAACCACACCATGTGGCTGATAATAAGTAGTAGGCCCAGTGGACTCCCAAGATGTAGCAGATGACCAAATCTTGCTACAATCCAAGAGGTTCAAACTGAAAGACTTATCACCTTTGATAAACCTGCAGTGAGAAAAGAAGGACTATGCAACCAAGCCATGGAACTGGTACCTCTTGAGACCCAAATAACAGTTCGTCAAAAAACACCTGTCTACAATGATATAGCCTCTGACTATACTTATATGACAAAGGAAGACACAGCTCCAGCGATTCCAAACAATCCTGATGCAATTCCAACAATTGACAGAACTGCCTCTGGCTATTTCATCGACTTTGATACATTTTCAGAGGATCCCAGTAAACCTGAAACTAAGCCAGCTAATAAAACTTTCAAAGAAAAAATAACAGAACTCTTACATCAACTTGAAAATACATATCTGGTTTCACCATGGGTTGAATTTTGGATTGTGTTAGGTGTACTATTTCTCCTACCTTGGCTCATTCTTGTTTTAAGTTTGGGAAAGGTGATAGATGGAAAATACAGTACAATGGACACAGCAAGTAAGAATATCAACTTGTTAATGTTAATGTTAATGTTAATGTTAATGTTAATGTTATGTTAATGTTAAGCCGAACTTTTTGAGCGCACGGCTACCCCAAAAGGGTGTCCTGGCGCTTTAGCAAAGAGGCCCAGAGAAACAAAAAAAGCAAAGGAATACCCACTACAGTCACAGCGGATTACTTGGTAAAGAGCAGAGTCTTCAGCTCCTTCCTAAAAGCCAGGAGGTTGTTCGCTTTCCGTAGAGAAAGTGGGAGCTCGTTCCACAAGCAAGCTGTCACGTGTTGGAAGGAACGACCTCCCATCCGGACACGTTTGACCACAGGCACCTCCATTTTGGCCAGGTCCGCTGACCGCAGCGACCTCCGTGGCACATAGAAAGCAATACGCTTCCTCAGATAGTTGGGGCCAATCGCATGGAGGGCTTTAAACGCCAGAGTGAGGAGTTTAAATCTGATTCTCCCAGAAATTGGCAACCAGTGCAACCTAGCCAGGAGGGCAGAGGCACTAGCTCTCCTGGGCAGGCCATAGATGGCCCTGGCCGCCGAATTCTGGACAATTTGCAGTCTGGACAACAGATACTTAGGTAGGCCTGCAAAAAGCGCATTTGCATAGTCCAGGCGGGATCCCACAAGCGCCTGGACTACATTCCTACGGTACTGCAATGAAAGCAAAGGAAGGAATTTTCTAAGCATCTTAAGGATGCCAAAGCATTTCCCTGCTAATCCCAGAATGTGTGGACGAAAAGAAAGATCATCGTCAAACACCACTCCAAGATTTTTTACCTGAGAAGATGGTTTCTCTGGGGGGAACATGTCCTGGGGCCACCATGTCTTCCAACCCGGATCAGGGGCACAGCCGAAAAAAAGCAGCTCAGACTTGTCTGAGTTGCATTTCAGGCTGTGCCGCTGAAACCACGCAAAGACTGCACTCAAACAGTCCTTGATTCTGCCGCCGTTGAAAACCTCTCCCTTCCTGCAGGTGAACAAGAGCTGGGTGTCATCAGCGTATGAGATGACCCGGGCCCCAAATGCCTCCGCTACCTCCGCTAGAGGGGCCATATATATGTTGAAAATGGTGGGGCTCAGGATAGAACCTTGAGGCACCCCCACCTCCAGCGAAGGCATTTCAGCCGAGAACGGCGGAGCCCAGATCACCTGTCGGCGGTCGGCAAGAAAGGATTGAAACCAGTCCAGCACCGTCCCTCGCAGACCAATCAACTTGCTCCTAAAACCTCACAAATCATCTCATTGTGAGCGAAGAGACCTGTCTTCAGTGAACATCACAGCCGTTCCTATACCTGGTGGTATAGCATGGGACACAACTGATTATGACATTTATGGCCCGGTGGAACTGTTGAAAATTCTACACCAGTTTAAGGTTTCTTTAAGTGACTTTATCTCACCCAGCGCATTTTCTGATGATTGGGACTTTGAAACTGTTAATACAATGATGACAGATTTAGAAATGTCAGCTAAATTCACAAAACATGAATACTTAGAAGGTTCATCAGATTATGAACAAATGTATTGTTTTAATCATTATGGTCACCATTAATTGCACAAATCTGCAAACCCTAGGAAGGTTTTTTACTTATAATCAATGGGAACATTGTCCAACACTGCCAAAAGGCAGTTCAAAAACATTTTATGAAAGGTTTCCATACTTCTCAGGGTTTAATGTCACAAATCCAGAAACATTTTATTTCAAACATGTGAATAAGACAGGAATGAAAAACATGTTGACTAATACTAAACACATTTATTTTGCGTTCTTTTATGCTCAGCTGTCTACATTAGGTTTTAACTTTTGGAAAGACAACATTGAGACAAAAACTGTCTGGGGCACAAAAGACTGGCAGGTGCAAGGTTTGGAAGCCTTATTCAGAGCCTGCATTATCCCAGAACAAATAATGTTTTTTAAATGACACTGTTCAACAAACATCTTATCTTGGCTTGGTTAAGATAAAAGATTTAAACAAACTGCCATACCTAAACCCACACCTGATAATAATGGAACTACAGATGAGGAGGTAGACGTAAACTATATTTTACAACAGAACAGAACTAATCCTGTTAATCTGGCCCACAGACACGAATAACTGTAAAGATAGATTCCTAAATAAAACACAAGGGTTCAAAGTAACTAGGCCAGATCCAAGATATTCCCAGAGACAACATCCAGGGATAGTTACAACATACAGTGTAGGAAAACTATGCCTAGAGTGGCTACAGAAATCCATACTTCCAGAAATTAAACAACACTTAACTTTACTTAAAGATGGTGTTGATTTGAGATACTTCCTACTTGGACCTCGTAAACCACGTCAAAAAACATTTCATATACGCTGGTATATACTCTGCTTACAATGAAGCATGGAAAGTCACGCAAATGGAAACTGCAGAAAGAATACGAGAAATTGATCTTATTAATTTAGAGAAAGGTCTCTCTTAAGTGGACAATGGGTTAACGACTCTGTCCTCCAGAATGTATGCTTTGGACAGCATTGTATCCTCTGCAATTGACATAATAGAGCAGGACTTGCTAATGTTACAACATGGTCAGTCTCAATTACATTCTATAATGCTGCTAGGCTGGACGTTACAAAATCTCAGTTCAGGATACGTGCCATGGCATCTAATCAACACCACGTCATTGTTTACTGTATTTAACCTTACAGATAAACAAATCTCTTTGGCACAAAGAGGAGCAGACTATACGGTGCTGAGCATAGAAAAACTGGAAAGATTACCATTAACTGTTTCCGAGAGGCCAGTCGTGGAATGGATAATACATGGCACCATCACAATACCAGTGACGATTTTCCAGTTTCAGTATTGCTTAAGACACATACCAGCGGGCCTGTATGAAAGGTTGGGTAAAGAGTACATTAAGTTGACCTGGAATTTACCATACACCATGTTGGAGTGGGGGAAAGGAGGTATTTCTTAGTGGACAAAATTGTAAGAACTCACTAAGCGGTACACTTTTGTGTCAAGGTATTAATTTACACGGAGCCTGCGAGGATTCTTCAAATAACCTTTATTGCCACCTGCACGGTTCTCCAGCAGTGGTGATAGACCCAGTTTTTAGGCAGCTGTCCAATGGTAGCTACATAATGTTGAGTGATCACAGCTGTTGTGGAATGATGCCAGATATAGCATATCTCGTTAGTGTGTCAGCCAGGGTCACTTATTGTATACAAGAATTGTTTCCTAAAAGCAAGACAGACGGGGAGTCGCCGCTATGGACTTCACTGAAGATCTCTTCTATACGAATTGATACTTTAAGCAGAATGAAAGCCATTCTTTTGCAAAAAACTGTGCTCTGACCTCGTCCAGAGAAACGTATGATCTGCAAGTCGCAAGGACTTCTGCGGAGATACATGCCCTATTATCAACGAACTGTCCAATACATTTTGCAGAAATGTTAGGTTGTATCGTAAACATGTCTGATACGAGTTGTATTGTACATGTATTTAAGACAGTTTTTTCGGGACTGTTAGCACCCTTTGAAGCAGTCCTAGGTATTTTTCCAAATTTCGTGCACTCTGTGTTCGGTGGCCTGCCTCTCATTTTGGGACTCGTAACAGGAATTCAATTTTTGTTTCTTCTGCTCCGATATTGTGAGTCCAGTAACCAGCGATACCCAGACTACCATGGAGAACGCTCTCCTGGCCATGCGGTACCGTGACAGAATTACGCAGATTCTTGGCATGGCTCGTTTAAGAGATCTGAATACCACATTGTTTCTTTCGTTCAGACCAATCTGGAAAGATTGCATCTTACCTGTTCTACGATGCCTGCTTTGCACAGAAGAATGCGTGTTGGACGTTTGTCTTACACTTCCATCAGCACTGCCAACGGATGTTGATGCTTTGCTACGTCCGGTAACGGCTCATGCATCGTGTTGCCCCCAACGGCTGCCAATTCTGATGACGGCATTCATAGAGATCTCACCAGCAACTACAGCTAATGGTGAGGTACGTGGAACAACAGGCACACAGGTACCATCTACTGCGAATATTGCAACTGCGAATGATGCTGATGGCGATGCTTCTCATCTGTGCACAATTGATCTACTTAATGAAGTAGTTCCACTTTCACCTACTGTGGTAGAGGATTTCTTTGCCAGCTTAGACAATTTGATGTTTTCTCCTGACACCGAGAATAACTTTTGAAATCTGCACACAACGTTCCATGAACTCTGAATTCGGCCTTCGTTTTTCAAAAACAAAGCTTCTAACTTTGGAACCCTATTTTTTCTACTATTTTTGATTTTGACTTTTTCCAAAATTGAACTCTTTTTGGCACAAAGTAATCTGCTTAAAGTAGAACTAATCATAGAGAACAGGAAATTGTTTTTCGAACACTTCCTAGAGACAATATTGACCTAATCTACAAACCAAAACAGTTTATATATTCTGCCATGGAGTGGTCTCGACTTTTTCTTCTGTAACTAAGAGCCATTTCATAAATGTAATTTCATGATTCATTCAGTTAGCATTGCCAACATCATAACATATGCTTTGAATGACGACTATTGCTTTTAAATGCGTACTGTACAGATGCTCGTTTTATGTATAAAAAACATTTTTCAAATGTATTTTATGTATTTTGGGGTGGGGTTGTAAACACATGCTTTAGATATGTTTTATTGCTTATAATTTAGTAATGTCAAACATAATAAAGTGGAGTGGTATTGTATAGGATTTTAGGACCCTAGTGTAATTTTCCCGTTTCATGCCCTTAAATAAGTATAAATCACCCTATCCTTATATAGGCATAGAAATCATAACCATATTAAGACATAGCTCAGGCAGTCCAAATACGGCATGGCTACTTCCACTAGTTCCGAAAAACCACAACGATTTCTTGGAAAAACCCGCCTTCAGCAGTCAGGGACCTCCCATTGCTTGAATATTGATTTATCCAAGAACTCATGCAGTTTTCAAAGAACTGAGTCTTTGATGACGTTATTATGTCAAACCTTACGTCAAACTTGGCACCTTCAAGGTATAAATATACCCACACTTGGCCAGGAAAACACACAGTGGTTTGGAGCAGTTCGACTATCTACCTACACGACACAGCTCGCCGCAGAAAGTGCAGAAAGAAGCCGACCCTCCAGCAGACGTGCTGAGAAAGATGCTGTCTTTTCTCCTGCAGAGAAATCCAGCTCCAGTGTTTCCAAGCTACCCTTGCGGGTTGTTGAGACACCGAGTCCTGAGAGAGAGAGAGATACCAGACCTCCTTCATTCTAAACCAAGGTACGGAGCTGATTAGACCTCACTTACTTCTTCCCTCGTACTAGACTTAGGTTAGGTACACCGGGGTAGGCGTATTTTAGAAGCACCAGTGAGTACTTTTAGTCTTTATTTATTAATGTATGTATTCTATGTATTTTATGGCTTAGAAACCATATCATGCTTTTACAGTATTATTTCATAATACTCTTCGTACTGTACGCATTGTACTACACAACTAGTAATACGATTGTAGCAGTTCATTTCTAGAGTCCCATGCTCTCCACACCACAGGAGTCAAGCTATCCTGGCTGAAGATGGCTGATAGCCAGAAACCGGTCCTAGGATGCTTGATTCTGGGCCAGTAAAGACATGGCTTGGCAGTTCGGGCTGGACTGTTCCCATGAAGCACAGAGTTAAGGCTGATTTGCATATGGCCATGTCTGAACTGGGGTGGTGTGGAGTGCAAAAAAACGATGGATTTAGGACCAGATCTCTGTACTGGGATGAATGTATGACATTGTTCTGCATTCTGTCCATCAACTGTTGTTTTTGCATTTGTTACCCCGAGTGGGATGGGTATGCTCAGACGTGAGTCCCATGCTCTCCACACCACTGGAGTCAAGCTATCCTGGCTGAAGACAGCTGATAGCCAGAAACCGGTCCTAGGATGCTTGATTCCGGTCCAGTAAAGACATGGCTTGGCAGTTCGGGCTGGACTGTTCTCATGAGGCCCAGAGTCAAGGCTGATTTGCATATGGCCATGTCTGAACTGGGGTGGTGTGGAGTGCAAAAAATAGATGGATTTAGGCCCAGATCTCTGTACTGGGGTGAATGTATGACATTGTTCTGCATTCTGTCCATCAACTGTTGTTTTTGCATTTTCTACCCCGAGTGGGATGGGTATGCTCAGACGTGAGTCCCATGCTCTCCACACCACTGGAGTCAAGCTATCCTGGCTGAAGACGGCTGATAGCCAGAAACCGGTCTTAGAATGCTTGATTCCAGTCCAGTAAAGACATAGCTTGGCAGCTCGGGCTGGACTGTTCCCATGAGGCACCGGGTCAAGGCTGATTTGCATATGGCCATGTCTGAACTGGGGTGGTGTGGAGTGCAAAAAAACGATGGATTTAGGCCCAGATCTCTGTACTGGGGTGAATGTATGACATTGTTCTGCATTCTGTCCATCAACTGTTGTTTTTGCAGTTCATTTCTAAGTATGGGCGAAATTTGCAAATTCGCGATCCGCGAATTCATGCGAAAGCGAACTCGCAATTCGCAAAATTCGCGAATTCGTGCGCATTTGCGAATTTGCTGTTTTTGCCAGTTCGCGAAGGTTTTGTACAAGTTCGGGAACGCAAACTTACTTGTGTGGTCGCAACGGTCGTGACCATGTTGTTTCTATGTGTCCAGCCTGTTTGCGACCCTGTGGTTCATCGCGGCCACCCTCTGGTTCATCACTGCCACCCTATGGTTCACCAATGCCACCCTCGGTTTGCCACTGCCACCCTCGGGATCATCACTGCCACCCTCTGGTTCACCACTGCCACCCTCTGGTTCATCACTGCTATCCTCTGGTTCATCACCTTGTGGTTCACCACTGCCACCCTCTGGTTCATCACTGCCACCATCTGGTTCATTACTGCCACCCTCTGGATCATCACTGCCACCCTCTGGTTCATCACTGCCACCCTCTAGTTTGCCACTGCCACCCTCTGGATCATCACTGCCACCCTCTGGTTTATCCCTGCCACACTCTGGTTCATCACTGCCACCCTCTGGTTCATCACTGCCACCCTCTGGTTCATCACTGCCACCCTCTGGTTGATCCCTGCCATCCTTTGATTCATCCCTGCCACCCTCTGGTTCATCACTGCCACCCTCTGGTTTGCCACTGCCACCCTCTGGATCATCACTGTCCCCCTATGGTTTATCACAGCACCCTCTGGTTCATCCCTGCCACCCTCTGGTTCATCACTGCCACCCTCTGGTTTGCCACTGAGGGTGGAGGTTCTCGCTTATTCGTCTCAGCCGTCCGTGTGATGGTTAATACCAAAGATGCGACACACCATAGGAGTATCCGTGTGCGCGGCAGGTTAAGCCGTACTGCTTTCCAGCGTCTTCGCGTGTAAATGCGGAAGTCATTTACACGCGGAGACACTGGAAAGCTGAGACGGCTGAGACAAATCAGCGAGAACCTCCACAGTACCCGGTAGCCGGGTCGGAATTAGAACCGGCTGAGAGCACATAGCCATTGTGGCAATAGCTTTGGAACCGCTGCCCGCGGGATCCCTGATGAAGTCGTGGGCTACTAGCCCTGACGAAACATTTGTTGGCTGGGTGTGGTGAATAAAATCTGAATTGAAGAAAAACTTCTATCAAGACTAGTTCCACATTGTTTGTCTATTGGTTGTGTTGTTTGATTACCTACAGCATTTACTCTGTAAAAGGCGACGTGTGCACAGATACCTGTTGCATCAATTATGTTTGGATCTTGGTCCTAATTGGAGGTTTAGGTTTGTCTTCTTATCTGGGGCACCCTCAAAATAGTGGTTAGAAATTATAAATAACGTCACACACGGGAGGCGCCAGTTGTGGATCAACAATCAAAAAAAAACTGGTCCGTTATCTTCAAAATGTTATACTGTGTTTGCTACTTGCTGGTGTTACTGATGCTAGTGTTACTGAGTGTCAACTTTCCGTTGAATTATTTTGACTTTATGTTAAAGACTATTGGCTACAGTATTTTTCTTACTTTCTTCATAGATGCTACTCCAAAAAAGCTCACCCGTAAGGAGATGGCTGTCCGGGCCAGTGCCCGTGAGCTGGAGGCTATTTGTGCCGCGTATCGCCGGTTGTGGGCTCGGGAGCATGAGGACACTACAACAACCAGTACATCCTCCTCCAGTGCCCCCGGGACCACCAGCCTCCAGCCAAACGGAGCCGTGGACCGACAGCCTCCTGCCGCTGCCGCACAGCAGCAAAAACAACAGCTGCCCCCCCCCAGAGCCTGGATGGTACGTCAGCGCCGCCTCCGAAAGCGAGTGGACTACCTGGAGCGGTTGGCCGAAAAACATCAGCGCCAGCTCCGGGACCTGCGCAAAGAGCTGCGGGACGTGCAGCACCAGCTGTCCACACTACGCCACCGGACGAAGTGACTGTCCCTTGCCCCTTTTTTATAGACTGTTGGGGGGGGTGGGAATTGGGTTTTGGGAAAGGGGACTTTTTGATTTTTGGACATTGGTTTGGTTAGGGAGGGGGGGTGAGTTGGGGTAATTTTTTTTTGTGACAACAACATCCATAATTTATATTTCTTAATAATTATATTTTTCATTCCAAAACACAGTATACGCGCTCATATTATTTTGTGTGGGAGTTGGCGGTGGTTACTGGACGTTTGGTTTTTCAAACTTACGAGCATGAATGAAACATCTTGTCCTGAAATGTACCAGAATGCAAGTAACCAAGTTAGTCAATTCAGTAGCCCCACTACTGTACTTTACTAGTAATACTGTCAGTCTCTGCTCTCCTCCCAACTTAGTCCTAGCCCATTATTCTACTACCTCTCCAATATGCTTATCTTACCAGTGATTTGTGACTCACGGTTGGTGAATAAGGTTGGTTGTTGACTTGAATCCTCGATGGATGCAATATCATTGTTGTGCTGGTAGCAGTAGTGGTACACACTGGCAGTATCACCATATGAAAAAAAAGGAAATGAAACATTGAGTGGGCTGAGAGTAGCATTAGAAACAGTACATTAGATAGTACAGTAGAGAACAGTGCCCTAAATTGTAGCCTAAGAAGTGTTAAATTAATGTAAATATAAGAAGTAGTTGTGTGGAGTTCGACTGCTATAAGAAATTAAGGCAAAGGAAACGTCATCAACGTAACGTAAGCATTAAGAATTTGATTGTTCACATCGTGTAGGAGGATGATGTTCTTATTAATCCACGATGGCGCACATTAACTTTTGATTGTAATGATTTTGGCTGCTTTGTCCTTATCCTCCCCAGCAAGTGTGTGGAATTTATTGTTGTTGCCAGTCACACCACAATGAAATACCACACAGCCCGGGGGAAGAGAGTTAGGGTTTGAAAATTGGATAGGAATGGGGTTTTTTGGGAAAGTTTGGTAGAGAGGAAAAAAAACACAGCATGGACAGTCAAACAACAAATGAAGAGAAACAAATGTTTGGATTTGAACTACGAAGAAACAAGTTGAGAGTACAGGGCTGCAGTCATTATGCAATTTCACTTGCCTCTCTGCCCTCAGAAAGAATAAACACTTAGAATATTAAATTACTGTTAAACATAGCAAAAACATAGCAAATTTAGAAGCAGAGAGAAAAGAAATGCAGATTCAGACTCATAGAAGTTCACAGCAATAACATTACTTAAAAGATAA
Organism: Lissotriton vulgaris; assembly: GCF_964263255.1. Lineage (NCBI taxonomy): Eukaryota > Metazoa > Chordata > Amphibia > Caudata > Salamandridae > Lissotriton > Lissotriton vulgaris. Next base: position 624,607,424 of record NC_141696.1, on the reverse strand, counting down.
GTAGAATGAATGGACACTGTTACTGTATGTTGTCGTAATTGTCCTGTTGAATTTGGGAAGTTGCATGCATCAAGCCATTCCAAGGTATTTGCGGTACTCCTCCGTTCCATCTGACTCTCCGCCGATCAATGTTGGTGACCAGAAGACACCCTGTCCACTGCCTGCCTGGCGGATGCTGAATTGTGTGTCGCTAATGTGAAGCCTGACTTTATTCTTTTTTCCATTGCACAGGGTGAAAGCCGCCCTGTAAATGTTGATGCAAAAACAGGAAGAGATATTAAAACACCACTGAGAAAAAAATATAAGGTACGTACGCTGTGTAGTGCAAAAAGTCACACTTTCAGTTTCAGAACCGACAGTACAATAGTTTCGAAAGGACGTACTCTGAGTCTCCTTTTGAAGGATAAATAAGTATGGGCGAATTTTGCGGATCTTTCCCCTCAAGCTAGGTGTAGTGTAAACTACGATTTTAGAACAAAATTAGACCTTCCCAGCAGTGCTCCCAGACCCTTAAACACCAACGCTAAAATGTAGAATACCCCCAATCAGACCACAAAAAACGTGCGATACTGCTACCTCTCTGAGGCCTGGTGGAAAATGGTGACAAAACGTACTTTGAAAGTAAAGTAGGCCCAAATCCCCCCTTTCCCACCATGGATTTTCTTCAAACCACTTGCAACCAAAATTAGACATTTCTCGACAAGTGCTTAAAGAGTAGACCCCAGAACCCAGTTGCCAAAATCTCGAACTCCCCCAAACACATGCAATACTGCTAACCCTTACGAGCCCTAAGTTAAAAATAGTGTCAAAGGCTTTCTTCTACTAGGCCCTAACTCCACTTTGCCACCATGGATTTCGGTCAAACCTCTTGCAATCAAAAGTATCCATACCCAGCGTTGCTCCAAGACGCCAAAACCCATCCACAAACACCAGTAACCCCCCCAAACAGCCCTCCGAAAACGCTAAAGTGAGCAAAATTCCTGAAAATGGAAAAATAATTTCACCTCCGATTTTCTCCAAACCACTTTTATCCGGTATTAGACCTTGACAGCAATGCCCCCAGACCCGTCAACCCAGGCGAAAACAAGTTTAACTCCCCCCAAACAGCCAAAAAGCAAAAATGGGCACTTTGACATATTTCTGCATATTTACCAGATCACTCCGTGCGCGCTCTGCAGCTAGGCCCTAACTCCCCTTTGCCACCATGGATTTTCGTCAAACCTCTTGCAATCAAAAGCATCCATACCCAGCGTTGCCCCAAGACTCCAAAACCCACCCACAAACACCAGGAACCCCCCAAGCAGGTCCCCAAAAACACGAAAGTGAGCGAAAACTCTGAAAAGTTTAAAACTTTTTCACCTCCGATTTTATCCAAAACACTTTTATCCGGTATTAGACCTTCACAGCAATGACCCCAGACCTGTCAACCCAGGCAGAAACAAGTTTAACACCCCCAAACAGGCAAAAAGCAAAAGTACAAAAACAGGGACTTAAAAATATTTTGCCCTACTTCCAAAATCACTCCGTGCGCGCTCTGCAGCTAGGCCCTAACTCCCCTTTGCTACCATGGATTTCCATCAAACCTCTTGCAATCAAAGGTATCCATACCCAGCGTTGCTCCAAGACCCAGAAACCCATCCACAAACACCAGGAACCCCCCCAAACAGCCCCCCCAAAACGCTAAAGTGAGCGAAATTCCTGAAAATGGAAAGACATTTTCACCTCCGATTTTCTCCAAACCACTTTTATCCGGTATAGACCTTGACAGCAATAGCTCCCAGATCCCATCAACCCAGGCGAAAACAAGTTTAACCCCCCCCCCAAACAGCCAAAAAGCAAAAATGGAAATATGGGCACTTTGACATATTTCTGCATATTTCCCATATCACTCCGTGCGCACTCTACAGCTAGGCCCTAACTCCCCTTTGCCACCATGGATTTTCGTCAAAACACTTGCAATCAAAAGTATCCATACCCAGCGTTGCTCCAAGACCCCAAACCCCACCCACAAACACCAGAAACCCCCCCAAGCAGGCCCCCAGAAACACGAAAGTGAGCAAAAACTCTGACAAGTTTAAAACTTTTTCACCTCCGATTTTATCCAAAACACTTTTATCCGGTATTAGACCTTCACAGCAATGCCCCCAGACCCGTCAACCCAGGCGGAAACAAGTTTAACCCCCCTAAACAGGCAAAAAGCAAAAATGGGCCTACTACCTTCAATTCAGTCCAAATACGCTGTGCAGCTAGGCCATAACTCCCCTTTTCCACCATGGATTTCCTCCTGAAAAACAAATGCAATCAACATTAGACTGTGCCAGCAGTGCTCCCAGACCCCAAAACCCACCCACAAAACCTGGAAGCCCCCCAAACAGCACCCCAAAGAGAGGCAAGTGAGCAAAAACGCAAAAAAAAATGTCACCATGGATTTGGTCCAAAACACTTGATTCCGATATTAGACCTTCCGAGCTATGCCCCCAGACCCCTGACGCCACCCGCAAAAAAGCAGAACACCCCCAAACAGGCAAAAAGCAAAAATGGGCCTACTACCTTCAAATCAGTCCAAATATGCTGTGCAGCTAAGCCCTAACTCCCCCTTTCCACCATGGATTTCTTGAAAAACAAATGCAATCAACATTAGACTGTGCCAGCAGTGCTCCCAGACCCCAAAACCCACCCACAAAACCTGGAAGCCCCCCAAACAGCACCCCAAAGACAGGCAAGTGAGCAAAAACGCAAAAAAAGGTCACCATGGATTTGGTCCAAAACACTTGATTCCGATATTAGAACTTCCGAGCTATGCCCCCAGACCCCTGCCGCCACCCGCAAAAGAGCAGAACATCCCCAAACAGGCAAAAAGCAAAAATGGGCCTACTACCTTCAATTCAGTCCAAATACGCTGTGCAGCTAGGCCCTAACTCTACTTTTCCACCAAGGATTTCCTGAAAAACAAATGCAATCAACATTAGACTGTGCCAGCAGTGCTCCCAGACCCCAAAACCGACCCACAAAAACCTGGAAGCCCCCCAAACAGCACCCCATAGACAGGCAAGTGAGCAAAAACCCAAAATAAAATTCACCATGGATTTGGTCCAAAACACTTGATTCCGATATTAGACCTTCCGAGCTATGCCTCCAGACCCCTGCAGACACCCGCAAAAAAGCAGAACACCCCTAAACAGGCAAAAAGCAAAAATGCAATAACTCATACTTAGAACGTTTTCAGCCAACCAGTCAACATCGGTCCAAAGGCGCTCTGCAGCTAGGCCCTAACTCCTCTTTCCCACCATGGATTTTCTTCAAATCACTTCCAATAAGAATTATGCTATCCCAGCAGTGCTCCCAGACCCCCACACCCTACCCCACAAATCTAGAACACCACCAAACAGCCCCCTAAATACAAGCAATACTGGTATATTCAAAACATGGCAAATTGCGTTGTTCACAAAACATTGATGTTTTCAGCACTTGCACTACTTTGATCCTCTTGAAACTCACCTGGACAGTCACTTGATCCAGCGATTCACAAGAATTTCAGCAAGGCAGAACAAAATCGAACCACTGCGCTCTTTGAAGAAGAAGAAGAAGAAGAAGGTCTACGACTAGTTTTCACTTAGTCTTCACCCAAACACACGTGCCCGCAAAACACCCGAAAAGGCCAAAATTCTGCCAATTCTGGACCAAAGAACACCAAACCCCCCTAAAACTTTGCCAACATCATTATGAACGAGCCAGCATCGAACCCGAGCCCTAGAATCAGTGTGAACCATACCAACTTAAACCCAAAAAGCCTAGTAAAATGCACTGAACCGTAAACCATAGATATGCTTTGTCTGTCTGTGTCCAAGAGCCTAGGTATGCTACATCAGGAGGATGCTTCACTCAGTGGTGCCTGCCTTGACCATCTGCATGGCCCCGCCGCAAGCATGGGCCAAAAATCCATTCCACTCAAGAATTTGCGATTTTTCAGTACTTTCGCGAGATTTGCGAAATACCGGAAAACAGCAAATTTTGCAAACATAACGGATGTTTGGCCCAAGCTTTAGCCAGTGCCATGCAGAGGGTCAAGGCAGGCACCACTGAGTGAAGCAACCTGATGTAGCATACCTAGGCTCTTTGTCAGACAGACAAAGCATATCTAATTGTATGCAGCAAGCCACATAGCCCCAATTTTACATGAACTGCTGTCTGGAGTGGACTCTGCCTGGCATAACAACAACAGTACACTGCCTCGCCCTCGACCAATACATACCACGAATAGACAGACATGTAGTCCTGCTGTAGTAGTTGTTGTAGACTGGTTTACCTGTTTGCCACTCTCGAATCGGCCATAGTTCTTCCGTAAATCGACGCTGATGATCCATCCATTCCAGTGAGTGACTGTAAAGAAAAAAGATATATTATTTAATCAATCATCATGGTATATTGGCAAGTGAGTCGGCTCCAAGGACATTTTGCATATTTTGTGGAATGCAATATAGTGGCCCCTGAATTTGAAGTACAATTTTAATTAAACAAGGTAAAAAAAAAAGAGTTGTTGATTGACATGATTTACAATTACTGTGTGAAAGATTAGATAATAACTAAGACAAGACATATGAATCATCATTTCATGCACGAAAGACACAAACAGCAATTGGTTTCATCAGAGCCAGACAGCCATTGCTGTCCAGTGCATGCCATCTTCTCAATTATTCATTACCTGTTCTACTTTATGTCTGCATCTTCTTCTGAAAGTGAGGGCCCACAGGGCAGCCTCTCCTGTCAATATCAAAAGTAACTCTGTCAGCAATCAGCAAGCATGTAGTCAGTCAGTAATTTCAGTCCCACTTGAGGGGACTCGTCGTAATCCATCCATCTGCCTTGAGGGAAATTGATAGGGGGAGTCTGGAGGAGGAGTATCAAGGAGCATGATTGAGTTGTGAACTTGTGAACCTCAGGAATGCAGACTGCGGCACCTTCAAATCAATAAGGAATATAAGATGGAGATAGTGCTGCTGATGGACTTTATGTGATTAGAGTTTTGTTGTGGTAAAAGTTGCAAAACAAAGAAAGACACACAGGAATAAAAGTGAATAAGGACGAAAAAAAGGAAGTCATTTTCAGGGCTCGGTGTCACGGAAGTAGAGCTCGTCCTCCAACTCCATGATTTGAGACAGGAGTAGGTCAGGTAACAGAGAAGAACTTCCGTCACCTAAGTCGGTGTTTTCTTCTTCCTGCGTGCATTCACGTACTTTGTAATCTGGTGGTATCAAGTGCTGATTCATCTTGATCAATGTTAACCTCTCCACATTTTTGGCCGAAAGGCGGGACCTTTTTGAAGTTACAATGGCACCAGCAGCACTGAAAACACTTTCAGAAGACATGCTTGCGAGTGGGCAAGACAAATAATTTAGAGCCAGGTTGGCGATCAGTGGCCATAGAGCCATTTTCCTGTACCAATACAGCAATGGGTTCGTATGAACAAACACCTGTGTTGGCTCATCCGGATAGCCTGCACCATCAACTCAAGGTTCTCCACGGTTGCTCCACTTTGCGTACCATCTGTGGCCTTCTCAGCACTGGAACGAACAAACCCTTGATGAGTTAGCCAATCCGCTTCCGACAATATTATGGCTGGGCCTGGTGCAGGTGAGGATGATGATAGGGTTGCTGCTGGTGTCATTAACGGCTGTGAGGGAAAGTGACTCCCTTCGGCCACAGATTTAGAAGTGGAACTTGACGCTGGATCGCCTGCTGATTCAGTTGGACATCTGACGGCTCCTTGAATCTCTGCCGATCTTTTTCGAACCGTCTGGCTGACACAGCTATCCAATGTTTGTACTTTGAAACATCTGCCTCATCAAAAGGATTAATTGCTTTGCTGGCCACTGCCTTTTTGTATCGTGGATCCAGAATAGTGGCACAAATGTAATGTTGTTCTGTATGTATCTTTTGAAGCCTTTCATTGGCAACTAGGCGGCTTAATAAGTTCTCCGCCAACAGATATGCAGCTTGCTTTCCACCATCATCAGCTGCTTCCGGGCCTTGAAAGAATGGCTGAAATGTGTGCAGATTCTTCGGCACATAGACAGTAACTTCTTGACTTGGGTTTCAGTTTTCAAGAAATCTTGAGCAACCAGGTTCTACAGTGCGCCAAACACTGCACTCTGAAATAGTCACCGTCCTGCATGGCCCTAACTATATTACTGCCATTATCCGTGGAAACATAACCAACTATGCGATTTCTTGGTTGCAGCCATTCAGAGACCTTACTGTTAAACTCATCCAAAATGTTTTTTGCAGTATGACTTTTCTCCATAGCAAACATGGCTAATGTTGCTTTTTTCCAAGAAGCTTGAAAAACTGTGTCCAGGTCAACAATTGCACTTTACTTGCCTCTAACCCCTGCAAAAGAGACCCAGTGTGCAGTGATGCACATGTAATCAAGGGCTTGGCAACTGGTCCACATGTCTGTTGTCAAGTGGGTAGTGTGAACAGCACTCTTCTGCAAAGCTGCCCCAATCACCTCCAGCACATCTTGATGTAGTGCTGGAACCGCAACTCTGGCAAAAGAGGACCGGCTAGGAACCTTCCATTTAGGGCAGACTGTTGCCACTAATTCTAGAAACCCCAACCCTTCCACGAAAGAAAAAGGGAGAAGGTCCAGCGCTAGCATTTTAGCCAGCTTTGCGTTATACAGATGTACCGTTGGGTGGTTGCGTTCAAATGGCGCCTCCGACCAGAACATTCCGCTAATGGTGGGCTGGATCATTTTACGTGATGATGATGATGATGACCTTAGGCCCATTGATGTAGTTTTTCGCATTGGTGTCTCTCCAACACTCTTAGTGTGCCTCATAGATGTTGCAGGGGTAGCGATACCACTGCAGTGCTGCTGCCAGCAGAACTGGGTGTACCAGAAAAAATGTCTGTCGCTTTTTCACTTCCCCCCTGCACAATCAGATTCTCGTCATCATCAGATGCAATTTCAAGGGATACATTTGGATTTATTTTCTTTTGCTTTCCTCGTACTTTCTCATGTGTGCTTCCCACTCGATAGTGTGGTGTTTTTTTAGATAACCTCTCTGGCCTCCGGTACCATAGTTGGAACCAAGCTTACCCCGACTAACGCATGCTTTACAAATTGAACAAACAACCATGTTTTCCACCTTTGCGCTTACAGTAAAGAAGTCCCAAACTAGGGACTGGTGATGTCTGCTGGAGGTGGAGGTGCTACTTTGACTTTCAATGCCAGATGAAGTGGAGGATGGGCGTGGCTGAATTCATTTCTGTTGTCACTTACAGCACCACTACTTGAGGTCGAGCTGGATGCCGGCCCTTCTGACTAATAAAGATGGAAGCTGTAGGTCGTGTTGGTGTTGTAGTTAACGCTGGTGGTGCCAGTGCCACGCCGCCCATATCCCGCTCAGCAGCCATTCGGGCTAGGGTTATAATGTCTGTCTGCTGCATGCCTGCTGGGGCTGGAGTGACGACTGTGATGACTGGGTCATCGTCAGACTGTTCATCAGCAGAAGACACCACTTCTTGTTCGTCGTCATCAGCCATAAGTTGAAGCTTTGCGGGGGGCCTTCCTTTTAGGCTTAGCTACCTTTGTCGACTCATCATGGCGTGCCTCACTCTCAGACTGCATTTGTGGCTTCCAATCAGGATCAAGGTCATCAGAAGGAAGGGGGCTTGAAGAAGAACTTGTAGTAGTAGTAGCCCTCCTTGACCTTTTTCTTGCTGGGGATCTGGAAGACAATGAATCATCATCAGGAGGAGTGGGTTCCTCGGGTGATACCTCCTCTTGAATAGCAATTTCCTGATGTGCCCCTACTTCTGGAGGAACAAGCTTTGTAGGCAGTTGTGCTGCTCCATGAACCTCTAGTCGCACCTCTCCATGCACCTGTCCATGCGCCTCTCCTTGCGGCTCTCCTTGCGGCTGTACTTGCACCTCTACTTGCGCCTCTCCTTGCCCATGTACTTGCGCTTGTACTACTTGCACCTGTGTTTGTGGCTGTGGTTGTTGAACACTCGTAAGCTGAGTTACACCCGGCGTTGATTGGATGGTACTTTCTTGTGATGAGCCGCTACTTTATTTTAAATTAAGGTAATTGAGACATCTATAATGAATCTTCTAGTATTAGTTGAATAAATACTAGATCAATGCTGTGACAAAAGCCACCATCAATGATTAGTAAGCCCGTTTACCGCTTCTCTTTATCTTCTAGCCCATTTGTTCCACCTATCGGATATGGAATATCTACATAACGGCCATCAATGTCTGTCTAAAGAATAAGCCTTATATATCACAATTCGCACTCCCCACCTGGAAATTTCAGGTACAGAGATGGCACTAATGATTTAAAGACCTGTACTATACATTATCTTTCTATCGTTTATTTTAGCCATATATAGATGTGTACTTTTTATAGAACAACTTATTCTCCAGTAAATTTGGTCCCTATTCTTTCCCCCTTCCCGTTTTTTCACCACGGCTTCATTTATCCAGCAGCTGGTAGATTGCGCTTGGGATCCTAATAGTGCATACCTTGACCAGGATTGAGCAGACTGCCCCTGGCGGTGGAATCGTTATATTATTCGATCGTCAAAACTGTCTAGAACATTCACACAAATATCAGGTAAATGTTCAAGCATAGGCTTTGAATAGTTATGATTCCGCCCTATAACCTTTAACCAACATTGTTGTCACGTGCGGGGTCTATCTCATTGAGTATTCCATCCATCTCTTGCTCATTGTGCCAGTGATTCTAGCTGAAGCTGCAGTGCTATCCATATGTCTTGTGCAGAACGTTTGAGCCATTGTGTTTAACCGTAGATGAATATGTCTTAGATTCCCTCTATTCACTAATGTTAATTTCATTATTAGGAACCCTACCATCCGATAATTATATATTCATCCAAAACTACTATATGAAGATTTCACCTTCAGTGTTCTTACTGCATGGATAGAGTCTCCATTGTTGTAAGTATATTGCTGTAAATTGAGTATTATGCTAAGTTATATCATGACCTTTTTTAACAAACAATAAGAGTCACACGACCAAAATATGTCTGTCATGTTTAACATCTTAAAAGACAAACATCCAATTTCATGTACTGTGAAGTGATTAAACATCAGCCGAAGTATAGAAGCTCTATTGAGTGTTCATAAATGTTGGGGCTTTTCCTCAATGACCTATTCATGATGGTCTTTCTCTGAGTCAGATACTGTACAATCGCCAGATGTTATTCTGCTAATCATTAGCTTTGAGTGTACAAATCGCTAGTCATGGTCAGTTATTAAGTAAGGAATAATGTTTTAAATGTGTTAGTAACAGTAAATAAGGTTTTTTGCTACTCTGTTATACTTTCGCTGATATGCTGACACAAAATCATGAATGTATAGATAATATATATCTTTTATTTCTTTCCTTATGACTATATTTCAGGATTTAATCTGTGTCTCCTGAAGAAGGCGGTCCTCTGCCGAAACGCGCGTCGAGTTTTTATGCTTTTTTTCATTATTTATGTCACTATACCCATGTTTTTGTCGATATCCTTCACTGTGTTGAATATAAGTTTTATGCTAATTGTTTATTGGAACTGTATGTAATCTTGAAAAGAATTTTTATACCCATCATATTGTTTGGCCTTTTGGTCATTCATAATATGATTTTTAAATATATTGATTAAAAATATACTTTTTATACAAATTTGACATTTTTTTGATTGTTCCTTCTTGATCACTGGTCTGACCTGATTGCCCACTCATATACTTAGATGTCCTAGGACTTTTTCTCGCACCTGCTTGTACTACTTGCACCTGTGTTTGTGGCTGTGGTTGTTGAACACTCGTAAGCTGAGTTACACCCGGCGTTGATTGGATGGTACTTTCTTGTGATGAGCCAAGATCACTGGTCGATGGTGATTCAACAACCAAAGTGGCTGCCGCAGCAGCACTCATGGTGGTCTTGGACCTAACTTGGCGTGGTGGCACTGAGCCCAATGAAGCGGAGGTGCTGCTTCCAGCTTGGTCCCCGGCGGACACCGCTGCTGCTGCAGGGGTAGTTTTTTTTTCCCAAAAAAGGTGTCGGTGGGAACACCAGTCTCCTTGGTAGGTGGTGCCACTTGCTTCTTCTGCTCCTTCTTACTGGCAGTGGCACTGGCGACTTTTTTCGCTGAGGCGCTACGGCCAACTTTTTTGGGGCCATCTTTTTGAGATGTCAGAACAGCAGGCCGCAGTTGCATGAGTTGCAGAGTTGTCTTGTCTGTGGCCACACGTGACATCACGTGACGTTGTGCTGCACACACCGCTGCATGACTTCCTCCTGGCACTGGTGGTTCTCTTATGCACCTAAAAGCAATGGAAGCCAGAGGAACATCAGTTATACACCCCAAAAAGTCGAAAAACACTCAGAAATCACCACAATCCAATGCCATCCATGCCCTCAATGATGTTTAAATTCAAGACACCCCAGAGAAAGACTAGGCCCATGCACCACTGAGTACCCCTGGGCATAATGGTTGAAAGCAACGCAAAGTGGGTGCAGGCCTGAGCACACTGCCTGGCTTCAAAATGGCCCCTTGACCCCCACCTCATGGCCAGGCCCTGCCTGACCCAGGCCTCAAAATGGCCCCCACCCACATGGCCAGGCCCCAACACCCCCCAAAAAGTTGAAAAACACTCAAAAATCACCACAATCTCATGCCATCCATGCCCTCAATGATGTTTAAATTCAAGACACCCCAGAGAAAGACTAGGCCCATGCACCACTGAGTAGCCCTGGGCATAATGGTTGAAAGCAAGGCACAGTAGGTGCAGGCCTGAGAACACTGCCTGGCTTCAAAATGGCCCCTTGACCCCCACCACATGGCCAGGCCCTGCCTGTTCCAGGCCTCAAAATGGCCCCCACCCACATGGCCAGGCCCCAACACCACCCCAAAAAGTCGAAAAACACTCAAAAATCACCACAATCCCAAGCCATCCATGCCCTCAATGATGTTTAAATTCAAGACACCCCACAGAACAACTAGGCCCATGCACCACTGACTACCCCTGGGCATAATGGTTGAAAGCAAGGCAAAGTGGGTGCAGGCCTGAGGACACTGCCTGGCTTAAAAATGGCCCCTTGACCCCCACCACATGGCTAGGCCCTGCCTGTCCCAGGCCTCGAAATGGCCCCCACCCACATGGCCAGGCCCCAACAACACCCCAAAAAGTAAAAAAACACTCAATAATCACCACAATCCCAAGCCATCTATGCCCTCAACGATGTTTAAATTCAAGACACCCCACAGAAAGACTAGGCCCATGCACCACTGACTACCCCTGGGCATAATGGTTGAAAGCAAGGCAAAGTGGGTGCAGGCCTGAGCACACTGCCTGGCTTAAAAATGGCCCCTTGACCCCCACCACATGGCCAAGCACTGCCTGTCCCAGGTCTCAAAATGGCCCCCACCCACATGGCCCGGCCTCACCAACACCCCAAAAAGTCGAAAAACACTCAAAATCACCACAATCTTATGCCATCCATGCCCTCAATGATGTTTAAATTCAAGACACCCCAGAGAAAGACTAGGCCCATGCACTACTGAGTACCCCTGGGCATAATGGTTGAAAGCAACGCAAAGTGGGTGTAGGCCTGAGCACACTGCCTGGCTTCAAAATGGCCCCTTGACCCCCACCTCATGGCCAGGCCCTGCCTGACCCAGGCCTCAAAATGGCCCCCACCCACATGGCCAGGCCCCAACACCCCCCAAAAAGTTGAAAAACACTCAAAAATCACCACAATCTCATGCCATCCATGCCCTCAATGATGTTTAAATTCAAGACACCCCAGAGAAAGACTAGGCCCATGCACCACTGAGTAGCCCTGGCCATAATGGTTGAAAGCAAGGCACTGTGGGTGCAGGCCTGAGCACACTGCCTGGCTTCAAAATGGCCCCTTGACCCCCACCGCATGGCCAGGCCCTGCCTTACCAGACCCGAAAAATGCCCCCCACCCACATGGCCAGGCCCCAACACCACCCCAAAAAGTAAAAAAAACACTCAAAAATCACCACAATCCCATGCCATCCATGCCCTCAATGATGTTTAAATTCAAGACACCCCACAGAAAGACTAGGCCCATGCACCACTGAGTACCCCTGGGCATAATGGTTGAAAGTAAGGCAAAGTGGGGGCAGGTCAGAGCACGCTGCCTGGCTTAAAAAGGGCCCCTTGACCCCCACCACATGGCCAGGCCCTGCCTGTACCAGGCCTCAAAATGGCCCCCACCCACATGGCCAGGCCCCAACAACACCCCAAAAAGTCGAAAAACACCAAAACATCACCACAATCCCATGCCATCCATGCCCTCAATGATGTTTAAATTCAAGACACCCCACAGAAAGACTAGGCCCATGCACCACTCACTAAACCTGGGCCTACTGGCTAGTGAGGCTTTACAGGCACCCCAAAATTTAAAAAAAAATCAACATATAACAGTGAGCTAAAATTCCAAGACATAAATGAGAATTAAGTTAAAAAACAAATCACAGAAACAGTTGTATCATGCACCCATGACTAACCCTGGGCCTACTGGATACTGTGGCTACCCACCACAATATATATTTTGTTAAAGTTGTGAAAAACGTTTTAGAACTGTAGTTGCCTCAACTGCAATGCCCCAAACAAACAACACCAACTTACTTGTAAAATCTCAAGTCCAAAAGTGATCCAAACTCCAAAGTCCAAAAAGTCCTCAAATACAAATCCAGCAGCAGTCACAGAAAGTAATCCTTCCAGATCAACAGCCAAATGAAAAGTGACCAGTACATGCACAAAGCACTGGGAGAAGCCTGCTGGACAGGAACAGGAAGTTGGAGACTCTGAGGCACTTCCTTCCTCCCATCCCACCCAAAAAAATGGACTCCTGCACCAAAAAGTGCAGTCAAATGTCAATCTGAGGAGTTATTCTGATCAAAATCATCATTTTCACAAGGTTCATGCTTCCTGTGGTGGATTTCTTGTGCAGAATTGCAATTTTTGAAATTTCGGGAACGCGAGCTGTTCGAATCTCCCGCCGGAAGTCAGCTGCGCGCCGTCGCTGGCTTTCATGACGTACTCGTGTTGTGAAACTCTCGGCGTGCAAGATGGCAAGCCGCGATAACGTAATTGCGTTCGAAAAACTCTCACGCGATCACGCAGCAAGATCGAAAATGGCGCCACACACGCAAAACCTGAAGAAAAACAACTCGGCGGACTCAGAATCACGGTAAGACAACGCCGCGCACGCGATATTGTATTTTTCAAGCGCGACCAAGCAAAATTATTCGTAGCTTGCGAATTTGCGGATTATTGGGTAAATTCGCGCGATTCGCGGATCGCAAAATCGTCAATAATCTGCAACGGATTTTACGCCCACGCTTATTCATTTCTTCTGCATGAGAAAGAAGACTGTTCAATAAATACTTTTATTGAAAACGCCCGTCTCTCTATTTCTCTGCACCTCTGGTGAAACGAAGCATGCACGATTGACTGAGTGAAATAACTATGTATTGTTCCCACGACTCTAGAGATACATTTCTTATTCTTGGGAAACAAAGTTGTCATGTTTATGCGGTTGTCAGAAACGAATCCCTTCTTGTTTGTTTGAGAAAGTTTCTAGTGACCTCTGAGCTAGCTGGCACTCACAATTAAATCCAATACATTCGATAGAGACATAGTCGACCTAAGTCCTACGTCAAATCTATAGTATATATAATTCCAATGCACAGAGCCTATTGGGAATATAGGAACTACACTACAGGGTGACATAAATAACATATACAAAACAAGAACAATAAACAATATTTAACATGTTAGTCCACAACTCATTGCATAAGCCCCAACATGATATACTATTTTCTATTCTGGTCAGGGGATTGCGTGGACTAATTACGACAACAACGTTGACGTTTCGACCCTTAACAGTTGTGCCGATTATTAAGCAGCAGAGGCGGGTCTTCATCAGGACAGGAGGAAGGATGACAGCCAGTTGAATAATAAATGAATCAATGAGGGGTGTGTATACTTGGTGTGGAGAAAGCAAGAGGTGCAGTAGCAGCTTCATGCTTACCTAACAACTTGGAGTCTTATATTCAGCACATCAAAGTATGCAGCATTATTCAGGGAGGTGTCAGCCGACACCTCAAACTCACATCCATAGATTGTGTTCTTGAAATAATGGAAAATAATTAAGAATTATTAATAACATGTGGTATTTCGTGTGTGCCACACAGCACTAAATGTTAGCTGCTGTTGGATAAAGGCAACCAAGTCTGTTACCTACATACCTGTTTAAACCATAAGATTCTTTCTTCACCAGCCGGTGGAATAAAATAAAGTAGGGCTGCCAAGGCGGTCAAAAAACTGTGGAGGCAAGTAGGGCAATCAGTACATGGACTGAACTCTCAAAGATTGCAAGTACTCTGTCTCACACCCATGTGAAGAATGTTGCAGAGCAGTAAAAGTGAACCCATGTGCGCTTAGGCGGAAAGCCCTACCTTTGCAATTGAATTAGCGGAGGCCTACTGAGCGCGGAGACCAACCCGCTGCAATAACGTATTAACAAATTCACCCTTACAGCGGAGGTAATTGCCAGCTTACTTGTTTAAAGTGGGAATGGGACGTCCTCGTTCATCCGTATCCGCTGATTTGTGAGATCGCGATTGACCACGTACGTACCAAACCGAAGGTGCCACCGAGTGCAGCAGCTAAATCGTGTGGCATACCTCATTACTTAAAAACGTGGTGGGGATTCCAAGCCATGGAATGGATATCTTGCGGTATAATACATGTTAGGGCAAGTTGCCTCTAATCTATTGGCAACCCAGATATTCGAGACAATGAAACCAAAGTACAATTAACTATAGCAGTGGAATGCAAATCCTATGGAAATTCATCTAGTAGTAGTTTTAAAAAGGGGAAATAAACTCTCAAAGTGGGCACAGTAAATAGGCATTGTACACAGATATGTTGGAGTACATACAGGGCACATCATGCATTTTCAATTGTTATCTGAAAACAAATTAGTATATAAAATTAAACCATGGCATGGTGCCCGAGAATGTGCACATCTCATTTTTTTGAATGTCTTAAGTACCTTTTGCTAATCAGTTGATTTTCCCGACAGAACCATTGTTTTTCTTCAGCATACTTCCTCAGATACTGAGGGTTACTGGGTTACCCCATTATCTTTAATGGAATTCTATAGATGGGCGGGACACAATATTATTGATACATTACATGCCGCATTTCAAGAAGCGATAGTGTATCCTCATTGAGACCCCTTCCTAACAAAGCACTCATTTCTGTATTACCTAAACCTGGTAAGGATCCCTTGTTATGTAGTAGCTATTGTCTCATCTTATTATTAAACTGCGATATTATAATTTTGGCCAGTATCCTAGTGTCCCGTCTTCGTAAACTGTTACCTTCCCTGATACACCCAACTCAAGTGAGATTTGTTGCAGCACGATCTTCTCAATATCATCTTCGCACATTAGCCCATACATTGTGGTCTGCTAAACACCTTCCTGATGATGCATTAGCTCTTTCATGTGACGCAGAAAAGGTGTTTGATCGCATTGAGTCCATCACCTTTTTAAGGTGATGGAAAGATTTGGATTGGGGGATCAATTTATAACTAAAGTACGCTTGTTATACGATAATCCATCTGCTCAGGTGAATTGTGGTGATATTTTGCCTGAAACATTCCCGATCCGGAGAGGAACACAGAAAGGATGCCCTCTATCCCCACTTCTTTTCCTCTTAGCTATGGAACCCCTAGCTGCCACAATACGTCAATCAAATGAAATTACAGGTATACACCTTCCAATAGGAAGTTCTTAAATGTACTTATATGCCGACGACATTCTACTCACCCTTACAAATCTCCCCTGTTCCATACCATCTCTCCTTCAAATTATAAATGACTTCTCTTCCTTTTCAGGTTATCAAATTAACTGGGAGAAAAGCGGGACATTGCCTATTTCTAATGGAAACTACAAAAGCAGCTATACACGGTTTTCCTTTCCATTGGCAAGCTTCACATCTTAAATACTCGAGAATTTTAGTCAACAAAGGTCTGAAAGGCACCTGAAATCCTCTGATCTCTCAAATACAGTGATATTTTGAAAAATGGAAGACTTTAGGGCTCTCTATCTGGGGTAGGGTCCAAGGCATTAAAATGATTACTCTCCCACGTTTCATATACATCTTGGGCATGCTTCCTCTCCAGATTCCTTTATCCACGCTTAGATCAATAGATTCCAAGATAAAAGCCTTCATATGGGGCTGGGCTAAACCGCGCCTTGCATGACAAAACATAACGCTCATTAATTATATGAAGGAATGGCACTCCCATCAATTAAACACTATGCCCTAGCATTGCACGTGTCTCACATATTTTATTTGTTACCAGGGATTAAAGATGTTCTACAATGGGTTCATATAGACTAACATCTTCTATCCACAGATTCAGATCTCTCGCTTCTATACAGAAGTGGGAAAAGTCGTCTTGATCCCAAAAATCCGTTTTTTTTCAGCTTTGCACAAATCTTGGCAGAGGGCACATTGTTTATTAGATCCAAACCCACAAATTCACAATAAAGCTCCCCTATGGAATAATACAGGGATACGCATTAATGGTCGAATCTTATCTAGGCCTTTGTGGAAAACAGCAGGCATTCATTCCCGAGACCATCTTCTTCATATTGGTGAATTTAAATCATTCTCACAACTTAGAGAGGAATGTAATCTTCCCACACGAAAATCCTTAAACTACATTCAACTCCAACAGTGTTTGAAGAGGCATTTGGGACAGTCACCTTGGACACTCCAACATTCACCAGTATTATCATATTTAAATACATGGGGGAAACATAAAGGAATTACTTCTGGTCTTTATAAAACTTTTATGTTGCATCTCTTTTCGCAACCCCTCTCTCAAGAACTTCATCTTACATGGCAGTCCCGCTTATCAAACTCATACAGATAATGAATGGGAACAGATATGGGAGAATTTAAATAAAGGAGCTCACGAAGCAAGACTCAAATTTTGTTTATTTAAAATTCTTCATCACTGGCATTGGTCACTAGTCAAATTACACAAAGCTGGTCTACTAGCACATACTAATTGTTGGAGATGCTTCAATTGTGGTTGTGATACAACTCATATTATCTGTGAATGCCCAAACATACAATCTTTCTGGAATTATGTAGGCAAGACCTTACACTCAACAATGCCATTATGTCTTCAACTCACACCTGCCAACATTGTTTTACATGATTTACGAAACTCCCCAAAACTCTCTAAACCTCAACACTGTCTTTTCCATACCAAATTAGCTACAGCCAAAATTTGTATATTACGTCATTGGAAATCATCCTCTCCACCCTCACATGAAGAATGGTTAGTAGCCATAATACAAACAGCATCACATGAGCGAGTGATCTATAACCTTCAGGATCAAAATTACATACTTCTTCAGATCTGGACCCCTTCCTCAAAACAGTGGCATAACGATAATTGAGGGCCCCTCCCCTGCAAGGTACATGGAGGGGCCCCCTTCAGACTCTATCAGGAGCTCCCCAGCCAAAGTGCAGTGCTGAGGGGCCCCCCTGGAGCTTGGGCTCCCCCGCACTGCAGGGGATGCGGGGGCCTGTGTTACGCCCCTGCCTCAAAACGAATAATGATGATGCTAATAAATCATCCGTCACTACCGTTACATCCAAATAGGACAATTGATTCTTTGTTTTGACATTTCTTATCTATTATATTATATCTTCCCTATTGTTAATATTATACCTCTTCCACCTATCTCATGCCCTTTTAATTTTTATCTTTCTCTCCTCCTATCTTTATTTCTCCTATATGCATACCCTGGCTCTACTTTTCCATATTATTCTAATATATTTCACTCTTTTTGCTCTTACCCCTATTTACGTTACTTTATATTCTCCTCCATACCTTTTCTATTTAGCAAATACTGCAATGTAATTAGCCTCTTATGAAAACTTATTTCTTTAAGATTAATAAGATGATATAAGATAATATAATGCTATTCATTCATAAATATATTTATTTAATCAAGTTTACGTAATATGTAAGTTTCTTCTTATACCATTTACATATATATTAATTATTATCTCCCTTATATTTGCTTTTTGCTCCCCCTCCCTTTATTTTTTCGCCTCTTCTTTCATGTTTTTTAACCAGTACATATTTAATTATATAATTATTTATGCAATGGTTTTATATATTCAAAATATGCCTATTTATATCTTACATTTTTATTTGCTTTTACTCATTGGCAAAACATCATATATTTACTACCTGTTTTATCATTACAGAATTACTCATCTATTTATTAACAATATACAAATGCCTTTTTACCACTGTTCTTCTGGTGTATTTTTATTGCAAAAGTTAATAAAAAATGTCAACACAAAAAGAGAACAATTGGTGTGTGCTCCTCTAAGCTATAACAACAATGAAAGCATATTTTAAACCCCCTGGTTCCATGAGCCTCTTATGATGGATCCAGCTTCCTTGAACCCTATGACACCACATAAAGTCACCTTGGCTCAGCATTTCCTCATGTATCAGGGGGAGGGGTTCGATAATATCAGCTCACATGTGCTCTTGTGCATTTTCATTGGCCTATGTATGAAGTGAGTAAATTCTACCCATCCCAAAGGGTTTTCGGCATCTGTACAGCACCCAAGGCATACGTGTCTCATTGGTAGTGCTGTGGGCTGTCTGGGATGTGCGTTCATCACGGCTGATTGACAAATACATTTATGAATATGCAGAGTAGTGCTCCTCTAGTACTACTTTAGGTACTTATAAATGACTTTGTGACACAGTCCAAAGGTTTCTAGGTCTTTCCACTGACAGGTCCTGCAACCGTGCGGTTCAGGTACCATGCTCTGGTCAATCAGTAAGACTGCACTGAACACAACGCTCAAGCTCCAGATCAAACATTGTAAACAATTGCAGGAAGACAATGGGCGGTAAGACAGTAAAGTAGCAATGTCTTCTTCATTAAGGCGGAAGTATATCGTTGATGTTGCCTTACAATCTCTGCTTGTGAATCACTGAGGTCGGTGGGATTCCGAATAGCCAGCGGTGTTTACTGTTTGAGCGGTGTTTCTGTCTATGTGGAGTGTCTGAGGTAAGTTGGATGTGTCCGTGTTGTCCCGCCAAGTGTGCTCTGCTTTTGTACTTCGGCTGCTCAGTGCTCAAATTGGGGAGGGTGAAATGTTCAGGGTAAACACAGGCCAGGACAAAGTACGCAATGTTCTCTTTCATCCTGCACATCGAATTATTCTTTTCTTAAGATTGTACATTCACATCCATCCTTGCCCCTTTCAAATTGACAAATGGCAAGATGTTGAAAATGCTCCAGTCAACAATAACGAAATGCGGAGGACAAGGTTCTCTTTTTTTTACTCTTTATAGCTAGATTGCGGCTTTAACTTAGATACCAAAGTACAAGTAAAGGAACTGAAGTTCATGTAAAAGTTAATATTTAAGTAGAACAGTACGACCTGTCTTACATATTAATGCAAATGACACAAAATAGCCGACCAAAGTTCTTCTTTATAGATGTGCTTATCAAATATGTCCGGGCAGCTGCAGATTACATATTGCAAATCAGCTTTCTTCCATTCTGCAGATATGATTTACTTTTAGAGTTGCGACATATTTTGAAATGTAGACTTTCATAAGCATTTGATATCAGAACAAATACAAAATATTGACTCGTCAATTCGACCAGAGACTAAATAAAATCCAAAAGATTCAAAAAAATAAATAGCTCTGGTTTTTATATAGAACACATTGGCATATTAATCGAATATAGAAAGACACATTTCAACAACACATCTAAAGGTACACGTCTTTAGAGATCCATGCACATAAAACAACAGACACAAGCAGTCAGGGACGGCTTTAGCACTATTATTATTATTATTATAGGGGTTTGTAAAGCGCCTGGTGACGCCTCCCGGCGTGTCCCCGCGCGTGTCCCCGGCGTGTCCCCACTAGTGGCGCCATGTGTAACAGTGTCTGTTGGCGCCCCTCAGTGACCACCTCTGCCACAGATTCCCTCACTAGCACCCTTTAACAGTGCCTTTCAAGTCGCCATAACCACTGTCTCTCAGATTCATTTCGTTTTATAGCGCCACTCAAACCAGTGTAAGGTGTCAGAGCACTTTACACCACACACACATTGCACAGAGACAATGTGTGTAAATCAGTGTATAGGAAATGTTACATCAGACAGTACTACAAGGTGTAGTGTGGGAGTGACATGTCATCAATACTGGTAGGCAATATAGTTTAAGGTCTTATTCAGGAAAAGCACAAATTCCGAATTTAAAACGTAACATCGTTAGTGGTTCTCTTTCATAATAAGAATTATTTTCTACCCAAATGAACCCTTTTCATAAGATTAGGATGATGAAAGACTGGGCAAAAAACATATGGCTCTAACAAATACCTTGTAGTTTGCATGCAGCTCTAGGATGACAGTTAATAGCTCAATGTCCTATATTAGGATTTTGAATGTATAAAAGACAAGTAATAAAAGGAGCTCTCTTACAGAAGCAGAAACCTGCCCCAGTAGAGTTGCTAAAAATCTATCACGCAAAATGCCATAGCGTAGCAACCTACAGCGCAGGGGTTTGGGGTTACGCTCCCACTGATACCCTGCAGACAGTTCAGAATGGGTTTCTAAAATACTTACTGGCACTACCTCAAAGTGCCCCAACATACGGTTGCCACATCGAGCTGGGTATTGACTATCTGACAGATAATATTAGATGCCAGCCGATCTTGTTGTGGCACCGTATCTGGACCAAAACACAATGCCATCTAACCCGCTAACTGATAACCGATTGCTTGGCCCTGGCAAACTGGAGTAAAATCCCATGGCTTCTGTATGTCTCCAATTTCCTTAAGGACTTGAACTGTACAACTTATTTCTTAGAACCTTCTACAATGGTAGATATTACTAGGAAAGACCTGAAAAAATTATGTCTAACCCTTCTTAGAGAATTACGTCTTTCCCAAGAAATAAGCAAACCCTCAAATGTACAGATACTATCGGTCCAGATTGTTTTGGGTATTCAACCATATCTAACATGCCATCTAACTAATTATGAAAAATATGTTTTAACTAGGTTCCGATTTAATTCTTTTTTTCGCCTAGTTACGTTCCCAAAAGAGCAGGACTGGTCACATAATCCAATGAAATGCCCTTGTGACGGTACATCATCCCAGTCTACAATGCATGTAATACTGTTCTGTGGATATTACGAGCTTCCTCGCAAGCGCTGGATTACTCCCTTACTGCGTAAAATGGGCCTGAGAACATGTCGTCCGCTTATCTGGCCCTGCAGTCTCTGGAGTCCCAATACACTGCTAAGTGCGTAGCTTGTTTTTTAAAATCATGTTTAAAAATCCGCTGTAAACCCTGAGTTTCTGTTTACTCGATGTCTTGCTCAGCATCCCAATGAATTATTTTAACAATGGTTTTAAATGATAATAGTTTTTAAATGTATAATGACATTGAGACTTTTCATATGTATTGTAATATTTTATCTCTGTACTTTTTATGGTTTCGCTATGACGTAACCGAATAAAAGTTTTTATGAATGAAAAAAAAGAAGCAGAAACCACTGACCTATTTGCATTATATGCAATTCCTTATCCGCATTGGTAACGTTCTTAGCAGCAGACATTTTAACCCTCTGCACTACCTTAGGATGAGTCAAAACTCCCACTAGACAAACCTCTGGTCCCTTTACAGGAAGACGATTAATCACCTGACTTCTCTTGACATTTTAATTGATGTCTGAAAGTTGCTTGAGGCCAGGGAGGAGGCAGCAGGTGCTTTTAAAATGAGACTACCCATTTTGAAAAATTACGCCCCCACCCCAACTCAAAGCTCGGTGTGGTCGCACCGATCGCACCCCCCTAAAGCCGGCCCTGCAAGCAGTTATGCACACATACTAGGCACCAGTGGGAACAGACACGCAAGCAACCTACACAGACATAAAGAAACACACAGTCCCTTGCACCCTGTGCGACACACACAGGCGCCTATTGACACACATTCCAAAAAAGGAGCTCAAGAGGGAGAATATACCAGGATACCCTCCACTCAATATTGTCAACATACAGAAACCTGGATACATATTACACGTATAAGTCAAAATTGTAAGGGAGAGTCTCACTATTTCTTTCTGGGTGAGATAGGGTTTGATATCTAATCATACACCTCCCATAGGTGTCTTTTTAGGTCGAGTATTCCAGACCTCTTATATATACTTTAGTATATACTTATATATTGGGCTTACAGCCACCCACTGCTTTCATTTGTCTGTTTCTGTGTACTTTAAAAATGCTTGCTAGTGGTCAATCCTTCCTCTTGTCCCTCCTGTTTTTTTAATTTCCTCCCACAGGAGCAGGAACTTACTACTCTATAGTTACGCTCATTTGGGGGACTATTTTATTTATTTGTGCCTGCTCTCCTGTCCCTCACCCCTCCCACTACTCTCCCACCTCATCCCATGTGCTGCATGCCCACCCCCACCTACCTCTCCCCTCCCTGCCTTGCTGTGTATTTAGTCAATAAAATTCATATTTATTTTGCCCTTATCCTCGTCTCCCTGCATCCTTTCACCCTGTCTCAGAGATCAAGTACTGTACCACTGAATTTAGGGAGATGTAGTTCTTTTTTGTCTTTGAAATGCTCTAAGCTAACCAAGATCACAAGTTGCAGGCACTACATTTCCCATCTTGCCAAGCGCTTTCTTACTGGTTGACGTCACAACCACAGCAGGGGTTGCAACTTCCTACCTTGTTCTTTCTATGCCTACGAGTCCTGTAATGCGTCCCGATGAGGTGGGTTCATGCAAAACAACCCCTCCACAGAGCCGCAGCTACCGCTACCAACTACCGACAGAGAAATAAATCTTCTTCTCCCCCAAGATTCCAGCATTTGACAGCCCCCCTTAAGCTTTGTAAATGCACAGTTCTAGTATTGACCTATGAAGAATTGAAAACGGGGGTTGACTTTGCATAGTATTTAAACTTGTTATCTTGACGTAAAACAGATGTTGCTAGTAAACGCTTAAGTAGCTGAGCCATCCTGTCAGATGAGAGCGATGGAGCAAACATTTTGAAATTACTACGAGTGCCTAGATGTAGCATTCCATTGCACCGTATATCGCGTATGTGCAGTGGCGGCTGGTGGATTTTAAAAGTGGTGGGGCGAAAATGTTGTACCGCAAAGTAATAAGCGAGCGTGCAAGCCCGAACTGCAAAAGGAGGGTGGGGGGGGGGCAAGAATAGTCCTGTCTTTGATGTAGTGGTACTGGTTTGGAATCATGTCATGTTGTAAATATTTTGGCAAACAAGCTGCATTTCAACCAGGCTGTAGAGCCTATATACTGTACATTGGAAAAATCCAATAACCTGTGTGAGATGACTTCAAAAACGAAGTTGTAAATTACACTGGGGTGAGAGACAGTGGCGGTTTTACCATGGGGGCGTTAGGGCGCCGCCCCCCCTGCTTTCTCGCCGTGCGAGAAGAAGGCAGAAACAAATGGTAGTTATTTATTTATAACTACCATTTGTTTCTGCCTGCCCTTCTCGCACGGCGAGAAAGCAGTCAGCACTGCAGAAGCAGAACTTCCTGATTACGAGTCGAGCCTCAGGGCAGGGGGAGTGGCTTGGGGGAGTGGCTTGCCCACTGTTGTGAATACGGACTGTTTGGACAGCCTGGGAGGCTGTCCAAACAGACAGTATTAGCAACAGTGGGCAAGCCGCTCCCCCCTGCCTCCTCCCACTCTCCGTTCTGCAGAATGAAGACTTGGAAGAATGACGAGTTTAGGGCAGCCGGCCGGACCAATCAGCGCCGGCTGCCATGGAGGGGAGGGTCAGGGAGGCTGCCTGCAGCCTTCCTGCTGACGAGCAGCACCCTGGGAATTCTTCGAAAGTAGGACGGCGGCAATCGGGAGTCTGTCTGCTGG
The DNA here is from genome assembly GCF_964263255.1 of Lissotriton vulgaris. Classification (NCBI taxonomy): domain Eukaryota; kingdom Metazoa; phylum Chordata; class Amphibia; order Caudata; family Salamandridae; genus Lissotriton; species Lissotriton vulgaris. The sequence continues at coordinate 624,583,372 of NC_141696.1, read as the reverse complement.
GAACTTAAAGGCGGGAAGCAGGTAAGTTTGAAAATTCTATTATTTATAATTATCCCGCCTCCCCCCATCCCCTCTGCAGCGAGACCCCCCACTCTCTCGGGTGTGTCCAGACCTTCCATGAGGCAGGGGGTATCTGTTGTTCGGGCTTGACAATCAGGCCTGGCCTGCACTAAAACAGCATGCATCTGCGTCACGGGAGAGAGTCTAGCAGAACGGCGTGTCCTCGTTACTTCTAGATCCTCCTTCCTTGTAAGTTCCTTCCGGACATCTGTACCGCTCAGTTCCAGCCAGGCCTCCTTTAATATTTGGCTGCTTTAAAGATCCGATTCTGGGGCCGGCAAAGCGCCCTCGGAGTCTGAATAGAGGTCTGTGTCTCGAGGACTGTGATTTATTTCATTTTCTGACTTGTGTCTGGGTACAAAAAGAAAAATAAGAGATGCAAACATTCCCATAAAACATTTTTTTTAAAAATCTTTCTCCGTGTATTCCTGTCAGTACAGTTACGTGCCTGAATGTTGATGTGTTCTGTCCCCCTGCATTTTCTTTCCACTTGTGATGTGGACATGTGCTTGCCAGAATTCTGAGTTTGAGGCCATAGAAAGCAGTTCAGGCCTTGGTGACTGAAATGGCTTGTGGAGAAGCAGCAGCTGGGTTAGATAACACCGCTCCCAATGTTGTTGGAGTAGAGCAAGCACATCATTGATGTCGATTGAATCCAGCGAAGAAGAGATGTATTGTGGCCAAATTTTGCACAGGGATCTCGGCAGGGACTGGTTCTGACTAAACCGACATCCGGTGCATTTAATCTTTAAAAAACAGGTTATCTTTGACGACTATTGTGCAGACTGACAAATGCTTAGTGAAAGTATTGGTTTTGGAGGCCGTCTGTAGCTCATCTCTCTCTCTCTCGTCGTTTTACTGTTTGTGTTAACATGTAGTTGTCACATCTTGTCTGCTGTGACCTCGCTACCCTTGGTGGCGTGAAATAAATTGTTATTGCTTTGATGAAAAACTTGAACTAGGAAAACAATCTAGCCGGCAGTGTTATAAAATGGTTTCTTAACAAAAATAATGAACGGCACAAAATAATGTTTCTATAAAGTGAAGTGAAATATGAAGATAAGAGTATTTTGATTTGTTCCTCCCTGTCTCCGATGCTGGGATGTACTTTTTGAAATAACCCCTTATGTATTATTCGCAGTACAAAAATCTTCTGATTGTGTAAACCACATTTCACTAGACTCCCTCTTTTGCACTTGAACCACCCTATGCAACCATTCTGTCTGATCACATCAGCACACACTGCCCATTCAGCATGGCAGCATGACTCCAATATGTGCACCTAAGCATAGGACTAACTGCCTCCAGCAAAGTGATGCACGCCTACACTGCAATAAAGTAAGTAAACATGTCTGAGTTGTGACTGGGTCACTTCTCTCACCCCAGTGTAATTTACAACTTCGTTTTTGAAGTCATCTCACACAGGTTATTGGATTTTTCCAATGTACAGTATATAGGCTCTACAGCCTGGTTGAAATGCAGCTTGTTTGCCAAAATATTTACAACATGACATGATTCCAAACCAGTACCACTACATCAAAGACAGGACTATTCTTGCCCCCCCCCACCCTCCTTTTGCAGTTCGGGCTTGCACGCTCGCTTATTACTTTGCGGTACAACATTTTCGCCCCACCACTTTTAAAATCCACCAGCCGCCACTGGTGAGAGAAGTGACCCAGTCACAACTCAGACATGTTTACTTACTTTATGGCAGTGTAGGCGTGCGTCACTTTGCTGGAGGCAGTTAGTCCTATGCTTAGGTGCACATATTGGAGTCATGCTGCCATGCTGAATGGGCAGTGTGTGCTGATGTGATCAGACAGAATGGTTGCATAGGGTGGTTCAAGTGCAAAAGAGGGAGTCTAGTGAAATGTGGTTTACACAATCAGAAGATTTTTGTACTGCGAATAATACATAAGGGGTTATTTCAAAAAGTACATCCCAGCATCGGAGACAGGGAGGAACAAATCAAAATACTCTTATCTTCATATTTCACTTCACTTTATAGAAACATTATTTTGTGCCGTTCATTATTTTTGTTAAGAAACCATTTTATAACACTGCCGGCTAGATTGTTTTCCTAGTTCAAGTTTTTCATCAAAGCAATAACAATTTATTTCACGCCACCAAGGGTAGCGAGGTCACAGCAGACAAGATGTGACAACTACATGTTAACACAAACAGTAAAACGACGAGAGAGAGAGAGATGAGCTACAGACGGCCTCCAAAACCAATACTTTCACTAAGCATTTGTCAGTCTGCACAATAGTCGTCAAAGATAACCTGTTTTTTAAAGATTAAATGCACCGGATGTCGGTTTAGTCAGAACCAGTCCCTGCCGAGATCCCTGTGCAAAATTTGGCCACAATACATCTCTTCTTCGCTGGATTCAATCGACATCAATGATGTGCTTGCTCTACTCCAACAACATTGGGAGCGGTGTTATCTAACCCAGCTGCTGCTTCTCCACAAGCCATTTCAGTCACCAAGGCCTGAACTGCTTTCTATGGCCTCAAACTCAGAATTCTGGCAAGCACATGTCCACATCACAAGTGGAAAGAAAATGCAGGGGGACAGAACACATCAACATTCAGGCACGTAACTGTACTGACAGGAATACACGGAGAAAGATTTTTAAAAAAAATGTTTTATGGGAATGTTTGCATCTCTTATTTTTCTTTTTGTACCCAGACACAAGTCAGAAAATGAAATAAATCACAGTCCTCGAGACACAGACCTCTATTCAGACTCCGAGGGCGCTTTGCCGGCCCCAGAATCGGATCTTTAAAGCAGCCAAATATTAAAGGAGGCCTGGCTGGAACTGAGCGGTACAGATGTCCGGAAGGAACTTACAAGGAAGGAGGATCTAGAAGTAACGAGGACACGCCGTTCTGCTAGACTCTCTCCCGTGACGCAGATGCATGCTGTTTTAGTGCAGGCCAGGCCTGATTGGCAAGCCCGAACAACAGATACCCCCTGCCTCATGGAAGGTCTGGACACACCCGAGAGAGTGGGGGGTCTCGCTGCAGAGGGGATGGGGGGAGGCGGGATAATTATAAATAATAGAATTTTCAAACTTACCTGCTTCCCGCCTTTAAGTTCCCAGCAGACAGACTCCCGATTGCCGCCGTCCTACTTTCGAAGAATTCCCAGGGTGCTGCTCGTCAGCAAGAAGGCTGCAGGCAGCCTCCCTGACCCTCCCCTCCATGGCAGCCGGCGCTGATTGGTCCGGCCGGCTGCCCTAAACTCGTCATTCTTCCAAGTCTGCATTCTGCAGAACGGAGAGTGGGAGGAGGCAGGGGGGAGCGGCTTGCCCACTGTTGCTAATACTGTCTGTTTGGACAGCCTCCCAGGCTGTCCAAACAGTCCGTATTCACAACAGTGGGCAAGCCACTCCCCCAAGCCACTCCCCCTGCCCTGAGGCTCGACTCGTAATCAGGAAGTTCTGCTTCTGCAGTGCTGACTGCTTTCTCGCCGTGCGAGAAGGGCAGGCAGAAACAAATGGTAGTTATAAATAAATAACTACCATTTGTTTCTGCCTTCTTCTCGCACGGCGAGAAAGCAGGGGGGGCGGCGCCCTAACGCCCCCATGGTAAAACCGCCACTGCGTATGTGGTATTGCAGAAGGAACTAGAGATATGCTGTTAACTATTTGATGTTTCTTCTCTCTCTCGTTCTCTTAATACATTTCTACCATTAGTGTTTCCCACTACCTTACTGATGCTGAATTAAAAGCAATGCTTAGTCCATTGTTTTTCCAAACTCATTGTTTTGTAAAAGAAAAATAGAGGTCCCTACCGGTTGTTTCTTCCGTAAATTGCACTGACACATCTTGTGCGTAGAGTTGACCTTCATACAAAAGTGGAATAAATATTATGAAATATAATTAATTTATATTTTATTACACACTAACTAAAGTCTTGATTTTTTTATCCTAACATAGTTTACTTTCTCCAGTAATCACGTTGTTTTATAAAACAGCCAATAGAAATGTTCTCTCAACACTGCCTTTCAGCTATATTAATTACTTTTCAATACCATTCCTCAAGACCAAATACGGACTCTGGACATTTATAGGCACAGTGCAACATTTTAATGGCAATCTATTAGTTGACCATAAAATCATTTCAATTACTATAATTCATAAGTTAAAAATTCTAAACGTTTTGATTGACTAAACCCTCACTCTTTCATTTGTGAAGTTCACCTTCCTAAGCACGTGCCCAGTATCCTTCTTTTATTACGTTTTTAGGTGCTTCAGGAAGTAACCACAGCCCTTCCAACCATAGTGTACATAACACATCCTTTACAAACGTGCGCCATGGATTTGATAACTCTATCAGGCCCACTCTGTATGGGATCAATTCATCCGTCGATCAAAGTCTCTGCCAATATAATATGGGGCAGATTTTTGCCTTGAATGCAATAGGTTTTTGACCTAGATGCATTGAAGTTGGAAGCATGTGGGCATTTTGGGGGAGACAAATCAGTGAATTCAACAATGTGTTTTCAATTGAAGTTATCCTTGGAATTGTGGTGTGGCCCCATATTTAAGCTCCAAAAAACAGCTGTCCTCAATGCTTTTACATTGTAGATCTATGGAACCAATTTAGACTCTATTTAAGAAGTTAATTCAGCCCTGATCGTTACGCTTTGCTCCTCCTCTTTAGGAAACAAAACCGTTTCCAGAATGATACCTCTTTCATTGAGTACATACTCCTGGACTTGTCTGGAATGTATTTTATATAATGTTTTTTTTATTTTGACCTCCAGGCGACACTAGCTACCTGCTTGTTACTGTTAGTCTATAGATGGCACTGGGGCAACATAACTTAGAAACAAAGATCTTCACCGGCTACTTAAATATTCCCATCACAAGCCAAATTCAGAGACCAACCCGACTCAAACGTCAGGGAGCTACACGGTGTGATGAAGTTTGTCAGCGCATCTCCAGCACAACTGTGCTACGCATCTTTTTCCACTTCCCCTTCTTACCCCAGTAGGATAGAATTCGATCTAGAGTGGTAAGGCAGTTTCTAACTAGCCCCCCTCCTCACATCTGTTTTTGTTCATTCATCTCCCTACCCTCCAGAAGCTGCACATTAGCACCACCTGGTACTGTGCTTGGTTGCTGGCTGAGGAGTTTGAACTCTCCCCTTATTGGTTTGGGATTAATGCCAACATGTTTCCTTCTGCTGGAAGAATGCCCCCTATAAACGTGCATTGTTCAAACCCCCATAGAATTCATAAACACAAATGTCACTGGGGGTTGACTTTGCATGTTTTTAATATGATATTTGGACAGGTTTTTGCATATAATAAGGTTTTGTACATTTGAGCACAATCAAAGGCCGCCTTTGATTGTAATTATGTTTAATAATTTTCACACTTGGTAACACCTTCCACATAAATACACTCCACACCATGCCACATGATTCCAATCAGCATAATTTCACTCAGCACCACTAACTTCCACACCACATAATTCAGCTCTACACATTTCCGTTTCACACCACCTAATTTGACAACAAACCACATATTTCAACTAAACAACACAATTACACAACACACTACATGCATCCAGTCCACACCACAGAATTCCACATCATGCTAGATAATTCTACAGCATACCACATACCTAAAGGCAGCAACATACTGTCATGACTCGCTCCACCCATTCTCGTGCCCACCATCAGGAGGCTGAATTGTGGGGCCCTCCAGTGTTCTAATAAGCTTAAAGACGTGCCCCTTCATGCATATGCAGACTTCCAGGCATTTGGATTGTACTTGCAAATTGTCATCCATTCCCAATCCATGCAGGGTATCGTGAAAGCCAGCCTGCTCATGCTTGAAGCCAGCCTGCTCCTGTTTGACACTCCATTACCTAGAATTCCCTGCTCACTGCTTCGTCTCCACCCATGCAGGCCAAGGATGGCTGAAGGAATTCAGTTTACTTGTGGCTGGCTGCTGCTAGCCTGCTCACACCTGATGTATGTAATAACTGTGAGCTCTTTTAAGCCCCGGCTCCCTTCAGTCCAGTGTTGGCCATTGTAGCTGTGTTCCGGTGAGACTGATCCTTGTTTCCTGAGATTTTTAGATTCCTTGGTTCCTGAGCTATAGTTAATCCTTGTTGCTTGATTCCTGAGCTATAGGTATTCCTTGTGCCTGAATTAGAACTGCTTCAGTGCCACCTTGTTTCCTGAGTTCCTGAGCTATAGTTATTCTTTGTTCTGGTTCCTGGGCTTCAGCTATTTCTTGTTCCTGATTTGCACTGCTTGCGGTGCTCTCTTGACTCCTTGTTTCCTGAGCTGTAGCTATTTCCTGTTTCCTTGAACTAGCACTGCCTGCAGTGCTACCTTGACACCTGGGCTATAGTAATTTCCTGTTCCTGAACCAGCACTACCTGCAGTGCTACCTTTACTCTTGAGCTTTTGCTCAAATCAAGTCAAGTCAAAATAGCTGTATTCGGTGACAACGAGACAAACACCATAAAAGCATACTAACACACATTTATCTAAGTGAAAGATAAAAATACATTCTGAATATATCTCTTGTATAGAAATTAATTGATAATATAAGTGCAAATTTAGAGTACATGGGAATATCACAGATGAAATATAAAATCCATTTTTCAAAAACTCCTTAAAATACAATCTACCACTAATTCGCCCAATAAAGTGCAAATGCATTCAGTGCAAAGGGATGCGGTCAAGAGAAGAACGGTGTTACTCATCATATTTTTCATACAACAGAGCATCCAGAAAGGTATATTCTTTTCTTTTCTTGATCGATTTTTTTATGTAACAGGTTACCTAACTTATAATTTTCATTGTATCCAAGCTGCATACAAAATTAAACTCATCCTTATAATTAAAAAGCATATTTTTTTAAAATAGCTGTTTCAATACGGTTTTTCGAATATCCATATAAAACGGTCAAAAAAGAATAAAGTGCAAGGTAGACTGGGTGGTTTTGCCATCGCATGGGCAAGGAGGCAGGGTTCTTTACCATTTCTCTGTACTTGGAAAGGCAAATAAATAATGTAGGGTACTCAGCCTTAGCCCGGTCAAATAAAAACGATGCTGGACATTCTGTACCAAGATGAGATATAACTGGGTACCGCTCATGCATGGGCGTTCACAATAAGCTACTACTGTTCTTTTTTTTTTCTCAGACATCCTTTCCCTATCAAGTTCTATAGATGTAAGATATCTCAATTTCAAGTCATTTTTGCTGTATTCTTGTATGCTTATGGGATCGTCTATGCATATTTCACATTTGATCAGAAGTTTAGAAATGTGCCTCAGCCATGATATTTTCATACACTGATCTAGTGCTAGACAATCAACAATTAAATCCTTTGAAAATGTTGTTTCTTCCTTTGTCCATAAGCCATGCCACAATGTGAGTGCAGCTATATTGAGAATATAACTTAAATATGGGACTAGCAATTCTTTGTGAACGATCATGTTTGTGGACGCCCTGGGGACTGCCAACAGTCTTTTTAGGGACTTATTTTCATTAGTTTGGAGGATTGACGTATTTGCTCTCCCCCTTATGGCAGCTCCATAATTAACTGCTGTAACTCACTTGCTTTTGTACAGACTTAAAATTTCTCGTAGGGGTTTTTTCCCAAGTTTTGCTGCGAACCTGAGAATTCCCTCGGTCGTTTTTAAAAACTTAATTTTACATAATTCAATGTGTGAATTCCAAGTACCGTTATTACAAAATAATAACCCCAAATATGAAAATGTCGGAGCTCTACATATCGGAATCCCACCCACGTGGTGCTGTTTACACTTTTGTCTCTTTCCCCGACATGACATTACAAATGTTTTTTTAAAATTCAACTGTAGGTCTAAGTTAGTCATGTATTGGGAGAAGTGTTCTATTAGGCATTGTAAGCCATTTGCAGTTCTGGACATTAGGGCAGCGTCATCCGCATATAATAGCACGGGGTGGGACGTGTTCCAACTTTTGGGGCATCTGCAACCAATACTTGTAAAAACTGATCCACATTGTTTATGTATAAGGAAAATAAAAGGGGGGCCAATACACATCCCTGTCTAATGCAACGCTTACTGCAAAGTCGGACGTGTATTCCCCGGATTTTCCATACCGTACCCTTGTAGTGAAATAGGTGTAGATTTGGGATAAGAAAAGGATTATTTCTAGGGGGCACCAAGCCCTGTTAAAGTTTGCCAAAGCTTTTGGTGATTAACTAAATCGAAGGCACTTGTTAAATCTACAAAACATAGATGGAGAGTACCTTCCTTGGCTAACGTATACTTTCCTATTAACAAATCTAAATGTAAACATTGCTCCACCGTCCCAATTCCCCTTCTGAAGCCGTACTGTGCCACTGTTAAGATGTCGTTTTCACTGGCCCAGTCTTCTAGCCTTTCTAACATGATTCGACCCATAATCTTAGAGGAGGAATCGTGGAGGGATATTGGGCGGTAGAAATTTGCCTTTTCCCTGTCCCCTTTTTTGAATATGGGTACGATTATGCTTTCAACCCATGTAGTTGGCAAAGCTCCCCCCAGGGCGGCATTAAAAACTATCACCAGTATTGGTGCCCAAAAGTCCAGGTCATGCTTAAAAACGTCTATCGGCACACCATCAGGACCTGCTGCTTTCCCACTTGCACTTTTCTGGAGAGCGAGTTTCACTTTCTCTGATGTGACTAACTGGGTATTAACTGAGTTGACCTTAATGCATTTTGTATTATTTCGGTCTAGGGGGTTTAGATCATCTGGGTTAAAAATACTCTTAAAATGTGACACCCAATCTTCTGGTGGTACCACGATATCAATCTTAACTGCGTTATTGTCTCTAAAATACGGGTGGTTAACTATCTTCCAAAAGAGAGTTGGGTCTTTCAGCTCTGCTGCCCGGTTTAAGTTTTCCCATGCCTCATCGCGGATTTCCCTTTTTCTTATTTCCAACGTCTTTTTATAATCTCTCCTGCCGGCACTTGCTTTTTGTAAATCTCTAGGTTTTTGTTTAAGCGCCAATTTCAATTCCCTATTTGTTCTGGTGCACTCGTGGTTAAGCCATCTTTGTATTGGACTACATGGTTCATTCTTTCTTTTATTCCTTAAATCACCTGCTATTACTCCAGTGATGTTAGAAAAAGCATTAATAACTGCAGTGTTTATAGATGAGCCGTCCAAACAAATTTCTAATTCTTTTTGTATTTTTCCTTTAAGGGTTTCCATAAATATGGAGGGGTTAACACCTGTCGATTTAATGGAGACACCATTATTACCTTGGGTGTCAATGTCAATGTTTTCATCCTTACCCCTTTGTTTAGATGGCAAATTTATTTTCAAAATCAAACTTAAGGGATGATGATTACTAAACAAACTAATGTTATTTTTTGTTGTTTTTTTAACTTCTTGAAAACCTTTATTAACCAAAGTTGCATAGCAAGGTTACACATTTATAGCGATTCAGAGCACCATGAGTATGCATACAAATGTAGTCAACAGTATACACCAGAGTCGTGGTAGGCATAAGAATCTGCATATAAAGTCCATTGGGCGGCCAGCCCTTGAGTGAAGGCAAGGATATTGAAGTGCGTTTCAACTGCCATATGTCCGGTTACCTCGTCCGTAAAAACACTACTGGACAGATTAGGAACTCCCCCCCTCCCCCCGCTCCCCCATTCTCCACCCCCACCCCCACCCCCAGCCCCCCCCCCCCCGGCTGCCGGGTCCAGGAAAAGGGAAAAAAAAGGGGAAAACCTGTACGAAAGATTGGGTCAATACCACCCTGTCTTTATGTTGGGTCCTCACGCGCCACACCGCCCTGAGTTTGGGCCTCCCCCTGGCCCGAGTTCGTGGGGTCTATACTGTGTTGTGTTAAAGGGGCATCTAGTCCCACCAGTTCTTGAAACATTACCCCCCAAGCCTGTAGTACCTCAGGTAGCTTTCCATCTCTCCTCGTATGCCTCATGTGTGCCTCTTGCGTCAATGCCCATTCCCTTAGATCCGCCCTCCATTTCTGCAACCCCGGACCCTGCGGGGACAACCAGTGGATGGCAACACGACGCTGAGCTGTAACCAGGCCCAGTATGAGGAACCGTCTGCTCACTTTCCGTTTAGGGTCTCTGGGGATCAGGCCTAGGAGGCAAGGACGCAGGTCCAGGTCAATTACCCACCCCAATACCTTCGCCAAGACCTCCAGAACCGATTGCCAGTAGGATTGAAGGGTAGAGCATGCCCACATCATATGGACAAAGTCCGCCATGGGAATGCGGCATCTCGGGCACCGGGAATCCCTGGCGTTATCAATAACCTGGAGTCGTTTGGGGGAGAGGTAGGTCATGTGTATAATACTGTATTGAATTTGTTTAAAGCGGTTGCTTACCGACACCTTCTGCACACTCTTGTGTATCTTTTCCCATTCACGGGGGGTGATTGCCTGCGGACACGCTTGCTGCCATCTGTCCTCTATCGCCAACGGCCGTAACCTTTTATCCTCTAGCAAAGCCCTATAGAGGTGAGTCACGAACTTTCGGCCCCCCGCCATTGCTAGCATAGTAACTAAGGTATTGGTAGGCGCCGGGGCCTCCGGGAACGTTGGCCATAACTGCCGTGCAGTCGCCGCTAGCTTGGCGTATTGCAGGAATTAACCCGGACCAAGCTCGAAGGCAGTGACCACCTCTTGGTAGGTGATGAATTTATCATTTGGGGACAGATCGGCTAACATCAGGCAACTGCCCTCCACCCATTTCTCCATGTACATGAGCCGTGCAATCCGGGCAAAGGGTGGCATTAGCCACATATCCATGTTGGGGGCGAACGGCGTGCTGCCGATGTGGCGTCGCAGTACAAGGCCCCAGATTGTGGCCCCTAACCGTCTATCGGGGGAATGTGGTCTCTTCGTTCCCCCTCCTGCCAGAGCAGCGCTCCCAGTTGTCCACTCCCATATGTCTCTGCCAGCAAGGACCGCTCCCAGGAGGGGTCCCTATCCAACCACGCAATGGCATGCTGTAGATGGGAGGCGAAGTAATAGAGCTCTAGATCAGGGACTTCCAGTCCACCGGTGCCCCACCTATGTTTCAGGACCTCCAGACTTACTCTACATCTCTTCCCATTCCACAACAAGAGGACTAGGAGGGAATCCAGTTCCCGAAAAATCCGGTGCAGTATCTCATAAAAGGACCCCTGCATCGTATATAGGCAGCGTGGGAGGACCACCATCTTGATCAGAGCAAAATTCCCATCAGGGAGATCGGACGTGTGTTCCAGAAGGCTATACTTCCCTTCAAACCCCGGATTATCTGTCCCATGTTCTGGTGGAAGAAATCGGTCGGATTTCGACTAATCCAAATCCCCAAATAGCGAAGTGTGTCATCCACCCACGGGAGCCCCATCTCCGGGCGTTGGACCCCCTCCCAGTCAGACTGCTCTAAGAGTGCATACAGCTGGGACTTCGCCTTGTTTACTGTGAGGCCAGAAGCAGCTGCAAAATGTGTGAGCTCTGTCATCAAAATGGGAAGCGACTGCGCCGGCTGACTCAGGTAGACCAAGGCGTCATCCGCGTATAGAGACACCACATGCTCCACGTCCCCTACTCTGATACCCCAGCCCCGTAGCACCATGCGGAGATGACATGCCAATGGCTCCATCGCCAGGGTGAAGGGCAGGGGGGAGAGGGGGCATCCCTGATGTGTGCCCCTCAATATGGGTATCTCATCCGAGACCCAGCGACCCGTGCGGACCCTGGCCACCGGACTGGTATACAATAACTTAACCCAGTTTACAAATCCCTCCCCCAGGCCCATTTTTAAAAGCACCTTCCAGAGGTAGGCCCAGCAAATCGAGTTGAACGCTTGTTCGATGTCCAAAAAGACCAGTGTACTCTGTTTAGCATGTCCCGCTACAGTTTGCATGACGTGGGCCAGGGACGAATATTCCGTAAGGTATTCCGGCCTGGGATGATCCCTGACTGGTCATCGTGGACCAGGCGTCGAAGGTGGGGGAGGAGTCTGGAGGCCAGCACCTGGCTGATGATCTTCAAGTCCACATTCAACATAGATATGGGCCTATAAGATCCGGGGAGGAAAGAGTCCTTGCCCGGTTTGGGAAGCATTACTTTCATCGCCGCTCTCATGGGGTTCAGGAGCGAGCCCCGGTCATAGGCATCCATTGCCTCCTCTCAAAGTCTTGGGACCAGGACCCCGTGAACTCCTTATAGAATTTGGCCGCTAAGCCGTCCATCCCCGGGGATTTTGCCATCTGCCGATGGGCTATCGCAGCACGCAAATCCTCCTCTCGGAGGGCCCCCCCAGGTCCTCCTGGCTATCCGCCTCGATCTCGGGTAGTTGTATCCCCTCAAGGTACACCTCTATATCCTCCGCGCTCGGCAAAGGCTGTGGCTCTGAATATATTTTACATAAATGCGATGGGAATACCTCGGTGATCGCCTGCTGGGTGTATACCATCCGGCCCAACCCATTCTGGAGTGCCAAAATCGGGTGAGGTTGGGTTTCCGCCTTTACCAGACGCGCTTATAGTCTGCCCGCTTTGTCACCCTCCGTGTACTGTCTCCGCCTGCTGACCGTCCTATTAAATTTGCCAAGCGAAGCTCAGGCGTCTCCTAACAGCTGCCTTGTGGGCTTCCACTCAGGCCGCTGCTCCTTGTCTGTGGGGAAGTCCCTTTCCATCCTTGCCAAGCTGTCCTCGTGCTGTCGGAGTTCACGTTCCAGCACCCGCTTTACCCCTACCTCCGTGGACATACACGTCCCCCGGAGGACCACCTTCATGGCATCCCATTCAGTTGCCCTCGTATTAGCTGACCCCCAGTTCACTTCTAAATACGTCTTGAGTCCTTGCAAGATAGCCTCCTTATAAGTGGGATCCCCAATCGCCTCCGTGTTAAGTCTCCAGACTGGGATCTTAGGCCGGGGACCACCCACCAAATATGTGAGCAGGAGCGGGGAATGATCAGATAGGTAGCGTGCCAAATAATGGATCTCTTCCACCCTATTACCCTGTCCTGAAGAAAGAAGTAATCCAGTCTACTGTGCGTGTTGGCAGCATGCGTGTAGCATGAATACACCCGTTGAGCTGGGTTGCGGTGTCTCCACACATCTGTCAAGTCATAACTTTGGAGCATCTGGGCCATTGCCTCTTTCATTTTAGACTTGGCATCTAACTTTGGGGGGCATCTATCTAAGCTCCCATCAAGTGCACAATTAAAATCCCCCGCCAGCAGGAGCTCCGTGTCCGGGTCTATATCTAAGTGTCCCATCACTTGACCCAAAAATTCGTAAACGCTCACCAGGCATATATTACGCCCATCCAAAGTACCCTCCCCGATGACGAACCTGCCCTCTGGATCCAGTTTTGTGTGTGTGGGTTTAAAAGGGACCCCCGGTGCCACCTAAATTAGTGCCTCCCTGGCAAACCCAGAGTAAGACGTGGCAAAGAACTGTCCTCGCCATCGACGCTGGACATACTTTAGGTAGTCCCCCCAAAGGTGTGTTTCTTGGAGGAAGGCGAAGCTGACCCCATAGCGTCGGAGATAGGTGGCGTCTCTGATCTGTTTAACCATATTATTGAGCCCCCTAACATTCCACGTTAGCAGTTTGTATTTACAAGTATCACCTGTCATGAATCAGCTCTTTTCTACTGCGCCGCTCCCACCTGGCGCTCCGTGGGACCTTCCCAGCAGCGTGACGTAACCCCCCAAACAGCAGACATCTTAAACAGTGCAAAGCAAGAGTATGAAATGACCCAGCAGCATCCCTCCCTGTACCCAAACAAAGAACCCCAAGAATTCCCACCCACAGGTGGTAGCACCACATCCCCCAATCCGAACCTGGTCAGGGGACCTCGCATCCCACCCCAAAAATCACCCCTCCCCCACAGACCCTCCCTTTTCAAGTCACAATCAGGAAATATAAACACATTTTTTGAAACTGAGCACTTGAGTACATATTAGTCCAAAGAGACAAAAAGGAGGAAACACCCAACAAAGAAAACCCCTCCCTTCATCCCTTAATTGAACCTTCAGCCAACTGCCTGGTACCGCACCGCCCGCCCGACCAAGGCCTAGCCGGCCGCATCAGCACTCTACAATTGGCCTCTTGTATTTGACACTTAGCACAACAATATATTCACTACAATCAACAAATTGACAGCCCCCCCCCTCTACATCTTGCTCCCAGCACTCCAGGGATCAGCCCCATCGCCCATCCATCAGGCCACACAATTCTCCCCAAGTGAACGTGCAGAAGATACTCACAGTGTCCATGACCCCCCTGCAACAAATGTGGACCAACAGTGTTACCAGTCAGGTGATCCGTGTATGGCCAGCAGCCAGGCCGGCGCTTTCCCCCGAGTCCGGTTGCGTTTCCTGTACCAGACAAACTGGGGAAAATTGGTTCTGGGTTGGAACGTCCTCCAGTTCCGCTCAGAGGGTACCATCCGGGCCCACCGTGATACCTCCATTCTCCATGCCGGCGCCTCCTCCCAGGGGCTGACCTCCCTCACAGTGTCGCTGGCTCTGCAATTGGCATTCCGCCGTCGTTGTTCCTGCCAACCCTGTGTGTGTTCGCGGTCCTCGAGGCCCAGTTAGTCCATCCAGCCCTCCACGTCCGCCGGGCGGTCGAAAAAATGCGTCCCGTACCGTGTTGCACTCGGAGCCGGGCCGGGAAGAGCAGACTATGCTTGACGTTGTGGCCCTGCATACGTCGCTTAACTTGCAGGAAATCATTCTGGAGGTGCTGTACCTTTCTAGTATAGTCTGGAAAGATGTGGATGTCATGGTTATTGTACCTGGGCTGTCCGGACTCACGGATATGTTGTAGGAGCATGTCCCGGTCTCTAAAGTTGAAGAACCGGGCTATTATGGCCCTAGGCGGGGATCCCGGCTTTGGCGGCAGCCCCAGGGTTCTATGGGCCTTCTCTATCGCGAACATTTTGGACAGTCTCAGGGTTGGGAAGGCCTTGCCAATCCAGTCCTCAAGAAAGAGGTCTGCCGCCGGCTCCTCTGCGCGCTCCGGACAACCTAGAAAGCGTAGATTGTTCCTTCTGGACCGGCCTTCGGAGACTCAGCCCGGTCATCCAAGCGGGTCGTATGTTCCTGCAGAGCCGCTACTGTCACTTTCAGCTGTCGGACCTCCACCTGCAATTCAGTTAGATCCCCCTCCGTGGTGGTGACCCTGTCCACCACTTTTCGTAGGTCAAGACGTAGATGGTTGATATCCATGGCCATGCCGTCCATTTTTCCCTCTAGCTCCACCCGGGAATCACGAATCGCCGCCAGAATTTCGGCCTTGTCATGGGCGGCTGCATCCGGACGGGCCTCCATTCTCTGCTCCATGCCGGAGCGCTCCGTCGCCGGGGGGCCTGGGACCGTATACTGCACTATCTTATTTGTCTGGGCTCCCCGTAGCTGCCGGTCCTTTCCCATATTAGTGGGGGTCACCCAGGGGCTTCCACCGGGCTCTTCACAGGAGGTAGTACGGGGACCTGACGGCACTCCTTCACTGGGCGCAGGTTAGCCCTGGCCTCTGCAACCCCACTCCAGCTGGTCCGGCGTCTGCAACCCCACACCTTCTAAACGGATCTCCGGTCAGCCGCGCTCCACGTCACACCCGGTCCGCAGGGGTCTCCCCAAGGTGCGCCGCCCAGGAGCAGGGGGGCCAAGGGGGCCGGTCCCAGTTGTCCGGGGCTAGCTGACCAAGATCTGCGCTGTCCTCCAGCTGCTGCAGCGGCAATCGCAGGGTATTCTGTAGCCCCAGCACCCTGTACTCTGCCGGTTCTGCGGCGGTATAGGGCCTCAGGAGTCCATGTAGGTCACCCCACTCCACCACTGTTGAGGTGAAGCCTCCGCTTGCAGGCCGCTGTCACCGCCGCGCCAATCGCCCCCTCCAACACCAGGCGGGGGCCGGTACTTCACTCCACTCTGCACGTGGGGGGGACCAGTGAGTGGGGCTCCCCGTGGTCGGCAGCGCGGTCGTCCGGCAGGCCGGGGGAGAACAGGCAATCGCCTACCCAGGTCGCCCGCCCCCTGCGGGCCTTGCCGGCATCCGCCTCGGTGCTGCAGGGGTATGTGTAGGCCTCTAGTCCCCGGTCTCGCGCAGGGCCGCTCCCCAGGGATCGCAGCGGCGCTCCCGGCAGCCGCTCTACCGCTCCCTCCGCCGCCCTCACCGGTCTCCGGGGGCCGCACGCCCCCTCGCAGCCTCCGCCGGGGGGTACTGCTGCTCCACTGGGCCCCTCTCCTCTCGCCAGCCAGGAAGGCCGAATCACCAGGCGGCGGCCGAGACGATCGCTGTGGGCCACCGGGTCCCCCGCCGGCACTAGGGGCGAACTACTCGGCGGATGGCTACGTCTGAGGTCCAGGGTTGCTCCTCACCTCGGGAGCACTATGGAAAAGCGAAATGTGCCAGGATAATTCAGGATTTAGGGGACATCAGGGCAGGAGCTGGGCAAAACCAGGTCTAGCCAGCCATGTTGCTAAGCCACGCCCCCCCAAACAAACTAATGTTTAACACAATTTCCTTGACCAGTTTTTCGTCATTTGACGATATTATAATGTGATCTATATTTGAGGGAGACCTTGTTCCCACATAGGTATGCAGGTTTTCTTCACCCTCTGAGTTAGTTGATTCTAAAATTGTTAGATCATATTTATGTATTACATTATTAATCGCTTCCGCGTATCTATCATGTTTGAAATGTACAATCCTTTCACCAGAGTTGTTACGATACACACATACCTCACCAGCTTCTATGTCGCATGTGACATGATTAAAATCCCCTGCCCAAATTAAAACATAAAACCCTACAATTTCCTTCGTAAAACAATCTGGGTCCCTTTCTAATAAATCAATTACAGTGCTCTTCGAGTTGTCAAAGACATTGTTATAGAAGTTTATAATAACAAAAATATTTTTTCCATTGGAAGAATAATGTGAATCGGTAAAAATATTCCCCACGGTCAGGGAGGAGGCGACTGGAATTAAAATTGCCAAGCCTCCCTTCGTCCTTCCCTTTCTAGATGGTATTGCACTTGTACAAATGCTTTGATACCCATTTATGAAAAATGCTTTGGTGCACCAAGTTTCCTGTAATAATACTACCCCCAGTCCCTCCAATGTATTTTGCCAATTGGCGTCATTTATCTTATTATCAATTCCAGCTATATTCCATGTCGTGTTTTTTAGAGTGTTACTCAAACATGGTTCGTGTTCTGATATCGTGGGGTTAACTGGTCAGGCGCTATAATCTTGCTCAGGTGCGTCCTCTTTCTCTCTCCCGCTGTAATCAAACTCGGGTACTTCCTCTATCTCTCTTTCGCAGGTATCTATGGTATCGGCCTTTCTCACTTTTGATTTGGGTTGATGTTTCCCGCATTGGCATTTCTGCTGCAGTGAATATTGCCAAAGTTTGGCGCCCTACTGCCCCCATCTATAATACTAATATCAGATATAGCAGACTTTGGATTATTTACTCCTGGATGTATCTTTATACAGCTTGCACCTTGCTTAGAAGCTATGGATCTGGCATTTAAATCATGTTGTGTTATTATATTTGGGAGATTAAAGGCCCCCAATCTCTGGCTGTTATAATTTGGGATCAGCTCCCCCTTGTCCCCTGTGACTAAGTATACGGGAGTAAGATGTCTGAGTTCCGAGCCCAGTCCATCATTTTGCTCTAGTGTGCTCAGTGCCTCATATCTATTGCAAATAGGAACATTGCTAATATTAGGGCCCAACGGCCAACCCTGGTTCCTTTGTGTTCCTTCTTTAGGTAATACATTAGCTTGGTAAAAGAATCCCAAGGGGAGGACATTGATGACATCATTACGTATTGTAAAAGGATTTGCCCTTTCCAATATACATCTAACCAAGTTTGGTGACCTAAAACTTAAAACCACGTTATCCCCCGCCAAACCTTTTTCGGAGTTTCCCACCCAGGCGACCCTTCTGATCATTTGAAGTTGTTAAATAAATGGTTTCCAAGTCCAGTTTTTAGGTTTAAATAATGAAGGGCCTTTTTCTTTAGTGACAACCAATGTTCCTCCTCTTGTGGTTTTTGTCTTGGAACATTGGCCAATATTACAGTATGCGGTGTAGCATCTGGTGGGAGATCAAGAAAAACCCCGTTCAGTCTGTCCCCTTCCCTTCTTCTCACTGGGCCATTTGGTGACTGCTTACATGTGTTCAGAGCATTGGGCGCTGATATTACTGGCACCGGCTGAATCAATGGGCTCACTAGGGTGGGGGATAATGGGTGCGTGTGTATTTCTGCTTGATGTTGTAGCCTGGGAGTATTTTCTTCTCTATTGGGCTCCCTTGATTTGGTTGGACATGTCCTGATGCGAATTGCTGGATCAATTGCCAAAAGGTCCTCTATCTTGGCTAGTCTCTGATCTATCACCTTTAGTCTTGACATAAGGCGATCAATTAAAGCCATGAGTTTTACTTCCATCTGGTTACGAACCACATCCTTGACCTCCGAGTTCCCGGAGTTTCGCACACTAGTCTGATCACTGACAGATCCCTCTAAACCCACCCTATCTTGTTTCTTCTTAATAGGCGTGACTGAAGTCCCTCCCCTCTCAGCAAGCACGCACTTGTTCTTAGCTACTTTTGCGGCCTGTAAGCTGGTTTTTGGGGCACCCCGCGCTTTCCTTTTTGTCTGACCATTATTTCCAGAAACAACTGTTGATTTTTTCTGTCTAGTACAAACATTTGTAATGTTAACAACTGGGTTGGAAGGTTTGCTGGGTTTACTAGCTTCATTATCCACGTTTGAGGCATCTGACTGGGGGCTATCTATAGTGATTTGAGATGAATCTAAAGGTATAATGGGGCCAGTATTGTTGTTTAAAGGGGCGGTTAGTCCTATGAGTGGATTAAGGGGATCCAAGGAAAGTCGCTTTTCCGTTAACTTTATTTCGTGCATAAGCACGGATATTGCTCGGTTGAGAAAGGCATCTAGGGTCCCAACCACACCCGCCCCCCCTTTGCGTGCATTTTTGCTCATACCCAAACAAAAGGTATAACAATATGGGGGCTATTTATGGGGGCTATTTATGCCAGGTATCAGTGTTCTTTCACAGGTTACACGAGTTAACACCCCCCCCCCTCAGTCCAGACAAAATTTAGAAGTAGCTTACTCAGAGTCAGGGTCCCGTGATAATGTGAGAGAGGGGGCCCAGCCCTGCCTCTTCCTGGCCCGGCGAGGGTTTTATGGGCCGAAAAACTCCCCTCCTCCTCCCCTCGCGAGACCGCTCTGCCTCCTGGGTAGTGTAGTCCGGCAGCACCGGTCCACGTAGACAGCCAATCACGAAGGCTCAGTTCTTGTTTCTACTCCTGCACAGCTTACAATGCTATTGTGTTTTATTGTCTTCTGATTCAATACTATTCTAGTATACCCTTGTAGCCTCCCCTTCTGTATATCCTTTTCCAGTCCTGGCTTTTCTTCCCATTTCCTTGTTCCCAGTTCCTAGTTTACTGTCTTTCCATTCCTGCTGTCTTGCTGCTTTTACCTTGTATGTTTATTATTTGTTTTCTGCAAGTGGGCCTTGTGATTTCCTTCCTTTCCTGTTAAGCACTCTGCCTGGCTAGCTCATTGTCTATTGTGCTTGTATTTAGTTCTACCCCTTTGCTGTTATTGCCTTGCGTGTTCCTGTTTGATCGCCAGGATCCGTGGACACAGCCGACAACCTTAGTGGTGTTTCTTGTTCAATGCGAGTATTGCCTTTGAGTTACATTTATAACATCACCATAGGTATCAGCTCCACAGACCCTTCCTTTGCATGCATATCCTATATTTAGGTATATGCAGTCAGGATCTGTAACAGCAATTGTGGGTGACAAACTTACTGAGCTTGAGTCTTACTGTGTGAAGCTCCTGAGTGCTTTACCCTACATTCCATTTATTGTTAATGTTGTTGTCTGTGTATATATATGTATATATGTCTGCATGTCCATCTTGGGTGTAGTTATTCTGAATGCTAATTTGCCTCTTGAGTGCCCATCCTTTGAGTCTTAGCCATCTTGTTTGCTTGTACTGGCTTCCCCGTTGGATCCTTTTTCTCCTCTGACTTCCTGTGTGATTCTGGGCAGCGCTGTACTCCTCTTTCTGTGTACGTTTTCTACCCAATTCCCAGTCCTTGCCTCAGTCCCTGACTGTTCCCAGACAGTACTGGACAGTCCCTGACACATACGACTCCAATACATAAAAATGCCATTCCACATAATTACACTCTGACAAACAATCCCTCCCCACATAATTCCAATACACTAAATTTCACATAATTACAATCCAGATATTTCCAGTACACACCATGCCACATAATTCCACAACACAAATCTACCACACATAATTCCACAATTAATAATTACAAACCATATAATTTCACTCTACACCACATATATACACTCCAATCCAAAATACATGGGTAAAACACATTCTCATTTACAGCACCAATGCCTCTAATCTCACAAATACGAGACCAATTTGCTTTGCAAAGGCTTTTTTATATAAAAAATCAACAAAACAGGCCGGTAACCCACAAAACTTGGACAATTGTGCAGGTCTAAAATGTAAAGTGAGGCAAGTCAACTAAGTGCCTCACGTAAGCCACAACGTGAGAGCTGCTGGTAGGTACTCTGCAGTTAGCTCACTGTGTCATCATTGGCACTTTTCTGACAAAAACAGAAACGGAAACCAACTTCCAATTATGTGTAGCTGAAAAGAAGCAATGTGTCGAAATAAAGTGGTGCTAATCCAAAAACTAAAGTCCCCCGTTACATAAAGGAGGACAATTGTGCTACTCCTACAGGTTAAAATTGAGTTACGGAAAAATAAAACAACTGTCTTTTAATTTTCATTGTGTCCGTACTCATTTAAAACAACAGTACTCCTGACTCCTGCAGAGGTGGTCGCTCCCCACGCTCCCTGATCTCGTAGCGCTGAACTGCTACATTGCCTGATTCATATCGTGCCAGATTGGTATTGTAGCGCTGCGCTGGACTGTAATATTGCCTGCATTTGAATTGTGCCACATCGTAGCGCTATATCGTAGCGCTATTTCGCATTGCCTGTGTGTTTGCTCGCCTAGTTTCGCTTTTGTTGCTGATGCCATTTTGTTGTTTATTTGCCTCCCAGCCCGTCCCTCCACCCCGCTCCCGCCTCCCAGCTGCTCCTCCCTCCCACAGATAGCATAGGAATCGTCCTGCCTCCCCCAGTGCTGTGACCATCCTGACTCCTGCAGAGGTGGTCGCTCCCCACGCTCCCTGATCTCGTAGTGCTGAACTGCTACATTGCCTGATTCATATCGTGCCAGATTGGTATCGTAGCGCTGCGCTGGACTGTAATATTGCCTGCATTTGAATTGTGCCACATCGTAGCGCTATATCGCATTGCCTGTATGTTTGCTGCGCCTGGTTTCGCTTTTGTTGCTGATGCCATTCTGTTGTATGTTTGCCTTCCAGCCCGTCCCTCCACCCCGCTCCCGCCTCCCAGCTGCTCCTCCCTTGCCCCACCCCCCTCCACTATCCACTTATGACAGACGCTTTTGCGCGCAGCGTTCACGTGCAGCGGAAGCGCCCCATGCACGCTGAAGGTGCGCCAAAGGTAAGCCCGTCTACGCCCGTCCGCGCCTGGACTGCGCCCAGCGCCAGGCCCCCTGTTCCCCGCAAATTCCACTCCGCCCGCATAACGTACGACACCGCTACCCTCTCAGTACTTAACCCCGGCCGAATCCCAAACTGCTACCAAGCCGCCCCAGGACACACCCATGGACCCTTCACCTGCTGCTCCTGCAAGTTCGACAGCATCAGGACCCACACCAAATTCACTAACTCCAAACAGAGCTCCAACACTGACCACCTGAAATGCATCCTGCTCAACACCCTCTCGGTCCACAGACACGCCATTGACCTTTGGAACCTATCCGACACTACATCGCCGGACGTCGCCTTCCTTACAGAAACCTGGATGAACGTCTCCTCAGCTCCAGACATCGCCATAGCCATCCCGGACGGATACAAGATCATCCGAAAGGACCGCACCAACCAAACAGGAGGAGGCATCGCCATCGTCCATAAGAACACTATCCGCATCACGACCAGTTCCGACGACAACCTCACAACCGCCAAACACCTTCACTTCCAGATCCACACCGACCCCAAGACCACACTCAGAGGCACCCTCATCTACAGGTCACCAGGACCCCGCACACAATTCAGCCAAGACATCACTGACTTCATCAGCCCACACGCCCTCCCCTCCAAGGACTACATTCTACTGGGAGACCTCAACTTCCACCTTGAAAAGAAAAACGACAGCCACATCACCACCCTCCTGGACAACCTGGCCAACCTCGGACTCAAACAACTTGTTGATACCCCCACCCACTATGCCGGACACACACTTGACCCAATCTTCACCTCCAGCAAGCACATCTCCTTCAACCACACCACAGCTCTCCATTGGACAGACCACAGCTGCGTTCACTTCAACTACAAAAAGTCCACAACCCACAACCTCCCACAACCAGTTCCCCGAAGAAACTGGAACAAAATTACCACCGACCAGCTCTTCACATCGCTCCACCAAAACCCTCCTGCCAAATCATTGGACCCAAACCAAGCTGCCACCAACCTCACACAATGGATCACCCACAGCGCAGACGAACTAGCACCCTTGAAAAACCATCATTTCAAGAAAGGTAGCAAAAAAGCCCCCTGGTTCAACGATGACCTTAAGAAATCCAAGAAGTTCTGTCGCACCCTCGAGAAAGCCTGGAGAAAAAACCCAACCACTGACAACCTGACCACCTTCAAGAACGCCACCCGCAAATACCACCAACTGATCCGATCCACCAAGAAATCAGCATTCAAGGATCGACTTGACAACAACACCCACAACAGCAAGGAACTATTCAACATCGTCAAAGAATTTACCAACCCCACCGCCGGCACCAACGACATCACTCCCTCCCAAGACCTCTGCGACTCCCTAGCCTCATTCTTCCACAACAAAATCGCCGACATACATAACAGCTTTGAAAACCAGCCCGGAGACCAGTCCGCTCCACCCACCTCCGAACCAAAACCCCCCTCTAACAACCTTTGCGCTTGGAACCCAATCACCACTGAAGACACCATCCGCCTGATGAACTCCATCCACTCAGGATCGCCAACCGACCCATGTCCCCACCACATCTTCAACAAAGCAGACTCCATCATCGCACCCCATCTCCGAGACGCCATCAACTGCTCCCTCAACTCCGCCACCTTCCCGGAAAGCTGGAAACATGCCGAACTCAGCGCCCTTCTGAAGAAACCCACAGCAGACCCCACTGAACTTAAGAACTAGCGCCCCATCTCTCTCCTCCCATTCCCTGCCAAAGTCATTGAGAAAGGCGTCAACAGTCAGATCACCGCCTTCCTCGAATCCAACAAATCCCTCGACCCCTCACAGTCCGGCTCCCGAGCCAAACACAGCACCGAAACCGCCCTCATCGCAGCAACAGACGACATTCGAACACTACTGGACAATGGAGAAACAGTTGCCCTCATCCTACTTGACCTCTTTGCAGCCTTCGACACAGTCTGTCATAGCACCCTCATACAACGCCTCAGCAACGTCGAAATACAAGGAAAAGCATTGGACTGGATCATCTCGTTCCTCACCGGAAGAACCCAGAGAGTCCGCCTCCCCCCTTTTAGATCAGAGGCCACCGAAGTCATCTGCGGCGTGCCACAAGGATCATCACTCAGTCCCACCCTCTTCAACGTATACATGAGTCCCCTCGCATCCATAGCGCGCCAACACAACCTCAACATCATCTCCTACGCTGACGACACCCAGCTGATCCTCTCCCTCACCAAAGACCAAAACACCGCCAAAACCAACTTACACGAAGGAATGTAAGATGTAGCCGAGTGGATGAAGAACAGCCGTTTAAAACTGAACTCGGACAAAACGGAAGTCCTCATCTTAGGCTCATCCCCCACTGCTTGGGACGATTCATGGTGGCCACCGGCCCTGGGAACCGCACCCATACCAACGGACCACGCACGTAACCTGGGCTTCATCCTGGACTCCTCCCTCTCGATGACCAGACAAGTCAACGCCGTCTCATCATCATGCTTCAACATCCTACGCATGCTCAAAAAAATCTTCCGTTGGATCCCCACCGAAACAAGAAAAACGGTCACCCACGCACTGGTCACTAGCCGACTGGATTACGGAAACACCCTTTACGCCGGAACCACAGCTAAACTACAGAAAAAACTCCAACGCATCCAAAACGCCTCAGCCAGACTCATACTAGACATCCCCCGCCAAGATCACATTTCCGGTCACCTGAAAGACCTCCACTGGCTCCCCGTCAACAAGAGAATAACTTTACGTCTCCTCACCCACGCACACAAAGCCCTCTACGACCTAGGACCCGAATGCCTCAACACGCGCCTGTCCTTTTACACCCCCACCCGACAACTGCGATCGTCCAATCAAGCCCTCGCCGCAATTCCGCGCATCCATAGATCCACAATGGGAGGTAGATCCTTCTCCTTCTTAGCGGCCAAAACTTGGAATTCTCTCCCCACCCACCTCCGCCTTACACAGAACCACCTCTCCTTCAGAAAGCAACTAAAAACTTGGATATTCGATAAGTAAAATACCCCCCCTCCCTCAAGCGCCTTGAGACCCTCTGGGTGAGTAGTGCGCTATACAAATTTTTGAACTTGAACTTGAACAGTATCATTTTTAGACTATTTTAACCTGAACTGCCCCTTGTAGGAGTAGCAACTCTAGTGTTAGAACTAGGGTTTCGGTTTATCAGAGTATGCACCCTGTACAAGCAGGAACCACCACTCTTGTCAGGGTAAGCTAGATACACACTAAAAGATAACTTATGCTCACCCTCTGGTAGCTTGGCACATAGCAGTCAGGCTTATTTAAAGAGGCAATGTGTAAAGTATTTGTGTAACACACACACAGTAACACAATGAAAACACCACAGAAGTACTCCATGTAGGGTTAAAAAAATAGATCATATTTTTATGAGTAAAAGAAGCCCAAACTGACACAAGTCCAATCAGTAGGACTGGAGTTATGAATTTTTAAACAATAAATCAAAAAGTAGTGCTTAGAAGCAAATAGCTCTTAGGAGTTACTTCAAGTTCGCTGGACCAGGGTAAATCCAAAGTTCAGGCCGACTGTGATGGAGGGCAGACCAGCTACAGGACTCATTCAGGTCCTGTGAAAAAAGTACCTTGGATGGAGCAAGCATTGACGTCGAAGACACAATGCGTCGGTTAGGATCCGCACAGGCAATAGTATTCCACTTTGGACTTACAAGTGAACTAAATATGTCAATTGTGTATTCACCTATCTTACCATGTTTAGGGGAAAAGCACATGCACTTTAGCACTGGTCAGCAGTGGTAAAGTGCTCAGAGTCCTAAAGCCAGCAAAATGGTCAGAAAAATGGGAGGAGAAAGGCAAAATGTTTGGGGTGACTCTTCAGAGAGGACCATTTTCCAATATCTAGTTAGCCTATAATTAAAACACTTTAATTTTACATGGTTAACATTTTCTACAAAAATGTTTAGATTCTATAAATGATGTTATTACCCTACCTTTAAATTTCCCTGAAGACATAAAGGGCACCTAACGATTAACGATTATATGGGACATGAAAGAGTTAGGACTTGCTAAACCATGTTTGCATTAGCTCCTCATCTAATCCTCATCCCAATACTTACTCCCTGCATTTATGAGGAGAACCCATTGTAGCCTCGCTTCTCAAGCAACCCATATCAAACAAATAAAAGAAGAAATCACCCACCCACTTTATCTATTAAAAGGGAACAAGCTCTCCAGTACTCCCGTTGTTTTTTTGCGTGCTTTCCTATGCGCACATTTTCCACAGTGCTAGGGCCTGTGAATTTTATTTCTGTAAGTTAGTGCATGGGCCTGACCCCCTTCTTACATCTTTTATTTCCTTATTTTAAAGGTAACTGGGCTCCGTTTATCTAAACCTGTGAGGCTTGATTACTCCACCCTCGTTTTGGAGACCTCGCAACTCCTTTTCTGCTAGTATGCCTTATTTTAATAATAATAATAATAAATTTAATAATTCCTTTATTTAGATATAAATAATATCTTTAAAAGGTCGCACAAATCACATTATATACAATTTTATGAAGTAAAAGAATAATTAAAAGAGAAGCAGACAATAAAATGTGGCTTAAAGCATGCCAGTTAAAACATTACAATTTGAAGATTAGCCCTTCCGGTCTTTGCAAGTTCTATTAGAATGCATATTCAGATTTAGCGATGAGCAGCGACCTCAGCAGTGTCCATTTTATCTAGGTTACGGTATACTTGCTGAATAAATTTGGCCAAATTTAAGCTTAAAATAATATCTAAAGACAAAGCAGCAGTAATGGCATACTTACAGGACCGAACCCCCAGCCTGTTCCATTCTGGCTTAAGCAGACTCCTGCGTTGAGAATTAAATGTAGGGCAGAGGCAGACCACGTGCAAAATTGTTTCATTTGCTAACCCGCATCCTCTGCATGTTGTGGCCTCCTTCGTGCGGCGCCAAGTGGGTAGATTTTGAAGAAAGCGCCAATCTCCCATTCTTAGAGCAATCAGACAGCGCTTTAGATGAAGTGAAAATGTCGTGGAGAGGTAGGCAGCAGGGGTTAGTCGTTTGTAGGAATTGACTACTGCCCACGAGTGACTACGCTTTGTGACTAGAGCTTTGTCTGCAGCGAGAGATTTCATTCTTACGCATTTTTTGATTATATTTTTTAAAACGGTCTGACTGGGGTTAAGGGCCCAGAGTTCGGCAACTGACATTTGGAGAATATAGTCATTCAAGAGGCGGCCGAATGTTCCCCCTGGGTTGGTCTCATTGATTTCTTTCCAGGTTAGAGATTCTAGTGTACCTGGTTCGGCCTGTCTTAGTTTGTGACACAGCTTAAGATAGGTGCCGACATTGGAGGCTTCATAGTTAGTTAGTCCTAGCTCTAATCTAATCTGGGCCGGGGAGGCGGTGCTCGGCAAGTGAAGTGCCTTTCTGTAGATTATTGCTAAAGTTAAATTGAGAAGCAACAGGCAGTAGTCTGTAAAGTGAATGTCTTTGGGCTTCAGGGGTGCGAGATGTATTTACATATGTATAGGGTAGCACTTGTCCAGTTCTTCCCATTTCCGTCGATTAATTACTTTGTTTATCTTTTTTAGAGTAGTGTTGGTTGGATAGTTGGAAACCATGACTACTTTCCTTTTTTAACGTCACTACCCAACACAAGAGACAGAATAAAATTGCTTATCTGTGTTGGTGTAGGTGCTTTTATATGTTGTTTGACACTTTATTGGTCACACCTTGGTCTGTTTTCACTGCATCTTTTCACAAAACTTCTTTCTTTGTGTTTTCTGGACACTTTTCCTTTCAAGCTCGGTGGTGCCAATGATGATAACAGGGCTATCCTGGTGAGTACCTGCCAGGTTCCCGTTGGTGGTGCGCTCGTGAGGTGCCATCTTGCTTTCACACACTTTTTTCGTGCTTACACATCACTGTTTGACACTTAAGTGTATGTGTTATGTGTTGTCCCACAACTGAAAAATGTTATCGATTGGGAACTGAGCGAATGTTTAAAGAAGGCACAATCTCTGGATACACCAACTACCCCGATAACTAATGGAAGGGGAGTAAGTTATTGTAATGATAATGCAATAAATGTACCCACTAAGATAAATTTATAAGTGCCTATATAGTCTAGGTCTTTTTTGTACTAGTTATCTTTTTTATAGAACAGGATGGAGGGCCTGCTTCAGGTGAGTAAAAAGAATGTTGTTTGGAAATCATTTTATTTCTTGCAACCTTTCCATGCCATTTTTCTAGTTTATTTGGCTTTTAATGAAAGGTGATTCGGGCTACTATTTTCAAGTGAGAGGTTGTAACTTTTGTTTTTTCATGGGTTTTGCTCTTTTAAAAAAAATATGGCGACCGGGGCCTATGTATTTCTCTTTTGCATTGGCAGGGCACAGTGCCTGCTGTGTTGTTTTGGAAGCACATAATTCTTTTAATCTTCTAAAAGATGTCCCTGCATTGGTGCAAGAATCTGCAGATCACACATTTAATTCCTGATTTTAAGATACAGCATTTTAATACATTACTTTTAAGGAGTAATGTTTTTGCTTACCTGCTGCTGGTGCGAGTTTGAATAGCAACCTAGCCTTTTGGTCCTTCCTTGACTTTTAAGGAAAAGAAGGGACCTTGATAAAAAAAACAAGAAAGAAAAAGAATTAGCAGGGGAAGGGATGCCTCCTTAATTGTCCGCTGAATGCTGTTTTCTTTTCCCTTCCCATTTGAAAGAGAGGAAAGTTTTCCTTTATTAATATGTCTGAGATTACTTGCTTTATTAACTTTATAATTACTTTTTAATATATATGTTTATATATTTTTTTATTACTGTTTGATATGGATTTTAAGGTGAAGCCTCTTCTGTCTGACCTATGGATCTTTCAGGAGGTGGCATAAAGTCTGCCTCTCTTTTTCCTGTTTTTTTGTGTTGGTGCTTTCAATGGGAAAACTCAACGAGAAACACAGACACCTGTCCCCTTCTCTCTCTAGGGGAAGGGGTTCTTACGAGCCATCTAGAAGTCTGTTCAAGGGGCGTTCTTCTGGGGGTGCTCATGATATTTTTGATAAGCGGCTACAGCTTATGATTCAGCGTATCTCCAATGCCATTTACAGACTCCAGGAGGAGAGTGGCTGTTTGATGAAGTACAACAAACCGATCTTTCCCAGATTTCCTGTGAGTTCAGCAGTGCACGATCTCTCAAAGATAGACTGGATGTATCTAGAAACGAGGATACCAAACATCTAGTTAGCCTATAATTAGAAGACTTTGATTTTACATGGTTAACATTTTCTACGAAAATGTTTAGATTCTATAAATGATGTTATTACCCTACCTTTAAATTTCCCTGAATACATAAAGGGCACCTAACGATTGATGATTATATGGGACATGAAAGAGTTAGGACTTGCTAAGCCATGTTTGCATTAGAGTTTGGTGTCCTGGTTTTTGGGAAAACTTTGTTTTTTATCCAAAGGAGAATTGGATCTTCTCCAGAAGCTCTCTATTGACCCTTTACTGACTAATGTAACGGGATAATTGGCCAAACCTTTGCCTGATGAGGTGCTGATCCTAGATTCAGTTTAGCAGATGGTGGAAGCATCATTAAAAATAGCTTATTCTGGCCTGTATCTAGGGTTGGGAGCAGCAATATATTCAAATTAGACCTCCTAGTCTCTGTTGACTAATTGTCCGGCCCCTTCTTCTGCTATCCAAATGGGAGAGGATACAGCACTTTTGCTAGCACTTAGACAAGGCAAGCAACATTTCTCTCAGATATAATCTTTGACAATATAAATCTGCCATGACTGCAAGTGGGATTATGGTTACCAGAAGACACTTGTATCTGAGAGGATGGTGGATTAACTCATTTATAAAGATGTGCCCTTTGAAGATTCTTTTCTCAGGTGACAATCAATCAAGTGAGGAGCTAGAAAATGTGATTTCGAAAATCGTTTAATTGTAGGAAGCTTACTCTTTCCCTAAAAATTATTCAAAAACTTCCTTAAAGAGAAGAAAGCATTGCAATAAGCCCAGAGGAAAGAAATGTGATCTTTCTTTCAACAAGAAACCCAAATCCTCAGGGTCTCAGTCAAAGACTTCCCAGGGTCCAAAAAACATTTAGCACTCTTGACTATGCAGCAAACTTTTGAACAAGGTTTATGATGGGAGACTTTACTGATTTTTCACCACTTGGCAAGATCTGGTCAGAGACAAGAGGGTTCTACAGGTGATTTCCAAGGATTACTCCCTAGAATTTCAAATCTTTCCTCCAAGGAATTGTATTCTATTGACTCAGGAAAAGTCAAGCACCGAGGAAGAATGTTGCTTCTCTACTGCAAATAAGAGCTATTGTTCCTGTTCCAGATTCAGTAAAGGTTCAAGCGTGGTACGCTGTTGCTTTTCTGGTTTCAAAAAAAAGAAAAAAGGCCTCCACGACTTTGGTGAAGTGAGTGCTGCCCTGCCCGAGATGAATATTCAAATACTCCCTTATCTGGATGATCTGCTCATGGTTTCAAATTGTAGCCAAATGTTGATGTCAGGCATCGCAAGGGTTTTTCAGACCTTGAGGGTGTTTCGTATTCTCCTCAATATGAAGAAATCAAATATGATTCCTTCTTAGAGTCTGATTTATGTTTGAAGCCTTCTTCCATACTGATATGGGTCTGGCTGTCTTCCAGTTAAAAGAAGATTGAAGTCGATTCACAGTTTGTTAACTCTTCTGAGCATGGACCATGCAACAGCCGGGAAGTTCTCAGGGTTACAGGGAGACACGGTAAGTCTTCCCTATTATCCTAGTTTACCTTTTTTGGATTTTATTTTACAGGTTGACTGTAATTGCTCATCATACTGAAATCTATGAGTCTATGAATAGAAAAGAAAATAGACTGGGCAAAGAACAGATTGTTATCCATGAAAGCAATTCATAATCAGGACAGGGACAACATAATTGAAAACTCCTTGAGCAGAGCATTTCTCCCCTCCCAGAATTTGAGAATAACAAGGAAGCTATCACAAATAATTTGTCAAAGTTTGGATGTCATTCTGTAGATCTTTTTACAGATCAGACCAACGCCGGATTTCTGATGTACTTTTCCAGGCTCAGAGATCTTTTCTCAGCTGGGATGGATGTGTTAACCTGCCAGTGGCCAACATGCCTATTATCTGCCTTTCTTCCAATCATCCTGCTTCTTCGCCTTCTGTCAAGGGCTTAGAAAGAGGGAGCAGAGGTGATTCTGGTTTGCCCATTCTGGCCTCTGAGACATTGGTTTCTTCCCCCTCACCTCTAATATGATCCTTGCTCCTCCTCTGCTACCTCTTCTGTACCTCCAGAGGTTGAAATTAGCAGTTTGCAGGTTGACAGGGAAAGGCTTAGGAAGCTAGGTATGTATCTTGCTGTTTCACTCGGATCACTAACACAATATCAAACATAACAATATTGAAATATAGAAACAGTGTGTCAAAAATGTCAATTTCAAAAATATAGTTTCCCTATACTTATTATAGTAAGTATGTAAATCTAAAAAAATATATATACTTTGACACTAATATTGTTATAAACACACAAAAAGAAAGTTATATTATTACATTAATATACATATATATATAATTTAAAATAGTGAACCTAAATATTATAATATATTACATTATGATGTAAATTAAATACATTTAAATTATGTTTAATACTATATACAAGTATAATCAGAGTTTCAACAATCAAAAAGAAAGGGGAGGGTATACAGCTAGGTTCACCCTCCTTTCAGTAATGAACACAGAAAACCCGGAATACCAGAAATAGAACCTAGCTATGGGTGATGAGAGACCTCTGCTCAAGTCGAGTTAGAAAGTCTATTAATCAGGAAAGAAGAGTGTTACAAAGAAGAGGCGTACAGGTAGATTATCAGGAGTCTTCTTTATTCAGTCTCAACACCATCACAGGTTCGAGTCAGCTGTGGAATGTTCACACATTCTTGCCTGGGCTGTACCAAGGGGAGGGAGGGCAGAGGGGTGGTGGGGCATACCAAGAGGGATTACAACACATCTCCTTACTGAGGGAAAGGGAAGGAAGGAATGAAAGAAAGAGGTAGAGAAGGGGTGCAGGGCAGTAACACACTGCTTAGAGGACAAAGCAATATAACGTTGAACAAGGTCGGAAGACCACATAAAAGAAGGGCAAACCATGCAGTAACAATAATAATATAGGTCTCATATGACACAGTAGTCTTTTTTCCACCTGGGTGCAACTGTGGGCCTTAATGACCTCCTTGGGGCCACACTAGTAGTACTGCATATTTGTGCCTCCCCCTGGGGGACATACACTTACCTGTAAGGGACAATCTGTCCATGCTCCACGTATGTCCGTTGGCCAGCTGGACAACATTTCTTCCCACTTTAGCTACCCTCATGGGTTCATAGAATCTTATGGCCTCCTTCCTCAGTGGTTTAGGAAGGTCTACCCGGACCCAATCTCCTTCCCAGACCATGCAAGCACTTACATGTTTGTTTGCATCATCCGTTGCTTGATACTTGGCTTGGTGATTCGTGATACGCTTACCAATCTCGTCACGGTTAACATGACACCTGTTCTGCCTTTTTACAGGGGGCGAGATTCTGGTTTTAGGAACTCTCTCTTTTAGTGAGCAAAAAGGAGATACCCCAGTGACTAAATTGAGAGTAGTGTGATAGGCCCAGAGTGTTTCTTGCAGTGTCTCTTCTGCCGAGATGCCTAATATCTCAGCAAGATGTGTGCACTCTTACCAGGCAGTTCATGCGTTCCACCAACCCGCTGGCACGGGGACAATAGAGGGCGGTTTTATGGTGGAAGATGCCCATGTCAGAAAGGTATTCTCTCATGTTTTCTGAAGTGAACTGTATGCCGTTATCAGTGACCAAGATATCTGGGCTGCCTTCCTCAAAGAACACGTCCTTTAGGATGCCTATGAGTACCTTTGTATCAATTTAGTGGACACATTTGTAAACCACCCACCTCGTGTGGTAATCCACCATGACCAGTATGAACCGTTCCTTCAAACTCTTGAGTTTGAGGGGGCCAACTATGTCAAGAGCTAGTTTGGACAAGGGGCTGTCAGGCACCAAATCTGGGGATAGGGGGGGTTTCCTTGTCTGTTTGATTTGATCAGATTTGCTGCATTCAAGGCAGTCCCTCACTGTGTTTTCCGCCATGGTATCCATCCCTGGCCACCAGTAATCCAGTCTTATCTTGTTTTCGTAAGGCTACGCCTCAAGTGACCAATGTGGGCCAGGTCTACAATTTTCTGTCTGAGGGATATGGGTGGGACAATTTCTCTCCTCTATAAACCATACCATCTTGAATGTTAAGTTCCAGTTTCACCTCCCAGAACCCACTCAACCGAGTTGCTACCTTACTCTTTTCATTAGGCCACCCTCTGACAATAAGGTTTTTTACGGTTTGCATATCCATATCATTGCGTAAGCACTCCTCCCATTCCTCCTTGCTTAAGCATGTCAGTTTTAGGATTCTTTCCTCATCTTCGACTAGAATTGCACAATCATTTGTTTCAGTAGGTGAGCGAGACAGGAAATCTGCTACCACATTTTTTGAGCCTGGCATATATTTTCCATAGAAATTGTACCCCTCCAATCCCAAAATCCATCTTGCTATCTGTGGTGTGGTTTTTTCAGACCCTTTGGTTGTGAACGCATACATGAGGGGTTTGTGGTCGGTCCTCACAGTAAAGGAAATGCCCCACAGGAAAAAACGGAAATGTTTGGCCCATGGGCATGCCAGGGTTTCCTTTTCCACCACTGAGTAGTTTACTTCTGCCCCTTTAAGGGCACGTGAAGCAAAGGCAACCACCTGTTCCTTGCCATTGACGATCTGGGTGAGGCTAGCCCCTAACCCTTTATTGCTTGCGTCGGGGCATAGGACAGTGGATTTTGTGGGATCAAACCTGCCCAACGATGGGGCGGAGGCAATGCTTTCCTTCACTGTGATGAACGCCGCTTGACAGTTCCCATTCCATAAAAAGGGGTCCTTGTTTTGAGCAAAGACCTCAAGGGCTCCACAATACTCGCATAATTTCTCACAAACTTGGCGTAGTATTCGGATAGTCCTAAGAATGATTTCAAGTCTTCTACACATGTTGGAGCAACTGTCCCCTGAATAGCCTCTACTAGGTCTACTTTAGGTTTTATGCTGTCCTCAGAGATCGTATGACCCAGGTACTCCACTGATCCTACTCCAATGCGGCATTTCTCCTTCTTTAATGTTAACCCCGCTGCTACCAATTTAGTCAGAACTCTCCTCAAGATTGTGTTATGTTCCTCCTGGTCTTTTCACGTAGATGAGGATGGCATCCTGGAAGCACATAGTACTTGGGAGGTCCTTCAGCACATGTTGCATGATCCTCTGGAAGGCAGCGGCTGCTGATGCCAACCTGAAGGGCATGCAAATGTACTGGAAGGCCCCAAGGGGAGTTATAAATGAGGTTAAGTGGCGGGAGTCTGGGTGCAATTCTACCTGGTGATGGGCAGACGAGAGGTCCAATACACTGAAACAACTAGCCCCCTTGATTAGGGTAAGAACCTCATATATTTGAATTTGAATTTAAAAACATTTCTATAGCGCACTTTTACCACGCGGTTTCTTGGCGCTGTTGGATTGTGAGGAGCAGGCAGGAGCAGAGGGGGATTTAAGCATTGTAGGCTCGGGAAAAAAGAAAAGTTTTAAGACCCTTCCGGAACTCAATATAGGAAAATGACATACGGAGTTCCGGGGGGAGGGAGTTCCAAAACGCAGGAGCAAGCACTGCGAATTTCGTACCGCCAGTCTTTTTCTTGCTGAAGCAGGGGATGGTTAACCAAGCCTGATGAGTGGACCTAAGCTCTCGTCCAGGTATGTAGGAGGTGATTGAAATAGAGGGGAGAAGGTAGATCGCTAGATCTAAGGGCACCAATTACCACTCAAGGGAGTGGAAGGTCCAGTCTCAGTGTGTGCCCGTGGCAATGGTTGCAACAAGGGGGGTACTGGACTGTTCCTGAGCGTGACTAGAGGGAAGATTGGTTGGCGTGACCAAAGGTGTGGATTTGACACCCAAGGGCATCCATTTTGTTGGATGGATTGGCCTCACACACCCCGAAGGATGTCATGCTTCATCATCGGCGGTTGCTCCTCGTCGGGGAGGCGGTGCAATCCCCGACGGGCTCACCTCAAAGAGGGGCTCTTTGGCGGAGATCTTTTTCCAACTGCCTTTTGGTGTAGGAGGTGATGGCAGAACAGATAAATTCCGGGGCAGTGCCTGTTTTAGCCTGGAAAGTGGTGCAGCCAAGTTTGAACAGTGCACGCTCTTTCACCGGCAGCCAGTGCAAGGCCTGCAATAGGGGAGTAGCTCTATGGTACTTAGGCAGGCCGTGAATCAGGCGGGCAGCCTGATTCTGCACTAGCTGCAAACGGCGAATGGCGTAAGCTGGAGCGCCATTGTAAATGATGTTCCCATAATCGAGGCGCGAAAGCACCATGGCCATCACTATAATTTTTAGGGCGGGTAAGGAAAAAAAACGAGAAATCTTCCTGATGATTCGAAGGGAAAAGAAACAGGAGGAAACAACTGAATTAACCTGAGAGTGAACGGAAAGTGAGGGATCCAGGAAGATGCCAAGGGTCTTGACCTTAGGAACTGGGAGCGGGGGAACACCAAGGGAGGAGGGCCAGTGAGAAGGGGACCAGGGACTGCAACCACCTCTGGTCAAGACTAATTCCGTCTTGTCCGGGTTGAGTTTGAGGTGGTTGCAGTTCATCCAATCCTGGATGAACAGCATGACGGATTGGACATTTGAAGCGGAGGAAGGGGAGTGGGAAAGGTCGAAAATTAGCTGGAGGTCATCGGCGTAATTGAACACCGTGACCTCGAGCTGCTGTAACATAAAAATGAGGGGGTAAAAGTATAAATTAAACAAAAGAGGGGAGAGGGAAGAGCCTTGGGGAACTCCACATGCAACCTTGCGAGAGGCAGCGGTGAAACCAGCAAGATGGACTGCCTGAGCCCTGTCACTCAGGAAGGACTTAAGCCAGGCGAGGGCCAGGCCCTCTATGCCCGCCGCCTTGACACGGGTGAGGAGGATGGAGTGGTCCACCGTGTCAAATGCGGCGGATAGGTCTAAAAGAATGAGGGCCTGGGGGACGTTGGTATCAATGCCCTCGCGTAGGCTGTCCATCACTGAGATCACTACCTTCTCCGTCGAGTGGAGGGGGCGAAAGCCCGCCTGCCGGGGGGAGAGGCAGTGGTTGGCTTCCACATAGGTGCTCAGGGTGCTGGTTACATGGGTCTCCAAAACCTTGGCCAGGTAAGGTAAGGGGGAGATGGGACGGTAATTGGAAGGGGATGAAGGGTCGGCACCGGGTTTTTTTAGAATGGGAATGACTGCTGCAAATTTATGGGCAGTGGGGACCACTCCGGATTTGAGTGAGTCATTTAAAAGTGTAAGGGGGGGGTAGGGCAGTGTAGGAAGACTTCTCGCAAGATACGAGCAGGGGCAAAGTCTAGGGGGGAACCTGACTTTACCTTTTGGAGCAGGGGAGAAAGTGTAGCTGTGGTCAGAGGGGGGAAGGAAGTGAGTTTGGAAGTGATGGCAGGGGGGGAGGGATTAGTGAAGGTGGGGGAGGGGGGAGAGATATTAGCCTTGATCGTTGCGACCTTATCAACGAAGAAGTCGTTTAGGGAGTCGCAAAGCGGTTGAGAAGGGGGGATCGAGGCCGTGGCTCTGTTAGATGAGGCAAGCTCATGTACTGTGGCAAAAATCTCTTTAGATTGAGATTCAGCTGCTAGTATCCTGTTTGAGTAAAACAGGGTCTTGGCATCAAGTATGCTTTGTTTATATACTTTGAGCACGGAGAGGTAGATGGTTTTTTTGGCGGGACAGTATTCTCTTCTCCATGCGCGCTCTGCTCTGCGTGCGGCTAATTTCTTCTCCTTGAGATCGGGGGTAAACCAGCGATTGGCAGCATGGGCACGCTTCACCGTGATCCGTCTCAGGGGAGCAAAGTCGTCGCCTGCCCGGGTCAGCCAGCCATCGATGGTAGTCAGTTGGTCCGGGGCGGCGAGGCCCGAGAGGTCAGGGCAGGAATTGGCCAGATGGCATGTCTGCCTTACCCCATTTTCTAGCCCAGGTGTTCTTTGGGAGAAGAGGTTTAGACACTGGGGCTAACGCGAGGGAGAAAGAGATTGAAAAATGGTCCGACCAAGAGCAGGGGGAGATGACAGGAGAAGTGGTGGGGATATTTAGGGTCCAAACCTGGTCGAGCGAGTGGCCATGCACATGGGTGGGGCTGTGAACGAGGGGACAAAAGTTAAGACTGGTCATGAGGCTGGTGAATTCTTTGGAAAGGGGAGTTTCGGCGGGATCGTTGGGCCAAAAATTGAAGTCACCCAACACCAACACTGAGGAGTTGTTGATAACCAGTGTGGCGAGGATGTCTTGAAGGCAGGAAACAAAATTGGAAGTTGTGTGAGGGGGTCGATAGATGAGAACAGCAGTAAGGGGGGTCGAGTAAGAGCTAGCACGAAGTATTAGGCAGTCTACCTCGGGGATAGGAGGAGAGGGGAGTATTTGAAAGTGGGAGTCAGTATGTGTTATCAGGGCTACTCCACCACCTCTCCTGCCCTCCGGGCGATCCGCACGAATGATGGAGTAAGAAGGGGGGAGTGCGGCTAGGACGTTGGGAAGGGAGTCTGCCTTAAGAACAAGAGGTCCGGGTTGTGGCTGTCAAGAAAATCGTGTAGCTCATGCTGATGGCTAACGACAGATCTAGTGTTAAGGAGCGTGGCAGTGGTGTTATAGGACGACGTGTGGGGAACAGGCAAGATGGAATGAGTAGGCGCAGCGGCCCGAGGCCGAGGAAGACAACTTTGAATAACGGCGGGGTGGGTAGCGGGGGGGCTCGTAAGGAGTTTTAAATGTTGTAATAAGTTAGACACAGTAGGACTAATGGTGCCAGGGATCCAGTGAGAAAGAAGCTCAGAGGAAGTGTATGACAGCGGGAGGGCATAAGGGGGTGCCCCCTGCCCCGGCCTGCCGCGGACGGGCGCAGACGGGCAGGACTCTGGCTTGACTCCGGCGCGCCCGCTGCGCTCGTCTGCTGCGCTGACACATGGGGGACGTTTAAATAGAGGAGCAGCGTGGGGGGAGTGGCGTGGGTGGGGTCGGGCGAACCAGCCCGATCCAAGATGGCGGCCACTACCGCTAGGCGCCTGAGGTGGAATCAGCTGCCAGCCAGCCTCGCTGGGCCCCTGAAAAAGCAAGGTGAGGGTTAAAAGGTACCTGTTGATTTTCAGGACAGGTTATTCAACAGAATTAAGCAATTTAAAAACGAGTGCGTGTCGCCGCTTTTAATCGGCGTGACAACGCGCTAAAAGCACTTAGAAGCTCAGTCGCAGCCCTCAGCTCCCACGAGCAAGCCCACTGCCACCGGGCTGCTCGCAATCGCTGGGTATACGTGGTAATGGGTGTCTACCCACCCATATGTTACTGTTTAAGTCTCTGAGGTCCACACATAGTCTGATTTTCTTGCTAGATGCTTTGGTTGTAAGGACAATCAGGGCCAACTACTGAGAGCTCTCTGTGGGTTCGATAACCCCTTGCGATGAGTTTGTTTAACTCGGCTTGTACGGGTGCTTGCATCAGGTGTGGTATTGGCCTAACTCTGTGGGCTACTGGTTTGGCATTACTTTTTAATTTGATGGAGTGTTGGTAGTTCTTTAGTAGGCCCAGCTCCTTAGTAAAGACATTGGGGAAATCGTCGCAAACTTCAGTTCCCCCTACTGACTGGTCCACCAGGAGTACCTGGTCAGGGCTATTAGGGTCTAGCTTGATACCCAGTTCCCTCTGGTGCTTCCACCCTAACAAGTTGGATCCTTTCTGTGTGATATCAATCTTACAGACAGTACTTCTACCCTTGAACCCTATATTCATGGTTGTCATGCCAATCAAGGGTATGGGATCCCCATTATAACCTCCGGGATGTATGTCGGCAGGCTGCATGTTTTGTTGCCGTGAAGGAAACATTTTAGTAAACATCTCAGCTTCCACAAGTGTATAGGGTGAGTAAGAATCGGCAAATACCATAACCTCTCTTTTGTCCAAGGTGATGGTACAAGACGGAAACTCATTAGTCTTACCGTCATTTTGTAACTGGACACCAGTTTGGTTTCCTGGGATGGTTCTTGCTTAATGGTCAGAACCGCTTTAGGTTGGTGATCCCTACAGAGTCTGGCCAGGTGTCCCCTCCTCCCACACTTGTGACAGGTGACTGATCTGGCTTGACACCCAGTATAATTAGCTACATGGCTGGGGCTGCCACACCTATAACACTTAAGTCTAACCCCTTTGGGAAGAACGCTGGGTCGCTTGTTCTTGCTCTCCTTGGTGACCTCTTCTTTGTTTATAGCATTTACCTCAGTACGTTTCTCCCCTTCTCCCTTCATGGCTACCATGCAATATGCGGTATGTTCAACACCCACTGCAATGTCAATGGCTTGCTTAAGATATGGATAAGCAGATAGGAGCCTTTCTTGTATCTTAGGGTTGTTGATGCACCTTACCAACTGATCTCTAATGAAAGAGTCCTGTAAAGTATCAAATTCGCAAGTGTTCCCAAAACCCTTCAAAGCTGCAATATATGTTTTAGCTTTTTCATTTTTCCCTTGAACCCTTGAAAAAAACATGTGTCTTTCAAGTACGACGTTGATGGTTTTCCCAAAGTGCTTCTCAAGTCTGTTTACTGCAAGTAAGTACACATTTTCCTCATCATCGCTATCCTCCTCCGCTTCTGCTGATGCCGTGATGTTGCTGCAAGTCTTGCGCCCTTCAATCCCTAAGTTGTGAAGCAAAGTGTGCAGTTTCCGCAGTGAAGAAAACTCCCCCCCACCCTATGGCAATTAAGTAGGACTCTAGCAGTCCAAACCACTGCTTCCGTGGTAAGAGTGACTCCCCCACCTTTAGGAAAGGGGGTGGTTGCGACATATTTGTGATGGCCATTATCTGAAGTGTACACTGTTATACCTCATAATGCTCTTTATCACTGAGGGTTAATCTTACTTTAATATTACCTTGCCACAACAGGACCTGAGCAATTTAAGCCAATAGAACACTGAATATGATGTTAAAAGTAAGCTGTGCCTGTCAGCGTGTGAAGGGATGACAGGCGAAGTATGTGCTCTTGAAAAAAAAACAACACGGTAAGTCACAACTGAGCTATGCCTGTCAGCAAGGGATGGGACAGACTTGACAGGTTTTGTGAGATGCGGTGAGGAAAGGGTTAAGTTTTGAAGCTGCACTCTGAGGGAGGTCTCTCACGTTACCAGCGCCGCCTCAGGCGATGACATGCTCCCCGGAAGGTGAAGACTGGAGTTTCATCGTGAGGAAACACCGTTCCCTATGGGCCTCGGATTGAACACCCCTCCCTGGGGCTGCCCACACAAAGCCTTCGATAATGTTCAATATGCCCCCTGCAACTCTTCAACTGCGCTGGCTGGGACACTTTGTTGCTCACAAATGCTGAGGTGATCAGTAAATTGAGCTCACCCCCATGGACCCTCAATAACACGGTCGCTGGCGGGGCTGCCGCTCACCTCACCGCTCACAAGGGCCACAAAGACAAGTTAATTGGGCCCCTGCGAACCCTTAAACAATACGGGTACTAGCTGGGGCTTCCGCTCACCTCACCGGAAAGTTTCCTCGTTTGCACTTGAGGCAGGGGCTGCGGTAGCCGCTCTACTCACACAAAGTTCTCGCAGGGGCACAACGCTTGGGCTGTCGCTACCTACCATCTACTAGAGGCTGCTCCCTCTCTTTTCCAATCCCTTCACGGTGGAGTCTCTTCGCCCTTCACGATCACCACTTGCCAGCCGACTGAAATCTTTTTAGTCAGAGTGTTGCACTTGGGATAGGACCGCTCACGACACTGGAGGTGCCACTTCACCACTTCTATGTTAACTTGAAAGCAGGGCGATCCGATGCTCTGGGCGGCAGGAGGGTGCAGGATGAAATCGACTATGCAGACATCATTAGTCTCATGGGAAACTCACAAGAAGCGCTAAGACATCCAAGGATTAAGGTACCTTGAGGCCAGAGTTCGATCATCAGCATCAGGTAA
The DNA here is from genome assembly GCF_964263255.1 of Lissotriton vulgaris. Taxonomy (NCBI): domain Eukaryota; kingdom Metazoa; phylum Chordata; class Amphibia; order Caudata; family Salamandridae; genus Lissotriton; species Lissotriton vulgaris. The sequence continues at coordinate 624,542,541 of NC_141696.1, read as the reverse complement.
GGCAGAAACCTTATTAAAATTACTGGCTGTCACTGGAGTACGTATTGGGGGTGACAGTGTACTGTCCTCACACGGTTGTGTGTCGCCAGTGTTACATAGAGGAGGTGTACTCAAAACCATCACAGGTTCCAGTCAGCTGGAGTCAGCTGTGGAATGTTCTCACATTCTTGCCTGGGCTGTACCAAGGGGAGGGAGGGCATAGGGGTGGCGGGGAGTACCAAGAGGGGTTACAACAAAGAGTTTCTTTCTTGAGTCCATTCACTCACCAGGGTTTCCCCTTGGTGACATGCTTCATCTTAGGGGTCCTCCAATTCGCTGCGGATTGAGGCGCGCTGTGACTTGCAAGATTACGTAGGAGCACGTATGTGAAAATATGTGCAGTGCAGTATTGTGGAGTGGAAAAAGAAAATGTTTAAAAATCCCTAACTAGTGGGAGAAATACTTTTATTCTAGCTCCTAGTCGGTATGCTTAAAAACAGAGGTAAATACTAGGTAAAACAGCATAAACGTGATAAGTTAGACGTCTCTAGTATTAGTCGACATGTTTCGAGCCTCTCCACAGCTCTTCCTCAGGACCACACAGGGACCAGCCCTGTGGGTACCACTCCTAAGTGACCTATAAGTGAGGTAAATATGAAATTAGTGAACTGTGAAGTGCCACACCTACTATCCGTGCATTATCGGTTTAATACAAACGGTTTTACTCATTGGTACGTAGTATCTGTAGGGAATAAAACAGAACATTTTTAGAGTAACCAATGCATGCCAGGAAACTAGCAGGGATCATAAATATATGTGTCAATTTGATCCATATAAATGCTCCTCTATAATGCGTTTAGTTTATCCACTATTGTGTATTCCATTTTGCCTAGCAGGAGGAAAACATATAGTCAACGTCTCCAGTGGAGATCCTGATTATAGTGGTTTTTAACACAAACCTAGACACCATGTGACATACTACACCTAAAAACACAAACATGAACATGGAAATCACATACTTTATATAAGGGTTCAAATGTGCCTCATGGTCTGGAGGGGTTGAGGGCAGCATGAGCGAATTTTGCGGATCTCGCGTTCGCGAATTTTGCGGATTTGCGGATTCGCAATCCACAAAATCCGCGAATTCCCGCGAATTTGCGGATTTTTTTTTTTTTTGTGTTCGCCCGTGTTTCTGCCAGTTCGCGAAGGGTTTTTACAATTTCGCAAATTGCGAACTTACCTGTCGGGTCGCAAGTTTTGCGAACTTGTTGTTTCTACGTGTCCAACCTGTTTGGGACACTCTTCTTCATCACTGCCACTCTCTGTCACCACTGCCACTCTCTGACTACTCATGCCACCCTCTGGCCCACCCATGCCACCCTCTGTTTCATCACCACACCCTCTGGTTGTCCAGTGTACATTATTTTCGGCAAAGCAAAGCACACCTTCCCTGCCTCAAGTGACCTGAATTAATTTGGGGCTGATTAATGTGTCACAGAATATTTTTTTAGCTGGCACCTGCTTCCTTAGTGCGCCCTGATTAGTGATCTTTTGCACTTGCTAAGTGCTTTCATTGTTGCAAAATTAGTTACAACACCTGCCCTGCCCCAACTGACAATAATGAATTAGGGGCTGATTAATGGATTTTAACTTCCAGCCTGGCTCCTGCTTGTCTCCCTTAGCTGTAATTCAGGACCTTTGTGGCATATGTGTAACTATTCTGAGGTTCAGAGCAGGGTCACATAATAGTTTCAACTGGCAACTGAACTCTGGAGGGGCCCCTCAGGAAGCACTACAGGAAATGGCTACTAATGATGTGCCTGAACTTTTGAACCTGGTAAGTAGTTACTTTCAGTTTTGCTTAGATCGTATTTCTGCAATTTCGCACTTATTCGCGGGGCGCGAACTCACGCGAACAGTGCGAGCAGTGCGAGCAAAATCCGCTGCTCGCGGATTTGCGGATTTTGCAGGAAATTCGCAAATCTCGCGGATTGCGGATTTCCCGAAAATCCGCAAAATCCGCGAGCGGAACGGATTTTCCGCCCATGCCTACTCTTAGTCACACTCTGCAATAATGGTAACAAAGCGTGGTTAATTGGAGCCCCGCAAGGAACGCTGTAAAAGACGCTGTAAAAAACGCTGTAAAATAGGGCTTGCCCGGTGCCTCCATGTTGCCATTAAACCACTTGGTCATGGCTGCACTGTAAAGAAAAGGTTTTTAGGGACTTACTTGAGCTGAACACGATTTACCGGTAATACACCTACTCGCACCCATGGAGACAGCATATTAATGCGTCTCTCCTCGGGTGCTAGTTTAAATACTTCCGCATCTGCACAGTCATTGTTGTGGACTGGAACCATACAGAACTCAAAATGGCCGCCGGTAAATGGCAAAACTGGCGGCCATGGTGGGTGTATTTGTTCTTACGTATTTAGTTATTATAAAAGCCCGAAGTCTATGTAAAAGTCCAATCTAGAAACACTTCAGTATGGGCGTATATCTCCTAGTAAGGAAATGTAGATGTAAAAATAGAAATGTCATGACAGTCTCTATTTTATGGTTATCCAGGTGTCAGAGACGGCACATCTCTGTAATCAATGTATGTTGTTTAGGTCATCTTCTCTTTCTGGAGGCAGAATATTGAATGAGAAACCTGATTGTGCTAAAAAAGACCACCGGTAATGGCAACATTGGTTGCCAAGCTGAGTGTGGGAATTGGTGTATGTTAGATGCCGCGTTGTATGCCTACGTAATCTCGCAAGTCACAGCGCGCCTCAATCCGCAGCGGATTGGAGGACCCCTATGATGAAGCATGCCACCAAGGGGAAACCCTGGTGAGTGAGGGGACTCAAGAAAGAAACTCTTCTTTCCTGATTAATAGACTTTCTAACTCGACTTGAGCAGAGGTCTCTCATCACCCATAGCTATGTTCTATTTCTGGTATTCCGTTTTTTGTGTGTTAATCAGAGTTTAAAACATCAAAAGGTGCAGTCACTGTTAGTATTGCACGTATTAGGAAGCAGGAGTCATGGTATTTATAAATTAGCTGAGTTTGCATGAACAACGTTAGAAAGTTGAAATTGCTAAAATGTTAAATAATGCTGTATTTGTAGTTTTCTTGTCTTTCATGTTTATGCATCACGTGATTTGCTTACACTATAAAAGGTGAGCTCAATATGGCGCCCAGTTTGTGTGACAAACACCGGTGCATCGGCCGAAACGTGCCATGTTGCATAGTATTGTGGAATAAAAACGTGGTGGTTTAGTAACTGGCATCCTGTGTTGTGTCAGAGCCTGTCTTTATTCATGGACAGGTTTGGCGGGAATACGTTAACAAGCTGTTGGTCTCGTATTTGACAAGCCCCTCTATTCAGGTGCACCGCGGCAACCAACGCCTTTGATAGGATTGTTTGTATGCCTAATACACAGCGGTGCACCCAGAGCTGTTACTGATGTGCACTGTAGGTTCCCTACAGTCGAGACATCGGAAGGCCGTTGAAACTGCTGGTAACAATGCTGTGGTAATTGGAGCTGTTGGGATGAGGGCTTGCAGCATTCAGCTGCGAAGACAGTTTAACCAGTACCACTGGGAACCATTCCCGTATTTTAGTAGCTGTTTTCAAACAAGCACTGGCGTTGCCAATAGGTCTCGCATTAGGAAAGTGTGAGCTATTGGTATTGTAAATGACAATTATTTTTTTAATATGTGTTGGCATTGAAAATATATAAATTAATAGCATTGTTATTTACAAAGCCAATAGCTTACACTTTCCTAATGCGAGTCCTATTGGCTATGGGAATGCTTGTTGTTAGCCAGCAAGGACAGTGCTGTTGTGGTGCTGAGTGATGCTGTTGTGGTGCTGAGTGATGCTGTTATGGTGCTGAGTGATGTGGTGGTGTATTAGATTGATGTGGTGGAGTCCCAGAGTGATGTGGTGGTGTCATCCCAGAGTGATGTGGTGGTGTCCCAGAGTGATGTGGTGGTGTCCCAGAGTGATGTGGTGGTGTCCCAGAGTGATGTGGTGGTGTCCCTGAGTGGTGTGGTGGTGTCCCTGAGTGGTGTGGTGGTGTCCCTGAGTGATGTTGTGGTGTCCCTGAGTGATGTGGTGGGGTCCCTGATTGATTTTGTGGTCTACATCAGTGATGTGGTGGTGTCCCTGAGTGCTGTGTTGGTGTCCCTAAGGGCTGTGGTGGTGTCCCTGAGTGCCGTGTGGATTGTCTGGTGGATTGTCATTGAATTTGCATAGAGCAGTGCTTTGAAAATGAGGAAAGAATGCATGTCAAGTTTTGCTGTCCTTCTCAAGACAAAGGTTTTGTCTATTATATGCTTTGAAACAAGTATACTATTGATGTTTTATACACTGACACCGTACACTTGAATAATAATGTTAAACATTTTACTGATTCATTTGATGTAGTCTTTGGAGAATTCATCCTCTTTGTGGATTTTAGGGGGTTCAAAGAAATTGACAAATACTTTTAATAAACCTATCCCTATGTGTATGGCACACTCTTTGACATACTTCCTCTTACCTTACTCTAGCAATATTGATGCGGGAGCTCCAGCCTATGTCACGTTTTGCTTGGTTTGCAAAGCCCCAACTTAAAAAGTATAATAACATGCTTTTTTGAGTTTCATAAAGCACATTGCCATTTCAAACACTGTTATTACTATTAACCAATTTATGGTGCTCCCTTTCTTGACTTCAGAAGGATGGCATGCGGAGTCTGCCTTGCAAGGATTCCAACTTGTGACGTACAGGACACGGATTTCTCAGTAGCAAGCTTAAACTTACTGAGCCATTCTGCATACCAAAGCAAGTGGCTTCCAGCTTGCTACCTATCCTGGCCCAGAGGTATTCTGAAAATAATAGAGCAGACGACCAATCAGTTTGATTCTACTCTACCTTGCACATCACTGCATGAATGTGCAGGAGGACTATCCTTGCCGCATTAGGCTTGTAAGCAAAGCTATGTACTCCAATCTCATCCACCCGACCCCTCCTGCTACCCTAACCGCCCCCCCCCATTTTTTGGGCTGGTCCGTGGACCTGGCTGCAGTAGTGGTGTGGTGTTTTAGTAAAGTCCCCTTTCTTTGAGTCATAGAAAACTGGAAACAGAAATGTGGTTAGTCTTGTTTACTTATTGCCACTGCTTTCTGTTCAAGGGTTAATCTGATGTGGCAGTAGTCAAATGAACCAGAGAGGGGGTCAGTGTTTCCCAGGGAGTCCGCCATTTAATGAAGGCAGACGTTCAGAATGTTTTGATGCAACAAGAATCGCCGGGTGTCGCATTTCTTTGCTGGCATTCCATGTAAATGGCGCTTTTAAGTGAAATAAACTCCTTTGACAACTAACTGCTTCCAGACACACTCCTGCATCCTCTCAGACAAAGGCGCACAGAGTTGTATCACTGGAATTCTTGCTGCTGGGGGTGGCCCCTAGTTTGGGAAACTAAAACTAATATGAAACCTAAGGAAAGGAAGTCTGTTGAAGGGACACTCATTACCTTCCTAAGTGTTTTGATGTTGAAAGTGGATTTTAGGGGTTTACGAAAGGTGCCCTCTGCTGTGTGAATAATGACATACAATGTAAAACAGTAAAATATTTGGCATGCTCTGTGGTACCGCATGCTTGCCACAAAATTGATCCTTGAAAACATGGGGTTGCTGTATAGTGGTGAAGTTTGCAGTGCATAATGGAGGTGGTGTACAGGGCTGAGGTACAGTGTGGTCACTTGTGTGCAGTACATTCTATGGGTTTTGTTCAGTTTAAGGGTACTGAGGGGTGATGTATTGTATGGGAGTGTTGTGCAATATGGAGGTGGAGAGCTGTTTAATATGCAGGCGATATTGTATGATAGGTGCTTGTCAACAAGCAGACACTGTATAATAAAAGAAGACACTTAACGTTGTGAAATGGTGCTGTACTATATGTGGGGGCTGTACTGTACATGAGTGCTGTGCTTAGCGAGTACTGTGGTTATGAAAGTGCCGTATGTGATTTTCTGTAATGTCTGCTTTGCAACTGGAGCTTCGCTACAATAAGGGGGCTGAGCAATATAACGTTTGCGGTACAACTTGTGTGTGCTGTACTGCATGCAGAGAGTAGTTGAATTTACGAGCTTCATATTGCTGGGGGGAGACTGCTGACGCCGTGCAGAGTCCCCGGGAGCTTCCAAGATGTTCTGTAGCCGACGGGGAGAGGTGCATGCTGTGCTGAAACAACACGACCCATATGTGTGCGAGAATCGTACGGCCAGCCATGAATAATTAGGGGGGAGGAGAAGCCGCAGAGCACACGCTGGGCGAAGCCCTTTGATGTGCTGTGCGGCCGTAAGCAACAAGCAGGCACTGTATAATAAAAGAAGACACTTAACGTTGTGAAATGGTGCTGTACTATATGTGGGGGCTGTACTGTACATGAGTGCTGTGCTTAGCGAGTACTGTGATTATGAAAGTGCCGTAAAAAATGGGTGATTTTCTGTAATGTCTGCTTTGCAACTGGAGCTTCACTACAATAAGGGGGCTGAGCAATATAACGTTTGCGAGGCGTACGGCCAGCCATGAATAATTAGGAGGGAGGAGAAGCCGCAGAGCGCACGCTGGGCGAAGCCCTTTGATGCTGTGCGGCCGTGAAAAAAATGCAATTAGGAGGGAGGGAGGGAGGCTGATGCGCATGCTTGTTTGGTCACGTGATTCACGTGAACTCAAACAAAACCGCAGGAATGAAACCATTGGTTTCACGAGCATTTTGACCACTTGAATTCTCGCTCCGCTCAATGCGCTTGCGCGCATTGATAGGTCGCGAGACCTAAAAAGAATGGAAAGATGTGCGATTTAATCAAAGATCAGACTCTGTGATGGGAGTTTTGTTTACCACGTGCTGCTCGGATTTTATCTGGAACAATGGTTGAAAATAGGGAACTTCCAAGCTCGGTTACATGGAGTACAAACAGCTCAAACTAAAATGCTAAGTGCGCACTTTACATCTGTTTGGTGCAGGAGAATATAGGGTTACAGAAGTATTGTAACCTTGAGGATCACAAATAACTCGGCATTTGGCATTTTCCGTGGTTTAACTATTTTTTCTACTTACTCCCTTGCACCGCTACGCGTGACTTGTGACTTTCCAAAGGTATACATCAAAGATAATGACCAAAATGAATGCTTTTGTTTTGAATTCACGCGGCACCTGGAAGGGAAAAAGAACCCTCTTCTATTTGCTTTTTAAAAAAGGGATAGGGTTTGTCAGTAAATACGGATGATTCTGTTTCTTTTAACTCTTTGAGCAATTTTATTTTATTTTGGGCACAATGTATTCACATCTTTTAGCACAATAGGCAAACAACGCGACCCATGCTTTTAAATGTCTGCACCATTTATGTGTTCTGCGTGGTGTTCAGCAGTAGCCTGTTTGCAGCCCATGCCTGTGCCTGTAAGAAGCGGAGACCAGCGGGGGAGAGAAGCTGCGGTGAGACTACATTTCCCGCAATTCCTAGCACCTGGAGGCTCTTTAAAACACCTCTCTGGCCGTAGGCCGGAGTAGCCTGTTTACAGCCTGTGCCTGTAAGAAGCGGAGATCAGTGGGGGAGACTACATTTCCTGCAATTCCAAGCACCTGGAGGCGCTTGACAACACCGTTGCCGGCCCGTGGCCGGTGTAGCCTGTTTGCAGCCTGTGCCTATGACTGTAAGAAGTGGAGATCAGTGGTGGAGAGAAGCTGCAGGGGGATACTACATTTCCTGCAATTTCAAGCGCCTGGAGGTGCTCGAAAACACTGTCGCCGGCCCACAGCGCGAGGGCATGAAGGGACGCGCCCGGGCAAAGCCCGGGACAAGCGCAGGTCCTTCCACACCCAGAGGATCCCGGAGGAGGCTGGGCTGGAACCCCTCTAACATCCTAGCTCTCGAATATGGGCAAAAGAGAGACCAAGGAATTGAGGCTGTAAATACATTGGACTTTACCCTCCTGAAAGCGGCGAACACGCTGTCGAAAGAAATTGAGATAGTGGAGGGAATACTATCAGGTGGTGAGGTGAATTCATTACCCATTTATATTCCTATCACAAATGATGAAAGAATATCCGGTGCCGGTACTGAACTACTTACACATAATGAGGCCACAAAAGCGGTTCCCGATTCTCTGCCTAATGGTATGGTTGGCCAAGAGCCTCCCGATTTCCCTATTGAGCCACTGCTGAAAAGAAGAGAGGGGGTAGGTCGTAAAGACTGCCGAAAACAAATACTTCATCAGGTGGGGGTAAGGACTCTCCTTCAAAGATTACATGTGGCCCAGGGAAGTCTACACAGCCCACACAAGAACTGGAAAGTATCATGGCCTTCTTGCTATAGCCTGTACTAAAGAGACTAGAACGCATTGAGGCTGAGATAGCAAAAATCAATGATAGATGGGGAGAGGGGATCTGCCTGTGCTTGTGTATGTATCAGTAGGCCAGCTGGATCCTGAATCTGTACAGAGGCTAAACTGTTTATGTCAGTGTAAATGTAAAAAACCTTCTCTCACTAACTCGCAGCATTCAGTCAGATCTGAATGTTGGCCGGACACCACATGTACCCAAGTTATTAGAGAGAGACCTGCAAGTGAGGAAAGGGGGCAACGTATCTATAATATACCTTGTATGGCTGACTCACTGGCAATGAGTAAGTTAGATACCCTCTCAGCCATTAACAATCATCATCTGTGTAGGGATTCCAACACCCTAGCTAAACCTAGTCAGACCACCATTCATTTCAATACACCCTCTCAGAACCAGCAACCAGTATATTTACCCAGTAATGCAGACTCCGATAGACAGAGTCATGCTGCCCAGAGAGAAGTGTAAACACAACAGGTGATGGACCGAATGTGGATCAATGTCACACACTCACCTCAGTCCAAAGATCTGGGACCAAATCCATCGTTTTTTTGCACTCCACACCACCCTAGGTTAGACAATGGCGATATGCAAATCAGCTCTGACCCTGTGCCCCATGGGAACAGTCCAGTCCGAACTACAAAAGCCATGTCCTTCCCAGAACGGAATCAAGCATCCGAGGACCGGACCGGTTTCGAGGTAACACCTCTCATCAGCCCGGCTAGCTTGACTCCAGTGGTGTGGAGTGCCTGGGACCCACGTCTGAGCATCCCCAGCGCACTTATGGCAGAATTTGACTGGACTGTTCCCATGGGGCACAGGGTCAGAGCTGATTTGCATATCGCCATTGTCTAACCCAGGGTGGTGTGGAGTGCAAAAAAACAATGGATTTGGGCCCAGATCTTTGGACTGGGGTGAATGTGTGACATTGATCCACATTCGGTCCATCACCTGTTTTGTTTGCAAATTCCGCCATGAGTGCGCTGGGGATGCTCAGACGTGGGTCCCAGGCACTCCACACCACTGGAGTCAAGCTAGCCGGGCTGATGAGAGGTGTTACCTCGAAACCGGTTCGGTCCTCGGATGCTTGATTCCGTTCTGGGAAGGACATGGCTTTTGCAGTTCGGACTGGACTGTTCCCATGGGAGACAGGGTCAGAGCTGATTTGCATATCGCCATTGTCTAACCCAGGGTGGTGTGGAGTGCAAAAAAACGATGGATTTGGTCCCAGATCTTTGGACTGGGGTGAGTGTGTGACATTGATCCACATTCAGTCCATCACCTGTTGTGTTTGCATATTCCGTCCTAAGTGCGCTGGGGATGCCCAGACGTGGGTCACAGGCACTCCACACCACTGGAGTCAAGCTAGCCGGGCTGATGAGAGGTGTTACCTCGAAACCGGTCCGGTCCTCGGATGCTTGATTCCGTTCTGGGAAGGACATGGCTTTTGTAGTTCGGACTGGACTGTTCCCATGGGGCACAGGGTCAGAGCTGATTTGCATATCGCCATTGTCTAACCCAGGGTGGTGTGGAGTGCAAAAAAACGATGGATTTGGTCCCAGATCTTTGGACTGGGGTGAGTGTGTGACATTGATCCACATTCGGTCCATCACCTGTTGTGTTTGCATATTCCGCCCTAAGTGCGCTGGGGATGCCCAGACGTGGGTCCCAGGCACTCCACAGCTCTAAGTTTCCTGTTATTCGGTTATGGTTAGACCGACATCGCCAGCGCGTAACGCGAGGCTTTTATACATATTTTTTTAACAAGCGCCTCACAGACGGCAGAAAACAACAGCCAGTAATCGAGCGTAACGAACCCAACCGCCTTAGAAACGGAGTGAAATCTAGTTCAAAACATTCCCATAGCGCTAAGGAGAATTTAAAGTTCCTATGAATTTAAAATAGAAAGCACGCTGATTTAGTCATTATGAAATGTCGGTAAATATCGAAAAGTTAAGTTGAAGAAGATGCAACATACCAAATATGTATATAGATTAAAAATGTGTTTCTTTAATTTGTAGATATTCTATTTCCCTGATGAAGGCAGAATAATACTGCCGAAATGCATTGGATTTTCATGTGAAATAATGGAAAACGATTTTTTGGAAAATAATTTCATGAAGAATAAATGAAATACATATGAACAATGAAGTAACCGTTTTATTTGGAAATACTGATCTTTATGAACTTAATATCTGAATAACAGGAAACTTAGAGCTGATCCAGCACATATCGGTGCCCGGGGGGGTCAGCTACACCCAGCCAGGTATAGCTGCTATCAGAGGTTTGAATTATATCTCTCCAGACGGGGAGAGAGCCCCGGAGGCACGAAAACAACACATATCTTCCAGTTGAAATAGCGGTGCTCTACCCTACACTTCTAGTAAATTTACTTTGAACCATGAATGCCCTAATGTTGCCAGTCACATCATCATGGCAAGAAGACTGCCTTGGGTGGGTAACACTCCAAAATCAATTTGGGGGGATTGTGTAGTAATCAGTTTTAAAAATCAACATCTGTGAAACACCTCTTGGATCTGATCCCCAATTCTTCTGTGACATTTACAGAAATATATGCCTTACCATTGTTTTTGTTATAGACGTTTGGGCACTAATCCTCTGGCTAGGATGATAAATAGTATTCCTGGCTCCTTTGTCCCTCCTCTGCATCTGCAGGCTATGGTCGCCTTCCCTAGTGGAGAGAATGTTGTTACAGGTATATCATTAGCAAATAAATGTGCCCCCCTAGAGGGCTTAGAAGCATGCGACTGACATAAGGATAGTGGTGCGATTCAGCATCTGCAGAACCAACAGGAGGCAGCCTCTAAAATGGTCTATCAGACTCAGGACCGGGGAATTGACATCATTAAATATTTACCCTGGAATATAGCGGGCCTTAGGTCCAATAATGAAAATTAAGACTGGTCTATGATTATCAATTGTTATGACCTAGTGTGCCTTTAAGAAACATGGGAAGTGGGTGCAGTGTTTTTTTATGGGTTTCGTGCAATTCATACCCCTGTTACTCCCTCCCGGTCAGGTAGAGCTAGAGGAGGCATATTAACTTTGATAAGAAACACCTTGTGTGTGAAGATAATTGAGTTATATGTCCAGTCCTCTTATCATCTCATATCGTGTAGTGGTTGTGGTGTAGAGGTTATGCTCCTAACTAACTATTATATTAGAACATTGGAATGTTGGGAGCTCCATTGAAAACAATGGAGTGCTCCGGGCTTATAATGGCTGGTATAAGCCTGGAGCTCCAACATTCCAATGTTTCTTTGTTCACAGCTCTGGCTGTGAACAAAGGCTTCAGGGAGTCTGAGGGGATTCCAATCCCCTCACGCTTCCAAAAGGCTTTGTTTTTTTTGTTAGAACATTCTGTCCTCTAGTGACAGAATGTTCTAATAGCCTTATAGCCCTTCGTAGATGGGCTATACCGCTATTAAAGTCCCTCTCCCTTGTTAAAGGCCCTCGCCTTCGGCTCGGGGCCTTTAACGCTGGAGAGGGCCTTTAATAGTCGGTATAGCCCTCTACCGCGGGCTATAAGACTATAATAACTACTTTGAAGGCAACATGACAGAGGTAATTAATTCACTCGAAAATGCAATTGAAAAAGTAATAACCACCTATCGTAAACCCTTACATATAGTGTGGGTGGGTGTTTTTAATGCTCATAGTTGCCCAAAAACCATAACACCGCTATGTGGATTGGTAGACGAAGAAGGAGTTGTACACTATCATTTTCTACATACTCAGTATGGGGACGAACTGAACAGACTCTTGGTTACAAGAAATCTAGTAATTCTTAATCCTGTGGACGAGCAAACAGGCACTTTGGCTAAAACTTTTGGGGACACAATAGATAGATCAACGCTAGATTATCTAGTGGTGACAATTCTTTTTAAGAGATTTTTTAACCAGATAGGAACCAGTGTATCAATTTTTAGTGATCAAGTTGCATTGACCTTCCGAATCCAATGGAAGGGCTGTTTCAATAGCACGGTTAGGAAAGTCCCAACACCGAGAATTGCAAGAAGGAATGGCATACTGTTGTAGTGGGCGAAAATAAATAAAGTTACATTACTAACTACTGTAATTGGGAGCACCCATAAATACATTTCAACATGCCTTGATGTGTATAGTTACCCGCAAAGTATAGTCCGGGCATTTGTCTCACTGCTGAGTGCTGTGGAAAGCAATTTAAAATCTACACATAAATATTGCTCTTTAAAGACCCAGCTCTGGTTTAATACGGCTTGCACAAAAGCCCTCAGTAACTTACATAAAGCGCTAAAGGAAAGGCCAAAGAATTTTGCCCTGGTCAGCTTTCTTCGAGCACAAAATAAACAAGCATTGGAAATGCAATTGGTCTCGCCTTTGATTAAGTTAAAGTCATTTGTTTTGCTAATTGTATTATATAGCAAAGCAAATGGCTTTAACTTAATGAAAGGCAAGACTTATTGAATTTTTAATGCTTGTTTAAAAAAAGTGTTTGCTAAAAAGTGTGATGTTCCAGACCAATGACCTGTCGAGCTGCCTATGTGTCAGGATTGCCGGCATGGAGGCCGGCTTGGAGGCTCACAGAGTCCTGCAAACTACTAAAATGGCCTCCGAAAGGGACGCATGTGCAGGGATAGGCAGAGCAGGTTAAAGCCCTGCCTTTCCCGAGTGAAGGCGCTTCGCGTTCTAGCTTTCCCTTACCTGTCTTCGTCACTTCCGGTGTGTCGCGGCCCCCTCACTTTCGCGTCGTCGGCGATCGTGTTTCCTCGTCGGGGCGTCTGGTCCTTGGTTCCTCCAGCCGCGTTTCTCTGGATTCTGGTAACCTGCAAATCTGTTGAAAGAAGAAAGAGAGAAAAAGAACTTACACTATCCGTGGTTACGGTATTCAGCGCGTTGCGCTGCCTCCTTTATTTTCTATTTTTAGTTATTTTCATACCTAGTGTTATTTGAAGTGCAAGCTGCTCTGCTGAAAGTGGAAACCTGTTTGAGCATAAATTAGTCTTCTACAGTTGTGCAGACTTCACTTCCTATAGGAAAGCAGAAAAAGTCACAAGATTTAATACAGGTGGGCAACCACAGGGAAAGAGAGATATACAAACGTCTTGGTGCACACATATCACAATAAACATTTTTACCTTGACTTGCAGCTTTACCCAGACCTGGCCATATTCTTATCCTCCTTTACATTCCTGATTTAAAGAAGGGAAATTAGAAAAATGTATACACTACTAGAGCCTAAGTATTTACAGTGTGTTGTGTTTACTTTATAAGGTTGTGATCCCCTTATCTACAGCCTTGTTTGACTAGCACTGACGTACTCCAGCAGTTCCTGGGTGGTGACATACTTCTGCAGTTCCTGGGTTGTTCCGGAGGAGTGTCTTCCAATTCTTACCTTGTTTTGTTTCCCTTCTTCCCCTGATTACCCTTTGTTGCCTGTTTAATACAGGCACAATAGGTGGTTGGGAGAGGTTGCAGACTTTTCTTCAGTTCCCTAACGTTCCTGTAGAAAAACAGGTGAGACCTTGACACTATGTTCTCACAGTTCCCACCAATCGCATCCTGAAAGCAGCGTTCATGAAACGGAAGCCGAGCGGACCCTGGAGCAAAGTATATTTTCTCTAGATTTTACATTTGGACCAGGGAAAATTTCCAGCACATTGAATTCAGGTTTTTGTTTTATTTTGTTTTTTGCTTAATTTATGTAACACTGTTGCAGGGATTCTGCTCAGACACAGAGCTGTGCATAGAGACTCAGTACCTCAGTGAATTAGGGTGTGCCAAAAACTCACATTAGTACCCAAAATCCCCTACCAGACTAGCAATCAGTGTCACATTAGCTCTTCGTCCTATAGCAAAGAAACCAATGATTAGACAACCTAGAACATGCGACTTAGAACCATCTCAGGAATGGTGGGAAGTGAGAACACTCTTTTGTTATACGTTCATACCAGTCCACAACTGTAGTAAAATAGAGACACGGTAAGGTTAGAATATTTATTTTAACGACGCGATCTCAAGTGCAGTATTTTAATCAACATAAGCATACATATGATTACGAATAATACGGTCAGCATGGTTACAATTCCATAAAATACAAAAGGATGAATCATATTACAATGATAGTGCAAACAGGTGATAAAAGCGCCTATTTAAACCACCCTCCCTATCTAGGAACTATGTATTATAAATCCATAGAAGGTCTCTGTAGTGTTCTTAGGGGGACCCCCATTTACCTGTCCGCTCAGTAAGTGTAAATTACATCAGGATCGGTTAGTCTCTCTGCATGCCTGGAATCTTCCAAGTGTGTTCAATTCTGGCAAGTGTGCTATGATAAAGGCGCCAGAATCCTACTCGGCTTGCAGCTGTCAAATTGTTGTGTCTAGAATGTGTTACATGGACACGCCGAACAACAGGCTCGCACGTTATGATGACCTTGGCGGCATCAGCACTCACTGTACAGACTGGGGACACGATGTATGTCTAGAGATGTCGAAAAACAAAAGTTTTCTCATGTATAGATCTTTGTGAAAGCTAACTCTGCAAAAACAGCTAAGCAGTGTTGTGTGCAAAAAAGCAGCAAAAGAATGGCGTTTAAACTCCTAATAAGCCATGCTTACTTAACATGCACGCAGAAAGAGGCCCATAAACCACACTACACCCCCCCATGTTCGGGAAACACACAGCACTCATGGCAAACATCATAGAACGCAGAGTTCAAGTTGGAGGGAGACAGAACCAAGTTCAGAAAGTTTTCCAAACTTGAAATTTAGGATTGAAAAAAAAAATCCAAATCAGTAAATACAAACACACGTGGATATGGTGTGTGAAAAGACCTCAAACATGTATTAAAAAAGCAAGACAAAATTTAAAACATTCACGAGTCCAGCACGTGTCTATGAAGCAAAAAATAATTAATACTTCAGTCCAACAACGTGTAAGCACCAAATGTTGCAACTGCTTCCAACAAGAAGTTGTCGTTTTCATCCATGAACATTTCAGCCATCCAATTAAGCAAAGGGAAAGAACATACATGTTCCTCGATTTCCGGAGCCTCTAGCTTCATCAGAGGACAACTCGGGCTTACTTTAAGATAACTGCGATCCAGAAAGTCATTGGCCGTAGTCCAAATGTTCCAATTGCCTAGAACCCCATGTGCCGCTGCGCAGGCCAATATCCCGGTACTAGAACAGTCTATTTCATGAGCAACTAAGGGACTCATTAGTAGATCAAAATCCAGATCAGGAGACACCATGTTGCAGAGACACAAATCCAGGGCCCATTCGAAATCACAATCCAGGCAATGGAAAACAGGCTGCACACAAGTGAATAAAGAGAACCGGAAGGATAAACCATACGCCACACTTAGAGTCGCCAAAGGCAGCGCTCCATAGTATTCTAGCATCCGGTCACAGAGGTGGAGCAGCCGGGACTGTACGTCGTGGGGCACATACTGTGCATCCATTTTGCAATAAAAAAAATAAAAGCAGAATGCCGGTGCCCAAAGCCAGGAGCATGGGGAAACCTCCAAAGACTCAAAAAAATTGAATGAAAAAATGCAGGGATCACACCGAATATAGTCTGAAACGAGGTAACAAGGCCAGAGCATACTACATTTAAAAAATGTGCCAAGCCAGTAGTCGATGAGGCATTTAAGTGGATCAAAGCACCGAAGTGCAAAGGCAGGTCTGTGTTTAATAAGGCATTTACTTTAGTGCGAGAATTTGCAACGAGAAGGACGAAAGTCTCACACGCAGATGTAAGGGGAACTTCCTTCTGGGACAAAAGAGCTCTTATTCTGCTCATCTTGTTGAACTCTGTTTTCAAGGTCGGATTCGAGGTCCAGATGGAAGCATCAAGCCTGCCATGCGGAGGAGGGGACAACACATTCTTGCAACAAGTTACTCGCTGGGAAACGGTAACAATGTAAGCAATACCGGCATGCATCCCGCAACACTCTTCATTATTTAATAATAAATAACTACCATTAGCAAGCAGTGTGAATGTAGTTGTAATGGCCGGGACTGGGGTGCCTTTTAAAACACATGCTAAATTTGGTGCAAGCACATTACATGAGCCGTGCAACTGAAGATTTTTGCATGTTAATGAATGATCAGGTGTAGTGATGCAATCTTCGCCATTCAAAAACACTTCTTTACCATCCCTCAAACATCTGTAAGTGAATCGGAGATTCCAAACTTCAGGAAGATATGGTCCACCCAGGGGTTCAAATCTGCCTATAGCATAGTGTTTCATGCAATTTTCGAATATGAAAAGAGAGGTTATTAACCCGTGGATAAGCCAAACAGCCGAATTTGCCTCTGCTACAGAAAAAGGCAATGGTTCCAATTTTTCAATATGCAACAGGGAAAAAGGGGCATCTTTCATTGACATAAGTTGCTGTTTCAAAGGCAAATTAAAAGGCAGAAAGAACAAGCTTGTGTTCATGTAATCCTACGGAACGCGACCATTCTTTAATGTTTGCAAAGTCCAGGCAAACTGCATAACAGAACGCAATTGATTTTGCCCACGATATAACACTGCAACATCTTCTTGTACAATATCAACCACAGATGACACAATATTATCTAAAGTGTAAATTCGGGAAGAAAGGGTGTTAATGCTATTATCTACAACAGCAAGCACTTTTTCTAAATTGGCCTGATCTATAGCTCTAAGCCTATAAGCAGCTTCAATTTGAGACAGTTTCCAAACTTCATTGTAAGCAGCATATAACCATCTTTTCGATCTGCCATCCGCAGGGCCTTTCGCAAAATCATTTATATTGACAGTTTCAGTGAGTTTGGACAAATGCGACTTAACAGACACTAAGGATGAATGTCTGAGCCATTTTTGGCACAACTTGCCTACAGAATAGGTGATGACTGAATGGTGAGTCTGAAAACGGGGATCAACACTAACCGCCGTATAGTCGGGGTTCAGACCCGGAAAGCGGTGCTGACAGGAATCTGCACTTTTTTGCCATAGCAACCAGCCTACGGGATTAATGGTGGAAACAGTAAAAGAGGAATTACTAAACAGTGCCTGAATTTCACTCAGGGGTGTACTGGTAAAATTATTCCAATGGGGGAATTCACCCAAATCAGGAAATAAAGGAGCATTTAATTTTTTAGAAGTAGCCAATCCAAAGCATGTGGTTTGTTAAATAGTATCATTTCGAAACAACATATGGTTTGGGATGAGACATGCACGATGCAAAGCCTCAGTGCCTTGCATTTGCCAACTTTTAGAACCCTACACAGATTTAAGATCAATAGTATATTTCCACAGTTCATAGCCCAAACAGCCAATTAGTCAATAAAGGACTTCGAATAAAGTAATTTGGTGTGGGTAAGTCTAACCTTGTAAAATGACTTTTTAAAAAAAGTAAAATGCATTAGGGTTGGATTGATCAAAATCAGTAAAATAGGAAAACTTTAAAAAAAATGTTTTAAAACTGCCTTCCACTGGTGTGGGACAATGTTCCCACTGCGTGAAATTAACCATGCTTCTAAATGGCCTAGTCTTATGCAGAAAGTGATTGCCAAAGTGTTGGTAACAGAACAAATCACCATAATCCACAGACTCTAAATATAAATCTTCCGCATCGAAGGCAGCATAATACTTAAAATCAGTAAATAAAGCTTCAACCGCTTTTACATCCCAATCATCAATATTTTGTTTAACCACATCCCCCACAGAAACACGGAGTACATTGGGAGGATTAATAACCTCTGTGGGACCATGAATCTGGAACTTTACAGATGTGCGGAGAGGAGTGGGGGGCCAAAATTCCATCAATCGCTCGTATGGACGTTCTTTCTTCAACACAGTGTCTATCGATAAAACGAAAAAAATATACCACAATTCCTATGGACATGAACGAAAAAAATTGCAATCAGCACCAGCCAAATCTAAATCCAAGGTAGGATCAAAAAATGTTTTTTAAACCAGGTAACAAAAATCAAAACTTTTGAAGGGGTGTTTGATGTGGATGAGCCAGTGTCAAATGAAAAACGAGATTGATTAGCCACACGGGTCTCCAAATCAGGCATAGACAAATCAGTTGGGTAAGTAAATTCAGTGTCATTAAGAGGATCACCAGCAGGTAGATTCAATGTAGGATTTGTAAGTGGACTCATTTCAATAGCAACATCAGGCCCGTTGCAAGATCCGGGGCCAAAACAGAGTGTTGCACCATTGCTGGACACAAAACCGCAGGCGTCATACTATACAGTATCGGCCACCCTGTGTGGTTTGACATGGTCAATTGAAATTTACCTGTTCCCCTTTCGCCCAGGAAGAGGAGGTAAAATGACTGTTCTTGTACCCTGCACACCAAGCACGGCAACTGGAGCTTGATAGGAAGGACCAAATTCTTTCTGTTTTATTGTCGATCTTCTCTCGGACCAGTTCTCCAACCTGGGGTAGCCAGCTGACTACCGGAATCTGCAACGCAGCTTCAGATGTGGGGGGCAAGTGTTTCTTTGCAAGACTGTCTCTGGTCTTTTGTAGGTTCTGTAAAACATTAGAATGTTCGTCTACGTCAAAGGATGCGGCTCCCGCCGCCATGTCTAGACCATCAAGGTCCGGAACAAACATCCTGATGCCAAAGAGCATTTCGTATGGGGTCCGCCCACCCAGAGACCTTCTAGGGAGATTATTGAGTGCACGTTGTACGCTATTCAGGTGGGTGAGCCATTCTCTGCCAGCACCTAACACCTTCGCTGTCAATGATTGATTTGAATCACGGTTCATCCGCTCCACAACACTTTGCCCTCAGGCCTGTATGGAGACGAAAATTTGACTTGGACACCCAGTGAACCCATGGCATCCTTGTACGCCTTAGAGGCGAACGCTGGACCCTGGTCCGAATGGAAGGTGCCACATGGAAAAATTCCTACAAAGACATGTAAATCTTTTATGACAGTTCTGGCATCAGCGCTCCTTTGGGGCCACACCCACACAAACCGCGTGCAAGAGTCAATTGCTACTAAGATGTACTTATACGCAGTATCAGAGGAGAAAGGACAGCAGTGATCTAAATAAACACACACAAGTGGATTATTAGATATGAACAACTGAGTTTGGGGCGGGCGTGCAGCAGAAGGTTTAATTTGCTGACAAATGCCACACTGAAGGACAAAATCACGTGTCTGTAGGTACAAACCCTGCCACCAATACCGTTGCTGAAGGACAGATACAGTAGCTGACACGCCGGCATGCGCCGAAGCCATCCCGGTGTGGGCTGCTGTAATCAAAGCCTGTCTGCGGTCCGCGTTGGGAATCAGTCTGTCACCCACGTCGTTAATTCTCACATAAGGAACTTTATCGGGACTTAAGTGATAAGTGTACTTCGAAGGGAAACCCTTAGGATAATTACCTCCCTTCTGAGTTGCGGCAATAGCTGCCGAGATGTCATCATCAATCTTACTGTGGAACGTGTAACCGCTGCCACTGCAAATGCTGCTACTGCTGTCTTTGCAGCTTTATTTACGAGAAAGTTGCCAACAGCGTGAACTCTAACGCGCTGATGACCCAGAGCATGAATTACAAAAATGAGTGGGAGTCGTTCTTTTAGCTCCGCCACTCGAACCCAGATCATTTTATGTTTTATTGTGCGACATTTGGAGTCAAGAAAATCATTTTGAGTCCAAAAGGATAGATTCTTGTTGAAAGACTGAACACAGTAATAAGAATCACTCACAATAAGAGTAGTTACACTGGGGTCCGCGTACTCCAATGCAAGCATCAGAGCACATAGTTCCGCTAACTGGGCGGTACAATCCCCTAATGTGTGTGTATGCACAACATCAGACTTGAATTCACCATCCACCATCGTACAAACCGCAATTGCACAGGCCACGGAATACGCGTGTCTAGAACCCGTAGCCGCTTGCGCACTACCATCAGTGTAAATGATACAACGAAAATCCTCAAGTGGGCGCATAGTCAGAGGAGCAGGATGAACAAACTCATACTGCAAAAACTCCTGAGTCTGCAAAGAGGAATCAAAAAAGAACCTTACATCTGTGGATGTCAAGGATGTAGCCCATTGTATCCACCGAGGGTGCAAAGCCTTGGAATTTGGTACACTGGGCTTCGAAACTGCCTCCAAGGCAGGATACGGAGTAACAACCACAATTCGTTTTCCCTGCGAGAGTGCACGTTCCTTAAGAATCGCCATTTGCACTGCTGTCAAAACTTTTTCCACAGTGGAAAACTGCAACTCGGCCGAAGTGTACAGGTGTGACTTGTAAGCAATAGGAACTGTGTCTCCCTCATTAAAAATGAGGTACGTGAAACCCACTGCCCGTGGTACGATTCTTATCACCAGGTTTGTGTGGTTATCATGAGTCGACTAGAACTTAGATTCAAGCAGGTCAGCATGCAAAGATTGCAAGATGGCTGAATGTTCTGTCAGCCAGCACGATTTGTAAAAAGTAGGTTGTATCAATGCATAAAGCAGTTTGATACGCTGGGCATATTCCGGAATATATGTTTGTCCGAAATTCAAAAAGGCAGTAAGGATTGTAGCTTTTTCAGAGTCATGGGAGCGTGCAAAAGTGCGCATTTCTCCAAGAAGTGAGGAGCCAAGCCTCTACCTTCATTGTTAAGCTCGTAGCCCAGGAACAACACTGTGTACTCTGCAATATGTGATTTCACAAAGTTGAATTTATAGCCAATGTCCGCAAAACGGCAAATTATGAGGTCAACACGGCAGAGACGCAGACATAATTTGTTCTCCGTGAGATAAATGTCATCCACATATGAACACACATTTGCTTCGAGCCTCTCAAGCAGAGACACTATTCGGGCAGCAAAAACTCCTGGACTGTTCTTGTAGCCCATGGCCAAGAGTAGAAATTGGCATTGTTTGCCACCACAGGTAAAACTCGTCCACTGACTACTAAGGGGAGACAAGTTATGGGCAAAGAAGCCATTGGAAATGTCAAGCGTGGTTTTGAACCTTTTACGCACAAGACTATCCACAAGAGCAGAGCTGTGAGTATTCTGCATCGCACACGTACGACAATGCAAGTTTAAGTGGCGGTAATCCAATATCAAACGGTACGAGCCATCTGGCTTCCTCACAGTAAAAAGTGGGTTATTCATCGGAGACACAGACGTTTCAATTACACCTTGATATTCCAATTGCTCAAGGATTTCGGCCACGGAGGCTTTCGCCTCACGCCGTATGGGGTATTGGGGTTGTGGCTGTGGCATGGACCGCAAAGGGATCTCATGTCGAGGGGAAAATTTGTCCCATCCACAGTAAGTACGGTACAACGCCGGCGCAAGCGCCTTAGCCCAATCTTCTTCAAATTGCAGTGCCTGCTCCTTCGGCACAGTGTGCGGAAAAGCGGGGAGGATCACCTCCTCCCCTTGTGGAGCGGCCAAGAGGAAAGGTGGGGGCCAGTCGACCTCCGCCAACAAAATATCATACGTAGTTATTAGATTTTCCCCAAAAAAACCTTTTATGGTACGTTCTATCTCACCTTCAATTACAAGGACAATTTCATAAAGTCTATCAGGGGGAGCCACTCTAGTGTCAGCTGTTTTTACTACAAGGAAGGTGTCAGTCGCTGTCACCTTCTATTGTGGACGCAGTGCCTTGCAAACAATGGTAATCTCCGCCGCGCTGTCCAGCAGGGTCAGAGCCCATGTCAGATTCCGAAGCTGCGTTCCAACTATCTGTGGCATATCTCGCTGTTACAGCAGCAACATTCTTCTTTTGAAACTGGGGTCTTTGACGGGATGACTCGTCTTGCTTGCCTTTTCCGTCAGCCTTACGAGGCTGCTTATGGCTCTGTTGGGCACCTTGACCGCTGCCTCCGCCTCCTCCACCGGTAGTTGTTACCGATGTTTACTGCAAAGAGCGAGGAGAACGTTGTTCAGGAACCTGAAACCTATCAGGCGGCTTAATAGTACTGCTGTTGCGCAAATCATATTTACGCTCAACAGGGGCAGGTGTAGGCGAAGCGGGACGGAAACCCTGTTTCTGCTGCTGCTGCTTCCCCTGTTTTTTGTTCTTACTCCAATTTTGTTTCTGAACCTTGGGGCGGCCATCTTTATCAGACGACCCTTGCTGAGCTTTCTGTTGCTTTTCTTTTTTCGCGAAAGGCTTAACACCTAAACTATTATGGCCCATGGTCGTATAAGCCTCCGTAATTTTCTGCAACTGACGGAGTTTATGGGCGTCTGGGACCTCGCGAAGAGCATTAGCGACTTGGAAACTTACAGCATCCCCTTGACATTAGCAAGGACGAGATCACGTACCATATCAAGCGCTCCAACGAGTCGCATTCCCAGCTCCACTGCTGCCTCTGGTCCATGCTCATCCTGAACACGCTTGATCACAGTGGGCAAAACAGTCATTGATAGGGTGTCAAAGCACCTAGTATAGACTGCCGCAAAAATCACCCCCCAAGTTGTACACTCAGTTACGTCAGGCACTAAGTCTTTCTGCAAACTCACTGTGAGAATCCTGTGTTTCTCAACAGGATTAGTATTTGGGAACACTGTTTCCAGTTGGTCAAATTTTTCGGCAAGCCAAAAGGGCATTTCTTCCTTATACTGAGTACGCTTGCCCATGACTGGACTAAGTTTGAGTCCGCCACCGCCAACTGGATGCGCTGCACCACCCGTGACCCACCCGAGAGGTTGCGAGTAATGTAGTGAACCAGACCCCTAATAACTGCTATCGAAGAGGGCTATAGGGGTCGCAGCTGTTGAGCTGTCATACCACCCGCCTGAAGATGGGGGTGTAAGCAGCCAACACAGGCCAAGTAGCGCCTGGAATGGACAACGGTCCTTGTCTGACCGCTGTAAAAACGTGTGGGAGGGCGCCATTAAACCAAACGGCATGCTGCCAAACAGATATCGGAATTTCTACTGTCCGATATGGAGCGAACCCTGCATGAGCATCAGCGGGGTGTAAGAGTGAAAAACACCAGAATTAGCATCCACCGCAGGAAACGTGACCCATGAGTAATACAACTCAAACGGGTACGCCACGCCAGCAGAGACCACAAAAACCACTGCCTGACCCTCCAGAGAAACAAGGTATTCCTGCAAATGATTACGCACAGCTACACGACTGTGTGCCGGGATATCAACCGCAGCCATATCGAAACAGTAATAGAGTAGTATAACGCACAACTGGGCAGTAATTCAAAGAGGAAACCTTTGAGAAGTATCAAGCTTGAAACAACCTATGTAAATATAGGTAGTTTTTTTTATCCGTCACTACCGTCAACCAGAAACGATAGTGAGGGGATCGTAAACTGATATAAGCACTACTCAAGTGTCTCACAATAAGCCCACACTCGTTGGCGGTGCCATGTTGCAGGGATTCTGCTCAGACACAGCACGGTGCATAGAGACTCAGGACCTCAGTGAATTAGGGTGTGCCAAAAACTCACATTAGTACCCAAAATCCCCTACCAGACTAGCAATCAGTGTCACATTAGCTCTTCGTCCTATAGCAAAGAAACCAATGATTAGACAACCTAGAACATGCGACTTAGGACCATCTCAGGAATGGTGGGGAGTGAGAACATTCTTTTGTTATACGTTCATACCAGTCCACAACTGGAGTAAAATAGAGACACGGTAAGGTTAGAATATTTATTTTAACGACGCGATCTCAAGTGCAGTATTTTAATCAACATAAGCATACATATGATTACGAATAATACGGTCAGCATGGTTACAATTCCATAAAATACAAAAGGATGAATCATATTACAATGATAGTGCAAACAGGTGATAAAAGCTCCTATTTAAAGCACCCTCCCTATCTAGGAACTATGTATTATAAATCCATAGAAGGTCTCTGTAGTGTTCTTAGGGGTACCCCCATTTACCTGTCCGCTCAGTAAGTGTAAATTACATCAGGATCGGTTAGTCTCTCTGCATGCCTGGAATCTTCCAAGTGTGTTCAATTCTGGCAAGTGTGCTATGATAAAGGCGCCAGAATCCTACTCGGCTTGCAGCTGTCAAATTGTTGTGTCTAGAATGTGTTACATGGACACGCCGAACAACAAGCTCGCACATTATGATAACCTTGGCGGCTCATCACTCACTGTACAGACTGGGGACACGATGTATGACTAGAGATGTCGAAAAACAAAAGTTTTCTCATGTATAGACCTTTGTGAAAGCTAACTCTGCAAAAACAGCTAAGCAGTGTTGTGTGCAAAAAAGCAGCAAAAGGAAAAATGGCTTTTAAACTCCTAACAAGCCATGCTAACTTAACATGTACACAGAAAGAGACCCATAAACTACACTATAACACAGAATTAGGAAAATATATTTTTCAATAGTTTTCAGCTGTGAAACATTACATTGAGTTTGATGCAAACTCGTTTAGTTACGTTTTTCTTACTTGTAGTTAAGAACGTTAGTTGGGCGTTCCAAAAAGCTACAACACATTTAAAATAATTTATATGTAATACTTACCTTTTATATCTTTAGAAAAAGTTTCACAATGAATGTCCCCAATGTTTGGACTGGTGCACGCATCTTTCTGTGACAAACGGGAGCGACCTTTATATGAGGTATTGTGCGGCACAGCACCTGCATAAATACAGTGCAAACGAATTCGCCGTTTTTCACCAAAAGTGAAAGTTGGTCGCATTTTTTTCTGAATCCTCCCCGGGACTCCAAAGTTGACCCCTGTTATTACCCAAAACCTTGTAATTGATAGATTTTCAGTAAAACAGGCAGCACCATAATCTACGAGATAAGGACGGCTGACGAAGGGTGAGAGACAAGTACTCACCGCACATGCGGCGAGCGGAGGTAAAATTACTCACCGCACACAAGGAAGTACCTACCCATCGCACTTGGGAGACATACTTCTGGGGTGAGAAAAAGAAAGCAGTACTCACCACACATGTGGAGAGCAGAGAAGTACTCGCCACATAAATTGAGAGAAGTACTCGCCACATAAATGGAGAGAAGTACTCGCCACACACTAGAGAAGTACCCACTGCACTTGAAAGACGCGATCATGGAGTGAGAAGAGAAGTAGTAGCTAGACATGTGGAGAGCAAAGAAGTACGTGCGACATATATTGAGAGAAGTACTCGCCACACAAATTGAGAGAAGTACCACACAAATGGAGAGAAGTACTCACCACACAAGAGAAGTACCCAATGCACTTGAAAGATGCGCTTATGGAGTGAGAAGAGAAGTACTCACCAGACACTTGGAGAGCAGAGAAGTACTTACCACACATAAGGAGAGAAGTACTCACCACACAAGAGAAGTACCCACCGCATTTGAAAGATGCGCTTATGGAGTGAGAAGAGAGTACTCACCAGACACGTGAAATGCACAGAAGTGCTCACCACATATGTGGAGAGCAGAGAAGTACTCACCACATATAAGGAGGGAAGTACTCACCACACAAGTTAAGAGGAGGAAAGTACTCACCACACACAAGAGAAGTACCCTGAGCCCTGCATTTGAGAGGCCTACATATGGGGTAGAAGAGTAGGTGAATGCTCACCACACACTGGAAATCAGAGACGTGTTCACCACACATGAGGAGATAAGTACTGATAACACAACATGGATGAGGGAAGTACTACCACACACATGGAATGGAGCGAAGTACTCTCCATACAAGTGGAGCGGAGAGACGTTCACACCACACATAGGAAGGACCTACCACACTTGGGAGTCGAACTTACCACACACAGGACGAGAAAAGGAGAGAGGTACTCACCACACTTGAGAAGTACTCAGCACACACAGAACCTAAGGAGAGTGCGGAAGATGGAAGTACCCAGCACACAACCTAAGGAGCGCGTGGAGGAGGCAAGTACTCACCACACAAACTAGGGAGCGCGCAGAGGTGGGAAGTACTCATCACTCAAACTAGGGAGCACACAGAGGAGGGAAGTACTCATCACACACAGAACCTAGGGAGCACGCGGAGGAGGGAAGTACTCACCACACAAACTAGGGAGCGCGCAGAGGAGGGAAGTACTCACCACACAAACTAGGGAGCACGCGGAGGAGGGAAGTACTCATCACATACAGAACCTAAGGAGCGCCCGGAAGAGGGAAGTACACAGCACACAACCTAGGGAGCGCACGAAGGAGGGAAGTACTCACAACACAAACTAGGAAGCGTGCAGAGGAGGAAAGTACTCACCACACAAACTAGGAAGTGGGCAGAGGAGGGAAATACTCATCACACACAGAACCTAGGGATCGCGCGGAGGAGGGAAGTACTCACCTCACAACCTAGGGAGCGAGCAGAGGAGAGAAGTACGTGGTGCGTCAATGAGAGTGAAGTACTCACCACGTGCGGAGAGCATGCGCCGCGCAGTAGTCATTAGTGGAATAGTACTTGACTGATAACTACTCTCTGAAGATTAAGTGCGTACATGATACAGAAAGGCACTGAGAAATTATGGAGCATGCCAGGAGACAAGTACTCACCACACGCGTTAAGTACCTATTAGGTAAGTATCCTTTGAATAATAAGAGTGCACAATATAGCGAAGTACCCGCCACATATGGAGGATGCAGAGGACAGAAGTACTCACCACACACGTGAAGTTCCTGATAGGTAAGAGCCTTCTAGAGATTAAGTGTGCATGATATAGAAAAGTACTCACCACATATGGAACAAACAGAAGCGAGAGGTACTCACTGTACACGATGGGTAAGTCCAGAACACAGAAGCATCCCCTGCAGGTGAGATGTGTAGGAGACACAGAAGTGCTCAGTGACTGCATATGGAGGGAGAGAAGTACTCACCACCAGACCAGGAGCAGCTACGTCACCGGGGGGCGCAGTGTGAGCCCACGTGTGGCCGCCCATTTCCTGGTCACTGAGGAGCAGCTTCCGGGCACTGAGGACCAGCTCCAGCCACCGGAGGGCTCTTGCCTCCCGAGGAGAGAGTCAGGCCTGCCCGGGGAGGGCTGAGTCGTGACTGTACTCATCCTCTCCCATGACTTGTGTACCGCTACCCTCATCTTGAAGTCTGGGGCCTGCCTGCCTCTCTTCCCATCTCACCAGATCTCAGCTTGGAGTCTCAGCCGCGCTTCGCACTTCTCCTCGGATCTCAAGGTGGAAGTGCCTGCCCCGTTTATCTAGCCTCCTCAGGGATGGAGTGCCTGCTGTGCGTGTCTCTCTCAGAGCTGATTTGCATATAGCCAGTGTCTAACCCAGGGTGGTGTGGAGTGCAAAAAAACGATGGATTTAGGCCCAGATCCTTGTACTGGGGTGAATGTATGACATTGTTCTACATTCTGTCCATCAACTGTGTTTTTTGCAATTTTCACCCCGAGTGTGTGGGTATACTCAGACGTGAGTCCCAGGCTCTCCACACCACTAGAGTCAAGATATCCAGGCTGATGAAGGCTGATAGCCAGAAACCGGTCCTTGGATGCTTGATTCCGGTCTGGGAAAGACATGGCTTGGTAGTTCGGACTGGACTGTTTCCATGAGGCACAGGGTCAGAGCTGATTTGCATATAGCCAGTGTCTAACCCAGGGTGGTGTGGAGTGCAAAAAAACGATAGATTTAGGCCCAGATCCTTGTACTGGGGTGAACGTATGACATTGTTCTACATTCTATCCATCAACTGTGTTTTTTGCAATTTTGCCCCGTTTATCTAGCCTCCTCAGGGATAGAGTGCCTGCTGTGCGTGTCTCTCTCCTCTGATGCCTAGCTGGAGTGCCTGTCTCTCTTCCTTGCCTGCTGTGTTGGTCTCTCTTCTCTGATCTCTCAGCTGGAGTGCCTGCCGCCCCGCTTCTCTCTCCTTCTCGGGTGCCTGGCTGGAGTGCCTGCCTCTCCTCCTCTGTTGCAGGCCTAGATGCAACGACCGACCAGCGAAAGCGTAAACGCATTTCTTTGTCTAAATCTCCTCATGTTTCTTAAACACATATCGGAAAATGAGTAACCAAACATTTGAAACAATTAACGAAATAGAAGACAACACTCCTACATTGCCGCAATTCAAGTCCTAGTGGATTATTCAGAGTGACGACTCGGCCATCTACGGACTTCTGTGCATCGTAAGAGTCCAAAGACAAACCAAATAGTAACTTTAGGCTTGCCATCAAGCTGCTTATCCCAGACAAATAAACCTGTTTTAGAGGCCTCAAAGTAAAAGAACACTAGCGCAATGTAATGCCAGACGTGCCCCAAGCGTGAAATGCGGTGTAATAGTAGAACCCACACGGAGACGGAGGCCGTGCACCAGTGGGCGAAAAACACCTTCTACTGGGGAAGATTCCTTCCTGTAGTCCCTCACCGCTTTCAGTTAAATTTGGCGAGAGTGAGTCACTTCTCATCTGCAGGTGTAAGTGATCGTAGCTGGAAAGTCTACGAGGCGCAGCTACAGTTCCGGCCAGGATTATTATTAAAATGGTTGGTTTAGCAGGGCCTCACGCATATTAGGCATTAAACACGTTGATACAAACTCGGGCTAAGGCCTCCGTTTGCATCTTCATTGGTAGGCTTACGCCACTAAATCAGACGCTTCCTCGGCTGCTGTGCCACATTACAGACAATGCAGACGCCATGCACAGGACCAGCTCGCCAGCCATGCTACTACACCACACAAGACAAACAGCGAGATGGGCAGGCATGCACGTCCCGAAAGTGAAAGAGGACCGCACTTTCCGTTTGTCGCAAACAATCTCTTGTCTTTATGGGGCCATGTGTTTGAAACACATAGCCGCATAAAGATAAGAAATCTTTTGCGACGAACGGAAATCAGACGAGCCCGTCCAAGTGGGCCATCTGAAAAAGAGAAAAGTGTACGTCAGGAAAAGCTCTTTCCCAATGGCTGGTCACCGTTTAGCATAAACGGTGACGCTGGCCAATCAGCAAGAAGGGCGGAGCTTGAAGCCCTTGAATCAAAGTCCTCCAAAACATAAAATCTCGCCGAGCGAGCTTGGTATGTGCGCAGCCACGCCAGCCGAGACCTAAAAATGTAAGAAGGAGAGATTTATGGCTCTAAAAGAGGATGCCTGGGATAAATTACAGCTTGCCTCCCTATTAAAAAGCTCTAAAGAGTTCGAGGCGGAAGTTAACTCACCATTCTTGAGCCAAGACACAGATCCCTCTTTAAGCATAAATGTGGGGGAAGATGCATGGGCGGATCACTATACAGCTGTATTCAGGTTAGCAGTAGATAGGGTAACCCTGATAATGACCATCCAAACCATGACGAGGGTATCCCCATTACCTTCTCAATGACAAAGGTCGAAAATGACCTTAACCAATTCAGTAGTGTGAAGGCTCTGGGCCCAGATGGTGCGTGCCCCTGTTGATTTTGTCTTTGAATATCCGGAACTCTGGATTCCATTCTTGACCAATGTTTTTAATGCTATTGCTAAAGGGGGTCACCCTGCCTCATGAAAAACAACAGTAATCGTGCCAATATTCAAAAAAGGGGATAAAGTGTCGCCTAAGAACTACAGGCCAGTTTCACTTATAGATGGAACATGTAGACTTGAGGAATAGGCTGCTGACAAAAATATTTTAATTCAAGTCCAAAAGGATTTACAAAAGGAATGGGGACATTGGATCAGTGCCTAAATTTAGATCTAATTGCAGCAAAGTATACCTATGTTAAAGGAGGATATGTTTTTACGGTGTTCATGGATCTTTCTGCCGTGTTTGTTTATGTTTCGCATAAATTATGGTTTATTTTCAAAGAGATGGGAGTGAACAAAAACGTTATACTTTTCATCAGACAATTATTCTCCCAGTCTACTGCATGTGTTAGGTACGGCAGTCAGGGCGAATGTACAAGATCTTTCCCAATCCTCCGGGGGGTTAGACAAGTTTGCGTCTTAGCCCCTCTTTTATTCTCAATGTATACCAACGGTGTGGAATCAGCAGTGAGTCTTGAGGTGTCTGACGTACCCAAGGTAAACAAAAAACAGCTACCTATACTGCTATACGCTGACGCCGCCCATTTGTTTGCTAGGACAAGTGTAACTCTCCAAAAACTAATAAATAATTATGTCTCATATACGGCGGCACTAGGACTACAAGTAAATTAATCAAAAACATTTGTCCTTATAGCAGGTAAGCAGCCCAAAAAATTACCATAATTTTTTATTGCTACATGAAAAATTGAAATACCTATGTATTTTCTATAGATTGTGGGTACTCTTTAATGGTGAAGGGACTTGGACAAATATGGTTGAAAACAGATGTTCTGCACTAGAAAAGAACACCATGGCCATTCGCTCATTTACAAAAAACTGGGCACAAAGCCACTAGAACCAATCAAAAAAATGTATGCCCCAAAGCTATTGCTTGGTCACATATGGAGCAGCGATTTGGGGCATCTCCAAAACAGAGCTATTGCAACATCTATTCTCTCTCCCAAAAGGTTGCTCAAATTATATTATGCACCAATAGCTGAATGTCCCATTTATATCTGATAAGATTTTCATAGCTCCGGTCGTACTTTGGCACTCAAACTGGACCAGAGAAACAGTGGAACTTATTCAAAATATTATCAGAGATTGCTTATCCCTTGATAAGGCGCTTCATGTCTCCTGGCTGCGTTATGTAAAGGCCACATTGTCAAAGCTGGGCTTAGAGACCCTATTTACAGATCCCTTTACCTGCAGGGGTATCTCAAAAGTGGAAATTAAATCATGTGTTAAAGAGCATAGGGAAAAAGAAAGATATGCTTTTAACTGCAACAAAACCATGCTGGCATTATATTTGGGCCTCCCGTCTGTCCTTGGGGAAGCAAATTCATATCTGACATCTGTGACAAATGCTCGACATAAATTTGTACTCCCATCAGGAACATACTCAATGAACTCTCAGTTTGTCTCTGTGATGGTATATCTATCCAATCTAATCTTCATTCTATATTCTTCTGTAAATTGTTATTCTTGTGCATGGAAAATGTATATTCTCCCACTGTTTTTAAAATATACATTTGCACAATGTCGCCCAGCTTTATTTTTCCTCCAAATGCTCCCAAACCTATATGTAAACTTCTGTGTTGCATCATATCTTTGTATGGTTTTATCAAAAAGAAGATTAATGAGATGATGGATTATATTTTAATAGTACGTGGCACAGTTTAGCACTTTATACCGCACGCTGTATGCTGTCCGATGTCCGCAAATGAGTTTGTCCCGGTATTGCACTAAGCACTTTATGAGCTACTGAATTAATTCTCCACGTTTTAACTAATGTTCTGGATAATGTTTTAACACGGTTCCTGTTTTCCATTTTGTGTTTTTATTGAAATTTGATAGTGATGTATCATAATTTTAACATGTGAACAATGTATTGTATGTGCACTTTTATGATCTTCATGTTTAAGATCGAATAAAGACTTATTGATTGATTGCCTATTATCTGCCTTTCTTCCAATCACCCTGCTTCCTCGCCTTCTGTCAAGTGCTCAGAACGAGGGAGCAGAGGTGATTCTGGTTTGTCCATTCTGGCCTCGGAGACATTGGTTGCTTCCCCCTCTCCTCGAATTTGATCCTTGCTCCTCCTCTGCTACCTCTTCCATGCCTCCAGAGGTTGAAATTAGCAGTTTGCAGGTTGACAGGGAAAGGCTTAGGATGCTAGGTATGTCTCTTGCTGTTTCATTTGCATCACTAACTCAATATCAAACACAACAATATTGAGATACAGAAATAGTGTGTTAAAAATATCAATTACAAAAATATAGTTTCCCTATACTTATAATGGTAAGTGTGTAAATATAAAAATATATAGTTTGACACTAATATTGCTAAAAACATACAAAAAGAAAGTTGATATATATATATTTTCAAGCAAATGCCAAGATAACTGTCGAACTCCTTACGTGACGGTGACTCCTTTGTGCATTTGACTTACACGCAAAAAATGATTCAACAAATATCCCTCCTTCCAGGAACGTAACAGGAGCACTCACAGGCTTTCATTTAACCCTTTCGCTGCGGCAGCAATTCCGCCGCAGCGCTAAGGGATGGAGGGGGCCGCGCGGCGCTCCGGCGCTGGTGACGGAACCGCTCCGTCACGCTCCTCGGGTGAGCTGTGCTTGTGACGGAACGGTTCTGTCACGGCCCCGCCCGCTCAATAGAACGCGCCGTGCAGGCGCGGCGAGCGGGCCTTGATGGAGCGGTTCCGTCACCAGCACAGCCCACCCGAGGGGCATGACGGAGCGGTTCCGTCACCAGCGTGGGAGGAGTTAAAACATGTTTTTTATCTGCATGACGCGTTTCAGCCGCCAGGCCTTTATCAAATGCTTATAGGATGAAACCGATCATTAATGTTCCTATGTTTAAATAGCTCACTATGCTCCCCCTCTTTATCATGGCAAGCAAAAAAGGACTGCATTTCCATCATTGTCCTTCTGTTGTTTTCCACGCCGCCATCATTGTGTTTGAGTTAAATACATTACAGTCCCATAGTGGTGATGTTTTACTTCATATGCTGCCCTTCAAAGTAAGCTTCCATTTACGTAATGGGTTAACTGATCATGCCTCACACATTAAATACCAACGACCGGACACTGGTCGTCGGTATTTAACCTGCTTGTCTTCAGTGTTTAAAACATCAAAATGTGCAGTCACTATTAGTATTGCACGTATTAGGAAGCAGGAGTCATGGTACTTATAAATGAGCTGGGTTTGCATAAACAATGCTAGAAAGTTGACATTTTTACAATTTTATAAAATGCCGTATTTGTAGCTTTCTTTTCTTTCATGTTCATGCATCACATGATTTGCTTACACTATAAAAGGTGAGCTCAATATGGCGCCCAGTCAGTGTGACAAAGGCTGCTGCCTCGGCCGAAGCGTGTCATGTTGACTAAAGTTGTGGAATAAAAACTTGGTGGCTTAGTAACTGGCATCCTGTGCTGTGTCAGAGCCTGTTTTTATTCATGGACGGGTTTGGATGGAATATGTTAACCAGCTGTTGGTCTCCTAACTGACACGCCCCTTCATTCAGGTGCACTGCGGCAACCAATGCTTTTGGTAGGATTGTATGCATAATACACAGCACCCACTGCCAGACCCACTCAGACACTCTTGCACCCATTCACATACCCATTCAAGACAGTCATGCATCCACTCAGAGACCTACTCAGAGACTCATGCACCCACTCACAGATACTCACACACCCAGTCACAAACACACTCAGACACTTATGTACCCACTCACACACCCACTCAGACCCTCACACACCCACTCATAGACCCACTCAGAGACACACATATCCACTTACAGCCCACTGAGACACTCATGCATGCACTCAATCACAGACCCACTCAGACACTCATACACGCACTCACAGACCCACTCAGAAACTGATGTACTCATTCACTGACCCACTCAGAAATTCATGCACCCACTCACAGACCCACTCATAGACTTACACACCCACTCACAGACCCACTCAGATAATCACACACTCACAGATGCAGTCAGAGACTTGTGCACCAACTGAGACACCCATTCATACACTCACACACCCACTCAGAAACCTACTCAGATACTCAAGCACCCACTAAGACTTCCACTCAGACACTCACTCACCGTCCCACTCAGATACTGATACACCTACTCACAGTCCCACTCTGACAATCACGCACACACTCACAGACCAACTCACACAGACTCTCTTAGACACTCACACACATACTCACTTAGGCACTCATGTACCCACTCATAGACCTACTTGTAGGCTTACACGCCTACTCACAGACCCACTCAGACACTCATGCGCCCACTCACAGATGCAGTCAGAGCCTCATGCACCCAGTCACACACCCACTCTGACTCTCCCACACCCACCCTCAGACTCTCATACACCCACTCAGACACCATCTCAGACACTCACACAGGAGGAGGAAGTTCCTTGTGCCCATCCTTAAGGAGGCTGGATTTATTCAAGTTAAACCTGCTCTTATCTATTTACAGCTTCTACAGACTCCTAGGATTATGTTCCATGTGGCTAGTTTCCTAGTGAGTGCTATTAGGAGCAGGAATATTAGATTAAAAAATACGGCAACCCCCCTTAGTAGCACAAACTGAGCACTTTAAAAGGCACTTTGTAATTATAACAGGACTTGTAACAGGGACATATCTGGTTTCAGATATGTCTGTCTTTCTGGGGCTTTTAGCATTTTGCACTTTATATTGATATGACATGTAATATGCTGTATGACTGTTATTCTTATTGTATTTTATCTGTTTTTAAAGTATGTATTTTTTGTATATGTATTTTAAACAACTTGCACTTTGCCATTGTCTTTATATGATATTAAGTTATCGCAATAAATTATTTTGACTGACTGACACTCACACAACCACTCACACACCCACTCAGTTATGCACCCACTCACAGAACCACTCAGATACTGACACATACACTCAGAGACCCGCCCAGAGACTCACACCCCCAGTCATACACTCATTCAGTCATATACACTGACACACCCACACACAGACACACTCAGACACTCATGCACCCAGTCACACACCCACTGACACACCCACACTGTTGATTGATATTTCATACTGAGCAATAACAACAGAATAATATTAACATACACAATATAACCACATTAGCGACCCTTTGGTATTGAAACTGTAGGACCAACAAGCATACAAAACGGCATGCAAGAGAGAATCAAAGATCATATATTGGAAGGCCATGCGCCCTTAACAACTTTGATGTAGGAATTGCCATGTAATACATGTAGTGCAGATAATCAACACGTGTTATGTCGTAGATTTGAACAATGGAAGTATGATTCAAAAAAATTAGGACAAAATAAGTGAATAGAGGGGAGGGGTTAACCACCAGTGACTTGCTGCTGTGGTGTACCACATCAGAGACCTATACACATAAGATGTTGGGTATCCATGAACTAACTAGCTGACCAAGTAAAGTGGAAATCTACCCTAGATACATTACCGAGGACATACATACTGAGAAGTGTTCCCAAATTATGACGTTGGAACTGCCTACTATCCTGTCCTCTCTTGAGAGTCCCCAGAGACTGACCCACAGGTAGACTCTTGCACCCACACACAGACCCACTCAGACACTCACTCACAGACTGACTCGGACACTCATGCAGCCACTCACAGTGCCACTAATTCACTGATGCATCCAGTCAGATACATATAGTCAGTCACACAGTTGCAAATCCTTTATGTGTCTCTGTGCATTGAATGTGTGCATTTGCTTTGCAGATTTGAGACATCGAAAAAAAAAATATTTAAAAAGAAAATGAACCAGTGTTTGAGAAATGGATGGCTTTTAGAAGAGCCTAAGGGGTCCATTAGGATGGCGGGCGGATTGCCCCCGCCAGGCTGGCGGTAGCCACCACCAGCCTGGCGGGGGCAATCCGCCCGCCATCCTTCCCTGTATTCCCCCCGCCATATTAGAATGGCGGGGGAGACCACGGCGGAGCAAAACACTGCCCGCCACTTTTTCGCCCCCGTCGCCTTGCGGCCGGGGCGGAAAAGGAATAATATGGTGGCGGTGTCTATCAGACACCGCCAGCCATATTATTATGGGCATTTTACAATGCCTTTCTGTGGCGGCAATGCCGCCATGGAAAGGCAGGCGGACTTCACTCTGGGGGCCCCCTGTGGGCCCCCAGAGTAAAGCACAGTAGAGGGGCGCACACGGGGGTACCTAAGGTACCCCCCTGCATTTGCATAATGAAAGCGGCAGGCACCACGCGGTGCCTGCCGCTTTCATTATGCAAATGCTGCAATGCATTTTTAGCATTGTGGCGGGCGGTGCAGAGAGCCACTGTGGCGGGCACATCCTAATGCCACCCCCGGGACCCCCGCCCTTAAGGCGGACGGTCCAGTTTACCGCTAGGGTGGCGGGTGGCCAAAGCCCGCCCACCATCCTAATGAGGCCCTTTGTGTTTACTGTGTGCAGATGATACCTACACATAAAACAGGATGCAGTCATTCAAGATGTTAAGGAATATCCTGTTTTCTTTCTCTGTGAAACGTACTCCATCACTTCTATATATACCATCCAGTCAAAGTGTAAATTGTTGTTGTAGATGGAGCCCATGTTTCTGTTTCTGAAGAATGCAGAAACAGCTTAGTTGACCTGTTTCCTGGTTTTGTCAATCTGTGGACAGAATTCATTTAAACACTGCCATTCCTGACTTTGGCAAATGTTACAGTACACCAAGCAAGTGGGAGAAACAAGTGCCAATAATTGAACAAAGGTATCCTTCATTTGGATTTCCAATCCTACCGCAGTAAGTGTGCTTAGGTCATAGCTACCACAGTGCACAATCATAAGGTCTGGATGTTGGCAATCCACAATGCATTCAACCAGTGGCAGCTATTGATGCCATTTTAAACTTCTCTGACAAACCAAGTAATGTCCATATTAGGCAAACCCAGGTCCCTGTCAATGCCACTCTTTGTTGCACACTCTCTGGCCCAAACCACAAAGCTATGATCCACAATCCATATTCTAACCGTTTTCAAGGCAAGCAGGAGTAGCACAAAGGAGAAGGCTGGAGCTGAATGAAACTGTTTTCAAAAGAAAAGGCAGTTAAAATGGAGGACAGGACCTTCTTTAAAAAGAAAAGAACATATTTGATTGGATGGCGTAAATATGCAGGGAGCTATAATTAGGTAGTGAATTTGTGGCAAAGTAAGTGGAACTGTGATTGGCCCAGGAAATAAGTAAAAAAAAAAGTAATGCTGTTTTGGACATGCTTATATTTCC
Organism: Lissotriton vulgaris; assembly: GCF_964263255.1. Lineage (NCBI taxonomy): Eukaryota > Metazoa > Chordata > Amphibia > Caudata > Salamandridae > Lissotriton > Lissotriton vulgaris. Next base: position 624,505,457 of record NC_141696.1, on the reverse strand, counting down.
AAACAGTCAACCACACCTGCTACAGCTGATGAAGCTATTATGCTGCTCACAGAAAGTGTGACCTGATGCCCTCCTGTTACAAGTGTGTTCCAAAGGGGGTTACTATGGAAACTGAACTAAAACAGTGTGAGGGGAAGGATTCTAAATAGGGTGACCTTTAAAATTTGAAAGGAGAATGGTTTAGATGGGACTCCCATATTGATTCATGAATCTGTTGCAAACTTACATGGGGGCCACGCTGAACGTTGGAACCGATTTGCGAACCCACCGACTAACACTACCAGATTGGGCTTCTTAACAGGAGAATAAGAAAAGGTTAAACTACTGACCATTAAGAAGTAGAGTAGCAAAACTCATTCAAACACACACTCACACAGCAGCTATGTATCTAACAGTAACAAAGCCAGTTGCACACAGAGTTACATATCCCAGGAGTCACCTACACAATCCGTCAGCAATCCAAACAGCCACCTATATACAGACTTATACAGTTACTAACAGAGCCGGTCATATAGCGACATAGTTATTTACACATCCAGTGACAAACCCACAGTGGATCTGATACACTCACTCAGATATGTACTCAAGTACAGATGCTCCTAATCACTCATCCAAACAAGCAGGCCTTTAGTTATGTATTGGGCATGCTACTGCAGAGCCTGTGTGTGCAGTTTTACCACCAGGTCGAATTGGCATTTGGAATCCCTTGCCAAGCCTTAATCTGATTAATGTCATCTTAAGGTAGGCGGTAAGTAGGCCATACGGTAGGGTGCTGTGTGCTTAAAAAGAAAGACATGCACTTTGAAGTTTCTACATACACACTTACAGACCCATATGCTCAGTTATACATCCAGTCACCCACCATTACTGCGACTTACATACCCATTCACAAAAGCAAAGAGTCACTCACAGACCCAGTCAGAGAGCGACAGAGACACTTAAAAATGTATTCACACACCCACACAGCACTTATGTATCCACCGGTAACAGAGCCACTTGCATTCACACCTACACACCCAAAGAATCACTACAACAGCCTGTAAGCAATTGAATAATGAGTTCGTTGTATGATCGTTTTTCCATTATGGATTGCAATTAATTACATGTATTTTACGCACTGTGCACGTCACTTTTTTGTATATTTGCACAGCCATCATATGGTATGTGAAGACAGAATTGCTTAAGCACAGGAGGGAATTTGTTGCTGGTTCAAACAAATATCTATAAAGTGAACCTGATGGTCAGAGTGGTCGATACTTGAAGTAATATATATTTTAGTTTGTTGTACTTTTTATTGGATTATTTATTATGTTTTTAAATTGTATTTAAACTGCCTGGAGGGAAATGTTGAAATTATGTACATTATTGCTATTATGAATATCTTAATGAACAGATTGAAATGTTTTTTTGATAATTGTAGTGAGGCTGTATTGGTGTATATAGGACTCAGTATTTTTCCCTGTGAATTGGTTGACTGTTTGAGCTTCTTTTTATTTGCTGTGTGTACTTTGATGTTTATTTAACCAAATAGAGTTATTCACTACTATATATATATATATATATATATATATATATATATATATATATATATATATATATATATATATATATATATATATATATATGCACTGAAAAAACCATAGATTTCAGGCCTGATATAGTTAGGAATTAGCATTTAAAATCCTTAGAAATTCACTGAAAAAAACATAGGTTTTAGGGGTGTTATCGTTAGCTGGACATTTCACTCGTACAAAACTATTCAAATTCCTCCGATATAGTTAGTTGTACTAACTATATCTTGCGTGCCCGCAATCCACTGCTGATGATGTCACATATTGTATCATTCATGACTTGGTCAGTGACACCACTGATGACATCTCAAATGACATTACTGATGACATCATCCAGTGAATGTGGTTTGCTTCGTTATTTAAATATGTATTATATATGTAGCAATTTGCATTGAAGAATGAGTGGATATATAAATATAAATATCTGGATGGAGGATTTAGTAGCAGTGTGATTGACTGTTTACTTGACTAATTTATAGTGTTTCACTAAATATATTGGATAGTGACTAAACTGTGTGAATATCTGTATCACTTTGTCAGTTGTTGTGTAAACTGTTTCCCCAGTTGGTTACTAGCTATGTGAAAGTCTAAGGGGCATATTATCAAGAAACAGCATTAACATTATCGCTGCTTTAACAGCAGGAAACTACTGCTAAAGCGGTGATAATGGGCTTGATAATATGCCCATGTGAATTCCCATAGAAGCCCAGGTTCACACCAGAACATGGGCTTCTATGGGAATTCACAAGTACATATTATCAAGCGGATTATAGCCACTTTAGCGGCAGTTTCCTGCTGCTAAAGCGGTGATAATTTTAACGCTGTTTCTTGATAATATGCCCCTATATTAGTTATTGATTACTTAACTGAGTATTTGTATGGGAGAGTGAATGTGTGTGTGGTTAAGTGGGGGGTGTGTGACTGCCCAAAGATGTGTGATTAGTTGATTCAGTAGGTATATGAAGTTAAAACTACATGTTATAACAGTTGTTTGAGTGAGTGAATATCTTTATGGGTGTTGTGATGAGAAAATATATCTCTCAATGGTACATGTCCAACAAGCTAGAAAAATAAAAGGCAGTGTATGTGACAGTTGTTGTATATAAATAAGTATACATAAGACTCAGTGATTGTATGAGTGACTGTATGGATAACTGTGTACTTGTAATAGGGATTTTATTACACACTAAGGGGCCCATTATGATGGCGGGTGGATTGCCCCCGCCAGGCTGGCGGTGGCCACCCCCAGCCTGGCGGGGGGGAATCCGCCCGCCATCATCTCTCGTTTTCCCCCGCCATATTAGTATGGCGGGGTGGACCACGGCGGACGGAAAGACCGTCCGCCGCTTTTCCGCCCCGGTCGCCTTGCGGCCGGGGCGGAAAAGGAATAATATGGTGGCGGTGTCTATCAGACACCGCCAGTCATATTTTCATGGGCATTTTTCAATGCCTCAAAATGAATTGAAGGTGAGAGGAGCACTCTATTTTCACACGGGAAATCTCAACTGGCTTTAACTTTCCTCAATTTTACTCCAAGCGTGCTGCTGAGGTAACACGTATGTCCTAAACATGCCTAAACTCTAGGAACCTTATCTTAAGTGTATGGAACACTTAACCTCTGCGCACTATTACTGTTTGCGGAACACCGCTGCACATTTATTAATGCTTTAACACTTGTGAAGCTTCAAATAATATATTTATCAACAAGTTTCAACAAAAAATCACCAGGTTTCAACAAAGAATCAGTCCTCACTTTTTACAATGATAATAAATTCTGTTATCGCAATGTTACACATATATACAGAAACTGAACAAAAGTTGGTCCAAATCTGGACTTTGGTGACTTGTCTTTTATGCCCAATGCATTTCGAGCTCGATTGAGCTCTTCGTCGGGGGCCTGTAAACTGAATATGATACTCAATTAGTGGGCTCATATATCTTTTCTGGAACATCACAGTCTTCAAATATAGTTTTACTCATCTCAAATGTTTCTGGTAACATTACAAATCAAACTACCCTTCACCAACACCACTGTGTGTGTGAAAAAGGAAAGAAACCAAACTCACTAAAGTCGCAGTCAAATAGACTTATCCAAACTGAAAGAACGAAAATGGATTACGAGCTAAACACACCACAAATGACAAACGCTCTCAATGTAACGTTACACCGCTAATGAACAATGGTCTCGGGAGCTGTCTTACCTTAGACGATCTACTCTCTTAACTTGGACAACAAACTCCAGAACATTTGATCCTAGCTTTCCTCCTGTGAATGTATGAAAACAAACGCTCAACACCGGGTTCTACGACCCTAGGCCGCTTGTCTATCAGGTCAATAGACCTCCAAATAGTGTACCGGGCATCTTACCTCACATCTATAGCGCCAAGGTTCGAATACCGTCTCCTTCTTTCGTACGTGTTCGGGATAGTTCACGCTGAATGTGCACCGACTATAAATGTCTAACGCTCCTGAACCCTTTGCTGCGTGGTTGGGGATACTCGACACTAACGACGGACTATGGGACACAAAAACGCGGGCGCCATCTTGAAAAAGGTAATCTCGGCGTGGAGAAAGTGTAAAGTGAAGAGCCATAGAGAAGTGATAGCACTGTGAAAACGAAAGCTTGAAAAGCAAAATCAAACAGAATAGTAATGTTACCATGTTCAGCAAAATAACAATAGATCACAAGTGAACAGAGTACAGACATCATTCTCATACAGTATCTGGGTGAAAAGGTCTCATAAAAAACACGATAAATCAATTTTCTCATTTAAACCCTTTGGTTCCTGTGTGACAAGATATTTTATCCAGTGAATTTCTCTTTGGAGGAGGGATCTGGTTAGATCTACCCCCTCGTATGATTTCACTACCTCTAGTATGGAAAACCTGATTTGGGCTATGCTGTGGTTACTTTCGTTCCAATGTTTAGCCAAGTTACTTTTCACATTTTTGTTTCTATAGTACTCTTGTGTTCTGATATTCTTGTTTTTAATTTCCTCTCTGTTTTTCCAGTGTAAATTTTCCCACAGAGACACTTTATGTAGTATATTAGGTTTTTAGAGTTGCAATCCCCATCATAATGTAACGTCACTTCTTTTCTAGTTTGAGGATGATGTAACATCTTGCCTTCAATAACTTTTGAGCAGTGAACAAAATTTTGGCATTTCCTTATACCTCTGTGAGTCACTTCTATGTCTCTTGTGGGGGTCATCAATAGCTCTTTTAGATTTTTTGATCTAGTGTAAGCAAAAATAGGCTTGTTGGCAAAGATCCCATTGAAGTCTGCTTCATTCTTTAAAAGATCCCAATGTTTATGTATGATTGATTTCACTTTCTGAGATGCAGTAGAAAATTTGGATACGAACACATGTCTGTCCTGTGGTTTCTTAGGTTTCTGGATCAAAAGATTATCCCTGCTGTAGGCTTCTATCCTATTTTTGGCTTTTGCCAGAATATCAACAGGGTATCCTCTTTCTTTGTATCGTTGTTGTTGTAAATTGAGATTCTTCTTCAATTCGTCCTCATGTGAACAGATTCTTTTGATCCGCATATACTGTGATAGAGGTAAGTTGTTTTTTAGATTTTGCGGATGGAAACTTTGGAATAATAATGAATTGTTCATGTCTGTGTTTTTTCTGTAGACTGTAGTTTTTATCTGCAAATCTTGGATGTTGACCATAACATCTAGAAATGGCAGTTCTTTATCACTGATCACATGTGTGAATTTGATGTTCTCTGAGCAATGGTTCAATCTTTCAATTTCAAGTTCTAAGCTTTGCTTTGTTCCGGACCACAGTACAAAAATATCATCTATAAACCTCCGATATAGAGTAGTATGATCATTCCAAAATCTGTTGTTATAGATGTGGTCAGCCTCAAATTTTGCCATAAAGGTATTGGCATATGCCGGGGCCCCGGCAAATCCCATAGATGTTCCGTTTTGGTGGAGAAAAAACCTTGATGACCATTGAAAATAACTATGGTACAAACAAAAATGTAAAAGTTCCAAAATAAATACTTTCTCAGCCTTCACCGATGATTGTTGTAGCAGAGCCCACTCCACGGCTTCCAAACCAGATTGGTGAGGAATAGAAGTGTACAACGACTTCACGTCAATTGTACACACCAATATAGGGGTTGTGATTTTGATGTTTTTAAGTGTCAACAGAAAATCATTTGTATGTTTTATGTACGACGGCCATTTTTGGACAAATGGCTGAAGGAATTTGTCAATGTATTGACCGAGTGGTTCAAAAATGGTACCACAACCGGTCACGATGGGACGCATAGGTGGATTTTCAAGATTTTTATGCACCTTCGGGAGAATATAGAGGCACGGTCTTCTTGGATGTTGTACAGTAAGGAATTGCTTAGTCGTGGTCGATATATGACCAAAATCAAAGGCTTTTGTCAGACTTTCGCTAAGAGCAATTTGTAATTCACCGGTGGGATCTTTTTCGAGCTCGAAATAGGTTAGGGTGTCTGCCACATGTTCATTCACTTTTTGGTTATACATTGATCTGTCCATCACTATTATGGCTCCCCCTTTGTCTGCTTTCTGTATCAAGATGTTTTTGTTTTCTTCGAGTCCTTTCACAATGGACCTGTCATAAATAGATAAGTTCTCCCTTTTTGATTTCTTCAATTTTAGGTTGTCCAAATCATTAATCACAGAGTTTTCAAACGCATCCAAAATTTTACGAGATACAGGTGCTTGAAATTTGGATTTTGGTTTAAATTCCAAGAATTCTGGTTCCTCTTTGTCCATCTGAGATGGTACCACATTTGTAAAAAAGTGTTTCAATTTCAAGACACGCATACATTTGTAAAAGGCAACCTCGTTCTCAAGCTTATTGGTATCATATGTGGGAACAAACCCTAAACCTTTGTTTAACACTCTTAGTTCTTCTTTGGTGAATTGAGTTTTAGAAATGTTTAACACCAAGTTTATCTCATGCCTCTTGTTCGAGCCCCTTCTACCTCCTCTCCTGATTTTTGTACTGATGTTTTTTTTGTTGTTTCCCTGGTGGTTGACTTGCATCCCCTACCTGGGCTAAAAAAGACTGGCTGGTTCCTGGTGTTTTAGTCGAGTCGATTGGAGTTTGGTTAGGAGACATTTCTACTACTTGAGTATGTGCTGCAGGTCTGTTGGTGTTCAAATCACTGTCGGAGACTAGACTCTCTTCCGATGTTGTGGCTGCTTTTTTCTTTGGAAATGTTCTTCGTTGGGCATAAACTTCAGCCCAAGTATAGACTTCATTTAATTTATAATCCAACGTATTCCGTTTGAACTTTCCTAATTTGCCTTCTTGTAACTCCTTAGAATATTTCTCAAGTTTTAAGTTGATATCCTCAAGTGATTTGTCCCAATCTGTTTTATCCATTCGAGACTCCAAATTGTGTTTGATCTCATCAATCTCGAAGGATAGTTCATTGATAACCTTAGCTAGTTCCTCTATTAGTAGAAGGATCAAGTCCAAAGAACATTTATTGATAGAAAACCATCTCTCCATAAACTCCTTGTTAAGGTGGAATCTGTATAGCATCGGTTTGATTGACATCCTTAGGCCACGTGGAATCCTTTTCACCCTGTGATACTGCACCAAGGTTGATGCGTGCAACTTCTGATTCACTTCACGTTTTGCTAAGTACTCAAGTTGTTTTAATTGCTGGATAATGGTGTTGCCTTGTACATTTGAAGATTTGACGTCCTGTATTAGTGCATAGATGTTATCTGCTTGTTCGCTCGTATATGCTAGAGTTTTAGCTCTATTGTCTGTGATACTTGAGATTTGTTCAAATGCCATCGTTGGTGCTCACTCCGTGTAGACAAAATCTCAAAATGAATTGAAGGTGAGAGGAGCACTCTATTTTCACACGGGAAATCTCAACTGGCTTTAACTTTCCTCAATTTTACTCCAAGCGTGCTGCTGAGGTAACACGTATGTCCGAAACGTGCCTAAACTCTAGGAACCTTATCTTAAGTGTATGGAACACTTAACCTCTGCGCACTATTACTGTTTGCGGAACACCGCTGCACATTTATTAATGCTTTAACACTTGTGAAGTCTCAAATAATATATTTATCAACAAGTTTCAACAAAAAATCAACAGGTTTCAACAAAGAATCAGTCCTCACTTTTTATAATGATAATAAATTCTGTTATCGCATTGTTACACATATATACAGAAACTGAACAAAAGTTGGTCCAAATCTGGACTTTGGTGACTTGTCTTTTATGCCCAATGCATTTCGAGCACGATTGAGCTCTTCGTCGGGGGCCTGTAAACTGAATATGATACTCAATTAGTGGGCTCATATATCTTTTCTGGAACATCACAGTCTTCAAATATAGTTTTACTCATCTCAAATGTTTCTGGTAACATTACAAATCTAACTACCCTTCACCAACACTACTGTGTGTGTGAAAAAGGAACGAAACCAAACTCACTAAAGTCGCAGTCAAACGGACTTATCCAAACTGAAAGAAAGAAAATGGATTACGAGCTAAACACACCACAAATGACAAACGCTCTCAATGTAACGTTACACCGCTAATGAACAATGGTCTCGGGAGCTGTCTTACCTTAGACGATCTACTCTCTTAACTTGGACAACAAACTCCAGAACACTTGATCCTAGCTTTCCTCCTGTGAATGTATGAAAACAAACGCTCAACACCGGGTTCTACGACCCTACGCCACTTGTCTATCAGGTCAATAAACCTCCAAATAGTGTACCGGGCATCTTACCTCACGTCTATAGCGCCAAGGTTCGAATACCGTCTCCTTCTTTCGTACGTGTTCGGGATAGTTCACGCTGAATGTGCACCGACTATAAATGTCTAACGCTCCTGAACCCTTTGCTACGTGGTTGGGGATACTCGACACTAACGACGGACTATGGGACACAAATGTGGTACCATCTCAGATGGACAAAGAGGAACCAGAATTCTTGGAATTTAAACCAAAATCCAAATTTCAAGCACCTGTATCTCACAAACTTTTGGATGCGTTTGAAAACTCTGTGATTAATGATTTGGACAACCTAAAATTGAAGAAATCAAAAAGGAAGAACTTATCTATTTATGACAGGTCCATTGTGAAAGGACTCCAAGAAAACAAAAACATCTTGATACAGAAAGCAGACAAAGGGGGAGCCATAATAGTGATGGACAGATCAATGTATAACGAAAAAGTGAATGAACATGTGGCAGACACCTTAACCTATTTCGAGCTCGAAAAAGATCCCACCGGTGAATTACAAATTGCTCTTAGCGAAATTCTGACAAAAGCCTTTGATTTTGGTCATATATTGACCACGACTAAGCAATTCCTTACTGTACAACATCCAAGAAGACCGTGCCTCTATATGCTCCCGAAGGTGCATAAAAATCTTGAAAATCCACTTATGCGTCCCATCGTGACCGGTTGTGGTACCATTTTTGAACCACTCGGTCAATACATTGACAAATTCCTTCAGCCATTTGTCCAACAATGGCCGTCGTACATAAAAGATACAAATGATTTTCTGTTGACACTTAAAAACATCAAAATAACAACCCCTATATTGGTGTGTACAATTGACGTGAAGTCGTTGTACACTTCTATTCCTCGCCAATCTGGTTTGGAAGTCCGTGGAGTGGGCTCTGCTACAACAATCATCGGTGAAGGCTGAGAAAGTATTTATTTTGGAACTTTTACATTTTAGTTTGTACCATAGTTATTTTCAATGGTCATCAAGGTTTTTTCTCCAACAAAACGGAACATCTATGGGATTTGCCGGGGCCCCGGCATATGCCAATACCTTTATGGCAAAATTTGAGGCTGACCACATCTATAACAACAGATTTTGGAATGATCATGCTACTCTATATCGGAGGTTTATAGATGATATTTTTGTACTGTGGTCCGGAACAAAGCAAAGCTTAGAACTTGAAATTGAAAGATTGAATCATTGCTCAGAGAACATCGAATTCACACATGTGATCAGTGATAAAGAACTGCCATTTCTAGATGTTATGGTCAACATCCAAGATTTGCAGATAAAAACTACAGTCTACAGAAAAAACACAGACATGAACAATTCATTATTATTCCAAAGTTTCCATCCGCAAAATATAAAAAACAACTTACCTCTATCACAGTATATGCGGATCAAAAGAATCTGTTCACATGAGGACGAATTGAAGAAGAATCTCAATTTACAACAACAACGATACAAAGAAAGAGGATACCCTGATGATATTCTGGCAAAAGCCAACAATAGGATCGAAGCCTACAGCAGGGATAATCTTTTGATACAGAAACCTAAGAAACCACAGGACAGACATGCGTTCGTATCCAAATTTTCTACTGCATCTCAGAAAGTGAAATCAATCATACATAAACATTGGGATCTTTTAAAGAATGAAGCAGACTTCAATGGGATCTTTGCCAACAAGCCTATTTTTGCTTACACTAGATCAAAAAATCTAAAAGAGCTATTGATGACCCCCACAAGAGACAAAGAAGTGACTCACAGAGGTATGAGGAAATGCCAAAATTTTGTTCACTGCTCAAAAGTTATTGAAGGCAAGATGTTACATCATCCTCAAACTGGAAAAGAAGTGACGTTACATTATGATGGGGATTGCAACTCTAAAAACCTAATATACTACATAAAGTGTCTCTGTGGGAAAATTTACACTGGAAAAACAGAGAGGAAATTAAAAACAAGAATATCAGAACACAAGAGTACTATAGAAACAAAAATGTGAAAAGTAACTTGGCTAAACATTGGAACGAAAGTAACCACAGCATAGCCCAAATCAGGTTTTCCATACTAGAGGTAGTGAAATCATACGAGGGGGTAGATCTAACCAGATCCCTCCTCCAAAGAGAAATTCACTGGATAAAATATCTTGTCACACAGAACCCAAAGGGTTTAAATGAGAAAATTGATTTATCGTGTTTTTTATGAGACCTTTTCACCCAGATACTGTATGAGAATGATGTCTGTACTCTGTTCACTTGTGATCTATTGTTATTTTGCTGAACATGGTAACATTACTATTCTGTTTGATTTTGCTTTTCAAGCTTTCGTTTTCACAGTGCTATCACTTCTCTATGGCTCTTCACTTTACACTTTCTCCACGCCGAGATTACCTTTTTCAAGATGGCGCCCGCGTTTTTGTGTCCCATAGTCCGTCGTTAGTGTCGAGTATCCCCAACCACGTAGCAAAGGGTTCAGGAGCGTTAGACATTTATAGTCGGTGCACATTCAGCGTGAACTATCCCGAACACGTACGAAAGAAGGAGACGGTATTCGAACCTTGGCGCTATAGATGTGAGGTAAGGTGCCCGGTACACTATTTGGAGGTTTATTGACCTGATAGACAAGCGGCGTAGGGTCGTAGAACCCGGTGTTGAGCATTTGTTTTCATACATTCACAGGAGGAAAGCTAGGATCAAGTGATCTGGAGTTTGTTGTCCAAGTTAAGAGATTAGATCGTCTAAGGTAAGACAGCTCCCGAGACCATTGTTCATTAGCGGTGTAACGTTACATTGAGAGCGTTTGTCATTTGTGGTGTGTTTAGCTCGTAATCCATTTTCTTTCTTTCAGTTTGGATAAGTCCGTTTGACTGCGACTTTAGTGAGTTCGGTTTCTTTCCTTTTTCACACACACAGTGGTGTTGGTGAAGGGTAGTTTGATTTGTAATGTTACCAGAAACATTTGAGATGAGTAAAACTATATTTGAAGACTGTGATGTTCCAGAAAAGATATAGGAGCCCACTAGTTGAGTATCATATTCAGTTTACAGGCCCCCGAAGAAGAGCTCAATTGAGCTCGAAATGCATTGGGCATAAAAGACAAGTCACCAAAGTCCAGATTTGGACCAACTTTTGTTCAGTTTCTGTATATATGTGTAACAATGCGATAACAGAATTTATTATCATTGTAAAAAGTGAGGACTGATTCTTTGTTGAAACCTGTTGATTTTTTGTTGAAACTTGTTGATAAATATATTATTTGAGACTTCACAAGTGTTAAAGCATTAATAAATGTGCAGCGGTGTTCCGCAAACAGTAATAGTGCGCAGAGGTTAAGTGTTCCATACACGTAAGATAAGGTTCCATTTTCCATGAAAAGGCAGGCTGACTTCACTCTGGGGCCCCAGTGCGGGCCCCCAGAGTGAAGGTGAGTAGGGGGGTGAGCACGGGGGTACCTGTGGTACCCCCCTTCATTTGTATTCACAAAGCGGCAGGCACCGCACGGTGCCTGCCGCTTTGTGAATGCAAATGATGGAAGCATTTTTAGCATTGTGGCGGGCGGTGCAGAGAGCACCGCCTGCCACAATGCTAAAACCACAGGATGTGCCCGCCACTGTGGCAGCCACATCCTAATACCACCCCCGGGACCCCCGCCCTTATGGCGGGCGGTCCCATTCCCCATCAGGATGGCGGGCGGGCAAAGCCCGCCCGCCATCCTAATGACCCCCTAAGTATGAGTTACTATCTATATGAATAGATAAAGTGGTGTTTGTATAAGTGTATAGCTAAGTAAATGTAACTATGATCCATTGTTTGCATAAGTGAGTAGGATGACTTCATAAGTGAATAAGATGTGTGCTGGTGTGTAATGTCGATATAGGTGTATAAGTATATTTGATAGTGTTCTATTAATCTTTGTTAGCATGTATGAGTGAATCTGTAGGTAAGTGTTTAGATGTGTGTGTAGCTGTAGGAATCACTGAGTGGGTTTTTAGAAACTTGTGTTGATGTGTCAATGGTTTCAAATATGGTACTCCATATTTTATAATAAGTTTTGAAAGGTTATACTAGTGTATAAAAAGATGTATCAGATTGTCACGTGGATGATGTCGTCAGTGATGTTATTTGAGATGTCATCAGGAATGTCACTGACCTTGTCAGGAATGATGTAATATGTGACATGAGCAGTGGATTGCGGGCGCGCGATTTATAGTTAGTACAACTAACTATAACGGGAGAATTTCAATGGTTTTGTACGAGTGAAATGCCCAACTAACGATAACACCCCTAAAACCTATAGTTTTGTCAGTGAATATCTAAGGTCTTTTAACTGCTCATTCCCAACTATAACATGTCTGAAACCTATGGTTTTTTCAGTGAATTTCAAAGGTTTTTTAAATGCTAATTCCTAACTATAACATGTCTGAAACGGTATGCAGTCTAAATATCGAGGTTTTTTTTATCGAGTGGACATAATATCGAGTCAGGAATATCGAGTCTGCAATAATATCGATGGTAAGTAATATCGAGGTAAGTTATATCGATTTTTATAGTAAAAAAAAAATATTGAAGGTAGTAATATCGAGTTGTTAATATCGAGTTTGTAAAATATCGTTTATGTTTGTTAGTAATTAATATCGAAAGTAAAAATATAGAGTGTCAGAATATCGAATGTAAAAATACAGAGTGTTAGAAGATCGAATGTAAAAATATAGAATGTTAGAAGATCGAAATTCAAAATATAGAGCGTAAGAATATCCATAATTGAATTTTAGATTGCTAAATATGTTAGTTATTATAAAAATATATGCCTATTTTTATATAATTTGTAATAAATAATTAAAAAAAATATTTTAAAAAATGTATAATAAAATTTAGGAGCGGGATGTGGGTTTTTAGGGGAATAGGGTGGGGAGTGTTTTAAAAATGTGAATTTCGAATTTAAAAAAAACATTTAAAAATATTTAAATAAATGTATATTAAATTTTAGGAGCAGGATGTGGGTTTTTAGGGGAATAGGGTTGGGAGTGTTTTAAAAATGTGGATTTTGGAATTTTATTTAATTAAAAAAACAATTAAAGAAATGTATAATAAAATTTAGGAGCGGGATGTTGGTTTTTAGGGGAATAGGGTGGGGAGTTTTTTAAAAATGTGAATTTGTAATATTTTTAATTTTTTTTTTAAAAACAATTTTTTTTTAATTTTAAAAATGTATAATTCAATTTAGGAACGGGATGTGGGTTTTTAGGGGAATAGGGTGGGGAGTGTTTTAAAAGTTTTATTTTTTAAAATAAAAATATTTTTTAAATTATAAAAATTACATTTTTTGAAAAGATTGTTTAACAAATGTGAATTTGCAGATGTAATTTTTTATTTTTATTTTTAAACTAAATATTTTTTTAAAAATTAAAAATGTATAATCAAATGTAGGAATGGGATGTGTGTTTTTAGGGGAATAGGGTTGGGAGCTTTGTTAAAATTTCATTTAAAATATTTTTTTATTTTAAATTTAAAAAATGTAATTTGTTTACAAAAATTAACAAAATGTATAATAAAATTTAGCAGTGGGATGTGTGTTTTTAGGGGAATAGGGTGGGGAGTGTTAAAAAAAGTGAAATAAAAAAAATTGTAAATTACAAATAAATAAATTACAAAATATTTAAAAAATGTATAAAAAAATTTAGGAGTGGGATGTAGGTTTTTAGGGGAATAAGGTGGGGAGTGTTTTAAAAATGTGAATTTGTAATATTTTAATTCATTTTGTTTTTTAAAACTAAATTATTAAAAATTTTTAAAAAATGTATAATAACATTTAGGAACGGGATGTGGGTTTTTAGGGGAATAGGGTGGGGAGTGTTTTTAAAATGTGTATTTAATTTTTTTTTTTAATTTTTAAAAATGTAGTTTGTTTAAAATAAATTTAAAAATATATAATAAAATTTAGGAGCTGGATGTGGGTTTTTAGGGGTACAGGGTGGTCATGTTTAAAAAATGTGAATTTGTAAATTTTATTTAAAATTTTTAAAAAATATTAAAAAATGTAAAAAACTAAAAATAACTAGTAAATTATATTTGTTTTGTGTCCAGTCCCTTCCCTGAGTTTGTACTTGGTGGAGTGGGAATAGTACATTTTATTGTTTGAGTGTCCAGCACCTTCCCTGAGTTTATACTTGGTGGAGTGGGAATAGTAAATTATATGGGTTTGGTATCCAGCACCTTCCCTGAGTTTGTACTTGGTGGAGTGGGAATAGTAAATTATATTGTTTGAGTGTCCAGCACCTTCCCTGAGTTTATACTTGGTGGAGTTGGAATAGTAAATCATATGGGTTTTTTGTCCAGCACCTTCCCTGAGTTTGTATTTGGTGGAGTGGGATTAGTAAATTATATGGGTTTGAGTCCAGCACCTTACTTGAGTTTGTACTCGGTGGAGTGGGAATAGTAAATTATATTGTTTGCGTGTCCAGCACCTTCCCTGAGTTTATACTTGGTGGAGTTGGAATAGTAAATTATATGGGTTTTGTGTCCAGCACCTTCCTTGAGTTTATACTTGGTGGAGTGGGAATAGTAAATGATATTGTTTGAGTGTCCAGCACCTTCCCTGAGTTTATACTTGGTGGAGTTGGAATAGTAAATTATATGGGTTTTGTGTCCAGCACCTTCCTTGAGTTTATACTTGGTGGAGTGGGAATAGTAAATGATATTGTTTGAGTGTCCAGCACCTTCCCTGAGTTTATACTTGTTGGAGTTGGAATAACAAATTATATGTGTTTTGTGTCCAGCACCTTCCCTAAGTTTAAACTTGGTGGAGAGGGAATAGTAAATTATATGGGTTTGGTATCCAGCACCTTCCATGAGTTTGTACTTGGTGGAGTGGGAATAGTAAATTATATTGTTTGAGTGTCCAGCACCTTCCCTGAGTTTATACTTGGTAGAATTGGAATAGTAAATTATATGGGTTTTGTGTCCAGCACCTTCCCTGAGTTTGAACTTGGTGGAGTGGGAATAGTAAATTATATGGGTTTTGTGTCCAGCACCTTCCTTGAGTTTGTATTTGGTGGAGTGGAAATAGTAAATTATATTGTTTGAGTGTCCAGCACCTTCCCTGAGTTTATACTTGGTGGAGTTGGAATAGTAAATTATATGGGTTTTGTGTCCAGCACCTTCCTTGAGTTTATACTTTGTGGAGTGGGAATAGTAAATTATATTCTTTGAGTGTCCAGCACCTTCCCTGAGTTTATACTTGGTGGAGTTGGAATAGTAAATTATATGTGTTTTGTGTTCAGCACCTTCCCTGAGTTTGTACTTGGTGGAATGGGAATAGTAAATTATATTGTTTGAGTGTCCAGCACCTTCCCTGAGTTTGTACTTGGTGGAGTGGGAATAATAAATTATATTGTTTGAGTGTCCAGCACCTTCCCTGAGTTTATACTTGGTGGAGTGTAGGCATGGGCGAATTTTGCGAATCTGGCGTCCGCGAATTTGCTTATTTGCGAACTCGCAATCCGCAAAATCAGCGAATTCTCGCGAATTTGCAGATTTTTTTTGTGTTCACAAGGGTTTCTGCCAGTTCGCGAGGGTTTCGTCAAAGTTCGCAATTGCGAACTTACTTGTCGGCTCGCAACAGTCGCGACTATGTTGTTTCTACGTCTGGTTCATCATCACAGGTTCCCAGCACCCTCTGTTTCACTACTGCCACCCTCTGTTTCACCCATGCCACCCTCTGCTACATCAATGCCACCCTCTGGTTCATCATCACTGTAGATTATGGGGGGGAAAGCAAGCACACCTGCCCTGCTTCAACTGACATGAATTAATTTAAGGTTGATTTATTAATGTGTCACTGTTTTAAAATTCCAGTCTGGCACCTGCTTCCTTATCTGTAATTTGCTTTCTGTTGCAGTGCAATTTTTTTTTCCAGGACCTTTGTGGCCTACTTGTAGCTATTCTATGAGCCTGCTGTGAGGGTCAGAGCAGGGTCATAGAATTGTTGCAACTAGCAACTGAACTCTGGAGGGGCCCCAGTCAGGAAGCACTACAGGGAATGGTTACTATTACTAATGATGAGTTTGAACTTTTGCACCTGCTGAGTGCTTTCAGTTTTGCAAAACTCGTTTTTCTGCAGAACAGCAACTGTAATGCCCCAAACAAACATAGGCAACTGAACTCTGGAGGGACCCCTCAGGAAGTACTACAGGGAATGGTTACTAATGATGAGTGAACTTTTGCACCTGCTGAGTGCTTTCAGTTTTGCAAAACTCGTTTTTCTGCAGAACAGCAACTGTAATACCCCAAACAAACTTACTTGTGAAAGTTGATTTCTAATCCAAAAGTGATCCAAAGAAAGTCAAAAGGCCTCAAATCCAAAAAAGTGCAGGCAAATGTCAACCTGAGGAGTTATTCTGATAAAAAATCATAATTTTCAGAAGGTCTATGCTGCTTGCTAGTGGATTTTTTGTGCAGAATTGCAAATTTTGTAATTTCGCGAGTGCGAGATTGTTGCTGCCTGCCGCACCTACACGTTCGCAATTGCGAACTCTCGCGATGGGTCGCCAAACTCCTGCGGGATCCCGCAGCAAGATCCAAAATGGTGCAGCACTCGCAAAATATCGAGAAAAACAACTCGGCAAATGCTGAATGACGGTAAGTGAACGCCGCACGCCGCAAAATTGTATCACCAAGAAAAAAAAATCCGCTGCGTGTGAATTTGCGGATTTTTGGTAAATTCGCAAGCGTTCGCGGATTGCGAATTTACCGAAAATCTGCAAAATCCGCGAGCGGAGCGGATTTTCCGCCCATGGGAATAGTAAATTATTGGGGTGTTGTGTCCAGCACCTTCCCTGAGTTTGTACTTGGTGGTGAGGTAATAGTAATTTATTTGGGCTAAGGGTCCATCCCCATCCCTGAGTTTATACTTGGTGGAGTGGGAATAATAAATTATTTGGGTTGACTGTTCAGCACCTTGGTAGAATATATAGTTGATGGAGTGGGAATAGTAAATTATAATATATGAATGTTTAGTATTTTCTGAGAGTATATATAATGATATTAACTATGTTTAACTCATGTTGTATGGTAAAATTATTATAACAATATTAATTAATTATTGTAATTGTGAGTAATTAAAAATAAATTAATCGGAGTCATAGCATGTTTTAAATATTTTATTATTTTCAAAAAGGGGGTAATAAAATAGTAAATCAGAAAATAATGTTATTGACATTTTTGAATGCTATCTGTACATTTTTATTTTCATGATATAAATTAAAAATATTTACATTTTATTCACAGTTGTACATTTGTCTGAAAAATGTATTATTGCAAACATAATTTATTACAATTATTTTTAAGTAAAGTAATGTTTATTAAGTGTACATTTTTTTGTTTATTGCACAGTTTTTAGTGTAAAAAATAAAGATTTATTTGACAAGTCATATACAACAATTATTTTTATAATTTGTTAACACTGTGGTAGTATTTTTAAACATTTTTCGTAGTACACATATTTATAAACATTAATAAATAAGGTAGGTTTTGTTAACATTAATATACAATTTACATTTGTGTTTTTTGAAGTAATTTATTATTATTAATATATAAAATATTAATAATAATAATTTTTACAGAGGTAAAGTATTTTTACATTGGTTGTGTTTTTAGGTGAATTATTGGTTTATACAAACAGTAAATAATAATAATATTTATAACAGTATTGTATATTCATACAGTCATGTAAGTAATTTTTATTAAGGTAAATGTTTGTTTATTTAATATACAGTCATTGAAAATAACATATAGTACATTGTAATAATTTTTATAACAATGTTACATTTTTGTTTAATTAAAAAAATTACTATAGTTACATAATGTATATTGTAACATGTGTAAAATAATTTTAGAATGTTATTTAATGTTAATATAAATGGGACTATTTGTTTTTTTGGGACTATTTTGTAACCGCGTCATGTTATTTTGGGTCATTTCGACTTGGAAGAGCTCGCGGTTGGAGGCTGCTTCGCGTGTGGAAGGGTAAGATTAATCTTAAGTACTTTATTTAAGTCATATGTTTAGTTTGAGTGTTTGTGGAGTGTGTATAGGTTTTCTATTGTTTGGTAGTTGTAGGATGTGTGTGTTTTAGACGGTAGTTACGGTTATCGTTTTGGTTCCGGTTTACTCGTTTTGAGTTAGTATGTTGATGAGGTAGGAATAGGGTTAGAAATGTCACTTAAATGTTTTGTATTATGTTTAATAATGTTTTAAATTGTATGTTGGGGTGCATTGTGTGCGGGCGGGTATGTTTATTTTCTATTTTACAGGTACTTCGTGTGGATGTCGTTTTTGGGAGAAGGTTGATGTTTTTTTTCGTAAGAAGGGTGTCTATATTTTTTTAATATATTAGAGACACACTTTCTAACATTTTCGCTTTTTCCAGGAGCGTTTTTTATCTTTTACACTATTTTCGGGTTTTTTAATGGGTTATCTTTGGATCTATTATGGAGAAGAATCTTTATGGATGTGTTTTTTTAATTTTATTTATATTATATTTCCATGGAGCGTTTTTTCTGTTTTTGGGAATTATTTTCGGGTTTTTAAGGGTTTTCGAGTGGATTGTGTTGGAGAAGAACTTTTTTGGATTTCGTGTTATTTTTGGATGATTGTTTGGGTGGATTACTTCTAAGGAAGGATTTATTTTGTTACAAAGGTTTCTCTTCAGCAACAAAGTGAGTAAGTATTTTTCATTTTTCTTTGGGTGGGATTGTCATGTTATTTTTTATGTAATTTTATGGTATATGTTAGAAATTGTAAGGAAATTATTTAGATATATTTAAATAAATATATTAAATATATTTCAATAATTTTGTTACAGTTTCTAACATGTGTTTAATATGTATATTTTATGTTTACTATTTGAATAGTGTAGGTATGTGAGTTATGTTTAAAGAATTGTTTTAGCTATGGTAGATAGGTACGGTAGGCCTTGGTAGTTGGGTATAGGGTTACCTGGCTTTGTAAGGTGTTGTACATTTTTTTCGTTTCTTTAGTTAGTTTAGGGCCTATTTGTGTTATAGATTGCTCCATTCGGAGTTCTTGGTAGCTTTGCTCCTTTTGTAATGCTTGAAGGAGTTTATGTAGGGTTAGGGAACCTCTGCCTGTACCTGCTTGGAAAGCATTGTGCCATCCTTCGACAGCGTTGTTGCTTTTAGCTTGTTTATTTAGAGTACTTAGGTAGACATTCCACCAGGGGATTTGGAATTTTGGTTGCCTTCTGTGTCCAGATCTGTGTAGTCTCCCTACCCATGTATCTTCGAAATAATCTAAGAGAGGGCTTAGTTTTGTTTCATTTTTTTTATAATAGGGGCTGTCTATTAATAGGTTGTAATGTTCCGCTACATCTGTAACTGGAACGTAGGCCAGTACAATTAATTTTTTTACCTGGTAGGCAAAAGTACTGTCAGTGCAGTATTGGGTGCTTAGGGCAGATTTTTGAATATGTTTCCTCCATATACATTTGTTAAAGTGGTAGTAGCAACCTTGGATTGCTGTGTGAGGTTAGGTCTTTAGAATTGTATTTATCATTGCTTTCTCAAAGTCAATGATAATTTTTTGGGGGAAGTAATTATTTGTTAGGTCTTTTATTTTATTTAGTACCTCAGTATAGGTTGTTTGCTGTTTGTTGGGCAATAGGGCATATATGAAGGGGATATTGCAGTTTTGATAGTGTCCATGGATGGTGTATAATTGGTAGAATGGTTTTGGGCATACTGAGAATGTGCTGTCCATCATCCATGTTTCGCATTGGTGTAATTTCACCATACTGTCTGCTGTAGCAAACATTATAATTCTTTTTTCTTTAAATGCATTGTCATATATGATGAAAGGTTTGTTCTTATGGGTTATTGTTAGTTCAGGGGGAATTTGGACTTGCTCAAAGGTTTTTGGGGCAGGTAGTGTAGCTGTAGTTGTTCTTTTTTGCCTAGCTATTGTCCTTTTTAGAGAATCTATAGAAGGGAGTTGGCTTGCTGCATGTTGGGGGAGAGTTCTTAGATGGTGTAATGACCGGATTCTCAGACCAGATATCACCAGCTCACCTAGACACCACCAATCCAGCCAAAACGTAACTACATCCCTCCCCAGAGCCTATTTACAACAGTACCTGGGTACCTACCTGGGGATGGGGAATTCGCAATATACAAGCTTATACCATCAAAAACACTGCTAAATCTAAAGGATTACTAAGAATAATCGATAATAACTACGGAATTCCATGTCCTACACTATAATCTCACCTTACAGCCCCACGGTAATCTGGCCAGGACTATTCTACCCTCCTTCTCATAGGGAAGAACAGTTCCAATGCATCTACCCTTACACACTGACCACAATCAGTGCTCTCACTAACGCCCAATCTTTGGACGATCTCACTACACACCGTTTTCCCCCGGTGTCCTCATTAACACCCAATCTTGGATGATCTCACTACACACCGTTTCCCACCGGTGTCCTCATTAACGCTCAATCCGGAGCGATCTCACTACACACTGATCACAATCAGTGCTCTCATTAACACCCAATCTTGGACGATCACTGGCCTATTAATACCTTCAGCTCTCTCTCTCCTGTTGGGAATCTTTCTTTATAACTAATATTCACTGGAAGTTATTTTCTTATCAAAACTACCCTGTCTTCTATTTCTCAGTTACCTGTCAGTACCTGGTTAAAAAGAAAGGTTAATTCTGTCTTGGTAAACAACTCTCAAGTGCAATTACTACGTATTGGGGTCTACTAATAGGAATGCCTGATATCCCTCATGTGAGAGATAGGAAATCCGATTCTCTCAGACAAGAACTGCCCAAATCGTTATACTTAAGGATTATTCCTTGACATAAAACCCACATCAGACTGAAGCATAGCTTTTGCCACCCCTGGCTGGTTCTTAAATTGACACAACTGGCTGATCACTCAGCTGGGGCAAGTGGGTGTAATCACCCCTTGCTTAGATATAGTATACCTATATCTAAACCTATATCTGGACACATATAAACCTATGCGCCACTCCTATGGAAGGCCTCATCAATCCTTGAGGCTGAGTGCATGGTTTAATGTAAGATGGAGCTCTGGCATGAGCTGAGCCTGTCTGCAGCTGTCGGGAACAACTCCCTAAGCTGTTCCGGGATAATGCCATACCATATACTATTAAGTGCATTATAATCCTCATGGTTATATAGCAACTTTGGTTTGGCTTTATCAAAACATGTCGTGTAAGGTGTCATACGATTTGGAATACTATCCCCTCGACAGTCCTGTCGATGGGGATAGCATTCCACCCCTCTAGAGGGAGAAGACATGTTACTTTACTGAAACGTGGTTGATTTTTAAAAGAGCCTCAGATCCACAAAATGGATGCTTCTGCCACAGACACAAGTCTGACCTCCTGCTGCTGACCGAAACTCCGCAGAGGAGGCCTGAACAAAGGCTTTCCTGTTGCAGGGAGGTGTTACACCACCCCAGACAGGAGATAGTGGATTGTAGCAGGGAGGTTTGAAAGAAACCAGACACTGCCTGGGGCGCACAAGGCTGCCCCTTGCATAATCCGGCCAAACCGGTTCTGGGGCACACCAGCCCCAGTCCCAGTGCAGCCTGGATCAAAGGAAAGGGGTGTATCCACCCCCTTCCTCGGTCCCACCCATAGGAGGGGACCTAGCAGGTAATCCAGCCTCCTAGATTGGTATAAGAATGGGAGCAGTGCCAACGCACTCAGATTATCCTGATGAAACATTTGAAACAAAACTCTGGACCCTTCGACATCCTACTCGACGTAGAAGACTGAAGAATCTCCCTTGTGGTCAAGGAGTGACCACCCTGTGCAAACAGGCACCATCCAGCACCTCGACGTCTGCTTTGTTGCAGTTCCCGCCAGAACTCGAGTGACAGAGATCGACGAGAACAAGCTTGCCTGCCTTCTTACAGCCCGATCCACAGTCCCTGCAGAGCTGAGACCCGTGGAGGTGACGGGAAGCGTGGGGCACGCCATCTTGAAAAGACCACGAGACGCTGACTGTGCAGCCCACGAGTGACCCTCGATCGTGTACACCGGGGTTTGAGAAGCCCCAACCCTGAGCCACTTTTGCACCGAAGCTCACCCCTCTACACTTGACGAGTGCTGCGTGGGGCCCTTCTGCTTTCTTTGGCTCGACGCGTTGGCCTGGTCACTTGCCGGCTGGCTTGTGGCCCCTGTGCTGGCGAAAACCTAAATACAACTTGTGATTCTGGTTGCTCCAGATGCTCTGACCCTCTTGGTCCAAGTGAGAAGCAATCTTCCAGTCCTGCGTGGATTGCTCTTGCCAAGTGTTGTTTGCTCCGATCTTGAAGCCGACAGCTCCGACGGTGTGAACCTGCGTGGGACAGCTTGTGACCCGCTCCTGGACATCGCAGATGCCCCAGAGCCCACGTGGCAGCGGAGAGAAGCTCCTCGACAACCACCTGATTACGCCCGACATTGCCTGGTTCCGTCCTGGTTCCACCCTGGCCACTGCTGAGTGACCCAGACTCTGTCCCCTCTGCTTTCAGGTACTTTTCTACTCTGATCCACCCTTGGATCACACCGGACACTTCTCCTTCACATCGCCTGCAGCATCTTCAGCTTCAAGCACTAACAACCTGCGTGACGAAACCCGACGCCACTTCGACCCTATGCACCCGCTTCCTGTGGGTGAGGTAACTCAGCAATGCCGGTGTTCTCACACTGGTACACACCTCTAGGGTCTGTGTCTAAAGTTTTGTCCTTCTAGGTTCAGCGGAAGTATCCTTAAACTCTATTTGTGTAACTTTTACGCATCATTGACTTTGCATTGGTGCATGCGTGTGCTTTAAGCGCTGCACCCGAATCCCGCGGGCTTTTCCCAACTTCAGTATTGCTAGTCCCGACTGCTCCCAGCGATTCCCTAGGCCCTAGGCCTAACCACTGTTCGATTGGTATCTCTTATACCACTTTCTTAATATAGGGTTTGAGTGGCCACCCGCCCTCATCCATAATTGTGCAACTTTCATATGTTATACTGTGCTTTTGATTTAACGCTTGTGCCCCTTTGCTCATAAAGAGTACCGGGGATTATTTTAGAAATAAACACATATATTTTTATAATATATACTTGTGTGGTGTCCTTTCATTTGATATTACAGGATTGTGATTGGTAAAACAGCTCGCTTAACACGACCTCTTGAGTTTAGCCTTTAGGGCTGCTTAGTCTATGCTACCATTAAGATAGCTTGTCTATAAGGTTGACTTACAAAGACACCATAAGGGATTGTTTGGACTGATACAAGGTGGTTCCAGAATTGGAAACATCATATATCAGGCCAACTTCTCACAATACTAGAAAAGGAAAATAAAGAAGATAAATAATCTGATTATCTATCACTGCACATGGTATGTATTTGCTTACATATGGGATGACTTTAGGTGCTTTGCTTTTTATTGAGTGAACAGTGATACATCCACACATGAATGACCGAGTTCTACTAAACTTATTAACAGAGGTAGTGAGTGGCCATCGTAATAGCCGGATATATGCTGTGCTTGCAATACAAACTACTGCTACTATTCATGGTAGTATTCGGACAAAATGAAAACTTCTTTTCCTTGCCTTTCCTACACTGGAACGGACGTGCAGGTGCGGTGTAACATGCTCTTCAAAGTAACACGTAGTTCATCCAGTGACCGTCTACTCTCTCTAGATACACATATGCTATCTAAGAGTCAGATAGTACCATGATCCAGGCATCCATCCATGCAAACTATACGTCAATCATTCTTCTTCATGTCTCTCATCTGGACAAACCTTATGTTTTCTCGCGGGAAAACAACCTTTTCATTTTATTTGGGAAACCGCAAGCCATACATCCGTGCTTGACTTGCATTTGAATTTCAACCAAAGGATATATTGTGCACACATCCAGTTTCTGTTTCACCCACCCAGGCTGTTCTCCTTCCACCCATCCTTGCTTCATCCTTAACCCAGCCATGCATCATATTCCTTCCCAGCCACCTCGGGCACCAATCAAACACGTATCATTCTTCTTTGTCAGTCATCATTACTTTTAACTTGCTCGTCCTTCCACACTTACTTATATCCTTCTTTCGCTTTTCGTTCATCTCATCCATCAAGTTCATCTCTGAGTTGAAGTAAATTTAGAGGAGGCTACTACCTGGTTGATAAAAACTTTGTTCTAAATTTGAAAGTCTTCTTAACAGTATTGTAACTTAACTGTACAACATATATACTACACCCGTGCAGAGAGCACACTCTGCAGTCTGCAATCTCAATAAGTAAGGAATATAAGAGCTTATCACTGCCCGCCACTATCGTGGTAACCCTCACAGCAGTTTCCTCCGGCACTTGCACCGCCTCCTCCCCAGAAGTGTCCTCCTCCACCTCCGCGCTGGCCCCAGCACCAGATGTTCAACCTACAAAGTACATTGAAGAATGTTAGATGTCATAGACATACACCACTCACTAGTATTTTGTCTAGGAATGAAGAAATGTGAATACAGAAACCAATCTAATAATTTGTGACTGTCTACTCTAAAGTAAAAATGTCCCTTTTTCCAGGGAAGGGTGTTGTCTTGCTGCACTTTTTGGCACAACTGATGAATGCTTGCTTTTTAACACGCACCATTTTTCTCATAACAGACAGAAGCTTCACTTCTAAGAACAAGAGCAAGATCAGATTATCATCACTAGGACGGAGTGACCAACGATTCAGCACCAAAAAGAAAAATTAAAGTTCAAACCAGGTGAGGGCTCGGCACGCCCACAATAAATGTGTGAAATAAATCACTAAGCACTTTTCCATTTTTAATCAACCGTTTATGTTTTATGACAAGCTTGATTTTAATAAATGTTTTTACTTTTAATAAAGCTTTAAAACTTAAATAGACTCTGTGGTTTTTGGTCAAGGGTGACTGAGCAAAAGGTTTTGCAATTTGCAAGCATGAGTCCTTGCCTCTGACACTTCTGGACTCTGACTCTTTACTCTTGTCCTGCGTTGGATAATAATCATTTGGGATTAATCATCGATGAATTCGGGAGCTAAATGACTCTTCCACACTACCTAGTCAGTAAGGAGATTGGGGGTTCTTCAAAGTCTGTTATCACTAAGGTATGTGGAAAGTCTACCTGCGCCTATTATAATTGATAAACAATGCACTATTTAGTGTCCATAGTTCTGTTTGTGCAGATTTGTCCCTGCAACAGTAGTAGTATGGATTGTCCTCCTATCCAAACCAAAAGTAAAGTAGTATCTTATTCTTTTTTGGTGGTCATTCACATTTTATTGTTGGAAATTGTCAAAGCATAAACATTTAGAAGACTTGAAAAGACATTATGGACAATCCCAGAGGACTGAACTCAGTGCATAGAGCTATTGCTGACTAGAATGGGAGTTTCGTTTAATACCTTTTGCCAAATGTGTAATCTTAGTTAGCTACACAGACAGACTAATAAGAATAATCTAGTAATACCACAGGGAGTCATAGTAGAGGCAGGATAAGAATTTAGATACAGTCTACAAGAAGATCAAAGACGATTTAGAAAAAATCGAATGAGGAACGCTAGGAAAAAATAGGTACTCTATATTAAAATGAAAACTTACCGGGGCCAGCAAAGGAGCCCTCGCCTGACCGATCCTGGCCTTCTACAGCAGCAGCAGCCGATACCACCTCCTCCTTTGTCCTCTTGCCCCTGGGGGGAGATGATGTACAACATGAAAGAAAGAAAGACCCGAAAACATGGATGATTGTTGTCAACCAAATCAAACATTTCAAAAGAACAATAACAAAATATTTTGGCGAAATAGCAAATAGACAACTATTCCACGGGATATATTGACCTATCTCATGTGGTCTACTACAATATATTAGTATTGCTTGATTTGCGGACCGTCGACTTGGAAAGTTATGTAACTCACTAAACAAACTACTAAAAAGGTTCGCCTAGGACTGACAGGCAGCAGTCCGCAGCACGCGAATGACAGACAAACTCCATTGTGATTGCAGATCAGTGACAACACTAAAAAGTTTCCTACTATATTAACCAGTCATTAAAATACTCAAACTATCAATCCACCATCACTATTTCTTCTTATTACCAGGCGTACAAAGGAAGGACTGGACTTGAGTCTGTAGGGGCAGATTTGCAAGCCCCTTGCGGCTCTTTTGCTCCGTAGTTGCAAGACTTTTGTGACGCAGCGGCAGAACAAAAGAGGCGCCATGGTGCGGCGTATATTAACAACGTGACGCATATGGGAGATGCATCACGTTGTAAAGCCCTGCGCCATCAGGGGGTGTTCCGGCGCAAGGGAGGGCGTTCCTGCGCAGGAACGCATCCTAAAAGTGGCTGAGGGAAATCTATAAGATTTCAATCAGTCACTATTAGGACAATGATGCGTCACTCAAACCCTGCGCCTGTTTGAAGCAGACGTACGGCTTGACGCAGCATTGGGGAGATAGGGCACCCCAGAGCATTGCTGGAGCTGTGCCATCGTTGCGACGCAACTCCAGCAATGCGCTGCCTTTACGGCACAGATGCGTAACGCTTCGGTGACGTTTTGGGCCCATGGTGGGCTGCATTGTAAATACGGCGCACCATGGGTGGTGGTGGCGTGGCACACAATTACTGGCGCATCCCTGCTACTTTGCAGGGATGCGCCGGTAATTGCAAATCTGCCTCTTAGTGTCTAGCATTACGCAGTTCTGTAAACTACACTCATACATAATTTCTCAGGCCGATGAAATGAACACAAAATCGAAAACAAATAAGCATAGTAGCAATGCTACTGAGAAGGAGAGCAGTGCACCTGAAATGCAGAGAAGATTTTGAAATATAATTTACCTACAATGTAATCGGCAGCATTATTGCTCTTGGTAAAAAACAAAAATTTGCAATATAATAACACACAGAGCAGGAGAAAACAGAGTAGTGATGAAATAGCTAATACTACTCACCAAGCCCGGGGATCTCAACGCCGAGCAGGTCGCATTCCCGGTCCAGGAGATCCGTCCAACGGTGGGTGGCCTGGTTGTAGGTGCGCCGGACCTGAGAGTGTTCATACATGGCCCGGCACACCTTCTCCCACCGCTTCCGGCGCTCCGGGGCCCGGAGCCGCTTGCGATCTTGTCGCCTGCCGCGATGGTCCTGGGGAGGCGGCGCTGTACATAGTACACTAGTGCGGCCACCTCCTCCGCGCTAAAGATCTCCCGTGGCATCACTAGCTCCCCCCTCAAACACCCCGCACGGGAGCCGGGCACGGGGTGCGGGACCCTTCCCCTTCTCGGGCTGCTTCCCGGCTCCCTTCACCATGGTCTGGGCAGAAAGGAAGATAAATAAGAAATAAGAAATAGAATAGGGAAGAAGAAAAGAAAAGACTTTAAAAAAGTAGTTTAAAATTAACCAAAAGTAGCAGAAAACACAAAAATATATAGCTAGAAAAATAGAGGGATAGATAATAGGTAAAATAGATAAAACAACTTCAAACAAGCAAAGGATGGCAGAGATTGAGAGAGGATACAGAAAGGATGCCCAGAACCATAGCAATGAATGAAAAACAAGATGGCTGCGCCTGTTCACGACCGCGTGGGTACGTTCGCGCAAGATTTCCCCCACGATCACACGTGAACTTGTACTAGTGAGCCGCACACTTCGCGAGATTACACATAGCGCCCGGAAACGGAAATACATCACACAAACAAGATGGCCGTGCCCATGTACGACCGCTAGGGTAACTTTGCGTCGTTGGGCTACAAGCGGCTCGCGAAAACGCAAAACACCACGCGAACTAACACACCGCAAAAAAACAAAACGCATATTCGCACAAATTCGCGGCTTCCAAATTCGATCTCGTGCAAATTCGCGCCCGCGAATCCCGCGAAATTGCAGAAAAACGATTTTTGCAAAACTGAAAGCACTCAGCAGGTGCAAAAGTTCAAGCTCATCATTAGTAACCATTCCCTGTAGTGCTTCCTGAGGGGCCCCTCCAGAGTTCAGTTGCCTACTCGCAACTATTCTCACAGCAGGCTCAGAGAATAGCTACAAGTATGCCACAAAAGGTCCTGTTAAAAAAAATTACACTGCAACAGAAAGCAATTCAAGCTCATCATTAGTAACCATTCCCTGTAGTGCTTCCTGAGGGGCCCCTCCAGAGTTCAGTTGCCTACTCGCAACTATTCTCACAGCAGGCTCAGAGAATAGCTACAAGTATGCCACAAAAGGTCCTGTTAAAAAAATTACACTGCAACAGAAAGCAATTACAGATAGGGAAGCAGGTGCCAGACTGGAAGTTCAAATTCTGTGACACATTAATCAGCCCCTAATTCATTCATGTCAGTTGAGGCAGGGCAGGTGTGCTAATGAATTTTGCAAAACTGAAAGCACTTAGCAGGTGCAAAAGTTCAAGCTCATCATTAATCAGGAAGCACTTACAGCTAAGGAAGCAGGTGCCAGCTCAAATTCAGTGACACATTAATCAGCCCCAAATTAATTCATGTCAGTTGAGGGAGGGCAGGTGTGCTTTTCCCCCCATAATCTACAGTGATGAACCAGAGGGTGGCAGTGATGAACCAGAGGGTGGCATGGGTGAACCAGAGGGTGGCAGTGGTGAAACAGAGGGTACTGTGATGAACCAGACGTAGAAACAACATGGTCGCGACCCGACAAGTAATTTCGCGTTTGCGAACTGGTAAAAAACCCTCGCGAACTAGCAGAAACCCTTGCAAACACCCAAAAAAATAAAAATCTGCAAATTCGTGAAAGTTCGCGAATTTTGCGGATTGCGAATTCGTAAATACGCAAATTCGCGAATCGCGAATTCGCAAAATTCGCCCATCATTACATATGATGCTCGTACACTTCTATAGGCATATATCAAATATGAGCCATACAAAAATAAAATAGAATCAGTCAACTCTAGTGGTATATCTTGAATATCTGGCCTTGGTTTAGCACATAATTATGTTACATCAATGGAGTCATGTTCAAATGTATTGGTAGCCTCATTATTTCCAAATTTAGGCATTGGCAAAATAGTATCTGGATTTAAAATCTCACACGTTTGAATGATGATATTTTCAGGAACCAAGAGAATTTTCTTATACTTATTCAACTGACTACTAGTTAGAATCTGGGTTCTGTATAGAGTTAAGAGTCTCTGTGTCCACTGAATGAGGCACTAACTCATTTAATGTGTGACCAATGACAATCGATTCACTCTAGGTGATTGAAACTGAACTGTCAGCAACTTATCTAGGACATCCAGGCAGAGCAGCAGCAACTGGAGCTAATGTGCAGAAAATGATGCAATTGGTCTCTTTACATTCCCATGTGTAAGAACGGAAAGTGAGCACTCGTCTTTTTCATGACAGAAAAAATCAAACTCTTTCTCATAGTCAGGAATTCCTGAAATGGCTGCTGTTCACAAAGTGTGTTTTAGCTCCAGGAAGGCTTGCATACATTGGTCATCTCAAGGAATTGGATCAGAGATATCAATGTGCGTCAGCCTCAGTAGAGGCTTTGTAATCAAGGAAAAGTTTGGAATCGATTGGCAAAGGTATCCAACCACCCCAGAAATATTCTCACTTTTTCTAGTGTTGTCGGTGGGTTTCACTTTCCTCATTCCCTTTTGAATTTGATGCCACAAAGAAGCAATTTTTCTGACAATACTGCATATTTGTAGGGAATATCTTATGCCCATTTTTCAGCCAATTGATTCAATAATGCAATGCGGTTAATTTACAGCACACTTGTGTTTTGTTGTACTCATTAAACCATCAATGTATTGTACTAACACTGAGTTAAAAGGCAATTTTAAAGATTCTAGATTTTTCGAGTATTTGGGAAAAAAATTCACAGATTTTATTGTGGGATCCTAGCTGAAACTGGGACTCTATTTTGAAAATTAAACTTAAAAGTAGATTGATATCCTCATGTGCAAGAATTGAGGAAATGATGAGCACAAATAAAACACTCTGAACAGGGACATGGCCAGGCAAGATGGCCGATCTGACAGTTTCCTAGGAAGCTCCCCTACCCCACATAATCATTCTCTATAATCCTGCCCTTTGATTTGGTCATCAAAGTTGTGAAGGTTGTCTACCTCATTCCCATGCAAAATCAGAGTACAATCTCGCTCCGGGGGAGACTTGGAAAATAAAAAAAAGCTGCCTCAGAACTCAGGCAGCATTACTGGAGGTGGGGCCTGTGCAGTGAAGCCTCCAAAGAGATGAAGCAGCAGCTTGGATCCCGGAGGTGGCCATGCTGAGGTGGGCACTTTACTGGCTGGACCATGTACCCCTGGTTACTGGTGCGGGGGGAGAGGAAAATGCTGGTACTTGCTCCTTTGGAAAAAAAACTGGAGGCTGTGGCAGTGAACAGAAGTGTCGAAAGTGGGCACACCCAAGATGAGGCTGGGGGTCCCCACTGACCAGTGATGAACAATCCATGATTGGTCTCTGAGCGGCAACCACATTGCAGTGCCACTGGGGCCCTGTGAATGTTGAGCCCTGCTGGACCGCAGCCAACTGACCTCTGATTCGCGAGGCACTGGTGCCACCTTGAGCTGCTGGGATCCATGAGGGAAACAGCTTAGCAGTTGATCGGCCCATTCCCTCCCTAATGGGGGCGCACTTTGTGGTGAGCCTGGTAGGCCTGGACACATAGTACACACAGATCATAACCCCAAGGCCTATCAGATAAACAAGTGCCAGGACAATGGACAAGCAGAGGGGAATAGTGGAAGAGCCTATTAGAGTTGAATACTAGCAGCTATACATGGGTACCTAAACGTCCCTGGAAGTCAAAATAGATGCTGTCTATATTGAGGTCATCTTATTCTGCACATAGCTACACAACGTCGCAGAAAAGGTCAGGGTAGCCAAACACTGCATAGAAGACCTACAGTCAGAAGTAAAAAAGCTCAAAAAGGAAATATCCAAAATGACTGTGATATCCAACATGCTGAAAGACAGAGTAGTGGACACTGAGGTAGGCTCAAGACGTAATAATTTGTGACTTCTGGGGTTCTCAGAAGGAGTTGGATGCTCTACTCCAGAAAACTTCCTGGAGGAGTTGATCTAAGCCTCATTGAGACCTCAGGGCCTGTTGACAATGTTTGCTGTGGAACAAGCATATAGGGCCATAACAGCCAGTCCTCCAGCCCCCGGAGCTCCATCCACCAAATAATGGAGAGGATAATCACCTTTAAAGACCTGGACGTAATCTAGCTGCGGCCTGTGCAGGTAAGAGCGGTGGCGCGGTGGGGCCGGGGGTGGATTTCGAAAGACGTCGATGAGGGAAAATTAATTATTTATTTAATTTTACATCTTGGTCGTCTGTCGAATCCCTCCCCCAACCCGGCCCCACCTCATTTACCTGCAAGGGCAGCAGCTGACATAATCCTTAAGGCACTCACAAAGTATGAAAAGGAGGTATTTGCACAGCTGTTAGTGATCCGGTTTCCAACTGGGTTGAGCAGTGAAGCGTGCAACCAGGGGTGAACGCTGTCTGGACCGGTCAGCGTGAGGTCAAAGACTAATACAAGGCTACCCCTGATGAGAGGTAGACCCTCCAGTGCACTGCCTTGAAAAGACACACGGGTCTAATGATTTAAAGCAGACTTCATAAACGTTCAATCCAAATGATTTACTGGTTCATCATGATTTAGTACATATACATTGAGTTCCATGTATAAGACATCGTGATCCAAATGCAAGTGAAGTATATCATCAACAGAATAACAGTCCGAAAATTATCAATCCCAATGCATTTCGGGCTAAAACAAAGCCCTTCCTCAGGGGATCGCTCTACAAACAAAAGAAATGCCATCATCAAATCGAGTTCAAGTATCATCAACAACCTACACAAGCAACCATAAAAAGTATAAGGTGCAGACAAATGGAAACAAAAGGTGTGCTCAATCAGACAGCCAAGTGTCCCACAGTGCGTGAAATGTAAATAAAAGGCAATAGAAAAATAAGCGACAAACTGAACATGTTAAAAAAGAAAGCCAAGTGAAAACCCTAATAGGAAGGCTTAAAATAGCCTCGTGACAACAGTTAGATGAACCCAGTGAATCAACGTACAAATCCCAGAGCGGCAACTAATAATGCGACACGAATGTGTGAAAGAATGCTAGAGATCCCGCTAACCAGAGTGTGTGAAAAAGATGCAGCCAGGCTATATCACACGCGGTCCGAGAGACCGTAAAGGTATGCTAGTAACGATAAATAGGTTCCCCAACCAGAGGTACTCACAGTGTGCGCTGGAAACGCGATCAACATTCAACAAGCCAGATCACGAAGCAAACGCGCCGAGGCGATGTCAGTATAAGAGAATGCGTGTAGACATGAAAGATGGACTACAGTTCACCTAAGTATAAGCGCCATCTTGGAATGGTGAAACAACATTCAACACATAAATAGCAGGAACGTGTCCCCCATCATATTCCAAAGTGTATCATGACAAAGAACAAATATAAAAATAAATAAAACACGAACGAAACACAGGAAAAAACGTGCAAGGGTAAACAAGTAAAAACGCACAATAATCAAAAAAATGACAGACATATGCAGTGTGACACATGAGAACTGACATGATAATTCACAGATAACATAAAAATTCCATGCGATCATTGAGCCCGTGCGGCTGCATGGTCGCCATGTAACGGATCCAGAAGTTTTCCCTCTTCAATAAAGTTTTTTTATTGTCGTGTGTCACTGGTACTTGCACAACAACCCATGTTCGCTTACACAAGGGGAAGAAACTTGAAGGAAATGCTATGCAAACCCAAATCCGATAGATGACATTGCAATATATCCAGATTATACCAGGAAAGTCCAAACCAAGAAACAGACCTTTATAGATATGAAACAAAATTTGCAAACTCTGAATCTGCCTTATATGCTGCTAAACCCGCCCTGCCTCCGAGTTGTGCTACAGGACAAGACACACGTCTTTGATTGACCCGAGGACATCTGGTCGTAGCTGGAACTCTGGGACAATATGCTGTGTCAGGACCGGGGAACACTCCCCGCAATGCTCAGGGTCAAACAGCAGGGTGTTGACAGCAAGAGAGTGTTGGGACTCCTGGACATCCCTGTGAAATCATCAGTCCCCAGAGTATAGATGCAAGATGATGGCTCCCTAATAGGTGAGGAGGATTCTAATTCAAAAGGGGTTCCTGTCACTGGTCCTCCTCTAGAAGAACTGAAGGACACAGTGGAGTTATAAAGGGATGTTTCCACATAAACACGATGGGTGCAGAATAGGGACATGGGCGACACACATAGAGCTACACATGTCACACCGAGAGATGACTGTATCCCTTTAGAAAAAAGTTCACCTTAATGCATCTGATGATGGGGGCAACACAAGGTAAAGAATACGTGTGTCCTTCTGACACAATGTTTTTTTCGATAGTCTGAGCAATGAGGCACTCTTTTAAGAGACATTATAGGGCAGCCAGGTGTGTCCTCTGCATGTGGTCTCTGCCTATTGTAAGGTCTTGAAGCTTGCAAGGAGCACACTTTCCCTGCGTATAGAGGCTAGAGTTGGATACTCGTTCCAGTATTAACATGGGGATTGAGATTTAAGGTGTTTGGGAAGGCGTAATGGTCAGGCACTGTATCCAACAGTTAACATGAGTTTAACCAGGGTGGGTTAGGTGGGAGGTAGGAAAAGGGGTTGTTCTGTTTACTTTGTTAAGGCTGTGCATTGAGACACCCAGATATATAGAGGCACTGGTGGTCAAGTGGTCAAGGAACCGCCCAGGTGTGGGAGAGCAGTTGAAGGTACCTTCTGATGCCTCAGACACAACATACTTTGGGCTCTATATATAACTTAATACCTTGGAAATTTAGGGGACAGAGTGGGTATGTGAAGAGACAGAGGGTCCTCTCCACCATAGATGGCATAGGGTACATATTGCATGTTTACAAGAACCCCATTTAACAGACTTTAAATAAGTAAAAATCAAGAAGAAATGGCAAGGTCAGCTTTATTGCACCACATACTCAGCCTATTCTGGGAAGTTGTGGCTGTGTGGGTGGCTACTGATGTCCCTTTTAAGTGAAAATACTTCAAAGCAGATATTGAGGGCTGTATCATTCTCCTGCACGGGACACTAGAGGGTAGAGACATCTGATACTTAATATCTATGCTCTCAAAGCTGACAATAAGTACTTTTGAATAGGATTCAAGATCTATTACTCTGCTGTATTAGCGCTCTGGTGGAGTGGGTGGCAGATTTCAATTGTATACTGGATGGGGCATTGGATAGACACCCTCCAAAACACAACACAAAACCGGGCAGGACCTACAGTCTTACAGCAGTGATGCAAAACACAGACAGTACAGATGTATGGCGAGAAATAAAACCAACTAAATGTGAATATTCATGAAACTCTTTAACTCACCACACATACAGTAGATTGGATTGGATGTGGTAGTGGGGGACTTTCTCCACATGGTGAGGGAGGCAAGATACCTAACCAGTTTCTTATCTGATTATAACCATATTATAGTGAAGTGTGATGGTGTAACTTACAGAGCACTCACACAATGTAGGTTTCATGGGGGGGTCAGTATGAACAAATTTTATGGGGTAAGAAGGCAACTCCAAAGAGAATTAGCTCAACAGGAATAGCACCGGGCCACACTACATTGAATGGGGCATGAAAACAATGAGCCTAGTTTGTGGTTGCTGTAAGCATGCAGATCTATAACAGAAACATGGGACAGACTTGGCAAACTGACGCAGAGGGAATATCGGCAGTGACTACATAGATAGGGAGATAACTCTAGTAATTTACTAGCATGGCTGTTGCGGAGGGAATAGGAAGCCACCCTGGTCTCGTTGCTGAGACACCCCAAAAGCACACTGACTAAGATCAATTGCGTTTTTCTGGATTATCTCAGCGATATACATTGAAGTGTGGGGGGGGCTATGCCGAACTCAGTAGCAGATTGTCTGTCTGGGTTCACTCTCCCCCCGGTTTCTGATGACTACCAAGAAGAATTAGAAGCAGACATTACCGTAGAAAAACTTTGCACAGCATTGGGGTGCTTGCAGTGAGTAAAGCTGCTAGGGGGTGCAGTTTCCCGGTTGAGTAATACCAACACTTAATACCTATGTTAGCAGAAAATCTACTAAAGATATATGAAGAGGCCCATGACCTGGGAGTCCTGCTTCCCCTCTATGAGAGAAGGAATCATATGCATGCTGCTAACGCTGGGTGGGGACCCCTTGAACCTATCCTCCTATACATCGCGACCATGATCAATGCAGATACCAAGGCTCCTAGAGATGTGCAATAGAGCTGTGGTTGGGCAACTTGTTCATGAGGACAAGTGAGGCTTTATACTGGGCTGCCTTATAGCCATGAACCTACATACCAATTAATACATATACTACAGCAGGCATGAGAGGAATACAGAATTGACATTGGTGGCTGTTGACATAACCAAGGCCTTTGGGACCCTAGATTGGTTCTAACTGATGGAAGCCCATAGGCACATAGGCTTTGGACCAGTCTTCTGCTCTTGGGTCCAGTTGTTGTACGTGGATCCTGGGGCCAGGGTTTGGAGCGGGGGCATTCTCTCAGATGGTTGGGGAGTTGAGTGGGGGCAAGACAGGAATGCCCCATCTCCCCATTGCAATTTGCCATGGCTATAGAGCCCTTAGTGCTGAAGCTACGAGGAGTACTTGCTGGTCGAGGGCTAAGAGTAGGTGACTCCACACATTTGATTTCACTCTATGTGGATGACGCATTGTTTAATTTATAACTGCCAAGAGAGGAAGAATTAGTAGAATTCAGGGAGGGGAAAGGGCTCAAGATTAACAAGAAAAATACCCTCCTGAGACATTCAACTGGGAAATGCGTCTACTAAGAGGATCATGCACTGACACAACCTAAATGGGGCTTTTGATGAGGGGAACCAGAGTTGAGGGAGAGTACGCATATCTGGTGCAACATACTGCCCATATGTGGCAATGGGTGGTTGTGAGTGTCTTATGGCTGCCCACTTTCTCAAGGGACCTGGAAGTCTGGGTCTGTAAGCCATTCCGAGATATCAGTAATGGCATATCCACCATTAAATGTGTGAAGCCGATTTCTGGGTGACTTATATCTTGGGGAGCACTTCTTCTCCTTCCATGAGGCCAGAGAGTTCTCGTGGGAGAGGGACAATTCCTGTAATATGAACATTTAGCCAGGACTGCCAGAAACGACTGGACAGGGTTCCCTGACACTCCACCCCGGGCAGACATTACAGATGTTGCTCAATATATGAAAGGGTGGACATCTGATATCACTGCTGTATAGAGCCCTAAAGGCTGACAGGCCTAGGAAGGATCTGGTGACCGGAGCCACTTTGTGCAAAGACCTTGGTAAACAGCTTACAGATACGAACTGGAGTAAAACCTATGCATTGATCAGGATGACATCTAGCAATGCAAGATTTAAATGAATACACTTTATTATGTCCATCGTACTTTTCTCACCCCCCATTAAATTGCCCAGAGTATATGTTGGTTGCTCTGTGTCTTGCCAAAGATGTGGACAGGGGGGTTCAGGTTTTTGTCACTTGGCCTGTAGTTGTCTCACTGCTCTGACATATCAGCCCCTCCAAGGAAAAACAAAAACAAGGGAAGATGTACCAACAATTCCTACTCCTTGCATGGTTATTAGATAAGTAGTGAAGAGACATGGGATGGTTGGGAACAAGAGCCCAGGCGATCACAATCTGGGCAAGGGCCATGATGGAATGGGTGGTAGGTGAGGAGATTCACATCCGGATATCACGTACTCGATGACAAATTAGTGGAGGACCTGGAAACATGGGCAGAACTACTCTATGCTTTCAGTGAATGGAACTGAGAGGGAGAATACACATCAAAACCTGTGCAACAGGGTAGGGGAGAAATTATAAGTGTTCCCATGATGGGCAGTTTTCAACAGAGATAGAGCACCACATACGGGCATACTCAATGGAATGTCTTCAAATAGTGGAAGGAATATGTATGGTATAAGGTCAAAATAACTGCTGGGATGAGCGCATATACTATGGGCGGGGTTACTACGACTAGACCAGTTTGTGCTACAAAGGTATATTGACAAGAAGGGAAAGGGATTCTTTGACATAGTCATGTTTGTTAAATGTACCGGTTGGCATTACTCTTTGAGGTATATACATGTAAAATGAAAAAACAATAAAGAAATATATTTTAAAAATACCTCTGAAACATTCTACATTTACTGAAATTTAAAAAAAACATACTGCTGGTTCTGTATCACGGGTCGTGGAACTACCATTTCATTAATCTTTCTGAAAATCTGAACTAGCCTCCATTTCCTACTCGATTTGCACAAGCCCATTAAGGATGAGTAATATGGCTAGATCTTGGTCCGAGCAGTGATGGAGCAAGAGTGAGTGATCTCGCGATCCAGTCACCGCGCTGCTATTGCATGACGGGAAATTCCCGATGATCGGCGATAATCGCACATCCAGCCTGACAGTGGGAGAGGTAGCCGCGGATGCACGAGACGGAGCTAGAACGGAAAACGGAGGCATCTTGACTGCATCCATATCCCTGAGGACGAGTGCGGGAGCCAGTGGAACCAGGCAGCCCAAGTATATGCGGAGAAGGCTACGATCAGCGGACTGGGTCATAATTCGCCTGGTTGTCACTTTAAACTCGGGCCCTCCAGAGCAAGCCTCGTGGTCCGCGGAAGCGTCAATTTCGTTTGGCAAACACCCAGGAAGTAGAACCCTCCGAGCAGGATCCATTGCTGGGAGTCAGCAGTCTCACAGGAAAATGACTACGAGGGGCCAGAAGATTAAGACAAAGCCGCCTCCGGTGCAAGCAGAAGGAGAGAAAGGAGGCGAGAAACCGGTGCTGCCTGCTAAAGGTAAAAGGGACTTGGGGGCGGTAAAAAAGTATCACAGTAAACCGAATGTCTCCCGGGAGGCCGCTACTACGAACTCCGGGGGCTCCCCTTCCATCAGTAGCCATTTCCCTGTACTGAAATCAGTGACAAAGAAGGGTCAAACAAATATAAATGGGAGTAGTGGGAGCCATACCCCCCAAGCTATCGCCAGCCCCCAAGCAACCCCAACATCCATAGTGGCAGAGATGGAGGAGACAGCGGGCCAGAATGCACACGAGGCAAACTCAGAGACTGGACATAGTGGGCCGAATGGGCAGGTCGGGCAGAGTGATCAGGGGAGGCAAAGCTTAAATGAGTCTACGGATGAAGGTAGCAAGGAAACTCCATCTCTCCCTGACCCGCAGTTAATCCCAGAACCAACGACACTGCCAGGAATGGAGAAGAGAGGAGTGATTTTGCAGACGGTCAATGATCCTGTGCCCCTTCTGCCACAGACCCCTGATCCCAATTCCGAAAATTTGTATTCAGTATCAGACGGCTCCCTGACAGACACAGGGAAAGAGGACTCCCTGTCATCGGATGGCTCACTATCCGAAGAGAACTTCACTGAGGGTGAGGGCGAGGATGAGGTAGGGCGAAAGAAAGCGACCGATACAGTTTTAAGAAAAAGACATTCCTGGCGGAGAAGGGATCAATTGAAGTGGGATTACTCGGACTCTCCTAGCCTACTCTCACCGGGGAACACATCTACTGCGCCTCAACACGAAACTGCCTCATCAGCCACGGAAAGGAGCAAGGGTACAACCGAAATACCCTCTCTAGCCTTAATTTTAAATTCTATTAAACAATTTCAGGAAGAAGTGCGATCAGACAGCCTCACTGCAAAAACGGCAGCCAAAAAACTGCAAAACGGTATGAGGAAGCTAAGCAAAGTGTGCACAGACATCGGCGACAGAGTGGCTATGGTAGAAGCCAGGACGGAAACTTTGGAAGTAGAAGCAGCAAAAGCAAAAGAACAAACAAGCTCCCATGAGGCTTGCCTGGTTGATGTAATGTCTAATCTGGGGGATGAAGAAAATAGGCAACGCCGCAGTAACCTCCGCCTATTGAGAATTCCGGAAGGAGTTGAAGGAGAAGATCCAAGAGGGTTTATAACCAAACTGTTGCAAGCAGCCTTCCCCACCGAGACAAACTGGAACTGGGTCATGGAAGTCCAAAGGGCCCATCGCTTTCCCTTTAACAGCAAGGCTAGACGGGGAGATAACCGTACTAATGATAAACCCAGGGTCTTTTTAGTCTTCTTTGGCAACTTTCTCTTGAGACAATTGATCTACGACAAAGCCAGGCCCAACGCACAGAGGAAGGCAAATGGTGTTAAATTCTTTGCGAAACCCGACTTCTGTCACGCAACCGTAGAGCGCAGATGGCGGTTGCGTCAACTAATCTCACCCTTCCAGCAGAGAGGGGCACAGGTTTATCTGATCAACCCGGCCAGGGTGAAAGTGCTGCATGAAGGGAAAACGCGGGTTTTTCAATCAGAAATCGAGGCTGGCAAATATCTTAAAGAGATCATGGAACAAAGACGATGATGCTGACTAATCTACGGACTAAGGGGCCGATCAGGATCGCGGACGGACTTGCGTCCGTCCGCGACCCCAGAGCAGGAGGGAACCTCCGCATGGCATGCGGAGTTCCCTCCTGTGCAATTAGGATGTGACCGCCACCCTGGCGGTCACATCCTCTATTTTTAACATTGCGGCGGGTGCAGCTTCAAGCTGCACCCGCGGCAATGTTAAAAATGCACGCATTGCTTTTGCATGCAGAAAGAGGCAGGCACCGTGCGGTGCCTGCCGCTTTCTGCATGCAAATGCAGGGGGGTACCATAGGTACCCCCCATGTGCACCCCCCACCCCCCCTTCACCTAGGGGGCCCGCAACGGGCCCCCGCAGTGAAGTTCCGTATGCTTTTCCACGGCGGGAAACGCGCCGCGGAAAAGCATAATTCACTGCCCATCCTAATATGGTGGACGGTGTCTGAGAGACACCGTCACCATATTAGAGCTTTTCCGCCGCGGTTGTAAGCCAACCGCGGCGGAAAAGCTGCGGACGGAAACCAGGACCCACCAGCCATCCTAATGTGGCGGTGGGTCCTTGGTCAGTCCGCTGCGGTTTTTCCGCATCCTCGGGGCCGGCGGTGGCTTCCGCCGGCCCCGAGGATGCGGAAAAACCGCAATCCTGATCGGCCCCTAAGTGTATAATATAGAGTTTCCCCGGGACTTTGTGTGCTTTTTTTTTTCTCTCACAGTTTGTTTTGTTGGTGGCTCGGTGACTGGAGCTCACACTTGACTACCATAATTCAAGGTCATCTTGACTGCTCAATAAGGGGGGGAGGGGGGGAAGGGAGGCACCCACAGAATGTAGTGGAATGGGCACAGGACTTAAAAAAA
The DNA here is from genome assembly GCF_964263255.1 of Lissotriton vulgaris. NCBI lineage: Eukaryota > Metazoa > Chordata > Amphibia > Caudata > Salamandridae > Lissotriton > Lissotriton vulgaris. The sequence continues at coordinate 624,464,755 of NC_141696.1, read as the reverse complement.
TATCAAAAGGGGAAGAGGGGAAAAAAGGAAAAAAGAAGAAAAGTTCAAAAAGGAGGAGAAAGAGGGAAGATTCTGGTGGAGGACAAATTGTTAGTAAGGGATGACGGACTCAACTAAAATTAAAATTGTATCTGTTAATATCTGTGGGCTCAATGACGCCATTGGCAGGCAGAAAAACACTGGAAGTACACTGGGAGAAAACCAAAGGTGTTCAGTGCCATGCTGAACCTAATTGAGACACATGGGCCGGTAGACGTATGGCCGAATTAAGGCCTAAACAAGAGGGTTTTACTTTTTTTTCTGCACCACATGCTTCACTTACAAGAATTGATTATTTTTTTATATGTTCCTCGCTGATTAATCTTTCTCACATTGAGATCTCACCTCGGTTTTTATCAGACCACAATCCTTTAACACTAACTCTCCAAGGTCTAATAAACAAGAGTTCTAACTCAAATTGGACTTTTGAAAAAGCCCTTTTATACGATGCAAAATATATAAAGTATATGCAGAAGTGGATTGAGGAATTTTTAACAATAAACCTTGACTCAGCCCCACTTATGACTGTTTGGGACGCGTTCAAGGCCGGTGTTAAAGGTGAGACCCTTACCTTTTCCATTAGTAAAAGTAAGAAGGAAAAAAATCAAGTCCAAGAGTTACAAGGTAAGCTGAGAAAGGAAGAAACAAAGCTAGCCCAGGCAATCAAAATAGGGGGATAGATAGTGGCAACACAACATACAATAGCAGCTGTGAAGGCAGAGATAGGGGCAATCTTCTCAGAGAGGATAGCTTCTAAATGGGCCGCAACTAGAGGGAGAATTTATGAATGCGGTGAACAGATAGGACACCAGTTGGCACTAGCCATCAGACAACAATCCTCAATTAACACAATTACGGCAATTAACACCAACTTGAAAAAACCCACGAAAGACCCGGGAGAGATATACAAAGCCTTTGAGGGATTTTATAGAGATCTATACACAGAGGAGGACGTTAGACCGATAGAAGAGAAGATACAAGACATAGCGTCGTATTTGGACCCTATACCCATGACTAAACTCTCCCCACTAGAACAGGAACTAATGGAGCACACTCCTAACTGGAAGGAAATACTGGGTGCTATTAAGGCCTTACCTGATGGCAAGGAGACAGGTCTAGATGGCATTTCGGCAGAATTTTATAAGGTGTTTGAATTGCAGATTAAAGTGATTTTTGAGCTAATGATCGTCTCAGTTTTTAACAACGCTCCCCCTCCTGCTTCATGGTCTTTGGCAAAGATTGTAATTTTTGCAAAAAAAGATAAGTCCCCACTTGAAATGTCTTCTTATCGGCCGATTACACTAATAAACACGGATTCCAAGATCTTTTCTAAAATATTGGCCACTAGAATATCCCAAAATGTACAGAACTTGGTCTCAAAATGGCAGCATGGGTTTATCCCAAAAAAGGAACCACGGAACATATTCGAAGAACAATCATGCTGTTTGATGCAGCAAATGTAGCAGGAGACCCGATTGGTTTAATATTGCTGGATGCCGAAAAGGCTTTAGATCGGGTCTCCTGGTACTTCTTATGGGAAGTGCTAGGCCGGGCAGGGTTTGGCCCAAATATGCTGCATGCGATCCAGGCTTTATATAAGACGCCAAGGGCCAGAATAATGATAAACGGGAACCTAACAGAGCCAATAGACATTTTGCGTGGGACAAGGCAGGGCTGCCCCTGCTCTCCACTGCTGTTTGCCCTTTTTCTCAACCCTCTTATCACTAGAATAAAAACTAATCCTGAGATTCCAGCAGACGTCAGGCATGGCATTAGCACTAAAATCATGGCTTATGCTGATGATTTAGCAATCATCACTCCGGATCCTAAAAATGCCATTGAAGCGGAGTGGGAAGTTCAGCAATTTGGGATACTCCCAGGGTATGCACTAAACAAAACCAAGACACAGATAATACTGAATGATAAAATCACACGGCAGGATAGTCGAGTCACCCCTAAAGTAAAATATCTGGGTGTGACTATCAAGGCCAACATAGATTTAATAGTGGAAGAAAATCTGATCCCACTATCGATAGATACCAGGAAGGCTCTTAAGAAAATCAATAATTTGCATCTAACCATTATTGGACGGTGCAATGTAGTTAAGATGACCTACTTCCTAAAGCTTCTATATTTTTTAAGGACTATCCCTTTGGAATTTAACAATAAAATCCTTCATCTATTCGAACAAATCTACAGCCAGTTTGTATGGTCTTTTTCAAATACGAGAAGATCATACAGACTGCTCTCATTGCCCAAGGAGAGAGGAGGATGGGCGCTGCCAAATCTTAAGTTATATTGCTGGGCAACTTGGCTGCAGTATAGTTCATTTTTAATCCGTGATGAGGTAGAAGACGAGACGATAGGTCTATCGTCCCCGTACAAAGTCCTATTGGGGGAAGACGGCAGGGGGTGTCTCTGGAGGCAACTTGAATTCGGCTACTATAAGCGTGTCAGGTTTAAGACCCTAAGTAATGCATATCGAGTTTTTTTAAATTTTCGGAAACTTTTTGGCCTTGGTAGACTGAACTACTATACTCCTACTAAACATAACCCAATGCTTCCTTCACTATTCAGCAATTCTTATTTCCAGAATTGGCATAACGGAGGTGTGACTAAACTAGGGGATTTAGTTACTTCAAACGGGATTCGGTCCTTCTCGGATCTTAACACCCAATTCTTGCTTGATGAAAATCAGCTTTTCCATTATATAGCAGTCAGAAATTTCTTGAGCCGTAAGACAGGAGGTTTAGCAGGGTTTGTTAAAATAGGATTGATTGATAAAATTCAGGAGAATAGACCCTTGCGGATTGGGGCAATATACACTATCCTGAATGAGAAGATGCCGGATGATTTGGGGAAAATAGATACCAAATGGCAATTAAAGTTAAATGTCAGTCAGAATTTCTTTAGTAGAGCTCCGAAATTAGCCCATAAATACCTACTGTCCACCAAATTACAGGCCCAGTTCTACAAATCAGGATTCTTCCTCAATATCACCCCGGACAAAATAGCGAAGTGGGGAACTGGTAATGGCACACTTTGTCCCAGATGCAAAGAATTCTCGGCGGACCAGGTCCATATGTTCGCAACATGCCCAAATTTGATACCACTTCTAGAACAAATTCAGAGATTTTTGGGAATAGTACTGGGGCAGAATTTACAATTAACTCCGTCATTAGTCTTATTGGGGCTGGATGACACCTCACATGTTGGCGAGCCTCTGATTTTTGTGGCCATGACTATCTACAGGATTTGTATTGCTGCACACTAGAAGGATCCTAATCCCCTGTCATTTTCACAGTGGCAGGCAAGATTATTGGCAACGTGTAAATTAGAATTGGCAATCTATTCCAAAAAAGGCAAGCAAGGTAAAAAAACGGGGCTGGAAGTCTGGGACCTCATGGGCAAATTGATCAAGGGGGTGTAGTCTGTATGTAACTCATTGATTTGTCTATCTGCCTTTATTTTCTGGGTATTCTGTTTCGTCTGTGTAATTATAAGTAGAATTTTGTATTTCTTTCTTTCCTCTTTTTCCTTATCCAAACACTTGCCCTGGTATACTTCCCTTTGACTTTTCTTCTTTTTTTCTCGCTTTCCTCTAATGTCTGTTCTCCTTTCTCTTCTTCTTCTTTTTTCTTTAAAAGTACTCGATATAGCATAAATATTTTGAGACTTTCTGCTTCCTACCCTATTTGGGTAGTTTATTTTATACGTTTTTGTCTGCCCATCTAATATAAAAATAGAGGGTAATGTAGTGGTGGTGCCCAGGGTGTGGGGGTGGGGGGGGGGGGGGTTCCTTTGGTCAATTGTGATGTTAACTTTTGTACTATGTTTTTTTCTGAAAGAAAAAAAAGGACGAGTAATATGTACTTCCCAAAACCACTTTTAAAATACCTTGCTGCACTTCCTTTCCAATCACATGTTTAATCTCATCCTCCCCTCTGTATTGGAAATGGTTGAAACAATGAATCTGTTTTCACTGTAACTTATATTGGGTTTGCACTTTTAACCAACCCATTCGTTTTTCCTGTAAAATCCCAAACCTCTCTTTTCACTGTGTATATTACATTTTATGGTAAGTCCTCTTGTGTGAGAACTGGGATCATACCATTTTTTGTTCAGTTAATTTTATTTTGATATGAACTTAAAGATCATTTGGTTGAATGAAAACACCACTATATGCAATAAATCACATAATTTAACTTACATAACAGATCACAACCTAATAGATTTACTTGCCTTGTTTCAAAAGTGTTAAATGCATGCTTATTTATGGCTGATCCTATTTTCTTACAGAAACATTTGCTGACAACTTATTAGTGACCTGCTTATTTGAAATAACTACTATTTGGACTATCTTTCCAGACAGGGCTAGATTGGAACTTCCACTGGTGAATGAGTAGCACCTGTATCAACCAAAAATAATACAGGATGAACATTCACTCATCCTTCTATAAATTGGCCATTCTGGTCAATCTCTAGGATTGCACCAAGTATACAATCCTCCTCACCAAACAGGCATCATCATTGTATTTGACTCGGTCCATAAGGAAATCCAAGTGTAGCTGTAAATTATGGAACATTGTCCTAATTCATTCTATTTGAGGTTGAGCTTGATTTTGCTGAAATGTTAAATTCTGTGGAAATCCCATTACATTATTATGTATTTGAGGATGGAAAACTGGAGCTGAAGGCATGATTCCATTGAACTGTCTTGATTTTTGCATATTGTGTCATCCTATTCTATGCCATTGGAGTCCTGTTCTGCTGCATAGTATTCATTTGAGGCACCATTTGTGTGCCATTAGAATATGACTTTACATTAAATCTACAATTTCTCTTTCAATTACCCACTTTACCATTAATCTGACAAGCTCCTGATGTGATCTGACCATTGTTAGCTTTGGTATTAAAACCTCTACCTCGAAAACCATTTTCTCCACTTCTTGAAAAACCCTGACTTTGCACACCAGGAACTTGAAAAACTCATTGCACCATCCTTAACTTCTCTTTAGTTGACTCTTTTTCAACTCAAAATAATGACTACAATATTTTGCATATGCAAGGATTTCATTCAACAACTTTGATTGTCACTACATCACACTCTGCTGAATCCGTGAACTTAACTCTAGACGCAAACCCAACACAAAAGCTGAAAATAATCCTGATCATCCTTCCTTTAATGCATCATCTATTCTATGGTGTTGCATAAACATCTGCATGATTCTCTCATAATATGCATAATCTGACTCATCTGCATTTTGAGTTGATCTCATAATTTTCGACCAATTATCCAGTTTTGCTGGAAACCTTCCTTTGAAATGCTCAATTACTTCAGAATATTTTGTATGACAATTGGTGAAGGCTTGGAACTAGGACAATCTCTACATAGTTCTTCTGCTCCCGATTTTCCATTATTTTACATTTGTTCGTCAAATTCTTAAGCACCAAGGGCCCGATTCACAAAGGTAAACTTAGGCCAAAATCCGAAGTTTAGTCCTAAAGTCTAACTTTACTGCTAGTAAAGATTGTCTTTTGGTCTGAGTTTAGACCAAAAGTCTAACTGAGACTAAAAGTCTAACTTTACTCCTAGTTAAGTTAGATTTTAGGTCTAAACGTGGACTTCAGGTCTAAACTTAGACTTTTGGCCTAGGTTAAGCTTTCTAAACGTAGACTTTTGGTCTAGGTTTAGCTATGTGAATCAGGCCTTATAATTGAAAATTATGCATTCAAATCTTCCCAAATGACTTTTTAAACACTTACAATACTAACCTTTTTTCAGGTTCCTCTATAAGTTTTGCAAAACCCTTTGTAAAAGTCCAAAGATCCTGTCTGCTCCAAGGGATATCCGTATAAGCTCCAACAGATCTTTTGGGGTAGGCTAAATGAGCCTTTATGATTAATTGAGGTAATTGTGGAGAAGTGTGGCTCAGGGGTTAGAGGCGGCAGACTCGGAAACTGAGATCGGCCCTGGACCAGGGTTCAATTCCCCGCCTCGGCGGGTCTTGGGCTAAAAATTCCACGGACTCGATAATTCTCGCTCCGGTGCCTTCTCAACTCACGGGTTCACACTCTGCGACTCTGGGCAATAGCTTGCTTAATCTCCACAACGGCCCCTTGCGGCGGGATGCCTGGCTTTCACCTTGTGGATACCCTGCCGGGGCTATCTCACAGGGGAATACCAGGACGGGTTTCCTAAGCAAGCGCCGGGACACCCACTGCGGGTAGCTGTGCGCTATATAAGCTCAAATACATTTACATTTTATGTGTCCAACTTTGCAAATTGTCAATATAGGGGTATTGCAAAACATAATTTGTTATGATTTTTATTAATCAGACAACAAACATAATATTTACTGCCACATGCACTTCTCTAATTGGGAAACTTCACATTCGGAAACACTCATGACTTTCTTCTTTTATGATTTCAGTATCTTTTTAGTCCAGTTATCTTTGTGATTTTTCACATTCTCCCATTATCTAGTTTAAGATCTATCATTTCGCTGAAATTTGCTTTGTTGATAATACTTTCTTTTTTTAAATTCAGATTATGCTGATCGTATTTTAAAAGCTACTCAAATTCTCTTTTTCCCCAGATTCACACACATTTGTTCAGCCATTCTTTCAAAGTTTTCATTTGTATGATAAACTTGCTTTCAAATTCAAAAACACCAATTCATCAAAAGTAAATATTTAAATTTCACTATGATAATTATCTGAATCTACAAATTGTTCTAAATCTCCTCTATGTTTTGATGCATTATTTTTCACAACCCTTGCGTCACTTTTTGATGACTCACCAGCTTCTGATCATCTTCCCTACAATTCGATTCACTTAATTCCGTTTCTTGTTTCAAATCTTTTTTATTTTCCATCAAAGAGCACACTCTACAGGGTCATGTTATACACAGTGATAAGCCTAAAACCCTATCAAGGACCGGCCGCGTGATTGGTTGGTATGTCAGATGGCAACGTATGCAAGGGGAAAGTTAGATCATACACAGCGTTGCGCCTACAACCCCTGAAGTGCCGGCCGCGTTCATATTGCAGAGTGTGGTGTCAGCTAGGACTGTGGAGTGCAAGGCCCAGAAGGCCTACCTGTGTGACAAACAGGCAACAATTCCGTTTCTTGGATATGAATGTGAACTTCATTTTCAGGAGGTGATTTGGTCACAATCTATAAATCATCTATAAATTCATCATCTTCCTCAGAAACACTCTATCTCTCATCTTTGTCTTTATCGTTATTCTAGTTTTATTTGTTTTCATTTGGGTCACTAGCAATTATTGGAAATGCAGCCACAGTTACCCACACTTCCTCATGCCATGCCTTTTCCCACAAACACAGTTTTACATACATCCAATTATGAACAGCCTTATCAATCCGACCTTCTAACACTTCATTATGTGATTTCTCATTAGCTGCATAACCCCATTCATTCAGTGCTTCAAACTGTGCAGCTCTCAGTTAAGGTTTCATCTCAAACAAAACACACCTTAAAAAAATAATACGCGTTTCAGGACTTCATACATACCGTTTTCAGGAAATTGTGTTTTTTATCATTTGCAGTAGCTTTGTGCCATTCTATAAGCTAAGGACAAGTATGCATGTCGCATTCAGAAGCATTTCATGTGCAGCACTTCCAACCGTGAATGAGCTTTCCCTTAGATTTTGCCCAAATTGCACCTATATTCATGCAAACCTCACAATATACACACATAATTGATTACCATAAATTTCAAGCAATATCTCAAACACAGTAATTCAATGAAACCAAAAACAATAAACCTGTGTCTGTGTACAGGGACGGATGTCAAACTCACTATAAAAGTGCTTCAAGGCACTACACTATTACACACATACTGCGGTAGGGGTTTGACCAGCAATAACCTAACATCAGTATAATTTACCCTATTGCACAGAATACATCTCCACTATTCCACCCTAATTAGAGTCCATTCATAACTATACTATTAAGGATCATAAACTTCAATTTATATTTTAAAGAGGTGCGCCACTTTTAAATCTTCCACAGACCTTTCTCTCACTCGAGTTTCCCAATATTCTTCACATAAAATACACAATGTCAAGACAAATACATTATCAACAATATTTAATAATACACTGTTAGACCTCTCAGCCTAAGGGTAGTCTTCCCCCAAACGTTTTTCATGTTTTGCCTCACCTTTGCTGATCTTTTTTTGTTGGCCTTAGGACTCTGGCCACTTTACCACTGCTAACCAGTGCATGTGCTCACTTCCAGAATTATACATGATTTGAGTTTACCAGGCACAATGCAAGATTTCCATTTCAGTGCCTCACATATCAGATTAAATTGTGGTCATGTCTACCCAGGGCTTTAAGTGGATTGAAAAAACTAGGGGGATCTCTCAAAGGGGCGTGGCCAATGCAATTAAGGATGTGGCTTAACAATATGCAAGATAACAATCCGTGGTTAGCATAGTGTGCCACCCAACTGGTTTTTAGCTGCTTCTGTGATTGCATAGAGAAATATAATACATCAAGTAACATTAAACCTACAAAAAGTCAGGGCTATTGTCTTTACTAATGGTTGTTAGTTGTTTAAGATAAATAAGCAAAAAATATGGCTTTGTTGTATAGAATATTGAAAATGTTCTAGTTCTGAAATTATGAGACTGAAAGAACTATAACGAGTCTCTTTGAAATAACCTCAAAGGCAGTGAAGGGTGGTACTGCTGCAGAGTTAAGATCTTTTTTCCACCCTGAGGGCAAAAACGGAGAGCCCGATAGAAACCCGTCTCAGCACTGCTTTTTAAAATTGCCGGTGCTGAGCACCGGCAGGACCCGGCCCCCTTTACGCCTTGTGCCTACCAAGGCTGTGAGTGCAGGCAGAATTAAAGAAAACAGAAAGGTTTCAGAGCATCCAACTGCCCCACTGTACAGCTTGTATACCATGTGATGAGTCAGGAGGAGTGAGAACTATTAGCAGGAGAGCTGGACCTTAGTTATATTTGTGGGTTCCTAGTGTAAAACCTGTGTTGACATGCACAACTCTTTATTTACCTTTATCTTTCCTTATTATTATTGAAACCAACTACCTTGGAGCAGGGTTAAATAAACGTGTCCCCGGTTGAAAGTTGAACAGATTAAACAATCCATAAATCAGCTGGCAGCTTTTCCACAAACGAGGCCAGTGTATCTGCAGCTTGACAAGGTGAAACCGCCAACTCAAGCCAGGCGGAATAAAATTATGTTTCACCACCAACCTATTGCTAATTTGCTTAAAAACACTTCTGAAGAAGTCTCTATAGTCTGCAGTTGTATATTTTAGTACTCGGCAGTGGCGTAACATAGGCCCCCCACAGCCCCCGTGGTGTGGGGGGCCCCCGAACTCCAGGGGGCCCTCTCAACACAGTACCCTGGCCAGAGAGCGCTTGACTAAGTCCAGAGGGGGGCCTCCTTGTACACTGTAGGGGGGCCCACAAGTTTTGTTACGCCACTGGTACTCGGCACATAAAAACACATTTTAGTCCATAAGATATTCGCCAGCTGCCTTCCTTCCATAAATACCTTAGTGATCAGAGTGGTACAGTGTGCTGCATGGAACTCGATAACTGCGAAGTGCAGACGTCGAACAGCCATATATTTAAAGTCTGTGTTTTAGCCTTTACACAGACCTTTGGAATATTTATGTCATGTTTTGCTGGCAGTAGAGAAAATACAGAATCCTTTGACCTCGGTGCAACAAAATTATGACATTCAGTCAATCAGCATTTTCCATACCACCTAGTTACATTACCTGTGTACATTTTTTTCCTGTTTGGGTAAAAATAATCTTAAATTAAGGAGGATCAACAAGCTGTTCGAGTACGTAGAGTGCACGGAACTCAGGACGCCATTACCCAGATCCCAATGTTGAAAAGGGACCTATTGAGGACGACCTAATTGGAACAAGTCGCCCATTAATAGTAGCAACTCACCCCGCATGAAGGAAGAATGTCCACCGGACCCGACCTATACATAAATAAAGCGGTTTGAGGCGGAGATCATAGATAAGGTGTATCCGAGACTCCTTGAGAAGTTTTTAAATTATTTATCATCCAGTACATAGCATGAATACAGTCTGTGTCAAAAAACCTTTTCTATTCAGATTTATTTGTAGTATCTTATAATACACCATATAGGAAAGATACTAGAGTATTCTATACCTTCTTACTAGTACTGAGACGGATACTACGGACCATTGGAGGTGGTGGTAAAAATGATTTTATTAAAAAAAGGACAAACATATCTTAGAACAAAGAGAGTAAATAAAGTTTGATCTTGAGAAAGATGGTGTAACAATAACCACCATAGAAACGCGTCAACGCTCATCACAATACACAATCTGTAAAAAGGCGTGGGTCATTGAGTAGCTGATACCAAGATCCAGGCCTAAATTATTGGGGGAAAACAGATGTGTAGAAAACTAATGACAAATTGAATCTGTCTATGCTAAGTACTCTCTTTAAGTTTGCTTATTTTTGTGTTTTTTAATTAATTGTATTTTAATATGTTCATTAATTTTTTGTGATTATTGTGAATTCTATAAATTATGTATTATGTATTGTGCCTATAAAATATAGGGCCTGTGTTACCCCCCACCCCTTTTTTAAAGATTATTTTTTACCTAAACAGGAAAACAAATTTATATTTTTGGTATCTCCAGGGTTAATGACTCTTTTTGGGAATTACATGGTATAATACCATTGAATGTGTATATGATGGGCGAGTGAATAGATACTAGGTGGTATGGAAAATGTTGATTGACTGAATGTCATATTTTATTGCACTGAGTCCAAAGGATTCTGTCTTTTCTCCACTGTATTGTGCCCTGTTCCTTTGGCTTAAAAGGGACTCCTCTTTGTTTTTATCAAATGATTTGCTGGCAGACTCAGAATTATTGGCATACTGTGTACAAATAATTACATTGCATATTTTCTTTCATATAAGAGGTTTCTCACTTGGTGGCTCAGCGTTTGCGGGCATGTGCTGGCTGCTGATGTGTCTGCAGCATGTTCAAAGCTAATATGTAAGCTTTCATCAATGTGGCTTTCAATGAAAGAAAATGTGCTCGGGCAACTGTCCCCAAACATAGTTCCTCAATCTGACGGGAATGTGTTATTTTCTTTCCAGCACCAAATGCGGCCAGCACAGGTAAACGCAGTGGGGCAGGGCAGGGTGGGAGGAAAGTCGAAAGATGACGGAATAGTTATATTTAAATAAATACATTACACCTATTCCGTCATTTGTTGGCTTCCCCCCTGTCGCGCCCTGCCCCACCCTCACCACATTTACCTGTGCCGGTCGCCGCTGTCCAGCACATCCCCAGTTGGCTATACCAGAGGAGGGTGAACCGAACAGTGTTTAATTAGCAAAAAATAATAACAATGCTTGGGGGTGTCCTTTAGAACATACAGATCATGGGGCAGTGAGGGGAAGAATGTAAATGAAAGATTACTTACCAGCAGCCGCACATGCTCTTCTCCTCCTGCCCCAACTCATTCCAGCAGTTCATTGGTGCACTGCAAAGTTTCTCAGACTCCCCAAAGCCAATCCAGATGCTTCTATCATGCTGGTAATTTCTCAGCATGAGAATAGTTCAGGTTTGGTCTGAGCAGGCTGGTTTCCCACTCTCACAGGGACTGGGAGCCTGGGTCTGGCCTCCACCCAGCTGGGCAACACAGCTTGGGTTGGAGGCTGCTAAGTGCGCATATCAGTTTGGCCGTCCAAAGACAGCCAAACAAACGGACATGCACACTAAGCAGTGCCCATCACTGTTCCCCCCCGCTGAAGATGCTGCCGCCCTGCCCTCGGCTCTGCTGGAAGCCTGCTAGAAAAATAAAATGATAGTAAAATTGTTTTATCATCATTTTATTTTTCATGCTTGTATTTGCTGGCTCTCAGCCAGTGGGGCGACGCTTACCCGCCCTGGCGAAGAATCTGTCGCTGGCCACATCAGTACTTTTCACCTCTAAATAAGCTTTTAGCAAATGCGATTTCTGCACAACTTTAAATGAAATGGGGAGGCTTTCTTGTTATTGCTGGTGAATTAAGAAGATTTGCTGTAAGAATAAATTAACTAATAGGCTTCTCTCAGCTTTTCATCAGAAGGGCACTGCTGAATGTGATACAGTACGTCACCCCTGATGATCATTTACAATTGAAGTATGGGGTTGACTTTCTTTCATGGACACTACTGGAGTGACAAAACCCTGGCAAGGGGTAGGGCCAGGCTGAGGAAACAGACAACTTCTGGCAGGGCTTGTATCCTGCTCTGTAGTTGAAGAGAATTCACATAAAAATGTTACCTGATGGTCCATTACCTCAGCCCACCTGAAAGCTAGAGAAGTGTAATCTTGATCCCATCTGAGATATTGTAGGAGTGCATCATATTTATGCATAGTCAGCACGTAAATAGATTCCGTAATTAACGTTACTAAAGGGAGTGGAGTATTGCATATTTAACCCCTTGGCCCGGCTGTAATTCCACCACAGCACTGGGCAGGGTGAGCATGGCGCCACCGCGCTCATCACGCCGTCATGAGTCACGGGCGAGCTGTGCTCATGGCGGCGTGGTTCCGTCACGACCCCGCCCACTCACTAATTCCCCAGCACAGGTGGGGAATCAGTGCCGCGCGGGCAGAGCGGGCGCAGCATGACAGAACCATGCCGTCATGAGCACCCGCCGCCCGTGGCTCATGACAGCATGGTTCCGTCATAAATAGGGAAGTGTTCCATATGACATACGTGAGTTTAGAACGTGATTACTGAAGGTTCATGTGATATTTACGTACTAATGTAAAGGATAAGCTAACCTAAATGTATCTCATTGTTAGGTTATTACATTAGAAAGTGTGTAAACTAAAGTTTAAACCTTTATTTGTAATATAAGAATTTATTTCATGCAAGTGCCTATGAACTGACCACTTCATAATTATGTTAAGTAGCTGCAATTATTGAAGGTTTAGAAATGTGCACGCATTCTGTAACCCTGTGCACTGCTAACTTGTCTGAAGTGTAGGCTTCGTGACCAGTCCAGTTTAGAGACTTAACATGTGAATCACATTTGACCTTCCTTGCAGAATGCATTTTGGGTGTATTTTGTTTCCACTGCAGATATGAAGAGAAAGACTCATTAGATTAGAATAGGAGGGTTTTGTTTTCACTATATAGCAAGGTATGAGAAGATGAGATTGGCAAAGAGAAGCACAGTAACAAGTAAGCAGACAGGTTCTCATGGGGGAGGAAATGAAGGGCCAAGGACGAGCGAAGTTGCAACTTATCGATGTGGGAATGGTAGTTAAGTATCCAGTTGTGCCAGAGCTAAGGAAATTCACCGACAAGGGTCATGTGGGATTTTCTACTGTGACTGCAATTGATATTTTAAGCTGAACAAAGAAAGGGACAAGGGAGCCATCTTAGGTTTTCATGGAGAGCAGACCAATGCTTCTATTTATGTGCCTTCATGCTACTTGACCCATGGTTGTAATCCCTTCTACTGAAGTCTCCGATGGCTGACACCTTTCTGATTATACCCTTACACAATGCTTCTTAGTTTAGGATTGCTCTTGTTAAGATAGCATAGGGAAAGATAGCTTGCTCATGCTTATTAAAGAGAATCATCTGATGCAATATAACATCCATTTGTTTTTCCTGATGTCTGCATTATCATCCTAGAAGTAGTTGTCTGTTATGTATTACATAGGGTAAATCTCTTCAGGAGATTTGAACTTAGCTTGGTTTTCTTGTACTTTTACATGATCATGTTGAGAGTGGTATACGTTGATTTGTATATAAAGTTATAATAAAACCCTACTATACATTAATCAAGTAGTCAAGTGGATTCATGTGTGGCTACATTGGTTGCACTGTATTGAGATGGTAACCAGTAATTTTCTCCCTTCACCTATCATGTTTATAGAAAGGTTGTCCCTTGGGAGGGAAATGTGAAAATGGGCCTAGTCTTAAACAAAGCATTGTGGAAAATTGTTCATGCACTTATTGTTGGTCGCTAGATCAGCTTTGGCTCAGTTCTGAAAACTGAAGCTCACTCTACCACTCTATATTTGGTGGGCAACAATTGGTCAGTCTATGCAAGTGAAAAACTGACTGGAATAAACCATACTCACATAGCTAAGTTGGAAAAGAGCTAGGCGGCTTTTATCATATATGAAAAGAGATAAACGATATAGATGATCCCACTGCCATATCTAACCATCTCCTGTGCTCTGGACTGCACCAGATGTCCTTGACTCCAGTGTCATCTTCTGAAGACTAAACAAATCTTATATTATAACGTACTCATAGAATGTTGTGCCATTGCTTTTGTCAAAGGTTGTTATCTTTACTTAACCTATTTTAATTCCAAATTACATAACATTCAAGTAAATGAGTGTGGCATGCACTAATGTGACTATATTGAATTGTCTACTGTGGAAACAAAGGGTTACAAATATGTTGGGAGTAATGGGGTATTCCAATAACTTTACTTCATCTAATTGCCGCTCTTCATCCTGACACTTGGCTAAGAGTACAAATAAAAGACCCAGCTGATTACGCCACAAGAATAAAAACTCATAAGGATCTCCAACAGGTTTGTGTACTCGGCCATGCAAATTCTCTCTTTGTGACAAACCTTATAACTTTACATTTGGGGACTCATCCAAATCACATAAGTTGATTAATCATCCCCCAGATGTATGAATGGATGATGATGACATATTATGTGACCAAACTCTCGTATCGCTCCAAAATAAACACAAAAAAATCAAAGACATTTGAACAGCAATGTCTAAAACTGAATATTTCCAGAACCATATTAATGGTGGTCTCAAAGAGAAAAAGATGGATTTTATAGATGGATGGGCAAAGGGAGACTACCTGTAAATTCTGACAATACTGTTATCTAGGGATTCTCTTTGCTTCTAATTTTATAAGGAGACTCAATGCAACTAAGCAACAGAAATAATTGTATATGTTTGGATTCAGCATGCAGAAAATATTTACTAATACATAATGGTGTCCCATCATTAAAATTGTGTATCAATCAAAACTATGATGTTATAGCGAGTAGTGTGCTGTCCGATTGATTTTAGGAGCCACCTGGAAAAAGAAAAAGCAATCCAGCAAATATATTTTGGCAGTAAGGCACAGTTTCTCTATTGCTGCCCTGAGATGAGACCTTTGGTATGCAGACATAATATTGATGTGTAAATATCGATATACCATTATATCGATGTTTAAATATCGATATGACAGAATATCGAATATCAAGATTATCGTCAACCAGAATATCGGCATGCAGGTAAGAAATATAGGGCCAGATGTAGGAGCCAAAATACCGGTCGGTAATGGCCGATTTCGGCCGTTACCGACCGGTATTAAGTATTTGGCATGTAGGGGCCCTATTTTACTGATTCAGTAAATTTACCGACTCGGTAAATTTACCGAATCGGTAAAATACCGAATCGGTATTTTTACCGATTCGGTAATGTGCAGATGTAGGTGGGACTCTTCTGAGTCCCACAGGCCTTACCGAATCGGTATTTTACCACCCAATCCAATTGGGTGGTAAAATACCGATTGCTGGTGTGCATGCACATGTGTGCATGCACACCTATGCCATGTGACAGACAGACATGCCCTTAGGGCATGTCTGTGTGCCACATGTCACACGTGCCTGAATTCGGGGTGCTAGAGGGTGTCAAAGTGACACCCCCTGCACCCTTGCAACATTCGATATTTACCAAATCGGTAAATACCGATTCGGTAATGCCCATTGATTCCTATGGGCTTCAATGCCCATAGGAATCATTGGGCATTACCGAATCGGTATTTACCGATTCGGTAAATACCGATTCTTACAGAATCGGTAATTCAATTACCGATTCTACCTAAATCTCCCCCCTTCTATTTTACCGATTCATAAATACCGAATCAGTAAAATTCGGTATTTATGAATCAGTAAAATATACTTACCTACATCTGGCCCTTAGTTTTAATTAATATCGATGTTAGTAATATCATTGCTAATAATATCGATTTTATTTTGTGTTTTGTATGTTAGTGTTAAAAGTATAGTTGACATTCTTTACAATTAATTAATAATATGTTAATTCATTTTTTGCGTATTTTAGTTCCGTAGCGGGTTGTGGGTTTATAGGGAGGGAAGTAATTTCATTATAATATATTTAATAATCATTTTTTAGAAGTTATTAATTTTCTGTAAAACATAAATATTGCATTTTAGTTCTGTAGCGAGTCTTGGGAATATAGGGGACTAGGGTGGGAAGGAATTTAAATTAAGTAATTAATAATTTTATTAATTCATATTTTTGTATTTAATAATTTATATTGTTAATTGTGTTAATTAAGCTTTTATTCATTAACTATTAATTGGTTATTAATAAATAATTGATAAATATGTTAATTATGTAATTTTTTGAGGAGTGTGTTGTGGTTTTATAGGGGAGTAGGGTGGGAAGTAATTTAATTATAATTAAATAATTAATAATTGTATTAATCATTATGTATGTAATTAATACTTTATATTGTTAATTGTGTTAAATGTTATTACTTAGTTATTAATTGGATATTAATAAATTATTAGTAAATATGTTAATTGTGTTATCGTTTTATGAGTTGGTTGTGGGTTGATAGGGGAGTTGGGTGGGGAGTAATTTAATTTTAATACAATTTGTGCTATTTTTTTATATACAATATTTATTTAAAGTTATTTTTCATAGTGTCAATTGTGTGAACGAATTTTTTTTATTGTTTTTAATTTACTTGTTAATTGGTATTAGTTAACTAATTGTTAAATAATTATGTTAATTGTGTAATATTTTACAATATTGGTGGTGACGTTTATAGGGGAATATAGTGGGAGGTAAATTATTTAAAAAATAATTAGCAGGTGTGGGTTTATGAGGGAATAGGGTGGGAAGTAATTTAAATTAATTAATTAATGTATATTTTTGTATTTAATATTTTATATTGTTAATTGTGTTAATTGTGTATTAATAATTAAGTGGTTATTAATAATTAATTGGTAAATATGTTAGTTGTGTAATTTTTTGATGAGTGGGTTGTGCTTTTATTGGGGAGTAGGGTGGGAAGTAATTTAATTTTAATTAATTAATAATGTTATTAGTATTTATGTAATTATTATGTCATATTTTTAATTGTGTTAACAAATGTTATTACTTAGTTATTAATTTGATAATAATTATTAATAAATAATTTGTAAATATGTTAATTGTGTAATTATTTTATGAGTTGGTTGTGGGTTGATAGGGGAGTAGGGTTATTTTATAGTGTTAATGGTGTGAACTAATTTATTTTGTATTGTTTTTATTTTGCTGGTTAATTGTTATTAGTTAATTAATTGTTAAATAACTATGTGGAGAAGTGTGGCTCACTGGTTAGAGCAGGCAGACCCTGAAGCAGAGGTCAGACCCGGGACCAGGGTTCGATTCCCGACGCGGCAGGGTGTTGAGCTCAAATGTCCACGGACTCAATAATTCTCGCTTCGGTGCCTGACCTAATCATGGGTTCACACTCTGCAACTCTGGGCATTAAGCTTGCTTAATCTCCACAACGGCCCCCCGCGGCGGGATGCCTGGCTTTCACCTTGGGGATGCCCTGTAGGGGCTATCTCACAGGGAAAAACCTGGACGGGTTCCCAAGGCAAGCGCGGAGATACCCCTTCGGGGGTTGATTCTGGCGCTATATAAGAAATGTAATAATAATAATGTTAATTGTGTAATATTTTACAATATTGGTGGTGACGTTTATAGGGGAACATAGTGGGCGGTAAAGTTTTTTTTTCAATTAATTAGCCTGTCGTGGGTTTATAGGGGAATAGGGTGGGAAGTAATATAAATTAATTATTTATTAATGTTATTAATTAACATTTTTGTATTTAATAATTTGTATTGTTAATTGTGTTAATTACATTTTAATTAATTAATTAATAATTGGTTATTAATAATTAAATGGTAAATATGTTAATTGTGTACTTTTTTGAGGAGTGTGCTGTGGTTTTATAGGGGAGGAGGGTGGGAAGTAATTGAATTATAATTAGTTAATTAATCATTTTATTTATTAATATTTATGTCATTAATATTTTATATTGATAATTGTGTTGACAAATGTTATCACTTTGTTTATTATTATTAAATAATTGGTAAATATGTTAATTGTGTAATTATTTTATGAGTTGATTGTGGGTTGATAGGGGAGTAGGGTGGGAAGTAATTTAATTTTAATAAAATGTGTGATTTTTTATATACAATATTAATTTCAAGTAATTTGATAGTGTTAATTGTATGAACTAATTCATTTTTTTATTGTTTTTAATTTGCTTGTTAATTGTTATTAGTTAATTGTTAAATAATTATGTTAATTGTGTAATATTTTACAATATTGGTAGTGACGTTTATAGGGGAATATAGTGGGAGGTAAATTAAAAATATTAATTATTTGTTAATTAATGTTAATTATTTTGCAGGAGTGGGAATACTACATTTTTCCCCACCGCTATCCAACACTTTCCCTACTGTTACACTTGGTGGAGTGGGAATAGTAAATTTTTCCCACCCGCTATCCAAAACTTTTCCTACTGTTGCACTCGCTGTAGTGGTAATAGTAATTTTTACATACCCGCTATCCAACACTTTACCTACTGTTACAATTGCTGGATTGGAAATATTCATTTTTACCCACCCGCTATCCAACACTCTCCCTACTGTTGCACTCGCTGGACTTCCTGATACCTCAAAAATAAATTCAAACCAACCAGTGCCCAAATGGCAAGGAAACACATGCCCTACAGAAGGAAATCAAATGGCACTGGGATGCCCACAAAACGAGGTCACCTGGCCCGCCTCACAAAATCAAAAAGACGTCTCAAACTGGGCAGGGGCAAGGGAAACAATTGCAATATGGTTCATACATGAATACACCTCTAAAGGGAGGCACGACATCTTGAACCGAGGCAACATACTGCGGCTGTTAACTCACATAACGTCACAGGCAGATACAAAAACAACGGACTTGGAGTCAATAGGATTTATTAACTGCAGTGGCGTAAAGGCAGGTGAAACAACAAGAGCAACATGGACCTCTCCCATAATAGCATATAAAATACTCTCAGAAAGCAACATCCTAAAGTCCTGGGAGATAACCATTGCCCCGTATTTCAAACCAGGATATCCAGATCTGTTAAACCCGCTCCCCCTTGGGGACCTGAGATGGCTGCTTTTAGACCAACCACATCAGTACTGAGAGGAGCCACAGGGCACTGTAATACGGATATGAGGCATCAACCAGAGCAACTAAGGAGCTGTGAGGATCCCTTTATACTGCAAGCTTGGGAAGAAGACACGAGATGGATCGCGAGAACCACTAACAACACAAAAGTTTGACGCGATCTTTGCCAGCTATACACAGCATAAAAAAGGGGACAGTAAGGATCTGTTCTTGGAAAGTAAATGGCTTCGCCAACAAACCAGCTGATCTGGACTTTGTCACCTATGTCAGGGCCTTCGACTTAGTTATTAATTTGATATTAATTATTAATAAATAATTTGTAAATATGTTAATTGTGTAATTATTTTATGAGTTGGTTGTGGGTTGATAGGGGAGTAGGGTTATTTTATAGTGTTAATGGTGTGAACTAATTTATTTTGTATTGTTTTTATTTTGCTGGTTAATTGTTATTAGTTAATTAATTGTTAAATAATTATGTGGAGAAGTGTGGCTCACTGGTTAGAGCAGGCAGACCCTGAAGCAGAGGTCAGACCCGGGACCAGGGTTCGATTCCCGACGCGGCAGGGTGTTGAGCTCAAATGTCCACGGACTCGATAATTCTCGCTTCGGTGCCTGACCTAATCATGGGTTCACACTCTGCAACTCTGGGCATTAAGCTTGCTTAATCTCCACAACGGCCCCCCGCGGCGGGATGCCTGGCTTTCACCTTGGGGATGCCCTGTAGGGGCTATCTCACAGGGAAAAACCTGGACTGGTTCCCAAGGCAAGCGCGGAGATACCCCTTCGGGGGTCGATTCTGGCGCTATATAAGAAATGTAATAATAATAATGTTAATTGTGTAATATTTTACAATATTGGTGGTGACGTTTATAGGGGAACATAGTGGGCGGTAAAGTTTTTTTTCAATTAATTAGCCTGTCGTGGGTTTATAGGGGAATAGGGTGGGAAGTAATATAAATTAATTATTTATTAATGTTATTAATTAACATTTTTGTATTTAATAATTTGTATTGTTAATTGTGTTAATTATATTTTAATTAATTAATTAATAATTGGTTATTAATAATTAAATGGTAAATATGTTAATTGTGTACTTTTTTGAGGAGTGTGCTGTGGTTTTATAGGGGAGGAGTGTGGGAAGTAATTGAATTATAATTAGTTAATTAATAATTTTATTTAATATTTATGTCATTAATATTTTATATTGTTAATTGTGTTGACAAATGTTATCACTTTGTTTATTATTATTAAATAATTGGTAAATATGTTAATTGTGTAATTATTTTATGAGTTGATTGTGAGTTGATAGGGGAGTAGGGTGGGAAGTAATTTAATTTTAATAAAATGTGTGATTTTTTATATACAATATTAATTTCAAGTAATTTGATAGTGTTAATTGTATGAACTAATTCATTTTTTTATTGTTTTTAATTTGCTTGTTAATTGGTATTAGTTAATTGTTAAATAATTATGTTAATTGTGTAATATTTTACAATATTGGTAGTGACGTTTATAGGGGAATATAGTGGGAGGTAAATTAAAAATATTAATTATTTGTTAATTAATGTTAATTATTTTGCAGGAGTGGGAATACTAAATTTTTCCCCACCGCTATCCAACACTTTCCCTACTGTTACACTTGGTGGAGTGGGAATAGTAAATTTTTCCCACCCGCTATCCAAAACTTTTCCTACTGTTGCACTCGCTGTAGTGGTAATAGTAATTTTTACATACCCGCTATCCAACACTTTACCTACTGTTACAATTGCTGGATTGGAAATATTCATTTTTACCCACCCGCTATCCAACACTCTCCCTACTGTTGCACTCGCTGGACTTCCTGATACCTCAAAAATAAATTCAAACTAACCAGTGCCCAAATGGCAAGGAAACACATGCCCTACAGAAGGAAATCAAATGGCACTGGGATGCCCACAAAACGAGGTCACCTGGCCCGCCTCACAAAATCAAAAAGACGTCTCAAACTGGGCAGGGGCAAGGGAAACAATTGCAATATGGTTCATACATGAATACACCTCTAAAGGGAGGCACGACATCTTGAACCGAGGCAACATACTGCGGCTGTTAACTCACATAACGTCACAGGCAGATACAAAAACAACGGACTTGGAGTCAATAGGATTTATTAACTGCAGTGGCGTAAAGGCAGGTGAAACAACAAGAGCAACATGGACCTCTCCCATAATAGCATATAAAATACTCTCAGAAAGCAACATCCTAAAGTCCTGGGAGATAACCATTGCCCCGTATTTCAAACCAGGATATCCAGATCTGTTAAACCCGCTCCCCCTTGGGGACCTGAGATGGCTGCTTTTAGACCAACCACATCAGTACTGAGAGGAGCCACAGGGCACTGTAATACGGATATGAGGCATCAACCAGAGCAACTAAGGAGCTGTGAGGATCCCTTTATACTGCAAGCTTGGGAATAAGACACGAGATGGATCGCGAGAACCACTAACAACACAAAAGTTTGACGCGATCTTTGCCAGCTATACACAGCATAAAAAAGGGGACAGTAAGGATCTGTTCTTGGAAAGTAAATGGCTTCGCCAACAAACCAGCTGATCTGGACTTTGTCACCTATGTCAAACCTTCGACATTGTGGCACTACAAGAAACATGGGTATTGGACCCTCCTCATCTCCAATGTTCTTGCGCTTCTACACAAATGCCATCATGGGGGCAAAATACTTCCATCTGGAGGAGGTCTGGTCACATACGTGGCAAATACAATTGTTCATTCTGCTCGCGTCTTCGGCCCCACAATGCAATCATCACTAGCAGTTATTGCATCCTTCTCGTCAACACTGACAAACAAAACACTGGCATCATGATAATCAATGTGTATATTCAACCAAAATACAAAACCAAACTTGTAAAGGAAATGTGCAATTTTGAGGAAACATGTATAAGAGAGGGACCTACAACTGATCTCATCTTAACCAGGGACTTAAACCATAATCTATTGGGCTCCTCTTTGGACGAAGAAGTGATTTTGCAAAACGCAAAGTGGAATATCCCGCTGCAAGGAAAACCTCAAACATGTAAACAAACCAAGATAAGACAAACGATCTTGGAAGACTTGGAACACCTCAACCTGAGGGCTCTAAATAGCAGATTGCCCGAAGATAACCCTCCTGTAACAACATACAGCTCCACAAAAACAAGATAAATTCTGGACTACACCTTGTTTCCTTAGGCCTTTTCCAGCAAATTGCATCTTTTCAGTTGGGCAATAAAGGCTATAGCGATCATCGGCCTCAAGAAATAGAACTGAGAACAGTCACCCCAACATTCGAACTCTTTCGGGAGCTTCAAGGATTAACCACCACCACTAAGACAAGTTAAATTCAAAATAGCAGCAGGCAGTGAGATGCTGGAAACCGCAAAACAACATTTCGCTGCGAGGGTCAGAGATGGCGAAGTTGAGAAATGGAAAAACTTCCTATCAATGATGGAATCATACGTAACTAAGACCAAACCACTAAACCAGCAAAGATTTAGTGGTACAAAGCCAATATCATACACCGCAAACCAAGAAAACAAGCATGCAAAGACACCTTCGGCACAGAGCCAGCGATAAAACACAACTACAAGCATTACGGAACAAAGGGCAGTCCTTAAAAAACTAAAAAGGGATGCGAACAGAGCTATGGAGGAAGATCTCTGGGCCAAACTACATGCTGATGTCAAACACAACAACAGCACCAGATTTTGGAGCACTATAAATCGATGTATCCAATAAATCACAATGGGAAATCAGGGTTAGACTTACCAACTGAGGACTTCCAAACTAACTATATAGGAGCCATCAAAAGGCAGATAGGAATGGGGAGAAGAGAAGGCGCTCCTGGCCCAAATGGAATACCACCAGCACTACACAAACAGGAGGCAATCTTCTGGGCAGAAGCTCTGGACTCACTCTTCAGAGAAATTAGAATGTTGAATATCCTGCCTAGTTCATGGAGAGGTTCAATCATTTCCCCATTCATATCCTGCCTAGTTCATGGAGAGGTTCAATCATTTCCCCATCTATAAATCTGGTGAGAAGTGGGAACCACTAAACTACTGATTAGTGGCACTATTAGATAACAAAGCTAAATTTTTTGCTGGCTTGTTACTGGAGGATCTCCAGGCATGGGCGGAAGAAAAATCCGAAATTCCCCTATAACAGACTGGCATTGCAAAATCGGTCGGGACAATGACTAACATACTAAGCATGGCTATGCTTATGGACAAGGCTGAGGCCACAGGGACGTCTTTACATCTATGCTTCATTGATTATAAAGCTGCCTTTGATCACGTCAACTGCATCAGACTCTGGTCCAAATTGCACAGCTGGGGTCTGCCTCAGCCTTTACTCAAATTAATAATAAACCTACATACGAATATGTGGCTACAGTTGAAGCTGGGCAATGGTACGTATCTGTCGAGGCACATACCCACGGAAAAGGGTTGAACAGGGCTGTCTCTTAGCACCCACTCTTTTTAATCTGTACATTGCTGATCTAGTCCCGCTGCTAACCAGCTGTAATTCACACGCCCCGAAATTAGGAGACATCTCACTACCTTGTCTCCTCTACGCAGATGACATAGGCCTTATCACCAAAACAAAAGTAGGGCTACAACATCTCTTAAACACAACGCGGGATTTCTCCCAAGCTAGTGATCTAACGATTAACTTGGACAAGATGAGAACAATGACAGGCAGGAAAAAAAGGCGACAAACTGCTGCCTGGTTCTGGGGAGAGACCAGAATAGGGGACACAACTGAATACAAATATCTAGCTAGACGTGAAGCTGGCGGCCTCTTTGTGGCACTGAAGAACAGCTGATGCCATAGTAACAACAGCATATAGAGTTATCTTTGGGCTGCCGAAATACACTACACCTGCGCAAATCAAACTTGAATTTGCCGTTTTGAAACAATCATTTGCTAGACAAGGGGCCTTTATCATTGCATAGGACAAAGTGCGAAAATCCCAATGGGGTATGCTAAACGAACAGCTGTGGAAGGAGTTACAATCACACCCCACATTACCAGCTGCAGAATATCAACATAGCAGTCTACACAAATTGGGCTAAACCAACTTTGGGAAACACCGACAACCACCCCAACCTTTAAAAAATTAGTTTGGAAGACAGTGAAACTCCTCTCATGGCTGGAGGAAAAGGATGAGGACGCACTCTCAAAGAGAGCCAAACGGTTGGATGACCCTGAATACATATACGAAGCCGGGAGTCCAAGCCTACTTCAACTTGGGATATGAGACAAAAACATAAAAATTGCTTTTATGAAATATAGATTTGGACTGCTCCCCTGCGCCCAGCATCTCCCTCCCTGGCTCGGCAACAAAGCTGGCTCTGTGTGCCTCCTATGTGGATCAGCTCGGGAAGACATGCTGCATCTACTATGCTCCTGCAAAAGAACTCACAATAGCACAAAAGAAATTTCTGAAACAACTTTTCAATCAATGAGGGATTCACACCAGGAGGCAAGCTCTGCTCGCATGTTTTGTATCTAATGGTTCACAATTGAACTGCAGAACAGTAAAATATCTGAGACTGTGCATCAGCAAAATGCCAGTAATACAGACAATAGGAACCTAGCTGGAAAAAATATATGCAAACGTGCAAGGGGTCTGAGGACACTTCGAACATATAATTCAAGTTGATAAAACTGACAAGTTATTTATGCAACCATATCCGCACAAAATTAGCAAGCTTTTTTATCACAGTTTTTAGATACAAGAGTTTTATATATGTACGTGATAGTTTTTAATTTAATATATTTTTTGTATTGCAATGGTTTTAATTAACTATGCAAATAAACTACGACTTGACTTGACTTGCTGGAGTTGGTATAGTAATTTTTACCCACCCTCTATCTAAAACTTTCTCTAGTGTTACACTCATTGGAGTGGGAATAGTAATTTTTACCCACCCGCTATCCAATACTTTCCCTACTGTTGCATTCACTGGAGTGGGAATAGTAAATTTAACCCCCGGCTATCCAAAACTTTCCTTACTGTTACACTCGTTCGAGTGGAAATAGTCATTTTTACCCACCCACTAGTCAACACTTTCTCTACTGTTGCACTCACTGGAGTGGGAATAGTAAAATATTCCCCTCCGCTATCCAACACTTTCCCTGCTGTTGCATTTGCTGTAGTGGGAATAGTAAATTATTCCCCTCCACTATCCAACACTTTCCCTACTGTTGCACTTTCTGTAGTGGGAATAGTAATGTTATCCCCTACTCTATCCAACATTTCCATACTTTTATAGCTAATGTAGTCTAAAATCATTTTTTAAATAAATATTAATTTTAATATTTAAAAGTATTAAATATATTTTAATTGTATATTTATATTACAGGTTTATGTGTATATATTTATGTATTTATAACTTTTCTTATGTTTCTAACATTTTATAATGAAATAAAATAAATATTTATTAATATTTTGAGGTTAATATATATCCCCCAAAATTACATATGTATGTTAAAAAAATATATAACATTTATCATTTATCAGTTTTTAACATTTTTAAATACTTCTAACTATGTTTTTAATAATTATACTTATTATTTAATTTTTGTTACACTATTTTTGAGACTTTTAAAAAAAACATTTTAAACAATGATATTTTAAACGATATTTGGGTTTCGATATTTTAGTACTTACCATTGTAGAGATGGCTGTCGATATTCTGTCCGTCGATATTCTGTCAGTGATCCGAGACCTACACCTGGTCAGTGGGCTTCACGAAGTATATCACAGATTTTATACTATTTGTTTTCACTTCAAACTGCCCATGGATACGCTGATATCCCTTATATTCACCTAGTTATTAATGTCTACAACTAATTTAGAGCAAGCGCTTCCATTTAATCAAGCTGCAGTAAACTAGTGTTAATACGTGGGGCATTCCAATGCAGATTTAAAGCCTTGATGATTTGGAACTATGCACTTAAAGTGAACATTTCAATCCCATCACCTTCACAGATGAACTAGGGGAAATGCAATTGTATTGAAAAGGCAATGTGCCAAAGGAACTATTAGGATCCTTGTTTTTACAAGGACCTAACTATTGGCTACAGGCCAAAACAGCACTTAAATGTTCCAATGAAACAAGTATGCGCCTCTGTGGAATGTGAGGGACACAATAGGTGATGCATTTACATGTAGACCTAATACATGTACAGATATATCAGTAACAACTTCCACCCATAGCAGCTGTAGATGGAAATCGGTTGTGGGCCAGAGATAAACAGATACGGGCGAACATTAAAATCAAACAACATACCACACCATGAAGACTAGTGAATCAGGAGTTCAGCTTACCATGCTTTTATTTAATAACACGATACAAAGCTACTCTAAGTATGCATGCAACACTTTGCAGGACAAATAGAGAAGCAAATTGTATGTATCACCAGGATTAGTGTCTTCATATTAATTTGATGAAATACATCTGTTGTAAGATGAATATATAAGCACTATAAAAGCAATCCACTTATAAAATGGAAAGGGCAGTTAGTGTTCACCAATGTGTTGACAGCAACCTGAAAAAAAATCTATATCGAGAGGTAATGTAAAAGTTTGAGTATTAACCTCACCTATCCTCCTACTTCGGTATACTAACGCAACCTTAAATCCTATACCACCCACCAAATAATCTTAACAGTGTCAAAATATTTGACAAACCAAATAGCACAATATCCACTGTACAATAGAATAATGTACCTGTATAATAATTATGTATACATAGACTCAAATTCTATAACAACAGCAACATAACGTGTGGTGCCACATTGCCCAATTTGAGCTCACACACTGATGGAAGCAATATGTCCCACAACTCCCTCAGGAAAATAAACTGGAACTAATGCCTACCACGTTTTCATACACAAAATACCTTCTCACAAAATATAAAATATATTGCGTTTAAAATATAACAGAATTACCTATGCAAGAAAGTCAAGTTTAAAACCACAAAGGCCAGTAAAAGCAGCATAAAATCAATAAATACTAAAACACATAGATTAGGTGAACGTCATACCTTAACTTAATTTCATGTATTTAAGGTTTTGTGGCAAAGTATTAAGCAGCGTTACCTCCCTTCTCACTTTAAGTGAATTTTATTTACTGTTTTGTCGTCATTTATGGTTTTGTGTGTTGGAGTATGGTGGTCGGTTTGTGTATTTGATGTTGGGTGTGTTGGCATATAATGGTGAGTATGCAGACGTATCATGAGGGCTGTTGTGAAATAGTTTTTATATCTGCTTCTAGTACTACCAAAGTAGTACCTTAACACATATTTTAACTGTAGTGCCATCTTACATTCCGATGTTGTACACCTCACATTTAGCCTGGCTGTCTGAATAAGTGTAGCTTTGCTTCGAAGTTGGCATAGACAAGCAAGAACTACAAGGTTATTGAAGTTAGCGTTCTACTGTACCTTACTGTAACAAGGCTTCAAGGTCTCCTCTCATTCTTCCCATGAAAAGAGCTGGGTGCCACCTCATCAGCTGCTATCTAGAGTTTAGTTTCGTATAACATCACAAGTCCTATTCTTCACTTGCTGCATTATAAAAAATATATAAACAAACTATAGAACTGAAAATAATTTAGCACATTCTGACTTAGAAGGTAATTGCTGCTTGCTGTATTTTTCTTTTTGGATTATATTAGACTTAAGTGGGCCTCTCAGAGTGTTGACTTTCTTCCATAGAACGTGGTGCATTTAGTACCGGGAAGTGTCATAACTCAGACATCAAAGGAAAACAAGCATTGGTAAATGCATTAGGTTTTTGCTATTTGATTAATTATAAAAAGTTTTTTGTTGTACGTTTTAGCTTGCTGAGTAGTTGTATAAGTTACAGAAAGTCTGTTAAAGTGTTATAACTTGTTTATGTGCAAAATGGCAATATATTGTGATGTTACTTGTGGTCTAGTGTGGGTAAGTAATAGCAACATATTGAAACATTAAATGAAAAAGGAAATAATAGAAATAATTGATGTAATAGCAATATTATATGTTAAGAGGAGTTCAGACAACTTGCAGGGGCCACTGCATCTGCCGCACAATTCAAATCATGACTCTATTGCCTGTAAGGTAACTGCACTTGTGACTGCATGTTCACAAGTAAAATATTGCAATATTTGGTGTTTAGAGAGGTCCCTAGAGCTTTGGGCCCCGGTGTCCCTGCACCTACTGTACCATTGAAATCATGGCCCTAGTGCCTGCAAGGGAACTGCACTTGTGGCTGCTTATTTAGTAGTTAAATATAACAATATTTAGTGTTTAAAGGAGCTCTGGCAACTTTTGGCCCCGGTGCCACTGCACCCTCTGCACCATTGCAATCATAGCCCTGGTGCCTGCTAGATAACTGCACCTGTGACAGCCTGTTTAGTAATGAAATGTAGCAATATTCTGTATTTAGTAGATTCCTTAGAGCTATTGGCCCCGGTGCCACTGCACCTGCTGCACCATTCAAATCAAGCCCTTTTTAACTGCAAGGTAACTGCACTTATGACTGCTGTTTAGAAGTAAAATATAGCAATATTAGGTGTTTAGTGGGGTGCCTAGAGATGTTGGTCCTGGTGCTACTGCACCTACTGCACCATTCAAATAATGACCCTATTGCCTGCTAGATAAATGCACTTGTGATTCTCTTGTTTAGTAATAACATATACCAATAATCTGGGTTTAGTGGGGTCCCTAGAACTTTTGGCCCCAGAGCCACTGCACCTGCTGCACCATTCAAACAGAGTCCCTTTTAACTGCAAGGTTACTGCAATTGTGACTGCCTGTTTAGTAGTCAAATATAGCAATATTATGTGTATGAGGGGTTCTGACAACTATTGGGCCCTGTACTACTGCTCATGCTGCACCATTCAGATCATGACTCTGTCTGCCAGGTAACTACACTCGTGGTTGCCTGTTTAGGAATAAAATATAGCAATATTAGGTGTTTAATGAGGTGCCTGGAGCTTTTTATCCCGGTGCCACTGCAACTGCTGCACTATTGAAATCATGACCCTAGTGCTTACTAGATAACTGTATGTATGCCTGTCTGTTAAGATGTAAAATATAGCAATTTTAGGTGTTTAGTGTAGTTAAGACAACGTTTGGCCCAGGTGCCACTCCACCTATCGCTCCATTTAAAACAAGCCCCTTTCAACTGCAAGCTAACTGCAATTGTGATTGCCTGTTTAGCTGTAAAATATAGCAATATTAGGTGTTTGGAATAGTTCTGACAACTTTTTGGCCTGGTGCCACTGCACCTGTTTCAACATTCAAATCATGACCCTAGTGCCTGAAAGATAACTGATCTTGTGACCAATGTTCCCCCTAATTTTTTTCCTCTGTGTGCAGCAGTGGAGGGTCTCTGTGCGCTGCAACCATGGCTATGTGCGCCAGTAACCAAACCGCGCGTGTCTGCGGTGCAAAAGGGCACTCAAAACGTTTACTTTACAAAGTGAAAAGAAGGTGCATTTTCACACATACAGCGTCACAATAAGGGTCTTAAGGGCAGTTTGCAAATTGGATAAGCACGCCATGACATGAATTGGCTAGACTGGCCTGTTCTGCCCTCTGTTCCACTCGTTTTTCCCTCGTTTTTGTTCCCCTCTGCCCTCTGTTCCACTTTTTTGTGCCTTTCTGCCCTCTGTTCCACTCGTTTTCCCCTCGTTTTTTGTGCCCTTCTGCCCTCTGTTCCACTCGTTTTTTGTGCGATTCTGCCCTTTGTTCCACTCGTTTTCCCCTCGTTTTCTGTGCCCTTCTGCCCTCTGTTCCAATTGTTTTTGGTGCCTTTCTGCCCTCTGTTTCACTCGTTTTTCCCTTGTTTTTTGTGCTCTTCTGCCCTCTGTCCCACTCGTTTTTTGTGCCCTTCTGCCTTCTGTTCTACTTGTTTTCGTGCCTTTCTGCTCTCTGTTCCACTTGTTTTTCCCTTGTTTTTTGTGCTCTTCTGCCCCCTGTTCCACTCGTTTTTTGTGCCCTTCTGCCCTCTGTTCTACTTGTTTTTGTGGCTTTCTGCCCTCTGTTCCACTCTTTTTTTGTGCCATTCTGCCCTGTGTTCCAATCGTTTTTGGTGCCTTTTTGCCCTGTGTTCCAATCGTTTTTGGTACCTTTTTGCCCTCTGTTCCACTCGTTTTTCCCTTGTTTTTTGTGCTCTTCTGCCCTCTGTTCCACTCGTTTTTTGTGCCCTTCTGCCCTCTGTTCTACTTGTTTTTGTGCCTTTGTGCCCTTTGTTCCACTCGTTTTCCCTTGTTTTTTGTGCTCTTCTGCCCTCTCTTCCACTCGTTTTTTGTGCCCTTCTGCCCTCTGTTCTACTTGTTTTTGTGCCTTGCTGCCCTCTCTTCCACTCGTTTTTTATGCCCTTCTGGCCTCTGTTCCACTCGTTTTTTGTGCCTTTCTACCCTTTGTTCCACTCCTTTTTCCCTCGTTTTTTGTGCCCTTCTGTCCTCTTTTCCAATAGGTTTTTGTGCCTTTCTGCCCTCTGTTCCACTCGTTTTTCCCTTGCTTTTTGTGCTCTTCTGCCCTCTGTTCCACCCGTTTTTTGTGCCCTTCTGCCCTCTGTTCTACTTGTTTTTGTGCCTTTCTGCCCTCTGTTCCACTCGTTTTCCCCTTTTTTGTGCGTTTTCCCCTTTTTTGTGCCCTTCTGCCCTCTGTTTCACTCCTTTTACCCTTCTTTTTTGTGCCCTTCTGCCCTCTGTTTCACTCGTTTCCCCTTCTTTTTTGTGCCCTTCTGCCCTCTGTTTCACTCGTTTTCCCCTTCTTTTTTGTGCCCTTCTGCCTTCTGTGTCACAGCTCTTGCCTGCTGTGAGGACGCGGGGCAGACTCTGGCCTTTTGTTTAAGTATTGCTGTTAATCAGAGCCCCTTCATGGGCATCCGATTAACAGCAATACTTAAACAAAAGGCCAGAGTCTGCCCCGCTCTTTACTAACAAAAGCGTAGAAACTTTCCAAACACAGTGTGTGCTAAAGTACACGCTGTGTTTGGAAAGTGTCTACGCATTTGTTAGTAAAGCGCGGGGCAGACTCTGGCCTTTTGTTTAAGTATTGCTGTTAATCGGAGCCCATGAAGGGGCTCTGATTAACAGCAATACTTAAACAAAAGGCCAGAGTCTGCCCCGCGCTCCTACATAACCCGAAGCGCCACAAGCCCTCCCCCGCCTCCTTACCTGCACTCCTCACGACCGCTCCGCCGCATTCGCGCTGCTTGCTTCTTTCAAAGTGGACGGCGGCGCGACGTCCTGACTGTGTGTGCGCTCCACGCGAGGTAGTGCGCGCTGAGGTCAAGAGCGGAGTGCGCGCCTGCCCTATAGGGAACGGTGCTCGTGACTACCTGTTTTATTATAAAATAGCAATATTCAGTGTTTAGTTGGGTGCTTGGAACTTTTGGTGCTGATGTCAATGCACCTGCTGCACTACTGAAATTAGGACCCTAGTTGCTAGATAACTGCACTATTGACTGCCTGTTTAGTTGTAAACTGTTTTTTGCTGGGCCTCGAGATGACAACACTTCATTAAAGCATCCAATTAGTTAATCTTCGTGTGCGTGCTCCCTTTTTCGAGGGTGAAGTTGGGATTTTGTTTGATACATATATAACTGCAGTTGTTGAAATTGCTATATTTGTTAAATTAATGTTGTGTGCGAAATACACAAACATTTTAAATCAAATGAATAGCATATGATCATGTATTTGTGTAAGGTATAGAAGAAGTACTTTGCACACCTTGCTTTGTAAGTCTTTTCACACTGTCTTTTGACCCAGTGACTGTTTCTTTAATGCAACCCAGATGTGCACTTTCACTATATGTGTATATAAAGAAAAAAATGGCGCAGTTTGAGCTGAATGTGATCAAGGGCTGCATAGCCCGAAACGTGTCATCGTGAGAGGTGATTAATAAAGTATTTCTTGCCTGAAACTTTGCTGCAGAGGCCTGAGTCTCCTTCCTCGCCAGGTGCCTTCTGGAAGTGGTCGGGGTTATCTTCGGATGTATATATATATATATATTCACTGAAAAAACCATAGGATATAGACCATATATAGTTAGGAATTCGCATTTACAAAACCTTATTTTACTCACACAAAACCATTGAAATTCCATATATAGTTAGTTGCACTAACTGTATATCGCGCACCCGCAATCCACTGCTGATGATGTCACATATTACATCATTCATGACATGGTCAGTGACATCACTGATGACATCACTGATGACATCTCAAATGACATCACTGATGACATCTCAAATGACATCACTGATGACATCTCAAATGACATCACTGATGACATTACTGATCACATCACTGATAATATCATTCATGTGATAATACGATGAACCTCTTCAGACTCTAATATAACCTTAGATACAATCAGTGTAAACAGACACTCACAGACTGTCACTCATCCATGGAGTTACTCACACACCTAGTCAGTCATGCAAAGAATCAATCACACCTCCATTTCCTCAACTATACAGTTATACAAACTTTACTTATTCAAACATATACTAACACATATTTACTCTCTTATACAATCCCTGATACAAGTTCACAATGATCCATACAGCCACTCACACATTCACTGGCTCTTATGCACAGTTATTTATATATGTCAACTCTCACATGTACTGTGTTTTACACATGTACTTACTTTGACATGTAGCACTGAGATATCCATTCACTCACCAATACACTCATGCACACAGTCAACCGCCCATACAGCTGTTTCCACATGCACTTTTGAAACCATACATCTAGTGAATCAACTGCTCACACATCTATGCACAGAGTCATACACCTCCCAGTCACCCACACACACACTCAGTCTCCCATACAAATACTTGGGCAACCAATCAATAACCCATATAGTTACTCATATAGCTACTTATCAACACATGCAACAGTTTACAGAACAACAGACATAATGATGCACAAATTAAGACAGTTTAGTCACTAACCCATGCACTCAGTGAGACACATTTAATCACTCTCATACAGTCAGTCATGCACCTACTAAATCCTTCATCCAGACACTTATACATCCACTCATTCTTCAATATGTAAGACATATTTTAACTTTACAGAAACATACAGTCACTGGATGTTGTCATCAGTGATGTCATTTGAGATGTCATCAGTGATGTCATCAGTGATGTCACTGACCATGTCATGAATGATGTAATATGTGACATCATCAGCAGTGGATTGCGGGTGCGCGATATATAGTTAGTGCAACTAACTATATATGGAATTTCAATGGTTTTGTGTGAGTAAAATAAGGTTTTGTAAATGCGAATTCCTAACTATATATGGTCTATATCCTATGGTTTTTTCAGTGAATTTTCAAGGTTTTGTAAATGCTAATTCCTAACTATATATGGTCTATAACCTATGGTTTTTTCAGTGAATTTTCAAGGTCTTGTAAATGCTAATTCCTAACTATATATGGTCTATAACCTATGGTTTTTTCAGTGAATATATATATATACATACATATATAAACATATATCATCTGTATATCTATATAAATACAAACATAAATGCATGCATACATATACTTATATGCATACAGATGCATGTTATTTACATGAAAGTTGAAAAAACACTAATAAAAGCAAAGCTAAAAAGCCACCTCATTACAAACAGAATGGCTTTAACTTAAACGAGGGCGAGATCTATTGCATTTTCAATGCTTGTTTACTTTGGTTCCATCAAGAAGGCATTCAGATGTGTCACACATTTGCCATAAATTCTGAATGTTAGCACTCTAGTTGCACATTACATCACTGTAGTAAAGCTACTGCTCACCAGGGACGTCTGCTGCTGGTATTCAAAGTGCATGTTTCAGTCTGCATGTCAGAATTTTTTTAATGAAATAGAAGAGGATTTGAGAAGTCACTCAAAATGATCCCTAATTTTTCTTTCTGAAGCACTAATCATACTTTCTATGGCAAAATTAACCCCCTCATGTTGTTCCTTTTTAAATTGAGTGTTTTCAGACTTACCACTTCATTCCAATCAAGATGGCTTCTGGTGTGCCATACTTTTGTCATAAGTAAGACTGATAGCGCTCTAGTTGTTCTTTAGAACACTCTGGGACATTCTGTCATTGGGCTATACTTGGGGTACATCTGGGTGATATTTGGGCTACATTTAGGCTCTTTTGTCTCTGGTGGCCATCTTGGGAGACTGTATGTCAGAATTGTTTAATGAAATCGAAGAGGGTTTGAGAAGTCACTCAAAATGTGCCCTAATTTTTCTTTCTGCAGCACTAATCATAATTCATATGGCAAAATATACCCCCTCATTTTGTTCCTTTTTAAATTAAATGTTTTAAGAGTTACCACTTTATTCCAATCAAGATGGCTTCAGGTGTGCCATACCTTTGTAATAAGTAGGACTGTTAGCGCTCTAGTTGTTCTTTAGAACACTCTGGGACATTCTGTCATTGGGCTATACTTGGGCTACATCTGGGTGATATTTGGGCTACATTTGGGCTCTTTTGTCTCTGGTGGCCATTTTGGGAGACTGCATGTCAGAATGTTTTAATGAAATAGAAAAGGATTTGAGAAGTCACTCAAAATGTGCCCTAATTTTTCATTCTGCAGCACTAATCATACTTTCTATGGCAAAATATACCCCCTCATGTTGTTTCTTTTTAAACTAAATGTTTTAAGAGTTACCACTTTATTCCAATCAAGATGGCTTCAGGTGTGCCATACCTTTGTAATAAGTAGGACTGTTAGCGCTCTAGTTGTTCTTTAGAACACTCTAGGAGGCTGCAGTAGAACACAAAGGAATCAACTGACAGTCTCTGTCCTTGTTGGATGTACATGTTTTACTGAGAATGTCAGACTTCATTTTCACATGACTGAGAAAGATAATGTGAATTTACAGAAAATATGCTTTCAGTTTAGCTTATAGATCCCCTTCCAAACCACTGTGGGAAAATCATGAGATATTAGTTTTCTTTCAAACAATATTCATGATATCACAGCAGAAGGTTTTTTCACATGTAAAATCACCTTAGAACCCACCACAATTCCTAAAACGAGTATGGTACCATCAACAAATGATTTATAATGTAACTAAAGTCCTAAAACCCTCTATTAACTACAATGCTTTTTAATGAGGTGCTATCATGTATATTGGTCCCAAGATGGCTGCCAACACTTCTTGGATGAAGTGCTGACAGCCAATCAGATCAGATGTGTGGTTAGGCTCCGCCCAGATATATATCTTTTTTTGAACCTAAATTACTCAAAATCCACTGGAGCACATATATTGAGACCTAGCAAAGGCACATTGGGCTAACAGTCCCTACAATTTTGCCAAGTTTCGTGCAAATCCATTCAGCCGTTCGAGCTAAAAGTGAGGCCAACCGCCCTATGGAAATTAACATGGGAAAAACGCGTTTTGGGACCCCCCTTTTTTCTCGGCCCCCCCATGATGAAACCTCCCCAAATTGTCAGGGGCTGCTCAGAAACAAAATGTTCCATTTTCCTGAAAATTTCAGCCAATTCCGTCCACAAACGCCAAAGTTATTAGACATAGAATTTTCAAAAATCCCATAGAGAAAAAATCCTAACTATATATACCTACTGGCGACCGCCAGTAGGTAATATATATATATATATATATATATATATATATATATATATATATATATATATATATATATATATATATATATATATATTCACTGAAAAAATAATAGGTTTCAAGGTCATTATAGTTAGAAATTAGCATTTCAAAAAGCCTTTGAAATTCACTAAACAACATAGATTTCAAGATCTTTATATTTAGAAATTAGCATTTGAAAAAACTTTGAAATTCACTGAAAAAAACATAGGTTTCAGGGATGTTATAGTTAGTTGGACATTTTACTCATACAATACCAGAGAAATTTGGGTTATAGTTAGTTGAGTTAACTAAAACTCGTGCCCCGAAATGCACTGCTGATGACGTCACATATTACATCATTCATGACATGGTCAGTGACATCACCGTGCGGTCCCCCTCCCAACATTTAACATAGCCCAGGGGAGATGGTGGTCCCTGGGGCCAGGGGTCTGCTACAGACCCCCACATTTAAATTAGGGTGATCCCCTCTCCCATACTTTTTAATATTAATTTAAGCCCTGGGGAGGTGGCCGCCCCCGCCAATAAAAATGAATGTCCCGGGAGGTTGCGATTGCCGGGGCAGCGTGCCCCCTGTATATTATGCATAAAGCCCGGGGAGGTCGCATTCCCTGGGGCTGCGGGGGCTCCTCTGGACCCGCTTCATAATTCCACATTGCCCACCCTGGGGCTCTAAGTAAAATTAAGCATGGGCTTTTTTATTTTATTGGCTGAATTCGCACACCCAGCTTGAATTTGGCAAATTTTCTTTCTTTAAAAATGCTGTTTTGGCCCCTGGGGGTCCTTGTGGGACCCCGTGAGCAGGCCTAGGCATCAGGGTATTCCTACCCTGACCCCTTTTCTTATTTTTCACCTTTTTTTTTACTCTTTTCTTTTGGCTCGGTTACCGAGTCACAAGATAGCTGCCAACACTTCCTGGTTTGGAGTGTTGGTAGCCAATCAGAATGAAGCTCATGCTCAGTACGGTTTGCAAACCCTCCTTGGTGCACAGATATCAATATGTTTTTTTTTTTATTTCTCAGGAACTATTAAACAGATTTACACCATTTAAAAAAAAGGTCGCTTTCTGAACCAAGAGCTACCTTTTTGCCAAAATTGGTGTAATTTCTTTCAGCAGTTTGAGCTGTAGCCTGTTCCAAAATTTCCTATGGAAATTAACATGGGGAAAACGTGTTTTGGGACCCTCTTTTTTCTCAACCCTTGCTTGCCAAATCACCCTGAAACTTTCAGCACAGGAGCTGACCAGAGTGAACCATTAGTTTTGAACATTTGGAGAAGAGATTCGTCAACTGGCTCTAAAGATATTGCCAACAGAAAAAACGCTTTTTGAATAGAATCAAGGTCCTAACTATAACTACCTAGTGGCGACCGCCAGTAGGTAATATATATATATATATATATATATATATATATATATATATATATATATATATATATATATATATATATATATATATGTATATATATATATATATGTATAACAGCATGTTAAGATGTTAAAATAGTTTCAGTAAAGGGGAAGTAGTGTGTTCTTTGATATCAGTAATAGACCTTAATTGCTATTGCAAGTCAGACGTTATATAGATGCACAGGACTAATCATAACATCGGATGTATTTAAAGATGTTACTATGTGACAGGGTCGGAGACACTGTCGACAGACACGATGAGTTTCTCAGTATATAGTTTGTCTCCCCCTGCTAAAGGACTCTGTCAGTTGGAACAATAAGGTTTAAGCAATGCAACTCAATCCATATGATAATTCTTATGGCATAAGTTATAATTCTGAGGGTGTATAACACTATGTTAGAATGTTGAAATAGTGTCAGTAAAAGTGATGCCATGGAA
This sequence comes from Lissotriton vulgaris, assembly GCF_964263255.1. Lineage (NCBI taxonomy): Eukaryota > Metazoa > Chordata > Amphibia > Caudata > Salamandridae > Lissotriton > Lissotriton vulgaris. The sequence continues at coordinate 624,426,885 of NC_141696.1, read as the reverse complement.
TGTTATCGTTCATCCCCAGTATGTGGCTCTTGAGTCGATTTACCCATCTTTGCTCTTTTTCAAAGAGGATCTGTTCTGCATTGTTGTTCTTCTCGTGGAGCATCTCTAGAATTGTCCATCTTAGGTCATCACAGGAGTGGCCAGCTTCAATAAAATGTGTGCAGAGTTTGGTTGTGTTTCTATTTAATCTTACATTGCTCCTGTGTTCTCCTATACGGATTTTGATCTTGCGGCAGGTCATGCCTACGTATTTTTGCTTACAAGGACATGTTATGAGGTACACCACGTGGGTGGAGTTGCAATTCGTGTGTTGCCTCTGGAGTTCTGGACTTTTTGGTTCCGTCCAGAGGTGTCAGGGTACAACACCCAAAGACCCCGGAGTTCCACCTGCCTTGGTGCACAAATGAACAGAAACACGGGCTTCTCGATGGTGGCGTCAAAGACCAAAGGTTTATTACTGCAGGGACACAGAAGTCACAGAATCTACACACGGGCAGAGACTAGGAGCCTGTTCCATTTGTACAAAGTGGGTTGCTCCTTATATACGATATTTTAAGCTGGGGGCGAATTCTTTACATGTAATACATTCCCAAAACCTTTGTGTCTAAAAACAATAAATATTTGGCGTTACACAGGAACCGTCGATAATATCTGAGGCAAAACATTGCGAAAAGAGGGGTTCCCACTAGTTTGTCACAATTCCCTGTCAATATTGCATTCAGGACCCGGACCGCCTCATCGTAAAGTTCGTTACCTCCCCCTAATAAAGATTCAGAAAGAAAGAAACAGAGCCAGGTGTAGAAGATAGAAAAGCGGGATAAGGGATGTTTGTGGGTTGTAAATGGGCAAGGCTACCGGCTTCGGCCGCCTAATCATGATCAGGTACAATGGACACGAAGACCAGTTTGGCAGGACTGGCCTCGGGCAGAGGAGTCAGCCTTTGTCGAGTCATGCAGCTACAGCGTGATCTGGTTTAAGGTGCACGTGTCATAAGAGGGTGAATCTCCGGCTAAGGCTACGTGTCCTTAATCAAAGTGGAGTGAATGAAGTGATCAGAGGCTATTGCATATGTGAGGGCAAGGAAACACAAAATGGCGGCCATGATCTAAGATGGATGCCGTGGGTATATCAGAAATATGTCAAAGGAAGGAGTGCTCTTGCTCGTAGCGTAGCGAAAACACTAGGATATACTAAATGGATCATTTGCGGTTCACTGATACCAATATTATGTATTTCCGACGAACTTGAAAACACGGGTTCAAGTCGCCACGGAACCGTCACGGAACCTTACGGAACCTCAGACCCTCCTTTTACCCTTACATAGGCAATTACTCAGTCTATGTCAGAATCTAATTCTATGCTCATCAGGTCAGTGACATGCTGTTGTATCATCATCCTTTCTCGTGTCTTTTCTCCAAACGCAGGTGGTTTTCTGAGACAAGTTGCAGCACAAAGACTACACAGAGCAGGACCACACTGGATAATCAGACAACATGAGAATAGGAATACTAGGATGATACCAATGACCATTAGAACCTTCCATCCCCACGCTGATATCAGAGTCCAAATCCACTCCATGAAGGACCAGTTTCCTTTGTCTACATGTATGGAGTCTGAAATCTTGTGCAACTTAGAGATCGCCTCATAGACTGTTGGAGCATTATTAGGTATAAAGACACAGCAGCTCGATTGGATCATTCTGCATACCCCACCTCGATCTGCAAGTATAACGTCTAGAACCATACGGTTCTGCAACGTCATGAGCCTATCCGCCTGAAGCTCAGCTGTCAGATTGCTAAGGGCACCAGCAGTTTCGGTAATAGTAGATTCAACTACCCGTGTTAGCTGACGTATGTTTCTACTATTGGCCATAGGTCCCCAGAACGGAAGGAAGCCTTTGAAGAAGTCTCCAGCTTCCTGACCAGCGGTATCTTCCTTGCTGAAGACACCTCTTGCTATTCTTGTTCTGTGGTAATCAGATGAAGCAGTGTATGTTGGAGGCAATAGTCGAGCAATATAACATGATCCTGAGAAGTCGGCAGGCAACCATGTATAAGCTCTGTCTCGACAAATGAAATAGGTACCCCTAGCAGTAAGAAAGGCAGGGGAAGAGTTAGCCGGAAACACATAAGTCTCTACGCACTCACTCCTCCCTAGCTGAGCTCTCGGATTTCTCCCATTACCTTGCAAACAGACCTGACCTCGGTGAGGTACGACCCAGATTGGAGTTGAGCTTTTACGCTTGCTTTCTCCTAAACTAAGGCGATACTCTGAAGTATTCCAACTTAAATATACTCGCAATTCGTCTCTAGGGTAGGATGGAGTATTATTGACGTCCTTGACCATGTCAATAATTCCCTGGACTAAGGCTTTGTTAGCAGAGTCATATTTAGTGGAACGCGGTGGACGTGGAGGATAGGTTTCAAGGGCATAAGCAAAGATGGTTTGGAAGGCCTGAAATGATCCATTATAGCTGTAAGGCAAAACCAGATAGGGAATGCCTTTATCCATAGTGTGGGGTATCAAGCCACACACCCAGCAGTCTGTAGTGTTAACTACCAGTTGGTGTTGGTGCAAGAGCTGTACAAAAGTGTTGTTGATGAACTCTGAGCGTCTGGCTTGCTCATGTTCAGGAAATGAGTGAAATGAGTGTATAGAAGAAACAGTAGAAATAGCAGGATCAAGGGGAGGTACTGTAGTAACTGGCACAAAAATCAAATTTATGCTAAAGACGATTCCACCCACCAATGTTGCTAAAACAATCAAAAATGTAATGGCACATTGCATCAGAAAACATTTGCTGTGAAGAATTCTATTAAGTCTGTTTCTGCGAACGTAAATCACATTTTCTCGTTGCAGCGCAGGAAGCTCCATCTTCTACAATCCGCTCGCGACCACTGATGATGTGTACGTAGATGAAAATGCCTCTATCAGCCCTGGGAGTTCCCAGAACCAACAGAAAGATCGACCTTGTGTCAGATCCCTGCAAATTCAAACTAAGCACACAGCCACGACCCTACGGCTACCCAGACGGCAAGGCAATTTAAAAAACAATAAACAATAGCAAACTTCCTGGCTGAAGGCAAAAGTTCAATATATCAAAAATCACAATATGCAGTTGCCTGCTTTATTTGTCCTTTTTATGGCTTCTAAGGTTGTATCTCTGCTTCGTTGGTACTGTCTAATCGGAAAATAGTGTATCACTAGCAGCTGTTGCAGAGTTTAAGTTCGCAGATAACAAAGTTTCTTCTGATGCTGGAGACAAATGTTCAGTGTTCAAAGGAGATTTTTCAGGAGGAGAGTCAGGTTTTGAAGTGTCAGTAATCAAATCGGCATCGCTGAAAGGGATAAATTTCGGGGTGATTTCAGATTCGGAGGCACCAATTCCCTTCTTCACCCAGTCATCGTAAGGGAGCGGCAACGGAACACGCTTTACGTGAGTAGCGTGAATCCAGTGTTTTCGGCCAGCGACACGTACGGCTGTCCTCGTTGCCAGCAGGACCTGGAAGGGGCCGATGTAGCGAGGCTGAAGATTCTTTGTCCTCGCGAAGTTTCTGACCACCACGTGGTCGCCGGGTTTCAGTTGATGCCCTGGACTCTCCGGAGGTTTTGGCAAAGCATCGAAGACCTGTTGATGAATAAGACTCAATTTAGCAGTCAAGTCGTAAAGGTAGTCTATCAACATAGGATATTCAATGGAGCAAAATTGTTTAGGCCTTGGCACACCCCAGATATTTGCCGGGCGGCCAAACACAATCTCGTATGGAGAAAGCCCTATTCTAGAATGCACTGTTGCTCTCGTTGATAACAAGGCCAAAGGAAGTGCGTCTGGCCAAGCTAAACCTGTGGATGCTTGTATTTTGGCTATCTTAAGCTTGAGGATGCCATTATAACCCTCGACTAAACCAGCAGACTGGGGATGGTTTGCACTATGGAATTTCTGTTTCGATCCTAGGCCGGCACACACACTCTGCATAACTTTCCCTATAAACTCACTTCCGTTATCTGACCATACAATCCGTGGCATTCCATACCTAGGAAAAAATTCCTTGAGAAGAATTTTGGCAGTAGATAGAGCAGTGTTGTCCTTTAGTGGGTACGCTTCTATCCACCTGGAAAAAGCACAAACTACCACCAGGACGTACTTTAGATTGTTGCAGCGTTCCATGTGAATGAAGTCTAACTGAATCACTTCAAAGGGGCAGGAAGGAGGAGCGAAATGACCAGCTGGAGTTGGAGTTCCCTTGCCAGGATTATGCATCAAGCACACCATACAATTTTTCACCACTCTCTCTGCACACTTACTGATTCCCTCATTTTTCCAGACCGGAGCCAACATCTTACATATCCCTTTAGAACTTATATGCGCTACTCCATGCGCCATCGTCACTACTGCAAGCACATACGCATCGGGCAACATCCAACGCTGCTGTTCTGTCAAATCAATCCAACATCCATTCGAGTCCAACTTGCCCGTACTTTCTCTCCATACACGTTTCTCTTCCTCAGTCGCTTCTTTCTGAATCTCTTTCACACTTTCCATAGTGTCCTCACACATTCCAGACTCAGCAATCCATCTTGCAGACGTAGCAACATACATTCTACTCATCATGTCTCTAGCTGTCTGTTTAGCAGTTTCATCAGCAAAGGCATTCCCACGACCAACATCATCCGTGATTGCTTTATGAGCACTGCACTTCACAATCGCAACTTCAGTCGGTAAGGTTAGAGATTCCAACAAGTCGTTAACTAGCTGACCATGTTGGATCTTAGTCCCATGGGACGTAATGAAACCCCTTTCTCTCCACAACCGGCCAAAACTATGGGCCACGCCAAATGCGTACTGACTATCTGTAAACACATTCACTCTCTTTCCCTCAGCTAAAACACACGCTCTCGTGAGAGCTATTAATTCTGCAGCTTGGGCAGAATTCTGACTCACTCTTGCAGTCTCCACAATCGTCTTCAAAGTCGTCACTGCATAAGCAGCAGTCACATCACCATTCTCCAATTTAAAACATGACCCGTCCACATACAGCGTACCATCCGGATCTGATAGGGGAGTATCTTTCAAATCGATACGTCCTTTTGTCTCTTCCTCCGTTTTGAAATAGCAGTCATGTGGCTCAGAATCACTCGACTCTTGATCAGTCGGCAACAATGTTGCTGGATTCAATACATTGCATCTTCTGATCTGAATATGACTCGCTAGTAATGTCAGCTCGTAACCAGATAATCTCGCACTAGTCAGGTGTTGAGTCTTTGTTCGGTTCATGAGTGTATCCACTGCATGAGGAACCATGACCACTAGCATATTGTTCATCACCAAACCAGCAGATTGTCGAATGGAAGCTGCAGCTGCCGCTGTAGCTCTCAAACAACTAGGCAATGCTCTAGCTACCGGATCTAATGTTGATGAAAAATACGCACAAGGGCGTTGTTTATCACCAAATTTCTGTGTCAGAACACTCAACGCACAACCTTCTCTTTCGTGAACGTAGAGCGTGAATGGCTTGCTGTAATCAGGTGTACCCAATACAGGAGCTGAACACAATGCTTTTCGTAATTCAGTAAAACTCTTTTGACATTCATCAGACCATGGCACCGGACTCGGAACATTTTTCCCAGTCAAAGCTACCAATGGTTTCGCTAAAAGAGAAAAATTTGGAATCCACTGCCTACAGTAAGAGGTAATACCTAGGAAGGCACGTACTTCTCTCTGTGTGCGTGGAACACTCATCTGCGTAATGGCTTTTATTCTCTCTGGGGTCAACTTCCTTCCCTCCTTTGATAAGAGGTGACCTAGGTAGGTCACTTCTTGGCAGCAGTATTGCATTTTGGAAGGAGACACCTTATGATTCAAATTAGACAAATGATGCAATAGGGAAATTGTAGCTGCTTTGCAAGTTTCCTTGTCATCGGCAGCCACTAAAAGATCGTCTACGTACTGTACAAGGGCAGAACCTGGAGGAAGGACAAAAGAATCTAACTGGCTTTTTAATGCTTGACTGTAAATGGATGGACTTTCACAATAGCCTTGTGGAGCGCGTTTAAATCTGAAACTGCGACCTCCTAAACAGAAGCCGAAAATATCCCTACTTTCTTCGGCTATCGGAATGCTGAAAAAGGCATTCTTTAGGTCAATAACTGAGAACCATGTAGCTGTGGCAGGAATCAATGTTAATAAGGCAGTAATGTCTGGTACTACAGGAAACTGCGGGATTACAATCTTATTAACTTCTCTAAGGTCTATGACAAACCTATAAACTGGAGGTTTTGTAGGATCAGTTCGTTTTAGAATCGGTAATACAGGACTGTTACAGACATTTCCTCTAGTTTCCTCAACCACACCCTTCTTAATCAAATCTTGCACAATCAATAAAAGTGCATGCTCACCTTCACTCGAGATTTTGTATTGAGGAATTCTTGGAAATTTCACATTTGCTTTCAAAGTTACCACATACGGTGGAATTTCTAGGAGACCTACATCGTTAGGACCAGTCGCCCAAAGAGAATCAGGGAGTGAACGTAGCTCCGGCGGGAGTGCGTCCATTGACAAATACATCGGAGAGGTGATATTTTTACCCAACGTAAGCTGTACTCCTTCCGGAGAACAGTACAATGTCGCATATAGTCGTTTTAACAAATCTAAACCAAGCAGGTTTTCATTACAACCTGTTATCAAAATCAGGGGTGCTTTCAATTGGCATGGTCCAACAGAAATAGACAAAGGTCCAGATATCGGGTTGTACACAGGGGCGCCTGAAAAACCTACGGAAACATTTGTTGAGCCAGACAAAGGTGCGCCAGGGAGTTTCGCATGAATGATAGAACTTTTTGCGGCACCAGTATCCAACAGAAACGGTTCGACTACACCTGATGTTGCTACTGCGACATAAGGCCCACTCTGATCCACTGGAACTGATACTACTCCCTCTCTCTGTCCATGGCTGTCCTAGTACCCATTTTGCTGAAAACCCTCATCTGCTTCACAATAGTCTTCAACAAGATATTGTTGAGATCTATTTTGCTGAGCAGATTGTCCATTTCGCTGATCAAAGTGATTGGAGGGACGATCATTCGTTTGTGGAGGCATAGCACCTCGTCCTCGTCCTCTAGAATTCTGCACAAAACCACCGCGACCTCTTTGAGCTGCTGCTGCATTATTTTGCGCTAAGATCGGACATTCATTTTTATAGTGACCCTCTTTCTTGCAGTACGCACACTGATTCCACTGATATTGAGGCCTTGATGTACTATAATCTGTTCTTTGGTATGAGTTTTGCTGCGTATTAGTCTGATTCGCGCGAGGCGGATACGCCTGCTGCAAAAGAACTTTAGTTTTTAGATCTTTCGTTTTCTTCTCTGATTTCTCCTTTTCCTCTTTATCCCTATTTTCGTAGTACTGTGCAGTCGCAAGTATTTGCGCTGTCGTAGATACAGCCCACGCACTTTCTGAGTCTTTCAGTTTATTGCATAATTCATGTAACAAATTATGCACAAATTTATCGACAAACAATCTTTGTCCTCCTTCTGTACTCATGTCCTGACCACTATGATCCACAAAAGTCTCTTCGAACCTCGTGAAGAAGTCCGAGACACTTTCGTCTTTCTTCTGCCTACATGCTGACAACTTGTCCCAATTAACACGTAATGCTGGCATCAGAGTCTTCATTAGATCTATTATTCTACCTGGCAGATTAGCAATCAGAGGTTCGGGTTTCGCACCACCTATTTGTTGACCATCTGCTGCAGTGATAGCTGCCCAATCACCACCTAAAGCAGCCTGATGATCCTCTCTACGAATTTTAGCCCACACTGGTTGCGGAACTACATTACCAAACAACATATCAATGTCGGCTAAGTTCATTATACAAGCCTCAACTGTCTGTGTTAATTCCTTGTAATATCCAGCCGGATTCTTACGTGGGTCTGGCAAGGCCTGTTTCACTGCTAACACTTCTGCTCGCTTCCATGGAATGTGTATCCACACTCGTTGGAACTGTGCTGGAGCAGCCGCAATACCAGCAACCGCATCAGCTTGAATAGCTTCGCGCCAAATCGGAGGAACTTCCCTCATAGGATATTGGCGACTTAGCTTCATTTTACCTTTTTCTAAATCTCTCGGTGAACGAAGAGATGGATCATTCCTAAAACTTAAAATAAGTTCCATCGCTTCCTTTATATTCTCACCCACTATCATTCCAGCAGCAAACTCCTTTTGAACCCTAATTAAATCTTCCAAATCTGATTCGACATCATCTTCTTCTATCTCTTCACGTAACAACGAGCACATCTCATCAAAGACGTATCGTTGTGTTGGTTCCCCCCACTGCATAAATGTGTCTAACACATTTCTCGTACTATATCTTCTACTCTTCGAAATCCATCTGAGAGCCGTGGAATCTAAAACCCCCCGTTCCTCAGTACTTGGAAGCTGACTCCGTCTCTGAACAGAGTCAGTAGTAGGAGTCTTAATTAAAGTTTTATATATAGGAGACAGCATATTAGTAACAGAATCAGTGATTCTTCGACGAACAGAAAGTGGAGTTAGCACACTCGCAGACATAGAGAATGCAGTAGAGGTAGGAATAGATGACGAAACAGTAGGAGTATCGAGGAAAATAGTTTCTGGAGCAGTAGGTACAGGAGCTGGCAGTGTAGGAAGAGGAGGAGCTGTAGGAACATTCACATTCACCACAGGAAGTACAGGAACTTGATTCCGAGGGATAGGAGCAGGAGCACCAGGTTGTCCAGCAACCGGCAATTGAACATTCGGGACAGGCGGAGCCGTAGCACCTTGTGCATACGGTGGAGGTGACCGTAACAGATAAGATAACAGAGGATCGTTTTCGGAGTCCTCCAGTATCTTAGCCATTTTCGATGGCAAGGCAGGATAGCACTTGTCAATCGCTAAGTTATGCTCTCGAATAGCTACATCTATGGCCTTCTCACACTCGTTAGCCTGCAACTGTTTAGTCGCTTGCTCTAGAGTTAACTCTTCTTGTTCTTTCTGCTCTTTCTTCAACCTTTTCATTTCTCTCTGTTTGGATTCTTTTCGCCAGTAACGGAAAGAATCAAACATTGCCGGCCGGGCTTTCTTCCTGAACAATTTCGCTTCTAGGTTGTCGAGAATCTCTGGTTCAAAACTACCATGCAGTGGCCAACTAAGGACACCATCCTTCTTACAATAACGGACCCATATCTCATTATAAGATATAGGACCCACACCATACTTGCAATATAAATCATATAGGGGAGTCCCAATCGGAGGAACCAGACAAGAGTCCTCCAATCGTGAGTCACTGTTGCAACTAAAACAAGACAACATTTTCCGACTTACCATTTTCAGTCAGGAACACAAAACAAACAAACACGGAACAAATATGTGCACTCGAACCAAGAACTTAGGCCTACCAAAACGAACTGATGTATCGATACCCAAACTAAACCAAATAGATTATCGTAACTAGAACAACCAGTGATAATCTGACCAAACCAAACCAAACCAAGAACCGATCAAGGATTTTAACAATCCTCACAAAGTAACCAGCTAGCTATCACTAAATACTTAACTGAGTCACTGAAGACGTCACCAAGGAGAAACCCGTCACGTTTCGCCGTACTAAGGACTGCACCACTTCGGGTCCAAGACAGGGCGACGGTCAAGGCAACGGCCCACTGCAGCCGTCCTGAACGGGAAACCCTCGTGGAAGAGAACTTCGGGCCACTTTTGCGATATGCCGGGATCGATGAAGTGGGGCGCCTCCCTCAGGAATCTTCACACGAAGCTTCTCGAACTCTTCAGGCTTTTGGACCGGTACCGAATGACGTCGCCCCACGTGGGGCGCCAATTGGAGTTCTGGACTTTTTGGTTCCGTCCAGAGGTGTCAGGGTACAACACCCAAAGACCCCGGAGTTCCACCTGCCTTGGTGCACAAATGAACAGAAACACGGGCTTCTCGATGGTGGCGTCAAAGACCAAAGGTTTATTACTGCAGGGACACAGAAGTCACAGAATCTACACACGGGCAGAGACTAGGAGCCTGTTCCATTTGTACAAAGTGGGTTGCTCCTTATATACGATATTTTAAGCTGGGGGCGAATTCTTTACATGTAATACATTCCCAAAACCTTTGTGTCTAAAAACAATAAATATTTGGCGTTACACAGGAACCGTCGATAATATCTGAGGCAAAACATTGCGAAAAGAGGGGTTCCCACTAGTTCGTCACAATTCCCTGTCAATATTGCATTCAGGACCCGGACCGCCTCATCGTAAAGTTCGTTACCTCCCCCTAATAAAGATTCAGAAAGAAAGAAACAGAGCCAGGTGTAGAAGATAGAAAAGCGGGATAAGGGATGTTTGTGGGTTGTAAATGGGCAAGGCTACCGGCTTCGGCCGCCTAATCATGATCAGGTACAATGGACACGAAGACCAGTTTGGCAGGACTGGCCTCGGGCAGAGGAGTCAGCCTTTGTCGAGTCATGCAGCTACAGCGTGATCTGGTTTAAGGTGCACGTGTCATAAGAGGGTGAATCTCCGGCTAAGGCTACGTGTCCTTAATCAAAGTGGAGTGAATGAAGTGATCAGAGGCTATTGCATATGTGAGGGCAAGGAAACACAAAATGGCGGCCATGATCTAAGATGGATGCCGTGGGTATATCAGAAATATGTCAAAGGAAGGAGTGCTCTTGCTCGTAGCGTAGCGAAAACACTAGGATATACTAAATGGATCATTTGCGGTTCACTGATACCAATATTATGTATTTCCGACGAACTTGAAAACACGGGTTCAAGTCGTCACGGAACCGTCACGGAACCTTACGGAACCTCACCTCTGTGTCCAGACTAAGTCTTCCGTGAGTTGAAGAGTCTTTGTGGTGTTGGTAAATTTACAGCTCCACAGGTGCCACAAGGGAAGTGACCAGTTACTGGAGCCATATTGATGTTCCTCGTGGTGTTCATAGTGGGTCTTTTCTTTGGACGAGTATGTACTAACATGTCTTTAAGGTTCTTGGTCCTCCTGTTTGCAAATCGTGGTTTGGGCCAGTTGTATGTTCCTGAAGTGATTATTTGCCAATTTTTCCTCACTAGTTTCTGTACCTGATAAGTAGCAGGGCAGAACGTCGTGACACACTTAACCAGATCTTTTTTACCGGTTCCTTTTGATGGTTCTGTAGTAAACAATCCCTCGGCTGGTTCTTGGCTCTTTTCCTGCACTTGGAGATTGTCTGAGGAGTATAGTTCCTTGCTTGTAGTTTTCTACTCAAGATTGTGGCTTGTTGTCTGTAGTCACTTTCTTTGCTACAATTGCGTTTGTGTCGGAGGAATTGACTGTAAGGAAGATTGTCTCTGAGTGGTCGAGGGTGAAAACTAGAATATGATAAGAGACTGTTCTTAGCTGTCGGCTTGGTGTACGTCTTAGTCTCTAGTTTCCCATTTTCAGAAACAATGGTCAGATCCAAAAAGTCGATTCTCTCCTTATTGGCAGTGAAAGTGAACTTTAGCCAGCGGTCTCTTCCATTTAGCCAGTCAATGAATGTTGTCAAGTTTTTGTTGGTATCCCAAATTAACAGAATATCATCGATGTAACGTTTCCAGTATAATATACTGGAAACGTAGGGATTTTAATTATTTAGGACAAATGTCTGTTCAAATTGACTCACATACAGTCCTGCTACCGAAGGCGTGAAAGCGCTTCCCATGGAAGTCCCATGGCACTGCAAAAAGAGTTGACCGTTATACTCAAAGTAGTTCTCTTTTAGCGCTAGCCGGCAGCACTCTAGAATAAAATGGCGAGGAGTTTGATGGGGCCATTCTTCGAGGAACAGTAGATCTTCGAGCATTTGCATGGTGTCATCTTGTGGCAAGCTCGTGTACAACGATTCGACATCTAATCCTACTAGGATCATGGTTTTGGGGTCGAATTCTTTATCAGCAATTTGGATTAACAGGTCACGGGTATCCTTAAGGTAAGTAGGGGTTTTCTGTACCAGAGGTTTAAGGTACTCATCGGCAAACTTGGAGAGAGGTTCTAAGAGCGAACCAATACCCGAAACTATCGGTCGTCCCGGTGGGGGAGATTTGTTCTTATGGGTTTTGGGTAATGAGTAGAAAAAAGGAACTTTAGGTGCTCTCGGTGTCAAAAAGTCAGCTTCCCTTTTGGAAATCCATCCATTCACTTCTGCCTCATGAGTCATTATTACAATGGTATTGGTGAGTCTTTCAGTTGGATCAGAATCCAATTTCTTGTAAAAATTCTCGTCGGATAGTAGCGCAAGGCATTGTTGGTCATACCCTTCCTTTGTGAGGACTACGACCCCACCGCCCTTATCTGCAGGCTTTATGATTATATCGTCGTTTTCTCTCAGTTCTTCCAAGGCTCGTCTTTCTTTGTTGTTGAGGTTTTGAAAAGTTTTCTTTTTACTATCCAAGTTTTCTATTCCTTTTAGAATCGCCTGTTCGAATGTCAATATCTCAATGGGTACTGCATTGGTTGGTGGTGAGAATTTGGATTTTCGTCTTAATGTTGTATCGCCATCATTTCCTCTGATCGGTGCTCCATCGAAAAAGGCCTTCAATTTTAATGTCCTGCAAAATTCTGACAGTTCGCACTTAAGTTTGAAGAGGTCAATGGATGGGGTTGGAACAAACCCAAGGCCCTTGTTCAGGATATTGGTCTGGTCCTTAGTTGAGACAATGCCGGTCAGATTCACCACTAGTGATTCTTCTTGTTCGTGTCTGTCTGTGCCGATTACATGCTTTGTGTTTGTACATTGGGTTTACGATCTTGCCATGTCAAGTTTTTCTTTTTGCCTCTTGGCTGATTTTGGCCTCTCCCAAAAAAAGGCTGTTGTAGTTGGTGTGGATGATTGGGATTTGATAACATCTGATTACTCATAAGTGGCTGTTGTTTATTCCCAGGATTGTAGGGGTTCATCCAGCCACCAAATGGAGGCTTGAATGGCTGGAAGTAAGGCATGGAATTACTTGGATAAAAAGATGGTCTTTGCCATCTATTACCTCTATGACCGCGTCTGGGGCCTCTGTACCTCGAATTGTTGTGTCCTCTTTTTGGCGTTTGTTGGTCCGAACCACTTTCTGAGCCTTCTGAGGACCAGCCTGTCGAGTCTGTGTCTGAGATGATGTCTACTGCTGTGTAATCTTCTTTCGAATATGGATGCATCCGTTCCTGGCTGAATTTTTTTAGGTCCTTAGCCAATTTTTGTAATTTATTCTGCATCAGGAACTCCTGAGTCTCATCCATTTCTTTCGTGATCTCATCCAGTCGTTTTTTATAGACTTGGGGGTTGATGCTGTTTTTCAATTGGGTTTCGCATGCTAAAATTTCTAGGAGTAGTGCCTTTGATAATCTTTTTGCTGTCTTAATTATAAGGACTAGATAGTCCAAAGTGCACTTCCAAGATATGGAGGACCAATCTCGGCGGAAGGCCAGATCGTGAAGGAAGATTTTTGGGGCATTCGAAATCCATAATCCTCTGGGTGCTGACTTTGTTCTCAGATACTCAGTCATAATGATTCCGTGTATAGCTGTTCGGATCTGTTCTCTTTTCTTATTGGTCAGAGTGTCCCATTCATCCGTTTGGGCAATAGCTTGTGTAAAATCAGCATTCTGTAAAAGTGGCTGCGCCGCTAGGATTTCATCTATATCGTCACCAGTGAAACTTAAACCATTATTGTTCTCCATCGTTCAAAGCTCTGTATCTCGAAAAAATACACCTAGATACTAACAAAAAGCTGGTCAGTAAAGGTGTTCTGCTCCCGCAGCTGTGCGTTGCTTAAAGATTCTTATCAAAGGGGGGAAGAGGAGGTAACGTCCATTCAGTTCCCCTGAATATGTACCTTAATATTCACCAAAGAGAATGGACACTTGTATCTACAATAACCAATGGTTATTTCTTGATAATCCTCATAAACGCTATGATTTCAAAATACTACAGATGCGGACAGGACTACCCACACTCAGGACAGTGCCCCGCCATAGGACAGCAATGTCACCTCTGTGGAAGAGAAAATCACTTCGAAGTAGCCTGTCAAACGCAACGGTCGGAAATGAAGACGGCCAAGTCAAGTTCAGAAACCCACCACCATGCAAGAGCAGTAAGAGGAAGGAAAAGCCGCTCATCCAGCTCATCAAGGTCGAGCGTCCAGTCAGTCAACTCCTACAGACCTCAGAGGTCGACATCCCGGGAATCGTCATCTCCCACACCTGTGTCACAATACAGCGATGAATATGTGTGTATGGTGTCAGACCCCGACTGACTGAAGAAATACCCAAGATTGAACATTCAAATAGGGAGTCACCCCGCCAAGTTTGTACTAGATTCAGGAGCGTCCCTGAACTACATACGTGCCATGGAATATCACAGCATGAAACCCCAGCCAAAACTGGAACCACCTGCTGTCAGAGCCTTCACCTGGATGTCCAGGAAACCCTTACCATGCCTGGGACAGTTCCGCACGACTCTGACCTATAAGGACCGACAGATCCAAGCCCACATCCACGTGATTGAGGGTCCTGACGCAGCGGATTGCCTTCTCAGTCTGCCGACAGCAGAGCGCCTCAAACTTGTCGAACTTTTATACACAGTGGATTACTCCCCAGACATTGTCAACAAGTTCCCAAATCTCTTCAAAGGACTTGGGAAGCTCAACCAGTTCAAGGTCAAACTACACATCAATGAGCAGGTATCACCAATAGCGCAACACCACAGGAAGGTGCCGGTTCACCTGCAACAGGCAGTAGATGATGAGCTACAAGACCTGCTGAGGACAGACATCATTAAACGATCTACAGGACCCACTCCCTGGGTGTCACCCGTGGTGGTAGTGCCCACGAAAGGACAAGACAACAAAGTACGTCTATGTGTGGACATGCGTGCCCGAACACAGCCATTGAGAGGGAACGACATCCCGGACCTTATATCAGTGATATGATTGCTCGTCTCAATGGAGCAACTGTTTTCTCAAAGCTGGATCTCAACAAAGGATACCACCAGCTGGAACTACATGAGAAATCCCGCTATATTACCACCTTTACCACCCATCAAGGCCTGTTCCGATATAAAAGCTTAAATTTCGGAATATCTTCAGCCTCAGAAATCTTTCAGGAAGCCATCCGGCGGGTAATTCAGGGTATCCCAAATGCTTTCAACTACAGCGATGATATCCCAGTCTTCGGGGAAAACCAAGCGGAACACGAGAAAAGCCTTAGACCGAGTGTGCCACGCCCTACTCAATGCCAACCTCACACTCAATCCGGATAAGTGTGAATTCCACGCTAAAATTCTATGGACACATCTTTTCCAAAAATGGCATGAAACCAGACCCTGAGAAACACTCCACAACCACAGGACATCAGTGACCTCCGCTCTTTCCTAGGAATGGCAAGCTATTGTGCCTGTTACATTAAGGACTATGCTACCATCAGCTACCTGCTCAGGGAACTCACCCGACAAGGTCAGCAATTCCTGTGGTCACCCGAGTGTGAACATGCGTTCAATAAAATCAAGAAGGCTGTGAGCACTGCTATCAATTTGGCATACTTCGACACCAAAAGAAATACCGAAATCACTGTGGACGCTAGCCCTGTGGGTCTGGGCGCCATCCTGGCACAGTATAACAATGAAGCAGACCAACGTCATGTTGTTGCTTATGCCAGTCGCAGTCTCACTGACACGGAGAAGGCTTCCTCACAGCCCGAGAAAGAAAGCCTCGCGGTCGTGTGGGCCTGTGAACATTTTCACATGTTCGTATATGGTAAACACTTTACCCTCATCACAGACCACTAAGCTCTTATCGCCATCTTTGGCAATTCACGGGCGAAGATGCCCCCACAAATAGAAAGATGGGGTCTACGCTTGCAAGACTACATTTACACCATTGTTCATAAGCCTGGAAAAGCGGAAAACCCAGCGGACTACATGTCAAGGCACCCACAGTCCCACACGCTAGAACGATGCTCTGTAGCAGAAGAATACATTCACTTCGTCATCGACAATGCATGCCCTCCGGCAGTGACCCTAGAAGCTATTCGCGAAGCATCTGCTCATGACTCCACCGTTCAGGCTATCCTGGTCCGGATATGCACTAACTCATGGAGACATCTGGACAACAGCCACGAGGACGCAACCGCTGATGCTCAAGAACTCGTGGCATTCAAACATGTCCAAGAAGAACTATCAATCAGTACAGATGGTTTATTGCTGAGAGGAGGGAGGATAGTCATTCCTCAGTGACTGTGTCAAAGGGTCATCAACTTAGCTCATGAAGGGCACATAGGAGTCGTCGCCACCAAGAAAGCACTCCGGGAACGCGTCTGGTTCCCATCACTCGATCAAATGGTAGAGGCCACACTCAAGGACTGCGCCTCATGTCAGTTAGTGGGTCGGGACAAACCACCAGCCCCTTTGCAGATGTCTGAACTACCCGATGGGGTGTGGCAACAAGTGGCTTTGGACTTCTTCGGGCCATTAAAATCAGGCAGATACATCATCGTCATTATGGATGAATATTCTCGCTTTCCCATCGCGCATCAAGTGTCCTCCACAAAAGCGGCGGCTGTCATCCCCGTCATCGACGAAACATTCGCAGCATGGGGAATCCCCATAGGAGTGAAAACAGACAACGGGTCACCATTTAATGGTCATGAATTTACCGAGTTTGCGAAACATCTCAACTTCAAACATCGAAGATCACCCCCTTATGGCTTCAAGCTAACGGCATGGTTGAGCGATTCATGGGGACCCTTAAGAAGACGGTTCAGCAAGCAGAATTCGCTCACCGTGACATCCAGCAAGCGCTGAGCGAAGTGCTGCGAGCATACAGGACCATGCCACACAGTACCACAAACCAATGCCCTGCCACCCTGATGCTCGGGCGAGTTCCTTGCACGCGGCTTCCCACGTCAAACACCGTCATGCAATCTCGAACCGTGACCACCGATCATGACACTCTGGTGAAACTGGACCAGGAAAAGAAATCAAGGATGAAGGACTATGCTGATCAGCGCAGGCATGCGCGACAGATGGACATTCACGAAGGAGACTGGGTGCTGGTAAAACGAGACCGTAGGACAAAGGCAGACAGTCCATACCTCGCACACCCACTGCGAGTCTCCAGTCGAAAGGGGACTATGATCACGGCTGAGTCGGAAGGTAAATGGATAACCCGAAACATATCCTACTTAAAGAGGTGCAATCCCTCTGCTCACGCTCGACTCCAGGACTGGGGTTCCGGTACGGACTCGTCTAGCCAAGGAGGAAACAGTGACGGGGCACGTCCCAGCTCAGTGAGGCTAGAAGATGCCAGGGACTGCCATACTCCTGAAAGGGCGCAAACCAGCTGCCCACGAAGAACAACCAAGCGACCTGTTCGACTCATTGAAGAACTCTGAGAGACAGTAAGCATTATTGTTATAAAGGGGGAGGTGTCATGTCGTCCTGCTTGACCCTGGTCTGTGTATAGGGCAGGCGGAGACGGAAGGGGAGGAGCCGGAAAGGGAAAAAGAAAAGTTAGTATGGCGCCGGCAGGCAGTGAATAAAGAAGATCTGCCTGAAGCTCTGCGTGCGCGTCTTCCTTGGGGGGGGCCTGAGACAGTTCAGTTGTGTCTTCACCTACTTTGCTCCTAAAGCTTGGTACGACCTGCTCCGCACATCAGAGCCTCTCCCTCAGCTCTTGAATTCTGTAAGAAACTGAAAACCTGGCTCTTCACCTTGCCCCAACCATTGCTCAGTCCATACATCTCCTGCTTCAGCACCAGGATACCCTCCTGGGTGAGTTGTGCACTATACAAATACACATAACAGATTATTGAGAGTCCTTTTCGTGTGTAAAATGATCCCTCGTGTTCAGATGAAGCACCTCCTAGAAGACTGGAAAGAAACACCAAATAGCCCATAGCATGAAGTGGGTGAGTAATATCCCTCTGGGTAGAGTCAAAACCCACTATATTTCAATGAATTGGTGACAATATGTTTCGCAGGCAGCTGTGCCATCAAACCATATCTAAAAGGATTGAAATTGCAGACGTCTGTAAAGAAGTTCCTGATCTTAAGGCCTAGGTGAGCAAAAGGGAAATAAAATGGGTAAGGGTAGAACCTGTCCTACACAAAGTTAGATAAAAATAGCTGAATTGGAAGATGAGTAACATCAACTTTACAGACAAGTTTTACAGCACTCATATTTTAATAAGAACAATATTCCAATTGACATATAATATCCCAGCATACTAAAGTTCAACAGGTACTGTTGCTAAATAAAGAAAATAGAGCAGCTGGTTGGCAGCAAAAAAGTCAGATAGCAGAGCAGCTGTGAGCTGGAATTAAGAACTTCTGTGTTCTTATTTTGAAGCTATTGCTTTTTCTTGTGTCAAAGCTTATACAATACTACCGATATTAATTTAATGTATATCGACATTTAACGAAGATAAAACTTAGCACCTTATAGTGTTCTGGATAGTTACTAGATAGCTTACTTAAATGAACAAACGTTTATCCAGACTCCTCCTTATACTTAGAGGCGTCCCTTAGTTAGTTAGATTCAGTTGGGTGTGAACAGAGATTTCCCAACCATCACTGCCATTGCAATGGCAAAATGGATAAAAACAGTCACACAATTAAAAGGTTTTTATGCACCACATAAGAGCCACCCAGTAGCTTGTTTATTCTTGGCCCGTTTTGTGTGAGAGAGGATGGGCGGTGTGCACCAGCTCTGGCATGTGTGTGTCTGCACTGTGAAGGATGCTAATCTAAGTGGAAACCCGGCCACAGACACTGCGAGCCCACCTGGTGGCTCCTGGACCCAATCACACACACCGGAGTCAATTTATTAGAAGGGGGTGTCCATCCCAAACAACCCCACCCCCGGAAATACACTTCTGCTTAGACTGGGCAGTTATAAAAAAAACCACACTGACGTCATTGGAATCCTGTGGGTTCAGTCTGAGCTTGCAGCAAAACAGGAAATGAATCTAGACATTCTGTCTTTCCTGCTGCCTCACAGCTGATACTAGCTTTCATCTATGCTTTAGTTGTGATTTACTGTAAACTGTAAGAACACTTTACCTTCATTTTAATCCGGTACAAACTGGTCAGTTCCAGATTCCTGAAAACCATGGTGACAGCTAATTTGTTGACACTTTTTGCTGATCAGCAAAATGTTTGCTCCGCAGGAACACAAGGACCAATTTCCTTAACAGACAAACTGCAAGGGGAATCATATCGTGTTAAGCTTATATTTTTGCAGTAGTGGCTTCATCATACTCATTTTTTTTGGTTTTGCATTTTCAATGTTTTTTCTGACTAAATGTTAGAAGTTTGCCGCTGACACCCTTCGAATGAATCCATTAGCCGTCTCTTGCCTGAGGTAGAGCCTAGGCGCTGGAAGTAGGGTTGCAAGGAACAGTACCTCCCAAAACATGCTAGTTCAGAAGGTGAATGAGTAATAAAAAAGCCTTTATATTTTGTTTCTAAATTGTCATAGAGGTCAAATGTTATGCCCTGTTTTCTGACAAATGTTTGCTTATTCTTTTAACAGGGGGATTGGTATTTACTTTTCTGTCTCGATCTGCAAAGTCAGAGATTTCTTTCGTAATGTGAAATGTTTAACAATGCTGCTGTATCACAAAGGAAAGGCTGTAGGATGTTAATGTTTTTCTAACATGCTATAAAACGTGAACAGGTCAAATATTTCAAAATGTGGCAGCAGTTAGGAAAGCACAAATGAATCACTTGTAATTTTAAGTGTGATGGAAACAAATATTTTGATAGAATCAAAGCAAATTAAGCCACTTTACTTGGTGATGCACATGATAAATATCAACTGAAACCCTTTTTCAAAACATTATTGTTTGTGTGCTGTATAGTTTTCCCAGTACAAACTACATGGTTGTACAAATTTTAGTGGCCATTTCTATAGAAAATGCACCGTCGGTAAATGACAGCATGCTACTACACCGTGCTTTAAAAAAAAAAAAAACATTTTAGTGAGTACTGCAGATGATAAATGCGTATACATAATCAATATCAATCCTTTTATGTTTACATTTTCTATGACAAGTTATCATTAGTCATGCATGCATCTTGAGTCAAAGCATGTATAGAGCTAATCCACTCTATATTAAGTACATCATCATGATAAACATCAACAGACAAACTGTACATTTGTATAATGAATAAAGACACAAATATAATCGACAAGTCGCAGTATTCTTATAAACCCCACCTAAGGAATACCACCCTCAACTATACCCAAACTAAACAATAAACTCATGTGCCGCTACAAGGGCAATTCACCCAACAGGTGTTTTAGTATCTGGTGACTGTCAGGTCTGTTACCACTGGGGAAGGGGGGAGGGGGGGATAAACTTCAGAGGGGGAGGAGCAGCAAAGGAGGAAAGGGGCGGAGCAGGGGAGAAATGAAAGGAAAGGGAGGCACGAGAGAAGAGTGAACACAGGCAATATACAGATAGCAAGCAGACATCTACACCATTTCCCTGCACTGTAATCTGTGAGTCTTCCAATTCATCCCCTGCGTCAGCCTCATATAGTTCTATTAGGTGCGCCCAATCTAAAGAAGTTGGCCGTTTTAGCAGTCCCCTATATTCTTCACATTGTAAATCCTCCCTCTAGGCGACCGCCCACCTGATAACCTCCTCACGCCAACTGCCTTCACGGGCGCTGAATTAGACTTCCAGCGTCGCGTAATCAGACGTTTGGCTGGCATCAGATCTAAGCCTGCAAATCGACGTAAAAGTTTCACCTTCCTGGGGAGGGGGAAGAGCCCCAGAAGACAGGCCTCAACTGTGTCCCATGGTGTGCGCTCTGTCAGTACTATCAGACTCTGGACAACCTCTGACCAAAACCCTCTCAGTGCCAGACAATACCATAGCATATAAATACAAGCATTTGCAATGCAATATGTCTCGCAGTAGGAAAGTTTGAGCTATTGGTATTGTAAATGACAATTTTTTTATTTATGTGTTGGTTTTGAAACTAATGAAATTAATAGCTTTGTCATTTACAATGCCAATAGCTATAACTTTCGCAAATGTGACACCTATAGCATTTGTAATGCAATATATGTTGTATTTACGTGACTTAGATGTATTGATATTACAAATAACAATGGCTTTTATTTTTTTAAATAATTAATACTTAAGTAAAAGTTATTGTAATTTATAATGGCAATAGCTTAAACTTTTGTAAATAACTTTTGAAAAGATTATGTTCAGTGTATTTTATTGTGACAAAAATCCAAGAACAGAAGTGAAATATTAACATCTTTTTGTGACATTTGTAATAAAGCTTGAAACATTGAGAGGACATATTTGAACAAGTTGTTGAATGGTTGCACAGATTTATGCTGAGGTGGCGCTGAGTGATGTTGTGGTGGCGCCGAGTGATGCTGTGGCATTCAGTGATGCTGTGGTAGCGCATAGTGATGTTGTGGTGCCCCTGAGTGATGCTGTGGTGGTGCTGAGTGATGCTGTGGTGATGCGATAGATAGATAGAGTGAGTGTGCTTGATAGAGTGAGGGCGATAGATAGAGGGAGGGTGATAGACAGATAGAGGGAGGGTGATGGATAAATAGAGTGAGGGCGATAGATAGATAGCTAGATAGATAGATAGATAGATAGATAGATAGATAGATAGATAGATAGATAGATAGATAGAGGGCGATAGATAGATAGATAGATAGAACTCTTTGCATTTTACAAGCCCTCCTGCTGGGATTATTGCTGAATCCTGCTGTGCAATCGCCTGACGAGGACCTTCAAAATCTGGGTCCCAGCCCTCCCGCCTCCAGCCGACCGACTCCTTTCCTTCCTGGGGTTTGGCCGCCGAGCGGAGAACAGAAGTGAAATATTAACATCTTTTTGTGACATTTGTAATAAAGCTTGAAACATTGAGAGGACATATTTGAACAAGTTGTTGTTGAATAGTTGCACAGATTTATGCTGTGGTGGCGCTGAGTGATGTTGTGGTGGCGCCTAGTGATGCTGTGGCATTCAGTGATGCTGTGGTAGCGCATAGTGATGTTGTGGTGCCCCTGAGTGATGCTGTGGTGGTGCTGAGTGATGCTGTGGTGATGAAATAGATAGATAGAGTGAGTGTGCTAGATAGAGTGAGGGCGATAGATAGAGGGAGGGTGATAGACATGTAGAGGGAGGGTGATGGATAAATAGAGTGAGGGCGATAGATAGATAGATAGATAGATAGATAGATAGATAGATAGATAGAGGGCGATAGATAGATAGATAGATAGAACTCTTTGCATCTTACAAGCCTTCCTGCTGGGATTATTGCTGAATCCTGCTGTGCAATCGCCTGACGAGGACCTTCAAAATCTGGGTCCCAGCCCTCCCGCCTCCAGCCGACCGACTCCTTTCCTTATAGATAGATAGATAGATAGATAGATAGATAGATAGATAGATAGAGTGAGGGCGATAGATAGATAGAACTCTTTGCATCTTACAAGCCTTCCTGCTGGGATTATTGCTGAATCCTGCTGTGCAATCGCCTGACGAGGACCTTCAAAATCTGGGTCCCAGCCCTCCCGCCTCCCGCCGCCCGACTCCTTTCCTTCCTGGGGTTTGGCCGCCAAGCGGAGCGCGGTTAAAGGGCCAAGAAGACCACAAGACCCAGCACCCCTAGCAGCACACGCCGCGACAGTTGCGCGCCAGGAGGCGCTCAAATACAGCGTCACCCCGGTCGAGGGGGGGAACTCTTTGCATCTTACAAGCCTTCCTGCTGGGATTATTGCTGAATCCTGCTGTGCAATCGCCTGACGAGGACCTTCAAAATCTGGGTCCCAGCCCTCCCGCCTCCCGCCGCCCGACTCCTTTCTTTCCTGGGGTTTGGCCGCCGAGCGGAGCACGGTTGAAGGGCCAAGAAGACCACAAGACCCAGCACCCCTAGCGGCACACGCCGCGACATTTGCGCGCCAGGAGGCGCTCAAATACAGCGTCACCCCGGTCGAGGGGGGGAACTCTTTGCATCTTACAAGCCTTCCTGCTGGGATTATTGCTGAATCCTGCTGTGCAATCGCCTGACGAGGACCTTCAAAATCTGGGTCCCAGCCCTCCGGCCTCCTGCCGCCCGACTCCTTTCCTTCCTGGGGTTTGGCCGCCGAGCGGAGCGCGGTTGAAGGGCCAAGAAGACCATAAGACCCAGCACCCCTAGCGGCACACGCCGCGACATTTGCGCGCCAGGAGGCGCTCAAATACAGCGTCACCCCGATCGAGGGGGGGAACTCTTTGCATCTTACAAGCCTTCCTGCTGGGATTATTGCTGAATCCTGCTGTGCAATCGCCTGACGAGGACCTTCAAAATCTGGGTCCCAGCCCTCCTGCATCCCGCCGCCCGACTCCTTTCCTTCCTGGGGTTTGGCCGCCGAGCGGAGCGCGGTTGAAGGGCCAAGAAGACCACAAGACCCAGCACCCCTAGCGGCACACGCCGCGACATTTGCGCGCCAGGAGGCGCTCAAATACAGCGTCACCCCCGTCTCGCGGGACGCCGGGCGAAGCCCGGGCC
This sequence comes from Lissotriton vulgaris, assembly GCF_964263255.1. Classification (NCBI taxonomy): domain Eukaryota; kingdom Metazoa; phylum Chordata; class Amphibia; order Caudata; family Salamandridae; genus Lissotriton; species Lissotriton vulgaris. The sequence continues at coordinate 624,403,326 of NC_141696.1, read as the reverse complement.
AAGGGCGGGCCCGTTGTTGCCCGTTAGTGCCCGGTAGAGACCGGACCGGGCCACCCCCCTTGGTTCTCACTGCCAGTCCTGCCACCTCTCAGCACACAGGACTTCTTATATGTCCACCATGCCTGGCAGAACCAGAAGCAAAACCAAAACCGCACTGGCTGTAGCCCAAATCACCGGCCCGATAGATCAATTTATCTCACGGACCAACGAGGCAATTGATCATAGTATCTCTCTCCTGGAACGCAGAGTATCTTTGGACCTCATGAACGCTAAATGCTCGTCCCTGGGCCTTCTAGCAACTGCAGCTTCTCCCGCCCAGCAAACCCTACCTACCTCCTCCCTCCCCTTACCTGTGACTGTTGCTGATATACATACAGTAGCATGCTCAGTTGATTTATCAGTAACTCAATCAGAGTCCGAATCATTATTATCAGACGACTTAGAGGTCACCCCGGACCTAGAAGCCTGTCAAACACTCGATAGATTAGAATCAACTATAGATAAACACCTTCGAGGAGTAAGGGAAGGAGCCATCCCCAAACAAGGCGCCACCAATCCATCTGATAACACAGTAGCTTCTGTCACTCCTTTGGGACTTGGGAGGGAATCCGGGAGGGATCGATCTAAACAGTCAACACAACCCACACAATCAATGATAATTACTCCAACAGAAAATAATTTCTTACTACCTCCTATTCTTATTGAGGACACGGATAACCCCTGCAAAGCATGTAAAACTACATCGCAAATACTAACCTCAATCAAAGACCTCCTTTCTCAGCAGCTAAAACCTATAAAAATTAGTATAAGGAACCTGGAAGCTCAATTAGCAATCTTATCACAAACTTACCCTAGTACAAAAAATCCACACTTAGCTAAGCAAGGGACAGGAAACGCTAGTCATCCCCCAAAAGTATCTCACCAACCACAACTAGCAGTAGTAACCAAACAACTTGCCCCGACTATCCCACCCTCTCAAAAACCAAATCATAGTGTCCCAACACAAAAACAGCAAGAAACAACGCCTAGTGTACAAAAGGCCAAAACCACTACGGAGTTGCCCCAACACACGCCCAGTACAGGTCCGGTAAAAACAGGAAAAACTGGGAAAACAGCAGTCAACGCAAAAATAAATCATACTATTAATAAACCGACACCTACACCCTCTAAACCAATGGTCACACAAACCCAGTTGGTATCCAAAAAAACACCAAGATTTAGGCGCCCAGTGCACCTTCCACCAGAGGCAACCCCATATACAATCATTCTCACAGGCGTACCTGAATTAACTGAAGGTATGACTGAAACTGCCTGGCCACTCAAGAACAAGGTCATGCAGTGGCTAAGTATAAACAGACCATTAGAACCATACCACTCTGGAGGGATCTCCACAGTTCGTAGAGTAATATGTATAGGTGAAGAACCCAAGTCGATCCACGGAGACTGCATTATAGTAACTTGCAGGGATCCATCTACTGTGGACCACATTTGTTCATGGCCCTCACTGGAGAAAAAAGGTGGAATAGACGCCCAACACCTTTCCTTCTTCTACCCACCATTGAATACATATCTATATATTTCCATCCCGAACTGGCAGCACCCCCAAGAAGACCAATGGAATCAGGTAGGATATAGCTATGGGCGCGGAAATAGAAATAGAAACAGAATTACAGATTGGCACAAACAGTCCTGGCAAGGTAGACCCTATCATCCACTGGAGGGCTGGCAGGGTCTTCCAACAAGAAACCGATATGACTGCCTAGAGATGGTGGATTGACCGTCAAGGCCCCTAAAAGTTAAGAGCAAGAACGTCCATATCATGCCTTCTCCACCAAACCCTAGATCCCAGTCATGCCCATGCCCGTTTAAACCCGGAAGTCAACCAAAGCAAACTTTGCCTATTAACATAAACCCCCAGCCTGGGACTACTGTAGATACCGCAACCCCATTCCTAACGAAGCGATGACCAGAGTTTCTGTTATCCCTATGGATAGTATAGATCTAAATTCTCATCAGTCAAATGACCCGAGATATACTATTATCCCTCCCTTGATTCCCACAGAGAATTTTCCTTGCGAACCCCCCGTTTCACACTTATCCATTGATTCCAACAAATTGAACCTTTCCATAATGTATTGGAATGTCGCAGGACTGTTTTCCAAATTAACGCTAGAATCATGGTCTGAAAGAGTAAGGGAACACCAGGTACTCTGTTTCCAGGAAACATGGTCTATTACTGCAAATCATCTAGCGGGATACAAAACCTTTTTCATCCCAGCAGTGCAGGGAGCTTTGGGCAGGCCTAAGGGGGGTCTTGTGATTTATGTCGCCAATACTCTCCCTTCTCTATCAATTAAAATGTTAAAAGAATTCCCGACTTATCAAATCATGCAAATAAATTTCACAAATGATTGTACTTACATTTTTATTAATTACTATAATAACTCAACTACATTGGACTGTTTGACAATCCTAGTAGAAATTGCCACTTTTTTAATATCTCTGCAAAATGATTTTAACCTAAATACAGTACACCTAATATGGGGTGGCGACTTTAATCTCCCACTATGTTCCAACCACAAAAATGGAAACTGTGGACTGCAAAATGAACATGGCAGTCCCATGCCCCATTATGCCCACTCGACCTGTGGAAACAAGTTAAACGGGATCCTATTTTCTTTAGATCTGGACTTTGCAAACGAGTTAGTAGAGCCACAGAAAGATTTTTCTCCAACTTTCCATGGAAGAGGTTTCCTAACCACTATAGACTATATATTGTCCTCCCAATCACTTAAGGGACAACTAACCAACTTTGTAACTGGGACAAATGCTACGAGTGACCATTATCCAATTAGTGTAAGAATCACCCCAAAAACGGTCAATGCACATCCTGTAAAAATGAGTCTCCTAAAGCAAAACTCACTAACCATGAACAAATTGAATGGTTACACAGTCAAATGGGCCAAGATTGACCTGGTGGAAATAACAGAGAAGATTCTTGAAAAATCTAAGCCCTGGATACTTGAATGCTTATCCTCTGAAACTACACCTCGGTCAATCGTTAATAGCTTCCAGAACATCTTGAAAACAATTGGTAATGAACTCTTTGTCAAGTTAAAGAACATTAAGCCCTCTACTACGAGATGGTTTGACGCAGCTTGCCGAAAAGCCCTTTCAAGCTTAAAAGAAGCCTTACATAGACCCACAAGAAACCAACTGGAAATCTCCAACTTAAGAAAACTCTATAACCTAGCCAGGCGGGATCGCAAAAAAGAAATTAAGAAAGATCTATGGGCACAACTCCACAACAGCTGCCAAAGAAAGGATAGCGCCCTATTCTGGCAAGTTATAAGATCCCCTTTTCTGGCCGATAGTGCAGAAGGACAGCATTTAGATGTAGCAGTTACGGAGGATGACTGGGTCATGCATTTCTCTAAAATCTTCGGTCCATCCTCACAAAACGCTGCAGATATAGGATCAGAACAAAGTGAAGCCCACACATCAAAGAATAACATCTATCCAATAAATATCCATTTCCATCATAGTGAAGTCATTAAAGCAATCAAGGCATCGAAACCAGGCAAGGCTCCGGGCCCTGATGGAGTCCCAATGGACTTTTTCCTCCACAACATAGAGCTATGGTCACCGATAATTACTCAGGTTTTGGCAGCAGTAACATCGGCTGGGCTTTTTCAATCATGGTCAACGTCAATCTTGCTTCCCATCTTTAAAAAAGGCGACCGTAATGACCCAGCCTGCTACAGGCCAATCTCCCTTCTGGATTCCATGGGTAAAATTGCAGGTCGAGTGCTCCTGGACCGTCTACAATCTTGGGCCCAGGAAAATAACATCATGACCCACCTGCAATATGGTTTCCAGAAGGGGCTTGGGACCGTGGAACAGGCCCTGAACCTTGCCCTCCTGACCGGGAAATATGTTGGCGCCAAAGGAGGTAACATCTTCCTCGTCTATGTCAACCTCAGTGCGGCATTTGACTGCGTCCAACATGAAAAACTCTGGAAAATACTCAGCGACCTCGGAGTGGACCCTCCTTTAATAGTCTTCCTCTGTGAACTTTATTCCAATGCTTCAGGGCGAGTCAGATTCGGTACTAACGGTGAGCTGTCTCGCTCATTCCCAATAACAAAAGGAGTAAGACAGGGCTGTGTACTGGCTCCCTTTCTGTTCAATCTTTACACCAATGGACTAGAGCAGGCTATGCTGGAAGGGAGCCAGGATTTACCCCAGATAAACCACCGTCCAATACCGACACTGCTATATGCAGATGATTCAGTCATCCTGGCCCGCACACTAAATCAACTTCAAAAACAAATCAATAAATATAGCAGTTTTATGGACTCACTTGGCCTGAAAATTAACATAAAAAAGACTTTTACCATACACATTGGCCCCAGGGTCAAAAACCCTAAACCAATATTGGTGGATAATACAAAGTTGGAAAAAGCCTCTGTCTACCCATATTTGGGAATCCTTGTGGATGATGCTCTGAACTGGCGTCAAGCTACGGCCACTAGAAACCTCCTCTTCCGACGTGCAACATCGGCCCTGACTTCTTTTTCGAGAAAACTGGGGAAACCTGCTCCACCTGAACTCTTGAAAGTCTACTACGCTAAATGCCACAGTGTGGCTACCTATGGAGCAGGCGTGTGGGGGCACGGCCATATAGATCACCTACAAGTAACAGAGAACGGCTTCATCAAATATGTGCTGGCCCTCCCGCAAAGCGCTCCGAACTTTGCTTCCCACAGTGAGCTTGGCATGGAATACATTATAGACACTATCCGTTCCCAACCAATCTTACTGTGGCAACGTATATGGTCCAAACCCGAGTGCCACTTAACACGATCCCTGATCACGGACTGTTTAGCTCTAACTAATTGGCATAAGATCCCATGGTTGGTCTATGTACGGAACTTTTTTAATGGCCTTGGCTACAAGTCCTATTTTGACGACCCTCCTAGTATCGAAGACATCTCCAGAAAACAGCTAAAGTCGATGTGCTTGGCTCACCTGAGAGAGCTGCGAAACCAGACAGAGATCACAAAAACTTCGAACAGCCAAATTTGTGCAATACAACCTCTCAAAGGTATGCAACCCTATTTGTCCTACTTTCTGTCAAATCAGGAGAAATATTTATTAACAAGATTTCGTTTCAAAACCTTTTTTCGTTTCGTTTCTTTTCCTGAAATTCACAACTGGTCCCGCACGCTCACGAACTGTCCATGTGATGGAATATCTTCACAAACAACGATTCACATTATTTTCTTTTGCAAATACTACAAATCTCCACGTAAATCTTGGATTCTTCCACTTCTTCGATCTAGTGGTCATAGACAGTGTTATTCTGCATTCCTCTCTCTGCAGTGTTTGGACTCGCCACATGTAACAAAATCTATAGCGACTTTTCTAAAAGCCACTATTACAATACGCCAAAAACTTACAAACTGAATAGAAATATTTAAACCATGAGTTTTTTTCTTACGTACTTCTTAACCTTTTTTCTTTTCAAATTTATGTTTATGATGAACTGTTTTGTTCTGTTTTTAAAAATTATGTACTTTTTATGATTATACAAGTGGTAATCGAATAAAAGTTATTGAACAGATAGATAGATAGATAGATAGATAGATAGAGTGAGTGAGTGCAATCGATAGATAGATAGATAGATAGTGATGGCGATAAATAGAGGGAGTGCAATAGATAGACAGATAGAGTGAGGGAGATAGATAGATAGAGTGAGGGAGATAGATAGATAGATAGATAGATAGATAGATAGATAGATAGATAGATAGATAGATAGATAGATAGATAGATAGATAGATAGATAGATAGATAGATAGAGTGAGGGTGATAGAGTGAGGGCGATAGATAGAGTGAGTGCAATAGATAGTGTGAGGGCGATAGATAGAGTGATGGCGATAGATAGATAGCTAGAGTGAGGGCGATGGATAGAGTGAGGGCGATAGATAGATAGATTGATAGAGTGAGGGTCGATAGATATATAGATAGATAGATAGATAGATAGATAGATAGATAGATAGATAGATAGATAGATAGATAGATAGATAGATAGATAGATAGATAGATAGATAGATAGAGTGATGGCGAAAGATAGAGTGAGGGTGATAGATAGAGTGAGGGCGATAGATAGAGTGAGGGCAATAGATAGAGTGAGGGCGATAGATAGATAGAATGAGGGCGATAGATAGATAGATTAATAAAGTGAGGGTGATAGATCGAGTGAGGGCTATAGATAGATAGATAGAGTGAGGGCGATAGATAGAGTGAGGGCGATAGATAGAGTGAGGGCGATCAATAGATAGAGTGAGGGCGATAGATAGATAGATAGAGTGAGGGAGATAGATGGATGGATAGATGGATAGATGGATAGATGGATAGATGGATAGATGGATAGATGGATAGATGGATAGATGGATAGATGGATAGATGGATGGATAGATGGATAGATGGATGGATAGATGGATAGATGGATAGATGGATAGATGGATGGATAGATGGATAGATGGATAGATAGATAGATAGATAGATAGATAGATAGATAGATAGATAGATAGATAGATAGATAGATAGATAGATAGATAGATAGATAGATAGATAGATAGATAGATAGATAGATAGATAGATAGATAATAGATAGAGTGAGGGCGATAGATAGAGTGAGGGTGATAGATAGATAGAGTGATGGCGATAGATAGATAGCTAGAGTGAGGGCGATGGATAGAGTGAGGGTCGATAGATAGATAGATAGATAGATAGATAGATAGATAGATAGATAGATAGATAGATAGATAGATAGAGTGATGGCGAAAGATAGAGTGAGGGTGATAGATAGATAGAGTGAGGGCGATAGATAGAGTGAGGGCAATAGATAGAGTGAGGGCGATAGATTGAGGGCGATAGAATAGATAGATAGATAAAGTGAGGGCGATAGATAGATAGATTAATAAAGTGAGGGTGATAGATCGAGTGAGGGCTATAGATAGATAGATAGAGTGAGGACGATAGATAGAGTGAGGGCGATATGTAGATAGATAGATTGATACAGTGAGGGGCGATAGATAGAGGGAGGGTGATAGATAGATAAAGTGAGGGCAATAGATAGATAGATAGAGTGAGGGAGATAGATAGATAGATAGATAAATAGATAGATAGATAGATAGATAGATAGATAGATAGATAGATAGATAGATAGATAGATAGAGTGAGGGTGATAGATAGATAGATAGATAGATAGATAGATAGATAGATAGATAGATAGATAGATAGATAGATAGATAGATAGATAGATAGAGTGAGGGTGATAGATAGATAGAGTGAGGGCGTTGGATAGAGTGAGGGCAATAGATAGTGTGAGGGCGATAGATAGATAGAGTGATGGCGATAGATAGATAGTTAGAGTGAGGGCGATGGATAGAGTGAGGGCGATAGATAGATAGATTGATAGAGTGAGGGTCGATAGATAGATAGGTAGATAGATAAATAGATAGATAGATAGATAGATAGATAGATAGATAGATAGATAGATAGATAGATAGATAGATAGATAGATAGAGTGATGGCGATTGATAGAGTGAGGGTGATAGATAGATAGAGTGGGGGCAATAGATAGATAGAGTGAAGGCTATAGATAGAGTGAGGGTGATAGATAGATAGAATGAGGGTGATAGAATATATAGATAGAGTGTGGGCGATAGATAGATAGATTGATAGAGTGAGGGTGGTAGATCGAGTGAGGGCTATAGATAGATAGAGTGAGGGCGATAGATAGATAGATAGATTGATACAGGGAGGGGCGATAGATAGAGTGAGGGTGATAGATAGAGTGAGGGCAATAGATAGATAGATAGAGTGAGGGAGATAGATAGATAGATGGATAGATGGATAGATAGATAGATAGATAGATAGATAGATAGATAGATAGATAGATAGATAGATAGATAGATAGATAGATAGATAGATAGATAGATAGATAGATAGATAGATAGATAGATAGATAGATAGATAGAGTGAGGGTGAAAGATAGATAGATAGATAGATAGATAGATAGATAGATAGATAGATAGATAGATAGATAGATAGATAGATAGATAGATAGATAGAGTAATTATGTGGCATGTAATTATGTGGCACTGAATGGTATTGGGAGTGTATGTTGCATTGAGTGCAGTGTAATTATGTGGTGTGTAATTATGTGGCACTGAATGGTATTGGGAGTGTATGTTGCGTTGAGCACAGTGTAATTATGAAGCATATAATTATGTGGCACTGAGTAGTATTATGAGGAGTGTATGTTGTATTCAATAGATTGTAATTGTGTGGCTTGTAATTATGTGGCACTGAGTGGTATTGTTAGGAGTGTATATTGCATTGTAATTATGTAGCATATAATTATGTGGCACTGAGTGATATTGTGTGGAGTGTGTTGTATTCAGTTGAGTATAATTATGTGGTAATTAATTATGTGGCACTGAGTGGTATTTGAAGTGTATGTTTCGTTGAGCGCAGTGTACTTATGTAGCATATAATTATGTGGCACTGAGTGGTATTGTGTGGAGTGTATGTTGCATTGAGTGCAGTCTATACTAGGAATATATAGATACATCATGCTAACTCAATATATATATGTACGACCCGTACCACTAACATAAGGGAAATCAGCTTTTTATCCCTCATTGAAATATACTGTGTTTGTCCAAAAGCAACAGGCACAAACATTTACATTTTACCTGCTGCGTCACCTATGAAGCTGTGACGGCAATCTATACAAAATACTTAGCAGAGGAACTACCCATTTACATTGCCTCCTCTATGCAAGTACGTCACCAAACCTGCCCGACTCTCACAGCCTACCTGAATCAAATTGATTCTGCCACTATGCTAATAATGCCCTCTCCTCACATACTAGCTTTGTAATTGATTCATGAATTGTTGTACTACCCCATCCTACCTATAATCTCTCAGCCATTACAGGAGAGCCTTGCTCTTGTAACCATGATCACACTATATAAGGACCAGCCATGATCCAAATGATTACATCTAGAATTCACACAGTAAGCTTGTGATGGTCGTCAATATGAATGTAGAGAGAAGTGAGTAAATAGGCGACTTGAGGAGGCGCTGCCCGCATCATTATTTGAATTGTTGGCTGTGGACTACAAGTTAATCACCATATTTGCACTATTAGTCCATAATTTCTCATTCTTTCAGACTCATGGAACATTCTGAGCCACCAGTCAAGGCACTGGGGCATAGCCAGCACTGCAAAAGTTTAGATTTTGGGCGCAGAGGACTTGTGCAACACATACTCAGCTTTCTTATTCACCTGGAATTGCCGACACCTTCTGGAGTAAGAGTGGGGGGGGGGGGGGGGGGGTGGGCGTAAGCCTCTGGACTATTCATACAAGTGCTGCCTGCTCATTTTGCCTGTACTTTTGTCCTCGTCCTCTGTCAGTTGAATCGGAGATTCATTAATACTCTTGTTATTTACTGGTAACCTTCATTATCCTTAGGCCTTAACGTCTTCCTAACAGTTATTACATGTGAGGTGGTTCCCACCACAGGACAGGACAAAAACGGGATGTAGGAGTGGATATAGCATAGGCCCATCCACCCAAAGCGTAGTATGAGGCCTACTGTACCTAAAATCCATCCTCAACCTATCAAGCCCTAACGAAGACAGCAGCCCATTCTGTAATAACTGTGATGAGAATGTTAGGGAACAAGGATAAGGAATATTACAAGTAACCTGCACAATATCCCTATGTCCTACATCCTTATCCAAGTCATTACATGTGAGGAATGCCAAAGCTGTGCAGGGCGAAAGAAATGAACACTATTATGCAGACACTGAACCTTTTAATAGTGAAATCAGGTTTTGAAATCAGAAAAACAATTAATAAATTATGACATCACCTGGTTCTAAAACCTTTATTCCCACACCCAGGAATGCTTCAAAAAGGTATAAGGAGTCACCCAAGTGCCTACTCTGAAAATGTCTGTCAAGGAGATACCCTTGAACTCAGCCAAGAGGCTGCCATGTGCTGGTTTCCCTCCCCATGATATTTCCCGGCAGTAACACTTAGGTTGTTTTATAAGCAGTTTCAATTGTCTCTCCAGTCGAACTGCTTATGGAAATGTTAGAAGGCTTACTTACCCGGTTTACACCACTAAATGTAATAAACACTGGACTTCCTAAAATCCTTGGTACAGTCTAGATACATCAACACTGCCTTCCTAACATCCAGGGTGTGCAACGAACCTGAGAAGAAGAGTTAGGAAAGAAAGAGGAAAAAATAAATAATGTTTCCTATGAGGCAAGGAAGGAAACTGAGGAAGAAATTCAGGGTTGGTTCTCAACGAAACACCACCCTCCATTATTCTGAGTCTTTGGAGGCTTACATAGCAAGACCCCCAGTTCTCCAATTCTTCTGGTTGAAATTATTACTACAAGAAAGACAGCTTTATATATTAGCGATTTCAATTCTACTGAGCTAATCGATTCAAAGGGAAAACCTTGTGAACCGTTTAGCACCAAAGGTAAACTCCAGGGTGAAAAAGAAAGGCTGAAGAATGGGTCTTGAAAGAGAACAACTTTAAAGAAGTCTAAATCTATGGCTTTCATTCTCAGAAAATCCTCACAGAAAGCTCTGATAGCTGCCCTTCACACTCTTAATGTGGGGACTATTAAATCCTTGTTGGCCTCATTGAACAAGAATGGAAGAACTGAATTAATGTCACAATCTACTGAATAATGTTTCTCAGAGCACCATCCTGAAAGTGTTTCCAATGCCTTGAATGAGCTTTGAGAGTAGAAGGTCACCTAGACTGCTGATTTGCTTCAACTAAAGGGTATATGTACAAGAGCTGCCACTAACTAGCATTAGTGTTAGTTAGCGGCAGTTTTCTTAACGTGGCCTGTTTTCAATACATCGCTATATGGCGATATTTTCAGGTTAGCCGCATTGAAAACTGCCGCTAACACTAGCGTGACGGCGATACATATTCTGACATTAGTGGGCGAAAACTGATGAAAAGCCAATTTGTGGGAAAAAAACGTATGTTAGTCAGCAGAATTTCACCTTTTTTGCCTCTAGAGGCAAAAAGAGCCAATAAGTCCTCCTCCAATGAAAAAAGAAAAGAAAAGAAAAGAAAAACAATGGAATGCAGAATGGAGCAGCCATGGACAAGTGTAGCACAGACCAACAACCTCCCCAAACCCCACAACCGCCAGGATGACCAGTCAGAGTCCCAGTGGAGGTGGAAATGCAGATTCAGGGCTACATATATGAAAACAGGCGCATTCCTGGGGTAAACCTGTCATGAATCACTTTTTAAATAGCCCCCCTTGCAACACCATGGCAGCCAAAACCTTGAAAGCGTGGACAGTCCCCGGGCCTGGAGGCCTCACTGTGCCTGCATTTGGGAACAGGAGTGGGATGCAGAGGTTCTAGGGAGTTGCTGCGCCATGGCGGTAGACACTGAGGTGTCAGCGGTCACCCTTACCTGGTGGTGAAGTGTGACCCTGTTATTTTCTCATATTGTATTTTTATCGTAATTTCTGTGCCCCTGGTTTTTTCCGTACTGTATTTTCACCTTAATTCTGTGTCCCTTGTGCGTCCCAGGATCGTATTTGTTTTGCCTCTCTGTTCCCACCCATTTTTGCCGCTGCAGCCCCGGCGGCCCCTCCCCCCGCCGGATCTCCCGCCTCCCAGCTGCGCTGCCCTCCCCCTTCCCTTATTTAATGGCGGCCGCAGCGCGGTCGCGCTAACAGCGCTCCAAAGGCTGTATGACCACCCAACGCTACGACACAGCTGTCCTCCTTGCACTCAACCCCAGAAAAAACAACAACTGCCAGCTGTTCACACTGAGCACCACCCACGGGCAGTTCTCCTGCCGCCTATGCCGCCAAGCCTTCACCACACTCTATCTCCACACGGACACCGCTCCCAAGGCACACACCAACACCATGGAAGCCCTGATGTCCATCCTCCTCAATGTGCCCTCACTGCACAGACATGCCGTAGAGATCTGGAACCTCCTCAACACTATCTCGCCAGATGTTGCCTTCCTTAAAGAAACCTGGACCAACGCCTTCTCCACCCCCAACTTCGCCACGGCCATCGCTGGCGGATACAAGATCCAGAGGAAGGACCACCCCAACCGCACAGGAGGAGGATTCGCCATTGCATACAAGAGCTCCCTCCAACTCTCCACCTTCACTACGAGTGACTCCCTCTCCAACTCCGAATACCTTCACTTCCAGGTCCAGATCAGCCCTAGAACTACACTTTACGGCACCCTCGCCTACAGACCCCCGGACCTCACGCTTCATTCGCCACTACCATCGCTGGCCTAATCGCACCCCACGCCACCGCCTCCATAGACTACATACTTATTGGAGACCTGAACTTCTACCTGGACAACCCCATTGACCCCAACTCTGCCACCCTCTTGGACAACCTCGCCAACATCATACTGAAACAGCATGTCACCACGCCTATCCACAAGGCAGGACAATCCATCAACCCCATCTTCGGAGGTGGGAACAACATCTGTTTCAGCCACACCAGGCAACTAACATGGACAGACCACTACTGCATACACTTCCTCAACAACAAACCCACGCCGCCCACACCGGCACTCCACCCTCCATGAAGAAACTGGAGCAAAGTCACTGAGGGGCACCTCATCTCCACCCTCAACCGTGTTGCCCCCACCACCTCGGCCAATGCCAATCCCACAGAAAAGAACTCCACAGATGAATCTCCAACTGCGCAGATGAACTCACATCCCTACATAACCCCGACAGACAGCGCCTCAGGAATGCCACATGGTTCAACACTGACCTCCAAGAATCCTGATGCACCTGCAGACATCTCAAGAAGAACTGGAGTAACAGCATAATGTCGGAAGATCGCACCACCTACAAGAACGCCATGACGGAATACCACAAACGCATCAGAACCACCAAAAGGACCTTCTCCAGAACAAAATCCTCGCCAACTCAAGCAGCTCCAAAGAACTCTTTCAGCATCATCCAGGAATTCACCAAGCCCCACAGTGAGACCAATGTCATCACCCAATCCTGGGATCTCTGCAACAAACTTTGCTCCTACTTCCATCTGAAAATCAAGGACCTCTATGACAACTTCAACGACCAAACACATGACTCCGAAACCACCTCCTACTCCAGCAATACCAGCCAACTCACCATCTCCTCCTGGGCCCCAGTCACCACCGGAGAAACCACTTCGACCATGAAAGGCATCCACTCATGAGCCCACATGGATCCCTGCCCCCTTCACATCTTCCACAGAGCCGCCGCCACCATTGCTCCATAACACAACGCACCACCAACGCCACCTTCAAGACTAGCATCTTTCCTGACGACTGGAAATGCACAGAACTCAGACCTCTGCTCAAGAAGCCCTCAGCTGACCCCACAGACCTCAGTAACAATATCAAGTAAGAATGCCAAACAGTTGTAGTCACAACAATCATAGACAAATGATTGACAGTGAGAAGAGAGGGAGAATAATACTCCAATACGATATCGGATAAGAATACCAAACAGTTATAGTAACAATAATCGCAAACAAATGGTACACAGCAAGTAATGTGATTGACAGGTCAATAACAGGCTGCCACAGGGGGCACACCTTACGTCCGAGAGGAGCAGAGAGCAAAAACAAACCCAAAAAAACCCCACAGGATGGTAACAAGGCTGTAAGGGCATTCAACACCTGTTGTAGGATCAATGGTAAAGCTAAATTAAGGTAAAAATGTGTTCATTAAGAAACTTTTGGCTTCAAGTTTGAAAGCAGTAATTGATGATATTCTGCGCAACTCCGGTGGAAGAGTGCCAGATCTTTGGTGCAGCACTTGAGAAGGCTTGACGACAAGTTCTCTTTTTATTCATGAAACGTGGTTTCAGAAGGAATTTGTTAGCGCTTCTTGAAGCCCTCTCGCGACATGATAATTCAAGCTTTTGTGCTAGGTACCTTCGGGTGTTGTCGTGCAGGGTTTTGTGCGCCAGAACGATAATCTTAACTGGATTCGAATTTCTTAGGGCAGGCATTTGAGAGACTTTAGGACTGGTGAAATGTGCTCATTTCATTTGGTACCAATAATTAGTCTGGCCGCAACGTTCAGTGCTGACCTTAGTGGAGCCAGGTGTATTTGGGAAGGCCACAGAGTGTAGCTCTGCCATAATCTAGCCTTGGCAAGATCAGTGATTGGACCGCATGTTTGAAGTCATTTTGTGGAAGGAAGAGCTTGATATTTCTAAGTGTCCTCATCAAGTGATTAGCTCCCTTACATGCATTGGCGATATGATTTTTCATATTCAGGTGCTTGTCCAAGGTGATTCAGAGGGATTTGGCAGAGTTGATGAGAGGGGAGCAATTGAAAGCAGTGAGATGAGTAAGTCAAAGTTCTAGCTTGAAGGGGTGGTTCGGAGGAGAGATGAGAAGGAATTCAGTTTTGGAAGTGCTGACCAGGAGGTGGTTCTCAAATAACCAATTTTGAGTAGACGTTAAGGTAGAGTTGAGTGTTATCAAGTTATCCAGGGATTACATTTTCAGGTAAAGTTGTGTGTCGTCAGCGTACATATGGAAGGGAATGTTGTTGTCATTTAGAGAATTAGCAAGAGGTTCTAAAAAGAGGTTGAAAAGGATAGGAGAGAGGGCGGAACCTTGGGGGACTCCCATGAGTACTGGACAGGGATGGGAGAGGGAGTAGTTTGCCTTAACTCTTTGTGTTCTTTGGTGGAGGAAGGAGGAGAACTATTGTAGCACCAGACCCGAGAATCCCATCCGGTTCTTCAGAGTGGAAAGGAGGTTGTCGCGATTAACTCTGTCGAATATGGAGGAAAGATCAAGGAGGATCAGGAGGCAGGAGTCATTTTGGTCTATTATATTTAATATGTTGTCCATAACATGCGTGAGTGCCAATTCTGTGCTATGCCCCTTCCGAAAGCCTGATTGATGTTGGTTAAGGAGTTGGAAATTCTCCATGTGAGCACAAAGTTGGGATTGTACACATTTTTCGAGAAGTTTGGCTAGAGTGGGGATGTCAGATATGGGGCGGAAATTATTGAGGTCAGATTTCTCTGCTGTTGTTTTTTTTAGTATGGGTGATACCTGTGCTGCTTTTCGACATTCTGGGACCATGCCTTGGGCTAGAGAAGCGTTTGCTATCCTTGTCCATGTGGGGATGAGAGCGTTCTTGATCTCTTTGAAGATGGTCAGGGGCAGTGGGTCACTGAAATGGTTGGATGGATTGATGTTCTGGAGAATCCTGTAGATGTCTTTTTTACTGAAAGGGGTAAAGGTGCTCCATGAGGCCTTGTTCTTGATGATCAGGCTAGTGGGAACGGGCTTTTCTATGACAAGAGGTGGTGCTGGCCCAGAAGCTGGTATTAGAGCCTTCTTGGAGGCAAGTTCACTGGTGATAAGTCGTGATTTCTCAATGAAGAAAGCAGAAAATTCCTCGCCAGACTGTGGGCTGACATTGGAGACAGTGATTTGTACCCGCAGTTGATTGTTGTTTGACCAGTTCGAAGAGTTTCTTGGGGAGATTAGCAGTTTGATCAAGTTGTTGTCTGAAGTACTCTGCCTTAGCGCACTTGATATGCTTGTTGTAAATACTCCCGACATCTCTAAAGAATTTTAAGTGTTCCATGGAGGGATAGGACTTCTAGGCTTGTTCAGCTGCCTTAAGATTGCGTCGTTCCGTGTTTAGATTGTCGTTGTACCATGGTTTGGATTTTTTTGTTGAGGTATTTTTTAGTTGAAGTGGTACAATATCATCCAGGAGATGGTCGAGTTGAAGGCGTCGGTAACTGAACCTCACTCAAGTCGGCTTGGGAGGAGAGGGCAGTTTTACAGTGATCAGCTAATTCAACTGTGTTAATTGAGCTAAAATCCCTTTTCCAGATCTTAGATTTCATTGGATGAGCTTTCCTCAGCTTCACCTCCAAGTTGATATAGAAGAGAATGCAATGGTGGTCTGACCAATCGCAAGGGGTAATGAATTTAAGTGTGATGGACTGTCCTTTTGAGATAATCAGGTCTAAGGTTTCACCTTTGTTGTGTGTTGGTTGGTCACAGTGCTACTTAAGTTCATGATCCTTCAAAAAGTCTTTAAGGCAAGTAACCGCTTGGTCATTAGGATTAGACCAGTGGAGATTGAAATCGCCAAGAAAGATTTGGGACATGGCTGAGTCGATATTACTCAAGATGATCTCTATTAGTTGTTCAATGAAGGGGAGGTTGTCTTGTGGAGGGTGAAAGAAGGTGTGAAGTTTGCAGACCGGCCGGTTGTTACTTGCGATGTTGAGACAGATATTCACAAGCAGAGGGCGGAGAGGACTTTATGTGGGATATCGAGAGTGTGTTCCTGTGAATGCAAGCTAGGCCCCCTCCAAGCTTCATGACTCTGTCTAGCCTAATTATGTCGTGAGTAGGAGGTACAAGGAGGTCTAGAATAGGAGTGGAGGCTGGATTAAGCCAGGATTCAGTAAGGATGATGATGTCAAGATCATTGTGTTGAATTAGGTTGAATATTTCGGAGGCATGTTTTTTGGCTGACCTGCAATTGAGTAGAACATATTTCAAATGTGGAGGATTTGTGGCTGAGGGAGTCTGGGTGACATTCACTCTCTTGAGATTGTCTTTATTGATGACTCTAAGATTATGAGGAGGGTCTCTGTGCAGGTTAGGCTGTATGGTTTGTATTTGCTTTGGTGGGGTCAAGTTGGGGTTGGACCTAGTCAAATAAGAGTTATGAAGGTCATTAAGATCATTGGACGCCAAGGTCTCTGCTCTTCTGGGCCATGTGAGCGCGTTAGCTAAGGGAATGGTTTGCACGACGGCGGAGGTTACCAACTGGCCCAAGCAATCACTATCACTAGGGGAGGTTCTACGCAGATTCACAGAGGTGAGTAAGGAACTGATCATTGGGAAAAAATCCTTTGAAAGGAGTTTTAAGTCATGTAGTTTGGTAATGAGAAGGTGCATCTGGAGATATATATCATAAAGGCGCGCACCTAAGTCTGAAAGGGGTATTGGATGTGTTGATAGAGAAGGGGACTCTTCGTGTAAACCTGCGTGCCCATAGGTGGTGGATAGTTGTTCCTGGGGAGGGAGTGGAACGTGTGGCACTAGTGGGGTACGGTGAACCTTGAGAAACAGAGATGTATCGTTAGAGACAGTGGTCTGACCATATCTCTGAGGGTCCTGAGCAGTTCCTACTGGAGTTTGAGGGTATGACAAATCATGGTCGGGGGTCAAGGATGTAGCGTTAGCGACAGGGGTCTGACCATATCTCTGAGGGTCATGAGCAGTTCCTACTGGGGATCAAGGATATGACAAATCATGGTCTGGAGTCAAAGATGTAGCGTTGGTGACAGTGGCCTGATCATATCTCTGAGGGTCCTGAGTAGGACCTCCCGGGGATCCAGGGTATGACAGAGCATGGTTGGAGAAGGGCATTTGTCCCATCACCCACATAGTATGTGGTGTAGGGGGAGGGATGAAGGGAGAGTGTTTAGTTTATGAAAGCAAAGGTACACTGTCACCTGGGGATCTCTCCGCGTGAGGAGCAGAAGAGGTCAGACTAGGTGACTGTGTGTCGAGAGGACTCGAAAAGTCTCTCACTTGATGGGGCAATGAAAATAGGGAACTGGGTGAGTTCTTCATGCAGGGAGCAGAAAGAACCGGACTAGCCGGTTGTGCACCGAGCTGCCATAAGATGTTTATCACCTGTTGGGTCGAGGGACTAGAAGGTTGGGTTCCTCCACCAGGGACTGAGCCGCACTGTGAGCATTTATGAGTGAGGAGTAATTCACAGGGAGCGAGGGACTAGGCTGAAAGGTGGGGTGAGCACTGGCGGTGACCTGATTGCTGGAGGAATGAGGGTGGGTGTCATTGGACTTCGCCGAGGCCGCGTGCTTGGGTGACAAGAAGATAGTGGCTATCTTAGTCAGTTTGGTATTAGACGCTTGTATAAGAATGATCCCAAGAGGGTGATGGTGGCGTTGGCGATGAACGTGGGGTAAGGAGCTGTAGTCAGTTTGAGACCATGGGGCGTTTTCCTGGTACATACTATTTGGAGCATAGAGTAGAGGACTTAACGCCAACAGGCTCTTTTTCTGGTGTAGAAAATAAGGTAATTAACTCTACTACCTTTTTTTACACAATGATATACGTCCGAGATTAAAGGTTCGGGCTTAGACCTTAGTAAGTGATGCTTGTAGTTTTTGGCTGCGTTTTTCGAAAGGTTGGGTGGGTAGCTGATGATGAAAGCATTAGGACCTGAGGAGTCAGGGCTTAAATCTATTTTGGTAGTATGGCTATTGAACAATGGTAGTGGCTTTGCCATAAGTGGGAAATCCATGGTGCAGGATGGTGATAAGAGGTCTTCCCTTTTATTAATTTACATTACCAGCTGTTTGCAGCAGGCAAGAGACCTACATTAGACCCTGCAGGGACCTTTACTATCCTCTATTTCCTTAAGCCCATGACCAGTTTGGATGGAACCCAAAGAGAGGACTAGATGATATGGCATAGATAGGCCGTACGGAAGTTAGAATCTCTATAACCCACTAGTACAAACCAATCCTACTTTCTTTTAGTTGGACCAAGCCGTTCCAAGATGGCTGCCAACTTGACGAACCTGTCTCAGACTGCCACTGAAGTTGTCAAGTGCTGTCCTCTTCCTATTATTGCTGTTGCCCTTTGCAGCCCTTTATGTGGTTAATAGAATCGAGTCAATGAGGAGGAGCAGCCCTGTTGATCAAATGGCCAGGCAAAGATATTAGTGTAGCGATGTGCCAACTGACCAAACATTACAGATATGTGATCTGTCATTTCATTATCAAAACAGCCTCCTTCCGTTCAATCTCTGCCGCAAGCCACATAAAGAAACATTTTCCTCGGCAGGGTTTAAGCCCAAATCGAGATACTCTCTGACCCAGGGCCGCTGTACCCCTCCATTGGCAGGTGGGGGGGAAACAGCCATTACAACGCAACTAAAACAACTCACTACCATTGCAACAAAACTTTTACAACGCAGGATCCATATCAACGAATGCCATTACAACGCATGCCATTACAACGCAGCTGCTATTACAACGCATGCCATTACAACATAAGTATGGGTAAGTATTTAATCAAATTTTAACCCCTACACCATCCAACACTTACCCTTCTATTACGACCCCCTGCAGTTAGAATAGTAATTTTAACCCCTACACTATCCTACACTTACCCTACTATTACACCCCCCTGGAGTTAGAATAGTAATTTTAACCCCTACACTATCCAACACTTATACTACTATTACATTCCCATGATTAAAAACAAATACTTACCCATACTTACGTTGTAATGGCATGTGTTGTAACAGCAGCTGCGTTGTAATGGCATGCGTTGTAATGGCATGCGTTATAATGGATCCTGCGTTGTAAAAGTTTTGTTGTAATTGTATGCGTTGTGAATGTATGCGTTGTAACGTCATACATCCGCAGGGGGCTCTCACAATCGCTCACGGAAGGAGAAGGTTGACCTCGGCAAGCCCAGAAGCCCCACTGAGGTGCTGCTTTCACAACTACGATCGGCCCTGGTGGGCCGATCGGAACCACCAAAGTATTCTGGAGCGGCAGCTGCAGAAGGGGACACGTCTCCCGCTGGGCACCGCGGTTTCCACAAGAAGATTCAAACTAATCCCCAAAGTGTGCATGGAGCGGCAGAAAGGGGACACGTCTCCCGCTGGGTGCCGCGGCCACTCTCCGACGATTCGAAATGGGCACCGCATCAAGGATCCAGATCGTTGCAGACAGTGGAACGGGTGCCCAGGGCAGCGAGCGGACTGCCGCGCAAGGGAGGGGGAACCCACCGCAACATCAGAGCTCCAGAGTGATCAATCGTGGGCCACGGTTCAGCCCCAGAAAGGAAACAACATCCCGTCCTCCTACTGTAGTCCGCCCGAGACACAGTGTAACTCACGTTCATTCAACGGTCCATGCTGTTGCTTAATTGCCACAGGTGAGGTGAAAGGGATCCGTGATCTCGAGTCGAAGCGGAGGGTCCACCGGTGTTGTGCGCCGATGATGGGGAACAACCAGACGGTGGGTGACTGAGTTTAACAGTGATGTCCACCGATTTAGTGATACCTAACCCAGGAGCCAGGCTGGAGGCGGTGTCGGGTCTGCCCGCAGGAGCGGGCAGACCAGAAGAGGAGTGCCGGCTCCAGCGGCAGCAAGGGAGGGTGCTGGTCAGTAGGGGAGCCAGCCGGAGACGCCGGGGGTGGGGTCCCCAAGAGGCTCTCCAACCCAGAAGAGCAGCCAGGGGTGGGCTCCCTGAGCTGCCTCACTCACCTGGGGGTCTGGGTGGGACCGGGCCCCCCCACTGAAGCTTAGAGAAGTGGTGTGAGGCTGCCAGGGGCAGAGCGGCTCTCCCCAAAGAGCCGCTGCTATATTATGCACGGCAAGGAGAGAAGCGCCCCATAATGCCTTGCCAGGTTTACAGAAGCCTGCAAGGAAACCTGGCTATTTCGGCGCGTGGTGGCCCTAGGAAGATGGGGCCACTGCTGTTGGTGTGCAAAGGTACAGGGGGAGCTACAGGAGCAACGCAGCCTCCCCAGCACGAAGAGTAAAGCCCCCTCCCTAAGTCTCTGGGGGACTTGATATAAGTAACCCCTCAAGGGCTCAGCCAGCAATCAACTTTCACCCAGGCTGGAACATTTGGTCTACAGCTGGGGGGTGCCTTACAGATTGCCTCAATGAGTTGAAGGCTGTGCTGGGGATATCTGGAGAAGGGCATCCCTTGGAGGTGAAGAGGTGCAATTGCACGAGAAGTGCATTTACCAATGTTAAGTCACATGCGTAATGTGAATTCATAAGCACAGTGCGATATGTTGCTAAACATTCCTGCTAGGGAGTCTGGCTGTATATGCTTAATCCTGTGAGTTTAACTGGGATGCCTTTTAGGGGCTTTAATTGCAATGCATCACAACTGTTATCAGCTATGCTGAGTACCTCATTTAAAGTGATGCCCAATCATGTAATCTTGCTACTGCATTAGGGGAAGAACAAACTTGACTGTTATCCACTAAGAGCTAGAGATGCATCCTGTATGGTCAGAATGACATGCTCAGTCAGGGTTATGTGTCCCCAGGACTGGTGTACCTCCTTTTAATGCTTGTTGAGATGAAGGGGTGGGTCGCCACTGGGGTGATGCCAGTTGGTAAGGCCTTCGCTCCAGGTTGTGTCAACCAACTGCATTAGTAGGCATGATGATGTGCATACATGGTAGTGGTGGTAATGGACCCCACCCCCCTGCGGGAGGGGTGGAGATGTTATGCAATGTCACAAAGTAATTCCAACAGCTTATGTATATTTGTAAATTGTTGCATAGCATTGAGTAGTGTGTGTGTTTAATACATGTACTCTTACTTTTATAAAGCAAAGTACAGACTGGGCAATCAATTATTGAATGCTATTTCTGTGTGCCTGTAAATGGAGATTACTAGCCTACATCACCTCCCTTGAGTAAGCCTTAGACTGCTCTGCAACGCTACCCTCTGAGAGTCAAGCGCTACAATAGGGTGTTTGGTTCCCAGTAAAGGATAAATGTGACATGTTATTTGTGCAGGCCTCACAGATATTGCCTTACTTTCCAACAGGGGAGGTTTAATTCTTCTGTCAATAAGTAATGCTTAAAGTCATCTTATGGAGGGTGTAGGAAGGAGGAGGCTCTAGTTGGTGCAGTGTAGCACTAGCGACAAGCAGGGACTCTCTCTTCCTCGTCAGGGCTGAGGGTTACCTTCCAGACAACCTCTGCTTACCCTCTAGGTAGTGTGGCTTAAGCAGTCTTA
This sequence comes from Lissotriton vulgaris, assembly GCF_964263255.1. Classification (NCBI taxonomy): domain Eukaryota; kingdom Metazoa; phylum Chordata; class Amphibia; order Caudata; family Salamandridae; genus Lissotriton; species Lissotriton vulgaris. The sequence goes on along the minus strand of NC_141696.1, from coordinate 624,381,408 downwards.
GGCTAATCTTTGGGGCACATAGGGTTAAACATTTGCAATATCACACCGTCACAACCAACCCACCACACAATGACACCAAACTGTATTCGTAAAAATATATATCTTTATATAAATTTCAAGCAGGCTTGTAAATACAGTTGTCAAACTTTCAATAGCGGTTCCAGTTTACTTAAGTTCAGGTTGCCACAGTTCTCTTTTAGCAATACGCAATCTTTCGGGCCTTCTGCCCAGGTTCGACAAGGTTCAGTGTCTCGTAGCGCCTCAGTGCGCTTTCTGAGTGGGCCTCGAGGGCCAGGAGCTGTGCGAGCCTCGGTTTCAGAGGCGGCTCGCGTCGGGAGCAGATAGCGCGGTGCGAGCTCGGATTGCAGGTCGCTCGCACCGTGAGGATACAACACAGTACCTTTCAAACTCTTGTGGAGCGGGCGGCTTCCAGGGGAGCTGTCCCACGTCGCGTTGCTTTTCCGGGGTCGCTGTTCACTGCGGCTCTCAGCTGGGCAGGTCTCGGGTCATCCGGGGCGGCGGTGCTCTGTGGCGGCAGGGTCCTTTCCTCGTCGTTCGCTCCGACCCTGGATGTGGCGGCTGTGTGGTGATGGCAAGTGGCAGTACGGTCCCCAAGTGCAGGACGTACCCAGCCAAAGTACCGGTTGCAGCTGTGCGCTCACAGCTCAGCTGTCGAGCAGGCTACCGACCAGAGGGGGTTATCACAGGGCAGCTGTCCGTCTTCGCAGGTGGATTGACGGCTCGAAGCGCAGTCAATTCGGGAGCTTGGACCGGACGGGTCCTCCTTCACTTTGCTCTCGGGGTCCCGGTGCAGTTGCGGTCACGGTGCTCGGGCCAGCGGCGGCTGGACCTCACTTTGCTCTCGCTGTTGCTTTGGGCCCCGGTCACGGTGCTCAGGGGGGATGTCGATACCTTGGTTACGGGGAGCGTGACAGGCTTGCCCAGCGCTCCCAGATCCCTCTGTCAGTACTGCAGCGATAAGCAGCACACACAGTCGCTTTCTTCAGGATGTAGCGCCCACTGGTCCTGGGGCGCTGGTCAGGGGGCAAGTTCAACAGCAAGCCCTTGGAGATCTCTCAGCAGAGTTTGGCACAAAGTTTCTCAAAGCAAAAGTCTTCTTGTAGTCTTTCCTTTTCCTCTCCTTCTGCAGCAAGGCACCAGACACAGGCAAGAGCCAGCACTCTTCCTTGTCCTTCCCGGTCCTTCTCGTCGGGTAGAGTTCCTTCTGTAGCCCAAACAGGATCTAATTTACAAGGAGCAAGGCTCCTTCTTTTATACTGCATTTCTTTTGTTCTCGCAGGCCAGGGGGGCCTTTGCATAGCCACTTTCAGTCCTTGAGTACTCTGGGGGCCGTAATCCGGCTTCTGCTTTCAGTGTGAGGGGCAGGCGCATCAGACGCCCCACAGGAGGTGGAGCCAGCATTGTGCGGACAGGGGCAGCCAGAGTACCTTGTTGATGGGGCTTCGCCCTTCCTGGGCCAGGTGTCGGCTGAGTCATCAGTCGCTCCCCAGGAGGGTGGAGCCAGCATTGTGGTGACAGAGCACAGCTAGATTTCGAGTCAAGGGGCACTCCTACCTCCCACTAAGGTGTAATCTTCGCCTTCACCACCTGTCATCCCCCAGCCCTGTCACTCACACATCCCAGACAGTCAGATACACATACCAGCAGAGGCGGGCTGAAATGGTTAGGCAAGCAAATGCTAGCTTTCTAAAAGTAGCATTTGCAAACACAGGATATTAAAATAAACTTTACTAAAAGAAATATTTTATTATTCTGAGTTCAGGCATACTAAACACGACTCTCTACCATGCTCCCTGAGCCTGCTGGGACTATAGCGTGTAATAATTCCAGCAGCCCATTCTGGCCTAACGGAAGCAGGTAGCCTTACAATAGTGAAATACGAATTTAGTTGTAAGTCACTACTAGGACATGCCACACACATCAGGGCTTGTCCTACCTTACACCTACAATGCACCCTGCCCGCAGGCCTACCATAGGGGTGACTAATATGAAGTTAAGGGAAGGTTTAGGGGCTGGCAAGTGGGTGCACTTGCTCAGCCAGCGTGACAGTACGAGACTGTAAGCGGGTTCTGCGGTGGCAGTCCCCAGACACATCTTACGGCTGCTTCTGTGGGTGGCGCAACCAGCGCTGCAGGCCCACTAGCAGTATTGGCATTCACAAGCCCTGGCACTCCTGGTGCACTTTACTAGGGACTAACAGTAAATCCAATGAACCAATCATGGACGTCAATCACATGTACACTTTTCAGTAGGGAGAGCATATGCACTTTAGCACTGGTCAGCAGTGGTAAAGTGCCCAGAGTCATTAAACCAAACAAAATAGGTCAGAGAGAGTATTGGAGGAAGGCAAAAAGTTTAGGGATGACCCTGCCAAGAGGCCCAGGTCCAACATAGGGCGACATCTGTGAAGACTTGTAAATCTCTGTCTTACATATGTTATCCGACTGTCTCAGAACCATGTTTCCCTCCACCTGCAGCATCCATTCGCGTCCCTACATGCATGACATCCATTCTACTCACACACCCCTGCTGTCTTGCATCCACTGTCAAGCACATCTTACTACCTTATATCTGCTGTGCACCTGAAAACGATTCTGTACTTGGTCCAAATGATACATATAGGCTGTAGGCATAATGCAGCAGTCGAATATATGATGTTACTTAGCAGATCACTACTTCGCAAGTTTTTACTATGATGTGTTTAGATTGCAAATACCATTACTATGCAAGATTTAACTGCGCATAATTGTAGTTCGCAAATACATTAAAAAGTACTAAATATGCATTTACTTTGCAGTATATTACTAAGTATACAACTTCTATGCACCAACAACCTAAAAGACAACCCCCTGCACGACCACTAACCTAAACCCAAATACACTACTTTACATAAACACAACTCTCAAACCTAAAAGACAACCCTCTGCACGACCACTACCCTAAACCCAAATTCACTACTCTAAACTACATGAACACAACCCAAAAACCTAAAAGACAACCCCCTGCAGGACCCCAAAAACTACACTGCCCCACTTACCTCTCTCTCCTCGTGGTCCATCGCTTCACAGTGCTTCCTCTCTTCTCCTGCTTCAGGCGTTGTCAGAGCAGCACGTCCTTGTTTGGAAATGGAATCACCTCCTTTTCCAAACAATGATGTGAATACTCAGCAAAGTAATTGACTTTGCTGAGTAACGGTATATGCAAAGTAATTGTAACAACCTGGCGTTCCCGGGATCGGGGACAGACACCCACAGAACACACAACAACCGGTTATATGTAGGGTATTTAATGTTAAGAATAGATAATACAAAGAAAGTAACTCAAATAACGTAGCTGGAACCTCCAGTCGAAATATGATACCCAATCACAGCACCGGAGGCTCTCACCATCCTCTGCATGTACACCGGTCCCGATGTACGCCAACGGAGGGCACTGTGCTATACAACGGCCGACAATGCCGCTCGACAGCTGTGATGGGTTGTCTAGTCTTGGTGTCAATTTAGAGGTCTTGAGGGACGTGGGAGTCACCCAGCCGGGCTCTCGACCACTTGTTCTAACGGGAGAACAGGGAGCAGCCGCTCTACCTGTTCCTCTAGAAGCTGGCCCCTCAATAGGCCTCAATGCACTGAGACGCAGCAAACACCTCCTTGGTGTGTGTCTCAACGTGTCCTGACACCGGATAACAAAACAATAATGCCGCAGAAAGGGGCCGAGAGCAGCCGCTCGATCGCACCTCCTACCTCTACTGAACTCTTCGCTGAGACGCGGCAAACACCTCTCGGTGTGTGTCTCAACGTATGGCCAGTACTAACAAAGTACGGGGGCTGGGAGCGTCCGCTCACACCAGTCTCCGTTTGGACCCTTCTCAACGTCGCGCTGACTCGTCCGAGTCGGAAGCGCAAACAGCTGAGTATCCGGCTATTAGGATGAGTTAGAAGACACGGGGCAGAGAGCGGGTGCTCCAATCTTACCTCCGTTCTCCAGTGATACCTCAATAACTGCAAGGTTCCCGAATGAGAAGGACTCGGCTGTGTGTTACGTCGGTGTAAAACTCCGAATATCCGACGCCGCGTCCTTCCCGATTCCTCCTTAAATAGGCGATCCTACAGCGTTAGGTAAGCTTGACGTTCTGTATTACCTAACCATGTTTCTCGCTAGGCCTTATGGGATCTGTAGTCCGCGCCGAATGTGGAACGCTGGATACCGCGGTTATCCTTAAGGGGAGGGAATTCTTGACAGTACATCCTCCCTCCATCAGCTCCCCTCCACAGGGCCAGCACATGAAGGGAAACGGCGATGAAAGGAAGATACCAAACGAGGCGAGTGAACCCCAGCAGCCGGTTCCCACGACTGCTCCTCCGGGCCATACCCTTTCCACTCCACGAGGTACCACAGCTTGCCCCGATGCCACTTGGAATCCAGGATGCCCACTACCTCGTACTCCACCTCCGAATCCACGCTCACCGGCACTGGTGGCACCTGTTTCGCCGAGTTTGAGGGTTTCAACAAAGAAACGTGGAAACGGGATGGATCCGTAAGGACTGGGGCAAGCAAACTTTCATATTCACTGGGCTGACGCACTTGGTGATCCGATAAGGGCCCATGAATCTAGGATGGAACACGCTACGTTTTCTGAATCGCATGTTCCTCGTAGAGATCCGGACATAGTCTCCCACCTTGTATACTGGCCCAGGCCTTCTCTTCCTGTCTGCCATTGCTTTGCACCGTACCTTGGCCTCCTCCAGAGAAGCACGGGAACGTAGCAAGGTTTCCTTGATGTGTGCCACCCTCTCTGCGGTTGCGGGTAAATTGGCCTCCTTGACAGGGTGGATAAATGGCAAGAACCTGGGGTGGTGTCCGTAGGTGCCATAGAAGGGGGAAGCCTTGGGGGAACAGTGTGTGGCGTTGTTGTAGGCTATTTCCGCAATCCACAGCATGTCCACCCATTCATCTTTCCCCTGGTTGACAAAACAGCGCAGATACTGTTTGAGCGATTGGTTCAGGCGTTCCGTTTGACCGTCCGTCTGGGGATGATAGCTCGTGGACAGGGTTGACTGGACGTGCAACGCCGAACACCATGTCCTCCAAAATTGGGCGGTGAACTGCGACCCCCTATCAGACACGATTACGCTGGGCAGGCCATGTAGTCTGGCGATGTTCTTCAATAACAACGACGCCAGCTCTCCTGCCGAAGGGACCTGCTTGCAAGCGATGAAGTGCCCCATCTTAGTGAGGTAGTCCACTACCACCAGGATAGCCGTTTTCCCTTGATCCGCTGGCAGACCCACGATGAAGTCCAGAGAGATATTCTCCCACAGTCTGCTGGGCGTGGGAAGGGGTTGGAGGAGCCCTTGTGTACGTCTGTGATCGGCATTCATGGAGGCACAGATGGAACAGGCCGAACCCCACTTCGGAACGTCCACTCTCATGGCTGGCCACCAGAATTGCCTTCCCAGGCTAGCTACCGTCTTCTCAAACCCCAGATGACCCGCACATGGTGATACATGGCACCAGTCGAAGGCCTGTCTCTGGAGTCTAGGCATGGGCAGCAACATACAGCGTCCTTTCACCGGAATTCCATCCGTCAACTGCCATTCCCTGTGACTGAGGAGTCACCTCCTCCATGTGAACGAGCGGATCCCTCTCTGGATGCCCCTGATGAATGTGTCCGGTTGTATAACACCCACGACCACCTGGGGGGGAATGATGGAGTGCTCCGCGACAGGTTTTGGGTCTTTGGCGTCCGACTGCCTTGACAGCGCATCTGCTTTCCGGTTCTCCGACCCAGGGTGTTATGTAATGTGGAAGTTGAATCCAGAGAAAAAGATCATCCTCCTCAACTGACGGAGAGAAAGGTGTTGGGTCGCCATCATGAACTGTAGGTTCCTGTGGTCTGTATACACCGAGACCACGTGCCGGGCCCCCATCAGCAGATGCCTCCACTCAGTGAAGGCGTCTTTGATCGCCAGGAGTTCTTTCTCGGCGATATGGTAGTTGCGTTCTGCGTCGTTCAGTTTCCTGGACATGTACGCCAAGGGATGAAGCAACCCCGTCCCTGGATTCCGTTGGGACAGTATGGCACCCAGGGCCACTTCAGACGCGTCTGCCTCCACTACGTAGGGAAGAACCGGATCTGGGTGAGCCAACACCGGGGCTGTACCGAATGCCTTCTTCAGGGCCACAAAGGTGTTTTGCGCATCCTGGTTCCACATGAACACCTGGGATTTCCTTAGTAGCTGCGTGATCGGGGCCACCAATCCCGAAAATCCCTCGATAAAACGCCTATAAAAGTTGGCGAAGCTTATGAAGCTCTGGACGTCCTTTACTCCCTGCAGGACCGGCCATTCCTCCACTGCTCTCATCTTGCGCTCTGCCATCTCCTGTCCGTCTGTGCTCAGCATCACCCCCAGGATTTCCACAGATGTGACGTGGAAATTGCATTTTTGGAGTTTGCAGTACAGCATGTTCTCCCTTAGCTTCTGGAGCACCGATGAGACGTGTAGCACATGGTCCTCGTCGGTGTCAGAGTAGATGAGGATATCATCTATGTATACGACTACGTATATGTCTAACACATCCCGGAAGACTTCGTTGAGGAAGTACTGGAAGGCCGCAGGGGCGTTGCAGAGCCCGAACGGCATGACGAGGTACTCAAAAAGTCCGAACCTGGTCTTGAAGGCAGTCTTCCACTCGTCGCCTTCCCTCATGCGCACAAGATGGTATGCCCCTTTGAGATCAAGCTTAGTGTAAACCCTGGCCTTTTTTACCTGTTCCAGGAGAACACTTATGAGCGGAAGGGGGTATCTGTTCTTGATGGTTATCGCATTCAATGCCCTAAAGTCCACACACGCCTTCAATTCTCCGTTGGCTTTTGGGATAAAGAAGAGAGGCGATGCGGCCGGGGACTTGGATGGTCTGATGAAGCCTAGCCCTAGGAGCTTGTCCAGATAAGAACGCAGGTGTATGTTTTCGGGCTCGGTCAGGGCACACAGTCTGCCGCTGGGAACACTTGCCCCTGGAACCAAGTTGATCTGGCAGTCGTATACCCTGTGTGGAGGGAGCACCTCCGCCCTTACTTCATCAAAGACATCCTCATAGCTGTGGTAGACGCTGGGTAGAGTGACGGCTTTCTCGGCTGCTGTGGCAACAGTATGGCTTTCATTCTGCTGGATGTTTTGGGGTTCTTGATGCATACCGCACTGTTGTCTACAAAACTGTGAAGTCATCTCGATGTGGTGTGTTGCCCAATCCACCATAGGATTATGCTTTTGGAGCCATGGCAGACCCAATATGACTCCGTATTGAGGTGCTCTAATGATGCTAAAGTCAATACTTTCACTATGCCATTTTCCGTACTTCACTGGTAGCTCTCCCGTGTGATGCCCGATAGGTCCGGTCACCAGACGTCTCTCGTCTACTGCATAAACGTCTTTAGGTCTTGGTTTGGGAAGGAGAGTGATTCCCAGTCTCCGTGCATCATTCTGATCCATGAAGAGGCCTGTGGCCCCTGAATCCACTATGGCTACCACAGGGATCCATTGATCCTGGACCCCCATGTGCACGGTGATGAACAAATGACGCTGCCCCTTTCGATCTGAGCTAGACAGTGAAGGGATGTAGGTGTGACTCCAAGAGGCCCCTTCCTTAGTCCTGGAGTCCATCAGTTTTCCGCTGGTGCGTCCACCATGGCTGTTACAGACCTGTTGTTCCGATACCGACCGGTCTTAGGCTTTGCAGGACACTGGCGGACGTAATGTCCCTTCTTGCCGCAATACAGGCAAAGACCCTGTTTGCGGCGCAATTCCTTTTCTGAGGCAGTCAGGCTAGCCCTTATGGCTCCTATGTCTATGGGCTCTGTCTTGACGGCTGAGCTGGTTTCAGGGCTTCCCATCGAGACATATGAAGGCAGAACCTTCCCTTTCTTCTTATGGTCTCCTCTTCTTTCGCTCATTCTGTGGTCCAAACGCAGCACCAGACTGATGAGGCCTTCACAGGTCTTGGGTTGGGGGGTCTATCTGAGCCACTACCTCCTTGAGCTCACCGCACAGCCCCTGGTGAAAGAGAGCGGTTTGTTTGGCGATAGGCCACTTGGTCTCAGCCACCAACTTTCGGAACGCATTGAGATATTGTAACAGGTCGTTGTTACCCTGTTTTAGCTCTAGCATCTCACGGTCAGCGGTATAAGAGTCCGCCCTACGATCAAAAACACGGAGGAATTCCTCACCGAACGCCCCCCAGTCACACAAAAGGGGGTCATCCCTACCCACCAGAGGGACTGCACATTGCGCCGCGTCTCCGGCCAAATATGAAAGAAGAAAGGCCACCCTAGCTTGGCTGGTAGGGAAGGCCTTTGGTTTACATCAGGGGTACTCATAGTACGGCCCGCGGGCCGGTGGCGGCCCGGCAAGCCTTCCTTGGCGGCCCGCCGGACCTTGCAGACATGTACCAGTTTAAAAAAAAAAATTCAAGAGTTTTAGTAAACACCGCCGGTTGATGCAGCCTGACTCGGAGAGGCTCTGCTCTAGGGGGGCCGGGAAATTCCAGCCATAGAGTGGAGCTGCAGGGGCCTCAGAAGAGGTGAAACAGAACAAAGCCTCATTAACGATTTAATGGTCTTTTAAAGACCTGTGAAGTGCTCCGGCTGTGTGCGCGCCAGGCAAGCTGACTCATCCCGGGCTGCCACAGAGGAGGGGGGGGGGGCGAGGGGGGGATTGTTGGACAATTACAGTGACCAGGACAAACCCCGTGACTGATTGAACCAAGCCGAGCATGAACTTGGAGATCACTCTGCGCAGCCTCAAGTATCATTTGTTTTATCGACACTGAAGGGATGAACGTCTGAATCAGCCCAGCCTTATTTGGAATCTCTGCCCTACGGATTACACCTGATCTCTGCTGCAGTGGTCCAGTCAGCTCTCGTGCACCCTCTACATTAGGGAGTCACTAATAATGTGCTGCAGATTTTGGGAAGGCTGGGGAAGGTGGTTCGATGTGTGCAGCAAATAGCTCTTGCTTTTCGTGATATTTCTAATAGATTTAATACACCTTGCCTAGACAGAGATAGGGAGACAGAGATGGAGAGAGAGGGCGAGGGAGGGAGAGACAGAGGGAGGGAGAGTCAGGGGAGGTTGAGGGAGTGAGAGAGTCAGGGGAGGGCGAGGGAGGGAGTGAGAGAGGGAGGGGGAGAGTCAGGGGAGGGAGAGACAGAGGGAGGGAGAGACAGAGGGAGGGAGAGACAGAGGGAGGGAGAGGCAGGGGAGGTTGAGGGCGAGAGAGGGAGAGTCAGGGAAGGGAGACAGAGGGAGAGCCAGGGGGGGTGAGGGAGGTAGAGAGAGGGAGAGTCAGGGGAGGGAGAGAGAGGGAGAGTCAGGGGAGAGGGAGGGAGGGAGGGAGAGCCAGGGCAGGGTGAGGGAGAGGGAGAGTGAGAGTCAGGGGAGGGCGAGGGAGGGAGAGACAGAGGGAGGGAGTGTGAGGAGAGGGAGGGAGTGTGAGGGGAGGGAGGGAGAGTGAGGGGAGGGAGGTAGAGAGAGGGAGAGTCAGGGGAGGGAGAGAGAGGGAGAGTCAGGGGAGAGGGAGGGAGGGAGAGCCAGAGCAGGGTGAGGGAGAGGGAGAGTGAGAGTCAGGGGAGGGCGAGGGAGGGAGAGACAGAGGGAGGGAGAGTGAGGGGAGGGCGAGGGAGGGAGAGTGAGGGGAGGGCGAGGGAGGGAGAGACAGAGGGAGGGAGTGTGAGGGGAGGGCGAGGGAGGGAGAGACAGAGGGAGGGAGTGTGAGGGGAGGGAGGGAGTGTGAGGGGAGGGAGGAAGAGAGTCAGGAGAGGGAGAGGGAGGGAGAGGGAGGGAGAGAGAGAGAGTCAGGTGAGGGGAGGGAGGCAGAGGCATAAGGAGGGAGGGAGACAAAGGGAGGGAGGGAGAAAGAGGGTGAGAGGGAGAGAGAGAGGAAGACAGGGAGAGAGAGGGAGGGAGACAGTTAGAGAAAGGGAGGGAGACAGAGAAAGGGAGAGAAAGGGAGACGGAGAGAGGGAGGGAGACAAAGAAAGGGATGGAGACCAAGAGAGGGAGGGATACAGAGAGAGGGAGGGAGACAGAGAGAGGCAGGGAGATAGAGGGAGGGAGGGAGGGAGTGAGGGAGACAGAGAGAGAGGGAGAGGGAGAGAAAAAGAGAGGGAGGGAGAAAAAGAGAGGGATGGAGAGAAAGAGAGGGATGGAGACAGAGAGGGGAGGTAGAGAAAGAGAGAGGGAGGAAGACAGAGAGAGGGAGGGAGGGAGACAGAGATAGGGAGGGAGGGAGACAGAGATAGGGAGGGAGGGAGACAGAGATAGGGAGGGAGGGAGACAGAGATAGGGAGGGAGGGAGACAGAGAGGGAGGGAGGGAGACAGAGAGAGGGAGGGAGACAGAGAGAGGGAAGGAGACAGAGAGAAGGAGGGAGACAGAGAGAGGGAGGGAGGGAGACAGAGAGGGAGGGAGGGAGACAGAGAGAGGGAGGGAGACAGAGAGAGGGAAGGAGACAGAGAGAGGGAAGGAGACAGAGAGAAGGAGGGAGACAGAGAGAGTGAGGGAGACAGAGAGAGTGAGGGAGACAGAGAGAGTGAGGGAGACAGAGAGAGGGAGGCAGAGAGAGGGAGACAGAGAGAGTGAGGGAGACAGAGGGAGTGAGGGAGACAGAGGGAGGGAGGGACGGAGAGAGAGAGGTAGAGAAATAGAGAGAGGGAGGGAGGAAGAGAAAGAGAGAGAGGGGGAGACAGAGAGAGAGATATTTGTGTATGCTCGGTCTGGTGGTTCAGTGGACAAAGACATCCGCTGCCAGGGCCTGTGTTCAACCTCATAGTCACAGTTTTTTTTGTTGTCTCTAGCCCCGCCCCCTCTCTCACTGACCACGCCCCCACCGGTGCGGCCCTCGGCCACAAACTACACTGTAAATTTGGCCCCCTAGAGAAAGTTTGTGAGTACCCATGGTTTACATGATAGGTGCAGTGCTACCTGCGTGAGGAAAACCTGCACCGTGTTGGGGTCTCCACTGAATCTCTCTGGAGTTGCCAACGGAATGGAAACAGGCATCTCTACCACCACCGCAGAAGCATTGGGTGTGGAGGTAGGACCAGGCCTCAAAACACCATCCTCTGCATGTACACCGGTCCAGATGTACGCCAACGGAGGGCACTGTGCTAAAGAACGACGGCCGACAATGCCGCTCGACAGCTGTGATGGGTTGTCTAGTCTTGGTGTCAATTTAGAGGTCTTGAGGGACGTGGGAGTCAACCAGCCGGGCTCTCGACCACTTGTTCTAATGGGAGAACAGGGAGCAGCCGCTCTACCTGTTCCTCTAGAAGCTGGCCCCTCAATAGGCCTCAATGCACGGAGACGCAGCAAACACCTCCTTGGTGTGTGTCTCAACGTGTGGCCAGTACAAACAAAGTATGGGGGCTGGGAGCGTCCGCTCACACCAGTCTCCGTTTGGACCCTTCTCAACGTCGCGCTGACTCGTCCGAGTCGGAAGCGCGACACAGCTGAGTACCCGACTATTAGGATGAGTTAGAAGACATGGGGCAGAGAGCGGGTGCTCCAATATTACCTCAGTTCTCCAGTGATACCTCAATAACCGCAAGGTTCCCAAATGAGAAGGACTCCGCTGTGTGTTACGTCGGTGTAGAACTCCGAATATCCAACACCGCGTCCTTCCCGTTTCCTCCTTAAATAGGCGGTCCTACAGCGTTAGGTAAGCATGAAGTTCTGTATTACCTAACCGTGTTCCTCCCTAGGCCTTATGGGATCTGTAGTCTGCGTCGAATGCGGAACGCTGGATACCGTGGTTATCCCTAAGGGGAGGGAATTCTTGACAGTAATTGACTTTGCTAAGTAACGATATATGTGAAGTAGAAGCATGCGAACTTAAAGCATGCAAAGTAAAAGATTCTGCTAAATAAAAAATGCGTAGTAATGGTAAGTCGTAGTAGTGGCTGCAAAGTAATGGTAGATTACCATCCTCAACCCTTCATCCCACCCGTCATCCCTCCCACAATGGTAAGCAGAAGAGAGAAATCCATTTACAATACCAAAGGCCTGCCATTGAGAAGGGCACAAACGAAAGAGGAGTTCCATCCTGTTAGGCATGGGCTTTTTATTTTCAACATAATTCTATGTTGTCCGTCCTAGGATGCTTGTTTCCATTCCAGGGAAGACATGGCTTGGCAGTTCGGGCTGGACTGTTCCCATGAGGCACAGGGTCAGACAGATTTGCATATGGCCATGTCTGGACTGGGGTGGCCGAGTGGTCTAAAGAATGATGATGGATTAAACCCCGATAAGTTGACTGGGGGTGAGTGCTTGCAATGTTCAACACTCTGTCCATCATCCCCTTTGGTTTTGCTTTGTTTGCCCTAAGTTAGCAGGGTATGCCTAGATGTGGGTCCCTTGCTCACTTTGCCACTGGATTCAAGCTAGCCTGGCTGATGACGGCTGATTAGTCAGAAACCAGTCCCAGGATGCTTGTTTCTGGTCCAGGGAAGACATGGCTTGACAGTTCGGGCTGGAATGTTCCCATGAGACACAGGGTAACACTGATTTGCATATGGCCATGTCTGAACTTGGGTGGCGGAGTGAGCTAAAGAATGATGACGGATTAAACCCAGATCAGTTGACTGGGGGTGAGTGCGTGCAATGTTCAACACTCCGTCCATCATCCCCTTTGGTTTTGCAAAGTGAGCACCAGCAGGAGTGGACATGTGGATTTTTACATTTGTTGCCCCTGCCTCAATATGACCATCTGTAGGTGGTTCCTGTACCAGTTCTGTAGGTGAAGAGTGGTAGACCACACCCAAAGCTGAAATTTGCAATGGAGGCACATCGAACCTTGACTTCAAATACGATATCAATGCTCTAAGTAGGGTAGTTTGTGGGGTAGGATTTTGTGAGTGTTGTTTCGTTACAATGGCCTTCTATTTATACTAAAACCATGTGTGCTTTCCCCCCACACCTTAGTGTACATGACTCCATTCAGATGAAGTAGATGTAAACCAATGTCAGTTCTTAGTTCTGGTCAGCTCCACCACACACAATTTAAATTATCTGCCACACATCTCCCAGAGTACTGTTTTCTCTTTGCCACTATCCCACCTGCTCCTGTACTGTCTTGCTTTACACTCCACAAAAAGATTAATTCAGCACTCAGAAAATGAGGTACTCTGTAATGCAGGAAAAAGCACCTGCAAAGGAGGCTCAGCACTCACAAGATTAGGCAAATCAAAAGGCCGTTTCCAAATAAAGCGTGGGATTTTATTAATGCTGCACTCTAACAGAAAGACTTTCCCAGATGTCAAATGAAACAGGTAAAACAGCATGCAAATGTATATAGATATTTATGTGCACAAGCAAGTAATAATAAAACACTCGGAAATAATTAAATGCCTGGTATAAAACACAAGTAGATAATAATACTAAAACACACAAAAATAATAATGGAACACTCATAAATCAAATGTAACAAAGTGAAACATAAGTCTAACATAATAATGGAAAATTCACAAGTCTAATGCAAGGGAGAAATCCATAAGGAGATCATAATGATGGCACATTTAAAAGTCAAATGCAAGAAAGTAAAATATAAGCAGATAATAATAATGGGCATCCACTGCAAGAAACAAGCACTGTCAAATTCCAGGAATAAACACTGTCATATGGAAGAACCAAATATAAACAGCACAAAATCAAAACATCACAGAGCAATGAAACTTATAGCTCATACATCAGCATTTGAGTTGCACACAACATTCTGGTCAGCTTGACTGGAAAGCCCATTCAGTTGTCCAGATGTCTCAATGGGACAGCAAAACTTTCCTGTGATGGTGCGCCCACCTCAAGAGTGAGCTTCTGTATGAGTGCCAAAACGACCTATCTTTAATACCTCTCACTAACACGGAGAGAGAATCCTAGAAATTCCCTCTTCCTTCATCTTTTGAAAAACCAAGGCTGTCTGTACTGAACTGTTTAGATGTCGACAGCACTGTGAGTGAGAGCAGATGCAGCAGAAGCAGCAGCAGCAGCAGGCGCGATCCACAGCCGGAGCTCGGAGGAAATCTACCCATAACCACGAGAGCCCGAGCCCGAGCAGCTGCGCCCCCCAGGGCGGCGGCAACGAGCAGCAGCTCCCCCGAGGCGGCGCAGTGAGAAAACTGCCGAGCTACGTCCGGAGCCACAGAGCCCCTGAGTGACTCTGAGTTCCGGCTCTGGCTTCTGAGCTTTGAGCCCCGTATCCTGAGTAGACGGGCTGCAAGCCGCCACCCCCAGAGCACCTGAGTCGTGCCAGGCTGCCAGTCACCCCCGCACCCGCCCCCAATACTAGCAGCAAACTGCCAGCCATGGAACGCAGAGAGCTGAGCGCGCTGTTAGGTGCTGTGAGTGCAGGCGGAAAGCGGAGTGAGGCGGGGGGCTCGGTGGTGAAGCAAGGGCCCCGCGCGCACGTACAGCCACGCACCTGTCTGCTCCTGAAGAGGCTTATACGGCCAAAACTGTCCGTGCTCCAAGCAGCTGCAAGCTTCTCTGCAACACGCCTCCCCCCAATGCCAAAAGCTGAGCTCCCGCCAAGGAGGAGATAAGGAGGAGACAGGGAGACCGGGGGAGTGCGGTGAGATCTGCGGGGCTACCAACGCAGTACCCTACGGAAACAGCTGTTGTCCCGGGTGAGGCTCTCGCAGGGACTTTCTGCCTGCCCGCCTGCCCACCTCTTGCAGAGACTCGGTGGTGCTGCCACCTACGGGGGTGACACGCGTAAAGTGTGCATGAAGGGGCTGAGCAGGGATCTTCATCTTCATCAGAGAGTGGACATCTACCTGGGCGGTCAAGACTAGCCGCAGGCCCGGTAAGGTACGGCAACTGGCAATTTTTTACCCATACCACTGTCAGCTACCTTGACGAATCCGTTCTTGGGCTGTTGCAGGCCTATCTTCTGGTGGATTGTGGTCCCTGTAGTTCTTTCCCCATTACTCTTGGGCTGCCATTATTCCTGGAGGGGACCAGGGAGTGTGCAAGCTCCACCTCCAACAAGTTGCAATATCCGCGGGATAGCTATGGAGACTTCCAAGCCACTTAGGAAATTACCTTGGAGAAAGGGCACCGTTCTACGAGCCGTCTTCCCCGGGCCGCCCAGCAGCAGCAGTTGCCTCCACCCCAGGGCAAAACGCCTCACTCAGGTAGCCCACTGATGCAACCTCGGATTAGTGACTTTTTCGGCAACACTACTCTTCAAATAGGTTCCCCCCCATCTAAACATCACAGCACGATGCGGACATAAACGCAGATATCCTGGTTCACGATAACCATTCCTTTTCCAGCCCTGTTCACTTTAAAAGCTAACTTTCGGAAAATCTTCACCCATCCTCGCCCAAAGCCCTTGTCTCACATGAGATCCACCAGTTGCGTACGTTTTCCCAGGACAACGCCATCACGATCCAGGACAGCTCTATTGCTTCACCAAGTGCCTTCTCTACTGGCTTGGGGAATCTATCTGAACCAGTTTTGGGCGCAGACTCTACAAACACCACTGTAATAAATACTATGGCCAAGTTACAAGTCCAAGCCCAAGTCTACGGCAGCGTGCTGTCTACACCTTTAAAAGATTCTGACAACTGCAAAGTGGTAGACTTATCAGCGAAGCCCTCACCACAACGCAGCCCAGGCTCAGGTGTTCTCCAAATCCGTCAGAAGGACCCTCTATCTTTAAAAAAGAGCCTAAAGTATGAAAGTCCCCTGTGATCTAATCGATTTCTGGCTTCTTTAGAAGCCCGAATCGAAGAATCCCTTGCTCACACACCGGGACTCAGTTCGCATTCCAACTCTTCTAGTATTTTGCAAGAGGATCAAGAGCCACCTGTGTTTGCTTCCCAGGGATCTATAAATTCTATCTCGGTCTCGCTGACATCCCTTCATGTAAAGCAAGACGCAATCGCCACAGCCATGCTATGGCAATCTCAGAAAATGGAAGTGCAGATTGACCTAATTCAAACTTTGGCTTCAGCACTGTCTGACCTGGGCTCCAGGCTAAGCTTTCTTGAAAGATCTGCAGGGCCGCTGGATAACTTGAATTTCTGCTCCTGCTCTCCACTAATTAATAAACTCTCATCTCTCCCAGAAATCCTGGGAGCACTCTTGGATAGTGTGAAGAGTAACATCAATGGAAATGGGACAGTGAAACTCACTCAAGAGTCTCAAATTTCATTCTCCTCTGAGGAGCCCTTACACACTGCTACATTGGCCGGCTTACCATCAGGGGGAAAAATTATCTCCCCGTCTTTTGAACCAGATCTTAATAGCTTGGCTTGTTTGTCATTGGGGACCATCCCAGGAAACCCCAAAGTGGGCCCAGAACGCACCAACATCAGCAGCCTAACGCTGACGCAACTAGCGAACCCGCGGCCCAACCCCACTAACACAGCCCTCAAAAACATGATCCACACGTCCTCCAATCTCCCGATGAAACCTTCGTTGTCAAGGAGGGAGAGAAAGAAATTGAAAAAACAATCCAAAAAACAACGCTTAGCGAAAGGGAGAGTGGGGCTTGATGGGCCAGCGGCTCTTAGTACGCCAGCTATCAAACCTAGGGACCTCCCTTATTTTCCCATTTTCAATCTGGCTTCAAAACTCAAAACGAAAACTACCGGGACAAGCATGATTCAAGTGGCAACAAGGATACCACAGATAAATCGGGGCTATTGACACTGGGAGCGCCCTTGGTAACACCCCCGGTTTTAGGAGTCACCGAACTACACTCCACAACGGCAACGTATGGATCTCTGCCAAATAAAACTAAAGGAATAGCCACCTATGACCTAGGCCTTGGCAGCCAGAACATTACTACACAGCCCTTAGCAGCAATGCCAGACGCACGGAACAGCCCAATCAAAGGCCAGGGAATGGCAAAAGTTTCGAAAGAAGACTTCCAAATTGCAACAGAGGGTGTAGCGACGGGCTGTTCTGCGTGCTATCTGCCAGAGGTTCCAACCAAAGCCGGCGGGGACTCCTCTATACAAATGCAGAGGCTTTCTCAGCCCCAATTTATATATGTCCCGGAAGTGAAAAGTCAACAGGGGGGGAACAATCATTCATATGAAGCCCAATCCCAACAATGGAAGGCGATCGCATCTTCAAGCGAACCAGCCAGGAGTCAGAACCTTCAAATTCCAGAAAAGGATGCTGAACTTGTTTTTTTCCCTCACTACGTTCATAAGGGCCTACACAACATCCTCAATAGAAACGTTCCAGCGCTGTCCAGGGACAATTCTTCGGACCTTACATCGGTCAAGTTTTCCTTAATACCAGGCAAAGGGGGTTCAGAGGCCACCATAACAACGTGGTCCCGGGAATCTATAAGAGATGCAATCCTCGGGGAAGCAAGCCTATTTGAAAACTGGGGCTTAGAAATTTTGGGTGTCTATACAACAAAAATATCCCCACGTTCTCCTTCCGGTGGCCCCTGCGAGGCAGCACATTAGCGTTCTGAAGGGGTCCCGGGGTGCAACTCATGTCTGGCTCCCAGAAGCGACGAAAGTGGATAATTTCATAAACATCTCATGTAACAACAACCATCGCCTGGTAAGCTGCAAACCGAGCCACCCTGTCCTCCATGCTACTGATAGCCGCAACGGGCATCCTGATCCAGAGCCTGCAACTGTACGTGCCCAGCAGCGCTCCTCCTAACGGGGAAACCAACCGGTCTGATTCTAACCTGACTATCACGTCCTGGAATGTGGCTGGGCTAAAGTCAACGATTGCCTCTAAATCAGCCGTGGAATATCTGAACAAAAGTGACATCATTTGTCTTCAGGAGACTTGGTCTCTGGCTCCAACAACTCTCTTCAGCTATTATGAATATTTTCAACCAGCTACTCAGGCCAACTCCCATGGACGACCTTCCGGGGGCCTCTCTATTTTCATCAAGCACAGGTGTAAGATAGCGGCTACCCCCATCCTTCGGAACTTAATGACAGGGCAGACTGTATTACCAGCCTTTCATCTTCAGGCAGGGCCTTCTCCACGCTCCTAATCAACTGCTACCATAATACAGCGAAAACCACAAAAGCAACTGCAACAGATCTACTGATTAAACATCTGGAAGATCTTCTATTGGAATTTGCATCCACAGAGGTACTGCTATTAGGGGATTTCAACATCAAAGATCTGGTAGCCAACGCCCGTCCAGCCATCAAAACCAAAGAGCAAGAAGCCATGATTACATTTCTAATTAATTACAATTTACGCTCAGCAAAGCAAATTATATTGGAACAGAACCCTGCGGCTCATTTTTTACCAACATTTAAGAACATCCCGACTATTGATCATATTTTCCTATCACCGTTTCTGGGAAATAAATTAATCCGGATGGAAATTCCCCATCATCACGAGAGCGATCATAACCCGTTAACGGTAAGAATGCACCTGCTAGTGCCAACCGCTGCTGAAATAACTGTGGTGGGGCACTCAACGCAGGTCGAACTCCACACCTTAGTCAGAAGAATCAAATGGGACACATCGGGTTCTGCCAAGGTGGGTACTTGGCTTACGGGAGAAATTCCAAATTTCAAGCACAATGCTACCACAGATCTACATCACCGGTGGGATAACGCTATCATCAAATTACAAGACCTCTTAACAGGTCCCGAGGCTCATCATAGACCCCATGGGCTACGTCCAAAGCGGACCTTCGACCCAGTGCTAGCCACTCAAAGGAAAGCTCTAAGGAGGGCGTGTGTCTGCATAAATTGAATGGCACTGCGCACTCCGCCAACAACATGGTCTTACTGCGCAAGGCCTTCAAAAAATCATCATGGGATGCTAAGAGACTAAAAGAACAGAATGAGTGGCTAAATATATTCGTCCTGTTAAGGCGCAAAAACCTCCCCCAGTTCTGGAACTATATGAACAAGCTCCGTTCCTCGAATAACAACAGAGGGAACGCAGTTTGCGAAGAAGATTGGGCCCTGCATGTGACTCAACTATACGGCTGCGACACGGCGGACTCTGTGGTGATCGAACTAAGAGACCGTGTCGATTCCACCCCGACAGAAATCCATGAGCTGACCACTGCAGCCGAAGTCTCCAAGTATTTGAAGGCCATGAAAAACGGCAGGCCTCCTGGGCCCAATGGCCTGCCAGCAGGGGTATTCAAATGCGCTCTGGAAGAGTGGGCCGAACTTTTGGCCCCGATATATAACAACAAATTTACGACCTGTCAGCTACCAGATTCATGGCTAGGTTCGATCTTATTGCCCATATTTAAGAAAGGAGACCCCACACTCCCAGCTAACTAACTGCTCGGTGTCTTCTTAAGTTTTTAGAAAAATGGGTAGCAGAAAACAACATTCTACCATACTTCCAAACAGGGTTTCGATCTTCAGCCTCCACCATAGATAACATCACAACCTTGGCCATTCTGAGTCAACAAGCAGCACAAAAAATCATCTTCCACTCTACTGCTGCTTTATAGACTACAGTGCGGCCTTTGACAAAGTGTCTCGCAACATTTTATGGAGGAAACTGGATAAATGGGGGATTCCACAGAGCCTGCTAGGAGCCCTTATCTCCTTGCACAAGAACACGGGTGCGAATCAAAACTGGCCCAAAGACTGTCTCCAGAAAAATTGCAATTGGAGACGGTTTAAAGCAAGGCTGTGTTCTTGCCCCTCTTTTGTTCAATCTCTACACTGCTGACCTGGGAACATTTCTGGAGAAAAGCAATCTTCTCCCGCCAAAATTGGGCCTTGCTAGAAGGAATCTGCATATTCTACAATATGCTGACGATATTGTCATAATGGACCAGGCAAAATCGGGGCTCCAACGAGCGCTAAGAAAGCTCCATACATATAACACCGCCAACGCCTTAAAAATCAAACAGGATAAGACCAAGGTTCTGATATTCGGCGGCTGTAAGAACAGGAGAAGTCTAAGGTGGCACATTGGGCCTGCAAAGATCAATTCAACTACAAAATATAATTATTTGGGAGTTTGGTTTTGCGAGTCTTCTAGACCATCAGCTCACTTAGCTGCCTTGAAAAAAAGAGCAGGTGCAATAACATACTCCCTGACCCGACTGAACCAGACCCTGAGCAGCCCCTCAGCAGAACCCATTTTGAAGGTGATCAAAGCTACACTACTCCCTGCCTTAAACTATGGGCATCAGGCCTTCCCTGGTGCATGCACTGCTAGTCTTGACCTCGCCCAGGTTTCCACCTACAAAAAAATCTTTCATCTTCCGAAATTTATTCATAGGGCAAGACTACTTCTGGAGCTGGGCCTACAAATGTATGTATGTATGTATGTAAAAAGACAATCCATCTATTGCGAGGCAGACACTCTGAAATATTTTATAAGGTCATTAAAAGCTGCAGATACTACCTTAAAATCCCGGCTAAAAGAAACCTTTGCCAGTCCTGGAAATCCATAGAATCGTCAGATTACAAAGGCCATAAAAACGCTAGAGATCGACAACTCACTACTAACTTCAGACACTATTCCATATCCAGTCTGGAAAAAAGTTATCAATAAGCAGGTGAAACTAATCTCCCATCCGATGGACCTCCAGGCTTTTTACCCCTTCGCTGCTCATGACGAGCTCAGCTTGTCATGAGGCACTGTGGAGCTGTGCTTATGACGAGCTGAGCTCGTCATGAATAATGAGTTTCAAGGAGGATCAGCACAGGAGGGGAAAACCATTAGCAGCCAAAGTGTTAAAAACACCTATTGTCTTGCTCCCCCTGAATATCTCACACCATCCTGGGGTACCGCAATCTTATTTGCTGGAAAATCTAAATGCAGTGGCTCGGAAGAATATAATGTTCATGCGCCTCCTAGGCCTGCGCTCTACGGCCTTTTACAGATGGGCGCCTTCAAAGGAGGGGGGGGGGGCCTGCAGACTGTGCACCTACCTCACTGAATCATGGTTGCATCTTTTGTGCTGTTGCCCTGTCATGGATGCCTCTAGAAGATTACTCTTAAAACCCGTATTTTTAAAATGGGGCATTAGGTCATGCTGGAGGCAACGGCCCTATGATTTACTTCTTCAGACATTCAAGAGCTCGCAAGGCTTGGAAAGTTTGTAAGACTCCTGGACAATCTTCTTTCACCCTCTTTGGCCCGAGTGCTTTCAGCTCCTCCCCCCAAAAAACTCATCACAGATTTTTTTTTTGTCCCCTGGTTTAGCACCTCCTGTTAATCTATTTTTTTTCTGGCCTAGCTCAGTAGTGTGATCACACTGGTAACTATAAGACTGCTTTTATTTGCATAGACTTTTTAATCCTGATAGTGTGTTTTTACAGTTTCGCTTTTTAATATGATAACTGTGCTAATGCTGATATTTTATAGCAATGGTTTTAATTAACTGCACTAATCAAAAAATCTTGAAACTTGAAACTTGTTTAGAGGTCAAGACGGAAGCTGGCCAGCCCTCTGTGCTTCGGCTCCGAGACAGAGAAGCACATTCCTCTCTCACGCTTTCACACACACATCCCACATGTTCTGTTCCAAATAAGGCTGCTTTGCTCTGTGCTGAGAAGAAAGAAAACATCCTACTCTAAAGCTACAAGAAGGCTTGAAATGAAATCATGCAAGAGCACAACAATTATATTGTACTTTCAAAATGGAGTCAGTTAAAACACATAGTCAAAGGTCACCACAATCTCACAATATAAAAAAATGTAGCATTATATGTACCCATACCAATCTTAATGCCACATACCAGATGCCATGCACCCATGTTGCTCCACTTCACTCCCTGGTGCCTCCTAGTAGCAGCAACCACACTGCAGCCAAACGTATTGCTTCCCTGCACACCACCTTATACCATGTGCCTTGCCGCAAACCTCCATTGGCTCTGTTGCACTACAGCCCTCTCACCTGAAAAGACAATCCAACAATTCATTATCTCCCTTCACAGCTGAAAAACCCCCCATCGACCTTATCCTGTACCTTTTTCAAAATCTTCTCTCTTCACGTGTTACCTTGCAGTCTGTCTTTCATATCCTTCATTTATCTGACCTCCTACAACTCTGTGTTGATTAAATTGTTGTCCCTTCTCCAGTATACCACTGTACACCTGTGTACGGGTCACTAACACCAATGATGTATGCACTGCTGATCCTAAATGACTATTCAGTTTAAAGAGTATAGATAGTAATCAACATTATTCTGAAGTTCTAGTAGGTGAGGTATGTGGCCTAATGGTGAAGTTCATTGTTGATTTGTTTGTTCCTGTTTCTACGGCGGACAAACGTCAATATTGTTCTTACAGCTAATTAACTGAACCACTTACACTTCATACTGTGATCCACGGGCAATTGTCCTACTACTACTTCATGATATCATTACAAAAGCATTAATCTGTCAGGCATTGTACCTTGCTTACTAGGCCTTGGGAAGACCGTTGATTACTATCTGCTAATTTGACAAGTTTAACCTTGAAAAAGTCTGATTGTCAAAACATGTATCGGCAGTTCTTTTATACACCATGACTGTTCTAGATATGTACAATAGTTGTACCTTTTCATCAACTGATATTGCTGGTATTTTCACACTTAATGATTGAAGAATCATTTACAATCATATCCATCGTACATTTAAAGGTATTCATATTTATATATGTAACACTACCTGTGTGAAGACAACACATGAACAAGCACCATGTCACATCTAAAACTCTTAGAATCCATGTGTATATACTTTATTGATTATTGAAAACGTTTCTTGAGTATGCTCTAGACTATGTCTGATATTTTGTTTCTGGGTGAGGTTTTTATCCCTTACCCAAGTTGCACCCTTTGGTGGCAAGGAGCTGTCTGTTGTAGCAACCTCCTACATTTGTTCCTTTCTCTATGCTTTCTGGTTTGCCAAAACCAGCAGACTTTATGTAAAAATGTGTGGCTATTTTTTCCTATATTTAATACAAAGGTTTATGTAGCATACCGAGCACAATGTTAGCCTTTTGAAATTAATAGGTTAATAGCCCAAGCACAAACGTGCCAGAACAGATCACACAGAAAGAGGGAGTGTTGCTTATGAATATGTGGAAGACACCAATGCTGGAGAACTATAGTGACAGATAAGTGGAAAAAACGAACATTAATCCTAAGCATTAAGGACACGCTGTTAGTTGCTCATTTCTATTCTTTTCCCGAACAGAGAAAACCATACATATTTGCTGGAAAATGTAACAACTGCTTTATTTTATATTATTCCTTTTTCACAATTAATGTGCACTGCACTGTTACACATTGTTGGTAGCACCTTGCTTTGAAAATGATCTCTTTGTTGTTGATATAATGTATTTACACTTACTCTTTAAAATGTATCTCTATACATATATTCAGGACACAAGTCGAGGGCACACACAGGTAAATGGCGTCCACCCACTATTTTCACAGGGTGGAAGTCAACCCGCCTGCCAAGAACTTGGGCCCTTACAGAAATATGCTGAACTTGTCCCGGTGAAATTATCAGACACGGTCAGCAGCACCTGCTCATTGTCTACATACCATCCCCAGCAGCAATGTGCAGGCAGCGAGTGAACTATTTTTTTCCACCTCCAGCTGGGCCAAACGTAAGAAGCCATCAGGCCTCCTTTTTCCTGAATATCCCGACTGGAGGCGTCTGGAACTTCACACTTAAATGTAAATGCCACAGAGAGGAAACAAAGGCACACAGCTTGTTACTTCCTTACAGGTACTTAAGAGAGGCATGCTTTCGCCTTTGTTCAGTCCTTGTATATAAGAGATGCATGCACTGTAAGAATTCAAAATCAACAGAGGGGGATAGGAAAGTGTGATCCAATCAGTTTCCTTTTTCGTTAACACTTTTGATCAATGAGAAAGGATCACTTGTCCTGCATAACACGGGGTATGCATGGGTGTTTCGTACAATTCCCAAGTTTAAACCCTCATGCAATGTGTTGGAAAATTTCGATCTTATAGCAGTATATCTTGGTTCTCCGCTGTCCCTAACACGTGTTCGCATAATCACGGGGTTTTGATAGTGTATGCGACCTCCAACCAGGAGGTGTTACCCTTGTTAGAACAGTAGTGATCAGAAATCGTTCGAGTCGGCTTATCGGAAACTACACATTCTGTGTTCTAACACTCACAGTTTAAAATACGATCTGCCAGGTAATGTTCAATGATAACGTTTTGGATTAAAGTCTGTCCTCACTCTCAAGGCCGACCAAATAAAACCAGTCCCCGGAAGAACATCCGGGTTCCGGGACCAGATTCGGCAGAGTCAGCACAAGCAGCGTCATCAGTGATGTCATTTGAGATGTCATCAGAGATGTCATGAGTGATGTCACCGACCATGTCATGAGTGATGTAATATGTGACGTCATCAGCACTGCATTGATGGCATGTGAGTTATAGTTAGCTGAACTAACTATAACAGGGGAATTTTAATGGTTTTGTATGAGTGAAATGTCCAGCTAACTATAACATATTTGAAACCTGTTTTTTTCAGTGAATTTCTAAGGTTTTTTAAATTCTAATTCCTAACTATAACGTGGCTGAAACCTATGGTTTTTTCAGTGAATTTCAAAGGTTTTGTAAAGGATCATTTTTAAATGTATTAATTGTTATATTTTTATACTGATTTACTACATTGTTTTAAAGTATTTATTTTATTGTTATTTTATTTTTTAAATTACATTACATATTTTTAATATAAATTGGAAAAAAATGCTTTTAAAAATATTTAAATTGTAATATATATATTTTTTATATATTTTTAAATTTATATATATTTTATATAGCAGGTAATGATATCCTATGGAAGGAAAATTAAGTTACTGGTAAGTACGGCTAAAATTACTTTTCAGGATCAGTACTGGTCTGAAAGATGCAGCACCGAGGTCTCTCCTGATAACAGGTGAGTGAATCAGAATTCGTAGTTCGGCTGATTTTAGAGGAATTTTATTTTAAAGTTCCAAAACTCCACACACAGAAGAATTTCCAAGTGAAACCAGTTAATGTTAGCCTATGGAAGGAAATACAAGTTACTGTAAGTATGGCTAGAATTACTTTTCAGGATCAGTAGTGGGCTGAAAGATGCAGCACTGAGGTCTCTCGTAATAACAGGTGAGTAAATCAGAATTCGTAGTTTAGCTGATTTTAGAGGAATATTTGTAAGTTAAAAAATAGACACTTTGAAACTTTTCTGGTGAAAACCACACAATAGATTCCTATGGAAGGAAATACAAGTTACTGGTAAGTACACTTAGATTTACTTTTCAGGATCCGTACTGGGCTCAAAGATGCAGCACTGACGTCTCTCGTGTGAACAGGTGAGTAAATCGGAATTCGTAGTTCGGCTGATTTTAGAGGAATATTTTGCTCAATAGTGAAGGAAGGGGGCGCGGCCTGAGGTGACATGTGTGCAAACACGCCCTGTGGCGCATTTTAAGTTGGGAAATTAATCTTCAATCCTGAGGTCCCCTGTGGGCCAACTAGCCCACCAGGTACCTCCAGTATGTGCCAGGGAGCTGCGTTGCAGAGAGGTGTAAAAAGGGGCGTGGCCTCATTACACCTCTCTACTATGCAGCCCCCTGGCGCGTTTCCAGAGGGGAAACTAAATCCCCTTGAATACTGGGGGTCCCTGGGGGCCAAGTAGCCCACCAGGAACCTCCAGTATGCGCCAGGGGGCAGCGTGGCATAGAGGTATAAAAAGGGGCATGGCCTCATTACACCTCTCTGCAACGCAGCCCCCTGGCGCGTTTCCAGAGGGGGAAATAAATCCCCTTGAATACTGGGGGTCCCTGAGGGCTAACTAGCCCACCAGGAATCTCCAGAATGCGCCAGGGGGCTTCGTTGCAGAGAGGTATAATGAGGCCATGCCCCTTTTTACACCTCTCTGCAACGCAACCCCCTGGCGCATACTGGAGGTTCCTGGTGGGCTACTTGGCCCCCAGGGACCCCCAGGGACCCCCAGGGGCCCCCAGGGACCCCCAGTATTCAAGGGGAATTACTTCCCCCTCTGCAAACGTGCCAGGGGGCGCGTTTGCAGAGTGGTGCAGAGAGGAAGCGTGGCCTCCTCCCCGATCCCATTTGTTTGTATTTTTTTATGTTTTTAGGAAGGGCGGCCCCCCTTCTTTTTCTTTTTTTTTAGGCCCTGAAGACCCCATCCCCCAGGGCATGACCCCCAAAAATTACTATTATTATTGTTTAACGGGAAGGGGGCCGCATTGCCCCCCTCCCATGGCTAATCCAGGCCCTGGGAGCCCCATCCCCCGGGGCATGCCACATTTTTTTTTTTAAGGAGTGGGGCTGCATAGCCACACTCCCGGGCCACTTCTGGCTCTGGTGACCCCATCCCCCGGGGCCTGGCCCTCTCCGTTGGGGACCATGGTGGGGGTCCCCAAGCCCCCCATGGTCCCTGCCGGCTCCCTGTATCCTGCGGGAGCCGGCATTGCTTTTCTGCTTAGGGAGCAGCTAACATGCTGCTCCCCATGCAGAAAAGCAATCAGCTTTGGTTTTTGAAAGAGAGAGCAGGTTTCCTGCTCTCTCTTCCAAAAACCAAAGAAGTTTGTTATACCCGCCCTACCATAGCAAACAACAGTGTCCCGGGGTGGGCAAACCCGGGACATCGTATGGGCCAGCCCTGGGGGGTGGTGGTCCCCAGGGCCATCACAGGCTCCAGGAGGGGGGCTGCGCGGCCCCCCTCCCATCATTTGAAAAGCCCTGGGGGTGGTGGTCCCCGGGGCTGGGGTGTCCGTCACGGATCCCCCAATTTAAATATGTAGTGCCCCGGGGAGGTGGTGTTCCCCGGGGCGTGTGGGGAGACTTGAGCCCCTACACAGGTGTTTTTTTTTAAAAGAAGCCCCGGGAGTGGCGGTCCCCGGCGCTGCGGGGGGCCGTGTGCCCCCGCTATAATACGTACTTTGCCCCTGGGTGTGGCGGTACCCGGGGCAGTGTGGGGGGGATCGGGCCCCCCACACTTTATTTGTAGAAAGCCCCCAGGATTTGGCCCCCCGGGGTCCAATTTACCTTAAAGCGTGGGAGCCGCACTTCTTTTTTTTTGTATCGGCAGGGTATGCATACCCTACGCGTATCCCGTAATCTTTTTTTTTTTTCATTGTTTTTTTTGGCCTGCTAGTGCCAACCGCCGCTGAAATAACTGTGGTGGGGCACTCAACGCAGGTCGAACTCCACACCTTAGTCAGAAGAATCAAATGGGACACATCGGGTTCTGCCAAGGTGGGTACTTGGCTTACGGGAGAAATTCCAAATTTCAAGCACAATGCTACCACAGATCTACATCACCGGTGGGATAACGCTATCATCAAATTACAAGACCTCTTAACAGGTCCCGAGGCTCATCATAGACCCCATGGGCTATGTCCAAAGCGGACCTTCGACCCAGTGCTAGCCACTCAAAGGAAAGCTCTAAGGAGGGCGTGTGTCTGCATAAATTGAATGGCACTGCGCACTCCGCCAACAACATGGTCTTACTGCGCAAGGCCTTCAAAAAATCATCATGGGATGCTAAGAGACTAAAAGAACAGAATGAGTGGCTAAATATATTCGTCCTGTTAAGGCGCAAAAACCTCCCCCAGTTCTGGAACTATATGAACAAGCTCCGTTCCTCGAATAACAACAGAGGGAACGCAGTTCGCGAAGAAGATTGGGCCCTGCATGTGACTCAACTATACGGCTGCGACACGGCGGACTCTGTGGTGATCGAACTAAGAGACCGTGTCGATTCCACCCCGACAGAAATCCATGAGCTGACCACTGCAGCCGAAGTCTCCAAGTATTTGAAGGCCATGAAAAACGACAGGCCTCCTGGGCCCAATGGCCTGCCAGCAGGGGTATTCAAATGCGCTCTGGAAGAGTGGGCCGAACTTTTGGCCCCGATATATAACAACAAATTTACGACCTGTCAGCTACCAGATTCATGGCTAGGTTCGATCTTATTGCCCATATTTAAGAAAGGAGACCCCACACTCCCAGCTAACTAACTGCCCGGTGTCTTCTTAAGTTTTTGGAAAAGTGGGTAGCAGAAAACAACATTCTACCATACTTCCAAACAGGGTTTCGATCTTCAGCCTCCACCATAGATAACATCACAACCTTGGCCATTCTGAGTCAGCAAGCAGCACAAAAAATCATCTTCCACTCTACTGCTGCTTTATAGACTACAGTGCGGCCTTTGACAAAGTGTCTTGCAACATTTTATGGAGGAAACTGGATAAATGGGGGATTCCACAGAGCCTGCTAGGAGCCCTTATCTCCTTGCACAAGAACACTTGGGTGCGAATCAAAATTGGCCCAAAGACTGTCTCCAGAAAAATTGCAATCGGAGACGGTTTAAAGCAAGGCTGTGTTCTTGCCCCTCTTTTGTTCCATCTCTACACTGCTGACCTGGGAACATTTATGGAGAAAAGCAATCTTCTCCCGCCAAAATTGGGCCTTGCTAGAAGGAATCTGCATATTCTACAATATGCTGACGATATTGTCATAATGGACCAGGCAAAATCGGGGCTCCAACGAGCGCTAAGAAAGCTCCATACATATAACACCGCCAACGCCTTAAAAATCAAACAGGATAAGACCAAGGTTCTGATATTCGGCGGCTGTAAGAACAGGAGAAGTCTAAGGTGGCACATTGGGCCTGCAAAGATCAATTCAACTACAAAATATAATTATTTGGGAGTTTGGTTTTGCGAGTCTTCTAGACCATCAGCTCACTTAGCTGCCTTGAAAAAAAGAGCAGGTGCAATAACATACTCCCTGACCCAACTGAACCAGACCCTGAGCAGCCCCTCAGCAGAACCCATTTTGAAGGTGATCAAAGCTACACTACTCCCTGCCTTAAACTATGGGCATCAGGCCTTCCCTGGTGCATGCACTGCTAGTCTTGACCTCGCCCAAGTTTCCACCTACAAAAAAATCTTTCATCTTCCGAAATTTATTCAGAGGGCAAGACTACTTCTGGAGCTGGGCCTACAAAGACAATCCATCTATTGCGAGGCAGACACACTGAAATATTTTATAAGGTCATTAAAAGCTGCAGATACTACCTTAAAATCCCGGCTAAAAGAAACCTTTGCCAGTCCTGGAAATCCATAGAATCGTCAGATTACAAAGGCCATAAAAACGCTGGAGATCGACAACTCACTACTAACTTCAGACACTGTTCCATATCCAGTCTGGAAAAAAGTTATCAATAAGCAGGTGAAACTAATCTCCCATCCGATGGACCTCCAGGCTTTTTACCCCTTCGCTGCTCATGACGAGCTCAGCTTGTCATGAGGCACTGTGGAGCTGTGCTTATGACGAGCTGAGCTCGTCATGAATAATGAGTTTCAAGGAGGATCAGCACAGGAGGGGAAAACCATTAGCAGCCAAAGTGTTAAAAACACCTATTGTCTTGCTCCCCCTGAATATCTCACACCATCCTGGGGTACCGCAATCTTATTTGCTGGAAAATCTAAATGCAGTGGCTCGGAAGAATATAATGTTCATGCGCCTCCTAGGCCTGCGCTCTACGGCCTTTTACAGATGGGCGCCTTCAAAGGAGGGGGGGGCCTGCAGACTGTGCCCTACCTCACTGAATCATGGTTGCATCTTTTGTGCTGTTGCCCTGTCATGGATGCCTCTAGAAGATTACTCTTAAAACCCGTATTTTTAAAATGGGGCATTAGGTCATGCTGGAGGCAACGGCCCTATGTTTTACTTCTTCAGACATTCAAGAGCTCGCAAGGCTTGGAAAGTTTGTAAGACTCCTGGACAATCTTCTTTCACCCTCTTTGGCCCGAGTGCTTTCAGCTCCTCCCCCCAAAAAACTCATCACAGATTTTTTTTTTGTCCCCTGGTTTAGCACCTCCTGTTAATCTATTTTTTTCTGGCCTAGCTCAGTAGTGTGATCACACTGGTAACTATAAGACTGCTTTTATTTGCATAGACTTTTTAATCCTGATAGTGTGTTTTTACAGTTTCGCTTTTTAATATGATAACTGTGCTAATGCTGATATTTTATAGCAATGGTTTTAATTAACTGCACTAATCAAAAAATCTTGAAACTTGAAACTTGTTTAGGGGTCAAGACGGAAGCTGACCAGCCCTCTGTGCTTCGGCTCCGAGACAGAGAAGCACATTCCTCTCTCACGCTTTCACACACACATCCCACATGTTCTGTTCCAAATAAGGCTGCTTTGCTCTGTGCTGAGAAGAAAGAAAACATCCTACTCTAAAGCTACAAGAAGGCTTGAAATGAAATCATGCAAGAGCACAACAATTATATTGTACTTTCAAAATGGAGTCAGTTAAAACACATAGTCAAAGGTCACCACAATCTCACAATATAAAGAAAAATGTAGCATTATATGTACCCATACCAATCTTAATGCCACATACCAGATGCCATGCACCCATGTTGCTCCACTTCACTCCCTGGTGCCTCCTAGTAGCAGCAACCACACTGCAGCCAAACGTATTGCTCCCCTGCACACCACCTTATACCATGTGCCTTGCCGCAAACCTCCATTGGCTCTGTTGCACTACAGCCCTCTCACCTGAAAAGACAATCCAACAATTCATTATCTCCCTTCACAGCTGAAAAACCCCCCATCGACCTTATCCTGTACCTTTTTCAAAATCTTCTCTCTTCACGTGTTACCTTGCAGTCTGTCTTTCATATCCTTCATTTATCTGACCTCCTACAACTCTGTGTTGATTAAATTGTTGTCCCTTCTCCAGTATACCACTGTACACCTGTGTACGGGTCACTAACACCAATGATGTATGCACTGCTAATCCTAAATGACTATTCAGTTTAAAGAGTATAGATAGTAATCAACATTATTCTGAAGTTCTAGCAGGTGAGGTATGTGGCCTAATGGTGAAGTTCATTGTTGATTTGTTTGTTCCTGTTTCTACGGCTGACAAACGTCAATATTAACTGAACCACTTACACTTCATACTGTGATCCACGGGCAATTGTCCTACTACTACTTCATGATATCATTACAACAGCATTAATCTGTCAGGCATTGTACCTTGCTTACTAGGCCTTGGGAAGACCGTTGATTACTATCTGCTAATTTGACAAGTTTAACCTTGAAAAAGTCTGATTGTCAAAACATGTATCGGCAGTTCTTTTATACACCATGACTGTTCTAGATATGTACAATAGTTGTACCTTTTCATCAACTGATATTGCTGGTATTTTCACACTTAATGATTGAAGAATCATTTACAATCATATCCATCGTACATTTAAAGGTATTCATATTTATATATGTAACACTACCTGTGTGAAGACAACACATGAACAAGCACCATGTCACATCTAAAACTCTTAGAATCCATGTGTATATACTTTATTGATTATTGAAAACGTTTCTTGAGTATGCTCTAGACTATGTCTGATATTTTGTTTCTGGGTGAGGTTTTTATCCCTTACCCAAGTTGCACCCTTTGGTGGCAAGGAGCTGTCTGTTGTAGCAACCTCCTACATTTGTTCCTTTCTCTATGCTTTCTGGTTTGCCAAAACCAGCAGACTTTATGTAAAAATGTGTGGCTATTTTTTCCTATATTTAATACAAAGGTTTATGTAGCATACCGAGCACAATGTTAGCCTTTTGAAATTAATAGGTTAATAGCCCAAGCACAAACGTGCCAGAACAGATCACACAGAAAGAGGGAGTGTTGCTTATGAATATGTGGAAGACACCAATGCTGGAGAACTATAGTGACAGATAAGTGGAAAAAACGAACATTAATCCTAAGCATTAAGGACACGCTGTTAGTTGCTCATTTCTATTCTTTTCCCGAACAGAGAAAACCATACATATTTGCTGGAAAATGTAACAACTGCTTTATTTTATATTATTCCTTTTTCACAATTAATGTGCACTGCACTGTTACACATTGTTGGTAGCACCTTGCTTTGAAAATGATCTCTTTGTTGTTGATATAATGTATTTACACTTACTCTTTAAAATGTATCTCTATACATATATTCAGGACACAAGTCGAGGGCACGCACAGGTAAATGGCGTCCACCCACTATTTTCACAGGGTGGAAGTCAACCCGCCTGCCAAGAACTTGGGCCCTTACAGAAATATGCTGAACTTGTCCCGGTGAAATTATCAGACACGGTCAGCAGCACCTGCTCATTGTCTACATACCATCCCCAGCAGCAATGTGCAGGCAGCGAGTGAACTATTTTTTTCCACCTCCAGCTGGGCCAAACTTAAGAAGCCATCAGGCCTCCTTTTTCCTGAATATCCCGACTGGAGGCGTCTGGAACTTCACACTTAAATGTAAATGCCACAGAGGGGAAACAAAGGCACACAGCTTGTTACTTCCTTACAGGTACTTAAGAGAGGCATGCTTTCGCCTTTGTTCAGTCCTTGTATATAAGAGATGCATGCACTGTAAGAATTCGAAATCAACAGAGGGGGATAGGAAAGTGTGATCCAATCAGTTTCCTTTTTCGTTAACACTTTTGATCAATGAGAAAGGATCACTTGTCCTGCATAACACGGGGTATGCATGGGTGTTTCGTACAATTCCCAAGTTTAAACCCTCATGCAATATGTTGGAAAATTTCGATCTTATAGCGGTATATCTTGGTTCTCCGCTGTCCCTAACACGTGTTCGCATATGGCTGAGATACCCGCCACCCCCTCTCAACACAATCCCCAAGGATGGGAAACCGGAAACGGTTCGGAACTTTTGGAAGGCGGGAGGGAGTGACCCTCCCGGCCGTATTTATTAAAATATGAAACAAAATCAAAACATTAAAATAACAGTTTCATATTATGTACAATTTCATTTCCACATTACGATGTTTGGCTAACCTTAACAGATCTCTAATACAAAGGTTCTCCTAGCCGAACTAACATCCTAGAAAAACATTTGATTTGAAATTGTACATCCTAACGTTAAGGGCCAACGGCAAGGTCGTAACCGGTGTCAGATCCCTAAACCAGAAATACCACCCTCACTTGTGAGGGGACCAACCGCACAGAGGCGTACCTCAAGTGCATCTACCAATTTCCCTTTGACTTGACGGGGGCCCCAATGAACTCGACGCCATTTAACGGTCGTCCGAGGACTCGTGTGAGGTGTCTAAAAGGTAGCGTAAACCCCCTCCCGAACCCCACACAACTTACCCATCTGCCGTCGCAGATGTCCTGGCCCCAGGAAATTCCCCAGGAGGGCCCGTAGCCCCTCCTATCCAGGAAGGGGCCTTGACCACCTTTCCTTTCCTTCCGGCGGCCTATCCTTAGACAGGACCGCCTCCCCGTTGAGGGGCCAATGGCCACCTCCCCCGAGCGCTCCCATCCGTAATGGGTGACGCCCCCCCCATAGGGATCTTCCAATTACTGCTCACCGATCATGACCTTACCGCCCGACAATAAATACGACAAATCTACCTACATTACTAAATTACCAAAACAATTATGACTTATTACAAGCATAATTACTGATCAACATTAGTGCAAAACACTTTATTTGCAAAATATACTGAAAGTGACCATCTTTATTGCATATTCAAAATTTTACGACAATCATCACAACCTGCAAGAAATAGAGTTACCACATCAAAACTTTATTCAAAACAACTAGCTGTCCTCAGGGGCTGGTGGGTGGGTCAATATTGCTCTTCGTTCCGTCTCGAGCTCACGTGCAGCGGGGGAGGTGCAGCTTCCGAGCACAGGAACAAGAGGATGCTTTCTTGGCTCGTTGCTCCTTTTATCCGTCTTCAGGGCGGGCGTAAACCCACCCCCGCCTGCCTCCGAGGGCGTGGCCGGTTGCGTCAGTGTCTAGGACAACCCACTCTAGGGCGGGAAAAGGCGCGCCCCGGCTACGCCGCTTCGGGCATACCAGCCGAGACTCGCCTCCCGCCCAAGATGGCTTCCCGGGGGGATCGTGGTACTCCACCATACGTTCGGGGGGACCGAATGGTCGCCCCTTTCCATATGGCTGAGATACCCGCCACCCCCTCTCAACACAATCCCCAAGGATGGGAAACCGGAAACGGTTCTGAACTTTTGGAAGGCGGGAGGGAGTGACCCTCCCGGCCGTATTTATTAAAATATGAAACAAAATCAAAACATTAAAATAACAGTTTCATATTATGTACAATTTCATTTCCACATTACGATGATTGGCTAACCTTAACAGATCTCTAATACAAAGGTTCTCCTAGCCGAACTAACATCCTAGAAAAACATTTGACTTGAAATTGTACATCCTAACGTTAAGGGCCAACGGCAAGGTCGTAACCGGTGTCAGATCCCTAAACCAGAAATACCACCCTCACTTGTGAGGGGACCAACCGCACAGAGGCGTACCTCAAGTGCATCTACCAATTTCCCTTTGACTTGACGGGGGCCCCAATGAACTCGACGCCATTTAACGGTCGTCCGAGGACTCGTGTGAGGTGTCTAAAAGGTAGCGTAAACCCCCTCCCGAACCCCACACAACTTACCCATCTGCCGTCGCAGATGTCCTGGCCCCAGGAAATTCCCCAGGAGGGCCCGTAGCCCCTCCTATCCAGGAAGGGGCCTTGACCACCTTTCCTTTCCTTCCGGCGGCCTATCCTTAGACGGGACCGCCTCCCCGTTGAGGGGCCAATGGCCACCTCCCCCGAGCGCTCCCATCCGTAATGGGTGACGCCCCCCCCATAGGGATCTTCCAATTACTGCTCACCGATCATGACCTTACCGCCACAGGCCGGATAGTTGACCGGCTATCCGTACCCCCCACAACAACTCCTGCCTAAAGGTCATGTTTCAAACTCTTTAACCAAGCTATGAGGTCTCCTATGAGTAACTCATTCCCCACCCGGGACAAATGAACCCCATCCCCCAAATACATACTGTCCTCTTTGATACAACCATGCGAAACAGAATGCAGTGTACTTGAACGAAACAATCTACTCACTTTGTTATTTATTTTCCTTACTGAATGATTCAGAGCAGAAACCGAAATAGCCCCCCGCCACACTTTTCGTGGGATCATATGGGACCATGCAATTGTGCACCCTGGAACTCTTCTTGCCAACCAACTTACTGTGGAAAGCATTGCCTCAAGAAGAAGTCGTCTACCAGTGGCCACCAAATCGTTGCCCCCAAGATGGACTATGATTATAGACGGCGGTGACCTTGTCCGCCCTAACAAACCCTCAAAGAAGGATTGAAACTGGTCAATACAGAGCCCGCCCTTTCCGTAGAAGGACACACTGTACCCGTATTCCCCAGCCACGTGAATCATGTCACCTGCTTTGAATACGTCCACGGCACGCCTCACGTATGAGTGGCCCACGACCCACACCTCCTTTTTCACAGCCGGTGATGTCTGACCGCTGGTCCCCAGGTGTCGGGTCGACTGCACAGTCCGCCCCGCCTCGTAGGCTTGCGCAACTGAAAACCAAACAAAATCAAGAAGCGTGAGTACATCATTACAGCTTCACAACATGTGCAACCGCACATACCTTTTATAACAGTTCGAGGACCAACGCCCCACACGTTTTACCTCTTCTACACTCAGACCCCTGGCTGTAGCCTCTGTGGCAGCCCCTATCCGAAAGGAATGGGTCCCAAACTCGCCGGGGTTCAAGCCCGCGGCCGAAATCGACATCGCAAGCACCCGCTGGAACTGAAACTTCGTCAGTGGGGTGGTATCGGCGTGTCTCAACAAGGTCCCCCCCCATGATGCCACCCTCAGTGCTAAATATTCCTCCACGCAAAGCACCGGGCACATGGAAGACCCGGGAATCCTCCGTATGATTATGCAGTCCCCAATCGCACCCTGATCGGTTTTGGACCTGACAAACGAGACAGATATCGTCCCCTCTTTGACCTGAATGTGCTCTCGGCACAGTCCCCCCATCGAATCCTGCTTGTTCTTCGCCACTAGTTCGCTTACCCGCATAGCCCCATGGAATGCTAGCGCAAAAGCGGCTCGGAATAACACTGTTTCATACTGGGATGAACATGTTGCAGGGAGTACGGATAATAACAGGGCCAACTTATCCAGACCTATCGGGTGCCTCACATCTGTTCTGCGACCCTCAAGGCGTTGCCACCCACGCAGCGCTTTTTGCACCACGAAAGACGCTGTTGGGTCCTGGATCCCATGAGCCCTTGCCATAAAGGAAATGGCGGCCCGATGCCTCTGGGCCGTAGCTACTGATTTGCCTGCCTGATGTAAAGACAGCAGAAATTTTACTACAAACTCTTCCTGGCCCCAAAGCTCCCCCCTGGCAGCCCCCAAAAAGGCCCAATAGGAACGGAACGCCCCTTCATATGCCTTCCTCGTCCTGGGTGCTAAACTCTCTCCCACGAGGTTTTGTAGTTCGGGGCACCGAGAGACCAGAGAGCTTCGGGAAAGGGTGCTGCCACCGGGTCCGCTGTGGGCAGAAAACCCCAGAAAGCCTGCATACGGAAACGAGAAAGCGCATCAGCCGCTTGGTTCATTACCCCCGGCACATGTCTTGCCTTAAATAGCACATTCAATTGCATACACAATAACACAATTTCTTTGAGCAGTCTCAGAATCCATTTGCATCGTGCTGCCTGACTATTGATACACTCAACCACGGTCATGTTATCAGACCAGAACACCACAGAGTGATCCCGAAACCCCTCAGGCCAAGTTTTCAGAGCCACCAGAATAGGGAAAAGTTCGAGAAAAGCAATGTTACTCGTCAGCCCGTCCTCGTGCCACCATGACGGCCATCTTTGGGCCGACCATTGTGTGCCAAATATGGCCCCAAAACCAATACTCCCTGCCGAATCGGTCCACAGCCCCAGCTCATCGGAGGACACCGCTGGTTTTTTCCAGACAATTCGACCATTGAAATCCGCCAGAAATGCCAACCAAATGCGCATGTCCTGGCGAACCTCAGCCGAGAGCCTCGTGCGGTGATGACCCTCCTTCAGGCCGACCATGGCTTGAGCAATCGAGCGGGAAAAGGGGCGGGCCATCGGCATTACTCTCAGGGCAAAATTCAACTGGCCCACCATTTGTTGCAATTGATGCAGTTTTACCTTAGTCTCATTAATACACGTTTCGAGGGATGCCCTGAATTTTAACACTTTTTCTCTCGGTAATCGAAAACAACCTTCCTCCGAGTCGAGCTCGATCCCCAGAAACTCGAGGCAAGTCGAGGGACCCACAGTCTTACCTGGCGCCAATGGCACACCAAAATGGTTCATTAAGACACAAAATTCATTTAAGGCCTGTCCACATTCTGGATCCCCGGCTGCCCCCAGGAACAGAAAGTCATCGAGATAATGCATAACATGTTGAAAACCCGTCTTCCTTGTGAAGACCCATTGCAAAAAACAACTGAACTTTTCAAAATAGGCACAAGATATAGAGCATCCCATTGGCATACATCTATCCATGTAATAGCGACCCTGAAACATGAAACCAAGGAGACGCTGATCGTCTGGGTGTACCGGGAGCAACCGGAACGCTGACTCGATGTCTGATTTTGCCATCAGCGCCCCGGGCCCCAGGCGATTCAACATGGCGACGGCCTCATCGAAAGATGCGTACCGCACCGAACACACTTCCGGGTCTATCGCATCATTCACGGAAAGACCACGTGGGGCTGACAAGTTATGTATCAGCCGAAACTCACCCGGGTCCTTCTTGGGGACCACCCCTAAAGGGGAACAAACAAAGTTAGCAACCGGTGGCAAATCAAATGGGCCGGCGACTCGACCTCGAGTCACCTCTTTCCCAATCTTCACCTGTACCACCGCCGTATGCTGCAAGACCGACAGTTGATTCTTACAGTTTGCTACACCCTGAAAATCCCCCACTGGGATGCGGAAACCATATGAAAACCCGTTCCGCAACACCCCAGCGGAAGCATGATCCGGGTATTCGTTGAGCCAAGGAATCATTGCCATGGTATCAATCGGGGTAGGTAAAGGCGCCCCTCGGACTATATCAGACCTGTTTGGCGCCTCCCTTACCACCGTTATCACCCGTTTTGGCTCTGCACATGGACTCAGGATGGGATGGCTGCCCACACCCCCCACACTCATGTCTGAATTTGCATGACCCCTGGGGCCTCGTACATTTCCCTCTGTTGAAATTCCAACAAATCCCCCTTTTACCTGTGTTGCCACTCGGCTTCGAGTGGTACTCGTTACCTGTACCCGTCCGAAAGGGCGTCCCCGAGTATTGGCGGGAAGATTCACCCCGGTTACTCCCTAACAATGGCACTTTCAACATTCCTGTACTCTCCATCTTCTGCCAAGACACGGAGTCATAACAATCCCAAGTCAAAATTGGGTCGTGTTCTTTAGCTTTCCTGAAAAGGTTGTCATAGCAAAACCACTGATTGCCCCCATATGCTACGGAATACTCCATGATACGTGATTGATAAATAGGCAACTCGGTCAGCAACTCGGGCCTGCGCTCGCCCATAATGGAGGTAAAAATGCCCCACGCTCTGCCCCAAGTACCAATGTTTTCGTCAACCTTAAAGGCGGCCATTTTTGCGCGCCAAACACTCAGATGCATGAGCTCCTTTTGGCTCTTAACATGCTCCATCTCATAATGATCGGTAAGCAAGGAAAAAATGTTCACATACTTATTCGCCCAAATCTTTTCCTTAATTTCCATTGGGACATGTTGCGCCACCTTTTCCCTCCGCGACGGTACAGACCCCTCCCCCGCGATCGGCAGTGGCCGCTTACCTGAACCAGACGCATTTTCCCCCGATGGAACCGGCGGGGTAACAGGAGATGATGCCTTCGCAGCCTCCCTAGCTTCCCGCATTTTCTTCATCACTGCCCTGGCGTCGTCAGCCGTGGTGCCCTCGTTATCTTTTCCCAACCACGCTGCCAATTGTGCCGCTAACTCAGGCGGCATATCTTCCCCGCTCACGGGGGTGACCACCACGGGGATCGGATTCCCCTCTCTCGGCACCGGGGTTGGCTCCTCAAGTGGGCTCTCGGGGACCGGGGTCCCCCCCCCGAGTGCCCCTCTTCTGGACCTCTTGCCTCTCCCACCCGGGACTGCTCCCGGCAAAGGCCGTTTCGGTCCTCCCTCCCCGTCCTTAGCCGCCATCTGCTTCTTCAAATCGGCTACTTCCTTCATGAGCATGCTGAGCATCTGATCAGTGCTGACCCGCTTTCCGACTTTCTTGGGCATTCTCAGACGGAATCTCTGTAAGACAAAAGAAAGATTACAACGCTCAAAATTGCTCTTCGTTCCGTCTCGAGCTCACGTGCAGCGGGGAGGTGCAGCTTCCGAGCACAGGAACAAGAGGATGCTTTCTTGGCTCGTTGCTCCTTTTATCCGTCTTCAGGGCGGGCGTAAACCCGCCCCCGCCTGCCTCCGAGGGCGTGGCCGGTCGCGTCAGTGTCTAGGACAACCCACTCCAGGGCGGGAAAAGGCGCGCCCCGGCTACGCCGCTTCGGGCATACTAGCCGAGACTCGCCTCCCGCCCAAGATGGCTTCCCGGGGGGATCGTGGTACTCCACCATACGTTCGGGGGGACCGAATGGTCGCCCCTTTCCATAATCACGGGGTTTTGATAGTGTATGCGACCTCCAACCAGGAGGTGTTACCCTTGTTAGAACAGTAGTGATCAGAAATCGTTCGAGTCGGCTTATCGGAAACTACACATTCTGTGTTCTAACACTCACAGTTTAAAATACGATCTGCCAGGTAATGTTCAATGATAACGTTTTGGATTAAAGTCTGTCCTCACTCTCAAGGCCGACCAAATAAAACCAGTCCCCGGAAGAACATCCGGGTTCCGGGACCAGATTCGGCAGAGTCAGCACAAGCAGCGTCATCAGTGATGTCATTTGAGATGTCATCAGAGATGTCATGAGTGATGTCACCGACCATGTCATGAGTGATGTAATATGTGACGTCATCAGCAGTGCATTGATGGCATGCGAGTTATAGTTAGCTGAACTAACTATAACAGGGGAATTTTAATGGTTTTGTATGAGTGAAATGTCCAGCTAACTATAACATATTTGAAACCTGTTTTTTTCAGTGAATTTCTAAGGTTTTTTAAATTCTAATTCCTAACTATAACGTGGCTGAAACCTATGGTTTTTTCAGTGAATTTCAAAGGTTTTGTAAAGGATCATTTTTAAATGTATTAATTGTTATATTTTTATACTGATTTACTACATTGTTTTAAAGTATTTATTTTATTGTTATTTTATTTTTTAAATTACATTACATATTTTTAATATAAATTGGAAAAAAATGCTTTTAAAAATATTGAAATTGTAATATATATATTTTTTATATATTTTTAAATTTATATATATTTTATATAGCAGGCAATGATATCCTATGGAAGGAAAATTAAGTTACTGGTAAGTACGGCTAAAATTACTTTTCAGGATCAGTACTGGTCTGAAAGATGCAGCACTGAGGTCTCTCCTGATAACAGGTGAGTGAATCAGAATTCGTAGTTCGGCTGATTTTAGAGGAATTTTTTTTTAAAGTTCCAAAACTCCACACACAGAAGAATTTCCAAGTGAAACCAGTTAATGTTAGCCTATGGAAGGAAATACAAGTTACTGTAAGTATGGCTAGAATTACTTTTCAGGATCAGTAGTGGGCTGAAAGATGCAGCACTGAGGTCTCTCGTAATAACAGGTGAGTAAATCAGAATTCGTAGTTTAGCTGATTTTAGAGGAATATTTGTAAGTTAAAAAATAGACACTTTGAAACTTTTCTGGTGAAAACCACACAATAGATTCCTATGGAAGGAAATACAAGTTACTGGTAAGTACACTTAGATTTACTTTTCAGGATCCGTACTGGGCTCAAAGATGCAGCACTGACGTCTCTCGTGTGAACAGGTGAGTAAATCGGAATTCGTAGTTCGGCTGATTTTAGAGGAATATTTTGCTCAATAGTGAAGGAAGGGGGCGCGGCCTGAGGTGACATGTGTGCAAACACGCCCTGTGGCGCATTTTAAGTTGGGAAATTAATCTTCAATCCTGAGGTCCCCTGTGGGCCAACTAGCCCACCAGGTACCTCCAGTATGTGCCAGGGAGCTGCGTTGCAGAGAGGTGTAAAAAGGGGCGTGGCCTCATTACACCTCTCTACTATGCAGCCCCCTGGCGCGTTTCCAGAGGGGAAACTAAATTCCCTTGAATACTGGGGGTCCCTGGGGGCCAAGTAGCCCACCAGGAACCTCCAGTATGCGCCAGGGGGCAGCGTGGCATAGAGGTATAAAAAGGGGCATGGCCTCATTACACCTCTCTGCATCGCAGCCCCCTGGCACGTTTCCAGAGGGGGAAATAAATCCCCTTGAATACTGGGGGTCCCTGAGGGCTAACTAGCCCACCAGGAATCTCCAGAATGCGCCAGGGGGCTTCGTTGCAGAGAGGTATAATGAGGCCATGCCCCTTTTTACACCTCTCTGCAACGCAACCCCCTGGCGCATACTGGAGGTTCCTGGTGGGCTACTTGGCCCCCAGGGACCCCCAGGGACCCCCAGTATTCAAGGGGAATTACTTCCCCCTCTGCAAACGTGCCAGGGGGCGCGTTTGCAGAGTGGTGCAGAGAGGAAGCGTGGCCTCCTCCCCGATCCCATTTGTTTGTATTTTTTTATGTTTTTAGGAAGGGCGGTCCCCCTTCTTTTTCTTTTTTTTAGGCCCTGAAGACCCCATCCCCCAGGGCATGACCCCCAAAAATTATTATTATTATTGTTTAACGGGAAGGGGGCCGCATTGCCCCCCTCCCATGGCTAATCCAGGCCCTGGGAGCCCCATCCCCCGGGGCATGCCACATTTTTTTTTGTAAGGAGTGGGGCTGCATAGCCACACTCCCGGGCCACTTCTGGCTCCGGTGACCCCATCCCCCGGGGCCTGGCCCTCTCCGTTGGGGACCATGGTGGGGGTCCCCAAGCCCCCCATGGTCCCTGCCGGCTCCCTGTATCCTGCGGGAGCCGGCATTGCTTTTCTGCTTAGGGAGCAGTTAACATGCTGCTCCCCATGCAGAAAAGCAATCAGCTTTGGTTTTTGAAAGAGAGAGCAGGTTTCCTGCTCTCTCTTCCAAAAACCAAAGAAGTTTGTTATACCCGCCCTACCATAGCAAACAACAGTGTCCCGGGGTGGGCAAACCCGGGACATCGTATGGGCCAGCCCTGGGGGGTGGTGGTCCCCAGGGCCATCACAGGCTCCAGGAGGGGGGCTGCGCGGCCCCCCTCTCATCATTTGAAAAGCCCTGGGGGTGGTGGTCCCCGGGGCTGGGGTGTCCGTCACGGATCCCCCAATTTAAATATGTAGTGCCCCGGGGAGGTGGTGTTCCCCGGGGCGTGTGGGGAGACTTGAGCCCCTACACAGGTGTTTTTTTTTAAAAGAAGCCCCGGGAGTGGCGGTCCCCGGCGCTGCGGGGGGCCGTGTGCCCCCGCTATAATACGTACTTTGCCCCTGGGTGTGGCGGTACCCGGGGCAGTGTGGGGGGGATCGGGCCCCCCACACTTTATTTGTAGAAAGCCCCCAGGATTTGGCCCCCCCGGGGTCCAATTTACCTTAAAGCGTGGGAGGCGCACTTCTTTTTTTTTGTATCGGCAGGGTATGCATACCCTACGCGTATCCCGTAATCTTTTTTTTTTTTTCATTGTTTTTTTGGCCTTGGGGATCCTTGTGGGACCCCCTAAGCAGGCCTGGGGGGCAGGATATTTCTACCCTGCCCCCTTTTCGAGTTTTTCACATTTTTTTTTCTGTTTTCTTGTACTCAGTTCTACAGAGGCACAAGATGGCTGCCAACACTTCCTGGTTTGAAGTGTTGACAGCCAATTAGCATAAAGCTTGTGCTCTGGAGGATACGCGTACGGTACTTCGTCTATAGATATATCTATAATTTTACTTTTGATTTTCTCAGGAACTACTGAACAGATTTACACCATTTAACAAAAAGCGTAAACTGCGAACCAAACTCTACCTTTTTGCCAAATTTGGTATAATTCAGTTCAGCAGTTCGGGCTGTAGCCTCACTTAAAGGTCCCTATGGAAAAGTTCATGGGGAAAACCCGTTTTGGGACCCCCCCCTTTTTTCTCGGCCCCCGCTTCACAAATCACCCCGAAACTTTCAGGGAATTTCGTGAAGATTCGTCAACCGGCGCCAAAGTTATTCAAAATAGAATGTTGCGGATTTCCTATGGAGACTAGGTCCTAACTATAGCAGCAGCAATTACGGGCTTCCCCAACATATATACAAGGCACAAGGCCTAAAAAAAGAAGTGGGGGGACTAACCAGGTTAGGCAGTATCTAAGTAAAATCATGACGTGGGCCATCACAACACATGATGTCATGACCCATGACATTGCCTGTGACATAACAGGAAGTGACCTCACTGGATGTGACATCACAAGAAGTGATATCAGATATTAAGACCGTATGCATGTTTATCAGGTGTATAGCAAGTACAAGTGTTGCAACCTCAACGCAATATCTGGGCCTCAACTATATATATATATATATATATATATATATATATATATATATCTTTAACAATCCTGACCGCTGTCAACGCGGTAACAAAGCAGGCGCAGACCTCTCTCTTCTCCTCTTACAAGTCAAACTTTGAAATAAAGCGCCATCACACCATCCAATGTGTCAGCAGTGGTAGTTTATTTTAGCAAGTGCAGAGAAAATGCTCTCCTCGACGCGTTTCGCTCCGCAGGCGGAGCTTGGTCACATGACGCGCCCAAAGTAGGTGTTACAATATATAGTAAATTAAAAGCTCTATCACCCATAAAGAAAGGGATGAAAGGCACAAATCGACATGATGGCATAAAATCAAATAATGAATACGTACATCGCGATGTGTATGCTATGTAAAACAAACAAACACATGAAAACAATGGGAGCATAGTGCTCATATAATCAGAAAATTAATTCATTCATCGCAATGAGTATGCACTGTAAACAAGGCAGACACATGCTGGCAATCAGAGCATAGTGCTCATATTAAAAAATTGTGGTGTGGTTAGATACAATCTAATACATGATGGTAAATTCATAGTCAATGAGAGTCCTAAAAACAACTTTGCCCAAAATCCGTTGACAGGTATTGGTTTTTCAATAAGAGCTTAATTCCTTGTAAAGTATATTATTGAATGTAAAATGCACATAGTGTGCCTAACCCCAGATACATTCTAATGCAAGTTGCAAATTCCTTCACTAATGACCAAACCACAATGTGCAAAAATTCCCCTTGTAACACAATGCACAGAATCACGTTTGAGACATGATGTGAAATATGCCAACTTAACCAAAGTGCTCGTGTCTAATGAGTGAAAAACAATCTATAAAAAAACATTGTTATAAACAGAAATAGCTGAAGCAAAAATTATGGAACTTCTACTAATTAATCTTGTATATATATACAACAAAGCATGTGCATTCATAGACTTGTTCAGAAGTAACCTATATCTGGACATGGTACTACAGAAACAACGGGGGGCGAACTCTGAAGCTCTAATTACAGGAAGTTATGGAGTTCATCAATTGCATTTAAACCATTTGGTGCCTTA
Organism: Lissotriton vulgaris; assembly: GCF_964263255.1. Taxonomy (NCBI): domain Eukaryota; kingdom Metazoa; phylum Chordata; class Amphibia; order Caudata; family Salamandridae; genus Lissotriton; species Lissotriton vulgaris. The sequence goes on along the minus strand of NC_141696.1, from coordinate 624,336,870 downwards.
GAATCAAGTAATAAAATGAAATAAGTTTCTTTTTGTCTGAGAAGTTTCTCTCGGTCACCCCCCCCCCGTCCGGGGTTGGGGACCGACCCCAAAAGCGTATACTGGAGATCTTTCAGTTTGTTACCATGAACAGCTTTGAAGCGGCGAGCCACCGGATAATTGCTGTCCGAGTTGACAATTGCCCGTATATGCAGCAAGATGCGCTGATTGGCTGGCAGCTTAGTGCTGCCAATGTATGACGGATTGCAAGTACAGGTTAATTGATAAATGACAAAATCACTACGGCATGTCAGATACTCATTAATGGCGATGGGTTTCTCATTAAATGCAGATTTGTAGTGTGTGCCATTTCTCGCAAACGTACATGCACGGCATGACGTGCATTTGAAAAAACCTGTTTTGGACAGCCAAGTTCGTTTAGGTGTTAATTCAGGCTGGGTCTTATCCAAAACATGTTTCATGGAGGGAGCTCTCCTGAAGGTAATCGCAGGTAATTTAGGTAAGATGGGACCTAAAATCACATCAGTCAAAACAATAGGCCATTCTGAATTAATGATCCGTCTCAATTTGCGTTCTTGTGAGCAAAAAGTAGTAATGAGACGAACCGAACCAGTAGAGCTAACATCAGAAGTAGTCAGGTTTTTGGGGGTCAATAGTTCATCCCTCGAAAGTAAAGACGCTTTCGAGAGGGCACGGTTCAAAAGTTCACGCTTGTAACCGCGCTCAAGAAACCTCTGAATTGATTCAGCTAGGCATTGATCAGATGTAATAGGATCACTGCAAATTCTCTTAATGCGAACGAATTCGCCAAAGGGGATACTGTTTATGGTGTGTGATGGATAAGCACTGCGGGCATGCAGAATGGCATTGCCCGCCGTTAACTGCCTGTGTAACTTAGTATGAAGCCTTTCCTGCTCTATATAAATCTGTACATCTAGAAACTCGGCCGACTTTGATGTAATTGTAGCAGTGAATTTTAAATTGCGAGTATTGATGTTAATCTCGTCTACAAACATTTGAGCCTGAGCCTGCGACCCTTTCCATATGATACATATGTCATCAACGAAACGCCAGTAATGGGCTAGATGTAGAAGCCACTGGCTGTGAGTTTTGCCAAGCACGTGCTCCTCCCACCAGCCAACATGTAAACATGAATAGCTGGGGGGGAAACACGAGCCCAACTCCACGTTCTTGGTGGTAATATATATATATATATATATTCAATGAAAAAACCATAGGTTATAGGCCATATATAGTTAGGAATTAGCATTTACAAAACCTTATTTTACTCGCATAAAACCATTGAAATTCCATATATAGTTAGCTAACTATAAGCGCTAACTATATATCGCGCACCCGCAATCCACTGCTGATGATGTCACATATTACATCATTCATGACATGGTCAGTGACATCACTGATGACATCACTGATGACATCTCAAATGACATCTCAAATGACATCACTGATGACATCACTGATCACAACATCCAGTGATTGTATGTGTCTGTAAAGTTTAAATATGTTTCACATATTGAAGAATGAGTGGATGTATAAGTGTCTGGATGAAGAATTTAGTAGGTGCATGACTGACTGTATGAGTGAGTGATTAAATGTGTCTCACTGAGTACATGGGTTAGTGACTAAACTGTCTTAATTCGTGCATCAGTATGTTTGTTGTTGTGTAAGCTGCTGCATGTGTTGATCAGTAGCTATAAGAGTGGCCATATGGGTTATTGATTGGTTGCCCAAGTATTTGAATGGGAGGCTGAGTGTGTGTGTGGGTGGCTGGGAGGTGCGTGACTCTGTGCATAGATGTGTAAGCAGTTGATTCACTAGGAGTATGAGTTCAAGAGTGCATGTGGAAACAGCTATATGGCCGGTTGACTGTGCATGGGTGTGTTGGTGAGTGAATGGATTTCTCATTGCTACATGTGCAAGTAAGTACGTATGTAAAACACAATACATGTGAGAGTTGAGATATATAAATAACTGAACATAAGAGCCAGTGAATGTGTGAGTGGCTGTATCGATCACTGTGAGCTTGTATCAGGGATTATATAAGAGAGTAAATATGTGTTATTATATGTTTGAATAAGTAAGATGTGTATAACTGTATAGTTGAGGAAATGGAGGTGTGATTGATTCTTTGCATGACTGACTAGGTGTGTGAGTAACTCCATGGATGAGTGACAGTCTGTGAGTGTCTGTTTATACTGAGTGTATGTAAGGTTATATTAGAGTCTGAAGAGGTTCATTGTATTATCACATGAGTGATGTGATCAGTGATGACAAATGAGATGTCATCAGTGATGTCATTTGAGTTGTCATCAGTGATGTCATTTGAGATGTCATCATTGATATCATTTGAGTTGTCATCAGTGATGTCATTTGAGATGTCATCAGTGATGTCATCAGTGATGTCACTGACCATGTCATGAATGATGTAATATGTGACATCATCAGCAGTGGATTGCGGGTGCGCGATATATAGTTAGCGCTTATAGTTAGCTAACTATATATGGAATTTCAATGGTTTTATGCGAGTAAAATAAGGTTTTGTAAATGCTAATTCCTAACTATATATGGCCTATAACCTATGGTTTTTTCATTGAATTTTCAAGGTTTTGTAAATGCAAATTCCTAACTATATATCCACTATAACCTATGGTTTTTTCTGTGAATTTCATTGGTTTTTTAATAGCAAATATGAAAAGCTTTAAAATGTCAAGTACGTGATAGATAAAAACATTTTCGTATTTATGCACGCTGATGTGCTTTGAACGCTGCCCCCCCCCCCCCTCCCCTCTTTTGCCTTTGTTAGTACTCTCTCTTTGCAGATACAGAAGGGTAGTTAACGCAGGCCTTTACCCCCGTTGTAATCCGTCGTACCTCCTTGTCTCTCCATTTGATTGATTGTTGTCCAAGCATTTACTGTTTTAGAATTGGTTCTCTTTGGATCATTCTCTATTTACAAACAAGCACAAAGTCGCAATACTCTGTTTAGTCTTTGCAGATAGTGAAAAATCGTGTAAAAAAATAAAAGTAATCGAGCAAAATCAGTAGGCCACTAATTGGATCTCTTTTTGACCTCGCTAAAATAGAAATATTAGGAACAACCCTTCTTGAGAAATACGAAAATAGTGAGATGAACTGAGCTCCACACCATGAGGGCTGCAAGACAGCTCGGCTCCATCACCCATCCCGCACAAAATAATGACAAACCCTATGCAAATATTAAAAATATAGACAACACACCAGCAAAGAAATAGGGTAAAACATTTTATTAAAAAACTATTTACATAACGTTGGTTTATAAGATGATGTCAGTAGTGGACCGATGTGTGAATAGATCGAAAACAGCACAAGGCTCCAAGATCCGGATAGCAAGCTCCTGGATGTTGGGTGCCATAGTTTAGAGTTCTGAATTTCAGCCTTTTTCAATGCCTGTGCTTTGTTGAATCAAAATGGCGGCTTGACACAAAGCTGACTCAAGCGTTGCTACTGATGCTATGCAGACCAAAACTGGTTTTCAGTTTGTACATTTTTCTAGATTTTTCAATCCAAGTTTGATTGACTTTGTAGAACGATGGCTTCAGATTTTCAACATACGGTGTGGTGGCGCTGACTGGGAGGGGGCGCTTCGCTCCTGCCCCCTCCCCAAGTAAGATTTTCATACGTGAAAGTACGTTAATGGTTTTGGTCCCCGAGATGCTTCGATGTCACTACCATTCTCAAATAGCATAAGTTCTGGATGTTGGGTGCCATAGTTAAGAGTTCTGAGCAGCGCTTGTAACACTGTCTGAAGCTTATTTCCTCCTACTGCAGCTTCACTATTCTCAAAGTAAGTGAGTGTCGTTTGTGGACCTGACTGCATTAGAAAACAATATGATATGTTACCTTCCTAAACAGCTTGACGGAGGCCCCTGAGGGGCGCTGTGATGGCCATGGACTCGGAGAAGACGCTTGGCTCCGACACCCTCCCCAAGTCTTATAGCACTGGTGTAGCCTGAGATCGCCCCCGACATAGGCGGCCGGCTCCCGGGGTCCGGCGGTACTTTTTGCCTTTTGATGACTCTTCAATTCTGGACCTTGTCCCACAATCCGTTTGACCTGAAGACAAGCTGTAGTGAGGCGCCCCTTTATCGTTTTAGTTGCCATTCCGCCCGCTTTTGCTACACTGTGCCTCTTCCGCCATTCAGCTGTTTTCCGCCCGCTCTTGCGACTACAGCGTCTCGCTCACCATGTAGTTGAGATGCGCCCGCTCTAGCGGTGCAGCGATAGGCGGCTGCCACAGGACTCTCAAAATGGCGGCCGGCTCTTCGGTTTTGGGCCTGGTCCACTAAAATGGCCCTGGGACACCTTGGAACTCGGACGCTTGTCTGCTAGGGCTTGGATCCCATTCTCGAAAAGCGTCCCCTCAGCCGTGAAGATTCTACAAAAGTCATGGGGGCCTCCGACTCCCGCAGGCTTCTGGTGGGGAGCGGCTGCCATGATTGCTCGTGGAATGGCCACGACGGAGCTACGAGATGGTAGTGGTCTCATGCTGACGCCAGCTTTAGTCTGAAACATCCAGAAACACTGTAGACTACCAATTCGATCAGTTCCGGTAGCGCCCCAACATGACCCGGAAGAGAAGAACTTGCCCTCCCCTCTTTGACTGATGGTTCTTGTTGCCTGTCCCCTCTGTTGTCATTTAACAGAACTTTTTGGACTGCTGAAAGGGGTTGTGTTCTGAACGCTGGTTGGTGGAGACATTTAGACTATATTCTTGACCTACGTTGTCGCGTAATGCGTTTTATGACACGCCGCGTTAGCGCACCCGGAAGTGATCCGAGGCGCGGCGCGCAGCGCGTAACGTAAGCATAACAGGTCATGTGACTTGTTAATAAAACTTTTCATTGGTTCATTTTACTTTTGTTAATTTAATGATGAAAAGCTTGGTCATATGACCTAAAAATTACGCTTTTTATTATTTTCGAACAATATTTTTTTTTCAAACATATGTTATAATATTCCAGGCTAATGTACTTTCCCGGAAAATTTACAACTGTCTTGCAAGTAAAATATATTCCTTTTTCGAGAAAAAGGGCGTTTCTTCCTTCCATGACGGAGCCGTTGAGTAAAAGAGATTCGGCCTGCTGTCTTAGTCGCCGATGCGCCTGATTATCAGATTCTTATCGATCACTTTATGTTGCAGACATGAAAAACACAACTGCCCTTGACCATTTATCTTTACTGCGTTCCTACATATTATACCTTTTATCCGTCATGTAATTGGACTGCTTTATTTCACTTGCCTTTTACTGATTCGAAAACAGTCACTAAAAGTAAAAACTTTACAAATGAAAATACTACTACCGTGTTTTGTTTTAAAAACCTTTATTGTGAAAATGTCAGTATACAAATACGGGCCTATAACCACGTGGGCCGGCCACGGAGCAAACTCAAATCGTATATGATGAGGAGACATTTACACTGTAGAAGAACGTAACGAGCGGGCCATTAGGTGACAAGAACAAAGGTGTCTAACAGTTGCGGAATCGGTGGACGTACATTTTGTAATTAAAATACGACAGGGCCACTTACAATAACATTTTCTAGATATACATTTGCGGGCAAAGAGTTACGAGTCCCATTTATACCGGCGCCATTTTGGGCGAGGCCGGGCAGGTCCAAGATATAGTCAAAATGTCTCCACCAACCATCGGCCAGACCAGAACCCCTTTCGGCCCTTTATGCTACAAGATGGTGTCTTCCATTCAGAAAATATTGGTGGCAGCATTTTGAAAGGAAACAGAAACAGCCGTTCTCCTAGTGAGTTTCACATTGTTACATTTAGGAAGAATGTTGAAGAGTAGTATGTGGAAAATCTGAAGCCATTTTTCTACAAACTCTCAATCAGACTTGGATGGAAAAAAAAACCTGAAGAATGTACAAACTGAAAACCAATTTTTGTCTGTATAGCACCAACAGTAACGCTTGAGTCAGCTTTGTGTCAAGCCGCCATTTTCATTCAATCAATAGCGTCCCCCTGCACACATTCAGGGACCTGGTCGTGTCTTTAGATGAAACGCATTGTAGGAAAAGAAGCAGAAAGGAAAAGGAAAAAAGTTCCGCCGGACCTAGTGAAGCTGCAGCAGGTGCAAATAAGCTTCAGACAGTCTTACAAGCACTGCTCAGAACTCTCAACTGAGGCACTCAACATCCAGGACTTGCCATTCGGATCTTAGCGCCTTGTATTTTTGTTTTGTTCTTGATGGAGGGGAAACAACAAAAAACAGGCATTGAAAACGGCTCAACTGGAGAAAAAAAAAAATTACTTCTTGGGTGCATTAGGGCATTTATGATTTTCGAATGCCGTATTCATCAGGTTGATGCTCATGTTGCCATAGGACAGCATAGCACCACAGTGTATACAAGTTAACTTCATATGTTCAGATGAGGCAGGTGGCATATTTAGCATTCACCTTCTTTGATCCAGGAGGGATGGAGAAAAACTGCCAGATGAAACTTGAAACTTGGCCATCCAGATCTCGGCACATCGGTCCGCTACTGACAGTGACCGCAACTCAGCTGGACACGCCGTCTTTCGGCGCAGCATTGTAGGATGGCCACACCAGTGCGGCAATTTGCTGGACACCACATCGGTGCCATCCGCATCTCGACGCGTTGTGCTGCCTTCGGCCTATTCGCACATCGGTCCGCTACTGACAGTGACCGCAACTCAGCTGGACACGCCGTCTTTCGGCGCAGCATTGTAGGATGGCCACACCAGTGCGGCAATTTGCTGGACACCACCTCGGTGCCATCCGGATCTCGACGCGTTGTGCTGCCTTCGGCCTATTCGCACATCGGTCCGCTACTGATGCCGCCTCACGTGCCAACGGATTTTCTACGCTTTTTGTAGCCCTATGCCGCAGAACAGGTCATGTGACTTGTTTATAAAACTTTTCATTGGTTCATTTTACTTTTGGTTTCCTAAAGATGGAAGGCTTGGTCATATGACCTAAAAATAACACTTTTCATTGGTTTAGAACATTTTTTTTCCCAAACGATGAAAGCCCCACCTTGTTTCTGGATCATTCAGACTGAAGCTGGCGTCAGCATGAGAGCACCACCATCTCGTGGCTCCGTCGTGGTCATTCCGCGAGCAATCATGGCAGCCGCTCCCCACCGGAAGCCTGCGGGAGTCGGGGGCCCCCAAGACTTTTATACAATCTTCACGGCTGAGGGGACGCTTTTCGAGAATGGAGCCCAAGCCCTAGCAGGCAAGCGTCCGACTTCCAAGGTGTCCCAGGGCCATTTCAGTGGACCAGGCCCAAAACCGAAGAGCCGTCCGCCATTTTGACAGCCATGTGGCAGCCGCCTATCGCTGCACTGCAAGAGTGGGAGCAACTCCACAACATGGTGAGCGAGACGCAACTCAGCTAGATGGCCGCCACCTGGGGAGGCCCGTTCACGCCGCCTCCCCCCCCCCCCCCCCCGGGCCGCCGCACGCCAATTTTCGGAGCAGCATTGTAGGATACCAAAACCAGTGCGGCAGTTTACTGGACATCACCTGGGTGCCTGTCGTACATGTTGTGTCAGCCATGTGACACTGGACACAGACCGCTACTGACGAGGCCTCCCCCCGCACCACCCGGGACGCCCCACGCTGTTTTTCTGTGCTGCATTGTAGGATCCCTAAACCAGTGCGGCACCCAGGCGACATCACCTGGGTGCCGTCCAGAACTCTGCACGTTGTGCTGCCTTGGGACTATTCGCACAACAGACCGCTACTGACGAGGCCTCCCCCCGCCCCACCCGGGACACCCCACGCCAATTTTCGGAGCAGCATTGTAGGATCCCTAAACCAGTGCGGCACCCAGGCGACATCACCTGGGTGCCGTCCAGAACTCTGCACGTTGTGCTGCCTTGGGACTATTCGCACAAAAGACAGCTTCTAACCATTGTTGCTTTTTGTGTTAATAAATGTTTAAATGTTTTTAGTTTTTGTTCTGTTCATTATCGTTAAAAGTTAATAAAGTTTTATAACCTTACTTTGTTGGACTGTTATCTATTTTTTGAAAAACGGGTGAATGGGGCCTTGAATCGGGTTATTGTCATGTGTGGGCTTTGGAAGTGTGCTGCTGCAGGATCGGACATTTCAAACTCAAATGCACGTTCTTTTTCTTACCTTTCCGAAGCATGGAGCGCAATAGCAAGCAGAGAAAGGGTGATGCACGTGTTGAACACTACCTGACCTGGCAAGTTGCTGGCAGTGCCCCCCCGCCCGCTCCTGAAAGAGGGCACACACACACCGCCGCCCCGAGTACTTCAGAAATCTTTAAAAGACCATGCGCTTGTTCATGAGGCTTAAATGGTTTATCACCTCTTCTAGAACCCCTACATCGACCCTCTGACGTTTCATGGAAAAATTACCATGTAACACAATACCAAGCCCTATCAGCTGAAACCCCCAAGGAATCGTGGGGCATATTAGCAAGGGGGTTTATCTCCGCTTTTTTGGCTTTAAAAACCATGAAAGCGGAGATAAAATTATTTCCCTATTATCAAGCTGTCGCTAACACCAGTTAGTGACACCTAAAAGGAGATAGCGACCATCTTGGGCCCGGCTTTGCATGTCAGTGATACTTATCACTAATGACATGCAAAGTGGCGTGCCAAGATGTTAGCGACTGGAAACAGTCCCTAACATCGCTACCTTCTATTACCAACTTTTGGAGATATTCGCACTAAGCGCGAATATCTCCAAAAGCTAACACCTGCCCTGAGCAGGTCTTAGCCATGTTATCCAATGGGAGGTGGATAACATGGCTAAGAGCATTAGGTCGATAATACATGAATATCGCTGACTTTTCTGCGATAATAGCAAGGTTTATCTGCGATAAAAATCGCCGATGTGCGGCGATAATTTTTGTCTCTAAACAAGTTATAGACAAAAATTATCGCTAGTTGTTAGTAATATGCCCCCGGGTTTTTGCTTGCAGAAATCGGGAGGCGGGAGACTAGCACTGAAATCAGTACTCACACGCCTGAATCAGGAGAATTGGCATGTCTGAATTCTCTACAGCTGGGGCCATAAACTACATCCGCAGGGGTAGGTGATAGCCTGGGACCAGCCTGGCATCTAAAATGGCTGCCGTGCACGACAAAATTGTGGCATTCGAAAAAAGGCAAGATGGCGCAGCCGCTGGAAGAGATATATCAACATATATCAGCCTCCTCAGCCACCCTCAGGAAACATAGGGGATTAGGATATGTCTCCCGCACCCCCTTATACCTAGTACTTTAATTAACGAAGCACAAAATGGCGAATTCCCGTTTCGCTACCAGTTTGCGGCCCAGTTCGCGGCCCGTGAAGCGCTTCTACCGTGAAAAATCATTTTTTTTTTATTTTCCCCACGGGACCCTTTAATAACCCCAACAACATTCCTAGGGGGTCAAGAGGGGGATACCTTGCCCCCTTTCATTAAATTCCCCCTTAGTTTTTCACCTTTTCTTCTCTCTCGATCCTACCGAGAGACAAGATGGCGGCCGCTCCGGACTGTCACGCAGCAAAAAAAAAAAAAAAGCTCACGCACAGCCGCTGGAAGAGATGTATCAACATATATCAGCCTCCTCACCCACCCTCAGGAAACATAGGGGATTAGGATACGTCTCCCGCACCCACTTATAACTAGTAATTTAATTTACGAAGCACAAAATGGCGAATTCCCGTTTCGCTACCAGTTCGCGGCCGCGCTTCTACCGTGAAAAATCATTTTTTTTTTATTTTCCCCACGGGACCCTTTAATAACCCCAACAACATTCCTAGGGGGTCAAGAGGGGGATACCTTGCCCCCTTTCATTAAATTCCCCCTTCGTTTTCCACCTCTTCTTCTCTCTCGATCCTACCGAGAGACAAGATGGCGTCCGCTCCGGACTGTTTAGAATGTTGACAGACACCGGAGAGCCAATCAGCTTTCTGCGCGCAAAGTTCCGATAAGCGAAAAGTAAGCGGACCGGATCGCTGCCCAGAGCGCTGTTACAGATATATATCTTGGTTTGAACGTTAATTTCTCAAAAACTACTGGAGCACATATATTGAGACCTAGCAAAGGCACATCGGGCTAACAGTCCCTACAATTTTGCCAAGTTTCGTGCAAATCCATTCAGCCGTTCGAGCTAAAAGTGAGTCCAACCGCCCTATGGAAAACTCAATGCAAAAAACGCGTTTTGGGACCCCCCTTTTTTCTCAGCCCCCCCTTGACGAAACCCCACCAAATTTTCAGGAGCTGCTCAGAAACAAAATGTGCCATTTTCCTGAAAATTTCAGCCGATTCCATCCACAAACGCCAAAGTTATTAGACATAGAATTTTCAAAAGTCCCATAGGGAATTTATCCTAACTATATATACCTACTGGCGAACGCCAGTAGGTAATATATATATATATATATATATATATATATATATATATATATATATATATATATATATATATATATATATATATTCACTGAAAAAACCATAGGTTATAGACCATATATAGTTAGGGATTAGCATTTAAAAAACCTTATTTTATTTGCACAAAACCATTGAAATTCCATATATAGTTAGTTGCACTAACTATATATCGCGGACCCGCAATCCACTGCTAATGATGTCACATATTACATCATTCATGACATGGTCAGTGACATCACTGATGACATCACTGATGACATCTCAAATGACATCACTGATGACATCATTGATGACAACACCCAGTGACTGTATGTTTCTGTAAAGTTAAAATATGTCTTACATATTGAAGAATGAGTGGATGTATAAGTGTCTGGATGAAGGATTTAGTAGGTGCATGACTGACTGTATGAGAGAATGATTAAATGTGTCTCACTGAGTGTATGGGTTAGTGATTAAAGTGTCTTAATTTGGCAATCATTATTTATGTTGTTCTGTAAACTGCTGCATGTTTAAATCAGTAGCTATATCAGTAACTATATGGGTTATTGAATGGTTGCCCAAGTATTTGTATGGGAGACTGAGTATGTGTGTGGGTGGCTGGGAGGTGTATAACTCTGTGCATAGATGTGTGAGCAGTTGATTCCCTAGGTGTATGGGTTCAAAAGTGCATGTAGAAACAGCTGTATGGACAGTTGACTGTGTGCATGAGTATATTGGTGAGTGAATGGATATCTCAGTGCTACATGTCAAAGTAAGTACATATGTAAAACACACTCCATGTGAGAGTTGACATATATAAATAACTGAACATAAGAGCCAGTGAATGTGTGAGTGGCTGTATGAATCATTGTGAACTTGTATCAAGGATTGTATAAGAGAGTAAATATGTGTTACTATATGTTTGAATAAGTAAGGTGTGTATAACTGTATAGTTGAGGAAATGGAGATGTGATTGATTCTTTGCATGACTGACTAGGTGTGTGAGTAACTCCATGGATGTGTGACAGTCTGTGAGTGCCTGTTTACACTGAGTGTATCTAAGGTTATATTAGAGTCTGAAGATGTATTATCACATAAATGATATCATCAGTGATGTAATCAGTAATGTCAAATGAGATGTCAGTGATGTCATCAGTGATGTCATTTGAGATGTCATCAGTGATGTCATCAGTGATGTCATTTGAGATGTCATCAGTGATGTCATCAGTGATGTCACTGACCATGTCATGAATGATGTAATATGTGACATCATTAGCAGTGGATTGCGGGTCCGCGATATATAGTTAGTGCAACTAACTATATATGGAATTTCAATGGTTTTGTGCAAATAAAATAAGGTTTTTTAAATGCTAATCCCTAACTATATATGGTCTATAACCTATGGTTTTTTCAGTGAATTTTCAAGGTTTTGTAAATGCAAATTCCTAACTATATATGGTCTATAACCTATGGTTTTTTCTGTGAATTTCATTGGTTTTTTAAAAGCTAATATCTATAGCTGTAAAATATATTCTTTATTAAGTGACGTATCACGTAGCCCGTGAGACGCCTCATGATGCATCGCATAACCGTGACGTATCGTCTCTGCAGCGCAAACCAAACCCAAAACGTAAGCGCGCCAGAACACGCTTAAAGATATATATATATTTTTTTTAACCTTAATTAGACAAAATCCACACGTGCACATATCACAAACGTTCAAAAAACACAATATGTCGGACTCCCGTTACGCTGCCGGTTAGCTGCCCGGTTAACGTACCAGGAAGCACCTTTACCGCGAAAAATCGCAATTTTTTTTTCTTATGCCCCGCAGGGAACTTTAATAGCCCCCTCATCAATCCTAGGGGTTCAGGAGGGGTCTGCCTTACCCCTTTCATTCATTTACACCTTTTTTTTTTCCACCTCTTGTCTCTCGATCCTACCGAGAGACAAGACGGCGGCCGCTCCGGACTGTTTACAATGTTGACAGCCAAACAGCTACTCCTCAGACTCCCGTTACACTGCCGGTTAGCTGCCCGGTTAGCTGCCCGGTTCGCGTACCAAGACGCGTCTCTACGGCGAATAAAATCGGATTTTTTTGTTTTTGTTTTGTGCCCCGCGTGGCTTTATAATATCCCCCTCATCAATCCTATGGGGTCAGAAGGGGTCTACCACGCCCTCTTTCCTTCATTTCCCCCTTTGTTTTGGTCTCCTCTTGTCTCTCGATCCTACCGAGAGACAAGATGGCGGCCGCTCCGGACTGTTTACAATGTTGACAGCCAATCAGCTACTCCTCAAACTCCCGTTACACTGCCGGTTAGCTTCCCGGTTCGCGTACCAAGACGCGTCTCTACGGCGAAAAAATCGGATTTTTTTTTTTTTTGGGGCCCCGCGTGGCTCTATAATATCCCCCTCATCAATCCTAGGGGGTCAGAAGGGGTCTACCTTGCCCCCTTTCCTTCATTTCCCCCTTTGTTTTGGCCTCCTCTTGTCTCTCGATCCTACCGAGAGACAAGATGGCGGCCGCTCCGGACTGTTTAGAATGTTGACAGACACCGGAGAGCCAATCAGCTTCGCTTCAAAAAGTTCCAATACGCGAAAAGTACGCGAACCGGAGCGCAGCCCGGAGCGCTGTTACAGATATATATCTTGTTTTAAACGTTAATTTCTCAAAATCCACTGAAGCACATATATTAAGACCTAGCTAAGGCACATCGGGCTAACAGTCCCTACAATTTTGCCAAGTTTCGTGGAAATCCATTCAGCCGTTCGGGCTAAAAGTGAGGCCAACCGCCCTATGGAAATTAACATGGGAAAAATGCGTTTTGGGACCCCCCTTTTTTCTCGGCCCCCCCTTGCCGAACCCCCCCCAAATTTTCAGGGGCTACTCAGAAACAAAATGTGCCATTTTCCTGAAAATTTCAGCAGATTCCGTCCACAAACGCCAAAGTTATTAGACATAGAATTTTCAGAAATCCCATAGGGAAAAAATCCTAACTATATATACCTACTGGCGACCGCCAGTAGGTAATATAGATATATATATATATATTATATATATATATATATTACCTACTGGCGGTCGCCAGTAGGTAGTTATAGTTAGGACCTAGTTTCCATAAGAAGTCCGCAACATTCTATTGGGAATAACTTCCGCGCCGGTTGTTGAATCTTCCCAAATTTCTCAAAGAAGATGGCCCGCTCCGCTCCGCACCTTCCCGGAAAGTCTCGGGAAGATTCGTCAAGCGGAGGCCGAGAAAAAAGGGGGGCCCCAAAATGTGTTTTCCCCATGTTAATTTCCATAGGACGATTAGACACGGCTACAGCCCAAACCGCTGAACAGAATTACACCAAATTTTGCAAAATGGTAGAGTCTGATTCGCAGATCGCCCTACTGTTTAAATGGTGTAAATCCCTCCAGTAGTTGTTGAGAAAATCGAATTTGAAAAAATGTATTTATCTATAAGTGCCCACCGTACGCGTACGTGTGCGGACCTTCGCGTGCGCGCGCTGCATGCTGATTGGCTGCCAATGTCTGTCAACACTCCAAAACAGAAATTTTGGCAGCCATATTGTGCCTTGGTAGACTGAGGTACAGGAAAGCAGAAAAACAAACGTGTAGAACTCAAAAAGGGGGTATGGTAGAAGTACCCTGACCCCCTAGGCCTGGTCAGGGGGTCCCACAAGGACCCCCAAGGCCAAAAAATATATATTTTTTTTAATAGCTGGGTACGCGGCGCACGGTACGCGTACCTCGCTTAGGTACGCGTGCCCCGTGATTTTTCAAAAAAATTGGAGGGGCCTTGGGGTCCTTGTGGGACCCCCTGAGCAGGCCTAGGGGGTCAGGGTGCTTCTACCCTGCCCCCTTTGCGTGTTTTCCACATTTGTTTCACTGCTTTCTTGTGCCTTGGTGCGAGTTATAGTTAGCTGAACTAACTATAACAGGGGAATTTCATAAGTTTTGTATGAGTAAAATGACCAGCTAACTATAACTGGTGTGAAACCTATGGCTTTTTCAGTGAATTTAATAGGTTTTTAAATGCTAATTCCTAACTATAACGGATGTGAAACCTATGGTTTTTTCAGTGAATTTCATAGGTTTTTTAAATGCTAATACCTAACTATAACTGGTGTGAAACCTATGGTTTTTTCAGTGAATTTAATAGGTTTTTAAATGCTAATTCCTAACTATAACGGATGTGAAACCTATGGTTTTTTCAGTGAATTTCCAAGGTTTTTTCAATGCTAATTCCTAACTATATATAAGGCCCCAAACCTATGTTTTTTTCTTTGAATTTCAAAATTTTGTTAATAGCAAATGTCTATAGCTATGAAATGTAATATTTTTGAAAATGAATGATTCCTATATTTTATTTGTATTTAAAACAATTTTTTTAATGTATATATATTTTTTTAATTTATTTTTTTAGCCTGGAGCGCTCCCGGGGCGCGCCCCGGTGAGCGCCCCGGAAAGCGCAGTCTTTTGAAGCGCCCCAGGGCGCGCACCGGAGAGCGTCCCATTAGCGCTATTGCCGCGAACGAAAACATCATTGTGACGTATCGCGTAGCCGCGTCCACGTGATACGCACGGCGTAAGCGCACCCGGAAGCATTCGAGCGAATAAAATCGCGCAACGTAAACATCCGACGCGCTTACGCAACTCGCCCGGGGGCGCGCCGCGTAAGCGGGTGGGTCATGTGACCTGACAGTAACACTTTTTATTGGTGCAGAACAGTTTTGGTTTTAGAATGATGAAATCCCTGGTCTTGTGACCTGAAAATAACACTTCTCATTAGTTCAGGCCTTTTTTTTTCCAAATGATGAAAGACCCCACCTTTTTCCTTATTCTGACTTTGTCCTTTGACTTAGGAAGACCTGTTTTGCAATCTTTGAGGTATATTTTGTACTTTGAAATGGCTTCAGTAGCAGCAGCAGCTGGAGCATCTGCACCACCACCACAACCACCAAGAGGACCACCACAAGATTACATTGGTGGTCAACAAGAGGAGGAGGAGGAGGAGGAGGAGGAGGAGGAGGAGGAGGAGGAGGAGGAGGAGGGGAGGAGAAGGTGGCTGCAAGAACACAATACCCCATACCAGCCAAGACCACACATTGTATGGGAGTTTTTTTCGATCCCAGAGGGCAAGAAAAAAGTCAATGCGGCCAAGGTGACTTGCCTAATCTGTGGCATGGAACTTTCAAGGGGGAACCCTAATAAAAAACACTCTTTCGGAAACAACACCATAATTCGCCACATGCAGCGCAGGCATCCGATCAACTATTCTGCTGCAGAGATGAGGGAACTGGCCAGTAACCCTCCCCAATCTTCAAGCACCACCTCCAAAAGAAAGCAACCCACTCCATCGGGATCAGAGGCAAGGGAGACGATCCCTTGCATTCAGCCACGGTTTGCGGATTTCCGAATAACATGTATTCATTGTAGTAAGACCATCTCCTATGGTGAACTGAGCATAAAGCTCATCGTCCTTGCTGGGGACAACCACAAATGCCCCAAAAAACCCTAATTTTTTCTTATTTTTTTTTTTGCTCCAGTTGAGCCATTTTCAATTCCCTGTTTTTTCGTTTCTCCCCATAAAAATAACAAAAAATATATAAAATAGTTCATAAAAGCCAAAAAAAGTACAAAATGTTCCAAAAACACTAAAAAAATATAAAACAAAAAGAAGAAAAAAACAGTTCTTTTTAGAACTACCTCCAATTTATAAAAAAAAGGCTACATTTTTTAAAAACTCTGTCATTCTTCTTTCCCCATGGGCCGCTCCCCGGTGCGCGTACCAGGCCCTTTTATAGCCCCCACATCAAACCTAGGGGGTCAGGGGGGTCTACCCTGCCCCCTTATGGTCATTTCCCCCTTTTTTTTCCACCTCTTGTGTCTCTATCCTACCGAGACACAAGATGGCGGCCGGTCCAGACTGTTTCGAATGTTTACAGACACCCGAGAGCCAATCAGCTTTCCGTGCGCACCTCGCGTGTCACGCCCGCTGCGCTCCCCGGTGCGCGTACCAGGGCGCGGCTATAGATACATATATTTTTTTGAACCTAAATTACTCAAAATCCACTGGAGCACATATCTTGAGACATAGCAAAGGCACATCGGGCTACCAGTCCCTACAATTTTGCCAAGTTTGGTAGAAATCCATTCAGCCGTTCGGGCTAAAAGTGAGTTCGACCGCCCTATGGAAATTAACATGGAGAAAACATGTTTTGGGACCCCCCTTTTATCTCGGCCCCCGCTTGACGAATCCCGCCCAAACTTTCAAGGAAGGACCGGAGCTCCGCGAGGCAAATTTGAGGAAATTTTCAGGCAGATTCGTCAACCGGCGCCAAAGTTATTCACAATAGAATTTTGAGATTTTGCATTGAAAAAAATCCTAACTATAACTACCTACTGGCGACCGCCAGTAGGTAATATATATATATATATATATATATATATATATATATATATATATATTACCTACTGGCGGTCGCCAGTAGGTATATATAGTTAGGATTTTTTCCTATGGGATTTTTGAAAATTCTATGTCGAATAACTTTGGCGTTTGTGGACGGAATTGGCTGAAATCTTCAGAAAAATGGCACATTTTGTTTCTGAGAAGCCCCTGAAAATTTGGGGGGGTTTCGTCAAGGGGGGGGCGAGAAAAAAGGGGGGGCCCAAAACGCGTTTTTAACATTGAGTTTTCCATAGGGCGGTTGGACTCACTTTTAGCTCGAACGGCTGAATGGATTTACACGAAACTTGGCAAAATTGTTGATATGCTTTGCCCGACGTGCCTTTGCTATGTCTCAATATATGTGCTCCAGAGGATTTTGAGAAATTAACGTTTTAAAAAACAGATATATCTGTGACAGCGCTCCGGTTAGCGCTCCGGTTCGCGTACCTGACACGTAACGGAACTTCGCGAAGCGAAGCTGAGTGGCTCTCCGGTGTCTGTCAACATTCTAAACAGTCCGGACCGGCCGCCATCTTGTCTCTCGGTAGGATCGAGAGACAAGAGGAGGAGAAAAACGAAGGGGGAATTTAATGAAAGGGGGCAAGGTAGACCCCTCTTGACCCCCTAGGAATGATGTTGGGGTTATTAAAGGGTCCCGTGGGGCAAATAAAAAAAATTTGATTTTTCGCGGTACTATCGCTCCCAGTACGCGAACCGGGTCGCTCACTGGTAGCGTAACAGGAGTTCGCCATTTTGTGTTTCATTTTAATTAAATCACAAGATGGAGGAAAAACAATGTGGGAAATGGGTATAAGGGGGCACGGGAGACGTATCCTGACCCCCTAGGTTTTCTGAGGGTGGCTGAGGAGGCTCATATATGTTGGAATAAAAAAGAAAATTTGAATTTTTCGTGCGGTTAGCTGCCGGTACGCGAACCGGGTAGCGAACCGGGAAGCAAACATAAGTGAAAATTAGTGAAAAAAGGTACATTCGAAATTTGGAAAGACTAATTATAGTTAAGGTAGCTCTGAAAAGAGCTTTTGTGTTCTGTGTATGTTCTAGGTGCGGTACCAATACACAGTCTTACATTTTGTATGAAAACTCTGTTGCCCTCATCTGAGAAGTGCACACCATCTCCTCTGTAGATATCTTGCATGTAGTAACGCAAGTTATTGTTGTAGATGGCGCCCATTCCATGGTCTCTCATATAAGCTGAAACAGACTTATTTACATGCTTCCTCGCTTTCTCAATTTGTGGACAAAATTGATTGGAACACCTCCATTTCTGTCTTTGGCATATATTGGAATATACCAAGGCAGTTTGAGGGAAAAGTGCCATTAATTGCTCAAAGGTGTCCTTTAAGAGCATTTCCAGACCTACCCCAGTCAAAGTGCCCAAATCATTTCCTCCACAGTGCACTATTATGAGGTCAGGGTTTGGCAAATGCAAAAAGGTTTTCACCAATGGTATCAATTGGTGACATCTCAATCCTCTTTGCCCAATCCATTTGATATCCACATTTTGAAAATTGAGGTTGTGTAAATTTCTGTTATCAGCATACCTGTGAGCCCAGTGGATATAGCTATGTCCAAGAATCCAGACAGAAAACATGGCGAGAGGAGGTTCTGCTGCAGTCAGATTAAGTGTGGGAATGAAATGGCAGTTGAAACAGTAGGAGTTTGTAAAGAAAAAAAACTGTGGAGTTTCAGTGCTAATGGTTCATTAGCAATGATTGGTGGATTTCCATTGCTGAAAACAGAAAGTTGGGGTGCATGGATGTGTTCTTTGAAAGATGTAATTTGAATGGTTAAGAAAAAATGATTTTATGAGAGATTGCAGTGGATTAGCAGGTGTGCTGAGAGTTCAGAGTTCATTTGAAACATTGTTGTGTGAACTTGTAAACATGAGAGGTCTGGCAGGAGGTAGTTGCTATGGAAAAAGGGCAGAAAGGGCAGAGGGGGTAAGGGTGTTGATTTGAAAAAAGTGAGGGAAGAGTTTTGATTGGCTGACATGAGAGATATGTGTGATGAATATCAGCATTTCTGTGCCTTTGTTGGTTGCAGCCTCTGGAGTGCATACCTTTTGTTCTGCTAAAGAAAAATTGGTGTGTTTCTGAGACTGTTTTGAAATTCAAAAAGCATTTTCTAAGGTGAGATATGGTTTCTTTATTTTAGATAGAGACTAGTATGCTTTTTGGAGAAAATAAGAAAGCCAGCTGTGCATTTAAAATGATGTTTTGAGTCAAGTGTTTGCATTATGTTTTCCAAGAAGATTTTGCATTCTTTTACAAATTGTATTTGCAGATAATGGTAAGTATTAGTACTGACAAGGTGTGGTTGTACATAGGAGCTGTGCTGTGTTTTCAAATTATGATCAGAAAATCGTTTTTAAGGAAAATGAATGCTTTTTAAATTTATAAGAATTTATTTACTTGCGAGGTGACTCTTGCTATGCGTGTTTTTATGGAATAGATGCATGATGCATCTGTGCTGTTTATGCCCCATGGTGCTCCACAGTGTCAATGTCAAAAGCGATGCATAAGTGGTGCAAGGGCCTTCTAAATACGCCTCCATGTGTGCTTGGCAATTTTAAGTCACTTGCTCCTGGTGCAAGGGCCTTGTAAATACGCCCCCATGTGTGCTTGGCCATTTTAAGTGACTTTCCCCTGGTGCAAGGGCCTTGTAAATACGCCCCCATGTGTGCTTGGCCATTTCAAATCACTTCCTCCTGGTGCAAGGGCCTTGTAAATACGCCCCCATGTGTGCTTGGCAATTTTAAGTCACTTCCCCCTGGTGCAAGGGCCTCTGAGACTGTTTTTAAATTCAAAAAGCATTTGGTAAGGTGAGATATGGTTCTTTTATTTTAGAAAGAGACTAGTATGCTTTTTGGAGAAAATAAGGAAGCCAGTTGTGCATTTAAAATTATGTTTTGTGTGAAGTGTTTGCATTATGTTTTCCAAAAAGCTATTGCATTCTTTTACAAATTGTAATTGTAGATAATGTGAAGTATTAGTACTGACAAGGTGTGCTTCTACATAGGAGCTGTGCTGTGTTTTCAAATTATGATCAGAAAATCATTTTTAAGGAAAAGGAATGCTCTTTAAATTTATAAGAATTTATTTACTTGCGATGTGAGTCCTGCATTGTGTCGCTTTTGTTGAATAGATGCATGATGCATCTGTACTGTTTTTGCCCCATGGTGCTCCACATTGTAAATGTTAAAAACGATGCATAAGTGGTGTATGGGCCTTGTAAATACTCTCCTATGTGTGTGCATGGCCATTTTAAGTCACTTACCCCTGGTGCAAGGGCCTTCTAAATATGCCCTCATGTGTACTTGGCATTTTTAAATCACTTATCCCTGGTGCAAGTTCCTTGTAAATACGCCGTCATGTGTGCTTGCACATTTCAAATCACTTCCCCGTGGTGCAAGGGCCTTGTAAATACGCCCCCATGTGTGCTTGGCCATTTCAAGTCACTTCCCCCTGGTGCAAAGGCCTTGTAAATACGTCCCCATGTGTGCTTGGCCATTTTAAGTGACTTCCTCCTGGTGCAAGGGCCTTGTAAATACTCCCCCATGTGTGCTTGGCCATTTCAAGTCACTTCCCCCTGGTGCAAGGGCCTTGTAAATATGCCCTCATGTGTACTTGGCCATTTTAAGTCACTTCCCCCTGATGCAAGGGCCTTGTAAATACGGCCCCATGTGTGGTTGGCAATTTTATGTGACTTCCCCCTGGTGCTGTGTTTTCAAATTATGATCAGAAAATCGTTTTTAAGGAAAAGGAATGCTTTTTAAATTTATAAGAATTTATTTACTTGCGATGTGACTCTTGCAATGCGTGTTTTTTATGGAATAGATGCATGATGCATCTGCGCTGTTTATGCCCCATGGTGCTCCACAGTGTCAATGTCAAAAGCGATGCATAAGTGGTGCAAGGGCCTTCTAAATACGCCTCCATGTGTGCTTGGCCATTTCAAGTCACTTTCCCCTGGTGCAAGGGCCTTGTAAATACGTCCTCATGTGTGCTTGGCAATTTTAAGTCACTTCCCCCTGGTGCAAGGGCCTTGTAAATACGCCCCCATGTGTGCTTGTCTATTTCAAGTCACTTCCCCCTGGTGCAAGGGCCTTGTAAATACGTCCTCATGTGTGCTCGGCAATTTTAAGTCACTTCCCCCTGGTGCAAGGGCCTTGTAATTATGTCCCCATGTGTGCTTGGCCATTTTAAGTCACTTCCCCCTGGTGTAAGGGCCTTGTAAATACGCCCCCATGTGTGCTTGGCAATTTCATATGACTTCCCCCTGGTGCAAGGGCGTTGTAAATACGCCCCCATGTTTGCTTGGCTATTTGAAGTCACTTCCCCCTGGTGCAAGGTCCTTGTAAATACGCCCTCATGTGTGCTTGGTAATTTTAAGTCAATAACAATAACATGAACAATGTCTGTTCTGGAACAATCTCTAAATAGAAATAGAGTCTCGAAATTAGTTGAGATTAACATATAACAGAGCACAGGGCATATGTTGAAGCATTCCATTCCATTGCTATTTTCTACCATCAAGTATGTTGCAAAATCCTTCCATTCAATTGTTTGCTTACTGTTATTGATTCACTGTTTGGTAATAGTATTTAATAACATTTTTTTTTAAATAAATTTTCCACTGATTTAACTCAAAATATTCTTAAAAATTCAAGCATGCCCTCAAGGCAAAGAAAAAAAAAAGAAGCAAAGCGACTTACACCGCACCTTGATAAAAATGGAGATAATGGACCTTTGCAGCAGTCCTCTAGAATTAAAAGTTGTGAAGTCACCAAAAAAATTCCGGGTAAGACAACAAAATCTTTTTTAAGAAACATTTGCCGACGAAAAAGTATCACTAGCGAACATGTTTTAGTTCAGAAGAAGAGAGCCAATTTAAACGGGAAGGAAAGGTCCCTCAAAAATGTAACTGCTAGAGCAGGAGATAACTCTGTGCATGGTAGTAGAAGGAAAAATCTGTTTAGAGACATTCGTAGACGAATGTTCCGCAACAGGATAATTGGTAATTTGTTAAAAAATTTTAAGAAAGGTCAACAGAAAGTGGCTTTTTATAAGAGAAAGAAAAATGTAGAGAAAATTATTGATCAGGCTTTCGAAATTAAGCGAAAGTTATTTATTTTGTTAATCAATAGAATTAGGAAACTAAACAAGGTAATTTATGATTTCAAATCAAATAGTAGATGGAAGAGAGTAGTTAATCGTACTAATTTTTGTGAAGTTTTCTCAGAAGAATGGATGCATAGTTCAAGTTGTGAGGCATTTTTCAATGAGGAGAGTTACTTCCAGGACAATGATTTGGTGCATGCAGTTGACACCAGTGGTCGAGCATATGAGGTAAAAGATGGTTGTCCGGTTGAAAAAGAAAAACTTGTGTCTGCAGATGCAGAAGAGGTGTTAGGTGATGAGGTTTTAGGGAGACGTCCTAAGGGACCAGTGTACATCTGGAAGTGTAGTTCTATTTGCAGTGTGCGACAGGATTCCATCAATTTGCTTTGTGATTTTTTACGGACATTTAATAAGAAAAGTTTAAAACAAAAAATAAAGTTGTTGCAAGAATTAGATCTTTGCAGAGTGAGACAAGTGACAGGTTTGCGTGGTCATTCACTGGCTTGTCTTTCCAGGAGAGTATGCCAGAGTGTTTTTCATCATTTCAGGATGCTAGCAGTGCATCATAATAAAGTGAGGACATTAGTTAGAATGTTGTATTATGCTAAGAGTCCGGCAATTATGCTTAAACAATTAAGCACTGCTCTTTTGCATGGTTCTGAAGTAGATGTGAAGAATATTTGTGAAGAAATTGAGTTCTGTTACTTTGCTGGTGAAGAGAACAATGTTGAAATTGACCCAGTAGAAGAAGGTAATGTGGAACAGAGTGTACTGATTTCTAATATAGATAAGTTTCACAAGGAAATTTTCAACTTTCAGGTGAAATGACGTGAGAGGCCTAATTTCACTTGTGTGTGTTGTCGACGGACTTATTATAAGAATCAGACTAAATTAGTGGATTTATATGCAAAAAGTGAAATGCAAAAAGTGAAATGGAAAACAATAGTGATGGAAGGATTTTGCCACATACTTGATGGTAGAAAATCGTTTTGATTTGGGATCGGACCAACGTATGTGTACTTATTGTTTAAAGAAATTAAACCAAAAGCGGATGCCTGCTAGAGCGGTTCATAATAATCTGGAATTGGTTGACATTCCTTCTGAATTGAAGGATTTAAATACTTATGAATCTATTTTGATTCAAAGTGTCCATCCCTTTCAGGCTATTGTACGAATGGAGCCAAAGACAGGGAAATTGCCTCCATCAGATTTACAGAGAGGATTAAAGGGAAGAGTTGTTTATTTGCCTTTAGATTTGAAGAAAAACATTAATACAATTGGAGTAGAGAAAGTGGAAGAGGAACCTCTAGTTATCCTAGTTAATGGGGTTCCGACAAAGAGTAAGAAAATCTGGCAAGATTTAGTGGATGTTAGGAAAGTCAAAAAGGTAACATTGTATTTGATAAAAAATAATGAGTACTACAAGAATGTATGTACTGCAGAAGAGGAAGTAAGTGAAGAAGAGGACAGCGAATTGTGTGCTGGGCAAATTGAGAAAGTAGAAGCTTCTGAAAATGAAGAAATATATGAACATTATAGTGTTCATCCTTTGCATTCCAAGGAAGTCATGGGGAATGCTATTGAGTTGTTTCAAATGAAACAAGCCAAAGGGAGTCCCATTAGTGTTTGGGAGGAAAGTTTCGAAGCTCGGTGTTTTCCACAGTTATTTCCCACAGGTCGAGGAGGACGATATGATGAGCGACCTAATCAAATTCCTGCTTCTGAATACCGGACTTTACGATTGTATGCAGAAGATCCTAGGTTTCGACAATGCATTCCCTATTTGTTTCATCTATTGTTTGAAAGTGATCTGTCTGGACTGTCTTATGCAGTGAATCACATCCTGAAAAGTGGTGTACAACTGCGAAATATCTCAGCAAGGGACTTTATGGATAAAGTCAATGTGCAAGACAGTATTTTGGATTCTCACCTGATTAATCTGATGGCATGTCAGCGTGGTACTAATGAGTATTGGTACCGTCGTCATGGTGACTTAAAATGTATGCTGAGGAACTTAGGAACTCCCACATGGTTCCTCACTCTCAGCTGTGCTGAGTATGGCTGGGAAGACTTACTTGAATTTCTACGAGAGGCAAATGGAAACATTGAAAATATTGAATTCAAGACACCCGGAGAACTGTGCTCTTTGGATCCAGTGAATGTATGCAGGTACTTCAATCATAGATTTGAAGCTATGATGTCTTTCATCACGAACAAGAAAAATCCACCTCTTGGAGAGGTGTTGGATTTCTTCGGGAGAAAGGAGTATCAAGCATGAAGTGCTCCTCATATACATATGCTACTATGGATCAAAGATGCACCCAAATTTGGAACAGATCCGGATGACTTAGTGATGAATTTCATAGAACAGTATTCTACATGTGCTGTTCCAAAGACAAAGGAAGACAAAAGTCTAAGAGAACAAGTTTTACGGTTTCAAAGCCATCGTTGTGGAAAGTACTGTCGTCGTAAATTCAGAAACAAGAACAAGTACTATACAAAATGTTGTTTTGGATTTCCACGATCGGTGATATCTAAAGGAAGAGTGAACAATTTGATGTCTTCGCTGCGACATAATGTGACGAGGAAATCACCCAAAAACACATACAATTTGAAAAGAAACGAAGAGTCTAAGTACATTAACGACTACAACCCAGTGATTTTGTCCATGTGGAATGCTAACATGGATATACAGTTTGTGGCTGACAACTGTATGGCTGTGGCTCGGTATGTGACGTCTTACATCACAAAAAAAGAAAAGACAGAACTGAAGGATATGTGGGAGGATATTTCCCATGAAAAGAGCCTCAGCAAGAAGTTGTACAGTTTCAGTCTGAAGATGTTGTCGCATCAAGAAATCGGAGCTTACGAATGTTCTGACCGGTTATCTTCAGCAAGTCTCTATGCCAAATCTAGGAGTATCATTTGGGCGAGTCTTGGTCTTGCTGCAACGCGTAATCGAGTTCTGAAACCTGTACGGGAAATTGAGTATTTGGCGGAGAAGGAGCCAAGCAGTACAGATATTTTGAAGACCAACATGTTGGATACATATTATCCAAATAGAAGCAGTCACCTGGAGAATGTTTGTCTGTATGAGGTTCTACAAAATTACATTTTCAAGAGGAACATCAAAGAAGATATTGATAAAGGAGTGTATGCTGTAATTGGAAGTGAGGGATGTCTGGTCAAGCAAAGAAAATGTCAATTTGTAAATCATCGAAAATTGAATTGTGAATCTCCAGAAAGAAAAGAGTTTTTCTATTTAGTTCTTTTGCAACTTTTCAAGCCTTGGCGTGCAGAAGAGGAACTGCTTGGAGATTTCCTCTGTTACGAAGACTCTTTCAATGCAGCTAAGGAGTCCATAGAATGTCCTGTTTTTCCAAAATATCTAGAAATGTTGAATGCAGAAATCGAGCAGGAAGCAACAATTGCAGCTGAGATTGCTAGAGACAGTTCTCAGGACAGTCAGAGTTCTGTTTCATTGAGTCAGGATCCACTAGGAGAACCAGTTATCGAAAATGAAGCTGCCACTGCCATGATTGAAGTGGAAAGAGCCATGGCACATGCTCAGGAGGATGCGGTTAACTTAGAAGATTTGGAAAGACAACTCAACGTTGAGCAGAGGAAAATATATGACGAAGTTACCAAACAAATTGAGCATGGATTAAGTCATGAGAAGAAAGAGTGCTCATGTACGTCGTTGAAGCCTGTCAGACTGTACGTGAGTGGAGAAGCAGGAACTGGAAAAAGTTTCCTCATTAAAACAATTTCATGTTATCTGCAGAAAAGGACTGAGTCATCGCTGTCTTGTGTTGTGACCGCTCCAACTGGTCTGGCAGCACATAATATTAAAGGTATTACTTTGCATCGGCTACTGATGCTGCCAGTGGAGCATGATAACAAATTACAATACCACAAGTTATCTGAAGATGCTTGTTGTGAAGTATCTAGAGTCCTGAAGAAGATGAAACTTCTTATCATTGACGAAGTAAGCATGGTTTCCAATGTCATGCTTGCCTTTGTGCATTTGAGAATGCAGGAAGTTCTTAAAACAGAGTATGATGTGTTATTTGGTGGCAAACACATCATTGTTTTCGGTGATCTTCTGCAGCTGACACCAGTGAAAGGACAACCAGTGTTTAAACTGCTTACGCATGAAGATACCAGGAAGTGCCTAGGGAGCATTGGCAACGTTAACATATGGTTAAACTTCAATTATGCTGAGCTGCGTGAAAATATGCGTCAGGCGAAGGATGAAGATTACAAGAATATTCTCCAAGATGTTAGAATTGGGAAAGTGACCGAGCGTGGGAAAGAAGCTTTACATGCACGATTACTATCAAATTTGTATCCAGAAGAAGACGTTCTGCCAGAGGATATTTTTCAGAAAATTACTGAGAAGAAATCTGGAATATGTTTGATGCCAACTCTTGCAGAATGTTCCATCTTCAACAACAAAATGTTGAATTTAGAAAACCAAGAGATTGTGAAACTGGAAGCTATTGACAGAATAGAGCATATAGGAGCAACAATTATTTTGTCTGAGAATTTGAAATCTAAATTGGATTCATTAGAGAAGACTATATCTAAAACTGCTGGTTTTGAAAAGACTCTGAATGTGTGCTTAAATTGCCGTATCATTTTGAGAAGGAATTTACATGTTGAAAGAGGTCTGGTAAATGGATCAATGGGTAATGTTGTTGATTTTGAGAAATACAGAAATAAAGATGGAATAGAATTTTTAAAAATTAAATTTGATGGCATTGAGGAAGTACAGCTAATTGGTCGTTGCACAGCTAGGTTTTTGCTTGTAAAAGACTTGTATGTTCGCCGTAAGCAGTTTCCTGTTTGCTTGGCATATGCGGTGACAATCCATAAATCGCAAGATTTAAGTGTAGACACTGCTTTGGTGAATATTGGCAGTTCTGTGTTCAAGGAGGGTAGGGCTTATGTAGCATTGTCACGAGTCAGAACTTTATCGGGATTGTACTTGATTGACTGTGATGTCACAAACATTTGTGCCGATCTAGATTGTGTTAAGGAATACAATAGGTTAAGAAGAGAGTATGTTCCACATTTGCCTCAATATCCTTTGTTTGAGAAACGTGTGGTAGGCTGGAAATGAAGAAATATCAGTAATAGTAGGGAGGTTGTAGCAAAAAGACCAAAAGTCGATGAACCGAAAATTGTAAGCAGAAAGAAAATGAATTCTGTTGAAGATGTTGTTGGTTTTCAATTTGAAAATAGTTCTGGTGTCAACTGCTATGCTAATGTAGTGGGTAATGTTGTCTTTTCACTAGACACTTTAAAAGAACAGATTGTGATCAATTCAGAACAAAGTTTATGCTGTTTGTTGAATTCTGTGTTAGAGAAATGTAGCGCCGATAGAACAAGAGTAGAAAGTGTGTCTGAAATTCGTAATCTGTTAGACAAATGTTCAGGTCAAACGTAATTCTCTCAAAATATTCAGCAGGATTGTCAGGAGTTTTTAATGTACATGCTTGATGTATTGCAAGATGAAGGTGTAGATGTAGATTATCTGTTTGGCCTTTCTTATCAATGGCAGAATGATTGCGAGAATTGTAGGCTATCAAGTACTACTAGTGTAGACTCAGAAAGGTTTATATATTTAACTTTGCCTGACAGTAATTCAGTATCCTTCAATAAGCTAGTAAAAGCAGCCGATCAAAACATGGAGTG
Source organism: Lissotriton vulgaris (assembly GCF_964263255.1). NCBI lineage: Eukaryota > Metazoa > Chordata > Amphibia > Caudata > Salamandridae > Lissotriton > Lissotriton vulgaris. The sequence goes on along the minus strand of NC_141696.1, from coordinate 624,309,144 downwards.
TAGCCAATGTAAGTCTGCAATGCTGTCCACGTTAATTATACGAAGTTATGGCCAGTATGTCATTTTAATGTTCCAACGATGTAGGCCTGATGGAACAAAATTGACAACCTTAATTAAAAATGTTGTGGCTTCGCAGTTGTCAATATCAGGAAGGACTTTTGTAACTACAGCAATTATATATCATGACGGTCCTTCAACAACTTCAGGACATTACACAGCTTATTTAAAATCTGGAAACGGCTGGTCATTCTGCAATTATTCTGTTTTAACTTTCAAAAAAAGATTGCCTTTTCACCTTCAAAATTCTTACCTAGTGTTCTTACAACCAAAATTTTAGGGAAGGAATCTCGGGATTTGTTCAGAGGAATTTCAAGAGGTTCTAATAGCTCCTACTCTATATGGCCTTGTGGATAAGTGTAGTACAGAGCGAAAAGTATTTGTGTTTATAAGCTAATTCAAGCAGCAGATCAAAAGAAGGAGTAGAGGTGATGTAAGTCTGTAATGCTGTCTACATTATTTATAGAAACTTATCGGTGAAATGTCATTTTACAATTCCAACTATATAAACCAGATGTAAACCCCCCAGCGCTCAGCAGCGCTTAAAAACTCTTCTTTCCCCCCTCCCTGCAGCTCCGGTCCCACCCTCGGCTGAGTGTTGACGCCGAGGGCTGGGCGCCGGTTTTGGCGGCCATCTTGGGTCGGGCTGGGTTGGGGAGGCCATAGATAAGCGCTATAAAAGGCGCCTGAGACTTGGATAGCGGTAACATCAGACTTTGCATACACCTTTCCCCTCCTGAGGCGGAAGCCGGGAGGTCTCCTGCTTTTCTTTTAATTTTAATCGCATTTTCGTGATTTTACTCGTTTTTGTCACTTGTGCTTGCTAATTGTATTTTCTAGCCTGCAGCAGTGTGTAGAGACCCCCCAGCGCTCAGCAGCGCTTAAAAACTCTTCTTTCCCCCCTCCCTGCAGCTCCGGTCCCACCCTCGGCTGAGTGTTGACGCCGAGGGCTGGGCGCCGGTTTTGGCGGCCATCTTGGGTCGGGCTGGGTTGGGGAGGCCATAGATAAGCGCTATAAAAGGCGCCTGAGACTTGGATAGCGGTAACATCAGACTTTGCATACACCTTTCCCCTCCTGAGGCGGAAGCCGGGAGGTCTCCTGCTTTTCTTTTAATTTTAATCGCATTTTCGTGATTTTACTCGTTTTTGTCACTTGTGCTTGCTAATTGTATTTTCTAGCCTGCAGCAGTGTGTAGAGACCCCCCAGCGCTCAGCAGCGCTTAAAAACTCTTCTTTCCCCCCTCCCTGCAGCTCCGGTCCCACCCTCGGCTGAGTGTTGACGCCGAGGGCTGGGCGCCGGTTTTGGCGGCCATCTTGGGTCGGGCTGGGTTGGGGAGGCCATAGATAAGCGCTATAAAAACAGGCACTTACGGCTCCGCGCAGCGGACGCGACCAGCGGACGCGCCGGACCTGCGCCGGAGTCGTGCCAGAGTCCTGCCCGTCTGCGCCCGTCCGCGCCCAGGGCCTGACACCATGCCCCATACAGTGACGCCTGTCACCTCCAGGTTACAATACGGGAGAGACGCCCTTATCGCCTTGCGTCCGCCCCACCCTACTAGTTGTAGCTTTGCACAGATGGGGATTGTCCCATTTTTGCCGTGCAGAGCGTGCTCCTCCGGCCACAATTCAGTGGCTGTGAAATCCGTTCTCTCCATGGCTTTACTAAATTGCCGGTCCCTGCCGAGCCATGCCATTGAAATCAATTCACTTATCCTAGACCACGAGCTCGATGTGTTGTTTCTCACTGAGACCTGGCTCTCCCCCAGCTCTGGCCCTGACATGGTCAGAGCACTCCCCCCAGGCTTTCATATACTCCACCTTGATAGACCTAAAGGGAGGGGAGGAGGTACTGCAGTTCTCTATAGAGACACGCTCGCCTGTAAGATCCAGAATGGAGGGGTGGCTGATTGTGAGAGCTTACAGTTCTCCCTTCGGTTGTCACCTACAGTGTCTCTGGTGGGCCTGTTGATCTATCGCCCTCCCGGACCTCTGGGTAGTTTCCCTAACTCTCTCTTGGAAATTACTGCACTTCTTGCCTCTTCAACTGCCAACTTTGTTGTTCTCGGCGATTTTAATATCCATCTCGAGGACCCAGCTAATGCCACAGGAGTCGATCTGCTCGACGATCTCAGATCTTTTGGACTCAATTTGGCCAACTCGGGCACGACCCATGAGAAGGGCCACCTGCTTGATCCCCTATTTTCTAACCTGGACCTTACTCCATCTCCGGCTCTTGCCCTACCTTGGACAGACCATTATTTGGTGTCCGCGTCATGGCAATTCGACAGCCGAGCCGCGGTGGTCCCACGCGTTCACACCCTGGAGAGAGCCTGGTCGAGGCTCCCAGTTGACACCTGGGCGGCACACTTGGAGGCCACGCAGCCCTCTCAGGGAGCCAACCCGATAGTTGCTGACGCGAACTTCCACACCTGGCTCGTGGATTCTCTAGACACTCTCCTACCCAAAAAGAAACAACTTACGAGGGGGGAGAGAATGGGCTCGGCACCTTGGTATTCATCAGAATTAAGAACTCTGAGGAAAGGATGTAAGAGGCTAGAGCGGTCCTGGAGGAGAGACTGGAGTGAGGTGAATCGTAAAGAATATCGTGCGGCCCTGAGCAGGTACAAATCCGCTATTCGGGTGGCAAAATCACGATTCTTTGAAGAGCGCATTGGCTCTGCGGCCAACTCTTCCAAAGAGTCATTTAGGGTCATTAAGGAGCTACTCAATGCCCCTGATCCTCAGGTTTTTCACGAGGACCCTCGCAAAAAATGCACAGAACTGGCCTCGTATTTTAAAAGTAAAATCGACAACATACTGGCTTCCCTTCCCCGGCTAGGTGAGATCTCCTCTTTGGAGGACAATCCCAGCTCCCAACCTGAGTCACCATTGGTGGAGCTGGCTTCCCTCGGTCCAGTTACTAAGGAGGAAGTCTTGTCGGTGCTGAGATCTATGAAGAGCGGTTCCCCGAAAGACCCAGCACCTATTAAATATCTTAAACAGGTGTCATCTACTATCGTTGGCCCTGCTACGGACTTGATAAACCTGTCTCTCGCCCATGGGGTGGTCCCCCCCAGTTGGAAAGGGGCGGTGGTTAAGGCTCTTTTGAAAAAGCCTAACCTCGATCCCACCGATCTCGCCAACTTTCGACCTATCTCTTTGCTGCCGGGTATCAGTAAGGTGGCTGAGAAGCTGGTGAATAGCCGCCTTTCCAACTTCTTGGAAGCCAATTCCCTCCTGGGCGACTCCCAAACGGGTTTTTGCCCCGGTCAGGGGACCGACACCGCCCTGCTGGCGGTCGTGGAGAATGCGAGGAGCATGCTGGATTCGGGGGGATCAGTGGCAGTGATCCTCCTGGACCTCAGCGCTGCTTTCGACACCGTGGACCATCAGGTGCTTCTCCAACGGCTGTCGGGGGTGGGGGTCACGGGTTTGGCCCTCAAATGGTTCGCCTCCTTTCTGGAAGGTCGTACATTTGAGGTGTGGGAAGGCCAGGAAAAATCATCTTCGACCCTTCTCCAGTGCGGTGTGCCACAGGGCTCTTCATTGAGCCCTACCCTATTCAACGTTTACATGGCCCCCCTGGAGAATGTGGTACGGCCGCTGGGTATCAAAATCATCAGTTACGCTGATGACACTCAGCTGGTGGTAGGCCTCTCCCAGTCGCCGTACCATCCCGACCGGCTGCACACGTGTCTTGAAAAAATCTACACGTGGATGTGCAGCTCAGCCCTAAAGTTAAATGGCTCCAAAACGGAACTGATGCTGCTGGGGAACTCCTCTCCATCTTTGCCCCCCAGCAGCTGGCCAGACTGTTTGGGACCGATGCCCCCCCCCAAGCAGGAGATCAAGAGCTTGGGGGTATGGCTGGAGCAGGACCTATCATTTAAAACCCATGCCAAAAAGACTGCTGGCGTGTGCTTTGGCCTGCTCCGTTCAGCCCAGAAGATTCTGCCCTTGCTCCCATTGGCCACTCGAAGGCTTCTCATCCAGGGACTTATCATCTCGCGGCTGGATTTCAGCAATGCGCTATTCCTGGGCGCACCCGAATCCACTCTGAACAGACTGCAGCAAGTGCAGAACGCGGCTGCCAGGCTTTTGACGGGTCTCCCTAGGCGGCAATCTGCCCGCCCGGCGTTGAGGGCACTGCACTGGCTCCCTGTGAGGGACCGGGTGAAATTCAAGTCACTCTGCATCGCCCACAAAGTCCTGCACGGGGTGGGTCCACCTATTCTTGAGGAGATGGTCCAGCCCTATAAGGCCTCTCGTTCCCTCCGCTCTGACCACCAACATCTCCTTCAGGTTGGCAGGGTGAAAAAGGCACGAACTGGTGGCAGAAGGTTTTCAATAAATGTGGCCTCCTTGTGGAACTCATTGCCCCTACAACTGCGTTCCGAAACCAGTCTCCTCAGGTTTCGTAAACTTTTAAAAACTTTTTTGTTCTCTGTTTAATCCTTGCATTCTTGTAGCAGTGTTATGTTCTGATAAGCGCGGGGATGCCTATTGGTAACCAGGTGCTATACAAAACTCGGAATAATAATAATAATAAATAAGTTGTCAAGTCTAATTAAAAATGTTTTGGCTGCAAAGTCGTCGATTTCAGGAAGAACATTTGTAACTGCAGCTATTATATGACATGATGGTCCTTTAACAACTTCACGATATTACACAGCTTATTCGAAATTTAAAAAAGGCTGCTCTTTAGGCAATGATTAGAATTTGACTATGAAGCAATGTTGCCTTTTGACTTGTTTTCAGAAGTGAGAATTTAGGGTAGGTAACTGGATTATAATGATTCTAGGTGTTGTTGTAATTGAGTGTGCTGTTTTAAATTGCTTTGTATGTCTCATTTTTCTTAAAACGATAGAGCTTATCTTTCAGAAAGTGACGGGCAGAAAATAATAACAGCACAACAGAGTATAAGCTGTTCATAGGACATCCTTTGACGTCATGGAAAGTAAGTTACTTTTGAGGAGTTCTGATTTCTGATTGATAATATTATATGGGTTTTTTAAACACAATCATTTTGATTGTGTTTTTTTTCCCCGCTGTTATATGATGAATACCTTCAACTCACTGTTATCAGTGAAATTTGATATATTCTAAGAACAGCAAAAATAAACCATTTAATATGTATAATTAATTCTGTACTTTGAATTGTGATTTTTAATATGTACTTATCTTGTCTCATGCTCACTCATCTTTTACTACTTTCTATCAATTTTAAAATTTGTGTTCTCTCATTCACAGATTGAAAGTATAAAAATAACACGTGACTAAGTTAACGATAATTATAAGGTAAGTGTTTAGTACTCATTCTGTTACATCTCTTTTACATTTAACTTTTATTAGTTCCACTGTTTCATTTCTTTAACCCTCAGTTTCCTGCCTTTGCTACTTCCCTCATTCCTTTTTCTATTACTTTTTTTACTCTACTCTTTCCACTCCTGTTCTCAGTCCCTCTTTAAACAGTATCTCTGTGTTACTCCCTCTAACTGTCTTTCTTTTAACATTACTTTCAGTTTACTTACTCTTCTTTTTAAAAAAAAAAAAAAATTTGAGTTCGCTCCCGGGAAGCGAACCAAAAGAAATAGAGGTTGTCATAGTGCTAAACATTCTAGCAATTTCTTATAAAGGGGAGGTAGTTCTGAAAAGAACTTTTTTTTATTATTTTTGTTGTTTTATATTTTTTTATTATTTTTCTGAACATTTTGGGGGTTTTTTGTATTTTTTGAACGGTTTTATATTTTTTTTGTTTTTTTTGATGGGGGAGAAACAAAAATGATTCATTATGAAGGGCTCAACAGGAGCAACAAAAAAAAAGATAATTTATTTCCTGGGACGCTTTGCACATTTGTGATTGTCAATTGCTTTATTAATTAAGTTTATGCTGCTCTCTCTGAAGCAAATGAGTTGTCCACAAAAAATGCAAACATGCTTCACACTTGCAAATTTCATTTGAATATTTGGGACCATCTCCCTCGCCTCTGGTCCCGACACTGCCTCTTCATTGGTGGATGCACTGGCCACAGGTCGGGGGTTATCCACCAGATCACGTAGTTGTGCAGCACTGTAATTTATAGGGTGCCACCTTTCCATATGGCGATGCATGGTATAATTACCATAACTGTATTTCTTGTCTGTTCCTCTGGACAGTTCATCTTTGCAAATCAGGCAGGTAACATACCGGGCATTTACCTTTTTTTTGTTCCGGGGGTATTGAAAAAAATTGCCAAATATAACTCTCTTTAACATGGGACCTCCTAGGCTCTTCAGGTAAAAACCTCCCTGTCCCTTGCTCCTCTTCCTCTTCTTCCTCTTCTTCCTCCTCTTGTTGTAGGATGACCTGAGGAGGTGGTCCTCTCTTCCTAGGAGGTTGTGGTGGTGGTGGTGGGGGTCCACCAGCTGCAGCAATCATTGAAGCCATTTCTCTGGTATTGAAAAATGGTCTTTCTCTCATAAAAATGAAAGTCAGAGTGAGAAAAAAAGGTGGGCTTTCATCATTTGGGAAAAAAAATGTTCTAAACCAATGAAAAGTGTTATTTTTAGGTCATATGACCAAGCCTTCCATCATTAGGAAACCAAAAGTAAAATGAACCAATGAAAAGTTTTATAAACAAGTCACATGACCTGTTATGCTTAAGTTACGCGCTCCGTGCCGCGCCCCGGATCGCTTCCGGGGCACTGCGCTTCGCGCCTCGGTTCGTGTTCCGGAGCGCTAACGCGGCGCTTCATAAGACGCATTACGCGTTAACGTGATACGTCGCGCTTACGCGACGCGTCACGATGTTGATTTCTAACGCGGTAGTTGCGCTAACGGAACGTTTACCGGTTTGCGGACCGGATCGCGGAACAAAATGAAGCTAACGGGAAGCTGCCCGGTTCGCGGACCGGCAGCGAAACAAAAAAAAATAATTAAAAAAATATATTAAAAAAAATATATTACAAAAATATAAAATATATTTTTGAATTAGAATAAGAATACATTTTACAGCTTTTGATATTTGCTATTAAAAAACCATTGAAATTCACTGAAAAAACCATAGGTTATAGACCATATATAGTTAGGAAATTGCATTTACAAAACCTTGAAAATTCACTGAAAAAAACCATAGGTTATAGACCATATATAGTTAGGGATTAGCATTTACAAAACCTTATTTTACTCGCACAAAACCATTGAAATTCGCATATATAGTTAGTTGCACTAACTATATATCGCGCACCCGCAATCCACTGCTGATCATGTCACATATTACATCATTCATGACATGGTCAGTGACATCACTGTGCCATGGCTTCAGTCAGCGAACATTGCTACTCGGCTGCACGTTGGGACAATGTAGTGCAAGCGAGTAAACGGACCACCGACCAGCAAGTGTGGAACAATGCCTGCTGGGTAACGTAGTTCTACATAAGGGACTTTGGTGCAATCCGTGCCATGTTTTGCGGACACCCTCAACACTACTTTAGTGGTTGAGTCAGAGACAGAAGCTAATGGCACCAGTGGAACTATGTCGACACAAAGCATCAGAAGAAGGTAGTAACCGAAACGCGTCATGCAAATGTGTTGAATAAATGGATTTCAAACGTACCTTTGTGCCGCCTCTTCTACTTCCCAGGAAGGAGAATGCTTCGGAAATATATATATATATATATATATATATATATATATATATATATATATATATATATATATATATATATATATATATATATATATATATATACTACTACTACTATAAAGAGAGAACACAAACCTTTGAGCCAGGTAAACTGCAAAAGTAATGCACCAATCACTACACACAATACACCATTTGAAAGGGGAGATGTAGCAGAAGGACATAGGCTATAGATGAAAAACAATATACATTTAAAAAAGCAAAAATGCAAAAAGTGGAAAAGTAGTCCCTTGGGGGCGTGGTCGAGTGTAAGAACGTGGCCGTGGGCGTGTCAAAGAACAAATGTGGCCGTTTACAAAGCAATGCCAAATGCTAATAACAAACAGCGTCCAAGGTAAAGAACAACAAAGATACATATGCCCAGATATAGCGGAAATGCGCTTAATATGCAGACATAGAGCGGAAACGTAATATAGGATGCACATTTAAAAAAAAAAAAACGGAAATAGAATTTAGGACGCACATTTCTAAACAAAAAACATACAGCGGAAATGGCCTTAAAACTCACGAGGTGCGCGAAAACTCATGACGTGCGCGCTATAACAATAAGAAATATACACAAATTGCAAGGAGTTACCCAGACAACATTCAACAGCGGGCGTGACTTGCATCTACGATGACTGTCATCCATTGACACACAAAAGACGTCACACATGGGGCAGGGTTAAATGGACAGAACACCAATGGCAACGCTCGTAAAGAAATAAACATACGACTTCTGCAAAAACACATCACAAGTCTTCAACCATTGGACAACGACGTCACAGGGGGGTAAACAGGAACAAACGAAGGCGCATTTTATTCATGGACAAACGCGAACTAGGGCGAAATCTGCAGACTATCGTCAACGAAGAAAATAATACTTACGAAAAAATTATAAACAAATAACTGGGAAAATTCACATGAGCAGGGCCAGGACTTGCACACAGAAGAGAGGAAACGATTCGGAAAATGAAACGCGATCGGGTAAAAAATAACCTGACAAACCACCACGCTGAAAAGAATACTTAGCAATTAAAATAAAAACACAACTAGGGATATTCACACGAGCAGGGCCAAGACTTGCACACAGACTAAAAATAAGGATTAGGAAAGTTTAGACAACACAAAGGGCTTGCACACAATTCACAAAAAAAACACAGACAGTTTATTAAAACGAAGACCAACGAACCAGCCTTACAGATCCAGAACAAAATCAATTCAACAGTGCAAGGGCTTGCAGAGACAATTAACAAAACGAAACGGACATTTTCTTGAAGGCATACCAAACATACAACAAGGAAAAACCCTTCAAGAGCCTTAAATTAATCAATTTAACAGTGTAAGGGATTGGCCAGCAAATTGAAAAAAATAAACAGACACACTATTAAAACGAGGAAACACACTTCAAGAGCCTTCAAAAAATAAATACATTTATTAAACAGGTCACATTTTTCTATTTGGAACCTCTGTCACTACCAGCCATCTGTCTATATCTATATCTATATCTATATACTACTATTATAAAGAGAGAACACAAACCTTTGAGCCAGGTAAACTCGGGAACCACAGCGCCAATCCACACACCTGATACATCGTTGAAAATGTCAGGGTGTGCAGATGGACATAGGCTATATAAAATAAAAATTAAATGTAAATTTAAAAATGTAACTTAAAAAAAAAGTAGTCCCCTGGAAGTAGCGCCAGCCGCGACGTAGTGCTGGCTGCGACGTAGCACTGGCCGCGACATGCGTGATGACGAGGAGGAGCGGCATACATGAGCGGGGGGAGGAGCGGCAGACAGGCGGGGAGGAGCGGCGAGGAGCGGCGGTCAAGTCAAGAGCGCGGGGAGGAGCGGCGGCTCAGGTAAGGCAAAGGGACACGTAAAATGTCGGGGCGGGAGGGGGCCGGGGCGGGAGGTGGCTCCAGGACCCGGACAATGTCGGGGCGGGCGGGGGCCTAGGCGAGCGGTTGGCCCTGAAGCTTAATTGCCCCGGACAACGTCGGGGCGGGCTGCTAGTATGTATATATATATATATATATATATATATGTATATATATATATATATATATATATATATATATATATATATATATATATATATATATATATATATATATATATATAGTTAAGGCCCAGATTTTGCATTGGGGTTGCAACACTTTTTTGGCCCAACTCTAATGCCAAATATCATTTGTTAAATCTCATACTATGCTCAAATGTACTTGCTATACACCTGATAAACATGTATGAGGTCTTAATATCTTACATGCCTTCTTGTGATGTCTCATCCAGTGAGATCACTTCCTGTTATGTCATGGGCAATGTCATGGGTCGTGACATCATGCGTTGTGATGGCCCACGTCATGATTTTACTTAGATACTGCCTAACCTGGTTAGTCCCCCACTTCTTTTTTTAGGCCTTGTGCCTTGTATATATGTTGGGGAAGTATGTGTATCGCTGTATTTGGCCTGAGGGAGGGGAGAGGAGCCGGACTACGAGTCCCAGGCTCCCTGTGGCTCCTGCTGTCACCACCACCAACGACGCCAGCTTTTCGCGGCAAGAGGCGCGCATGAATTCAACACCAGGCTCCTGTTGCGCGGGAAGCCCTTAATTGCAGCTGCGGTGGTGTCCCGCTGTCTTTGGCCTGAGGGAGGGGAGCGGAGCTGGACTACAAGACCCACGCTCCCTGTGGCTCCTGCTGCCGCCACCAACAATGACGCCAGCTTTTCGCGCCAGGAGGCACGCATAAATTCAACACCGGGCTCCCGCAGCTCGGGAAGCCCGTAATTGCTGCTGCTGCGGTGTCCCGCTGTCCCGCTATCTTTGGCCTGAGGGAGGTGAGTGGAGCCGGACTACAAATCCCAGGCTCCCTGTGGCTCCTGCTTCCATCACCACCAACGAAGCCAGCTTTTCGCGCCAGGAGCCGTGCAATAATTCAACATCGGGCTCCCGCAGCTTGGGACGCGCCCGGGCAAAGCCAGGGCCAAGGGCGGGCCAGTCCTTGACTGTCATTTTCAGGAAAAGGCAGGGCAGGGCCACTACTCCTTGAGTCTGAGGCCAACATAACCTGTAGGACTTTGTGGGTACTATCCAATCTTTCTGGGAGAAGCTAGTGGACAATGCAAACTAGCGACACACCTGCAACAATTTTTGGTTTCTGATTAACTCTGACACCCAGTTGACTGGTTATCTGTTACCTCGATTCTTGGGACTGTGTTTACCTAGCTTCCTTTTTGTATTGCTGTACGATTGTTTCTCCTTTTGCTCTGGACATGGGGAAGGTGGCTGTATACCTGAAAAACATCCTTCAGTGTTAATAATGGCCCCACTCCCCCAAACTTCAATTGATAGGATGCTTCAGAGAGTTATTGGGGTAGTCTCGACTGAAATCGAGCTTACAGAGAGGCGGCTATCCCTAACCCCAGATCCTCTGAGCCCACAATTTCTGTACAATCTAGCCCAGGTTCTACTCTTAGCCCACTAAAATCCTTACCCGGACCAAGTGAAACTTTGCCATCACCCATACAACCTTCTCCAGTAAAACCAAAAGCCGTAAAGGCAGAACATATACTACTTTTCCTACAGCTGCTGGGTGAAAAACGGGCAATTGGACAGGATCAAATAAAAAGACTAGTCCAGAAATTAGCCCCAGTGAGGGTGAACTAGTCAGTCAGGGGAGAGTGGTATAAGCCCTCCTCCAACTCTAATAAAAATCCTGACTGCCCTTCATGGGTGAGGAATCTGATAGTGGAATTAGAGGTACAGATGAGAGCCATTGTCAAAGAAAAACTAGGGCTCCACCTTGGGAATAGAGTTAGCGGCCAGATGTCTGCCCTGTGCGCACAGGACAACCCTCTGGTTAATATTTTGCAGGCTCTAGTGGAGGAGAAGATGGTAGCTCACAGAGGGATAGAGTAAGGCAACAATTACTAGCTAGATGTGGCCCTTCCAGTACAGTATGTCCAGCTCCTATAAGTGCTGTCAAGACAGGGGCTTGCCGCGCCACACAAGAGGGAAACACTCACTCTACTGGTGAGGAACCCGGCATACACCAGGTCCAAGCAAGGAGGGATACTCCTAGTACCAGGGGTCCTATCGCGCAGAATGTGAGTTCCCATCCTGCTCCCAACAATGAAGGCCAACGTAGAAGCAGTCTTGCCCATTTCGACCAGATGATAGATAGGAAAGCGCCTAGCCCAGCAGATAATGAGAACTCAGGCCCATTCCTTTCGGCCATACCAATAATTGATCTACCCCCAGCCTCAGTCCTTTATGTTATAGTTTAAACTGGTGTACCTGAAATTAAATCTGGACAGAGAGAAACACAGTTGGAATGGAGGAACAAGTGCCTTTTTGGCTCACTAGGCATGGACAGTTCTCCTATGACAGGGCAGGTGAGATAGCACTAGTTCGAAGGGAGGGTTGGGTTGGCAAAAACCCCAAGCCAATCAAAGGATACTGTATAGTTGTTAATTGGAGTAATCCCCGGATAGTTCAAATTTTGGCTGACCAGTCCTCCTGCTGTCATGCACCGCCTACATGGATCCAACCACACACCCTGGACTTTTTCTATTTCTGTAACTACCCACCACCTTGGACCCCTTGCACTAGAGTTCCAACACAATGGTTTCAACCACATCCAACATTAGGCCACTTCTCTAGAATACAGTATAATGTTGCAGCAGAAAACAGGTTTGGGGCCCTTGAAGAGGTGGATTGACATACTACTCCATCCGATTCCACTCCTTGACAGGATTTAGGTGATGCCAATAGAGAGCCTAAATCGAAAATCACTGGGTTGCAGCCCCAACGTATTGCTGGTGTGACTGAAGATGCATCAGGGGAGTCCTATTATGAATCTCACCAGGGACCTCAGGGCTCCAATGGTGCTACCTTAGATCTATTAAACAATCTAGTCCCTCTTACCCCTGAACTTATAATCACAACTATGGCCAGGAACGAATCCCTAGCGGAAGTGGGAGTTCCAGACCCCGAGATCGAGTCAGACACTACAAAAACCCCGAACACCTCTGGTCCTATTGTACATGATGCCACATCAAACTTGGGCCTCAAATTGAGGGTGCTGACATGGAACATTGCTGGTATTAAAAACAAACTCCAAAATCCTGATTGGATACAATTTGTACAAGATCATGATGTGTGTATGTTCCAGGAGACCTGGGCTAGAGTGGACACTGTTATGAGGGGCTTTGCAACTTTTAATGTGCTAGCAACTATGGGAGGCAGAGGCAGACAATCGGGAGAGTTAGGCACGTGGGTTGCTACACATTTGGACTGTACTGTTGAACAGTTGAACACCTCATCTGATGATATCCAGTGTACCCTCCTCACTTTCAATGCTAGGATTAAAATTGCATTTATTAACATCTATTCACGCCGGTAACCTTTGCACAGGAATCCCCGACCATAGACATGATTATCACATTGATTGAGCTAATTCCCCAGAATACTAGAAAGGTGATAGGAGGTGATTTTATTTGTCAATGTGAGCCTCTAGCCCTTCCTACTGAATCTTCTCTCACTGCTGAGAATTCCCTTTGGTTAATCCCTGAACCGCAAATTTCTCCGGTAAGAGCTTGGACTCCCTTGGTACTACCGATCAGTGCAGTAACACTAACTCATGCACTGAGGGCAGAAAATGATCGTACTAAGTCAGACCAACCAGGAAAGCTTACATTTAATAGACCGGGGGAATCATCTTTATTTGACTATATTCTAGTGGAAGCAAGCATATGGCACTGGGTAGTCGACTTCGCTGTCTGGCCAAGACACGACAGTGGCCATAATACTTTGGCACTCGACCTTAAGCTTCCGAAACTCCATAGACCCCCAATCAATAGCCCCTCTCCTAGCACCAACCTATCATTAGATAATAACAGAAGGAGAATTAGGTGGGAAACCCTGAAGCAGTCACCAGGCAAGGCTGCCCTGTATTCCTGAATTATTCCACCCTTATTGGCAATGGAGGAGGCTGCCAGACCCTTAATTCGCCTGATACCATCGCTAAACTTATGGTTATCCATGTCGATCTGACCACTAGCCTGGCCAACATCTTTAATCCCCTGATGCACTCTAAAGGCAAGAGGACCCCTAAATCCACTTAGTTTAACAATTCCTGCCGAATGGCAAAGGGTGCCCTCATTGACACCATAAAATCTAAAGACAGACCCCTGATAAACACAATGTAGTGATAGTTTAAAGTTAGCCAAAATGGATTGGGAGTCTGAAAGATGGAATGTGATCAAACAGGCTCTCACTAACAGGCATATGAGGCGTTTTGGACCCTGGTTTGTAGTTAGTTCCTCAGAGAACTCACCTATTAAGCCGAACATCGCAGCAGATGCTTGGAAACTTAATTTCCAATCGCTGTATTCCACTCAGAACACCACCTATATCTATGTGTAATATTAAACGCCGTATTAAACGGCATGAAAATCCTAGACACCTGACTAGGAGAAGAAATGTTTCCATTATACAAAAAGGGCTCTCCCCTCCTGCCCACTAACTACAGGCCAATCAGCCTGATTGATGTAACTCAGAAGCTGTTGCCAGGATTGTCCTGGAGCACTTTCAGTCCTGGGTGGACGAGCGTGAGATTCTGGGAGAGTACCAGGCTGGTTTCTGTACAAATATTTCTACTATTGACCAAATCTTCAGGCTCCAATTATTATATTGGAAGATGGTGACAATAGAGGGTGGGAGCCTCTATTTGATCTTCGTTGATCTTAAATCAGCCTTTGATTTAGTACATCATGACAAACTCTGGGCTGTTCTAGAGCAAATGGGTATTCTGCCCTATTTGCTCTCTTTGATCAAATGTAAATGTAAATGTAGGTGTATTTATATAGCGCAACCTGTCACCCAAAGGGCATCCTGGCGCTTGCTTAGGGAACCCGTCCTGGTATTCCCCTGTGAGAGGCCCCGGCAGGGTGTCCACAGGGTGAAAGCCAGGCATCCCGCCGCGAGGGGCCGTCGTGGAGATTAAGCAAGCTATTGCCCAGAGTTGCAGAGTGAGACCCCGTGAGTTGAGTAGGCACCGGAGCGAGAATTGTCGAAGCCGTGGAATTTCGAGCCCGAGACCCGCCGAGGAGGGGAATCGAACCCTGGTCCACGGTCGATCCCAGCTTCCGGGTCTGCCGCCTCTAACCACTGAGCCACACTTCTCCACGTCAAGCGACTGCACACTGAAAATTTTGCCCAGGTGAGATACGGGACACTGAAAATTTTGCCCAGGTGAGATACGGGAAATATGGGGAATTGACCCCACGCTTCCCAGTGAATAGGGGTGTAAGGCAGGGGTGCGTTTTGGCCCCCACACTGTGCTGTCTTTTTATTAACATTCTGGTGGATCAATTAAATGAGGTAGCTAACATCGATGCCCCAAAGCTGGCCCATAACAAGGTGCCAGCAATGATGTTTGTGGAGGACACCTTGTTACTATCCAAATCGCCCGTGGGTGGTGACAATTATTTACCACCACCCGGACCCTTGACAGCTTCTCCTTATTTTGCAAAGACAGGGGGCTAGAGATCAATACATTAAAAACCAAGTACATTGTTTTTAATCCCAGTACAACATCTCGCCCTAACCCCACCCTAAATGGTACCCAGCTAGAGAGGGTAGCTGTCTTTGACTGCCTGGGTGTTACACTGATGGAAACTTTTGGATGGGGCCCGCAGCAAGAAAAGGCAGGCTTGAGGCTAGTACAGATCACCTGGGTAAAAGCACAATTATTTTTTTTTATATTTCTTTTTATTAAACAGTTCGACCAAAACACATCTAATGATTACAGGCAGGTGTTTCCATCGTTTCTCAATAACATTATACACTTTACACAATGATATACAATTATTGCGATAGGTGGATCACGCGGACTCAAGCGTTTCCACCTCGCTCGGGTGATATGGTGGGGTACAAATGCCCCCTCTATGTCGGTTCCAAGCCTCCCATACCTTATTCCATTTCCCCGGGCACCCTCTGGCAACGTAGACTGACTTCTCCCTGAACATGCACCAATCCAGGTCTTCCATCCAGTTCCCAATCTGAGGCATTTGGCTAGCTCCCCACATTTGAGCAATGTTGTGCTTTGCTACCATAAATGCCAATGTTGCCCACTGTGTTTTGTAAGTGTTAAGATCCGTGGGTTCCCAGACATTTAATATGCATCTACAAGCCTCTAGCTGCAAGTCAATCCCTAGAACCGCCCGCATTGTGTGGTGGACCTTCCTCCAATATGATTGTATGTATTGGCAGTGCCACAAGATATGAAGAAACGTCCCCAGTTCCCCACAGCCCCTTCTACACTCTCCATGCTCTGAATAGCCCATTCGAACAAGGCGGGGACCCATGACATACGTCCTATGCAGTATCTTAAGCTGCACTAATCGCAGCCTGGCCTGAATTGCTACTACTCGTGTGGAAGAGACTGCTTCCCGCCATTCTTCATCGTCTAGTTCCAGGCCATCTTCGTTCCACATTCTTTTGAGGTTTAGTAATGGATCTTCCATATTATTTATCAATTTCCGATAGACCAGAGAGATGGTTTTTTTCTGGAAGGTGCCCGTCAAGCAGCCTATCTTCTAGGGGAGTGTCGTGTCTCTGGGGATTTGGGAAAGCATTGCGTGTCGAACTTGAAGGTAACAGAAGTACTCACTGTCATGCAAACTGAACTGTTGCTTAAGTGCATCGAACGTGTGCACTGTTCCCCCTCCCAAGATGTCTTGTGCTCGCGAGATCCCAATAGGGTCCCACTTGTCAAAACCTTTAGATTTCCAGAGGCTCCCTAATTTCTCTGAATTCCAGAGTGGGGTGGCTAGAGTAAATTTGTTTCCCCACTTTAGGTGCTTGTTAACTGTGCGCCATACCTTTATGGCGTGCGCCGTAGGCCCAGTCAGCGGAAACCTGCGGGGTCCAGCATACAATGCTCTGGTATATTCTCCCCCGGAAGCTGCCACCTATCCATAGCAAATCACGGATCAGTTGGCCGACCGTAGACTCCATGATTAATGGCCGCAAGCTGGGACGCCCAGTAATATTTTTTATAGTCAGGCAACCCGATACCTCCATCATACCAATTGAGAGTTAACTTTGAAAACCCAATACTGGTCTTACCATCCCAAAGGAGCTGTCTCTGGAGACCCTCGATCTCTCTGAAATAGGACGCTGGGACTGGATCACTTGTGTTATGGAGTGCATACAAGAATCGGGGCAGAGCCATCATTTTAAAAAGCACCGCTCTACCCAGCATGGAGATCGGGAGGGACTTCCAGTGGGCAACGTCCCTCCTAAGTCTCACCAAGGGAGGGTTCAAATTGTTAGCGTAGCAGAGTTTTGAGTCTAATGTTATGTAGATACCGAGGTATTTAAAGCCTTCACAAGGAATCTGAATCAGGCAGGCGTGCGGAATAACCGGTGGGTTGCCCCGGAGAACGTATAGCACCGATTTGGACCAATTTATCGCAAAGCCAGAGTATCTGCCAAAGACAACCAGCACGTCCAAAAGACAGGACAACAACCCTCTCGGATTGATGAGATAGAGCAGAATGTCGTCCGCTTACAGGGAGATCTTATCTTCTCACTCCAATGACCACCTCATTCCTCGTATTGACCGGTCCTGCCTGATCTAGGCTGCAGTACAAAAGGGGGTGGTGATGGACGGAGCATCTGAATCAATCAAATACTCACACCCAGTCAAAAGATCTGGGTTTAATCCATCACCGTTCTTTAGCCCACTCTGCCACCCCAGTTCAGACATGGCTGTATGCAAATCAGTCTGACACTGTGCCTCATGGGAACAGTCCAGCCCGAACTGCCAAGCCATGTCTTCTCTGGACCGGAAACAAGCTTCCGAGGACCGGTTTCTGGCATTACAGCCGTCTTCAGCCCAGCTTGCTTGAATCCAGTGGCAAAGTGAGCAAGGGACTCACGTCTGAGCATACCCTGCCACACATATGGCGGCCAAAAGCGGTACAAAAGGGGGTGGTGATGGACGGAGCATCTGAATCAATCAAATACTCACACCCAGTCAAAAGATCTGGGTTTAATCCTTCACCGTTTTTTAGCCCACTCTGCCACCCCAGTTCAGACATGGCTATATGCAAATCAGTCTGACCCTGTGCCTCATATGAGCAGTCCAGCCCGAAATGTCAAGTCATGTCTTCCCTGGACTGGAAACAAGCTTCCGAGGGCCGGTTTCTGGCATTCCAGCCGTCTTCAGCCCGGCTTGCTTGAATCCAGTGGCAAAGTGAGCAAGGGACTCAGGTCTGAGCATACCCTGCCACACATATGGCGGCCAAAAGCGGTACAAAAGGGGGTGGTGATGGACGGAGCATCTGAATCAATCAAATACTCACACCCAGTCAAAAGATCTGGATTTAATCCATCACCGTTCTTTAGCCCACTCTGCCACCCCAGTTCAGACATGGTTATATGCAAATCAGTCTGACCCTGTGCCTCATGAGAACAGTCCAGTCCGAACTGCCAAGCCATGTCTTCCCTGGACCGAAACAAGCTTCCGAGGACCGGTTTCTGGCATTCCAGCCGTCTTCAGCCCGGCTTGCTTGAATCCAGTGGCAAAGTGAGAAAGGGACTCACATCTGAGCATACCCTGCCACACTTATGGTGGCCAAAAGCGGTAAAAAAGGGGGTGGTGATGGACGGAACATCTGAATCAATCAAATACTCACACCCAGTCAAAAGATCTGGGTTTAATCCATCACCGTTCTTTAGCCCACTCTGCCACCCCAGTTAAGACATGGCTATATGCAAATCAGTCTGACCCTGTGCCTCAGGGGAACAGTCCAGCCCAAACTGCCAAACCATGTCTTCCCTGGACCGGAAACACGCTTCTGAGGACCGGTTTCTGGCATTCCAGCCGTCTTCAGCCCGGCTTGCTTGAATCCAGTGGCAAAGTGAGCAAGGGACTCACGTCTGAGCATACCCTGCCACACTTATGGCGGCCAAAAGCGGTACAAAAGGGGGTGGTGATGGACGGAGCACCTCAATCAATCAAATACTCACACCCAGTCAAAAGATCAGGGTTTAATCCATCACCGTTCTTTAGCCCACTCTGCCACCCCAGTTCAGACATGGCTGTATGCAAATCAGTCTGACACTGTGCCTCATGGGAACAGTCCAGCCCGAACTGCCATCAACTGTGTTTTTTGCAATTTTCAGCCCGAGTGGGCTGGGTATGCTCAAACGTGAGTCTCAGGCTCTCCACATCACTGGAGTCAAGCTATCCAGGCTGAAGAAGGCTGATAGCCAGAAACCGTTCCTTGGATGCTTGATTCCGGTCTAGGAAAGACATGGCTTGGTAGTTCGGGCTGGACTGTTCCCATGAGGCACAGGGTCAAGGCTGATTTGCATATAGCCATTGTCTGACCTAGGGCGGTGTGGAGTGCAAAAAAATGATGGATTTAGGCCCAGATCCTTGTACTGGGGTGAATGTAAGACATTGTTCTGCATTCTGTCCATCAACTGTGTTTTTTGCAATGATCTAGGCTGCGAGCGGCTCCAGGGCCAGTGCGTTAAGAAGCGGAGAGAGGGCACAACCCTGCCGGGTGCCCCTGCTCGGATGGAAATCAGGGGATTTGCAATTATTTACCACCACCCGGGCCATTGGATCAGAATATAGGAGGCGTATCCAGCCCGTAAACTCCGGGCCGAAGCCCAGTTTGTCTAATACCGCAAACAGATACGGCCACTCGACCATGTTAAATGCCATGGTAGCATCTAAGGATACCAGGGCTGCTGGCTCCATTATTGTGGGAGTCCTGCCCAGCACCCCATGCAAGCGACGCAGATTGAGGGCCGTATTACGGTGGGGCATAAAGCCTGATTGATCAGAGTGTATCAGGGTGTTGATGACTTTTGCCAGCCGTGTCGCTAGTAATTTCGCAAGGACCTTGGGCTCCACATTAAGCAACGATATGGACCTATAGGACGCGCAACTGGTTCTGGGTTTGCCCTCTTTATATATGACCACAATATTAGCTACTTGCTGGTCGTACGGGAGTTGCCCCGAGTCCTTGCTTTTTCTAAACATGGAGCAGAGGTGCGGGGCAAGCGTATTTGACCTCAATTTATAAAGTTCCATAGGGATACCGTTGGGACCTGAGGCTTTCCCCGAATGCACACCCCTGATGGCCTGGGCCAAGGGAAAAGCAAAATTATATAGGAACTCAACATCTAGACAACCGGGTCCGCTGACTGAGATTTATAAAGTCCAAATCAGGAGTGCTATAATGTATGGGGCAGAAATTTGGGGGGCATCTCCCTGTAGGTGGACTAGTTATATCTGAGAAAAAGTTTATGAGGCAGCTCTTGGGTCTACCACCAAGCACTCCTCTTATCCCCCTACGTATGGACCTCGGGATTAGACCCATAGATGAGGAGTTTGGATTGCGTCCTCTGACTTTTTGGCGTAGACTATGGGCACCCCCGAACTAACAGTCTACCAATCTGAACTCGAGGCGATTTTGGGGCTCCCAGGGGTGTGAAAACTATCCTGGTTAGCACACATAAAAGACCTGTGCCTCAGACTAGGTCGGCCGAACCTATGGGGGAACATCCTTTACGACGCAACTATTACCCCGCACTACCATTACAACGCAGGGATTACAACGAAAGTTGTTACAACGGCTTTCGCTGGAGGGCGCTGTTGGATAGGGAATAGTTTAATTTTCTATCCAACACCTTCCCTACTATCCACGGGGACTGGAGTTGGAATAGAAAATTAAACTATTCCACTGTCCAGCGCCACCCAACGCAAGTCGTTTTAACAACTTGCGTTGTAATCCCCGCGTTGTAATGGCATGCGGGGTAAAAGCATGCGTTGTACTGACATACAACCAACCTATGGACCCACTCTGAGGAAGTGTCCCCGACAATATTGAGGCTCGGATTAGTTAAAGCTTACAGACTGTTTAGATTGGCTGAAATTCAAGGGAGTACAAAACCAGGCCGTTTAACCTCTGACTTCCTCAATTTTAAAGACCAGTATTCATTTGAGTCCTTCCTTGATGCTGT
The DNA here is from genome assembly GCF_964263255.1 of Lissotriton vulgaris. Lineage (NCBI taxonomy): Eukaryota > Metazoa > Chordata > Amphibia > Caudata > Salamandridae > Lissotriton > Lissotriton vulgaris. Next base: position 624,288,371 of record NC_141696.1, on the reverse strand, counting down.
TCATCCATTCTTGGCAAGGAAACTCCATGTCCAGTTTAGTTTGGGCTGCTTGCCGGTTCATGTATTTACAAGCAAATGGTCAAAAACTTCTCCTATTGGATGTCCTGCTTGTAACAGCCAAGAAGAGTCAACCATTCATGTTTTCTTCATTTGTCCTGGATACAATGCAACCAGGAGGTATTGGCTCTTACCGATATGCAGGAACCTGGGGTATAGGCAGTGCCGGGAGGCCTTTAGAGTTTTGAGAACTGACACTCATCGCCTGATTGTTTTTGCTGTGTCCCGTTTCCTCGTCTCCATGTGGCATAGGCACCGCATGTTTTTAAACTCCACCTGCACATGCTAAACGTCCCTTCTCTATTTCCTACTGTTTTGTCTTATTAATAAATGAAATTATCGTTTTAACCTCTTTTTAAATTTTAATATTTTTTTTAACTGCTATGAAATTTGTTCAATTCATTGTATATGGTTATATTCTGTATTGTTTACTGATGCTTTTATTGCTTAAATTCAGTGATGTATGTATTTTATCTTTTGCTTTTATGGTCTATAATGACTGAAATAAAGCTTGGAAATGGAGAAAAAAACATATACGTACTGTTGTTACTTATGTTCCATGTACTTTTGATGGTAATTGTATTGGATGATGCATTTAATGATTCACCCAAATCCTAAATTCACTTATGCATGATTCTGAAGAAACAATTGCTTGCATATTGTCTACAATAACCAGGTCCTATGAAAACTGGGTTGACCCTTGTTGTTTTTATATACGCAAGAGCAACAGTTACTGAAACACATTGCTAATGTCAAATCTTCTCCTCTAATGTGACAGGAGGTTTAGATTCTATTAAAGACAAGGAGCCGAAGATTATGACATAACTTCTTTACTGTAAACTCTAGCATCAAAGAAAAACAAGACATAACAAATATCACATTTCAAAATGGCTTACAGAAGGCAGTAAAGTTGAACCGTACCACACTTTGCATCTAGTGGTGATAACCTCTTAATCAATCATGATACATACTTGGCAGCACTATAAATCCTGCAGGCCCAGTCAGCACTTTCAACCCACTACAGCAGAGTTCTTCAACACCTTTTCAGGGGGGGCGCGCACTCCTCCCTAAAATCTCATCTTTGTCCTCTACTGTCCCACATCGGCGCAATTCTACTTTACCAGCAGGCAGAGTCGCACCTAGAGTCAAATTTCGGGAGGAGGGGCTGATTCTTGAAGCAAGCAGCAGGGGCGAGCTGAAGGGGCCCTAAAAAGGGGTGAAAACACCAGAGCCTCATTAACATGAAAAAAAGGTCTTTTAAAGACCTGTGAAGTGCTCGGGCAGCTGTGTGTGCCCGGGAGCTGTCTCTCCAGGGCTGACACACACAGGGAGGGGTGGGAGTTTGAAGGGCTGAAGCCCTTGGAGTCCAATGGGCGTTGCGCGCCTGAATATATTATGGCGGCATGCTGAGCAGAATTATGCACCAACAAAGCACCCTTTGTCTTGGCGCCAATTTTGGTTACGACTCATCGTCATTTATCCGGTTGATATGCGAGCTGGAGAAGCTGCCTGCGTCTGACGAGACTTTGTTCATATATATATATATATATATATATATATATATATATATATATATATATATATATATATATATATATATATATATATATTACCTACTGGCGGTCGCCAGTAGGTATATATAGTTAGGATTTTTTCTCTATGGGATTTTTGAAAATTCTATGTCTAATAACTTTGGCGTTTGTGGACGGAATTGGCTGAAATTTTCAGGAAAATTGAACATTTTGTTTCTAAGCAGCCCCTGACAATTTGGGGGGGTTTCATCAAGGGGGGGCCGAGAAAAAAGGGGGCCCCAAAACGCGTTTTTCCCATGTTAATTTCCATAGGGCGGTTGGCCTCACTTTTAGCTCGAACGGCTGAATGGATTTGCACGAAACTTGGCAAAATTGTAGGGACTGTTAGCCCGATGTGCCTTTGCTAGGTCTCAATATATGTGCTCCAGTGGATTTTGAGTAATTTAGGTTCAAAAAAAGATATATATCTGGGCGGAGCCTAACTACACATCTGATCTGATTGGCTGTCAGCACTTCATCCAAGAAGTGTTGGCAGCCATCTTGGGACCAATATACATGATAGCACCTCATTAAAAAGCATTGTAGTTAATAGAGGGTTTTAGGACTTTAGTTACATTATAAATCATTTGTTGATGGTACCATACTCGTTTTAGGAATTGTGGTGGGTTCTAAGGTGATTTTACCATGTGAAAAAACCTTGTGCTGTGATATCATGAATATTGTTTGAAAGAAAACTAATATCTCATGATTTTCCCACAGTGGTTTGGAAGGGGATCTATAAGCTAAACTGAAAGCATATTTTCTGTAAATTCACATTATCTTTCTCAGTCATGTGAAAATGAAGTCTGACATTCTCAGTAAAACCTGTACATCCAACAAGGACAGAGACTGTCAGTTGATTCCTTTGTGCTCTACTGCAGCCTCCTAAAGTGTTCTAAAGAACAACTAGAGCGCTAACAGTCCTACGTATTACAAAGGTATAGCACACCTGGAGCCATCGTGATGGGAATAAAGTGGTAACTCTTAAAACATTTAATTTAAAAAGGAACAAAATGAGGGGGTATATTATGCAATAGAAGGTATTATTAGTGCTGCAGAAAGAAAAATTAGGGCACATTTTGAGTGACTTTTCAAATCCTCTTCTATTTCATTAAAAAATTCTGACATGCAGTCTCCCAAAATGGCCACCAGAGACAAAAGAGCCCAAATGTAGCCCAAATATCACCCAGATGTAGCCCAAGTATAGCCCAATGACAGAATGTCCCAGAGTGTTCTAAAGAACAACTAGAGCGCCAACAGTCCTACTTATTACAAAGGTATGGCACACCTGAAGCCATCTTGATTGGAATAAAGTGGTAACTCTTAAAACATTTAATTTAAAAAGGAACAAAATGAGGGGGTATATTTTGCCATATGAATTATGATTAGTGCTGCAGAAAGAAAAATTAGGGCACATTTTGAGTGACTTCTCAAACCCTCTTCAATTTCATTAAAAAATTCTGACATACAGTCTCCCAAGATGGCCACCAGAGACAAAAGAGCCTAAATGTAGCCCAAATATCACCCAGATGTACCCCAAGTATAGCCCAATGACAGAATGTCCCAGAGTGTTCTAAAGAACAACTAGAGCGCTAACAGTCTAACTTATGACAAAAGTATGGCACACCAGAAGCCATCTTGATTGGAATGAAGTGGTAAGTCTGAAAACACTCAATTTAAAAAGGAACAACATGAGGGGGTTAATTTTGCCATAGAAAGTATGATTAGTGCTTCAGAAAGAAAAATTAGGGATCATTTTGAGTGACTTCTCAAATCCTCTTCTATTTCATTAAAAAAATTCTGACATGCAGACTGAAACATGCACTTTGAATACCAGCAGCAGACGTCCCTGGTGAGCAGTAGCTTTACTACAGTGATTAATGTGCAACTAGAGTGCTAACATTCAGAATTTATGGCAAATGTGTGACACATCTGAATGCCTTCTTGATGGAACCAAAGTAAACAAGCACTGAAAATGCAATAGATCTCGCCCTCGTTTAAGTTAAAGCCATTCTGTTTGGAATGAGGTGGCTTTTTAGCTTTGCTTTTATTAGTGTTTTTTCAACTTTCATGTAAATAACATGCATCTGTATGCATATAAGTATATGTATGCATGCATTTATGTTTGTATTTATATAGATATACAGATGATATATGTTTATATATGTATGTATATATATATATATATTCACTGAAAAAACCATAGGTTATAGACCATATATAGTTAGGAATTAGCATTTACAAAACCTTGAAAATTCACTGAAAAAACCATAGGTTATAGACCATATATAGTTAGGAATTAGCATTTACAAAACCTTGAAAATTCACTGAAAAAACCATAGGTTATAGACCATATATAGTTAGGAATTCGCATTTACAAAACCTTATTTTACTCACACAAAACCATTGAAATTCCATATATAGTTAGTTGCACTAACTATATATCGCGCACCCGCAATCCACTGCTGATGATGTCACATATTACATCATTCATGACATGGTCAGTGACATCACTGATGACATCACTGATGACATCTCAAATGACATCACTGATGACATCACTGATGACAACATCCAGTGACTGTATGTTTCTGTAAAGTTAAAATATGTCTTACATATTGAAGAATGAGTGGATGTATAAGTGTCTGGATGAAGGATTTAGTAGGTGCATGACTGACTGTATGAGTGAGTGATTAAATGTGTCTCACTGAGTGCATGGGTTAGTGACTAACCTGTCTTAATTTGTGCATCATTATGTCTGTTGTTCTGTAAACTGTTGCATGTGTTGATAAGTAGCTATATGAGTAACTATATGGGTTATTGATTGGTTGCCCAAGTATTTGTATGGGAGACTGAGTGTGTGTGTGGGTGGCTGGGAGGTGTATGACTCTGTGCATAGATGTGTGAGCAGTTGATTCACTAGATGTATGGTTTCAAAAGTGCATGTGGAAACAGCTGTATGGGCGGTTGACTGTGTGCATGAGTGTATTGGTGAGTGAATGGATATCTCAGTGCTACATGTCAAAGTAGGTACATATGTAAAACACACTACATGTGAGAGTTGACATATATAAATAACTTTGCATAAGAGCCAGTGAATGTGTGAGTGGCTGTATGGATCATTGTGAACTTGTATCAGGGATTGTATAAGAGAGTAAATATGTGTTAGTATATGTTTGAATAAGTAAAGTTTGTATAACTGTATAGTTGAGGAAATGGAGGTGTGATTGATTCTTTGCATGACTGACTAGGTGTGTGAGTAACTCCATGGATGAGTGACAGTCTGTGTGTGTCTGTTAACACTGATTGTATTTAAGGTTATATTAAAGTCTGAAGAGGTTCATCGTATTATCACATGAATGATATCATCAGTGATGTGATCAGTAATGTCAAATAAGATGTCATCAGTGATGTCATCAGTGATGTCATTTGAGATGTCATCAGTGATGTCATTTGAGATGTCATCAGTGATGTCATCAGTGATGTCACTGACCATGTCATGAATGATGTAATATGTGACATCATCAGCAGTGGATTGCGGGTGCGCGATATATAGTTAGTGCAACTAACTATATATGGAATTTCAATGGTTTTGTGTGAGTAAAATAAGGTTTTGTAAATGCGAATTCCTAACTATATATGGTCTATAACCTATGGTTTTTTCAGTGAATATATATATATATATATATATATATATATATATATATATATATATATATATATATATATATATATATATATATATACTAGCAGCCCGTCCCGGCGTTGCCCGGGGCAGAAGGGGGCTGGGGGCAGCATTTTGGGCTTTTGTGCAGTCCCGGCCGGCCCCCGCCCGCCCGGACATTGCCTATACCGCCTCCCGCCCGCCTGCCTCCCGCCTCGGCCTTACCTCAGCCGCGCTCCGGACTTCACCGCCACTCCCGGGCCCCCGCCCACCCCGACATTGCCCGGACCGCCTCCCGCCTCCCTCCTCCCTCCTCGCCTTACCCGAGCCGCCGCGCCACTCCTCCCCGCTCGTCACCGCTCCTCCCCGCCCCTGAATATATATATATATATATATATATATAAATATATATATATATATATAGCGCTCCTGTTACCTCGCACACAAGCATAACCAAAGAGTTACACAATATTTACTTTTTAATTCACCCTGACAATCGGTGCTCCAAGATGTGTCTTGAACAGAGGCTTCATATTTAACCTTTCAAAAATCAGTGGAATGTCCGACTGTTTCCTTAGATATTCAGGATATGCCGGGATGCACCCGTCAAGCCCCAAGATGCATTGCCACTAATTACAGAGAACGTCACTGCCGTAATGATTTTACTAAAACAATTTAGATGTGGCATTCGGACAATGAGGCTTTTGTGCGGCTGCAATTAAACATAAAGAAATTACATGTAATCGATACTGCGTCACGCTGGTGAGTATTCAGTTTAACTCTTCTACGAGATGGTTCTTGCCGGAGAAATAACCACCAAGCAGGTGACTCGCACAAGATGTTAAAGAAAATTTAACGTTGAGGCTGGAGAGTCCACTGGGACGTGATGGAAGAGCATTTACAAATTAATGTCTTAATAACATTGCTGTTCTACTGAAATCCTGAATCTGTGATGCACGGTTAGAAATTTACTATATACATTAATTTTTTTGTGAACCTAATTTCAACTTAGGCAAACAAAAAAAGATAGTGAATCGGTTATCAGATTTCATGTCACCAGGGAGGGGGCATGTGGCAGTCACAGGTAAAACACCAGCCTGGAGCCTCAGCACCAGCAACCTCTGCACTGCCCCTGTAGGTTACATGCGTCATTCGTCCCGTCTAGCTCTAGGTAAGAGAGCTTTTCTAACATTGCTGGACCATTTGGTGCTGCGCAGTTTCCGGGGCGGGTGGAGGCTTGTTCGTGGTAAAGACGAAAGGTTGGAGGGGGAGGAAGGGAAATGCACCCTGCATTCAGACAACTTGCTCCTCATTCTCGCCCTTCACTTTCATGCTCAACCTGCACTCACAGCGATCACAATGCCCTCACACTGACCCCCATGCAGTCACACTATTCACCGTGCACTCAGTGATCACTCTGCTCTCACAATGCACTTGCGTGGTTTTCCCTGTACCTCAACCTGCAGCCACACAACAAGACTACCCACCCTGCATTCATGTGACACTTCACTCACCTGTCCCCCTCACTGCTCAATCTGCAATCTCACTTAAACAAGCCCATCACTAACCATGCATTCATTAGTCCCACTCTACACTAACATGCACACCCAAATTCATATGGTCACCTCACTCACCCTGCAGTCACTCCACTTACCCTACTCTCACACTGTCGCATACATCACTGTGCACTCACACGATCACTCCTGCGATCCTCACAGCACAGAGGATTAATGTGCCTGCTACAAAGAAGGTGCACTATGCAGATCCAAAAACGGAGGGGCATATGTTCAAGGAAGCTTTGGAGTGAGGCATTAGCAGTCATGGGTTAAGGCCTTTCTCCGCCACTTCAGAAACGGAAAGCTGCACCATATTTACAACAATATGGTGCAGCCTTGCGTTTCCCCTGCGCTGGCGCTACACTAGTGCAAGGGTGTCTGCGTGCAGGGGAAGATTGTTTGTGTACAGGAGGGGGACCTTCCTGTACATAAACAATCTTTAAATGTCATTTGTCACAATTCCATGTGTGCTGCTTAAGGCAGCACACACGGAAAACATAAAATGGATTATTTTTTTAAAGATTACAAATACAAGGCATTTTGTTTTTTCCTTGTGTGCTGCACAAGGCAGCACACATGGATGAAGCAAAAATTAGGAGAAATAATGCATTTCTCCTAGTTTCGCCAGCTTAAGACCCGGTTTTCCCTGTTCTTGATTTTAACACTGCCTCCTTTTTACTCTGCCCTTGTAAATAGGGCGCAGCATCAAAATCAGTGCCTGTTGCAGTGGAACGCCCACCGCAATACCCTTTCACGCTAAGCATAGCATGAAAGGGGGCCTTATTTACAAGGCAGCGTTAAGCCAAGTTAAGTGGCTTAACTATGCCTTGCAAATGCAGCAATGCTCCTATCGCCACCACAACGTCGTAAAAAGTGACAGTGTGGTTTCTATAGGGGCTTGTACATATGCCCCTGAGTATGATGAAACTATGAGTAGCGCTATAAAAAAATATATATGCTTGCCAGAAAGGTGCTATAGAGAGGTGAGGAGCATTGTTGGTGAGTGGTAGTGAGGGAATTTATGGAGAAGGAGGAAACACTCATTGTTTTGAACATTATATGCCGGTGCCGGATATGGCCCAAGATATGCGGGTGGCGATCGATTATGTAGTGTACCAGATTCCAGAAATTTCTGTCAGGGGTGGGGGGGCCCGACATCTAAAAATATTCAGCTGGTGGGGCTCAACCTTCAAAAGTTTGAAGATCTCTGCACTACAGTTTTGGCAATCTCTGACAGATACTAACCCTCTGGTATTAATTGTAAATTCCCTGTGTTCGTAATATATATGTATTATGTTGTTATTTACCTTACGTTTAAAAATGATTTATAATTCAATTCTTAATTTAATTTGCATAATATGGGTGGTTTGTTGAGGCATGTAGAGAGTTGTAGTCTTTTTATTGTTCCCAGCATGCCGTGTTTGGCATGCATAGGGTCCGTTTTTGTTTCCCTTAAGAAAACGGGCGGTTTGAGACACCAGCAAGCAATTAAGTACACGATACATTAAAAGAGACCACGATGCACCGGGGTTTACTCAAACACAGCTACTGATGGAGCCGACTTTATGGTTGAAGTTGAAGTTTCGTAAGCATTCCAGTAAACAGTAGCACAATGGTTTGTTTCTTTCATTTTGAAAACACACAGTTTGATTTAGTTTCCACGTGCATTGGCAACACTGTTTTTGTTTTAGTAGGAAGATATTTACTGCACTTTGAATGTGATATTTTGATTGCAAGGCAACCTACGGGTGGTTTTAAACAAGATTTTTTTTTTTATGAGGTTATATTGGGTCGCACTTACACGCTTTGGGGCCAGTAACCTCATCTGCCTACCTGCTGTTGGGACCGCCATCCAGGGGCTCCATTGACGCCGCGCTAATCCCTCGCTGCCGCTGCTGACTCTCTGCGGCCGCTGAGTGGGGAGAAGGGAGAGACCACAACTCCCAGCATTCCCTGCTGCCGGGTAACGCCTGACAACGCCCACTTCCGCACCTAAAGGATAGCTGTTCCTTCTGTGGAGCGGGGGCATTCACACGCTTTGGGGCCAGTAACCTCATCTGCCTACCTGCTGTTGGGACCTCCATCCAGGGGCTCCATTGACGCCGCGCTAAGCCCCGCTGCCGCTGCTGACTCTCTGCGGCCGCCGAGTGGGGAGAAGGGAGAGACCACAACTCCCAGCATTCCCTGCTGCCGGGGAACGCCTGACAACGCCCACTTCCGCACCTAAAGGAGAGCTGTTCCTGCTGTGGAGCGGGGGCACTCACACGCTTTGGGGCCAGTAACCTCATCTGCCTACCTGCTGTTGGGACCTCGTCCAGGGGCTCCATTGATGCCGCTCTAATCCCCTACTGCTGCTGCTGACTCTCTGCGGCCGCCGAGTGGGGAGAAGGGAGAGACCACAACTCCCAGCATTCCCTGCTGCCGGGGAACGCCTGACAACGCCCACTTCCGCGCCTAAAGGAGTGCTGTTCCTGCCGTGGAGCAGGGGCACTCACACGCTTTGGGGCCAGTAACCTCATCTGCCTACCTGCTGTTGGGACCGCCGTCCAGGGGCTCCATTGACGCCGCGCTAATCCCCCGCTGCCGCTGCTGACTCTCTGCGGCCGCCGAGTGGGGAGAAAGGAGTGACCACAACTCCCAGCATTCCCTGCTGCCGGGGAACGCCTGACAACGCCCACTTCCGCGCCTGGAGGCGCCTAAAGGAGAACTGCTCCTCCCGCCTTGCGGGAAGCACGCAGGTGTCGCCGGGAGAAGCCTGGGACAAGGGCGGGCCGTCTATGGCCGGAGGAGGCCAGGCCGGGCCCTGTCAATAACGTCCACGGTCTGAGAGCAGATAGGGGACATTTCCTTGAACTTACCACTGGTTAGTGACAATCATTCTGTTAACTGGGCCAAGGGGACATCGTATGTTGGGTATTGTGGGGCCCTTATTAGTAACTCTCTGAGTAAGTTGGGACCTGTCATTGCTCTCCCTCGGTGAGCAGTGCCTCAAGACTTTGGTTCAGTCTAGCCCAAATCACACGCCAGTGCTAGGGATTGGGTGGGTTCCAAAGATGGACTGCACGATGCAAACAAGTTCCTCTAATCCTATTTTTGGCACACCCCCAGATCCCCCCGGAACTAGTAGATTGAAGGGAAGTGTTCCCCAGATTTTCAATAAACCAACTGCAATTGATAGGATGTTGCGCAAGGCGATAGGGAAAGTTGCAAATGAGGTCGAGCGCACTGAGAGACGACTCTCTTTAACTCCCCAGATTGATTTAACCGCGCCACAGAATGAAGAGGATAGTGTAGCCACATCCACCCCATTGCTCGGTATATCTCACCCAGAGCTAACTGATATTCCCTGTGCACAAGACGAGAAACTATCCGAACAGGGGACGCCTATAAGGGGAGCCATGCAACACTCAGGCAAAAACACACAAAAAAAACACAAAAAGAAATAACAAACGGAAGAAGGCTGCACGCACTGAGGCAGTGCCTGATAAGTCACATCATGGGGTAATGGAAAAAGGAGAGGGGGAGTCAGACGCCCAAGCACCCCTGTGGGTAGCCCAAATTATATCAGATCTACAGGATCATTTTGAACATCTGATTGCTAATCAAACAAAATCAATCCTTAGTAGACTAGACAAAGTGGTAACCCTGATTAAAAGTAAAGGGCTGGGTGGTGGTAATAATAATTCTATTCCCCCAAGTGACACTGCAGTTAAGGAGCCACCTTCTATCACCCCAGATTTGCCATCTACAAGTCCCCCAACCAAAGGTCAAACTGACACCGACATAGCTCTATTGTCTCCATCAAGCATACACACATCACGCACGGTACAACTCTGCACGGATCACCCAAATGTGCCGGGGGTGGGGACTAGTGGAGGGGCTAAAGGTAGCCATCAAGTCATGGTACATAAGCAACCTTCCCCACCAGCTAAGACCCGGGGTCAAGCGGAAAGATCTGCCCCCAGAAGCCCAGCTAAGAACATACCGGCTTGCCTCAATTTACCACCTCAGGCAGCCCCATATCTAATCATCTTAATGGGGGTACCGGAATTAAGATCAGACCAGACAGAGTCCTATGCGGAGCTGAAAAACAAAACCATATTTTGGCTAACTAAATGTAGGCCTCTGTCAGGCGGTGAACAAGGGGAAATCCTGATGGTGTGTAGGGTGGACTGGGTGGGCAGTAGGCCCAAGGAACACACTGGGGATTGCGTGGTGGTGAACTTTCGGAATCAGTATGTTGTGGAGCAGATACTAAGGTGGGGTCCCAATACTGAGCTAAGTAACATCAGATCCCTGCCCTTGAGTTTCTTCTATCCTAGAGAATCCTGCAAAGAGGGACGGGCCCAGGACAGCCAAAACAGTAGGGGTTGTATTACTGTAGGGCGCAGCCATAGCTGGCAACACGCTGCTCCGGGGAACCAAAACCCGACATACGTACAGAATAGATACGTGCATTTGACATCCCTGGATGAACTGGACTGACTGAGTAGGCACACTAACCATCTCAATAGAGAAGACAGGGAAAATAGCTTTGAACCAGGAAAGGCATACATCATCCCCCTACCCAAAAGAGATTCATCTCGAAATTTGCCTGACCCAGAGGCCGGAAATGAAGAGTGCACACAAGACAGATCTCCAACAGTAAGGGAAACAACAAGAATGGCTAGTCGCGCCATCGGGAACATCTCACAGCTAAACCTCCCTAGACTAGTTGACCGAAACGAAAGGATAGGTCAACAAATTACTCCCCTGCCTTATCTCCTGTAATAAGGCCTCAGATGCAGGAAGGGTTTAAGTTGATATCCTGGAATATAGCGAGGCTCACATCGAAATTTGAGGTCCAGGAATGGAGGAAATATATTACCGGGTTTCGGGTAATATGTTTACAGGAAAAATGGGTGACTGATAGTAACCCCTTCTTTTTGGAGGGGTATAAGCGCTTCTCAGTGCCAGCCCTGAAGGCCACTTCGGGGAGAGCTAGCGGTGGGCTTACTATATATGTGATCCTCCAACTAGAAGGGGTCTGGGCTAATCTCAACTGGCCCTCCCACAATGTGCAAGCCGTGGGTTTTCTTTGCAAAAGGCTGAATATTACTCTGGTCAATTGGTACAATGCTGTGGGAGGCAACGGGAAGGGGGTTACCACAAAAGAATTGGACACCCGCTTAAACGATTATTTGACCATAGGGAGGACGGGGGCAGCATCCTCTCTAGTACTAGTGAGGGATTTCAACTGCTATCTGTGCCCAAACCTGAGACCTGTTAATAAACTTTGCTCAGGCTGCACAGTGGAGAAAGGCCCACACTTTTTACACTCCCCTGAAGGGACAGACCTAGACAGAGTGCTAAAAAGCCACAACTTGGTCCACACTATGGACCTTGTCGAAATAAGGGGTGGAAGGGAGATCACCCCCACATTCAAGGGCAGAGGTTTTCGATCTTATATCGACTACATTATGGTCTCTAGCATTTTTAAAGAATGGATCAAGGGGGCAGAAATAGAATGGAGCGCGCTTAGTGACCATAACCCCCTTGTGTTGGAATTAAAACTATCGACCTCTACATGTATATCTCAAGGGGAAAGTAACATAGTGAGGGCGACGGACCAGGGGAGGCGTCTCAGATGGTCCAAAGTAGACAGAGACACCTTTTATAAATCTCTTATGGCAAAAGGCGAAGATGCTTTTAAAGTATGCCTCGATCCCCTCATCGAGGGTGTGGCAGTTGTCAACGCTTTTGAGGAGATGGCGCAACTGATTGAAGGGTGATTAAAGACCAATAAAAACGGGAGACCGAACACCACCCCCAGGTGGTTTGACACACACTGCAAACAGGCATGTAAAAAGCTGAAACCCACTTTAAAGCCCAACCCAGAGATAAGATGCATATCGCCCAATGCAGGCTGATATATAAAAACGCAAAGACCAACACGTACGTTTAAAGCCTTTCTTAAGTTTGTTTCAAATTATCTAAGTAAGTGAAGGTCCGTACATAAGCAGAGATTTCTTTAACAAATTTGTCCCCAATTGGGTAGTCTTCTCCCAATTCTTTATCTGACCTTTCTGCCAAATTTGGCACAAATCTTGTGACCGAATCTTCCTTTGCACTGCTATCAAGGCAGCATTAGCATTGTTCAATAAAAACAGGCCCCCTGAATGCATCCTCTTAAAAGCTGGAGACTGATAAGGAAAGACGATGCGGCAGAGTCCTCAGGCAATTCCATTATTTGGGTTAGGGAACCCACTATATTCAATAACTTGTCCTGACAAGATTTAAGAACCTTGGATATGCCTTTCTTTGGGTCTTTACCCGTCTGTTTCAAACATGCCACAATTACTGGGTCAATATCTAGTGTTATTGCTAGCTTATGTGGTAAACTAGGCTTGGGGCACTCTGTTAATTTGCTTTTTCCCCATAGGGACATGATCCAATTGCAAACTAAATTAAAAACTAATAGGGATGGGATCCATTCTAGAGCTAGGGTAGGATGAACAATAGAACCTTAAAGAAAGGCAGCCTCAGTACATCAAGGATAACTTTTATCTGACATTTTAACAAATGTAACATCACTGCGTCTGTGCCTGTACAGCGCCAAGCACCAGGGACCCTGGTTCTTGGGCTTTCCACTGTTACGACGCCAGTACCATCCTCGCCCTCAACTTCCACATGGACAACCTCAGCGACCAGAACACCGCCTCCCTACTGGGGAAACTCAACAACATTGGACACAAGCAGCTAGTCGCTGACCCACAGAGCCGAACACATTCTCGATCCCATCTTCTAAGCCAGCGGGAACATCAGCTACAGCCACATGATGGAACGCTCCTGGACTGACCACCACTGCATACATCTCACCTTAGAGACACCCACTGTACACCGCCCCTGCTTCACAGCTGGACAAGGGCACTGAAGAACTTCTGGACTCCCTCAGCACAACCACTCTGCCAATGCCAACGGACGCCAACACCGCAGCACACAACCTCCACTGATGGATCTCCAAATGCACCAACACCCTGGCACCCCTCAAGAAAAGACCAGGCAAGCAACACACCAAGAAAGCCTACTGGTTCATTCCCATCCTCCATGAATCCAGATACACTGCAGACAATTCGAGAAGAGATGGAGAAACAAGAAACCCATGCTACCTTAAATTCCGGCGTCGGGGCACACCACCACCTCCTCAAAAGCACAAAGAAAGCGGCCCTTCAAGACCGAATCAGCGCCAACACACACAATAGCAAAGAACTCTTTGCCCATCGTCAAGGAGTTTGCCAGGCCCAACAGCGAGACAACAGACGTCCCTCCCTCCCAAGACCTCGACAACAAGCCCGCACCTTTTTCCACTACAAGATCAGCCAGACCTATGACCGTTTTGACACCCTAGACCCTGCCACCTCACCCATTACCATTGCATGCAACCATGCCAGAGCCCGACAGACCGTGCTCTGCAGGACCCCGCTCACAAGAGAGAACATGCTCAAGACCATGAAGAGCATCCACTTAGGAGCCCCGTCGGAACCTTGCCCTCCCCATATCTTCCACAGAGCAGCAGCCATCATCGCCCCCCCCCCCACCCCCAGCTGCGCCGCACCATCAACAGCTCCATTGAAACCACCACCTTCCCCGATTACTGGAAACACACTGAGATGAACCCCGCTGAAGAAGCCATCATCAGACCCAACTGACCTCAAGAACTTCAGCCCCATCTACCTCCTCCCCATCTCAGCCAAGGTCATTGAAAAGATCATCAACTGCCAACTCTCCATGTTCCAAGAAGCAAACCATGTTCTGGACACCTTCCAATGTGGCTTCCGAAGCAACCACAGCAGTGAGACCGCACTCCTTGCTGCCACTGACGATAAATGCTCCCTCCTCTACCGGGGCGAGACCACAGCCCTCATCCTACTGAACCTCTTGGCCACCTTTGACACAGTCTCTCGCCGCACCCTAATCTCGAGACTCCAGGACACTGAAATTTGTGACAAGGCACTGGACTGGATCCATTCCTTCCTCACCGACTGGACTCAGGAAGTCAGACTTCCCTTGCTCCTCTCAGAACCTACAGAGATCAGCTGCAGAGTACCTCAGGGTTCCTTACATAGCCCCACCCTCTCCACTGTCTACATATTCCCCCTTGTAGCCATCGACAGAAGCCACAAACTCTATCATAGTCTCCTACATTGACGACACCCAGCTGATCGTCTTCCCTCCCCAATTAACCCAAAACTGCCAGAGCCAACTTCCATAGCGTAATGAAGGATGTTGCTACCTGGATGGAAGATAGCTGCCTCAAGCTCTACTCTCACCCCTTCAGCCTGGGATGATTCTTGGTGGCCAGCCACTCTGGTTCCCCTCCCACCCAGACAGACCACGCACACAACCTCTGCATCACACTGGACTCATCGCTCACAATGAACTGCCAAATCAAAGCATTTTCCTCAGCTTGCTTCCACACGTTCCACCTGCTTCGAAAGACATTCAGATGGATCCCCACAGAACCCAGAAAGAGAGTCACACGCGCACTCCTTACTAGCAGACTCTACTACGGCAATGCACTCTACGCCTGCATCACCCAGAAGCAGCGCCAAAAACTACCAAATGTCCAAAACGCCGCAGCCAGACTGGTCCTAGACATCTCTCGGCGCAGCCTCATCATGCAACACTTCCGACAACTCCACTGGCTCCTCAGTCAACAAGAGAATCACCTTCAAGCTCCTCACACATGCCTACGAAGCTCTACACAACGAAGGACCAGCATAGCGCTGCAGTCTACTTGCTGACGCCGGGAGGACAGGTGGAGCAGGCGCCATATTGGGGGTAAGAAAGGTGGCGTACCAGTAGCTGGCCGCCTCCCACCCTCATTAACACTGGATAAAAAGGGATGGTCATCTCGTCCGCGCAGCGGGCGGGCGCAGCGGGCGCGCCGGCGGCGCACCGAAGGCGCGCCAAAGGCAAGCCCGTCTGCGCCCGTCCGCGCCGGATCCGCGCCCAGCGCCATACCCCCTGTGTCTGGCATTGCAGAGAGGATTATATACACTCCAGGTGAGATTTTGCAGCTGAAGCCAGTATCTAAGGTGGCCTGTCCACAACATAACCCGGAAACCATCAGCGAAATTAATAGTAGATGCCCCAACTGTAAGTTGTTTATCCCGTCGATTACATCTAAAGTGAGGACTTTAAACACTCATAAGACCAAACCCACTAGTTATCATTTCACTTATTAACGCCCGATCTATTGCCAGCCACAGGCAGGAGATAGCAGATTTAATTTTAGATATGGAAATAGACATTCTTTTCATAACAGAGACATGGATGGATGAAGCATCCGGCCCTGATCTATTGGTGGCAGTACCGCAGAACTACACGGCACATCGGTTAGATAGACAAGGGAAAAAAGGAGGAGGTTTAGCAATTATCTCTCGGAATACTTTTCTGGTTAGAATGTTTCCTATACCGTCACTGACATGTGAAGCTTTACACTTCACTATTCAGCTGTCTCCTAAATATAATCTTAAAGGAGTTCTTATCTACAGACCTCCGGGCACACGATCCGACTTCCTGTCTTCCTTTATGTCTCTCTTAGAACCATTGGCAATTAATGATACCTTTATAGCCTTGGGAGACCTAAACTTTCATCTAGATAAACTGGAGGATCCGGAAACGGTATCACTGTTGGCCGACTGCGAATCGCTGGGTTTAACTCAGCTCATTACCGTACCCACACACGAGGCCGGACACATTTTGGACGGCCTTTTCTTCAATATTAAGGAGTTAGTAATTCAAGATGTACTACCCCTTACGTGGTCTGATCATTATGCAATTGTATTTCATGTTCCCATTATCCAGGCCCCTAGTACAAGAAAAAAAAAACCTCAAAACAGGAGTCATTTAGAGTCTGGAAGGACATTGATTATGAGATTTTCAGAATCTCACTGATTAAAACATGTTCCGTTATATCGGAAGACCCTAACACTGCAGTGGATCAGTATTGCACCTGGTTGGATAATGCGGTGGAAGCCCATGTCCCTTTTAAAACTATCTCAAAAAACAGGAAGGTGCCCTCAGCCCCGTGGTTCTCAGAAGCCTTAAGAAAGCAAAAGCAGGTCTGTAGGAACCAAGAAAGAAAGTGGCGAAAGACCTATGATAGCGAAAGCAAAGTTAAATATAAAGAAACACTAGTGGTCTATAAAAGAATGATTCAGGAAGGAAAAAAGAACTATTTTGAGGAGCAAATTGAAAATTCTAAAAACTCATCATGACAACTATATGAGGTGGTAAAAACACTGGCGGGGAAATCGGAAGATCTGGGACCTCCTCTTTCGCAGGAATTCTGCGATGCCCTGGCTAACTTTTTCTTCTCTAAAGTACACAACATTTACACTGAGTTTTCAGCAATAAAACTGAACTGTACTTCATTAGTTAAAACCTGTACATGTTCATTCTCCACATTTAAAGAGATACAAGAGGAGGAGACAGCTGATATCATCAGGCTGATAAAAACCGGCTCAGCCTTAGACCCATGTCCCCCTAAAATCTTTCCCGCAATAACTGATCTTATTAGTAAAGTTACAACACAAGTCTGTAACAAGATGTTTACAACAGGGGTCTTTCCGGACAGATTAAAAAATACTCTATTGAAACCACTTCTCAAAAAATCTGGTCTTGAGAAAACAATGCAAAAAAATTACAGACCCATTGCTAGCCTGCCGTTCTTGGCTAAAGTAGCTGAGAAAGCAATGAATAAACAACTGTCCCAATACATCGAACAAAACATCCTACTTGAAGATTCACAGTTTGGGTTTCGTAAAATGCATGGGACAGAGACTGCACTCATCAAGGCCGCGGATGACATTAGGACCATTAGGGACCAAGGAGGGACCGCGTTACTGGTCCTGCTGGATTTATCTGCGGCCTTCGACACGGTCAATCACTCCATCCTGATTGACCGTGTCGAAGAACTGGGAGTCCATTCCATGGCTAGGGCCTTGCTTGCCTCTTGTCTGTCAGGCAGATCACAGGCAGTAACACTAGGACCCTTTAAATCTATGGATCTTGCTCTTCCATGTGGCGTTCCTCAAGGCTCATCCCTAAGTCTGACACTTTTTAACATCTATGTGTCGGACTTAGCTAGGGTTATTAAAACCTACCGGATGAGCCTCACTATATATGCAGATAACACCCAGCTGGTGTTGGCCATCAAGAATGATGGGGAAGAGGTGGCAGCACGATTTCAGGAGGGCATGTTGGCAATTAAGGAGTGGGTGGCAGGAAACTGCTTACGACTCAACTCCGAGAAGACCGAGGTAATCATCTTCGGAAAATTATCTCCTCTGTGGTCTTCCGTCTGGTGGCCTTCGTCATTAGGACCCTTACCGACTCCGGTTCATAAGGTTAGAAACCTAGGAATAATCTTTGATGAAAAGCTGAATTTCACCAATCATGCTAACCAGATAGCATCGGCGGCCTTTCATAAACTCAGAATACTCAGAAAAATTCTACCATTTCTTCCAGAGAATGCAAGGAAAACGGTGGTTAGTTCCCTGATATTATCATCATTGGACTACTGCAACAGTTTATTCGTGAATGCTCAATCTAAGGTGGTGGCCAAATTACAACAAGGCTGCTGTCAGGCACCCCTAAATCTAAATCTGTAAAGCATGTAATAAGGAGCTACCACTGGCTCACAGTAAGAAACCGGATTAAATTCAAAGTCCTATGCCTGACCTTTAAAGCCCTGCAAGGTCTTGGCCCGGTGTTTCTCAGACAGAAGCTTACCTTATATCAACCCAAGAGATCACTTAGATCCGAACATCTGTACCAACTAACAGTGGCACGGACTAGGACGGTCACTTGGGGAGATAGATGTTTTACAAACACAGCGACCAAACTCTGGAACACTCTGCCGATGATGATAAGGTCGACATCGTCACTGTGGCAATTCAGAAAGTTCTTGAAGACCTGGTTGTTCGACCAATGATTTCTTCCTCACCACGCTACTTTTAAACCTGACAATGTTTTTACTGAGACTATAAGATGAGTCATAGCGCCAAGACACCTACGGGTATACGCAGCGCTCTATAAATCGTAAAAATAAATAAATACCTGTACCACCTCCTCGCATTCCACATACCTACCAGACAACTCCATTCTGCCCAACTCTCCTCCACCCAGTTCACCCTAGCTTCCGTCCTCAGGATCCACAAGAGCAGAACTGGAGGAAGATCCTTCTCCTACCTTGCTGCCAAGATCTGGAACTCTTTGCCCCTCCACCTCAGGCAATCCGCATCGCTGACCCAATTCAAGAAGGACCTCAAGACCTGGCTCTTCGAATGATCCTTTACCCACAAGGACTAACAGCCCCCCCACCGTGAGACCCTCGCTGGTTAGTAGCTGCACTATACAAGCCCCTGATTGATTTATTGTCTCTAAATGTATGTTTCACCCCATCCTAGACTGTTGTCAGGATTGGGATCCAGACTAGCTGGTGAAACAACCCATATACTGAAAAGTAACCACGAGGGAACCCCTTATCATCTCCATTTCTTTCTTGTCGATCATAGTCATTCCAAACCCTTCAGAAAACAGGGAAGATAATTGCCTACCATGACCTTGAAACGCAACGGGGGGGGGTGTTAAATGTTAAATTCAAGTCAGACAAAATTGGTTCACATATAATATTACATGCAGAAAACGTGCAACACAGGGGCAGTGGTCATTCCAATACCGGTGCTATAAGCAATGAAAATCTTGAATGCAGTGAACCAAAGGAAGTATAGTTACATCGTCCTTACCAAGCAGTACTCATTTACTGGAGCTCACAAAGATAAATTGCCTCATATGACATTTAAAATGTAACTTCCAATGAGCAAAGAAATATAAAGAACATATAAGGATGTGGAATTCCTATAGCCCGACGCCCGAGACATGTGGTTTGGGGTCAAGGGCAACAAATGTTCATGTGTATTTTGTCCTTGGGACAAGTAAGCCCAACCCCCTGCAGCACAACCCCTTTGGCTGCCAGTTTGCAGTACCACATTATTGTTAGACCTGGCACCTTGGCGTGAGTCTCCCTTCCACTTTTTGCTGATGTGCCCCCGATGTTTTGCTGGTTTTCCGATACTCAGGGCACTGCGCCACGGCTGACCCGTGCCGCAGTGCAAGTGCTCCCTACTGTAAATTGTACATGCGATTGGTATCCATGATTGGTTCATTGGATCTACTGTTAGTCCCTAGTAAAGTGCACTAGGAGTGCCGGGGCTTGTAGATGCCAATACTGCTGGTGGGCCTGCAGCGCTGGTTGCGCCACCCACCGAAGCAGCCGTAAAGATGTGTCTGGGAACTGCGACCGCAGAACCCGCGTGCGGTCCCGTACTGTCACGCTAGCTGGGCAAGTGCACCCACTTGCCAGCCCCCGAACCTTCCCTTGACTACATATTAGTCACCCCTATGGTAGGCCTGCGGGCAGGGTGCGTTGTAGGTGTAAGGTAGGACAAGCCCTGATGTGTGTGGCATGTCCTAGTAGTGACTTACAACCAAAACCGTATTTCACTATTGAAGGCTACCTGCTCCAATAGGCCAGACTGAGCTGCTGGAACTATTAAACCCTATAATCCCAGCAGGCTCAAGGAGCATGGTAGCGAGTCGTGTTTAGTCAAGTGTGCCTGAACTCAGGATGATAAAATATTTCTTTTAGTAAAGTTTATTTTAGTATCCTGGGTTTGCAAATGCTACTTTTAGAAAGTTAGCCTTTGCTTGCCTAACCATTTCAGCCCGCCTCTGCTGGTATGTGTATCTGACTGTCTGGGACGTGTGAGTGACAGGGCTGGGGGGATGACAGGTGGTGAATGCGCAGATTACACCTTAGTGGGAGGTAGGAGTGCCTCTTGACTCGAACTGTAGCTGTGCTCTGCCACCACAATGCTGGCTCCACCCTCCTGGGGGGCGACTGATGACTCAGCCGGCACCTGGCCCAGGAAGGGCGAAGCCCCCATCAACAAGGTACTCTGGCAGCCCCTGTCCGCACAATGCTGGCTCCACCTCCTGTGGGGCGTCTGATGCGCCTGCCCCTCACACTGAAAGCAGAAGCCGGAGTACACCCACCAGGGTACTCAAGGACTGAGAGTGGCTATGCAAAGGCCCCCCTGGCCTGCGAGAACAAAAGAAATGCCATATAAAAGAAGGAGCCCTGCTCCTGGAAAATTAGATCCTGTTTGGGCTACAGAAGGAACTCTGCCCGACGAGAAGGACCGGGAAGGACAAGGAAGAGGGCTGTCTCTTGCCTGTGTCTGGTGCCTTGCTGCCGAAGGAGAGGAGAAAGGAAAGACTACGAAAAGACTTTTGCTTTACAAGACTTTGTGCCAAACTCTGCTAAAAGATCTCCAAGGGCTTGCAAACTGAACTTGCCCCCTGACCAGCGCCCCAGGACCAGTGGGCGCTACACCCTGAAGAAAGCAACTGTGTGTGCTGCTTATCGCCGCAGTACCGACGGAGGAATCTCCTCCAAGGCAGCGACATCCACCTGACCACCGTGACCGGGGCCCAACGCAACAGCGAAAGCAAAGTGAGGACCAGCCGCCGCTGGCCCGAACACCGTGACCGCAACTGCACCGGGAGCCCGAGAGCAAAGCGAAGGAGGACCCGTCCGGTCCGAGCTCTCGAGTTGACTGCGCCACGAGCAGCCAATCCACTTGCAAAGACGGACAGTTGCCCTGTGAGAGTCCACTAGGTCGGTACCTTGCCCGACAGCTCAGCTGTGAGCGCACAGCTGCACCGGCACCTGGCTGGGTACGTCCTGCACTTGGGGACCGTACTGCCACTTGCCGCCACCACGCAGCCGCCGCCTCCAGGGTCGGAGCGGACGACGAGGAGAGGACCCTGCCGCCACAGAACACCGCTGCCCCGGATGACCCGTGAACTGCTCGGCTGAGAGCCGCAACGAACAGCGACCCCGGGAAGGCAACGCGACGTGGGACAGATCCCCTGGAAGCCGCCTGCTCCACAAGAACTTTGTTGAACTGGGCAGAAGGCCCTAAAGAACTCTTATTGCTAGAACGAACTGTGGCAACCTGAACTAAGTAACTTGGAACCGCTATTTGAAAGTCTGATATCTGTATTCTTAAGCCTGCTTAAAATCTATATAAAGATATATATTTTTACAGAATACAGTCTGGTCTCATTGTGTGGTGGGTTGGTTGTGACGGTGTAATATTGCAGGTGTTTAACCCTATGTGCCCCAAAGATTAGCCTACGACTGCTTAAGCCACACTACCTAGAGGGTAAGCAGAGGTTGTCTGGAAGGTAACCCTCAGCCCTGACGAGGAAGAGTCCCTGCTTGTCGCTAGTGTTGCACTGCGCCAACTAGAGCCTCCCCCTTCCTACATTGGTGGCAGCGGTGGGATTTTCGAATTTACACTTGCGGTATCTATACCTTAACTTCCGACCATTGCACAGTGATTTCAGTCCAGTCACTTAGCCACAGACTTTGCTTTTGAATTTTGCCGAAAGAAGATTCCGAGTGTGAGAACCATGCCGGGCACGAAGAGCCTGGATGGAGCGGAGTCCACGACCTCAGAGGTGTTGGAGGTCGAGTGGGACGCCGCGAAGCTGGATAAATACACCAAGGATGAGCTGAAGTTTTTCTGTAGGAAACTCAAGGTTCCGCACGCTGGCTGCAAGAATAAGCCAGAGTTCTACAAGGCCCTGAAAGCCTGGATAGAGTCCAGAAAGGCCCCGGAGGATCAAGATGCCCTCGCGGAGCAAGATGCAACTGAGGAGCAGAATGCACTTGGGGATCTGGTGGACCTCGAGAGGCAAGACAGCGTGCACAGCTTTGGTAAAGGCCTGTCGCCAGAGGAGCTGGCAGACAGGAAAGAAACAAGGAATCACGAAAGAAAGCTGGCAGAATTAAAAATCCAACTGGAGCTTGAAACCAAAAGAATGGCGCTGGAAGAGCGAAAGCACCAGATGGATTATGAAGTGAAAATGAGGGAGATAAGTCTCAAGGAGAGAGACTTGGATCGTCCTCCCCCTGGTGGCAGCACATCGCCAGTGCAGGTAGAGTCAAGAGTGCACATCCCGAAGGACGTAGTTAAAGAGTTCTTTAAGGGGGATGACATAGGACAGTGGTTTAGGGCATACGAGGTAGCCATGTCCTCCCACCGGGTCCCTGACAAGGATTGGGGAGTGGGGTTGTGGGGAAGGTTCCTTAGCGAAGGGCGAGATACCCTGCTAGATTTGCCCGTTGAGAATCAGAGATCCTATTCCCACATGAAAGAAGCTTTAATGAACAGGTACGGGCTTACCCCTGAAATGTATAGACAGAAGTTTAGGGGATGTACTAAGCGGCCTGGGAATACGTATGTGGAGTATGTGACTTATTTTTGCAGAGCACTGGATGGTTGGGTGAAGGGTAGTCAAGTGAATGATTTTCAAGGTCTCTTTGATTTAATTGCATGGGAGCACTTGTCTGATCACTGTTTTCCTGAGTTACGCCAACACCTGATCGATAGCAAGCTGTCCAACCCGAGGAAGCTTGCTGAGGAGGCGGACCGCTGGCTCAGCACCAGGGTCCACAAGGGTCCCGTGGGAGACTCCGCCAAGAGTGGGCAGGGTCCCCAGCAGAAGAGTGGGGGGGACAAGGGGGGAAAACAGAAAGGGTTCCAAAAAGGCCCCCAAAGTACTTCCCAGGGGAACCAGCAGCAAGGTTCTCAGCCTCCCCCACCCCCGAAGCAGAATGGGGCCCCGACAGGTAAACCTGTTCCAAAGGGGCCCTTCAATTGTTACAAATGTGGCGAGCCTGGGCACATATCCAGTGACCCCAAGTGTCGCCTATTTGGAAAACCCGCACCCACTGGTGCTCCGCCCCGTCAAGTGACTAGTGTTCACTTAGGAGAAGAAGTGATGTTCCCGGGGGGTGGAGATCCCGTTCACATGACCCTAGTCTCGTTAGGAGACAGTGAGATGATCCCTACAAACTACCTGCCCTCTAACACTAAGAAATATGGGCAGGTGGTGATCATCAATGGCAAGGAAGCTGAGGCTCTTCGAGACACAGGAGCCAGTGTGACTGCAGTGAGGCAGCATCTGGTGTCTCAAGAGCAGGTTGTACCCCATGCCTACTGTAGGGTTATCAACGCTGATAATTCTGAGAGTCAGTGTCCGATGGCTCAAGTTCCCTTCGAGTGGGGGGGGGGGGTCTCTGGTACTCTGCAGGTCTGTGTAAGAAAAACCATGCCTGTTGACTGTTTGCTAGGGAATGACTTGGAGCACTCCCCTTGGGAAAAGGTGGAGAAAACGACTCACCTGCGGATGGTGGGTCTGCCTGACTGGGCGTGCGTGACCACCCGGTCGATGGCAGCCAGTAAGGGTGATCAAGAGGTCCTGGGGCCTGAAGGAGAGGCCCAGGAACCGGCCTTAGGGAGAAGGCGCAGGGGGCGCGGGAAACCGGCCCCTGAAGTTCCCACGGTCCAGGAGGAAGCAGACCTTGAGGGGGATGCCCTGGAGCCTACAGGGGAACAGATCGCCGAACTGGGGGACCTGCCTGAGCTGATCCATTGGCAGCAAGAAGGAGGACCCTCCAGGGAGGAATTCTGCAAGGAGCAGAAAGAATGCCCTTCTCTCGTGGGTATGCGGCAGCAGGCTGCAGACCAGGCCAATGGTGTTCAGGCCAAAACACATTACGTGTACTGGGAGAACGACCTCCTGTATTCAGAGCCTAAGGCTGCTGAACCTGGGTCAGCCCGTGTGCTGGTGGTACCCCAGAAGTTCAGAGCCTTCCTACTGGGGCTGGCTCACGATGTGCCTTTAGCAGGACATTTGGGGATGGACAAGACCTATGACAGGCTTGTCACCCACTTTTACTGGCCCCAAATGCATAAGAGTTCAGACGCTCATTGCAGAACCTGTCCGACTTGCCAGGCAAGTGGGAAGACCGGAGGGAAGAACAAGGCTCCCCTCCAACCCTTCCCTGTGGTCGGTACGCCATTCCAGCGAGTGGGTATTGACATCGTTGGGCCTCTGGACCCCAAGACAGCCATGGGCAACAGGTTTATCCTGGTCTTGGTGGACCATGCCACCCGGTACCCTGAAGCCATCCCTCTGAGGACAGTGACGGCCCCCGTGGTGGGACGTGCACTGATGGGAATTTTCTCACGAGTAGGATTCCCTCTAGAGGTGGTGAGCGACAGGGGGACCAACTTCATATCCAAGTATATGAAGTCCCTTTGGCAAGAGTGTGGCGTAACGTATAAGTTCACCACGCCTTACCATCCCCAAGGTAACGGGTTGGTTGAAAGATTCAACCGAACCCTGAAGGGCATGATCATGGGCCTAGAAGGTCCGATGAGGCGTAAGTGGGACGTCCTCTTACCATGCCTACTCTTTGCATATCGCGAGGTGCCACAGAAGTCCCTAGGGTTCAGCCCCTTTGAACTGCTGTACGGTCACCCCGTGAGAGGACCACTGAGTTTGGTAAAAGAAGGCTGGGAGCAATCTCCCAGGAAACCTCCCCAGAATGTATATAGCTACATGCTGGCCTTCAGAAACCAGACCAGACGCTTCAGACAACTTGCCGAGGCAAATCTGGAAGCAAGCCAGGAGGAGATGAAGCGGTGGTACGACCAGAATGCCACTCTGGTCGAGCTTCAGCCTGGACAAGAGGTGTATGTCCTGGCCCCAGTGGAGCCCTGTGCCCTTCAAGATAAGTGGACAGGCCCATTCGAGGTTGTGGAGCGCAAGAGCCCAGTGACATACTTGCTGGACATGAAGACGCCCAGGAACCCTTTGAGGGTCCTACATGTCAACCGCCTCAAGCCCCACTTACGAAGGTCCGAAGTGGGCATGTTGTTGGCAACTGATGACGGAATGGAGGAGGAGTCGGAGCCTCTTCCTGACCTCTTAGTGGCCTGTGAGAAAGACGGGTCAGTGGATGGAGTTAACCTCTCACCCACCCTGACCCCCGAACAACAGGAAGACTGCCGCCAGTTGCTGGGGCAGTTTCCAGATCTGTTCTCCCTGGTTCCGAGTGTCACAGATTGGTGCGTCCATGATGTGGACACTGGAGACAGCTTACCTGTGAAGCATAAGGCTTACAGGGTGACTGACAGGGTCCGGGCCTGCATCAAGGAGGAGGTCTCCAAGATGCTTGCCCTGGGGGTGGTTGAGTCTTCCAGCAGTCCTTGGTCCAGCCCCGTGGTCTTGGTTCCGAAGGCTGCTGCGCCGGGAGCCACACCCGAACTCCGGTTCTGTGTGGACTACAGAGGACTCAATTCAGTCACGAAGACTGACGCGCACCCCATCCCCAGAGCTGATGAGCTCATTGATCGGCTAGGGGCTGCTCGGTTCCTCAGTACGTTTGATTTGACGTCTGGGTACTGGCAGATCGCCTTGACCCATGGGGCAAAGGAGAGGTCAGCATTCTCTACACCAGATGGGCATTTCCAGTTCCGGGTTATGCCATTTGGAATGAAGAATGCCCCTGCCACCTTTCAGAGATTGGTCAACCAGGTGTTGGCTGGGCTGGACGAGTTCAGTGCCGCCTACCTGGATGACATCGCAGTGTTCAGTGGCACCTGGCCAGAACACCTGCGACACCTCTGGGAAGTGTTGATGGCCCTGCGCAGAGCAGGCCTCACAATCAAGGCAAGCAAGTGCCAGATTGGGCAGGGTTCAGTGGTGTACTTGGGACACCAAGTTGGGAGTGGCAAGGTAGCACCCTTGCAACCCAAGATCGAGACCATCCTGGCTTGGGAACCCCCCAAGACCCAGACTGCAGTGAGAGCCTTCCTGGGGCTCACTGGGTATTACAGGAGGTTTGTCAAGGGCTAAGGCACGATCGTGACCCCCTTGACAGAGCTGACTTCGAAGAAGCAGCCCAGGAATGTGATTTGGACTGACACCTGTCAGAAGGCTTTTGACACCCTGAAGACTGCCATGTGCACGGCGCCCGTGCTCCTGATTTCTCCAAGGAATTCATAGTGCAAACAGACGCTTCAGAGCAGGTGTAGGGGCTGTTCTTTCACAGATGACTGAGGAGGGCTTTGACCAACCCGTAGCCTTCATAAGTAGGAGGTTACTTCCACGGGAAAGTAGGTGGAGTGCAATAGAGCGTGAAGCATTTGCTGTGGTCTGGGCGCTGAAGAAGCTAAGACCCTACCTGTTTGGGTCTCACTTCCGAGTTCAGACGGACCACAGGCCCCTCAGATGGTTGATGCAAATGAGGGGTGAGAACCCGAAACTGTTGAGGTGGTCCATTTCTCTACAGAGTATGGACTTTACGGTGGAACACCGCCCTGGCACCGATCACGCCAACGCTGACGGTCTGTCCAGATTTTTCCGCCTTAGTGATGTGGAACTCCCTGGGGAAGGGTAGTTCCCCCCACATTTCAGCTGGAGGGGACACATGTTAGACCTGGCACCTTGGCGTGAGTCTCCCTTCCACTTTTTGCTGATGTGCCTCCGATGTTTTGCTGGTTTTCCGATACTCAGGGCACTGCGCCACGGCTGACCCGTGCCGCAGTGCAAGTGCTCCCTACTGTAAATTGTACATGCGATTGGTATCCATGATTGGTTCATTGGATCTACTGTTAGTCCCTAGTAAAGTGCACTAGGAGTGCCGGGGCTTGTAGATGGCAATACTGCTGGTGGGCCTGCAGCGCTGGTTGCGCCACCCACCGAAGCAGCCGTAAAGATGTGTCTGGGAACTGCGACCGCAGAACCCGCGTGCGGTCCCGTACTGTCACGCTAGCTGGGCAAGTGCACCCACTTGCCAGCCCCCGAACCTTCCCTTGACTACATATTAGTCACCCCTATGGTAGGCCTGCGGGCAGGGTGCGTTGTAGGTGTAAGGTAGGACAAGCCCTGATGTGTGTGGCATGTCCTAGTAGTGACTTACAACCAAAACCGTATTTCACTATTGAAGGCTACCTGCTCCATTAGGCCAGACTGAGCTGCTGGAATTATTAAACCCTATAATCCCAGCAGGCTCAAGGAGCATGGTAGCGAGTCGTGTTTAGTGTGCCTGAACTCAGGATGATAAAATATTTCTTTTAGTAAAGTTTATTTTAGTATCCTGGGTTTGCAAATGCTACTTTTAGAAAGTTAGCCTTTGCTTGCCTAACCATTTCAGCCCGCCTCTGCTGGTATGTGTATCTGACTGTCTGGGACGTGTGAGTGACAGGGCTGGGGGGATGACAGGTGGTGAATGCGCAGATTACACCTTAGTGGGAGGTAGGAGTGCCTCTTGACTCGAACTGTAGCTGTGCTCTGCCACCACAATGCTGGCTCCACCCTCCTGGGGGGCGACTGATGACTCAGCCGGCACCTGGCCCAGGAAGGGCGAAGCCCCCATCAACAAGGTACTCTGGCAGCCCCTGTCCGCACAATGCTGGCTCCACCTCCTGTGGGGCGTCTGATGCGCCTGCCCCTCACACTGAAAGCAGAAGCCGGAGTACACCCACCAGGGTACTCAAGGACTGAGAGTGGCTATGCAAAGGCCCCCCTGGCCTGCGAGAACAAAAGAAATGCCATATAAAAGAAGGAGCCCTGCTCCTGGAAAATTAGATCCTGTTTGGGCTACAGAAGGAACTCTGCCCGACGAGAAGGACCGGAAGGACAAGGAAGAGGGCTGTCTCTTGCCTGTGTCTGGTGCCTTGCTGCCGAAGGAGAGGAGAAAGGAAAGACTACGAGAAGACTTTTGCTTTACAAGACTTTGTGCCAAACTCTGCTAAAAGATCTCCAAGGGCTTGCAAACTGAACTTGCCCCCTGACCAGCGCCCCAGGACCAGTGGGCGCTACACCCTGAAGAAAGCAACTGTGTGTGCTGCTTATCGCCGCAGTACCGACGGAGGAATCTCCTCCAAGGCAGCGACAGCCACCTGACCACCGTGACCGGGGCCCAACGCAACAGCGAAAGCAAAGTGAGGACCAGCCGCCGCTGGCCCGAACACCGTGACCGCAACTGCACCGGGAGCCCGAGAGCAAAGCGAAGGAGGACCCGTCCGGTCCGAGCTCTCGAGTTGACTGCGCCACGAGCAGCCAATCCACTTGCAAAGACGGACAGTTGCCCTGTGAGAGTCCACTAGGTCGGTACCTTGCCCGACAGCTCAGCTGTGAGCGCACAGCTGAACCGGCACCTGGCTGGGTACGTCCTGCACTTGGGGACCGTACTGCCACTTGCCGCCACCACGCAGCCGCCGCCTCCAGGGTCGGAGCGGACGACGAGGAGAGGACCCTGCCGCCACAGAACACCGCTGCCCCGGATGACCCGTGAACTGCTCGGCTGAGAGCCGCAACGAACAGCGACCCCGGGAAGGCAACGCGACGTGGGACAGATCCCCTGGAAGCCGCCTGCTCCACAAGAACTTTGTTGAACTGGGCAGAAGACCCTAAAGAACTCTTATTGCTAGAACGAACTGTGGCAACCTGAACTAAGTAACTTGGAACCGCTATTTGAAAGTCTGATATCTGTATTCTTAAGCCTGCTTAAAATCTATATAAAGATATATATTTTTACAGAATACAGTCTGGTCTCATTGTGTGGTGGGTTGGTTGTGACGGTGTAATATTGCAGGTGTTTAACCCTATGTGCCCCAAAGATTAGCCTACGACTGCTTAAGCCACACTACCTAGAGGGTAAGCAGAGGTTGTCTGGAAGGTAACCCTCAGCCCTGACGAGGAAGAGAGAGAGTCCCTGCTTGTCGCTAGTGTTGCACTGGGCCAACTAGAGCCTCCCCCTTCCTACAATTATGGATCAGGGAAGGGCACTGTCAGCAATTAATGTAATGTTTTTGCCCATACGTTAATGCTGTTCAAACTTGTATTTATGGTTCATTAATTGAAAGCCTTTATTATTAGGGTGGGCACTCTAAGTAAATGATGCAAGCTTTGACTGCACTACTGATAGTGGTTCCAGTATAAAAATGTGTACACATGTTTTCAAAGTTTAGCAATATGAGGATATGTATAATGCTCCCAGAATGCTCTCTGATTTGCTGCAAATATTTGTAGAACCTTGAAAGCAAGATTGATGATTCTTTGCTTTAAAAAACAAGCATTTGCATTGAAATAGGACTCGCATTTATGCAGTTTGAGCTATTGGCATTGTAAATGACAATGCCCTTTATTTATGTTTTGGTTTTAAAAACATAAATAAAAGGTCTTGTCATTTACAATGCAAATAGCTTCAACCTGCGTAAATGCGAGACCTATTGCATTGCAAATGCTTGTTCTTATTCCATCCAACTCTATTCCCCGTCTAACCACCTACTCGTCTGAATGCATTCGGTCTAAATTTACGTGCTTACACAAAATGTTTTCAACACAACAATGCAAAAATAAAAGCATGCATATGAAAGTTGGGACAGTTTTGGATCAAAATTGAATTATCAAGCTAGAAAGCTAGTTTTGGAATGGGAGTATAATTAAATAATGTAACATAACTCTGCATCGTTGCTGTCTTTGCATGTTTCGCCATCACCCACTGTTTACCTTCAGTCATCACAGTCCCAGCTGGTGTCTGCTCTCTGACTGTTACTACTAGACACCTGGCTTGCTCGACGGACAGGCAGTCAAAGAGCACTCTGACTGCGACAGGCCTTTACAACGGAACGGTTACAACGCATGCCTTTACATCGCATGTTGTTGCAACGCAAAAGGTGTGCAGCGGTGGGTAGAAGGTGTTGGATTTAACTCCAACACCTTCCCTACTGTTGCTCACACTGGAGTTGGAATAGAAAGTTAATCTATTCTAACTTCCAGCGCCCCCGACAAAGTCTGAGGACAAATTTGCGTTGCAACAGCATGCGATGTATTAGCATGCATTGTAACGTCACATATTCCGGCAGGCAGTCACCGGTAATAGTGTCATGTCTATGAATTTCCATCAGAGGACGGGGGAACAAGCCTTTGCGAAAAGTCGATACTGGCAGGAAATTTCACACGTCAGCACTTGTTCCGGCGGATAGACACCGTGAAGCATAAGAGCCCAGATGACACCTCGGCTCGTACTCCCTGCACCGTGCTTACTGGATTGTATGATCTGTTCTTGCTGCTCATGGGCGAGAAACGTGTGCTTAAATGTAAAGCCAAGGGTTTAAACGTGAGGAGGGGGCTATACTTCACTAAGCATTGCAGGTAAAAGTGAGTGAGCTACTAAAACGGGGATATTCCATCCACACACTGTAATATTTCAGTTTCATATCCTTATGCAGTATGAAATCTCACATCCATGTGGATTCAGCTGTGTCTGGTTATCAGTAGCTCTTCCCGGACTGACTCACTGTGCGGTGTTTCATTGGAAACAGTCTGCGAGCCTTGTGACAAGAATCGTGGTCTTTTCATGAAATACTTTACGACGGGAGATGTACACATGCCCATCACCTGTCCGGACGCATGCACATCTCCTGTCCCCCTTCTGCCGAAAAATCCACAATAGATCTCGCCAAGGCGAGTACCGCCAATGTGCTGCGTCGCTAGGCGAGACCTAAAAATTAAAGTGAACAGTGGCGTAATGAGCATGAAGGCTGCAGCTACGGCTTGAAGGGGACTGAGATAAAGAGAGTGGTGTAGGGATAGCGTGTGTAAGATATACAGATAATGGCAGCGCAATGAGCCGGGACACTAGATTCTGTGAAGACTAAAGGCAATTTCTAGGCTTAGAATGGAGTGGGCCCGGTCCTCGCATGCACATAACCCTTTAAGACATGAGGGGATTCTAGAAATACCTCAGCTCCTACCCTTTTAAGAGACTCCCTTAGGGAGAGCCCAGAGGTAGATTGCATCGCATTGATCGAATGAAAGCAACATCTGTCAAACGCATTCACAAGGGATACCTGTAATACTGGCAACTTTAGTAATTGATCATGGGCAAAATAGTTTTCCTCCAGCCTTTTTTCCTTTATGACATGAATACTTGCACGCTGGCTGAATAACAGTATTAAACAAAGTGAAATGTTAAAAAAGGGAAATGCCCGGCTGGTCTGTTCGTCCTTGGAAGAACAAAGAGACCAGGGCTTCAAGTGGGATGACAAAACTGGGGGGTGAGTTATCTCTCAAAGGGGCGTGGTCAAGGTAATTAAGGGCGTAGCTTAAAAACAGTAAACAAAAAATCTGTGTTTAGTATGGTTTGCCGCCCGACTGGTATTTTCCTGCTCTGTCTCTGCATCCAGATACATAATACAACAAGTAATATTATACCTACAATACGTCAGGGCGATTTAGCTTTGTCAATGGTTGTTAGTTGCACAAGCTAAATAAGCAACAACTATGGCTTCGTTGTATACAATATTGAAAATGATTCAGTTCTGACATGAGACTGTGAAAGAACTATAACGAGTATCTTTGAAGTTAAACTGCAGAATGTAAGATTTTTTTTTTCACCTTGGGGGTGAGGGCAAAAATGGAGATCCCGATAGGGACCCATCTCAGCTATTGTTTTTTAGTACTGTCGGTGTTGAGCACCAGCAGGACCCGGCCCACTTAATGCCCTGGATGAGATTCATTTTGCAGTGTGCCGCTGTCAAACCCTTGTGAATTTCAAGCTAATGCGACACAACGCAATTTAGCACTGCGCAACGGCAAGGAAATGGGCGCTATCATCTCTGCTGCGTCACAAAAAGCTTCACTTTTGGCTAAAACTGGAGATGCTCGCTCTCACTCTCGCACATACAGTCGGTATAGAGAGGTCTAGACCAGAATGGGCATAGTGTTTACAGGTTCTGTGTAGTCTTTTCAGGTTCATCAGAACTGTTAGTCAGACAATACAAACATGCCAAGTGCCCCTGAATTACAGCGTTTCCTGTAAAATTACTGATCGCAGTGAAACCTAAAGGCAGAAAGGTTAATGTGGTTAGAAATAGTTTGTTGACGTGAATAATTACCGCTGGTAAGAGCGATTTGTGAGGGAGCAACAGAGGTGAATAAACAGGCCCCGAGGTATCGGTGCAGAGATGCCATGTTTCTCTTCATGTGTTCTAGAACGTTCCGTTCCGAAGCTCGTGCCTGACAGCCACGACCCCTTGAGAAACTTTGTGTGGGGGAGGCAAAAAAGAATCACAACCATAACTCATTAGTGTGGGAGTTTTCCAGGCCTAAGGGAAGAAGAGGGACTTCAAGAAAGAATAGTTTTTCTGAAAGGCTGGTAGGGGTCGGGTAGAGTCATTCACACATCAGGTACCCACCCATTGTATAAATAAATAAAAGTCAACATGTTGAGTTTAGTAATTTCAGAGAGTTATGGTTCAGTGAGCGGCAAACCTAAAGACCCTGCAGCTCCGCATTCCAGCTTCAGCCAGCCCTGCAGGATAGGAAACCAGCAATTCCAGTTCTGGCCTCTTCACTACACTGTGAACAATTTTAGGACGCAGCCCATTCTAAGAAAAAAAACTTAACATAAATTTAAAACAAGCAGCCCACCTCTCTTTCCTTCTTTCATTTAATTGCTTCCCTGTGAAATGGATCCAAAAACAGAAGAAGCCCGCGAGTGCTGCACGCGTGCGCCACAGGGAGACATGTGGTTTCATATATCGCGCCAGTGTCTGGGCACCATAATTGAAACCACATGACAGCCGTTGCATGTAATAGACACCAATTGGCCATGGGCGGAGCAATGCGCCTGCCTTTGGCCTATTGCGTGCTCTCTTGGTAAAAAACACGCAATCAATGCCCAAAAGCGTGCCCCAAAAGGAAAAGCACACGCTCGTGTGTGTGCCTTTCCTAGGTCCGCTTCGGAAACCCAATTTTTACCTACTAAATGTCTCGCACTGCACGAGCTCTGCTGCGCACTGCAACGTTAGGTGCAAAACCTAAAAATGTTATAAAAAAATGAAAGTAGTAATAAAACTTTTGGCTTAACTACTGTAAAATTTCCGGTACCATTTCTTTGCAACATCATTTAGGAACATGTGTTGATGCATGCTAGTATCTCCCAAAAATATTCATATTGGAAAATCAGTGTAACCAGTTTCAATAACATTATGGCAATCAGAAAGAAACAAGCATTGGCAAATCCAGTACATCTGAAATTACTGGTTTTGTCAATGTGTGACTTGTTTTTGCATGGTTTTTGTAAAACCTTATTTGTGTGGGAGCTGCCGGGCCCTCACCAGTATAACAAACAATGGCAAAAGCAAAAATACTTTTTTTGGTCTAAAAAAACACACACTGCCTCAGTAATTTCTCGCACTGAGCCAAACCACTTTGTGTGCCCATATGCTCCTTGTGAAAGCGCAGAATGCTGCCATTCACAGTGAAGCCAGCAAATACAGAGAGAGAGAGACAGAATTATAACAAAAGGTCACGGTCAATGCCAGACCAAATTAGGGGGCCAATTATTAAAGAAAGTCTCAAAAGTGCACCCATGGTGTATGTCTTTGCAATAAGTGCAGCTATACGGTTTTCGTGAATTGCCAAGAATTTACATAAGTGCGACAAGAAACAGTACTCCTAGAAAATATTTGTGAACTGCATTTTAGCATGAGCAAATATGCATGTGTAGATTTGCTCATGCGGAAATCTGAGTGTTTGCAAGTTGACTTTCCCTCCAACCACTTTTTTCCCCAACTCTGGAAGAAGGTTTGTGTCTGCCACTGTCAGGAGTAAATTTCTAACATTTCTCAGTATGGGAAAAGAATAAAGAGTTCTTGAAAACCATTAAAACATGCAAGTTAGTAGGTTTGCACAGACTCAAAAGGGTATTCTAACCTTGGAACTATTGCTTACCACTATCTTAAGGTCAGTATGTAGAGCTGCAGAAACGCGGCAACATAAGGGGATTGCACATATTCAAATACTACAATGGTATGAGCCACGGCATAATCAGAGAAGTGTGGCTCAATGGTTAGAGCGGCAGACCCTGATGCAGAGGTCTAGCCTGGGACCAGGGTTCAATTCCCCGCCTCGGCGGGTCTTGGGCTCAAAAATTCCACGGACCTGATCATTCTCACCTCGGTGCCTATTCCAATCATGGAGTCCCACTCTGCAACTCTGAGCAATAGCTTGCTTAATCTCCACAATGGCCCCCACAACGCTAAGGATGCCTGGCCTCCACCTTGGGGGTGCCCAGGAGTGGACGC
The DNA here is from genome assembly GCF_964263255.1 of Lissotriton vulgaris. NCBI lineage: Eukaryota > Metazoa > Chordata > Amphibia > Caudata > Salamandridae > Lissotriton > Lissotriton vulgaris. Next base: position 624,253,453 of record NC_141696.1, on the reverse strand, counting down.
CTCACAGGGAAAGCCAGGATGGGTTCCACAGCGGTATTCGTACAAGCGCCTTGAGACCCTTGCGTGTGAGTAGTGAGCTATACAAGTATCAATTTACAATTTTATATCAGAGCTCTTGTATAAAGAGATTGCTGCCATAATTTGTTGCTGCACTACATTGCACCAAAGGGGCTAGTGGATTATATTGCAGGACAAGTAGATTTATGAAGCAACTTGCCCCATGGAAAAGTAGATATTTTATTAAATTCCACACCCCTGAACATAATATAGGAAAAGAAACTCCCATCCCCCCCTCCCCCCTCCCCCCCACCACCACCACCACCACCACCACCACCACCACCACCACCACCACCACTAGCAGAACCCTATAAATCCAGTGACCAGGGCAGTATTCCTGCAACACCACTTCCACTTGTTCCCCACAATGTGTGTTTTCTTTTTCTTGAGCACTCTCTTGGCTTTTCCGTATGCCAAGCAGACGAAAGGTAATCATGTGAGGAATGAGCTCCATCACTAGGGCGTAGTGGGAGATAAGCCTGTCAAATGATCGAGCAATTAAAATCACCATCTTCTCATTCATAGTGTCAACTGCTGCACTCATCACCAAATAGACCACCTCATGAACATTTGAGCAACGGTTCTCCACGAAAGGCTATTGTCTGCATTGTTAAAAGGTGTCATCTTGATCCATTGATGAATCTGTCTCCCAAGACTGAGACACTGAAAACATAGGGTTAGTTTGAGCAAACTGCTTTGTTGATTTCATCCCTAAAAATGCAAGAATGTGCATACGAAGGCAGAAAGACTGAACACTGTTTTCTAGGGAAAACGGCTAATGACACAAAGCCAAAGTAAGTATTGCCAAAGCAATCTAAAAATAGAATGCAATAAGTATCTCAGCCTTAAACTATAAATAAATGTATCCTAAAGTAGTCCGAAAATCCTAGCGCCAAAATGAGAATAGGTATTCCCCAAGGAAAGAAGTATAGCATGCACACTATGCTGAGAGATGCCATACCATGCAGACCGGTGTTTAAGGAAGCTTTGGGATAATTCCCTCATTCCCTGAAAACAAGACACTAATAACGGTTAATAAAAGTCAGCACAGCGCTGACCTTAAATTAGCTGCTGCATTTCATTGAAGCCAAAACAGAAAACGATGTTGGAAAATGGACAATTACTGTAAAACATGAACTGTTACTACCTCTTTGAAAGTCATGTTGAAATGAGCCATTTGGTATATATTGTTTTTCTTTGCTGGTTGAGATCACAGTAAATAAAAAAGTCATCATTGAGCCTATGGTCTTGTATAGCCTGGCCCCTTGATATACCTCGGTAACAACATTCTTGGCCATAGATTGTCATTTTTGATTTGAGTTTTTGTATCCTCATTAGAGTAGTAATTTTGCTTGAGTAGACATTGCTAGTCAGGGCCACTTTCTTCTGGATGACATTTTTAAAAATGGCAGTTGTGATGCAATGTTGATGTAATATTTCAGGAAGCACAAGACTTATATACTTCAATTTGGTGTCAAAACGTAGGTTTTGGGGGTCAAATAGTCTTATAGAGAAGGATAATAACTCAAACTACTCATAGCAATCCTTCTGACATTTTCCAAAATGGCAGCTCTATAATGATGTGTTTTACCCATCATTTTGGTAATTTATTTTAATATTGTTCTCATTTCAGGTTTTCCGTTGGTCCAAATTTGTAAATATGAACGAAGCAGGTGGTAGCAGAGGATCTTTACCTTCAGACAGAGTGTTGCTAACAACAAAATCTGAGGACTCCATTAACAAAGAAAAATGTGTCATATGCCAAACTAACCTGAAAGAAAAGCTAACATCGACTACAGCTGGACAGAAGAGAGTTTGAGATGCTGCCTAAATATGAAAAGACGAAATTCAAAAATGTGGGACTGGTTGCACTTCTGAAGCAAGCAAAAGACCCCTGTATTGAACTGTTTTTGAAAAACTGTCTCCTGTCCACGGTACAACGGAGCAAAGCATCGAACCTGTTCACTGTGGAATAAGCCCAGGGGGCACTGGGAAGCTGCCGCGACCAGGAGTACTGCTTCAGTGGTCACCAGACGGTTCAATTTTCAAGACCGTGTCAATAATCTTTGGGTGGCACATGCACACGGCCCCTGGAAACACTCTGTGAAACGGAGATAACCATTGTTGCAGTGAAACGCCTCCTGAGAACACTAAGGGCCACATGTAGCTAAAATCCAAATTGCAACTTCTTAATAGCGATTTTTACCGAACCGCAATTCAGAACTCGCAATTCCCGATGTAGCTAAAAAATCTCTAAAAGATTGCGATTCGGTAATATCCGCTAAAATAAATACTGAATCCTTATTACCGATTTGGCATTAGCGATTCCTTATTACCTGTGCTTCCTGATGACCTCACAACCAGGGAGTGGACCAGGGAGTGGCCACACCCATGCAGTTATACTGATCCTGAAGCTGTGGGAGAGGCAGGGTGCTGAAGGAAACCCCAGGAGCTTCACAGCAACAACCTTGCTGACCCACCAAAGATACCATGGACACAGAGGAGAAGGGAAAGGATGCTGGAGAGAGGAAGAGAAAACAAAAGTTCAGTGAGAGGGAGCTGGAGGTACTGATTGAGGAGGTGGTAAAGGATCATGACCGGCTCTTTGCGAAAAAAATCACTGCACGTTCTCGAATCCCAAAAAAGGAAAATCTGGCTTGTGATCCAGCATAAAATAAATGCCATTGGCGTGACCCAGCTTTTGATAGAGGAACTTAAAAAGCGCTGGTACGATCTACGGAAACGTGCCAAGGAGAGGGTGGCTGACCGGCTCAAACAAGCCAGAAAAACAGGTGGGGGAACTTCAACAGCGCCTGCACCGACTGCCTTAAAACAAATGGTGAAGTCCACCCTCCAGCCAGAGAGTCTGTGGCATTGGAGACGTGGACAGTTCGGCCACAGGAGCCAACAGACACGGTAAGAAGCATACACAGCATGCTGTGCCCCCTCCCTAACCCCAATCACCCTGCAACACTTCCACTCCAGTCCATGCTTTGCCAGTATCCAGCAATGCATCATGGGAGATATAGTCCCAATCAACTAATAGCATAGCAGTCAGTCCACTGAAACCAATGCATACACATCAGTAGATAAGCAAGCGGGGGACAGACAGTTAGATTAGCAGTCATTAATTTATTGTAAGGCAAATGCTGCTACATAAGTAAATGGACATTCTGTATCCATAGGCGAGCCATCGTGCCAGGCTGCAGGAGGGGAGACAGATGAGGCAACAAGGGAGCCCAACACACTGGAGGAGGATGTCTTGTCACTTGCTGAGGTCACAACACCACCAACAACACCACCACCACTGAGAGCCAAGAGGCACACAGTGGCTAGCCTCCAGGAGATGGAGAGCTCAGGGGAGGAGAGCATGGAAGCCCATTAGACCCCTCAGGATGAGGATAGACACACCGCAGGAACACAGTCCCCCATGGAGCTTGGCAACACAGGTGCCCAAAGACGCCGATCAAGGGCACACAGTCCTGAGGTAGAGGAGTCCAGTGTCTTTGCAGGTCTGGAGGGGAAGAGGCCGAAAGTGCAGCGCCTGCAAGGCAAAACAATGAGGGCAATGCAACGCCAGATGGTGGCCAACAACAAACACATGCGCGACATGAAGGAGGCCATATACTGCCTCAACACCATGGCTGAGGGCATGCGGGACATGACAGAGGCTGCTGGGCAGCAAGATGGAAAGCGAACGTGGGGCAAGGCACAGGGACAGACAGAGATTGGATGGGTACACCAAGGCAGTGAACCGGCAATGCAATGCCACCCATGTACTCAGCAGGTGCTGGGTGGCCATACAGCTCAAGATGGCCAAGTGCAGCTGTGACGTCACAAGGGGATTGGTCACAGTCATCAGCGCCCTGGAGGTGCTGCAGACCTCGCAAATCGCTGCCACAGGATTGCGGAATGGAGGTGAAGGTCGGGTGGCAACAAGCTGCAGCAGCATCACTCCGCCATTAGAGGAGTCCAGGAGGCGCAGTGGAATGCACGGGCCAGCCAAAAGACAGACCGCTAGGGAGGACAGTGTGCCTAGTGAACTCAGCAGTGCTGCACGTGGGCGCAGACAATAAACCGGCCATCCCCTGGCATTGGTAGGTGGGTGAAGTAACCCATTTGACATAATGATGGGATTGTGAACCTTGCATGGGGAGTATCCATGCCAGGTTGGGGGTGTTGAGACACTGTGAGACCATCATGGTTTGGCGGTATGCAGTCCTATTGCCTGACTTAAGGTCAATTAAAAAATACTGCTGCAACACCTGCTGCGCTGTGGACAATCCTCTCCCTCATCCTCTGATTCAGTCAGTTCCAAGGGTGTTCCTTTCCTTGTAGCCAGGTTATGCAGAAAGGCACATGTTGCTATTATTTTGCAGCTGATCACATGACAGTAATGCCGTGCACCTCCACTTTTGTGGAGGCAACGAAACCTGCTTTTGAGGAATCCGAATGTACGCTCCACCACATTCCTCGTTGATTTATGTGCAACATTGAATCGCCTTTCACTTGGGGTATGGAGTCAGGATGAATTTTCGCACAGCATATGCGCTATCTCCTAGGTGTTAAAGGAAGAAAGATTATTCGCAGTCAGCAATAGATACATCAACGGTAGACATCAGGGTGTGTCACGTTTATTTACCTAGCAGGTATCCTTTTCTAAATTCACCCCAGCTAGACAGGTATAGATCCCACTGTTCCAGAAGATGTAGGAATCATGCGTGCTACCTGGAAATTTTGCTACGATGTCGGTAATGATGTGGGACGCATCACATATGACCTGTACGTTGAATGAATGTGTTGATTTGCGGTTACGGTAGATGTACTCCGTAGCAGGGGGGGGGCAGATTGGTATATGTGTCCCGTCATTTCACCCTATTACAAGTGGGAACTTGGCGTTCTGATAAAAGTCCATCTTTGTCTTGTGTAGTTCCGCCTGTGTGCTGGGAAACCGAATATAGTGGTGCATCCTTTACGTCATGGCATCCAGGAATTTGTTGAAAAAACGCGACAGGCAACTCTTTGAGACACCACCAGCTACAGCTATTTCCCCTAGTTACTGCTGGATGATAGTTGGCGCAGGCGACAGAGGAGCTGCACATGTGGAAGTATTGCGTGCGCCCTTGGTGTCTGGTGCTCCAGGAGTGGGTACAGATCACGTATCGGGTCCAGGATGGTGGTTGGGTGAACCATGTACCTCTCATGGATTTCTGCCTCTGTGAGTTGGAAGTGAGATGCGCAGTCTGTATACGCGTTCCTGTCATGTACAGATCCTTTGAGCTGCAGCTTGCAAAGACATAGAGGGCCGCCATTGTGTTCACGCAGATGCATTCTGGGGCCGTTTATATGCTGTGCGCCTGGTTACCACCTGCTTTGAGTTAGTGGTGAATTGCGACTCTTATTTAGCAGTTTTAAAAAAAAAATCTTCATTTTTGGGGGAATCGGTATTAGCGATTTTAGGTACATTGTTCTGTGACTTTGTTTAGCGATTCCTTATTTAGCAATTCGCTAAATAGTGAGTCGGTGTGGCATAATCGCTAAATATGGAATTGCTAGGTTCATTCCATTGGTTTTAGTGATTCTTTATTTTGCGATTCGGTGTTTCTGCCTCTACATTGCGCATGGGGTTTTAGCGATCACAAAATCACTACCTACATCTAGCCCTAAATCTCAAATATGCTCTGTTCTTCCCAGACGAGCTGATAATCATCTACAAGGATGGTCCCCACTTTTTTTGCGATAGCTGCATGAGCGTGGGACTGGCTGGAGGCAGCAGGATGTCCAACCCTGGACAGCCGAAGAGCCTTGCTGATGCTCGAACACGATGATAGACACAGGAATTTTGAAATCACTTAAAGGATGAGATCTTTTGGGCTTAGTGATTTGGACCCACTAATGCTGGTTATGCAACAACAAAAATGACATATATTCAAAGCTGTTACTTGTGAGTAATCAGTCAGGAGAGAGAGCAAAAAGAGATTGAAAAACAGGTGTATATAAACAAAGAGTATTTAACCTTTTTTTTAACTCAAGTTAAAAAGTTGGGTACAAGATAAACAGCAAGGTGTAAAAGGGTAAAACCATTAATCCACACAGCTCTTGCTACATCAATTGCCCAAGCTTTTCTACCTAACACAAAAATAATTAAATATTCAATGGTAGATAAAGCCACAGTCTGTGCCCAACTTTTTAACTTGATTGGAAAAAAAGATTAAATACTCTTTTGTTGCATAACCAACCACTCTCTCACTAAAACCCCAGCACCCTTCCTTCAGGATTGATATGGCCTGCTATAGGGGTGACTTATAAGTTTTAAGTGTAGTGACCTATAGATATAGTTAATCTATATCTGAAGTAAGTGGTGCAAGCACCAGCTTACACAGGTTGCAGTAGCAGACCTGTAGTTCCACTTTGCAGGGCCTCTCATGGTTGGCATAATACAAGCTTCAGACCAAGGGAGGCCTCTGGGGTACCTGTTCCCTGGGTACATGGATATCATATACTAGGGACTGCTAAGGGTACCCCAGTATCCACTCTGGAGTGTACCAAAGTACAGATGTAACAATTCAACGAGAAAGCAGATAAAGACTGGGGTCCAGATTAGCAGGATCCCAGTCAGAAAATTCAAAAACAGTGCAACATCAAGCAAAAAGTGGGGGTAACCACAAGAAGCAGATCCTACTTTCCTACACATGGTATTCAAATTTACCAAATATAATGTATAAGTTTGCTAAGTTGGTCCAACAGACTCCTCAGGCATCGGGGAGGTGGTTAGTTCTACACCTGCAGCATAAGGGGATGGGGAGAAGGGAGCGGAGACACATTGTTTCAGAACACAACAAAGGAAAGGCTGAGAAACATGGAGAGATTCCGACATACCCCAAGAATTGCGGGATGCACCCGCTGTAAAATGCCCTCAGGCTAACCCTGAAAATGCTCTCCTGGAATGTGAATGGTCAATGTAGTAAGCGAAAAAAGGGGCTTTGTGTGAACATACCTCTTTATACAAGACCCAGATCTCATCTTTTGGCAAGAAACCCACCTTGTCTGCAAATGCTGGGATCCCTGACCCGGGCAGATACAAGCTACAAGCCCATGTAGGGGTTGCCAGAGGACCCGCAGTTGGGAATCCGGGCCCACAAATCCATTTTCGGTACAAGTCCTGCAATCGTGTTTGGATGTTTTGGGATGCTGGGCAGTGGTGTGTGGGTAAGAATTGGTGCTGATGTACTGCTACTCTCCACCCCCTTTACCCCCACTAAAATCTGTGGGAAAGAAGCAACTGGGGAGTTGGCTAACGGGGCTACCAGAGGCCATACTCCTTGTTTGCAGAGACCTACACCTAACTGCACATTGGGACTGCCTCTTGTGAGAGAACCAGGAACAACCTGCGCTTATTGCAGTTTTTATAAGCACTGGGTACACTGATCTCTGGAGGAAGGTACACCTGGAGGCTTGCAAATACTCATTTGCAGCGAACATGTTGCATTCTATGTCCAAGTTGGATTATTTCCTGATACCATACTGTCAAATAGGCTGATTCACATACACCACATTTCTATTGCAGGGTGCCTCAGGCCACTTGCCTATAATTATGCACCCGCAAACAGCTGTCCTGATGTCAACGGAGGAATGGAGGCCACCCTGATGCAATGAGAAAGGGACTATGAGATTAACTCCTCATGGGAACTGCCACATAGTTATGGGGGATTCAGGCACCACCTGCAGACTCCCATCCAACAAAAACAAAGGCCACATTTTAATGAATAGCAGGGGTCTCTATGAGACGGGTGACCAAGCAAGGAAACTCCTAGCCTGGCTAGCAAAAAGGGAAGAGGATCGGCACTGGGTCAGAAGGAATGCCAAAGACATAGTTGAAAATCTGGCAGAGATCGCACAGACCTTTTGCCTCGTATATTGAAGACCTATACCAAGCCAGACAGACAGGAGAGGCCAGGGGCCAAGAATGATTTATCATAGACCTCCCAGTTGCCCAACTGGGAGACAAAGGAAGGAAGGGTGAAGTTAGAATTGGGAATACCAGAGAGAGAGAGATCTGAAGCTGTAGTCCAGAGGGAAGGGGAGGAAAACCCTGGATACCAATGGAGTACCAGTTGAATGTTTCTGAATGTGTCACCTGCATTAACTATTTCATAGGAGTAGACCTCACCAGCAGCTGAGACCTCAGAAAAGCAACAACTGTACTGATCCATAAGTTTGGGAAAGCACGGACGATATGCCTGCTGAATGAAGACATTGAGGATCTAGCTAAAGTATTTTCCAAATCACTTGATACAGGTGGTCGACTCCCTGATAGGCCCTGAACAGACAGGTTTCATGCCCTATAGAGCGACAAGACAACTTATGTTGCCTGTCTGGATGCTTAGCACACAGGGACTTGCATAGCTGAATAGGCTGTCGTGCTAGCCCAGGACGCAGAAAAGGCATTTGATTCCTTAAAAATGGCCATATATGTGCGCCGTCCTTGAGAAGATGGGATACAGCCCCAGATATATCCTGGGTGAGACTGCTCTACACCAACCCCATGGCTAGAGTAAAAGTCAATGGGGCCCTTTCAACAGACTTCAGACTAGCCACAGGCCTACCTGCTATTTGTAGTGGCACTTGAGCTACTGGCCACTTAAGTACGGAGGGACCGAGATGGGATCCAGACTGGAGGATGTAATTTCCCTGTATGCGGGCAATATTCTGCACTGCTACATACACTCTGGGGCTGCCTTCAGATTCAGCCATTCTGGAAGGGGGCGAAGCACAGGAGCTCAGAGGTGTTGGAAGTAGCAGTAGAGATCACGCCATAGCGTGTGTGGTCGCGCATAAAAATCTGATTTGCATGTGGAACAGTCCTACACTCCCAATAGTGCTGGAATGGGATTCCAATATGGATTGGTGGATGAGAGCTGAAAAATGTGTGCATTAATCATGGTGTCGTCCCAGAAAAATGTACTAAGTGTAGGGGCACCTGCAGGAGCATACTAATAATGGCAGACAATGGAAACTGACCGAGCTGGGGTGATTGGAACTTTTTTTCTTGTCTGCATAGGTTGGTATTAAGATAGGGGGATGCGGGATTCCCAGTCAGTCACAGCTGCCACACATAGGTCCTAAGGACCTATTTGCCAGTAGGGGGGGTGGGACCGTCAGGGAACTCAGGGGGGGGTGAGGAACAAAAGATTTGGAGATATTATAGGAGGAACAAAGCAAGTAAGTCAGAAGACAATGACTAATAAAAGAAAACCGTATTATGTCTGGGATACCCTCAAACCAGGAGAGAATGGATATACGTATATTCTGCACCGCATAAAGTGAGTGCAAGATTAGACTATTTCCTGGTTAGTAATCAGGGTGTTTCTGGTGCACATATTGAGAGATTGCCAAGAGTATTGGCGGACCATAACCCCCTGATTATCAACTTAAAAGGATTATCAGAGTCAAGGGGGGGCTCGGTCTGGACTTTCGAAAGAGCGCTATTAGAAGATGAGGCATATATCCAGCATATGAAACAATGGATAGTGGAATACCTGACAATAAATAGGGATACAGCAACTGAAGGTATGGTCTGTGATAGTTTTAAGGCTGGGGTGAGGGGAGAGACCCTAAGTTTCGGTGCAAGGAGAAGGAAGCAGGAACGAGAGAAATCAGGCTCTAAGAAGGGAGATATTATTAGCAGAGGAAGAAGTGAGCAAGGGTGTAGAAAATCAGATAAATACACCCAATAGTAATGGGAATGTACTAAACCCTGCAATAATTAAGTTAGCGAAGTTGAGAATGGAGGCAGAAGAATGTATAACACCCAAGGCAGCAAAACAATATGTGACTAATAGGGAAAAATGCTATGAGCTGAGTGACCGAGTAGGCAGAATGTTAGCAGTCAGAGCAAGGCAAAAGGCATCACTTGGGGAGATTAATGCAATAAAAGACAGCTCTGGAAAGGTGGTAACGGGTACGCATCAAATTAGAAAAGTCTTTAGAAAATTTCACACGAACCTATATCAAGAAAGCCATGTAAAAGATCCAGGGGAGATAGCAGCTTACTTGAATGATTCCCCAAGGGTGGAGTTGGATGAATCAGAGAGAAAAAGATTAGATAACCTATTAGATCAACAGGAGATTGGAAGCGCTCTTAAGAATCTTCCATCTGGCAAAGCAGCGGGACCAGATAAGATACCGCTAGAATTTTATAAGGTTTTTTGGGAAGAATTAGGGAAGGATATGGTACGCGCTATGCAACAGGCACAGAGGGGCGTATCAATACCAAACTCCTGGTCCGGTGCAGAAATAGTCGTCATTTTAAAGAAAGGAAAGGTACCTACAGATCCGGGTTCGTATAGACCAATAACGTTAATGAATACTGATACAAAGATTTATTCAAAAGCACTAGCAATAAGATTTGCTAGTGTAATAACTCCATTAGTTACCATCAGCCAGCATGGATTTATACCTGGGCGAGGAACCACGCATCACACACGGAAATTAATTACCCTTTTTGATAAAATGGAAGTCGCAGGGGAACCATTAGCGGTATTGCTTTTAGATGCCGAGAAAGCATTCGCCCGCGTATCCTGGGACTATATGTGGAGTGTTTTAAAAAGGGTGGGATTCGGGAATGGCTTTTTCACAGCAATAGAGATACTCTACAGAGATCCGATGGCCGCAATAAGAATAAACTCGGGAATAACTGAACAAGTGCCAATTAATAGGTGTACTAGACAGGGATGCCCGTGCTCCCCCTTGCTCTTTGCTATGTATCTGGACCCATTAATACGCAGAATGGAAAGGAATGAGAATATACCTCCAGTTGCTACACCTAGGGGGGACTGCAAGATACTTGCATATGCCGATGACGTGGCTGTTGTAACACCAGTACCCACAGAGGCTATTAGATATCTGGAACTGGAGGCTAAAAATTTTGGAAAAGTCTCAGGATACTCTTTAAACACTGGGAAAACACAGATTATAAAAAACGACAAGGCAATGTGTCAAGATTCGCGAGTGGTGCAGACAGGAACATACCTGGGTATAACAATCACCGCAGAACTGGGAAAGTTAGTAGAATTGAATATAGACCCTATTATAAGGAAGGTGGGTAAAGATCTAGATAGGCTTAATAATCTGCACCTTACAATAGTTGGTAGAGTAAATATTATTAAGATGTTAATTTTACCGAAATTTTTATATATTTTTAGGACAATTCCTTTATGGTTTGACAATCTTTGGTTTAAAAAGATCGAAGGAATGATCAATAGATTTATTTGGTCTAAAGGTAAAACTAGGAGAGCAGCAATATTTATGGCACTTCCAAGGGAGAGAGGAGGGTGGGCTTTACCGGATCTGAAACTTTACTATTGGGCGGCAACCCTACAATATATGGTTGGATTGATAGGTGGAGCAGAAGTAGAAGGGGAGGATGCTTTAGGATCATTAGCAATATACGGCTTATTGATGGGAGAAGAGGTAAAGAATATATTTTAGAAACATTTTGACACAGCTTACTTCAAAAGGACACGATTTAAGACCATTTTGGGAGCCCACAACATCTGGAAAGCTTTTACTAAGAAATATGGTTTGGGGAAAATTAATAGATACACGAGAATAAAAAACAATTTAGCATTTCCTGAGGATATTTTTTCCGATTCAGTGTATATAGACTGGCACAGGAAGGGAATTACAAAAGTGGGGGATTTGATGGGTACACAGGGGATGAAACAATTTGTAGAAATACAGGGGAAATATGATTTGGCAACAAGGCATTTTTTTAAGTACCTTCAAGTAAGAAGTTTTTTGGCGAATAAAAGGGGGGGCTCGAGTGGATTTGAGAAAAATTCTATACTTGAGGTGGTACATAATGGAGTAAACTGTACTATTAAAAGGTTTTATGCAGAGTTAATTGAAACAAAACCAGATGACATGGTTAAGTGGGGGGAAAGTTGGTCGACTAAGTTGGAGATAGAATTGGAATGCTTTAATTTGTCATTAGAATTGGGACAAAATATTCTGTGTTCTGCAACATTACAGGCACAGCATTATAAAATTATATATCGGCTGTACTATACTCCGGCAAAACTCGCACAATGGGGGGCAGTTACTGGGATTAATTGTCCTAGATGCGGAAGTTTGCAGGCCGATATAATTCATATATTTGCAACATGTCCATGTTTATCAACAATATTGAATGAAATACAATTTTTTTTACAAAGAGCATTGAAAATAGCCATCAACTTAACTCCTATGATTGTGGTATTGGGAGTGAATCCAGGCAACGCCCAGGGAGAGGGTTGTTATTTTATTTTGGTTGCAATGGCTGTGTTTAGATTATGTATTGCCTCAGCATGGCTTGATCAGTCACCACCAGTATTTCAACAATGGTTAGCCAGGATCTTAAACATTTATAGTTTGGAAAAAGCAATATATTCTAGAAAAGGAAAAAAGGGGAGGAAACTAGGGCTGAAAATATGAGAGCCGATAATAAAATGGAAGGAAGAAATATAATGTATATAATGAATAGGTTTGTAATGTTTATTGTGGTAGGAGGGAGGGCTCATAAGTGTTCAGTAAGAAACAATGTGTTGTATGGTTTTTCTCATTTTTTCCTCATTCCTATTGTTTACCCTTTCTTTTGTGGTTTTTATTATTCTCTCCATATGATGTTATTTGTTAAATATAGTTAAAAATCCTATACATGATGTATATGTTCCTCTATGTGTAATGTAGCAGTAGTTTTTCTTGGTTTGGAAAATATGATTGAATGTATATAGTAATATGTTCCTCATCCCCGGTGTAGGGGGGGGAAAATAATGTGTAAAAAAAGGTCAATAAAAAGAATTTAAAAACAAAAAAAAAGGAAACTGACCGAGCTGGGGTGATGGGGGGCGGGGGGGTGGGGGGCGAGCCCAGGAGGTAAGTGTAAAACAGATTCTGTATGATTGACATGTAGGGGTGAGCGTCCACCAAATGATAGGATCATAACGGCAAAATCTAATTTATCGACGTGTCTGTTTCCGGTTCCCAGTTGTGCGATTTGTGGTATATAAACTACAATTAAAATGGTTTTATAAAAATGTACAAATCCCAATAGGGTAGGGTGGCAGTGTTGCTACACCTGCAAAGTAGTTAACAAGTTTATTTGGTCTGCATGGACTTCCGGTCACTGGATAGAAGACGAGCAGAGATCATCCTCAGGATCATGGGTCACTTTACTAGATACGCCCCAAGCATTTCACTTTACAGACCAAAACCCATCCACCATGGTCGACGTCCCCGGGGAGAGGTTCTGCCTGAACTATGGATGACAAGTCAAACAATTGAAAAGCCAGGCTGTTTTTGGACAATGGACGTTTGACTCTGAAACTAAGTTACCTAGGGGTCCACAGACCCAGGTTGCTTTCAGAGTAGATACAAACTCCCTAGGCCTCCAAGTTTTCACCCTATGGAGTAACATTTACATGGTCTGGGGGCAGGGAAGTATTTCATCATATGCTCCTGAAGTCAGGTTTTACTCTTTCAGGGTATCTTAAACTTATGAGACTAGGAGGTACTTTCCAAATTCTTGTGACAAGTATAGCCCATTAGCAGTACAAAACCCTCCGTGGGTTAAATGTTAAGACAGCTCACTGAAATATGCATTTCAATAAAACAGTAAGAATTGGTAAGATGAGAAGATACGATTTTCACATGCTTTTTTTTTTTTAGAAAAGAAAACTGTTCTGAATGTACAAACTCAAGCAATAAATGTGGACAATGTATTTTTTTTGTTACTGGGCACTGCTTCTAGTCCGGTGCTAGAACATGGGAGTTTCTCAGTTCCATCTTGTTTGCTGGAGATTAGGACATCCACAGAATGGCAGCGGTTCACCCTGGAATTTCTCGAACTCATAATGCAATAGGTTGCTTTTTCCTTAGACCATTTTCGTGGCTCCAAAGGACAGCCAGAGACCTCCCAACCAAATTCTTCCCCCTATTCAAAGTAAAAGGAAAGCCAGTATTCTAGTGTCAAACGCCAACTTCTATGCTTTTTAAGGATGGCACATTCACTCTGCAGAAAATGGTCCCAGTTCTTTGGATGGATGCAGGGGACAGCACATTGTGAACCAGGGAGCGATGGGATGAGAAACATACACTAAAATTACTTACTATGTTTACCACTAAGTTAGTATGAGCTGCTTAGTTACATTTTAAGTTAGTGAGTGTTTACATAGTATGTGCAATGAATGTATGGTGTTAACATTAACAATGTTTTATGGTATCACATATTTGTGCTGCAGGTACACAAAAGGATCTTTCTTGGATTGAAAGCATCGATATAGTGGGGTGGTGGAGTCCATTTGCTTTACGGGTTTTAAGAAAACGCTTAAATGTTGCATTGCTGAAGGTTCTTCGCAAAGGGGTCTCAAGCACTAGGCTTGTTTTTATGCGGGGAGTAGTGATCTGGCTTATCTTTAAAAAAAAAAGTACCTCGAGAGAATGTTAAGCCACAAACCTTTAAAGTGGTTCTTTCTACAGGTATGTAGCCAGATTGCACAAAATTCCACTATATTCCCTAAAAAATTTAACTCCAGCAAGCATTTCCTTCTCACATAGCCCCAGCAACAGGACACATACAAGTTACTAATGTACAACATGCAAGTGCATAGAATGGTTTCCGTCAGCATGCAAGGCTAATCCCAAATTGACTGCCCATTGATTCTGGGTCATCTGAGTAGCATGCTACTCGTAATAAAGCTCTTCAGCTCCTTTAAAGTTAGAGAAAGCAGAACAGAAATGCAATTTCAATTCACTACATAATCCATCATTTAACAGATTTTACCACAACAAAGTTATTAGTGAAACTTTACCAGCAAAGCAAAAAGAACCAAAACACAGATGCGTTGCCCTCATAGTGAAAGACCACTTGCAAAAAGTCAACTAGTCACCTTTCAATTGCCTTTTGCTGTATTAGAGTGCCAAACTGTTAATGAGATGGAACTCTTTACCCAGACATGCCCAACGTGTAGAAGAAAAACAATACTGTCCTAAAATGTGCTGTGTTATGCCGTATAATTTAGGCAACCCTGCTGCAGGTAAGTGCCCTTCTCAAAATATATAGGTCATGGGAACTAATCCCTTATGAATGCACGCAATCCTCCTCCCTCTTGATCCCCCATGCAGGACTTCGACGTAATGCACTTGTAAATCTAGTGAGTGGTAGACAGCAGTTTCCCAAACCGAGGTGGCTATATGAGAAAATCCCATAATTATGATCAGCTGCCACGAATTGCCAGTTCCAACAGACCAGCTGAGGGCATATCGCAGATTCAAAAAACCATCTGAGTCTTTTTTAAACTGTCCGAGGGTAAATTTACCGGGATATGAAATGGACAGGTGGGGGGGGTGGGATGACATCGCCCACAAGCTGTAGACTACGAGGACACTTGACAGCTTATCCCTCACATTGACACTGCTATGGGGGTTCAAAGGGCCCCTCCAGACCCCCCCTCCCCCATCATTTGCGTTCAGGTACAGATTTATGAAGCACCATTCACTTGTAACAACGTTTTCTTCTCTATACCTACTGATTAGTCATATACCACCCAGTGTATTAACGTGCCCGGGGTAAAACATCACTGCTCACGTATGCATCAAAAATGACGCCGATAAAATTATTCCTTTTATTTATACAACAATGGATTACACAAACTCCCTTACATACCAGTGTGTACATTGTACACATTTACAAGAAACTCACAAGAATGAAGCTTTAAATAATTGAAGACTGCAAGGTGAAATCTTTTTGTAAAAAGAATAGTGTACAACTGGCTTTGCTTGGAACCTTTTGTGTCAACGTGTTTATAACTACTTAATTTCGTTAAGAGCAAAAACGGTATGTTACAATGCCACTGGTAATAAAGCTTTTGAATTAATGCCCTTGGAAACCTACTACATTGTCTTACTGAAAGCTAAAACAGTTTAAAAGTGACATGGTTGACTAGATTAGCTTCACTCCTCTATTGCCATTTTGCTCAAGTATTCCTTGTCAATTTTAAAGAGGCGCCATCCTTCCTCACTGGACAGATCTGAAGCACCACGTCTCTTGTAGAACTTGATCGATGGCTCATTCCACTCTGCCACCAAAAAGTGCATGCTGCTGCAGCGGTACCTAATAGCTAGCTGTTGGTGAAAACAAATTTAGGGAAAATGTAATTACTAAAGCTTGAAGAACAAATGGAACATTTTATGCAGTGAGCAGTCATAACGTGCATGTCTTGATCTACTAAAAAGATGTTTCCCTGGAGGAAACCGGATTTAATAATAGTAAAAAAAAAAATCCCTGTCACTTAAATTCACAATTGTCTATGCCCTACGAAAACTAAATGGCCATATTTTCTATTCTAGATGTAGGATGTTTTACTTTCTGAAATAGGTCCTCAAAATCCAAATTACCTATGAAGCAAATGAGAAACGCTAGCTTGACACTTCACATTCAAAAGTGGAGGCAGAGGCAACTTAATAGGATTTCTAATCTGCTGGGCAGTGTCTGGATATAAATACAAACCGAACGGTCTGTCATCCGTTTCCTAATCACTGCTCAAAATGAGACTTTGTTAGGGGGTAACAAGCAGAATTTTGAATGACCAGTCCCGAACCTATGCATTTGGCTTGATTCGGCATGTGTCAACATGTACTTTATTGCAATTATCCCAAAGCAACAACGGCGAACCTCCTGTGCTGCACCTTGTGCCAGTTGCTTTATGTAAGATCGCTGTGCGAACTACCCCTAACTACACTGGCCTATTGGACTTCTTGAGCTGTGCACCCCCCTTTGTTACATTATGATCTTTATTGCAATCCAGGAGCGAATGGATTGACTGGGTTGGTCACTGCCGTTGCATCAATGATAAAGTCAATGTATTTCAAGTGCTCGATTGTACAGTTTGGTTTTAATCATAGACTGAAATCTGCATCCTCCTAGTTCTATTTGGAATGTAATAGCACCAATTTTAATAACTAGACAAATAAAATAAACTTGAACTGTAAAATTTGGGTGCAGAAGCATTATTTAAAGCTAAAAAGGTCAGTAACTCCCAAAAGGAGCATTGGCAGTAATACAAGTTTAGGCCTCGACAAATCTACTTGCCCATTTGCTTTGGAGAGTAAGATTTTATCAGGACAAACAATATTTAGGGCCTACTCGCCCCTTATGGCGAGCTGACAAACAGGTGTTCTGTTCACTCACTAAGTGAAGGAGCACTAAACATGCCTTTAAATCTTATTTTTTTTCTTGACACATTTAGTCTGTGTTGAGATGGCAAAAGTAAGTTTTCATCTACAATAACATGCAGTACAACAAGTGACAAGAAACCTGTAGGTTGTCATGTTTTATAATAACAAGTAGATAAAATGTGAACTGTACAAACATTTCACAATAAATCCTCGTAGTTATGGAGGCCCTTGTTTTTAAAAAAAACATTTTTTTACAACAAAAAATGTTATTTGGTGATGGTAAACGATAAATGTATGTTTTCCGAAACACGATTTGCACAATCGTTTTATACACCATATAGCTGTATAAGTAAAACTAAATGTTGGAACATTTTTGCCAATTTCAATGGGAAATGTGCTGTCAGTAAATGACAGTGCCCTACCACCTCATGCTTTAGTAATATATTTTATTAAAAGTGAGTTTTTAAAGGTGAATGGAGAAACATTCCTGTCCCCTACCCTCATGGCAATACCATTAGTAAACTAAGAGGCAAGCCAGGTGTCAAGTTCTCTATATGTGGGCTAGATACTTATTATGCATGGTGCAAACGCTCAGCAGGAATGCTGAGCTCATATTGGAAGGCGATCTTATGTGATCATGAAAAGGGTAGTTTTGCAAAATAAAATATTTTCCTATGGTAACCTAATAAGCCCGGTTTATCTATCAAAAACATTAACGTTACATTGAGTAAATTATTCACGTTACTAGACCTGCAGGTCTAGAAACATGGGGGCATATTATCAAGGGGGTTTATCTCCGCTTTTTATGGCTTTAAAAGCCAAGAAAGCAGAGATAAAATTATCTCCCTATTACCTAGCTGCAGCTAACACCAGTTAGCGACAGCTAGTAGGAGATAGCGACCATCTTGGGCCCCACTTTGCATGTCAGTGATATTTATCACTAATGAGATGCAAAGTGGGCGTGCCAAGATGTTAGAGACTGAAAACAGTCGCTAACATCGCTATCTCCTATTACCAACTTTTGGAGATATTCGCGCTAAGGGGGAATATCTCCAAAAGCTAACACCTGCCCTGAGCAGTTCTTAGCCATGTTATCCAATGGGAGGTGGATAACATGGCTAAGAGCATTAGCTCGCTAATGCATGAATATCGCTGACTTTTCAGCGATATTCATGCTTTGCGGCGATTTTTACCGCATTTGCGTTAAACCTTGGTAATACCAAGGTTTATTTGCGGTAAAAATCGCTGCAGCGCTGCGGTAAATTTTTGTCTCTAACCAAGCAATAGCGATAATTATCGCTATTGCTTGGTAATATGCCCCATGATTTTTCAAAGCCTGGAATTAACGGCTTTAGTAACTGCGGGAGCAATAGTCCAATGATGAGCCCACTAGCACAAACTCGGAGTGTAAGCTAGAAAACTCATTTACCTGACTCAGCCGCTTGAAGATTTCGGATCCAATGCCAGAACCTACAATGAAAGCAAATCTGAGTTAGTTGAAAAAGTCTTTAGAAAATGCGCGGGTCATTCGGAAACGCTCTTAGCCTAATGCGGTGGAATAGGACAACTAAAGAGAAAAAGAAAGAACTACACAAAAGAGCCAGAAGAAGAACAGTTTAGGTCCCAACACATTGGACATCAGCTCAATCTTGTAGACTTTGATCAAAAACATTATGCAACAAGCAAAAGTGAATATTCCAACTTGAGAGCTTACTCAAAAAGTGTGCGCTCTACAACCTCTTCAAGGAAAGCCTTAAACTAAAAGAGCAGTGCAAGGTCAGGTTTACCATTTGCTTTAATTGTCTAGTCCAGTTTTCACCCATCTCAACTGATGTACGTAGTTGGGGAGGCTAGGCTGATACCTGCATATCGTTGAGGGGGCGATTTGATGCATACCTAATGATGCAACCATAGGGTCAGTGGAGTGTCAAAATTTCATTTAGAAGACCATAGGTTAACAGGTGTCTACAGTGTCACTAATAAATAAAACGGCAAAACAGTGCCCATCCGATGCTGAAATCCGGGGCGTGATCAGGTTAGCTGCTGAGCCCGATCTTGTAACGGAAAGTAACCTTCGCCTCGCTCGCAATCAAAACATACCACACCGGACAACATAAACCTACCTCGCAACTCGTCCATTACATAGAAGTCTTCAAGATAAAGCAGTTTTCCAATCCATGGGTCGTAAGTGAAGTAATACATTGCAAATCCCACAATAGTATACCCTGGAAAAAAGAGAACGTTAATCAGATGAGAAATAAACTAAGAAACCAGAGAAAGTTTTCCAACACATTTTTTTCCGCCTATTAAATGCATGCATACACCAATTTAGATTCCCAAACTATAGTTAGGAGTTGCAATAAACGTAAACAAATAGCCTAGACTGTCCAGAACGAACATCATTTTCACAGAAACCATACAATCAACCCCACCTTGAGCACATTTTTGCAATATTGCAAGTTCAGTTTGTAGGCGGGAAGATCGTGGAGACCTTCAACTGTACCCGATTACAAAAGGCAGTTAGAAATACCCCCACCCCTGCCCCGTGTTTACATGGCACATCAGAAAGGGATGCAGCTTTTGGGATCCAGCAAGTACGTTTTAGTCTGACATTCGTTATTTTACTTCCAAATTTTGAAAACATGCGGTTAAGGACAGTGCAGCAATATTCGGTGTTTTCCGCCTACATCGAATTGTCCACATTCGTGTACCACACGGCAACAGCCTGCAGGTGGCCCCATACCTCTTTCGACAAAGCGCACTTACAAGGTACATTAATCACCCCGCTTATTTGTTATTTAATTAAGAATAGTAGGACATATTTCTGATGTACCGTGTTACTTTCTGGCAAAGTTTGGGACTGGCACTTTCTTTATGCCTTACCTCAAAGTTATCATGATCATCTACTTTATTGTGTAACGGATCTTTTAGTTACCTCCCCGCCCATCCATGTACACGCTAGGGCCATGTACATGGCGAAGCTAGAGACTGTAACCTGAAGATTGGGGACAAATTAAAGAAAAAACAAAATTCAACAATGTATATTAAAGCACATTAGGGTCAAACAAAACAACTAAAATGTTTGATGATTATTTTAATGTGTCGAGACAACAGGCATTACGTCTGCAATATAGACAAAATACGTAACGTTACCATCAGCAGTTTGATTTTCTTTAGGGACTTCTGCAACAAGACAGTGGTAGAACGGGTGATCTCCAAAGCCATCTTCAAGTAGATCTTTAAAAAAATAAAAAGGGGGGGGGGGGGGGGGGTGGAGAAGAACACACATTAGTGGTTGAAACATGGCGCAACATTTCGCCAGAAAGTGTTCCAACTTAACCGACAAGATTTACCTTTTTCAGTTAACACTACTTGGTCCTCCATTTCTTCGTATTTAGCCAGCTCCTACGGAACAAAGTATATGGTTTTATGGACTGTATGTAGACCCGTATGTTTCATCGTGTTATTTATCCAGAAACGTGAAATTATAAGTACAACTACAATAACTTCTACGTCAGGAAGAGCAAAAAGTCTGTCACAGGAAACGACAACCCCATAAAATGAACACTCGATATATAGTAGGAATCAAATTAAACTTGTTGTAGTATAAGAGGTAAAACGTATATACACTCAAGTTTCGTTTAGTTCCTGGAGTGACTTTGAACGGTTTCCTAGAGGAAGTTCCTTTTCACTTGCGGGAAACCCGCTACTTTTACGGCAAGAGTGTACTTGTGCGAATACCGCGGGTGTTTCTGGACGAGTGGGTTGAGATGGATTTACCACAGCCATGCCAAGGCAAGGGACACTTCACAAGTTATTGACAGTCGGTGTTAACTAGATCAAGGGCAATAGGGCGCGGTAGCGCCTTCAGGCAGCATCGCACAGCGGCCATCTTGATCACTGTCGGTATCATATCCCCTACCACGCACATAGAAATAAAAGAAACCCATGATCTCGCTGATTTTAGTCTATACGTAAAGCAGTCGTCTCGAATGTTTAGATAGAGTGGGGTAAGGGAAGCAGACTGCGCTACATACTACGTCACTACAAAATGACTGTCAGGACAGTTCTTCCTACTTAGTTCCGCGGACAGTTACCTTTATTAATCGCAATAGGTCGGTACAGTCACCGGGAACGGCAGTCCGCACTGTATAGTTGGCCATTTTCGTCGTTTGCTCTTTTTCCCTCTTCTGACGAGACCCCTGTATTTGAATAGTAGTAAGAGGTATTTCTTCATTCGCGCCCCCAGCGGGTCCCTTCCTCAGTCAGTCTGGGAGCCTGACCCGGCGTAGAACATCAAGCTGCAGCCGCTGATCCACTTTGACTGGAATCGCCCGAACGGACTTAAAGCTACCTGTCGTTCAACAGCTCCTATTTATCAAGCCCAAGCTCTCCCCCACCTCACCCGCTGACGTAATTCTGAGCACTAGGAGTCGTTCAGCTGATTGGCCAATAGCCGTCGACACCAGAGGGATGCACATCCCTTCCCCCAGTCTCCTCCCACATAACGTCAACATTTCCGGCTTAGTGTTATGTATTCATGGAAACTATGACGCACACGAGGCAAACGACTGTTTTTTTTCTTTCGAGGCGGTTTGAGGCTCGAGCGCCATCTGTCGGGTTGAACAAAGAATTGACAAATAAATTAAGGTTATACAATGCGACAACATTGAATTATAAATCGTAAAAACATGAGGTTTCTGGCTCACGTCCTATACTTGGTTGGATACTGTAGTGTTGGTCCTCAGGCCCACATGGCGGCAAGTAACTGACGAAGACACAGGGTAGTTGTTGTGTGTGCATTCTTAAATTACACTGTCTCTTTAATTGTATATATTCCAGTTATGTCATTGCTAGAACATAGAGTGTTGTACATGTCATGGTCCTGGCATCCTTTGTAAAAGATCAGTTATTCCTGGATGCTGAACCTGCTGGATTAATTGTACTGTGCTCTTAGATTGATTAAAGGATTCTTATCAATATCCTTGGATTTACTCTTCATTTCACTAGCGACGGGATTCGAAGAGCAGAACCTACGTGAGCAACTTTATTAAACTCAACTTTGGAGTATTTTTATTTTTTTTATTAATCTGATGAGAAATATTGGCTTAATATTTTCGACCTTCGAGCGAAATTAATTGGATTATTACTGCTGTGCCTTAACGGAGCTAGCTGTGCTGGAAGTGAGTTACTGCTTCTGCCTCTGAGTTAACTGCGCTGGAAGTGAGTTACTGTTTCCTTCTTCTGACTATACTACTTCTGACAATATTGACTTTGTTCATCTCGAGAAAAAAAAATTATATTTTTTTTCTTTCTCTTGTCAATTTCCGTTTTGGTATTCAAGTCAATTTGAGAGGAAACAGAGTTTTGATCAACTCATTTCCGTTACCTGCACGCATCGCTGCACAAACCATATTTTAAAAGTAATCGCCTGCTGCTCCTCGCACTTCTTTGCGTCATCGTTGCTATGTTCCATGGTTGACAAGCTTGGAGTTCTTCTGCGTTTGGATTCTTTCCGCGGACCTTCAACTACGTTGACTGTATGGATTATGGGTACGCTTCGAAAAGGATTGTGGGTACGTTGCGTGTGACGTCACACGTTTTCGGTCATCGGCCATCTTGATTAAACGTGAAGCCTCAAGAAAGACGTTTCACCAACGAATTTCAATCCTTCAATTACTACAATTCCTTATTGATTAATTCCTTCATTTTCAGCGATTTTTGTGCGTACCATCAACGGTGATTCGCACACCAGCAACAGTGATTCGCACACCATCAACGGTGATTCGCACACCTTACAACTATATTTTTGTGTTAGTAAAGCTTGAACTGAGTGACATAATTATTTATTTTATTTGTTTTCTACAACTATCGTACTCTACCTAATTAACCCAGCATTGTTCAGTCAATTATTATTCATTGTAGTTTTTTGATTTTATTGATTTTAAGTAATCTTCTCTACAATGACTCAACCTAATTATAATATTAGTGCTCCTCAAGCGTTTTGGGTTTCTGGTAATGAACCTCCATTAAAATGGTTGGAGTGGAAACCTTATTTTTGTAATTATATAGATGCATTAGATGAGGATGGAAAAATGTCTCATGCTCAAAAGAAGAGACTTCTTCTTCATTCTTTAGGCCCTGTTGGACTAAAAGTGTATGAAACTATGACTAAACCTTCCTTTCCAGGAGATTTGAATGTTTATATGTTAGCACTTTTACATTTAGACACTTACTTTGCTCCTAAAGTTTGTATTGGAGTAACGAGATACACATTTTTTTCAAGGAAACAAGCTAAAGATGAGAATATTGACCATTTTCTTGCTGATCTTAAAAAATTATCATTAGATTGCAAATTTGGTGTATTACAAGAAGAGCTGATTAGAGACCAAATTGTTATGCATTCTTACAATGCTTCTATACAGGATAGATTGTGGATTAATGGAGATTCTCCGTTAGATGATATCCTTGCTATTGCACGCAAAGCGGAAATGTCTGGCAGGTGCGCTAATGTGATTAAAAATGATAATAGTTCCAATACCAATGAGGTTGTTGGCAAAGTAAATGCAGTTGATAAGAAGAGGTTTAGTTATTCCTCAAAACAATCTTTTGGTTCTAGCAACAAACCATTTTATGCTAAACATCCTCAGTCTTCTTCTAATTTTAGACCTAAATGTTATAGATGTAACAGTTTGGAGCATCTAGCTGACTTCAAAGGATGTCCTGGCCTTAAAGCTAAATGCACTAGTTGCGGTTTGAAAGGTCATTTAACAAAAGCTTGCAACAGGAAAAAGAAAAGTAAAGTGAATTTTGTGAATGACATGGATGATGAGGAAATAATTGAGAATGATTCGGAAGATAATTTAGTAATGGATTTACATGACAAGCTAGTTTTAAGAATACGAGATGAAGATGTGGTTAACAAACCTATTTGTTCAATGAGTATTGGTGGAGTGGACGTTAAAATCTATGCTGATTCGGGTTCACCCTATACAATTGTTAATGAAGAAATGTGGAAATCCTCTTTTGTCCAACATGTTGGTGAGAAACTATTACCATCAGATATCCATCCTGAGGGTTATATGGGGGAACCTATTGCTATTCTTGGTTTCCGTTGGTTCATATTTAGATTCAAGGGCAGAGAATATAGGGGTAAGCTATACATTTCAAAGAAAGGGCCCCCTGTTTTGGGGTGGTTCGACCAAAAACAACTTCGCATTATTTTAGATCCTAATAGCAAGGAACAAGTTTTAGTTGTGGATGATAGTTCTGCTATTACTAATGAGATTTTACACAAATTTCCAAAAGTTTTTAGTAAAACTTTAGGGAATTTGATTGGTTTTGAGCACAAAATCATATTAAAGGAAGATGCTTGCCCCAAAGTGCAGATGAAGTCAGCAAAGAATTAGACAAACTGGTTTCGACCGACATTATTGAGCCAATTGAAGCGAGTGAATGGGTTTCTCCAATTGTCGTCGCAAGACGTAGCAATTGAAAAATTAGGTTGTGTGTAGATTTAAGGTATTTAAATAACAACATTGTGGTTGACAAGTTCCCACTTCCTAAAATTAATGAGATGGTTTCTAGTCTTGGCAACGCACGATGGTTTTCAACTATAGACCTATCGTCTGCGTATCACCAGATTTCTCTGTGTCCTGAGTCAATGAAGTTTACATCATTTGTAACACCTTTTGGTTGTTTCCGTTATAAGCGAATGCCCTTCGGTTTAGCTTCGGCGGCCGCTGTTTTCCAGCGCTTAATGTATCAACTGTTCAAGGAGGAAAAAGGTGTCAGATTTTTTCAAGACGACATTCTTGTTTTTGGGGATGATGAGAGTGAACATTTGTCGAGATTGAAGAGAGTTTTAAGTATTCTTGAGAGCAAGGGCCTTACTGTTGAACATTCTAAATGTAAATTTGCGCAAAAGAGTGTGACTTACTTGGGTCATGTCATTGATGGAGAGGGTGTTAAACTCAAACCTTCTTTAGTTTCTGCTATCTCTGAGGCTCCTGTTCCAACATGTAAAGATGACATTAAATCATTTTTAGGAATGGCAGAATTTTGTTCGAAGTATGTTCCAAATTTTGCAAGTGTTACCTATAACATTTGGCAGCTTTTGAAAAAAAGTGTAAAATTTGAGTGGTCTAGTTCTTGTGATGAGGATTTTAAAAATATTAAGCATGCGATTGCTAAGGCCACTGCCTTGCATAGTTTTGATCCATCCCTAGAGAATATAATAACTACTGATGCTAGTAACAAGGGTCTTGGGGCAGTTTTAATGCAGGTAGATAAGAAGGGAGTGGAGAAAGTGATAGCCTATGCTTCTAGATCTTTGTCTCCTTGTGAAGAAAAATACCCAATAATTGAAAGGGAAGCCTTAGCATGTGCTTGGCATTAGATCATTTTAAGTCTTTTGTTTGGGGGAAAATGTGTTTATTGCGCAGTGATCACAAACCGTTAGTGAAAATTTTGACTACTGAAGGTGTGATCAATGCTTCTGCACGTCTTGCTAGGATTTCAATGAGGTTGCAGAATTTCATTTACAAGATCGTTTATGTTCCGGGAAAAAGTAACGTTCTTGCGGATTTTCTATCAAGAATGCCTGTGATGTTAGAAGAATGTGACAATAATGAATGGAATGAGTTGCAGGTGGCTTTTGTGCACGATGAGGGTCTTTCTGCTTTCAGTAAGGAGGAGTGAGTAGTGAATATTCGACAGATGAGAATTTACAAAAGGTGATTTCTTATACTGTTAACGGTTGGCCAAGTAAAAAGGATTTGTTGGATGAAACCATTAGACCTTTTTGGGAGGTTAGGTCTGAACTTTCTGTTGCACATG
The DNA here is from genome assembly GCF_964263255.1 of Lissotriton vulgaris. Lineage (NCBI taxonomy): Eukaryota > Metazoa > Chordata > Amphibia > Caudata > Salamandridae > Lissotriton > Lissotriton vulgaris. Next base: position 624,227,344 of record NC_141696.1, on the reverse strand, counting down.
AAACACTGTTAAGAGGTGAAAAAATAATTCCTCCCAGTGGGCTACGTGAAGGGATTATTGAACTTTGTCATGAGGGGCATCCTGGAATTGTAAGATCAAAGTCTTTGGTTAAACATTTGTTTTGGTGGCCTGGTTGTGATTCCAAACAGAAAGGGTGGTTAGAGATTGTGTTATTTGTGCATCCGCGGATAAGACCTTACGTACTTTCCGTCCTCCTATGTTGGAATGTTCATCTCCTGAGCATCCATGGGAATGTATAGCTGTGGACATTATGGGTCCTCTTCAGGAGCAGGATGGTTCCCACCGTTTTTTAATTGTCCTTATGGATCTATTTTCCAAATGGCCTGTGGTTAGGGTTGTCGAAAGAGCCGACACGGATTCTGTACTTTCTTTCCTTGATGAGACTCTTATTACGGAAGGAATTCCTTCTTGCATCCTCACGGATAATGGCGTCCAGTTCTTATCTATTAGAGCGAAAAGGTATTTCAATAAGCTTGTTATTAAACATAGGACAACTTCACTGTATAATCCACGTGGTAATGGTGTTGTCGAACGTTTTAATAGGGTTTTGAAGAATACTATTCAGTTGTCAGTGAGGAATAATCTGGATTGGCCTACTCAAGTGGGAAAAGTTGTTTGGAATTACCGTATTACTAATAATGACTCTACTGGCGTTTCCCCTTTTGTCTTAATGAAGGGTAGGAACCCACGTTCTAAGTCCATTCCTGCTTGGTTATTTTCTAGTGAGGTTGAACCTTGTTCTGGAGACTTATTTAAGGCACGTTTGGAACAGGCACATACCAAAAGTAAAAAATATCATGATTTGAAGCATGGATCTAAGGAAGTTCAGATAGTTGTGGGTGATTGGGTTAAAGTTAAGAAACCTTTTAAGGTTCAAAAGGGCGATTCTTCTTTCTCTGAACCTTTTCAAGTGGTGGAAGTTTTAAGAAACTCTATTAGCCTTAGCAATGGGAAGGTTTGGAATCTGAATAGGATTGCAAAATGTAAACCTGGTTGTTCCCTTAACCGGGATAATTCTCACACTCTTTGGAAACCAGAGGATTTAGATGTAGATAGTTCTAATGAGAATGATGAATTTCATGGGAATCCTGTAGCGGTTAACTATCCTAGTTCAGTTGAGGTTCCTTCTAGTAGTGGTGTTGTGGAGCTTTCTAACAATATTTCGGAGGAATCAGTTGTTGTTCCGGAGGTGGGAAGTTCTTTTTCTGTTAATGAGGATTCTTCTCTGTGCCGTCATTCCTCAAGGAAGAGGGTGGTTCCTCTTTGGCTTAAGGACTACATTATGGAAAATAAGTAGTAGTATTTTTGGACTACATTATGGGAAATAAGTAGTAGTATTTTTGAGTATCTTTTTCTATCTTAAGTTTCCGTTTTTTTTCTTTTTCTTTTTTTGTTTTTTTATTATAAGGAAGGAGGATGTGTTGTGTGTGCATTCTTAAATTACACTGTCTCTTTAATTGTATATATTCCAGTTATGTCATTGCTAGAACATAGAGTGTTGTACATGTCATGGTCCTGGCATCCTTTGTAAAAGATCAGTTATTCCTGGATGCTGAACCTGCTGGATTAATTGTACTGTGCTCTTCGATTGATTAAAGGATTCTTATCAATATCCTTGGATTTACCCTTCATTTCAGTAGTACTGGACTGTAACTGGCCCTGGGCACGTACGCCCAATGGTTTAAAATGAATACAATATATACATTTATATATACATTCAGCTAACGTACTCAACTGGTGCTTCTAACTACGCCTACCCCAGTATACCTGACCTAAGCCTAATACTTGGGAGGGAGTAAGTAAGTAGCAGTTTTAGTTAAGTTGGTTTTGCCAAGGTTTGCTTCAAGAATTCTCTCTAAGGGTTTAGTCAACACCATACCTCTGAAATAGAATGTTGGAGGTCTTGTATCTCCTTCCAGGACTCAATATCCCAGTCACTCGCAAGAGTAGACTGGAAACGCCGGAGCTGGATTTTCTCAGCAGGAGAAAAGACAGCGTCTCTCTCAGCGCGTCAAGGAGGAGGAGGGGCAGCGTCCGTGGGCAGCTTGCATCTGCTGGGCTTTGCAGGGGACAGCTGTTCTGCTCCTATGTTCACCACACCATCGCTATCATCGATGTAGTTGAGGCAGCAGCGTTTGCTTAAGGCAATGTTGGTAATATTTATACCTGAAAGGTGCCTGGTTTGACGTACGTTTTTGGACATAAGACGTGAATAAAGATGTCACTAGGAGGTGATCATCTCTCAGTGCTCATTAGAGTTCTATTACTAATCAAAACATAGCAAGCGGGGTTTCCCAGGTTGCTGAGTTTTATCTTGTTGAAGAACTCGGAGTGTAATCTAGGAATCTTAGATAGTGGCATCTGCTGTGTCATTTGCTCTAATGAGCTGCAGAGGAAGAGATTCTGAAATGTGGCTCTGATCGTGTTAGGCCAGAGACGAGTTTCTGAAATATCACTCTTGATCGTTCATGCCATTATAGGGGTATAAATGGATTATAGCCATATAGGGGCATAAGGTCACAGTATTGATCGGGGTCCTAGATTAGAACACGACAGGGTGATTACACAACCTTGCCCCAGCTGAGTGATAAGCCAGTTGTGTCAATATGAGTGGCCAGCCAGGGGTGGCATAATACATGCTGCAGCCCCTGGTAGGCCTTGGATGCACCTATGCCCTGGGTACCTATAGTACACTGTACAGGGGCTCATAAGGTAACCCAATATCCAATTGGTAATGTACCTAAAGTACATTGTATTGAATTTTAGAGAGAGCACAGCTGGGATGTGGGTCTTATTAGCAGGCCCACAGCCACATTAAGTCGAAAACCAGTGAAGCAAAAAGCAAAAAGTGCGGTGACCTTAGGAAAGCAGACCCTACTCTCCTACACCCCCCCCCCCCCCAAATGCAGGGACATTAGACTAACCTTGACCAGTTGTGTCTTCATGTTCTAAGTGGAAGTACCTGGAGAGACCATCTGCATTACCATGGTCAGTCCCTGGTCTGTGCTCCACTGTAAAGTCCATCCCCTGTAGGGAAATGGACCACCTGAGCAGTTGGGGATTTTCACCCTTCATCTGATTTAGCCACAAGAGGGGCTTATGGTCGATCTGAATCTTGAAGTGAGTGCCAAACAAGTATGGTCTCAACTTCTTCAGGGCCCAAACCACAGCAAAGGCCTCCCTCTAAATGGCTGACCAACGTTTTTCTCTAGGGGTCAGCCTTCTGCTAATAAAAGCAATGGACTGGTCTGGGCCATCTACATTCAGTTGTGAAAATACAGCTCCCACCCCCAACTCGGAAGAATCTGTCTGGACAATAAACTCTTTGGAGTAGTCAGGACTCTTCAGGATAGGTGCAGAGCACATGGCCTTCTTCAGGTCATCAAATGCCTTTTGACAGCTAACTGTCCACTGAACTTTCTTTGGCATCTTCTTTGAAGTCAAGTCATTAAGTGGTGTCACAATGGACCCATAATTCTTAACAAACTTTCTGTAGTAACCAGACAGGCCCAAGAACGCTCTGACATGTGTCTGGGTGGTTGGAGGAGCCCAGTCCTTGATGGTCTGGATGAATCACTGACAAAATATCGAATTTACAAAAATCGACCTACACTAACATCGAGTCTCAAACATCGATATCAATAACATCGATTCCCTATACATATTTAAATATTTACTAAAATATCGATCCCACTTTATCGATGCACACAAATATTGACTACACTATTATCGATAACAAAATTATCGAAAAACATAATATCGCCATTTATTATTAAATATAGTATACTACAAAAATATCGATTACACTAATATCGACTGCACTTATTTCGATTCTCTCAAAATATTGATAACTCTAAATACGTATATATTTCTTATACAACAACGACACATCAACACTCTTACTAATACACACATATAAATATATTTAATATATTAATAAACGTTTATTTACTTATATATCACATTACTTTAAATTATTTTTTACTATGTTATTACTATATTTATATAAACACTCCTTTTATACATACAATTTTTTCCTATTATTAATCTATTTTAAGTACCAAAAATAATTAAATACATTTTTATTAAAATACTTACTTTTTCACTATTCCTCTATATAAACCTTTTACTAACATATAACTTCATTCTTTTACTAAAAAAAATTCAAACTAACCAATGGTAACTCTTCTCAACATATGTGACCAATCACAAAGATACACTAATTAAGCATACTCTATATAAACCAATCACAATTATCCCTAAAAACATGCAGGCAATATTCAGCGTGACGACATACTGCCAGTTTTTGGAGCACCCTCAATATTCTTCTGTGCATGAAAATACTACTAAATACTACAAGTAAGTATTCATATAGCTCTGCTAGATAATTATGATCTATTGTAACCTATTACTCATATTCTAAATTTTATAACTACATTTTTCTTTCTCTATCTCCTTTTTCCAACAACAGACTCTACTATAAAAAAAGAGTTCAACATTTTCTTCAAGAAAATCTACAAAATAACTATAAAGAAGGTATATACCTAATTCTTGGTTTTATCTTAAAGCCATTAGACAAATAGTTAAAAGAACAAATCTTTTAAAACCTGTATCTTCTGTTTTAATTCCTAAAAAATTAGTAAATCCTGTTTTTTTTTTACGAAATAAGTAAAACTGCTTTTCTAAAAAATGTCACTTATTTTTTTTACATATATAACCTTTTTACAAATACTATACTTTTTCTCAAAACAGATAACAGAACTACAAAAAGCAGCTAATTATCATCCAAGAACAGACATTCAACAACTAACCATAAACACTTGGTAAGTACAAAATGCAAACAGATATACTCATTGTATGCTCTAAAACATGGACAATGTTAATAATTGCCTTTGTTACTACTTCTATTAGTATTTTCTTAAAATGTTCTCTTTTGTAATCCCTAAAAAGTACCTTTCTCATTATGAAAGGTTACACACTAGCAAATGTCTAACCAAAATACACAAATATACATATCCTATAACATAGTTTACTTTCTTTCTACAGACCTATAAAAACTAGAACACCATCTGACTGAAAATACATCTACTTTCGAAAGCTACTACTTTACTGTTGGTAAGTAATAAGCTACAAATGGTACATGTTTTATTTAAAATGGTAGTAACCTTACAAAATTTCCTAATATTTTGAATATAACTTTTCTAGATAAAAGAAAACAAGAATGACAAAAGATGCAAGATTTATTACATCTCAGAAAGGAAAATTTTTATTATGCTATATGGGTTATACTTAGGGCTCCCGGTTTTATGGTATTTATTTTTTTGCCATTTCCGTCTGTATTTATCCATATTTATTATTTTGCCATTTTTTCTGTATTTATCCACATTTATTTATGCCACAAGCAAAAGACGATGCTACAGCTAGTATTTTTCCACATTTATTTAAAGTGAAAACACAGCGAAAATAAAATGCCTTTCTACACTTTAAGTTGAATGTATTGGGTAAACTTAGTGCTGCACTACTTCTATAACATACAAGAAATGCATTGCATTTGTTAGTATCACAGTATTAATTGATCCAACTTTCGAGTGCCATGCTACATACATTAGCTGCAATTCCCACAGTAAAAACGTCTGCATTTTTCATAGTAATTTTTTTAATGTTTCCTTACTGGTGCTTTCATAGCCACAGTTCATTCAGGGCCCCTGTTCTCTTTTAAACTGCTTTTCATTGGATTACAAATAAGATCAAACAGCCCTGAGCACACCAAGCAAGTACTAAAATCTACAGAGCTGGATGTGCCCGCAATGTTGAACCCCCACTGATTTTTAATTGCTGGACACCGAAACTGGCTGACTGGGGAAAGCGTCTCTGCTACACTCTACAGGTGCGAAGTGAGTCACTCGCTTGTGGTGCACATGTCATGTTCAAGGCAGACGCCCCATTGTCATTCCAAATGTGATAATCACCTGATGTCAGAATGACAATGGGCTGTCCACAGCCTGTGGAGGGTGGGGAGGGGCTGATGCATCCCATGGAGTTCCTATGGGAGATTCGAAGTGCGAGCTGGCCCCAATAACTTTTTAACTCCTGGGGCTTATCACAGGGGAACAGCAGTTAGCTGAAATGCCCAGAAGCCCAGAATTAAGAACAAAAGACAACCGTAAAAAGAATGATGCTGCTGAAAACAAGTCATTGGAGGTGCATTAGTATGCATTAACAAGCCTCCCCCACCTACTCCCTCAAACGATTTAACTCAGACTGCGAGCAGATCCGCAGCTCAGATGCCCTCCAAAGTCTGATATTTATTTCGGTTTTCGAAATGCTTTCAGGCCAACTCAGTGATGTGATTCCCCTGCAGGAGGAGCTCTATTTTTAGATCAGTTTGCAAATCGAGACTAAAATGTAATTAAGAAGGAAATATCCTTAATGTGCGCCGATGTTTGCTTTCTCACTGATAAGCACATGCCAGAAGGTGACCTCATCCATGGACAGTTTTACTAGTATTTTACCATTTTTACATATAAATACAGACAAATAGAAAATAGTTTTCCGTCTGTATTTATATGTAAAAATCCGTTTAAACGGAAAACCGGGAGCCCTAGTTATACTTATACTCAGGAGAAACAAAAAGACCTTAAAGTTAACTGGAAATGTACTAAGTATTACTCTAACAAATGCTATGGGCGTGCTACAACCAGAGAAACAAGTGTCATTAATACTACTGAACATAACCATCCTCCTAACATCTCAGAAATAGAGGTTAGATCCACTCTAGAAAATATAAAAGAATTAAGTAGCACATCTGACCTACCAACAAGCGTAATTCTAAAAGAAGTACTGCCTAGAGTACCCAGAGAAGCTAGAGGTCAGTTACCATCAATTGCTTCAATAAAAAGAACCATAGGTAGGACCAAAAAATCCAGTAGACCCACAATACCAATACCTACAACTTTTGAGGAAGTCATTATTCCACCTGAACTTACCATCACACATAATGATGAACCTTTTATCTTCTATGATAATCATAACAAAGATAAAAAGATAATCATGTTTGCTACAAATAACAACCTTAAAAAATTAAAAGAAAGTCAAACATGGATGATGGATGGCACTTTTACCATGTGCCCTAAACCATTCTATCCATTGTATACAATACATGGGTAATATCATAATATCTGTATCCCATTAATCTACTGTTTGTTACCAAACAAACAAATAGCAACTTACACAGAAATATTGCACAAAATCAAAGAAAAAACATCAGACTACTTTCCACTAAAAATAATAATAGACTTCGAACAAGCTATGATTAATTCCATTCTTAAAACATATCCACCCACATCCATACAAGGATGTTACTTTCATTTTAACCAATGTCTATGGAGACATTTACAAAAATCTACACTTAGTGTTGAGTATGCAACCAATATTACCTTTGCATACCAAATAAAACACCTAATAGCTCTGGCATATGTGCCAATAACTGACGTGGCTGAACATTATAATCTGTTATTGAAAGTCCTTTCTACACACAAAACAAACAAAAACTTGCTCCACTTTTGGATTACTTTGAGGACAACTGGGTAGGGAGACTACACAGTTCAGGCCACAGACGCCAACCTAAATTCTTAATTCCCTGGTGGAATGTATATCTGCCAACCCTAAACCAAGAAACCAAAACAAACAACGCAGTTGAAGGTTGGCATAATGCCTTCCTATCTTCTACTGGACGAACAACTCCCACACTACACAAACTCCTCACACAATCCAAAAAGAGCAACGTTTTCAAGAATTACGAATGGAGCAATCTGTCTTACAACTAAAACCCAAACTCTCAAGACAAACTGCCCAAATGTATCAATATTTACAACAGCAAGTACAACTTTCCCCTACAACAAGAGGACTAGAATACTTAAAAATGATAGCCAAAACATTAAACTAACAATACTAACTAAATCAAAGGATCAAAATCCTCAAAAATACTGAAATATGAAACCACACATATTAATAGATAATCATTTTGTCATTATTTTGTCTAATATATTTATTTTCTTAATCATATATAGACAAAATAATTATCTAAGTATATTAAATACATTTCATAACAAAACTTTCCCCACCCAAAATAAATATTAATAATAATTCACTTACCTTTCACAGCAACATCATAAGCAAATCCAATAATCCATTACAATCCATGTAGTGAGAAATTCTCAAAAATAGAATTAAAAATGCCCAATAAAAGGTAAAAATACAACTGCAAAATCCATCGAGCATCCAAATAAATCGATTGTTCCAAATCCATTAAAAACCCGAAAATAATGTAAAAATGTAATAAACGCTCCAGGAAACCCGAAAAATAAAGGAAGTATGCTATACATCTCAGTTCAAACAACTGAAACACACTTCCTTGGATACAAAAAAAATGTCACAGCTCGGAAACGGATATAGCTGTATCCAAATACCTAGAAAAAAAATTAAACAATCCCACCCACATAACACTTAGAAATATAGCATTAAATAAAAACATTACATACTAGCTTTTTTCTAAAATGCACCAATCCTAGCACAAACTCACTAACTCCAACTACTTCGAACAACAAAAAGCCTCGATAACCGAAAAACTTACCTACTCAACTCCATACTATCTAAATAGTCATACAGTAATCCACAACCCCTAAATAACAAACGACTACCTTCAAAAGTTAGATAAAATAGTTAAAATATACCTAAATACACTCTTAACTGCTCAGACGTGAAGTTGCTTCCAACCGCGACCTTCACTCTCCCAAAATGACCCAAAAAGACAATGAGCGGTTACAAAATAAAAGACCCAAATAATACAGTAATGAAAGAAATAGTGCAATAAATGCTCAAAACATTTATTTTACTGTGAAATATAATAAAAAAATGTTCAAATATACTTACCAACATGTTCAAATATATATGTATTTTTCCAACTTACAAATGTATTATATTCATATTTTTAATATTTATTACATGAAATATTAATAATTTTTAATATTTAATGTAATATTTATTAAAAAATATTCTGATAAAAATGTCAAATTTACTATCTATTTTTTTTGCATTCATTTCTTAACAATATTACTAAAAAGTAAAAATTATTGTTATTTTTTTTAAAAATACTAATAATTTTAAAACATACCATTTTTTAAATGATTTTCAAATATTCTGATAATGATGTTAATGGTATGATGTACAATATTATTAATATCAAAATGTCTTTATAAAAATGTGAATTCTTTTATAACATCATTTCTACAGCACTGTATTATGTTTACAAATTAAAAAGATTTATTTAATTAGCAATGTATAATTATTTAAAAATATGTCACAATTTTTGTAATATATGTATAGTATTACTCATTGCATAATCTTGAACTACATTTTTTTTCTATGTGCCTAACATGTACTTTCCTAAACAACTATTCTAAAAAGTAATTTTTCTAATTACATTGTATTTATAATTTTTTTTATGAGATTATACATTGATTTGTAATACATATATATTTTACTTAATTTTGGATGTTAAAAAAAATAAAGATTTGTTTGAAAAACAAATGTGTTATTTTTATCTTGTAGCTATTGAAAATTCATTATTAAAATTATTACAAATATTTTTTTGTTATAATTTACAATATATATAAATATACAACATTTAATTACGGTAGGTGCTGGATACTGAACCTATGAAATTTACTATTCCTACTACAATGAACATTTATTTAGGGTAAGTGCTGCACAGTGTACCTATTTAATTTACTATTCTGACTCCAAGCTACTATTATTTTGAGTAGGTGCTGGACACTGAACCTATTTATTTTACTATTCCAACTCCAATCAACATTTAATTAGGGTAGGTGCTGGACACTGAACCTATTTAATTTACTATTCCAACTCCAGTCTACATATAATTAGGGTAGGTGCTGGACACTGAACCTATTTAATTTACTATTCTAACTTCAATCAACATTTAATTAGGATAGGTGCTGGACACTAAACCTACTTAATTTACTATTCTAACTCCAATCTACATATAATTAGGATTGGTGCTGGACACTGAACCTATTTAATTTACTACTCTAACTCCAATAAACATTTAATTAGGGTAGGTGCTGGACACTGAACCTATTTAAGTTACTATTCCAACTCCAATCAACATTTAATTATGTTAGGTGCTGGACACTGAACCTATGTAATTGACTATTCCAACTCCAATTAACATTTAATTAGGGTAGGTGCTGGACACTGAACCTATTAAACTTACTATTCCTACTCCAATCAACATTTAATTAGGGTAGGTGCTGGACACTGAACCTATTTAATTGACTATTCCAACTCCAATCTACATATACTTAGGGTAGGTGCTGGACACTGAACCTATGTAATTTACTATTCTAACTCCAATCAACATTTAATTAGGGTAGGTGCTGGACACTGAACCTATTTAATTAACTATTCCAACTCCCAAAAACATTTAATTATGGTAGGTGCTGGACACTGAACCTATTTAATTTACTATTCCAACTCCGATCTACATTTAATTAGGGTAGGTGCTGGACACTGTACCTATTTAATTTACTATTCCAACTCCTATCTACATTTAATTAGGGTAGGTGCTGGACACTGAACCTATTAAATTTACTATTCATACTCCAATCTACATTTAATTAGGGTAGGTGCTGGACACTGAACCTATTTAATTCACTATTCTAACTCCAATCAACATTTAATTGGGGTAGATGCTGGACACTGAACCTATGTAATTTACTATTCCAACTCCAATCCACATTTAATTAGGGTAGGTGCTGGACACTGAACCTATTTCATTAACTATTCCAACTCCAATCTACATTTAATTAGGGTAGGCGCTGGACACTGAACCTATATAATTTACTATTCCAACTCCAATCAACATTTAATTAAAGTAGGTGCTGGACACTAAACCTATTTAATTTACTATTCTAACTCCAATCATCATTTAATTAGGGTAGGTGCTGGACACGAGAACCTATTTAATTTACCATTCCAACTCCAATCAACATTTAATTAGGGTAGGTGCTAAACACTGAACCTAAGTAATTTCCAATTCCAACTCCAATCAACATTTAATTAGAGTAGGTGCTGGACACTGAACCTATTTAATTTACTGTTCCAACTCCAATCAACATTTAATTAGGGTAGGTGCTAGACACTGAGCCTATTTAATTGACTATTCCAACTCCAATCATCATTTAATTTGGGTAGGTGCTGGACACTGAACCTATTTAATTTACTATTCCAACTCCAATCTACATTTAATTAGGGTAGGTGCTGGACACTGAACCTATTTAATTTACTACTCTAACTCCAATAAACATTTAATTAGGGTAGGTGCTGGACACTGAACCTATTTAAGTTACTATTCCAACTCCAATCAACATTTAATTATGTTAGGTGCTGGACACTGAACCTATGTAATTGACTATTCCAACTCCAATTAACATTTAATTAGGGTAGGTGCTGGACACTGAACCTATTAAACTTACTATTCCTACTCCAATCAACATTTAATTAGGGTAGGTGCTGGACACTGAACCTATTTAATTGACTATTCCAACTCCAATCTACATATACTTAGGGTAGGTGCTGGACACTGAACCTATGTAATTTACTATTCTAACTCCAATCAACATTTAATTAGGGTAGGTGCTGGACACTGAACCTATTTAATTAACTATTCCAACTCCCAAAAACATTTAATTATGGTAGGTGCTGGACACTGAACCTATTTAATTTACTATTCCAACTCCGATCTACATTTAATTAGGGTAGGTGCTGGACACTGTACCTATTTAATTTACTATTCCAACTCCTATCTACATTTAATTAGGGTAGGTGCTGGACACTGAACCTATTAAATTTACTATTCGTACTCCAATCTACATTTAATTAGGGTAGGTGCTGGACACTGAACCTATTTAATTTACTATTCTAACTCCAATCAACATTTAATTAGGGTAGATGCTGGACACTGAACCTATGTAATTTACTATTCCAACTCCAATCCACATTTAATTAGGGTAGGTGCTGGACACTGAACCTATTTCATTAACTATTCCAACTCCAATCTACATTTAATTAGGGTAGGCGCTGGACACTGAACCTATATAATTTACTACTCCAACTCCAATCAACATTTAATTAAAGTAGGTGCTGGACACTAAACCTATTTAATTTACTATTCTAACTCCAATCATCATTTAATTAGGGTAGGTGCTGGACACGAGAACCTATTTAATTTACCATTCCAACTCCAATCAACATTTAATTAGGGTAGGTGCTAAACACTGAACCTAAGTAATTTCCAATTCCAACTCCAATCAACATTTAATTAGAGTAGGTGCTGGACACTGAACCTATTTAATTTACTCTTCCAACTCCAATCAACATTTAATTAGGGTAGGTGCTAGACACTGAGCCTATTTAATTGACTATTCCAACTCCAATCATCATTTAATTTGGGTAGGTGCTGGACACTGAACCTATTTAATTTACTATTCCAACTCCAATCTACATTTAATTAGGGTAGGTGCTGGACACCGAACCTATTTAATTTACTATTCCAACTCCTATCTACATTTAATTAGGGTAGGTGCTGGACACTGAACCTATTAAATTTACTATTCCAACTCCAATCTACATTTAATTAGGGTAGGTGCTGGACACTGAACCTATTTAATTTACTATTCTTACTCCAATCAACATTTAATTAGGGTAGATGTTGGACACTGAACCTATGTAATTTACTATTCCAACTCCAATCAATATTTAATTAGGGTAAGTGCTGGACACTGAACCTATTTCATTAACTATTCCAACTCCAATCTACATTTAATTAGGGTAGGCACTGGACACTGAACCTATATAACTTACTATTCTAACTCCAATCAAAATTTAATTAGGGTAGGTGCTAGACACTGAGCCTATTTAATTGACTATTGCAACTCCAATCATCATTTAATTTGGGTAGGTGCTGGACACTGAACCTATTTAATTTACTATTCCAACTCCAATCTACATTTAATTAGGGTAGGTGCTGGACACTGAACCTATTTAATTTACTACTCTAACTCCAATAAACATTTAATTAGGGTAGGTGCTGGACACTGAACCTATTTAAGTTACTATTCCAACTCCAATCAACATTTAATTATGTTAGGTGCTGGACACTGAACCTATGTAATTGACTATTCCAACTCCAATTAACATTTAATTAGGGTAGGTGCTGGACACTGAACCTATTAAACTTACTATTCCTACTCCAATCAACATTTAATTAGGGTAGGTGCTGGACACTGAACCTATTTAATTGACTATTCCAACTCCAATCTACATATACTTAGGGTAGGTGCTGGACACTGAACCTATGTAATTTACTATTCTAACTCCAATCAACATTTAATTAGGGTAGGTGTTGGACACTGAACCTATTTAATTAAGTATTCCAACTCCCAAAAACATTTAATTATGGTAGGTGCTGGACACTGAACCTATTTAATTTACTATTCCAACTCCGATCTACATTTAATTAGGGTAGGTGCTGGACACTGTACCTATTTAATTTACTATTCCAACTCCTATCTACATTTAATTAGGGTAATTGCTGGACACTGAACCTATTTAATTTACTATTCTAACTCCAATCAACATTTAATTAGGGTAGGTGCTGGACACTGAACCTATGTAATTTACTATTCCAACTCCAATCCACATTTAATTAGGGTAGGTGCTGGACACTGAACCTATTTCATTAACTATTCCAATTCCAATCTACATTTAAATAGGGTAGGCGCTGGACACTGAACCTATATAATTTACTATTCCAACTCCAATCAACATTTAATTAAAGTAGGTGCTGGACACTAAACCTATTTAATTTACTATTCTAACTCCAATCATCATTTAATTAGGGTAGGTGCTGGACACGAGAACCTATTTAATTTACCATTCCAACTCCAATCAACATTTAATTAGGGTAGGTGCTAAACACTGAACCTAAGTAATTTCCAATTCCAACTCCAATCAACATTTAATTAGAGTAGGTGCTGGACACTGAACCTATTTAATTTACTGTTCCAACTCCAATCAACATTTAATTAGGGTAGGTGCTAGACACTGAGCCTATTTAATTGACTATTCCAACTCCAATCATCATTTAATTTGGGTAGGTGCTGGACACTGAACCTATTTAATTTACTATTCCAACTCCAATCTACATTTAATTAGGGTAGGTGCTGGACACTGAACCTATTTAATTTACTATTCCAACTCCTATCTACATTTAATTAGGGTAGGTGCAGGACACTGAACCTATTAAATTTACTATTCCAACTCCAATCTACATTTAATTAGGGTAGGTGCTGGACACTGAACCTATTTAATTTACTACTCTAACTCCAATAAACATTTAATTAGGGTAGGTGCTGGACACTGAACCTATTTAAGTTACTATTCCAACTCCAATCAACATTTAATTATGTTAGGTGCTGGACACTGAACCTATGTAATTGACTATTCCAACTCCAATTACCATTTAATTAGGGTAGGTGCTGGACACTGAACCTATTAAACTTACTATTCCTACTCCAATCAACATTTAATTAGGGTAGGTGCTGGACACTGAACCTATTTAATTGACTATTCCAACTCCAATCTACATATACTTAGGGTAGGTGCTGGACACTGAACCTATGTAATTTACTATTCTAACTCCAATCAACATTTAATTAGGGTAGGTGCTGGACACTGAACCTATTTAATTAACTATTCCAACTCCCAAAAACATTTAATTATGGTAGGTGCTGGACACTGAACCTATTTAATTTACTATTCCAACTCCGATCTACATTTAATTAGGGTAGGTGCTGGACACTGTACCTATTTAATTTACTATTCCAACTCCTATCTACATTTAATTAGGGTAGGTGCTGGACACTGAACCTATTAAATTTACTATTCGTACTCCAATCTACATTTAATTAGGGTAGGTGCTGGACACTGAACCTATTTAATTTACTATTCTAACTCCAATCAACATTTAATTAGGGTAGATGCTGGACACTGAACCTATGTAATTTACTATTCCAACTCCAATCCACATTTAATTAGGGTAGGTGCTGGACACTGAACCTATTTCATTAACTATTCCAACTCCAATCTACATTTAATTAGGGTAGGCGCTGGACACTGAACCTATATAATTTACTATTCCAACTCCAATCAACATTTAATTAAAGTAGGTGCTGGACACTAAACCTATTTAATTTACTATTCTAACTCCAATCATCATTTAATTAGGGTAGGTGCTGGACACGAGAACCTATTTAATTTACCATTCCAACTCCAATCAAAATTTAATTAGGGTAGGTGCTAAACACTGAACCTAAGTAATTTCCAATTCCAACTCCAATCAACATTTAATTAGAGTAGGTGCTGGACACTGAACCTATTTAATTTACTCTTCCAACTCCAATCAACATTTAATTAGGGTAGGTGCTAGACACTGAGCCTATTTAATTGACTATTCCAACTCCAATCATCATTTAATTTGGGTAGGTGCTGGACACTGAACCTATTTAATTTACTATTCCAACTCCAATCTACATTTAATTAGGGTAGGTGCTGGACACTGAACCTATTTAATTTACTATTCCAACTCCTATCTACATTTAATTAGGGTAGGTGCTGGACACTGAACCTATTAAATTTACTATTCCAACTCCAATCTACATTTAATTAGGGTAGGTGCTGGACACTGAACCTATTTAATTTACTATTCTTACTCCAATCAACATTTAATTAGGGTAGATGTTGGACACTGAACCTATGTAATTTACTATTCTAACTCCAATCAATATTTAATTAGGGTAAGTGCTGGACACTGAACCTATTTCATTAACTATTCCAACTCCAATATACATTTAATTAGGGTAGGCACTGGACACTGAACCTATATAATTTACTATTCTAACTCCAATCAAAATTTAATTAGGGTAGGTGCTAGACACTGAGCCTATTTAATTGACTATTCCAACTCCAATCATCATTTAATTTGGGTAGGTGCTGGACACTGAACCTATTTAATTTACTATTCCAACTCCAATCTACATTTAATTAGGGTAGGTGCTGGACACTGAACCTATTTAATTTACTACTCTAACTCCAATAAACATTTAATTAGGGTAGGTGCTGGACACTGAACCTATTTAAGTTACTATTCCAACTCCAATCAACATTTAATTATGTTAGGTGCTGGACACTGAACCTATGTAATTGACTATTCCAACTCCAATTAACATTTAATTAGGGTAGGTGCTGGACACTGAACCTATTAAACTTACTATTCCTACTCCAATCAACATTTAATTAGGGTAGGTGCTGGACACTGAACCTATTTAATTGACTATTCCAACTCCAATCTACATATACTTAGGGTAGGTGCTGGACACTGAACCTATGTAATTTACTATTCTAACTCCAATCAACATTTAATTAGGGTAGGTGCTGGACACTGAACCTATTTAATTAAGTATTCCAACTCCCAAAAACATTTAATTATGGTAGGTGCTGGACACTGAACCTATTTAATTTACTATTCCAACTCCGATCTACATTTAATTAGGGTAGGTGCTGGACACTGTACCTATTTAATTTACTATTCCAACTCCTATCTACATTTAATTAGGGTAGGTGCTGGACACTGAACCTATTAAATTTACTATTCGTACTCCAATCTACATTTAATTAGGGTAGGTGCTGGACACTGAACCTATTCAATTTACTATTCCAACTCCAATCAACATTTAATTAGGGTAGGTGCTGGACACTGAACCTATTTCATTTACTATTCCAACTCCAATCTTCGGGTAGGTGCTGGACACTGAACCTGTTTAATTTACTATTCCAACTCCAATCAACATTTAATTAGGGTAGGTGCTGGACACTGAACCTATTTAATTGACTATTCCAACTCCAATCAACATTTAATTAGAGTAGGTGCTGGACACTGAACCTATTTAATTTACTACTCCAACTCCAATCAACATTTAATTAGGGTAGGTGCTGGACACTGAACCTATTTAATTTACTATTCCAACTCCAATCATCATTTAATTAGGGTAGGCGCTGGACACTGAACCTATTTAATTAACTATTCCAACTCCAATCAACATTTAATTATGGTAGGTGCTGGACACTGAACCTATTTAATTGCCTATTCCAACTCCAATCTACATTTAATTAGGGTAGGTGCTGGACACTGAACCTATTTCATTCACTATTCTAACTCCAATCAACATTTAATTAGGGTAGGTGCTGGACACTGAACCTATTAAATTTACTATTCCTACTCCAATTAACATTTAATTTGGGTAGGTGCTGGACACTGAACCTATTTAATTTACTATTCTAACTCCAAACTATTATTAATTAGAGTAGGTGCTGTACACAGAACCATAAAATCAAATATTAAACATTAAATATAAATGTAAATGTATCACTAATATTTAGAATTGTTATTTTTTTACAATTTTTTTTAGTTATTTTCTGTAAAAAAACATACAATTTTAATATTTCATATAAACTTTTCAAAACACTACACACCCTTATCCCCTATAAACACTACAACACAGTACGAAACATTATTTTACAATTTTATTATAACAAATTTTGTTTCCAATTGTTTTTTAATTTTATAAAATGTTTATACATTTTGAATATTTTCTATCTAATTTTTTTCAAGAAAAAACAAGTTTATGTATATACTTTGTAAAACACTACCCACCCCTACAAACCCTATAAACCACTACCAAACATGTAATTTAAATGTTCATAAAAATGTCATTTTCAAATGAAATTGCAAATTTATTTTCTATTTTTTTTTAAAAATTCAAATTTTGAATATATTTTACATATTGTTTTCATTTTTAATATATATTATTTATTACTCTACCCACCCTTAACCCCTATAAACCCTATAATCCACTACTAAACAAAAGAAATAATTTTTAGATTTAAAAGTTTCAAATTTATAAATGATTTAGAAATTTTTTCTAATTTAAAAATCTATTTTCTAATTTCAAATTTAAATTTTTTAAAAAAATATTTGTCCATACATACTTTTTACTACACTAACCACCTTTATCCCCTATAAACCCTATAACCCACTACCAAACATAAATTTTAATTTCGAATTTAAAAAAAAATTATAAAATTTTCAAATATTTTTCAAATTCGAAATTTCAATTTAAAATGTAAAAATATTTCTGATTTTAAAAAAAAATGTTGGTATATACTTTTTAAAACACTACCCACCCTTAACCCCTATAAACCCTATAACCCGCTACTAAACAGTAAATGACAATTTTATTATACATTATTAATTAATTAATATTTACAACTTCTCTATATTTTATTTATTTTTGTAATTATATTTTTAATTACTACTATTATTTTTTTTTTAAATATACATTTTAAAACACTACCCACCCTTATCCCCTATAAACCCTACATCCGCTCCTAAAAATTTAACATACTTTTTTCACTAATAATTACTACTATAAATTGATATACCTAACTTTTTACACTATAAATACTTTACATACAATAAAATTATCACTATATACAATGTCGATATTTTTTCTTATCGATATTTTTGGCTTCGATATTTTCTATCTTGATTTTAATGTCCTCGATATTATTTATACACACATAAATCGATATTTTATATATCGATATTTCTGTTATCGATATTACTTACCTTCGATTTTAGTAACTCGATATTTTGGCTAGTCGACATTATCAACTCGATATTTTGACTGTGTACCGGTCTGGATCTTACTCTCCAGTGGTTGAACCTGACCCCCACCTACAAGGTGGCCCAGGTACACAACCTTACTCTGCCCTATCTGGCACTTTGTGGCCGTGATAGTTAGGCCTGCCTTCTGCAGGGCCTCTAAAACCTTCTTCAGGTGGATCAGGCGATCCTCTCAGGTGGAGCTGAAGATAGCAATATCATCTAGATAAGCTGCACAAAAGTCATCCAACCCAGTGAGGACTTGTTTCACCAACCTTTGGAAAGTTGCAGGTGCATTCTTCAAGTCAAAGGGCATCACCACAAATTGGCAATGACCTCCTGGGGTTGAGAAAGCAGTTTTGACCTTGGCATCCTCAGCTAACCTGATTTACCAATAGCCAGCTGTCAAATCAAATGTGCTCAATAACTTGGCAGAAGCCAATCTGTCAATGAGCTCATCTGCTCTTGGGATTGGGTGAGCATCTGTCCTAGTGACAGCATTGAGACCTCTGTAGTCCACACAGAACCTCATCTCTCTCTTACCATCTTGGGTGTGAGGTTTTGGCACAAGGACTACTGGGCTGGCCCATGGGCTCTCTGATGGCTCAATTACTCCCACCTCCAACATTTTCTGTACCTCAGTCTTTCTACAGTCCCTGACATGGTCAGGTTGCCTGTAGATCTTACTTTTCACATGCAGACTGTCACCAGTGTCCACCTCATGGGTGCACCAGTTAGTCTGACTAGGTGTCAAGGAAAACATATGTCTGTAGGACTGTAGAACTTGTTTGCAGTCCTGTTGCTGTTGGCTAATGAGGCTGCCAGCTAAGGCCACACAATCAACTGAACCATCATCAGGGCTCTGAGTCAGCAGGTCTGGGAGAGGGTCACTCTCTTCCTCCTGCCCCTCATCTATAGCCATGAGCAAGCCCATGTCTGCCCTGCCAACATATGCTTTGAGTCTGTTGACATGGAGCACCCTGTGGGGGCTCCTGGGAGTTCCAAGGTCCGCCAGGTAGGTGACCTCTACCTTTTTCTCAACAATTGTGTGGGGTCCAGACCATTTATCCTGGAGTGCTGCTGGGGCCACTGGCTCTATCACCCACACCTTCTGTCCTGGCTGGTACTCAGTCAGCACAGCATTTTGGTCATGCCAAGCTTTTTGGAGTTCTTGGCTAGCCTCAAGGTTTTTAGAAGCCTTCTTCATATACTCAGCCATCCTGGAGCGGAGACCAAGTACATAGTCCACTATGTCTTGTTTAGGCTTTTTGAGAGGTAACTCCCATCCTTCCTTCACCAGACATAGGGGTCCCCTTACAGGATGCCCAAACAAAAGTTCAAAAGGGCTGTAGCCAACCCCCTTTTGTGGGACCTTTCTGTAAGCAAACAGAAGGCAGGGTAGAAGGATGTCCTATCGTCACCTAAGCTTTTCAGGTAAACCCTTAATCATACCCTTTAAGGTCTTGTTGAATCTTTCAACAAGTCCATTGCACTGTGGATGGTAGGGTGTAGTGAATTTGTAATTTACACCACACTCTTTCCACATTGCAGTCAAGTACAGAGACATAATGTTTGCACCTCTATCTGAGACAACCTCCTTCAGAAAGCCCACTCTTGAAAAAACTCCCAGGAGCAGTTGTGGTCCTTAGGGGAATAGCTTCTGGATACCTGGTGGCATGATCTACTACCACCAGTATACATCTGTGCCCAGAGGCTGTTTGGGGATCCATTGGTCCAACAATGTCAATCCCTACTCTTTCAAAGGGTACCCCCACCACAGGTAGTGGTATGAGGGGGGCCTTTGTTGTGCCACCTGATTTGCCACTGGCTTGGTAGGTCACACAGGAGTGTCAAAACTGCTTGGTATCTTCTGACATACGAGGCCAGTGAAAGTGAGGGACAAGCCTGTCCCAAGTCTTATTCTGGCTCAGGTTTCCTGCTAAGGGAATATCATGGGCTAAGGTAAGAAGGAAACCCCTAAATGCCTGAGATATGACCAACCTCCTGGAAGCACCAGACATGGGGTCTCTAGCCTCAGAATAAAGGAGACCTTCATCCCAGTAAACTCTGTGGGTACCTGTAGCATTCCCAGCAGCCCCAGAAGCAGCTTGCTGTCTGAGGGGTTCAAGAGAGAGACAGTCTAACTGTGCCTGCCTCAAGTCTACCCTTGAAGGTCCCCCTGTCCCAAGAAATTCAACCTGGTCAGGTTCAAGTTCTTCTAGGACAAATCCTTCAGGGGTCTCAAAATCAGCCTCCTGTGAAGGCTGATCCTCACTTATAGGCAGGGGGAATAGGCACTGCCTTAACCTTACTGCTCTTTCTCTTGGGTGGCACTTGGTCCATAGTTTCAGGATCCAAGGCCTGTTCAGTTTGGCACTTTTTGACCTGTGACCTGGTCACAGCAAGGACATGTGCTGATATACCTAACATCTCTGCATGAGTCCTATACTCGCACACACGCTGTTTCTCAACAAAGCACCCCAGCTGTATTACCGGCCTGACCTGCATTCTGCCGAGCGAGCGAGGAAGGCTCTGCCATCATCACTGACTCCCGCGCTGTCGAGACCCCCCACCGCCTCTCCACCGCCGTCCTGCTGTTTTCTGCCAACTGACAGCGGGGCCGCCGAGTGGAGCGAGGCGAGGGGCTGCCTACAACTCCCGGCAGCCCTCGAGGTCTCCAGCCACACCCCCTTCACGACGCGCTAGGAGGCGCATAAAGGGCGTTACTGCCACAGGGAAATTGACACACGCTGTTTCTCAACAAAGCACCCCAGCTGTATTACCGGCCTGACCTGCATTCTGCCGAGCGAGCGAGGAAGGCTCTGCCATCATCACTGACTCCCGCGCTGTCGAGACCCCCCCACCGCCTCTCCACCGCCGTCCTGCTGTTTTCTGCCAACTGACAGCGGGGCCGCCGAGTGGAGCGAGGCGAGGGGCTGCCTACAACTCCCGGCAGCCCTCGAGGTCTCCAGCCACACCCCCTTGACGACGCGCTAGGAGGCGCATAAAGGGCGTTACTGCCACAGGGAAATTGACACACGCTGTTTCTCAACAAAGCACCCCAGCTGTATTACCGGCCTGACCTGCATTCTGCCGAGCGAGCGAGGAAGGCTCTGCCATCATCACTGACTCCCGCGCTGTCGAGACCCCCCACCGCCTCTCCACCGCCGTCCTGCTGTTTTCTGCCAACTGACAGCGGGGCCGCCGAGTGGAGCGAGGCGAGGGGCTGCCTACAACTCCCGGCAGCCCTCGAGGTCTCCAGCCACACCTCCTTGACGACGCGCTAGGAGGCGCATAAAGGGCGTTACTGCCACAGGGAAATTGACACACGCTGTTTCTCAACAAAGCACCCCAGCTGTATTACCGGCCTGACCTGCATTCTGCCGAGCGAGCGAGGAAGGCTCTGCCATCATCACTGACTCCCGCGCTGTCGAGACCCCCCACCGCCTCTCCACCGCCGTCCTGCTGTTTTCTGCCAACTGACAGCGGGGCCGCCGAGTGGAGCGAGGCGAGGGGCTGCCTACAACTCCCGGCAGCCCTCGAGGTCTCCAGCCACACCCCCTTGACGACGCGCTAGGAGGCGCATAAAGGGCGTTACTGCCACAGGGAAATTGACACACGCTGTTTCTCAACAAAGCACCCCAGCTGTATTACCGGCCTGACCTGCATTCTGCCGAGCGAGCGAGGAAGGCTCTGCCATCATCACTGACTCCCGCGCTGTCGAGACCCCCCACCGCCTCTCCACCGCCGTCCTGCTGTTTTCTGCCAACTGACAGCGGGGCCGCCGAGTGGAGCGAGGCGAGGGGCTGCCTACAACTCCCGGCAGCCCTCGAGGTCTCCAGCCACACCCCCTTGACGACGCGCTAGGAGGCGCATAAAGGGCGTTACTGCCACAGGGAAATTGACACACGCTGTTTCTCAACAAAGCACCCCAGCTGTATTACCGGCCTGACCTGCATTCTGCCGAGCGAGCGAGGAAGGCTCTGCCATCATCACTGACTCCCGCGCTGTCGAGACCCCCCACCGCCTCTCCACCGCCGTCCTGCTGTTTTCTGCCAACTGACAGCGGGGCCGCCGAGTGGAGCGAGGCGAGGGGCTGCCTACAACTCCTGGCAGCCCTCGAGGTCTCCAGCCACACCCCCTTCACGACGCGCTAGGAGGCGCATAAAGGGCGTCACCGCCCCCCTCGCGAGACGCGAGCGGGACACTGGGCGAAGCCTGGGCCAAGGGTGGGCCCGTCCAAGCCCGTCACAGACCGGAGGAGACCGGGCCGGGCGCACCCCCCTAACAACTAAGTAAAGGTAAATCACTGAGGACAGGCTCCTCAAAAAAAAGTATAAGCACTCCTCCCTTTGAACCAAATTCACCCAAGGTCATTACCTCTGCTCCATACCTGCTCAATAATCATACAATGACCACGAGAGGCTCCAGAAGCAAAACTATGAAAAAAAACGTAACAACTACTGTCGGTCCAATTGAACAATTCCTACATAAAGTAAACGAAACCATAGATCAAACAGTTATGTTGCTTGATCGTCGCGTATCATATGAGCTAGACCAAGCACGGCGCTCATCTATGGGCACCTTGGCACAGGCTCAAACACCAAATGCGATACCCGTAAATAAATCTACTACAGATACAAATGTTGAAATACACGCCTTACCTAACACTGTTGACTTATCGGTTACCACACAATTGTCACAACTGTCAAACTCGCAATCCTCACAGGATCTTGAACTGACCCCTGATATCTTCGCAAGCCTCCAACCAACAACCAATGATCCAACACAACAAGAACTAAAAGGCATAAGAGAAGGAGCAATTCCAAAACAAAACCCCTCACAATTACGATCTAACAGCCCAGTTCACATAAGTGTCACTAATCCAGATACTGCTAGTCAACAAATTCAGGAGAACATCGTCGTCACAGATTCCTCTAAGAATATCATATCCGATGTCCTCATAGTTGAAGATCGCGCAAATAGACCCAGTTCCAATAAGATTCGTCAAGACAAACCACTTGCCCGAGCAGAAAAAGGCACAAACCATTCTAAAGTAGATATATCACTGTTAAACAAAATCGCAGAAATGATAAGACATCAACTACAACCTCTACAAAAAAGCCTTGAGGTAATAGAAAAACAAGTGGCCATATTAATAGCCTCTGCAAAAACAACCACCATCCCAAAGAAAAATGATCTTCCTGTTTCTCTAGGCGCTGCCATCGACCCAGGAAAAAGAAATGTAACCAACCCACCAAAACAAACAGTCAACAAACCAGTCCACACTACCACCACAAAAACTACAACGAAAACAGTCACAGATCCAGAAAACAAATCTATCAATCAAACTAACACCGTAAAAACAAAGTCCGATCAAAATAAACCAATACTCAACACAGGTACTCAAAACCAATCAAATACAGATTCCAACTCAGCAAATGTCGCACAGACAAATAAACCTTCTAAACCACCAACTGAGACTCCTTCAAGACTCGAACAAACACAGACCCACAATACCAAAACAGGACAACCAAATAAGAGATGGAGAAAGGTAGTAAATCTCCCTCCCGAAGCAACTCCGTTCGTAGCCATCCTAACGGGCGTCCCCGAATTAGGCAGAGACTCAGAAGAACCTACATGGTCCCTACTAAACAAAGTACGCTACTGGTTAAATATCAACAGGCCCAACCACCCTAATAACATTTCCAGAATAACCACGGTAAGAAGAGTCCCGTGGATTGGACACCAGCCCAAAACAATCCCAGGAGACTGCATAATCATAAATTTTGAAAATCCACGGGCAGTCGATTACACTTGCTCTTGGGATACTCCAGAATACAACGAAGGAATAAGTGTTAAACGTCTATCCTTCTTCTACCCCCGACAATCCCATCGCTCCGAGGACCCTACCTGGCCATCAAATTGGTCCTGGAGCCAACCCGACCAAGGACCAAGAAATTGGCATCAGGGAAATAGGGGACAAGGATATAACCAGAGGTTCCATCCGCAGAACGACTGGGGATACGAACTCAGCGACCGAGGTGACTGGAATTCCGGTAGAAGACCACATCAACAAATGTATAACGAACCATGGTTGGGAATTCCGACATTTAACCATTTTAGCTGTCTAGATATGGTAGACTGACCACCATCACAGCCCCATTTTTCAAATCTCCCGCATAAAACCATCACGCCACCACTTCTGCCACCTACTGCTTCCAAAATAAATATCATACGAAAAACTCAGCCCGTAACAAAGCTAAGAATAAATGATGATACACCAAAACAGGGAAAACCAAATGGAGCCCGTCAGACCGAACCCACACGACAACATGGTAATTTGGTCCCGGTTGTCCAAAAACTGTCATCATCACCTTTAAATAAACGTCTGCTCAAAACAAATCAAATAATTGATTATCCAAACTCAAGCACACAAGAAAAATTCGTCCCTCTTAACAAACATCTGACAGACAAAGTTGAGCGGAACCTGTTGTTCTGGAATGTGGAGGGTCTTGCAACAAAGCATCAAGAAAAAGCCTTCCTGGAACTGGCGCACACACAAGATTTAATATGTTTACAGGAGACATGGCTGACTGACCCAGTCCATCTACAGGGTTACAGAACATTTTTTTCAAAATCTACCAAATCGCAATCAGGGAGAAGCAAAGGAGGCCTAATAACATACATCTCGAATCTTTGGCCCTGTCAAGATATAACACCTGTAGTTCTTCACCAGAACTATCAAATAATCAATATCAAAGTTACCATCAATATTTCTTATACAATAGTAAATTTCTACAACAATATGAGCTCAGAAGACCTATCCAAAACACTAAGTGAAATAACTGAAAAAATAAACATGCAAAAAACCAAATTTGCAAAAACTACACACACAATAATCTGGGGAGGAGACTTTAACTTACACATCTGCAGCCAAAGTAATGCACCTACCTGTGGGATCATCGACGAGCATGACAATCCCCTAACTCACTTGGAACACACGGAAGAAGGAAACAATACACAAGCCACTATCTTTGAGCTAGACCTAGGGTTTGCAAACATGATAATGTCACCAACAACCCCATTCAAGCCAACCTTTCATGGAAGAGGGGCGCAAACACTAATTGACTATATCCTGGTTTCTACCATCAACGCAGACTCTATAAAGCAGTTTGAAGTGGTTAACAACGTACTTAGTGACCACTATCCCCTCAAATTAATATACCTCGAACCTGATCGCCACAAGAATCGAGTAAAGGACAACCAAACTCTATTATTACAAGACAATCTCACGTTAAACAGATTAAATGGCACACCCTAGACCAGGAACTTATCACCAAAAGAATAGTGGATAAATGCAGGCCATACATCGAAAGCTGCTTAAATCCTTTAGCAGGCGCAGACGAAATCCTGATTGACTATGACAGAATAGTGAAAACCATAGGAAATGAATTAACTAAGCCTAGAAAACAGAACAACACACAAAGAAAAGGATGGTTTAACACCAAGTGCACAAAAGCCTACTCTACCCTAAAGAAAGCCTTAGCAAAGAAAGAACGAAACAGGGAAGAGATAGCCAAACTACGGAAAAGATACGCGCAAGCACTTAAAGAACGAAAAAAAGAGATTCAACACAATCTCTGGACCCAGCTTTTAAATAGTAGCTTGCAAAAAGACAACATAGCATTCTGGAGAATACTCAAGACTCCTTTCTTGGTGGGGAATAAGGAGGGTCCATCCTTAGACGTAGCAATCAACGCGAAAGACTGGGTGATGTACTTTTCAGAAGTCTTCGGAGAGGCAAGAACTGAAGTTCCACCCACTGGACCAGCGCTCTCACCGGTGAAGTATCCATTAGATATACACTTTACCATCAACGAGATACAGAAAGCCATCAACTCGGCAAAAAATGGTAAAGCGCCAGGCCCAGACTCCGTTCCAATGGACCTCTATAAATCCCTTCCTGACCTTTGGTCCCCACTTTTAACAAAAGTACTGAACGCAGCTAAAGAAAGCACCCTCCCTAAATCTTGGTCAACATCAATCCTAATTCCCATCTTCAAGAAAGGTAACAGAGACAGTCCTTCCTGCTACCGGCCCATCTCACTTCTGGATTCTGTGGGTAAGATGGCAGGAAGGATTCTCCTCAATCGTCTACAGGAATGGTCTCAGGAACACGGGGTCCTCTCAGATCTTCAGTACGGGTTCAGGGCCGGCCTGAGCACCGTGGACCAAGTTCTGAACCTAACTCTACTGGCCGCAAAGTACACAAGTGTCAAAAAAACCAGTCTCCACCTAGTCTACGTTGACCTTACGGCAGCGTTTGACTGTGTGGTACACACAAAACTATGGCTAATAATGCAGGACATGGGGATTGACCCCCCAATCATAGATTTTCTACGTGAGTTATACTCTGACGCCACAGGCAAGGTAAGATACGGGTTGGAAGGACAACTCACAGACAGCTTCCCAATACGGAAGGGGGTCAGGCAGGGGTGTGTACTGGCCCCTTTCTTATTTACGCTGTATACCAACGGTCTAGAGGCAGCAATGCTGCAGGGCACAAAAGATTTTCCAACAGCAGGACGGCGACCAATTCCAGCACTGCTATACGCCGACGATGCGGTGATCCTTGCCCGAACTCCAATACAGCTGCAAAAAGCCGTAAATTACTACTGTACCTTCATGACCAACCTCAATCTGAAAGTAAATATAAAGAAAACTTTTGTGATGCATGTCGGCAGTAAAAGGAAAAGGATGAAAACAATTTTAGTAGATAACACACCACTTGAAACAACAAAAACCTACTCATATCTCGGAATTACCATCGATGAGGAGTTCAAATGGAAAGATGCAATTAACTCCCGCAAGTTATCGCTCATACGAACAGTCGGCGCTCTAAAAGCCTTTTCTCTCCGCCTAGGGAAAAAAACCCTGTCGGAGATGTTAAAGATATATAACGCAAAATGCATCACCACGGCTATCTTTGGTGCAGGAGTTTGGGGAATGGCAAACGCTGAGCAAATCCAAAAGGTTGAAAACACCTTCCTCAAATTCTTACTAGCAGTCCCTAAGAGCACGACCACCCTTGGATGCCATTTAGAACTTGGACTAGAATATATCTCAGATCTGATCAAGATCCAACCCATAATGCTATGGCGAAGAATATGGGCAACGGAAGAATGTACACTCACAAGAGCAATCATTGAGGACTGCATGAACTTAGAACACATGGAAAAGATCAGGTGGCTTCATTATGTAAAAACCTTCCTCACAGATATTGGCCTATTGAGGTTTTTCAACGACCCACAGTCAGTCACAGACATAGCAAAAAAGGAACTAAAAAAGATATGTCTGTCCCACTTAAACCAACTAAGACTGATGTCAGAAATAGGTAAACCAGCAGTTCAACATAGCCTCATGATACAATCTGTCCCATCCATACAACCGTATCTACAGGAAGACCTGACACACTTTGAAAAGCTACTGTTAACCCGTTTCAGGTTCAATCTTTTCCACATCATGGTTTCATTCCCCACCCAAAACAACTGGACATACACTAGAACACCATGCCCCTGTGACTCCACCTCTCCACAGTCCACAATCCATGTCTTCTTCTTCTGTACCTTCTACACACCATTCCAGAAGAGATGGATTCTACCTATCCTAAAAGTAATGAAGATCAGAAGATGTCGCCCAGCATTTTTGGCACTGCAGCATTTGGACAATCTACTAGTCTCAAGATCCGTGGCGCATTATCTTAGAGTGTGCCTTAAACACCGTATGAACTTATGAGCACTCCGTGAACCCATTTAAAAACGGCCTCTAGTAAATGCATTTGCACAGAAAACAGTGAACAAATTTTAATTTATATCATGTACTTTTTAAATGTATCTATTTTTATCAGTGTTTTTTACAGTATAAATTTGTACTTTTGTGGTTTTCATATTGAAATCCGAATAAAGTTAATTTTGAATTTGAATTTGAATTTGAGTCCTATACTCCACTTCTGACCATACTGAGGATTCAAGATCATTGCCCAACAGACATTCAACTGGGAGGTCTGCACTTACCAAAACTCTTTTGAGGCCAGTTACCCCTCCCCAGGAGAAATTAACAACTGCCACACTATGTGTAGTAGTGACATTGCTAGCATTGGTCACCAGGTAATTATAACCCAGTACAATCTGTCCAGTGTCCACAAAGTCAGGTGTCACCATAGTGACACTGGCACATGTGTCCCTGTATGCATGAGCCACTTTATCATTGATCAAAGGTGTTTGCCTGTATTTGCCCAGAGTACTGGGACTCACAGTAGAGGACATAACCATGTCCTCATTATAGACAAGAACACCCTGAGTTGGAATCCTGACTAGGCCAGAATCCATCTCAGTACCCATGGTTAACTCCACTACAGCCTTGGGTTGGGAACTACCACGGTTAACTGTACTAGGGGGTGCAGATGCCTTAGGGGCTACAGTGGTAGGGCCTGTACCTTTCTTGGTGCACTCACTAAACCAGTGAGAGGCAGTTTTACAATAATTACACCAAGGTTTCCTTGAACCTTCTTTCTTCTTCTTAGAGCTTTGGGACCCCTTCATTAGATTTTTTGGGGCCTGTTGAAGACTTCTGACCTTTTGGTTTCTGGTCCCCACCTTTCTGGTCTGCCTTTTTCTGATCAACACATTGGACCTGGATTTTCTGCTTAACCCTGGTTCTGACCCATTTGTCTGCCTTCTTACCCAAATCTTGGGGAGAGGTCAGATCTGAGTCAATCAGGTGTTGGTGCAACAACTGGTTCTGACAATTGTTAAGTATTTGCTCTCTCATGATCAAATTATACAATCCTGTATAGTCCTTAACTTTACTTCCCAGTAACCAGCCTTCCAGAGCCTTAGTGGCACAATCAACAAAATCGTTTCGTTTGATAACTTTATTGTGGTCATAGACCATAAAAGCACAGATAAAATATGTACATACACGAAATAGAATACATAAATAATTTAAAAATGCATGGTTAAAAAGTTATTAAACAGTAAGTTATCAAAATAATGGTAACAACATCGCAATTAATTACAGTTTATCGCAATTCATTAGAGTGAGCCTTCTGGGCTACATACCATATAAAAAACGGTAGACCGCAAACACAATAGAAGGGGAGGTGTCATATCCTAAAATTCTAACAGCTTGTACACATTGCCTTAAACCAAGACTTCTGCATAACGGTGCCAACCAGCATCTCCGAATTGTACTATTATCTGGGCAGAGGAATAAAACGTGAACAATATCCTCTTTAGTGTTGTTACAGACTGGGCAAATTCCCTCTTCTCGTCCATCCCATTTGCAAGTAAATGCCCCAATAGGTAGGCAACCATGTCTTAATTGTGTATAGAGTTTTCTTGCAAGGGGAGGCTGTATTAAGTCCAAAAACTCCTCCCTCTTAGACATGAGTTTTACCTTCAAAAATTCTGTAGACAAACTGCCCAAAGTTGTCGAGCTATGCAGAAGGCTTAGGTTGTAATGTCTCAAGGAGGCCAAGAGCTCTATTCTCTTCACTCCCGGGCAGCTCACCTCCGTGGTCTCCCATAATTGGGGCATACCAATTTGATGTGCAAGGGCTTTGATATGGGCTAACCATGGGATATTCTTGATCTTTAACTGCTCCCAAACTGCAGTGAATTCAGCTCTATAATCCTCGAGCTCAGGTACTGTCCAAAGCCTTCTCCAATACAGGAGAGGTTGAGCAGCTAGCAGTCCTGAGATGGACCCTAGGCCTAGATCTAGTCTCAGGGGTGTGAGCGGGCTGCTCTGGGGGAGGCCTACCAGATTCCTCATAAGGCCTGTTCCACCTTAAGAAGGCTTGGTGTACTCTTATGGTCCCAGAGTTCTGCACCATACATCATAGCTGGTCTAGCTTGTGCCCCATAAATCTCAAGGGCTGGGGCAACTGGCTTAAACAGGGTTGTTCTCTGAAACTTGCCAATGCCCCCTCCAATCTGCGCCAACCTCAAAGCAGATTTGGATACCTGTGGGCCCCAGCTGAAATCTTCAGTCAGGGTGACCCCCAAGTATACAAAGGTTCTCACCCTTTCCAGCGGGACACCATTTAATACAGGGTTAGGGCGAGTGCGCTTTGGGGGATGAAAGATCATAAACTTCGTCTTTGCTAAGTTTATCTCCAATCCCCTCAAAGCGCAGAAAGATACAAAACTGCCCAGGACCCTCTGGATACCTGATGATGTTCGAGACAACAGCAAGGTGTCGTCTGCGAACATCAGAGCAGGTACCCGGCCAGTGGCCAACCAAAAGCAGTCCAGTCCTAGGTTGTGTCTTCTGGGTATCGCTAAACATCAACCTGTACTGTTCAGTGGTTAGGCCAAACCCATCAATCAGAGCACTCTTCAGGACAGTGTAATTGTTAGCATCATCATCACTAACTGTAATGAGCTTATCTCTACCTTTTTCTGAAAAGGAGAGCCACAAGATTGCTGCCCACTGACTTTGGGGTACCTGCTGTACTTTGTAGGCCCTCTCCAAAGCAGTTATCCATTTGTGGATGTCATCCCCAACTTTGTAGGGGGGCACAATCTTACTCAGGTGTCTATTGTCATAGGATCTGTCTTTATCCTTAGGGATTTTGCTGTCACCCGTGGGTTCTGACCCACTCAACGTCTTTTCTCTAGCAAAAGCAAGTTTTTCCTTAGCTAGGGCAAGTTCCTCTCTCTCTATTCTGAGATTGACCTCCCTCATCCTAGCCTGGTGTTCTCTTCTCTGAGGGGAAGTCATTCCCCTCTGAGAACCCCTTGAAGCATTGGAGTGAAGAGATTCACCTGAGTGAGATCTATTCCTCCTATACCTCTGGTTAAGCCACTTGAAGGCCTGAATGAGGCTATCCCGTTCTCAGACCCAAATTGGCTTAGGTGATCCTGGCTAAGTATTCTGACTGGTACCTCGCTGTCTACCTCTTCCTTAACCCCATTCTCATAATCTTCTATGACTGGGGGATCAGTGTCATCATCTGCTGAGGGTAGGACCTCATCTGTATTCCCTGTAGGGCCTGAACCAGAGGCCTTAAGAACTTCAGATTCCTCTAGGAGTTCTATCAGTTGCTGAAGGGTAGGGTTAGAACCTTGTTTCAGCTTTCTTGTGGTACACAAGTGTCTCAGTTCTATGAAGCTGAGTATATCAAATTTGGAGGGTGCCCTGGGAGGGTCACTCACCACAGGTAGAGATCCACTTGGTTCACCTGTGCCAGACATGATCTAGTGAGGTGTGGTGTGTGTACCTACCTACACTAAGTGTTTTCCTACTAAACCTCTCTAGGAGTTGTAGTCAGGGTATGCTAGGCCCTTTGGTCTACAACAACTAAGTTCAGTAGAACTTAAGTATTATAAGTCTTGTTATATGTACCTATAGGTACCTATGTGATCTTTCAAATGATATCTTAAGATTACAATTGGTAAAACACAGCAAGCTCTTATCCCAAACGCTGCACACCATTGTGAGAAGTTGGCCTGATATTTGATGTCCACTATTCTAGTGGGCACCCTGTATCAGTCCAAACAACCCTAATGGTGATGGTTGTTAAGTCAACCTTATAGACCAGCTAACTTAGAGGTAGCATGGACAAAGCAGTCTTAGGCTAAAACTTCAGAGGGCATGTAAAGCCAGCTGTTTTACCATATGTAACCCCTTGAATACCAAATGAAAGGACACCACACAGGATATATATAAAATATATATGTATTTATTTCTAAACAACCCCTCTGAGCTCTTTATAAGATCAGAGGCACAAGCACATAACGAGATACTTAATTATCATTCAATAAGTTGCACAATATACAGTAGCACCCTAGGGGCACGTCAAACCACATACTAAAATAGTGGTATAAGAACCACGTCACAAACAAAGGATAGGCCTAGGGCCTAGGGAATCGCTGGGGCTACACTGTACTACCAAAGGATAGGAAGTAGGAGCCCCACGGGAGGCGCGTGCAGTGTCTTTACACACAAGCAAGTTACCATAGAGTTAGAATGGGAACAAAAGAATTGGAAACTAGTTCTTTTAGGTCACTTCCGGATAGACTAGGAGAAAGCTACTTGCAAATTAGACACTAGGATAGTTAATACCCACAGGAGCACTGGAGTACTTGCGTTACCTCACCCACAGGAAACGGGTGCATAGGTGTCAAAGTGTGTCGGGTTTCGTCGCTGAATCCTACGGAGCCTTGGAGAGAGATGCTGCAGGCGACCAGGAGAGAAGTGTCCGGTTGGATCCAAGGGTGGATTGAGGATGAAGAGTACCTGAAAGCAGAGGGGACAGAGTCTGGGTCACTAGAAAGTGACCAGGAAGGAACCAGGAAGGAACCAGGCGATGTCGCGAAGCAATCAGGTGATGTTGTGAAGCTTGTCTCTGCAGCCACGTGGACCAGGAGGTGTTGACAACAACCAGGAGCTGGGCACTGACTGTCACACAAATGATCTCGCTGTCAACGGCGTCGGCTTGCAGATTGGAGTCAACAAGCCTTGGCTAAGGCAACCCGTACAGGAATCAAAGATGGCTTCTTAATCAGACCAGCAAGGTCTGATGGGCTTCTCCTTTTCAGGGAAGCAAGGGCCAGTCTGGAGCAACCAGACAAGCAGTTTAGATTCAAGGTTTCGCTGTCACAGAGGCCACTAGCCAACGGGCAAGCGACCGGACGACGCGTCAAGCAGGAAAATGCAGGAGGGCCCCACGCAGAACTTGTTGAGTGTGAAGGGCTGATCTTCAGTGCAGTTGGTGCTCGGGGCTGGGGCTTCTCAATCCTCAATGCACAACTTTGAGGGTGCCTCAGAAGTTGCACAGAAAGCAATTTGCTGGCTTTCCGAGATGGCTGGTCCCACGTCTCACGTCACCTCCATGGGTCTCAGCTTTGCTGTGGCTGTGGATCGGGCTGAAGGAAGTCTGGAAGTCTGGGTCTTGTCAGGCTCTGTGTTCGGGCTCTGGCGGGAGCGATGACAAAGCAAACCGTTGATCACTTGATGGTGCCTGCTTGTGCAGAGTGGTCACTCCTTGACCACAAGATAGATTCTTCAGTCTTCTATCTTCAAATAGAACGTCGAAGGTCCAGAGTTTTGTTTCAAGTTTCAATCAGGATTAATGTAAAGTCTTGGGACTCAGATCTTACCTATATACCAAATCTAGGGGCTGGATTACCTGATAGGTCCCTCCTATGGGTGGTACCAGGGAAGGGGGTGGTTACACCCCTTTCCCTTTGTTCAGTTTCACGCCAGAGCTGGGGCTGGAGTGCCCCTGCACCGGTTTGAACTAGACTATGCATGGGACACCTTGTATGCCCCAGGAAGTGTCTCATTTCATTCAAACCTCCCTGCCCCAATACACTATGGCCTGTCTGGGGTGGTGCTAGCACCTCCCAAGACAGGAAACCTATTGTCCAAGCCTCCCTCGCTGGAAGGACTCCCAGCAGCAGGAGGTCAGGCTTGTGCCCATTTTGTGATGCTGAGGCCTGGTTAACTTTAACCGGGATTAGTAGGAACAACATGTCTTCTTCCTCTAGAAGGGTGGAATGCTACCCCCATCGCCAGAACTGGCGAGGGGGTAGTATTCCAAAGCGTATTGCACCTTACACAACATGTTTTGATAAAGCCAAACCAGAGTTAGCATTTAACCGCGAGGTTCATAATGCACTTAAGAGTATATGGTATGGCTATATCCTAGAACAGCTATAAGGACATGGTCCGAAAGCTGCAGACAGGCTCAGATCATGCTAGAGCCTCATCTCACATAAAACCAAGCACTCTGCCTCCAGGATTGTTAAGGCCTGCCATAGGAGTGACTTATAGGTGTATATGTGTCTAGATATAAGGTTAGATATAGGAATACTATATCTAAGCAAGGGGTGATTACACAACCTTGCCCCAGCTGAGTGATCAGCCAGTTGTGTCAATATGAGTGGACAGCCAGGGGTGGCATAATACATGCTGCAGCCCCTGGTACGCCTTGGATGCACCTATGCCCTGGGCACCTATAGTACACTGTACAGGGGCTCATAAGGTGACCCACTGTCCAATTGGTAATGTACCTAAAGTACATTGTATTGAATTTTAGAGAGAGCACAAAATGGCTGTGGCTCTGATTAGCAGGCCCACAGCCACATTAAGTTGAAAACTATTGATGCAAAAAGCAAAAAGTGGGGTGACCATAGGAAAGCAGACCCCTACTCTCCTACACAACCCCCCCCCCCAAACGCAGGGACATTAAACTAACCTTGAGCAGTTGTGTCTTCATGTTCTAAGTGGAAGTACCTGGAGAGACTGTCTGCATTACCATGGTCAGCGTATGGTCTGTGCTCCACTGTAAAGTCCATCCACTGTAGGGAAATGGACCACCTGAGCAGTTTGGGATTTTCACCCTTCATCTGATTTAGCCACAAGAGGGGCTTATGGTCGGTCTGAATCTTGAAGTGTGTGCCATACAAGTATGGTCTCAACTTCTTCAGGGCCCAAACCAAAGCAAAGGCCTCCCTCTCAATGGCATAAGGTGACCCAATGTCCAATTGGTAATGTACCTAAAGTACATTGTATTGAATTTTAGAGAGAGCACAGCTAGGCCCACAGCCACATTAAGTCGAAAACCAGAGAAGCAAAAAGAAAAAAGTGAGGTGACCATAGGAAAGCAGACCCTACTCTCCTACACCCACCATGTAAAAAAATCCTAGCTACAGAAACATCACCAAAAAACATCCCTGTCTTGGGGAGAGAATCTCCTTCATAGAGAGCTATGACGACTTGTGGTGAAAACCAGAGATCCCAGAAAGCCACAAAGATGATCCACTTGCTTTTGACCAAGACCAACACTGTAGGAAAGTAGCATCTGCTTCTTATGGTTACCCCCACTTTTTTGCTTGATGTCCTACTGTTTTTGACTAGTCTGACTGGGATTCTGCTAATCAGGACCCCAGCCTATATGCTTTCTCCCTTAAATTGA
This sequence comes from Lissotriton vulgaris, assembly GCF_964263255.1. Classification (NCBI taxonomy): domain Eukaryota; kingdom Metazoa; phylum Chordata; class Amphibia; order Caudata; family Salamandridae; genus Lissotriton; species Lissotriton vulgaris. The sequence goes on along the minus strand of NC_141696.1, from coordinate 624,191,471 downwards.
CAAACATGTACGTTGATACACTCGAGATTGGATACTGGGGTACCCTTATAAGTCCCTAGTATAGGGTACACATGTACCCAGAGCATAGGTACCCCGGAGGCCTCCCATGGGCTGAAGCAGGTATTATACCACCTGTGAGAGGCCATGCAAAATGGAACTCGAGGTCCGGTACTGCAGCCTGTGTAAGGTGGTGCTTGCACCCCTTACATTAGATCACTATATCTAATCGTCACTGCACTTAAAACTTATAAGTCACCCCTAAAGCAGGCCTTAACGATCCTGAAGTCAGGGTGCTGGGTTTTATGTAAGAGGGTGCCCCTGCATGAGCATAGTCTCTCTGGATCCTTCGGATACCATTCTCCCAGGTTGTCTGTGACTCAGCCGGGCATATAAGTAGAGGTGCATTATAACCTTACGGTAAATTCTATCTTGGAAACGGCTGCATAGAAACATGTTTGGTTTCAAACACCTTGGAATCATACCTCCACACCAGTAACTGGTGTAGAAGGTATGATTCCACCCTTCAGAAGCGAGCTTCATGGGGTCACTGGTCTAACCAGTGCCAGCCTTCACGACCTGGACAGTACAAAATGGATGCTGCCAACCAAAGACACATTTCTGCCATCCTGCTGCTGAGCCAAGCCTGAGCAGAGGAAGGCAGCACAATAAGCATTTTGTCACAGGGAGGTGTCACCACCTCCCAGACAGGATTTAGTGTATTGGGGATGGGTGGGTGCACTCTGAGAGTGCCTGAAAGTCTGAAATTGGGCCACATTTGATGTCCCTGTTCATAGTCCAGCTCAAACCAGTTCTGGGAGCCATTGGCTTCTGCTCTGGTGTGACACTTCACAAAGGACATGGGTGTAGCCACCCCTCTGTCCTGTCCCTCCCCTAGGAGGGTCCCCCGAATCTGTATAATCCTCTCCTGTCGGTACAAAAAGCTTACCTGGCTGTAAGAGTTTAGATTTTACGTGGACAAGATTCTACAAGAAGAAACCACTGACCTTCAACCGTCTGGACACCTTGGACTTCGCTGGACCTTGACTGGGCACGACTTTGTCCCCCTTTCCGTCCAAAGCTTAGTTTATGCCTTTGCTCCATACAGGCTCTGTGCAGGACCTGTGGTGCACTCAAGACTACAGAAGAATCTCCCTTGGAGTGAAGGAGCCACTCCCCTTCTTCCCAGACACCTAACCGCAACTAACCGGTCTGCTCCTCCTGAGCTCCTGTGAACTCTAAAGATTTCAGCAACACAGGAGGTGGGTTTCCGAAGGTCCTTGAGGTCGATCTGGCCTCTCACTGAGTTTGAGGCCAGTATCCCTCGTGGGGACTGCATAACCTGAACCCCTGTGCACCATGTCTATTTGCAGTTGCATATGATTGTTGGCGATTCCCGAGCTTGTGATTTGGACTCCGTGTAGTCCTTATCCTGAGCAGTATTTGCACCAAAGAACTCCGGCCTCCTCGCACCAAGTGCTCCATGGGCTGGTGCTTTGCAATCTTGCTCTAGGTCCCCTCGCACCTTCTGGTCATTTGGCCTGTGGGTCTTCCTGAGGGTCATCTTGATTTCTCATGGGCTTTCCTGGTTGCTCCAGACATGCCCTGACTCCCCATTGTTTGGTGAGTCTCCTTGACCTTGCTGGCTCACACCGTAACTTGCTTGACCTTCCTGCGTGGGTTGCTTTTGCCAAGGCTACTTGGTGCTCCTGCCAGACACCGACCCTTCAGCACTCGACATCCTTTGTGGCACAGCTCACCTCCAGCTCCTGGTCGTCCTCGACATCTGCTAGTCCTCATGGCTGCAGAGTCAAGCATCCCTTTTTCTCACCTGAAATCGGTTGGCATTCCTCTTCCGAGCCCCTGGTCATTCTGAAGTGACCCTATCCTCTGCTTTCAGGTTCCTTCCTTCCAGAATCCAGGCTTGGATTCCCTTGACCCTTTTCACTCTGACAGCAGCCGTACTTCTTCGCAGCGTTCCATTGAGAACGACAAGAGTTTCTGACGCCACTTCAGACCTATGCACCCGGATCCTCTGGGATAGGTAACTCAGGTACTACAGTATCCACGGGTGGGGTGTCTCTTCAAACTCTGAAGTTCCAAAGGGTTCACTCGAGATCCTCCTAGAAGAGTCCTTAAACTTTAAAAGAGTAACTGTGACTTCCCCATAGAATTGTACGGAGCCCGCGGTCGTGTTCCCACACTGTACCCGGCCTACGTGGGGTCCCTATCTACTCACCTTGGGTGGTTCCTTTGGGTCCCAGCGATTCTATGCCCTCTAGACCTTGTCCTGATCTCAGTTGTGACTGTTATACCACTATTTTAGTATATGCTTTGGGTTTCCCGGGAGCCCACTGCATATTGTGCTACTTACTTACAGAGCATGCCTCTTCTTTGCTCCCGCATATCCTATAAAGCGTTGGTCATCTATCTGGAACTCTTTTGTGTGACTAAGGTAGAACAATAACACTCTTTTTGGGATCAGACTGCAGAGACGCTCCTCTTCCTTGGAAGGATGCGAAGATGCATAGAAAGTGCACAGAGTAACTGAGTGTCCGAAATGAAAGGAAGTTACAACTTCAACAACTTTGAGGAAACCTTGCCTGGATTGTTGTCGCTATCAAACGCTGCAGCTGGGGCCATCGCAACAGCGTCTTTGCCCGCCCGCCTCCCGCTCTCTGATCCTGATTTGTAAAGGCAGTTACATCGAGCGGAGCGCGGTGCAGGGCCAATAAAACTACGATTCCCAGCAGCCCTAGCGGCACCGGCCGCGTCAGTTTCGCGCCAGGAGGCGCAGAAATACGGCGACACCCCGGTCGAGGGGGTGAACTTTGAGAAAACCTTGCCTGGATTGTTGTCGCTATCAAATGCTGCAGCTGGGGCCATCGCAACAGTGTCTTTGCCCGCCCGCCTCCCGCTCTCTGATCCTGATTTGTAAAGGCAGTTACATCGAGCGGAGCGCGGTGCAGGGCCAATAAAACTACGATTCCCAGCAGCCCTAGCGGCACCGGCCGCGTCAGTTTCGCGCCAGGAGGCGCAGAAATACGGCGACACCCCGGTCGAGGGGGTGAACTTTGAGGAAACCTTGCCTAGATTGTTGTCGCTATCAAACGCTGCAGCTGGGGCCATCGCAACAGCGTCTTTGCCCGCCCGCCTCCCGCTCTCTGATCCTGATTTGTAAAGGCAGTTACATCGAGCGGAGCGCGGTGCAGGGCCAATAAAACTACGATTCCCAGCAGCCCTAGCGGCACCGGCCGCGTCAGTTTCGCGCCAGGAGGCGCAGAAATACGGCGACACCCCCGTCTCGCGGGACGCCGGGCGAAGCCCGGGCAAAGGGCGGGCCCTCTGTGGCCCTCATTGGCTGAGGTAGGCTGGGCTGGGCCCTGTTATTTTCATTGACTTTGTCGCTTACCATATCATATACGTTTGGCAGCTGGATGAAGGTTCATTTATTGACATTTTGATATTACTTCATCGCTCCCTTGCATTCTACTGCTGGTCAGTTACTGCTGCATCTCCAGAATTATATTTATTCTTTTATGAACATTGTATTATCTCGTGTTTACTCTTCTGGAGGTAAACTACTTGTATATCATTGATTTGTGGGATAAGTCTGCAGAAGATGTCTACAAAATTACGTTCAGGAAGGTTAGTGGGAGAAAAACCGGGTGCTAAAATAGATACCATGCGCACAAGAAATAAATCTGTGAATAATCCCCCGTTGAAGGGTCAATGCCAACTCTTTGAGCTATGGGACATTCCTACGGCTAAGAAGTCTAATTCTGCTGCTAAGGAAGCTCTCCGCGCCGCGGTCCAGGAGGATCATACTCAAGGCGTCACAGACTCTTCGCCTCCTTCCTTGCTGATCGCGCCACCGCAAACAGTAGCAGCGGTGTATCCCTCCCCTGTACACCCTGAAGGGAAGGGGGAGAGTAATCCCGGAGCTCTTATATCTGAAGGAGAACTTGCGAATCAACCACTTATGCCTCAAGCTCTTCTGAATGACAGGTTGGGTGGGGATTCGTCATCGTTATCCATTGACCTTGAACTTTGTGGACACTATGTAAATACAGCTAATTCGGAGACACAGGACCCTATTAAACCCTCGGGGGGTGCTACTCCATCTGGGTTAATGTTGTATAGTAGTACCCCTTCGTTAAACGGTCAGATCTGTTAAATGTTTCCAGGAGCCCGGGTCTCAATCTATCTGGTATCTGTCGTCCAGTGGAAGCTAGTGATAAACCGATCTCAGAATCCATGATTGCTTTGGAACAATTACTAGCCTCCATTCTATTTCTCCTGGGGAAATTTGTAGGCAGCTCGGATTGTATCCTGGATTCAGTTACTCAAATACTGAAGACATTGTTACAAAAATCGCCAGATACGAGGAGTGTCTCCCCCTCAAAGGCTGAACCCAGCTCTCCAAAGGGGAAAATAAATGTGCCCATAGTGGATTCTGACTTAAAGGCTGCAGCAGTAGTTCATGAAACGCATACTGTAGTTCTGCCCTCAACCGCTGTGCCTAATTGTGTTATGAACTCGGCTCTAGAGATTGAGGAAGAAAATAAATCTACTTCCGGCCCCAAAGTGGTTCAAGATTTATTCCCTATCTTCATGTCTGAAAATAAAAAAGAACTTACTAAAGATAAACAAGAGTTAAAGGTAAAAAACGGTAAACATAGAAATAATAAAGGGAATAAAAGGAAACCAATCCGAAAATACAGGAAGAAAAGGCAACGACGGATAATCTTCCAAAACTCTCTGGTTGCACTGGAGAACAAAGAAATAGACTTGGATCTCACTTCTACATCTTTAAAGGTGGAAAGGGAATTGTGCCCACCCATTTCTACTTCTCTAAAGGTGGAAAGTGAATTGTGCCCACCAATGTCTTTGGAAGTTATGCCGCAAATGGAGGGCCCTCTTCCAAGTTCTTCTCCATTGACTGCGACAAGAGCCCCAATCCTATATCCACCTGGGCCCCTTAACCCTTTGGCCCCTCCTTTCTCTTCTGCCCTAGAGATTGGAGACCGCTCTCTTCCTGCGCGCCATTCAAAAAACTCAAAGGCTCATGTGGATACTCTTGTGTTAGACTTTTTACCGTTATTTGATGTTGACTTACCCCTAAACAGAGCATGGCTTCTTAAGCGTTTTAGCGAGATTGAAAGTCTTCACCACATTCAATCTAGGGACATTGAGTTAGTCTCTTTGTATGGTGGAGACAGGGTACTGAGTATAAGGGTTAAATTTTATTCACCCATCATTGTAAATTTGATATTACAGCAAGCCGAGAATTTTTAACGCACAGGTATTGATGTTCTCCCTATTTTTAACCTTGGTAATACAAATCCTTCCCTTGGGATGGTACTAAGGGTTGATAATCAAAATGGGGTAGACTCCCCTCTTAGAGACCTGAAGATTTGGGTCTCTAAGGGAAAACGTTCGGTCTCTCAGGTAAAGCCACTCCCGCTGCCTCAGAATTCCTCCCTCATAGAGGATAATAATCGGTGGAATTGGCTGCACAGTGCTTTATCTACAAAAACCACAGATAACCCCAAATTGTTTCATCATCTTTAACATCCCATTGAAAATTATTTCTTGGAATGCGGCAGGGATTCACAGTAGCCCAGAGAAATTTGATTTCTTATTCTCTCTAGGAGCAAATGTGATTTGTATACAGGAGACCTGGTGCATTAATATGCTGGATGCTTCAAAGGATTTCTATGCCTTGGAAGTGCCAGCTGCCCCTTCCAAGAAAGGTCACGCTAGGGGGGGTATTGCTTGTCTATTATCAAATAAATTGCAGTGGAGATTTTCCCATTATATCAACCCAAGTAAATTCTTTCACGCTATAACTATCGAAAATCTGTTTAGTAATTGTATAAAGTCACCCATTGTTATCCTCAATGTGTATATTCCCCCAGAAGAGCGTTTTAATTCCATATTGAAGCAGGTATTTCGATATATTGATCAAATTAAAAATGTTTCATCCCCTCCGGAAATTATTCTTGTAGGAGATCTAAACTGCAAAATCTCCAATGCTAGTCTGAAACTTTTTAGAAATAAATCTAAAGAAGAGGCACATTTTGTTCCCCAACCACTCTTCCCTGATAAGTTAGTGACTAATAAAAGAGGGAAGATTCTGCTAAAAGAACTAGCGGCCGTTGAGGGACTTATATTAAACGGGAGATTCGCGTCAAATGTGCCTGCCAAATTCACACATAAGTCTCCTTTTGGGTCTTCTATCTTGGATTATGCAATCTCGGACTATGGCTTGTTTCCTTATATTCAGGATCTTAAGATTATGCCTACATCTTTGAGCGATCATAGTATACTGCTTATAACTATTTCTTTAAATCCTATGCCCACTGCGCCTTGGTCTTTTAACGGCAGTGACGCTGCCTTCCACGCTTCCTCGGGAAGGTGTTTCTGGAATCCTTCCGCCATTAATGGGGTACAGGATTTATTATCTGAAACTTTAATAGAATTAAAGGAGTGGCGTGGGCATGAAATAGTTTATTTTGAAAAATTCATGCGAAACATTATTTTACATGTAAAAAAAACTTCCCGCCCTAGAAAAGGGGTAGTGGCGCCTAGTATACTGCGCATCCTGAACAAGGAAATATATAAACTAGTCCGTGAGCAATATCTAGATAGAGTTATGGAACGAGAAAAAGAAATTTCTAGGCTAAAAAGAAAGAGATGCAGACTAAAGGTGAAAATAAAAAAGGAAAAGGAGGATACTGTTTGGATCAACTTGAGGGAATCAGTTGTTCATGGTAGGATAAGAGAATTTTGGGCAATAATCGGGAAGGGATGTGGTACCAGAATAAGTCCTTCTCCCATCCCTATAGCTGAAGAGGTATGGATTACTTATATTCGGGACCTTTATGCAGGGAATGGTATTACAGGTGAAGATATCGCCCTAGATGCAACACCCGAAGGACTCATTAATTATCCCACAGAGGAAGAATTTGAGATGGCTATAAAAAACATGCGTGCCTCTGGGGCAATGGGTCCTGACGAACTCCCCATGACGGTCCTGAAACAGGATCCTTTAAGGTGGAGTAAAATCCTGTATCCACTGTTTAAAGCCTGTTTTTTATCTAAAACAGTACCTGCCTCCTGGAGGGGAAGTATCTTGGTCCCTATTTTTAAGAAGGGAACTAGGGATAGCCCCAGCAATTATCGCCTGATAGCCCTCCTTGACTCTATCGGAAAGGTCTTTGCGAAATGTCTTCTAAATTCCCTCTCCGATTGGGTCAAGGAGAACAATATCTTGCCTTTTGAACAGACTGGCTTCCGTAGGGGCCACGGTACGTTAGACAACCTCACCGCTCTCCATGTGGTTACTGATAAATACGTGCAGGTGAGAGGGGGGGTTGTGTATGCCGCTTTTATTGATTTCTCCACAGCGTTCGACAAAGTAGATCGCAGAACGCTGTGGAGAAAATTGGCAGCTCTTGGTGTTCCAGCCTATCTATTGGAGCTGGTTCGGTCTCTCCATACAGAGACCTGGTGTAGGATCTTGCTAGGGGGCGAAAGGGGGCTATCCCATCAAATTCCATCTATGAATGGCCTCAAACAAGGCTGTTTATTGGCTCCCCTTTTGTTCTCCTTATATACGGTAGACCTACCCGCCGCCTTGTCTGTCAGAGAGGGTATTGCCCCGGTGGTGGGGGGGACCTCTATATCCTGCTTGATGTATGCCGATGACGTCCTTATTTTAGACTTGACCCCTAAAGGACTTACAAATCGGCTACATGCTCTTCATGCCTTTGCTGCTGCCCATTGCATGAAGATTAATATATCCAAAAGTAAAGTCATGTGCATAGCTGGTAAGAGGAAGTGTCGATCTGTAAATTTTGGTTGGTATATCGGTGGCCAAAAATTGGAGGTTGTTAACTCCTATACCTTCCTGGGGAAAATCATCACGGCTAACTTGAGTGAGAGGCTCCATATTGAGCATAGTACACGCAAAGCCCTCGCCCATGGCAAAGGTCTAAACTCCCTCTATCAGGCTACGGGGAAAAGGCACTTTTCGTGCTTACTGGAGGTGTATAGGTCTAAAATCCCCGCAACGATATTGTATGGTATAGAACTTATAGAGGTGAAATATTGGGATTTTTGCCATAAGATTGAGGGGAAACTCCTAAGATCCCTATCTTCCCTAAATACTGCGTGCTCTTTGGCTGCCTGCAGGCTCGACTTCGGTCTCAGGAGCAGCTGGGTACAGGGATTATGTGCCATAGTAAGATGGGTGGCCTGCCTGGCTAGAGCTGAATTAGGGACGATGAGAGCTCTCCTCAGAAGCGAATTATTGGGTAATTTTAAAGAGTTTTCTCAACTTGTAAGGAATTTTAGAAAAGCCGTAACCCTTCTAAAATTAGATGAAAACACTCTGTTTTTGTATTCTCCCTTACAGTTAAAACTCGTTCTAAAAGAGGCCTCGTGGGATCTATGTTTTCAGTCTGATAAAAAGTTAATCTGTGAAAAAAGGAATGTAGACCTTCTCCTTAATTCCTACGTGATGAAGTTGGCCCAACCCTATGTTACATGGAACGTGCCGCATGGTATTCGTAGATTTTGGTTTCTTTTACGTTACGATCTAGTACCTTTAAACCTACTTTTATCCAAATGGCATGGTTCTTCTTCTATGTGCAATTTATGTAAATTGAGTACCCAGGACTGTATGCATGTTTTACTGATCTGCCTCGCGCTCCGTAAATTGCGTCTCAGATGGCTAAAATGTATTTGTATCCGTCTGGGCATTTCCACTTTGAACGGCTTTCTCAATGCACTTCATTGGCCTCCTAATGAAATGTTCTGTTTCCATATTTTTAACTTTTTTAAAGGTTTTTTAGCTATTTATTAATATGCCTCTGGAGATGTTTGACATTGCGACCTGCCGTAGTTTTGTCATTGTATGTCATTTCTGTACTTAAATATGTTTTTCAAACGTCATAACTTTGATATGTACTTGTCTTTTGCTTTTATCTTGTAAATTTTATGTGGCCCTCTTTCGAGAGCCAAAACATAATAAATAAAAAATTGTGTGTTGTGCTACTTACAACTGTTCTATTGATCTTGTGTTGTGTGGTTTGCGTTCTATCCTCGTGTGGAAGATAATATATAGTGTTATATTATTAAATACATATTTTTATATAACTACTGTGTGGTTCTCCTTCATTTAGTCATTCAGGAGGCGATATTCTGGGAAAACAAGCTGCTTTACATTCCTTCAAGATTAAGCCTGAAGGCTGCTCTCCACAGATACCAATGGGATAGATTTCTAAAGGGTATACTTGACCTCCTACATCATAAGGGTCATGTCGACTGGTACAGGGTGCCCACTTTAATTAGTGGACCACTTATACCAGGCCACCTTCTCACAAACACCATCTGGACATGGAGCATGAGGACAATGTATGAGACAGGCAGGACAGCCCAAGCAGTGGAGATGAAAAATACAACCTTGCCCACAGTTGAGATGAACCTTGCCCTACTTGGCATCAGCGAGACCAGATGACACAGTCCGGACAGAAAAGACTGGCTCCAGGAGGAATACTGCTGTATTCTGGACACAAGGAAGAGAATGCCCCACATACTCAGGGAGTAGCACTGATGCTAACACCAGCAGCCAACAGATCTCTGATTGAATGAGAAGTTCACCGTCCCAGAATCATTACAGCGTCCTTCTGCACAAAGAAAAAGAGGATCAACATGAATATTATTCAGTGCTATGCACCTGCAAATGATAGCAAAGAAGATGAAAAAGAACACTTTTACAACAGACTCCAGTCTATCCTAGAGAAATGCCTTGAGTGAGGCATCACCATACTGATGAGGGACCTCAATGCCAAGATTGGAAGAAACAACACTGGGTACGAAGAAGTCATGGGCAACTATGGCCTTGGTGACATGAACAAGAAGGGTGAAAGGCTTGCAAATCTCTGTGCCCTGAACAGTCTGGTGATAAGCGGTAGTGTATTCCCACACAAAAGAATACACAAGGCAACATGGGTGTCACCATACCATTCAATAAAGAATCAGATCAACCATGTCTGCATTGTCAATAAGTTCCAAAGCTCCTTGCAAGGTGTGAGAGTGCGGAGAGCGGATGTGACATCAGACCATAAGCGTGTTGTCGCCAGGCTAGAGCTAATACTAAAGAAAGCATGGGTAGAACCGAAAAGCCAATACCAGCGATATTACACCACCAACTCAAAGATGCACAGAAATTGATTGTAACCCAAATACCCTTAGCAACAAGTTTCAAGTCCTGCAAGAATTACAGGACAACCAAGACCCAGTAGAAAACCACTAGGAGAAGATTAAAGAAACAGTGACATCAACCTGCCAGGAGATACTGGGTCCCAAGAAACACCAGCATAAAAATGGATCTCCATTGAAACTCTCCGCAAATGCTGCCAAGGTCCAGGAGAATGAGGGCTGCCATTTCTCCTCTGTCAAGGATAATGCAGATGTCATCAGTAGTGGTGGTGAGTGCTGTTTTTGGACGGTGGCCATGGTTGGTCCCAAGCCTAGCTGCGGAAGGAGGAAGGTTATGCATGGGGCTAACTACCCCACCATACAACAAATTCCTTGCTACCGAAGCACCAACAAAAAGACATCCCAGCTTGGGGAGAGAGGAATCTCCTCCACCAAGAGCTATGATGCCTTGTGGTGAAAGCCAGGGATCTCTGAAAGCCACAAAGCTGATCCACTTGTTTTCTACCCAGACCATCACCACTGGGACATGGAATGTGAGGACCATGTATGAGAGAGGCAAGATAGCCCAAGTGGCAGCGGGAATGAAAAAATACAACCAGTACTGTGATTGTGGCTGAATCCAGACTGCGTGGCATCGGTGAGCTGGTAGTTGTGGTGGTGTTTGGTGGGGAGTCGGTTGTTTAGTTTCTCTAAATCTATTTCACTGCAGATCTCTCTATAACCATATACCCCCCAAAAAGCTTGGACGTATGGCTGGATAAAGCTCTATCCATTGAAACCCAGACTATCAAACTCTCAGTCTGTTGTTTCAAAATTCTTCTAATGCTATGGAAAATATTTTTCCTTCTGCTCTTGACATTCAGAAGGCTGGTAGTCCAGGTACTGATCCTCCCGTGCCTGGGCTAAAGCAACTTGCTCTACCTGGGTGCTTCCAAAGCAGTCATCAACAATTTGCAAGTCGTGCAGAATGCAGCAGCCCATACCTTGATAAAGTTTCCCAGGCACACTTTAGTCAGAGAAGGTCTGGCAAATCTGCACTGGATCCCAGTTGCCCAAAAATCAAATTCAAGGCCTTATGCATTGACCATGGAGCCCTCCGACCGCAAGGACCGCCTATCTTTCATCAGCCTCCTACATCACCAAGAGGGTCTTTATATCCTCCAATGCACAAAGTGCCCTGGTTCCTCCTGTTCAAAGAGCAAGTGGAGGACTGTCCTTCAGCTTCAATGTATTTACTCCATGGAACTCCCTTCCCCTAGCCCTGGGGACAGTGGACAATGCACTGTCCTTTTGAAAACTACTCAAAACTTGGCTATTCGAGAACTAACCCCAGATGGAGCAATTTTCATAGGCAGTGTCACTCAAATGTTAAATGTCGTATACTTGTAAAGGGCACAGCTGCCCCAGCAAAGGGGCGTCCCGGCGCTGCATACCGCTTGGGAACCCATCCTGGCTTTCCCTGTGAGATGGTCTCTCCTGGGCATCTCCAAGGTGAAGATAAGCATTCCCGGCGTTGATGGGGCCGTTAGTAGAGATTAAGCAAGCTATTGCCCAGAGTTGCTGAGTGGGACCCATGGTTGGAGTAGGCACAGAGACGAGAATTATCGAGTCCGCTGACCATGGCCCAAGACCCTGCCGCGTCGGGAATCGAACCCTGGTCCCGGGCCGACCTCTGCTTCCGGGTCTGCCGCCTCTAACCAGTGAGCCACACCACTCCAGCGCTGGGATGACTATGGGTCAGCATGCACTCTACAAATGCGTATGGTATCTGTGCAAAACTGTAACATATACACCTATGACTTCCTAATGCTCCAGAACCATGTCAGGACGGCACGACCTAGGAAGGATTAAGCAGAAATGTAAATACGTTTGTAACTACCAATATATTTTCAATTACACATTTAATACAATTTGGGATAAGCCAACCTCAACAGTTTTAAAACATACATTTTGCTATAGCATGTTCATCATAATATTCAAAATATTGCAAATATGCTAGTGTAAATTCAAAACACATTCAAAAACCTAATACAATTTGAGTATAATGAAGAACAAAATCTGAAATCTAATTTGAGGATTGGTAGCATAAATTCTGTAAGAAGATATCTTCACAGGGAATACAAACAAATTATATATTTTTTTGTATTTCATTTTTTATTGTTTTCAAGAACAATGCAATGGTAAATCCTACATTTAACATTCCAGCAATATATATTAGCACAGTACATAGTAACACATTCAGAGAGACTCAACTCATGTCCTGCCATCATAACATTGTTGTGACCATAGCCCCCTGCAGCCCACAAGTAGAGTATTATTCTTCCAAATCCAAATTCTCATCGTCCTGCACTGGTGGTGGTTCGCATATGTCCCCTCTGAAGGTATTCCATGCCCCCCAGATTTTACTCCACTTTTGAGGGCACATCCTACTAATAATACCGTTCTTCAGCAAACATTGCGGCGTCCATGTCTCTTCCCCACGCAGCAAGCGTTGGCACCTCTGCAGCCCCCCACTTTTGAGCCACATTCTGCTTAGCAACCATGATCCCCAATGTGGCCCAGCCCTGCGCCTGACGTGTTAGGTCATTCGGTTCCCACACATTAAGCAAACATCGTTTGGGTTCTGGCATCAATGATACCCCTGCCGACTGGGACATAGTTCTCATCACTCGAGTCCAGTATTCCTTGATTTTGGGGCCTTCCCATAGTGTATGTAGAAAGGTACCTATATCCCCGCATCCACGCAGGCAGAAGGGGTGTGTTGCCCTGCCTATCTTGTGCAATGTGTGCCTAGTGTAATATGATCTGTGCAGAATAGGAAGCTGCACCAGTCAGAGCCGTGAGGGTATACCCCCTTCTCTTGGGGAGCCTAGCGGCTCTTGCCTTTTCCGAATCCTCGAATTCGCCTAGCTCATGAGACCATTTGCCCCGTAGGGGTCCCGTCGGGTCTGGCAAATTGTTAACCAACTTGCGGTATGTTAGTGACATGACTTTCTTTGGCATATGTTCTGTCAATACCCTGTCCTCCATAGGGGATGCCTCAGGGACTTCTGTGCCGGGTGGGAGCGCTGACATTAATGCGTGTCTTATCTGCGTGTATCTGAAGAGCTCCATGGGAGCCAGTGAGTACTGCTGCTGTAGTTGTGCAAATGTTATCATGTCACCCTTGTGTCACATGTCCCCCACCGTAGATATACCGATGTTGTCACATCTGTGGAAGCCCTTACTATTCCTGAGTCTACCCAGGCGCTTTATATCCCATAGCGGTGTAAGCTGGGTCACCCTAATTTGGCTGGGCAGCATGCCATTTGTTCAGAGTGTGTTTTAACGGTCCAATAAGTGCACCGGCCAACTTTTTATCATAGAGGGGGAGAGCATTCCTCTCGTGCCTAGCTGTTCCCTGTCTGCCTTAAATGCCGGGTCCGACTGCGGGGCATGAAGCCACTGGTTAATTACTTTCAACTGCGCAGCCCAATAGTAAAGCTGAATATTGGGGAGTGCTATCCCTCCATCATACCAGCCTCACGTCAACTTTGACTGCGCGATACATGCAGGCTTATGGCCCCATAGAAGGCTGGAGACCCGCGTCGTGATGGTGCGGAAGAAGGAGGGTGGCACCTGAACGGTGTGTTTTCCAACACGTATAAAAAGCAAGGTAGGGACATCATTTTGAAAAGTGCTGCTTTCCCCAGCAGAGTTAGCGGCAGGGTACCCCAATGGCGCACATCCCGTTTAAGGCGATCTAGCGACGGCTGCATGTTTATTTTAAGGAAGTGCGCCGAGTCAGAAGTTACAAATATGCCCAGATATTTAAATGTATCCTCCATTACCATAAGTGGGCAGTCCACCGGGAGTTGGGGTAGAGGACCATGCAACACGTAGAGTAAAGATTTGGACCAGTTAAAGGTGTATCCCGATGCCCTCCGAATGATTTCACAGATGTTAAGAAGGGTAAGAATAGAGAGCATTGGAGAGGATAGATAGAGCAACACATCATCCGCATATAGGGAGATGCAGTCTTTCCAGTTGTGTGTCCACTTGAGTCCCTTTATCATGGGCTCCCCCCGTATCCATGCAGCCAGTGGCTCCAGTACTAGAGCGAAGAGCAGCGGCGACAGGGAACAACCCTGGTGCGTGCCTCGTGGTGAAACACTGCAAACAAAAAGGCCCTTTCAACCATGTCGAACGCCATCTGTGCGTCCAATGACAGCACTACTGCTGGTTCTGTGCGGGCTAGGACACTGTGTAGTCATCTCAGATTAAGAGCAGTATTCCTGCCTGGCATGAAACCAGACTGGTCTGGATGTATGAGTGTCAATAAGTGGGGCGTCAGTCTAGTCGCTAACAGTTTTGCAAGGATGTTAGCCTCCGCGTTTAGTAATGATATACGGCTGTAGGAAGTGCATTTATCAGCTGGTTTCCCCGGTTTTGGGATAGCCACTGTAGTAGCCAAACGTTGGTCCAGTGGAAGATCGCCCACTTCTAGACTGTCTGTGTACATGTTAAGCAAATGCGGGGCGATGGTGCCAGCCGTTTTCTTATAAAGCTCTACAGGTATACCGTTTGGCCCTACAACTTTACCGGACTGTAGCGCCCCGATTGCCGCCTGCAGCTCCTCTACTGTAAGATCTGCCTCAAGTTTATTTACTGCCTCCGGGGCAAGCCTGAGCATAAACAGATCTTACACATAAGTCAGTGCCTCCTCCATCATCATGGTACTGGGTGAGGTATAAACTGTTTGAAAATGACTTGCCAGTGCCTGCACTATCTTTCGTGGATCAGTTATCACCCGCCCTTCATCAGTACTTAGTTGTGCCACCCATTCATCCCCTTTATCCCTCTTGTCCAGCCAGGCCAGCAATTTACCGGCTTTGTCCCCTACATCATAGATCTTAGATCGCGTGGCTTCTATCTGCTGTGTGGTCAACTCTGTTAGGTACGCTTTATGCCATCTCTGCGCTAGTTGTAGGGTACATGACGTGTCAGTGGTGGGGTCCGTGGCGTGGTGGGTTTCTGCTGCCTGTAGCTCTCGGTCTAGCGAGTTCAACTCAAGCTGTTTCTCACGCTTATGCGCCGCAATGGAGGCAATGGCTTTACTCCCAAGTACAGTTTTATATGCCTACCATAGGATATTCGGGAAGTCTACTGACGCTGCGTTTTCTTGGAAATATAGGTTTGTCGCTTTTGCGATTGCCTTTCGACCCATGGGGATTTGCAAATATCAAGGGCTTATTGTGTACATACGGCGTCTCGTACGTTGGTAGTGAGTGTAGCGCTGAAAGATAGGGGAGTGGTCCGAAATCCCTCTGGGCCATATCTCTAAATTGTCGATGCTTTTAAGACTACCCATTGAACCCAGGAAGTAATCAATTCTTGTTAAACTTCTGTGTACTCCCGAGTGATACGTGTATTGCTGCTCTGTTGGGTGATGCCGCCGCTATATATCCACGACACCTAACGTGTCTAGAAAGCTCCCTAGATGAGAGACTCCCGCACTGCCCAGCCGTGGAGGATATCTATCAAGTGTCCCATTCCATGACAGTGTTAAAGTCCCCGCCCAGGAGTAGCTCTCCCCCCGGTAGTCCTAACAAAAACTCATTATGGTCTGGGATCGCCATTGTTTGTAGCGCAGGAGGAATATAGACCAAGACTATGTTAAAAGGCCTCCCCTCCCATTGTGAAGTCATTGCCGCGAATCGCCCTGCTCCATCAGTTATGGTGTCTTTTATTATTATTGGAAATTGCTGCCGCACCAATATTCCTACTTCTCTGGACCTGGAAGAGAACTCCAAGTGTACCACCATCTTATATCCCTATCTATCCAATACCTTGCTCACAGTACCGATTAGGTGTGTCTCTTGCAGCAGTACTATCGCTGGGGTGCACCTTTTGCTATAACGCAGAACCAAACCCCGTTTTATTCTGTCCCCCAGACCACGCACATTCCATGTAGGCAATGAGAGGGGCTGTACCAGTGTCAGCGAAGCTGGATCAGGCGCCCCTTCGCCTATATCCCTTAATGCCATGTCTGGCAGAGTTTCTGAAGGGTATTAAGGATTTGCTAGTGTGAGTCACATACCCCCTCACGTGTGCATGTACTGTGCAACCATTGACCATCTCCAAACTTAACTTCAGACCAAGAAAAAAAAACCATGTAAACAGTCCCAAACACCATCCCCCGCCTCCCTGCCATGCGGACTCCAAACTGCCCGCCACCCCAACTCAGCAGAGCGCTCAGTTCCCCAACCCTTAAGCATCACTTGCGTGTGTGGGAGCGGGAAGTCAGAGGAAGTCCGTTCACATCCCCTGCCCCAGAGTTCATAGTTACTAATAAGTCCATCGTCAATGCTCATTCTAGGCAAATCAGAGCAGGCGCCAAAGTTCGTTATCAAAGTGCATCGCCGGGATATCCCGCCTCATTTCACTCACCGGCCTCTACTTGCAACTGTTCGCCCTCCTCCGTCCGTCGCTCAGGCTCCTCACGGTCATCCTCCTATCTTTGACATTGACGTCGCCCGTCAGTGCGGCCATAGCCCTTCACCTGTCTCCAACCTTCGAGCCAGTCACGAGCCTCCTCTGGCATCTCAAAAATCCATGTCTTCTCGTCCGCTACGACCCCGAGCCTTGCTGGGAATAGCATTGAGTAAGGCAGTTCACGGGCTCTCAGTTGTTTCTTTACTTCTAGGAAACTTCTGCGACGCGCCAACACTGCTGCCGTGTAGTCCGGGAAGAAAGCTATTGTCGAATTCTGTACTCGCAGTGGAGGCGCCACGCGGGCCATCTGTAGAATGACATCTCGGTCGCGGAAATTGAAGATGCGAGCCAGTACTAGTCGAGGGGGTGCCCCGGGCTTAGGCCTGCCTCAGGGCACCCTGTGTGTGCGCTCCACTGAGAAAAAAGTTGAAAGCCCTCTCGGTTGGAGCCTACTTTTGATCAGTTCCTCCACATAAAGGTCCATGGCAGGGCTCCCCTCACTTTCGGGGATTCCCGTAATTCGGACATTATTGCGACGAGACGTCCTTCTAGATCATTCAACTTCGTCGCAATACGTTTGTTTTCGGCCTCCAGCTGGGAAACCCTTTGGAGCAATGTGTTAGTGTCTTTTGCAAGGGAGCAGTGATCTGTTCCACCTTCGTGACCCTTGCCGACATCTTCTGGGAATCTGCTCTAAGAAAGGTCACATCCGCGGGGATTGATCCTACTGTTGTCTGTACATTATTTAGGGCAGCCATTATGTCCTCCAGCGTCACTTAGGCGCCCGCCTCTTCTGGAGTTTTATCTGTGCGGCCAGTACGTTCCGGCAACGGCGCTATGTCTTGACCATATGCAAATTTGTCCAGTTTCCCCTGCTGGGATGGCCGGTTTCCTCTGCTGCTCATTCTTGCCCAACCATGTGGTTTCTCAGGCCTCTATTCTATACTACAGGCAATGTGCTTGACCGGTGGTTTTCACAGTCTGATCACGTAGTTCCGTAGCTTCCAAGCCTCCGGTTAGTGTCCGGTGGGGGGGATGGGCCACCACTGCCCACCCAGCACAAGTAAGTCCCACCGCCGCCTGTCAGCATCCGACACTGCAGCAGTCTATCAGCACGTGGGGTATCTTCCTTCACAGACGCTCACAGCAGCAGTCCTGGCCCCCACAACTAATATGGTCGCCGCTCGCCTCCGCAGCGTGCCTTCTGGCTCAGGGTGATGTGGCCCGAACCTACGTGCTGCTTAGCGTCTCCTGGCCCTTTTATCCGCTGTCAAACCGGCCCCCAGCATAGGAATTGCGATCTCCGTCCAAGTAACCGCTCTGTTGCAGAGAAAAATCCCTCGTCACCAGCACACCCCATAATACAGGGCCCAGCTCCCAGGAATCTTAATCCTGCTAGTGCTCCTAATATGTCCTCCCCTGCTTGGCGCTCACCTGCCTATTGCCTGCCCCGATTCAGGGGCCCGCTCTCAGGCTCGCTGCTATTTTCGTTCGCTGGCTGCCGAGGTGCCGCTCAATTCCCAGGACGGCTCCAGGCTCTCACGTATTGTCCGGGCCGCGCTGCTTCAAATCAGGTCCAACTGCAGCGGCCGCTTTGGGTCCTCGCGGCTTTGGTTTCGTGACGCTGCAGGTGGCAGGGAGACGCCGGGGGCAATCGGCACTGTGGCACTGGCGTACCGCTGCCGTCGCTGGATGGTACACACTTCTGTGCTAGCTGGCCGTTAGTTCACCTCGGATGCGGCCGCCCTGCCGCGTCCGGGCCGGTCCTTGATAATTTACTCCCCTGCGGCCCCTGGCTCTGTAGGCCCTTCCCTGTACCATGGTTTCTTCAGGGCTGTAGGCGGCGGGTTTTTTATCTGTTGATTAATGCGCGGATGGCTGGGATGTCGATCTCACCCCCGGAGTCCCGTTAGCTTGCGGCCATCTTGCTTGGTAGCAAGCTACGCCCCAACAAATTAAATTTTTGTTACACTTACCATCATGCAAAGGTGTTTTCAAGAAGTTCACGCCTGGTGTCAGTGGCTTCATCCTCATCACTGTCAGCTTGCTGGCGCATGTCACCGCCATCTCTCTGGAGTTGTTACTGAAAATTGTCTTCAGGGTCAAAGGAATGTTCCTTCACAAGGCAGTGGTGTGTAGCATACAATATAGCACAACATTCATACAGACATTGCCAAGTTGCCATTAGAGGAGGGCCCCTTCGGGCTTGTCCGGGTACCTGAATCGGGACTGTAGGAGCCTAAACCACCCTCCAAATAACACCTTGTTTGCATAAGGGCCTCATCGAAGCGAACTGATACTGGCGTTGTTGTGTTTCTTAGAGGTTGTATAGGGACACACATTTCCAACAACAATTTACTTCAACATAATGTTTGAAACTTAACTAGCCAGGCACTTCTTTGTACAAGGTATGTCATCTGTGGTGGTACGCAGCTGTTACATAGCACTAGTGAGTCAAGAGTGGTACCTGGACATTTTTCACAGACACAGGTGACTTAGAAATCTGCTATGTAAATCACCTGCACATTCATGGATTGCAAATACTTCCAATTGTGGCACACTAGCTCCTGTTTGTAAAGTGGCACCATTGCAATGTGAGCTCATTCTGTGGCACCAACCATGTGTTATGGTTCCCAATCCATAGATCTCAGCCTTGATATTATTCATTGTAGCATTATCCATTGGAAAATTGATGTAGTCATTCATAAGTCTGAGCATGACATCCGGGACCTAGTTGAGGACCGTTGAAAAAGTTGACTGCAACATTCCATTGGAGTTGCCAACAGTGTTCAGGATGGAGCCAGTAGCACAGAAATGCAACATTGCCATAATCTTTGGAATAGATGGGATGGCATTCAGCAAAAGTTCAGATTTGAATTGTGTGAACGCCTCAATCATGGTACAGTTCAGCCTGTACTTCTTAATGATGTGCCTTTCCTTGATGGATTGTACATCCAGATGTGTTTTGTGCACATGTTCTTTACATTAACATATAACCTTTTTAGTTTTGCCTGTGGTGCTTCATGGATATATCCGCAACATATGAGTGTACTGTGTAAATGTTATATGTTCACACATCTTTGATGGACCCTTCTCTACAATATTAACATACATATAATCAGGGTTCCAGGACTCTTGGGTATCTTTTGTTGCAACTATTTTCCTTTATGTTATCCAATATTCAATTAATAGAGATGGCTAACACGTTTTGCTATTAACATGTCGCTTCATCAGGGCTAGTAAAATTCATACCTTATCTTATCGGATAATAGTCTATCGTCACATTCACAAATATTTTTTCGTTTTGTTGTACTGCAGCTTGGCCACAAGTTCCTACATCACTTATTTGGTGTAGTGCATGATGCACAATGTGATCTCGTGTTTTGAAAAATGTATATTACAAAATTCGTTTGGTAAAAATATTAAAACTTTTAAAGTAAGCAATTATTTACCACAAAGTAATGTATGGACGGTCAATTTTTTTAAAATTGTTTTCTAATTTATTGTAATCGTTTTTTGAAAAATCCGTCAAGGTTGACATACATTACAAGGTGGATGGTGCATATCTATTGTTTGTAATGTGTACATTCTAGTTGTTATTGACGGAAGCCACGTCACAAATGATGGATGCTGCTGTCAATAACGCAATACCGGTCAGCCATATTATCAGGCATACCCTATGCTGACAATGTTCGTTTTTGATGGTGGAATAAACCTGGTGGACAACTGACTGCTTAGTACAGTCTCTACCTACCATTTCCGGCATCCTGCATTAGTTATAATGGCCTGATATCTGCCGTCTGCCACATAAGAATCCTTTGACGGAAATTGTGTCACATTATTATGGAAGTTTGTAAAGCATCTGGTTACGCGCCCCGGCGTGTCCCCGCGCTAGGTGAGAGAGTATGAGAAGGCCAGAACAGGGAGGTTACATCAGTACTGACCGGAACAGGTGAGTTTTGAGAGCTCTGCGGAACTTGGCCTCAGAAGGTTCGAGACGCAGCTCCATCGGAAGCATATTCCAGCTCTTGGCTGTGAGGAGCCTAAAAGATCTGCCCCCCATACGAGCTTTGTGAATTTTGTGGACAGCTACCAGTCCGGTGCCAGAGGATCTGAGCATCCTCTCAGGTCTATAAGGAGTGATAAGGCTATGCAGGGGATCGGGCGCAGTGCCCCCGATGATGCGGTGACACATGCATAGCGCTTTAAAGGTGATCCTTTCTCTGACAGGAAGCCAGTAGAGGGCCTTCAGGGCAGCTTTAGAGGCTGTTCTCCTCGGAAGCCTCAGCACCAGCCGGAATGTGGCGTTCTGTAGTACCTGGAGACGATTAAGGCTTCTAACCGTGATTCCCAGATAGAGGAGGTTGGAGTAGTCGAGTCGCGATGTGACCAGGGCATGCACCAGAGTCTGCCTGGCGCCAACGGGGAGTAGGTCCAGGATCTTCCGCAGACTCTTGAGTATACCGAAGCACATCCCAACCACACAATCAATCTGGGGAGTAAACGATAGGTCAGAGTCAAACATCACCCCAAGGTTTTTGGCCTGCCGACATTGACATGTGTTTTAAGAAAGTTATAACCATCAACAGTAGCTGACCTCCCCAACAGTTGCTGCTCCTTTACTTTACATTTGGAATGGAGAGCCCTCTACATTAATACAATACACCTGAGTTTCTGCTTATCAGAAAGGCTACTCCAACACAAAGTGACAAGAAACCCATGCACACAAATAGAAGTCAAATAATAAATGACACTTGCAATAAGGTGGCAAGTCATGTCCCACAAGTAATAAATCTAGCCCTTAGTATAATCTTTAATAGCATCATCACACATCAAGTGATGGCTATCGTAAAGCAAATATACACTTTTCACAACAGTATTAAAACACAAAATAGCCTGATTTGTAAGTTATTTGACGTTTGTCCTCACAACGTAACCGATATTCCATCCTTTTTATTACAAGTTACATTGTATAACATGGACTTGTAATAAGGTCATCCATCACATTTGTGACACAGTAACACGACAAACAACACCACAATCAGCCCCAATGTATGTTAAATAGAATTCATATTATAAGTACATAATTATAATTGAAAAATTGTTCCGATTACCAAAACATGATTACTAACATATCTTTTATTTTGTTTTCTTATCCTACTTTGTGTAGGACAGCCCTCACAATAAGATCTGGCGGGCATTTGCTTGTCAAGTGTATCATCCACTGCTGGAAACGTTGGGAGGACCTTCGGCCTTGGACCCAACTCATCGCTCTGACAAAACTTGGAGGGTCCTCCCAGCAAAACAAACACACAGCAGTCATTGACCCTCACGATGTGTCACATTCTGACAGTGGCCCTCTCTGGCTAGGATGGGAAGCTTAAAGCCATAGCTCAGCAATACGGGCGTAAGTTTATTCACATGAGAAAATATGTATGTTATTCTTACCCCTTTTTTTTTTACAATTTTCAGGTTGAAATATAACATTAAAGTATTTAAAATATACTGAAGTTCTTATTACTAGGGCCATGGGATATAACATGCTTTGAGCCTGATTTAGATGTTGGTGGACAGCTAGTGTCAGAAACATGACAAATATCCCATCCACCTTATTACACTTGCTATTGAATATAATATATTTAAAATAAGGCGGACAGTATAGCTGTCACATTTGTGATGCAGTAACACCAGTCAAACTATAAACAGGCCCATTAGCAGTACTGTATTTATAGCTTTGCACATGGGATAACTGTGACATTACTGAGGATGTATGCCCTCAAAAAAAGTTTTATTAGTTGAGGCTGTGTTTTATATTGGGCATGAAGGTCCATGAACATACTGTTGTTCCGAAGGTGTCCTAGACACACGCACATGCGCAAACACACACACACCCACACACACACACGCGTTGCGTTTACTTTAAAACTGAATTGTAACACAGCTAAGGTGTATGGTAGTCCCTGTTGATTTTTAATTCTAGAGGAGCACAAAATTGCATACTTTTCTACCCTAGGACGCCAACGTTTCGGAAATTGCACAATTTCTCACAACTTTTATTTTTATAATAGATTAGAGCCCACACTTTCTCGAGATATCTTTTGCTCAGTCTTCCACAGATGAATTACACAAATTGGTGTAACAAGAAATTCTCAAATTTAGCAAATTTCACCACAGAATTAAGATTCCACACAGACCTATTTTTAACCATCCTTATAACCATGATATTAACCACATATTGACTTTATTTCGCTGCTAAAAATAAACAATCATTGACAGTGATAGAAGTCATGACATTTATATATTTATATTGTGGTCTTTACCAAACGAGACACAGGGAGGAGAGAAGATTCAGAAGGAGGCGCGCAATGACACTTTAGAAAATGTAGGACCAGATTTACCAAACTGTCACCCAATGCAGCGCAGCAGACAAAAAGGTTGCTATGCGTTGCATGACAGGTAGAGAGCAGGAGAGTACCATATATACAGGGATATGGCCCTCTCCTTCCCTCTCCTTAGAGCCAGCGCAGAGGTTTGAGGTCGGGCGCTACGCACACACCATTGCGTCATAGTGCTAGGGTGTGTGCATGAGTCTAGCATAGGTTTTTACTAGAAGTGTTCCCGTCCTGTACAAAACACTATGCCTAGACAACTTTTAAAACTTTTCCTGCTTTGTATGTGTGCTGTACAGCACCGCACACATGCAAAGTAAAAAAAAAAAGGAAAATGACTACTTTTTCCTCATTCTAACGCCTGCTTTCAAGTGGTGTTAATTTTCGACACAAAACCTTTTCTCATATTTTTGGTAGATAGGTTTTTGCATCAAAAACCATGAGTGGTTTCATGGGAACACCCATGAACAACCTATGGCACGCCCCCTTAATGCTACTTAACGCAAAGTAGTGCTTTGTGCCGATTTGCGTTACTTTCAGAGTACTTTCCAGTGCAAAGCAAGTTTTGCACTGGAAAGTTAATTACAAAAAAAATATTTTGCTCTGTTTGCATCACTTTTGTGACACAAACCCAGTGGAAAATGTTAGTAAAACTGACCAGGAATGCTTCACAAAGGTGCTCAGGATTTTTCTACATGCAGCCAATTTGACCGACAAAGAGAAGTGAGGTACAGATTGACAACATGATTCTTCCTGAATGTATGAAAGTAACACCCATGTAAGGGTTGAGCACAACATTTAGTGCAGATTTAAACTGTTCACGTAATGTAGCGCAGCAGATAGGCAAAATGTATTCACTGTCAGTGTAAGAGTCTTGGCTAAAGTGGGCTGATCCCTTGCTTCATATTGCATGATGTGGTAATTGAACTGCAAGGTAAAATAGGATCTTAACTAGTGAATTGGTGTTGGAAATGTAAAAAAATAGGATTCAGTTAATTGTGCATGTCTATGCTTTTCAAAGAAATTAACCACCCCCAAAAAATATAAAGTGCAACAACAGTAGCATCTAGGAGGAGACACTACGCACCGACAGTAGGGTCGAGAGTGACGCCGGTTTTGCTTTGCTTGCTATGTCTTGGTTTACCACTAACCGGCTCTACAGCTCTAACGCCTTGGAGGCAGCATACGTGCTATTATGGCTTTTGGCTGTTGGCTGTTGTGTCGTCGGGACCAGTGTTCGCTATGGGGGCACAGCTACTGGGCCTACCCTCAGGGGGCACCTGGCGGTTAAAACCTGGGCCTTCACTGGGCCCAACCATAAATGAGACACGGACTTTATGGGTGCTCTTTACGGCTCCGCGCACCGTCGCCAAGTGCCGACGTGCGTGCGGGACCCCCTCTTTATTTAGGGCTGTCACGTGTTGCTTACGCTGCACGCCTGTTGCGTCACAGGCGTGCATAGACTGGAACACAACATTCCTCCTAAAATATGAAAAGAACAAACAGGCATGTATAGAAGACCATCGGTGCAGTCTCTGAACGAACCATGCTGTTCTTTGAGGTAATGCGGCACTGTTCATGTTCATGATTAGCATGTAAACGAAGTCAATATAAACACACATCTAAACACACTGGAGCAGTCTTACATGAGGTAGTCTCGAAGGCGGCAGGAAGGTGCTGGGTCACTCCTCAGCTTGTAGGTGGAGGGCCCCCGGGTCTCTTGGACATCACTCCCGGCCGTGGGAGTTGGGCTGCGGCTGGCATGATTACCTTCCGGACCCTCTGGCGTCACACTGGAGCCTTCCGCCTCATCGGGGCCCTCACTTGCTCCGGCGGGAGAGGTGCTTCTCAGCGGATAGTTGCAAGGTTCTTGGGTGTTTTCAGCCACAGGACTTG
Source organism: Lissotriton vulgaris (assembly GCF_964263255.1). NCBI lineage: Eukaryota > Metazoa > Chordata > Amphibia > Caudata > Salamandridae > Lissotriton > Lissotriton vulgaris. Next base: position 624,166,485 of record NC_141696.1, on the reverse strand, counting down.
CAGTCACTCGAGGCGGTCGACACTCTGACCTGGTGACCGTTTGCATCACCGGATGAAAGGGCTTGAAATGGGACACATTCCGAGTTACCACTTTGCGACCTCGGGCAGCAATGATGCGCGTGCCCTTCACGCTGATGACTCTCCACGGTCTCTTTTCATACGTCAACCTGAACTTCCCACTGGTTACTCGGTTCTTCAACAGCACTAGATCACCTCGTTCAATTCGAGTGTGGACAGCTCTCCTCCGTCGGCTAGCCTGGGCGTATGATGTTTGTCGCTTCGCCTCGATCCTGCTTTCATCGGTTCTCGCAGGTGTCCACTGGGGGTGATGGGGAATGGAGTCTGCCACTACCCGTCCCATGAGAACATGTGCCGGAGCTACCCCCGTAGTGGTGTGGGGTGTTTGTCGGTAGCTTCGCAGGAATGTGAATATTGCCATCTCCAATGATTCTCCCTTGTCATGAGCGATACGGATGACCTTGTTGAGGGTCCGCATGAACCGCTCAGCTTCGCCATTGGCTTGTGGCCACAGAGGGGTGATGCGGCGATGCCGGGTTCCTAGGGTGTTGAAGTAGGTGGCTTGTTCCTGGCCTTGAAAGGGAGGGCCATTGTCTGTTCTGAGCTCTCGCATCACACCATGAGCCGCTACGATTTTCTCCAGTTTGGGTATTACTTCGGTGGCACTGGTGGTGGTTATTATTTCTACCTCAGGGTATTTGGAGTGATCGTCTATTACCACCATGGTGTGCCGTCCATCGGGAAGACTTCCAAAGTCCATGCTGACACATTCCCACGGTTGTTGAGGTCGAGGCTCAGCTATGACTGGTGCTTCGCGAGGGGCATCTCCCGTGACTTGGCATGCCGCACAAGCTCTTACGGTATCTTCCACTAGATCATCCATAAGCGGAAACCACACTTTGGTCCGCAACCTTGCTTTGGTTTTCACCATTCCTTGGTGACCGACATGGGCCAACTGCACCACTTGATCAGTCAGGGCCGATCGAATCACCAGCCGGTGACCCCTTAGCAGGCATCCTGAGTTGTCTTCATTCAGCTCTCCTCTCACATGGTATAGGCTTTCCATGATGCGTTGGACGTTTGGGGTCAGTATTTTCCACTCCTCCTTGGCTCGATGCCAATTCCCGCTTTTCAGGGCACTCCTTGCTCTTTGCAGGCAGTCATCCTTCAGAGTGGCCTCCGCGACGCTGCTGATGGATATGGGCCGCGGGCATGAACGCGCGGTGACGCACCGGACGTAGGCTTCTGTATCCTCAGCCTCCTCCATTTCCGCCGGGGTGGCAGCTCTTGGGTGTCGTGAGAGGTAGTCTGCCGGTTTCGTGACCCTGGTTGGTATTCTATCTGGCAATTGTAGTCTTGAAGCTGTAGCATCCACTTCTCTATGCGCGGTGGGGGCTTCGTTGAGGTTCCCGAAAGAGGGCGACCAGTGGTTTGTGATACGTGACTACTGTGAATGGTTTCCCGTACAGGTATAGGTGGAAGTGTCTGCACCCCCAGTGTATGGCTATGGCTTCCTTTTCAATCTGGGAGTAGCGTTGTTCAGTGTCGGTGAGTGACCGGCTGGCAAATGCAACGGGGGTCTAGTCCATTTCATCTCGCTGCTTTTGCATGAGCACCGCCCCTAATCCTGCCGGCCCAGCATCCACCACCACTAGGGTCTGCTTCCGGGGGTCAAAGAATGCCAGTGTGGTGTTATCTGAGAGAGCTGCTTTGATGTCCCGGAAGGCCTTTTCTTGCTCCGGTCCCCATGTCCAGGGCATGGATTCTTTCGTGAGTTCCCTCAGTGGGAGTGTCAGGTTAGCAAGATCTCGAATGAATCGCCCGCAGTAATTAACCATTCCCAGGAAACTGCGGACTTCAGAGACTGAGGTGGGGGGAGCAGCTTCTTTGACATCCTTCACTTTATCTGGATCAGGGTTGACTCCGTCAGCCGAGAATGTGTACCCAAAGAATCCTAGTTTCTGCCTCAGGAATTCGCATTTCTCTCGGTGTAGGGTGAGGCCGGCGTCCCTCAATTTTCGGAACACCTGTGCTAACCGCTGGTTGTGTTCAGGTATGGTGCGGGTGTGCACCATAATGTCATCACTGACATTGATTACACCTGGTATGTCGGCAATCAGTTCCTGGATCACGTTTTGGAATACTTCTGCTGCACTGGACACGCCAAAACTGAGTCTGGTGTACCTCCGGAGTCCTACGTGTGTCGAGAACGTTGTTATGTTCCGTGACTCTTCATCGAGTACGAGTTGATGGTATCCGGACAGGAGGACCAGTTTCGAAAACCAGCATGCCACCGCCATTTCTCCTATGAGGTCATCGATCGTGGTCGTGATGTGTCGTTCCCTCTTGATGGCCATGTTGGGGAGGCGCATGTCTACACATATCCTGACAGCTCCTGGTTGCTTCGGCTTTCGGGTGACCACTATGGGCGAAACCCACGGGGTGGGGCCCGTCACTTTTTCTATGATGCCCGCTGCCTCTAGCTTCTTACGTTCTTCTTCTACCAGGGGTCGGAGGTGGAATGCAATACGGCGATGCCTCAGTGCTACTGGTTGGACCGCCTGGTCGATGTGTAGGTGTATTTGGCGACCTGTGAATTTCCCAATTCCTTTGAAGATGTCCGGGAAATCCGCTATGAGTTGTTGCACTGATTCTTGGTGAACTCCGAATGCAAACGTGACTACTCCAAGGTCTTCCGCGGCTCGGCATCCAAGTAACATACCTTGTCCATCCTCTGACACAAACACCTTCGTGGTGACGGACCTGTCACCATGACTGATGGCCATTCTGAACTTTCCTCTGATTCTTAATGGAGTGTCCTGACCGTATGCAAATACGGTGATGGGAGAGGGATTCAGTGTTGGTGGGTGTTCCATTGTCCGGTAGAGAGCTGCACTCATACGATTGATGGTTGCTCCTGTGTCGACCACCGCCATAACGTCTTGATCTGCCACCCTGACGTAGCATTGTGGATGCTTCCTGGCTCTTCGAGTGGCTGTGCGAATCATGTGCACTTTGTGCACCGTCCTTTCCTCTTCCTCATCATCGTCCATGTCACTCTGGCTGGGGTCACCTTCTGGTATGGCGTTTACCACTTGTCGTGGCTTGCGGAACTTCTTTGATCGGCACACTTTTTCAAAGTGATTGAATCGACCACACCCTGAGCACCTCTTCCCTCGTGCTGGGCATTCCGAGGCCTGATGAGATGGGCCTCCGCAGTATCCACAGGACTTCCCTGCTGCTCCTGCCAGAGTTCCAGGGGTCATCTTGTTCCATTTTGCCGGTGATTTTACTTGGATCTTGTTGACCGGTTCGGCTTTCACCAGCGCTTGGAGGGCTGCCTCCATATGGGCGGCTCGGGCTTTAGACAGTTCTTTTTTGCGGCCCAAGGTCAGGATGTCAGCTAAGGGCTTCCCCGATTCCTCCAAGATTCGCTCCCTGAGTTTGGCTGAGGCACAACCCTGAATTATTTGACCCCGTATTTCCTCGGTGACATCTACGAACCCGCATGACATTGCTAATAGTTTCAACCTGGCATGGTATGCGTCTAACGACTGCTCCGGCAGTTGTCTGGTTTGCCTGAAGATGAACCTCTCATAGTCCTGAATGGCCATTGGCTCGAAGTATGCATTGAGGGCGTTTATGAGTGAGTGGTGAGTCTTCGGCATGGCCTCAACCAATGTTTTGGCGATGTTGTGGACGTCCTTGCCTCCTAAGTGAAGTACCATGGCCCTCTTCTGTTCTTTGTGAACCTTTGTGGCCTCGAAGAATATGAGTAGGCGGTCCACCCAGTCTTTCGACTTGGGAGCTAGTGACGATGGCGAACCTTCTACCACAAATGGTTCTATGGGGGGTATTGTGGCCATGACTCCGGGGTGGTATTGCTGTGTTCAAGTTGTCACTTGATGAGTTGTGCACTCTATTTGGGCACACCCTTTGAGGAGGTAATGAATGGCGCGGCGACCCGTGGTGGCTGGGCGCTGGTGGGTGACTGCACGACTGAAGTGTGTTGTGGTCCGTTTATTTCTGAGGCCGGCCTGTAATGTGTCCAACCAACAGTTTCCACCAGCACGCGCTGCTCTCGTCTTGTCCCCTTGACGCCGCTCAGGTCTGCCCAGAGGTCTGCTACTTGCCGGCACGCCCGCGTGATGCGTGTGATATTGCAGGCCGCGCCCCACCTACGCGGTAGCGAGAGGCGTGGCCAGGCCTGAGGCGCCGCTTCACCCGAGCAGCGCGATTCACGCACCAGCGGTCCGCTCAGATGCGGCGCTGCACGGGGCTTAGAGGCATGTGCAAGGACGGCGTAGCACCGAGTAGGTGCAGCGACACCCGTCGCCTGCGGGGCAGTTGGACGCCGCCGCGCACAGGAGCGGAGCGCAGGGTTAGGCAGCAGCTCACCTGTGTCGCGGGCAGGGTGCCGAGGACTTCGCCTTCCTCACACGCAACGTGTGTGGCGAGCGGGGCACGAGCACTGCAAATAGAGGCGGAGTCTTACAGCCGCCCCACGCCAGGGTGCACACACGGTGCGCACAGCGAGGGATCGACCACCCTCGTCGCCAGTTGTTGTGTCGTCGGGCCAGTGTTCGCTATGGGGGCAAAGCTACTGGGCCTACTCTTAGGGGGCACCTGGGGGTTAAAACCTGGGCCTTCACTGGGCCCAACCATAAATGAGACACAGACACTATGGGTGCTCTTTACGGCTCCGCGCACCGTCGCCAAGTGCCGAAGTGCGTGCGGGGCCCCCTCTTTATTTAGGGCTGTCATGTGTTGCTTACGCTGCACGCCTGTTGCGTCACAGGCGTGCATAGACTGGAACACAACATTGGCCTGAATAAGCTGAAGGGAAGCCGAGCTTACCTGGTGTTCTGTGTCTTCTTTTGCTGCTGCTTCCGCTGCTACAGCCTAGAGAGTCATCTGGGCACTTGAGGGGTCCCGGCCGTGGGCGGGGGCGCCGGACGGGGGGACCATGGGCACCGGCGCCCCCAGTGCGCACACCGCCAGCGCTGTTTTGGAGCTCTGGGAGGTGCCTGGGGGGAGGTGTGTGGGGCTCCCGAGATGCGGGACGCGGCAGGGAGAGGCTGAGCTGGGCAACATCCCTTGGCTCTTGACAACGGACGTTTAATGAACATAAAAGTAAGGAGCGGGGAGCTTAATAAGTCTGGGGAGAAGCTGTAAGTTGTAACATTGTTTGATGACATTATTGACATTAGTGTGGTGAAATGGGAATCAAAAAACCTACACCTGTGCCGAAATGTACTGACTCTACATTAGATGGCTTCTTGCAAAAAGCTGTGGGGCGCTAAATAAAGAGATTGAACTAGCGGCCCCACCATCTGTCAACGAAGACGCTAATACGCACCCTGCCCTGATTGTCACCCTAGCAACTACAGAGGACCCAGAAAGAACAGTAAATGTCAACCCCCCTACTGAGAATAACGAAGCTCCAATTGTTCTCCCATCTGCCGTCAACACCCGGAGTCAGGGCCCCCTGGGTGATGAGCCTAAAGCTTTGGAGTCTGTAATACCTTTGATAAAGGGAGACCAAAACTTAGTTGGGGGCAAAGGAAGTACACTGATCTAGCTGAACCTGAACAGCGGACTTTGGGACAGTTGCCTAGGAATAAGCCGACAAAGCAAAATCCCCTGGGCTCTATCAGAAAAAGCAGAGGAGGAGGGGGAGGGCCGGAAAAGTCAAAATGCCCGCTTCACATAGATATGTTGGTGGACCAACTTGGGAAAATAATGGTGGACTTTTTAGAGCCTATTTTACTTAGTTTGGGCCGGATTGAGGACCATCGGGCCGATTGCTGCCATCATCAGGGTGTCTGGGGGCTACAGGGTGTTTGGTTAAGCAAGTTGGGCGGGAGGTAGGTATATGTATATGGGGATACTATCACACAAAACACACACGCACAAAACTCCAGATATTAGAGAATAACAGGTAGATTCATCATTGAAAAATCGGCTCGCAAAGGGCCAGATTCTGAGAATCTGGCCCTTTGCGAGCGCAAATTTTGCATTTGGGATTCATCATCCCAAATGCAAAAATCGGTAATTGCGAATTCGCTAAATTGCGAGGAATTACATTTAAGGAATCTCTATTTGAGATTCCTTAAATGCAATTCATTAACCATTTTGAGATTGCGAAATCGCAATTTCGGGCCGCTATTTACCGCGAGGTCAAACCTTGTGGTAAATAGCGAAAACTTAGAAAAATGCTTTTAAATGCATTTTTCTAAGTTGCATGTTGCACACACACATGTCCTTTGGACATGTGTGTGCGCAACACCAATGTAGATGACATTTCAGGGGTGTTACAGGGTGTCCTTTGGACACCCCTAGCACCCTTGAAATCGCATCCTTATTTGCGATTAGCAAATTGCTAATCGCAAATAAGGAATAACTCTCCATTCATTCCTATGGGCCTTTAGGCCCTTAGGAATGAATGGGGAGTTATTCCTTATTTGCGATTAGCAATTTGCTAATCGCAAATAAGGAGTGTGTAGGAATCGCAATTTATTTAGCGATTCCTACATGAATCCCGTTTTGCAAGTCCTTAATAGCGATTCCTTAATAATCGCTATTAAGGACTCGCAAAACAGGACTTTGATGAATCTTGGGGTAAGTTCCTAAAGTGACTACTGATGATTCCCAAAAGTGCCCCTTCAGCATTTTGTCATACTGAGCTAGGACTTGATTTTATTGCGGATCGGATTAATATGGCCCCATTAATCCTCTGGGCGAAAGTTTGGCTGTCAGAAGACTTAACGCTAACAAAAGAGATTGTCAGGGAATGCATGATGTTGGACAATGCCGAGGCCATTCCATGGCACAGTTATATAAAGGGAAAGTTCAAAGAAATAGGCCTTGGGCATTATTACGACAATCCGGACAGCATAGACTCAAACTCGAAACAAACCATTAAAAATGGATTTTGCATAGAGCATGATAAACCCAGGAGGATAGTTGGGCTGCAACCATACATTAACCAGCGCTTTTTGCATCCCCAGTTTTACCTGTCTTTCACCACTAACACACATTTCAGATTTTTCTTGACTAGATTTCGGCTCTGCACTTTACACTTTTTAATGGCCTTCCCCAAACAGGCCTGTTGGTGCAATAACCTCTCTCCTTGTCCGTGCGACAATTCAACAAAACAAAGCACCTTCTATTCTGTGCACTTTATAGGGATCCAAGGGCCCGGTTCCTTATTCCTTTTTAAAAAAAAGCTCGTCCTTGTAACTACCAGGAGGGTTTTAATCTTTTATTATCCTTATCGAATGAAGCAATTTGCACTGTAGTCATACAGTTTATCAGGAATGCTTGCATAATAAGGAAACGGTATGAATCATTAAAAAAAAAACTGACGTCTCCCATTTATAGTTGTACAACTTTAGAGTTCTGTATTCTAATAAGTTTATGAGAAATTATGGTTTAATTGAGTCAAATAACGTTTTATTGTATTAACTTGACAATAAATATTTGTATATATTGTGTACGAATGTCTTACTTTTATGGTTTATTTAAACCAAATAAAGTTATTTGACTGACAGTAGCATCATTTGCTTCTAAAAAAGGAAAACAGTTTATATACATTGAAAAAGCCATTGTATTCAGGTATTATGTTTTCTGATGGGGTTTCCTCTTCAAAATCATTATCCTCTTTGTTGCTAGATGAGATCCAATTGCTGAAGTGTGTTTAATAGGCTAAGTGTTTCTAAGGCTGCTGTGCCACCTCCTGTCTACAGGGACAAAGCTGAGCGATAAAAATAAACACACTTGATACACAGGTCCCCACAAGGCAATTATTTAAAAAGTTATAAAAATGTGTGCATATGTTTCTGAAGTAATTTCCAATCATTTAGAAGACCTTACCTTGTGGGGACTTGGGTTCAGGTCTCCACAGTGCAATCATGTCCCACAGCGTGAGTGTGCTATCATACTCAAGTCTCCATAAGGATAGTAACACAACCCCCCACCCTCCCACACACACTCTATCTCTCTCTCTCTTAGCTTGAGCTTGTGGGACAGCAGATATATACAAATGAGAATCCTGGGCATAGGCTATGAGTAGATACCATGCACAGAATATTTGCAATGTTTCATATGAAACAATACCAAAATGTGCCTGATTTTGATTTTTGCAGATGGGATACTCATTGACAAACGAGGCAGAACTCATATATACACTTTTCATAATGCACTGAAACATATTTAATTTATAATACAGTGTCCCCTCCATCAAACTATGAAGATGTGACTCACTGTTTGAGATAGTACAACAATTGTGTATACTTAGGGAATTTTAGCTGTAGTTGAAATTAGTTCATTAACAGATATTGTGTATAATTTTAAGATTTGCTGATGGGTAGTCAGTCACAAAAGTAACATGCATCCCACCAGCCTTATTACAAGTGCTATATAATATAATTCACTTGTAAGAAGGCAGACATAATATCCATGACATTTGTGAAGGAGCAACCAGTCTGCCAAAATAAACATCAGGCACTTTATGACGTCACACGGTGTGCCCTTTATTGAGATTAGAATGTAAATGTATACTTTTTGGGCCTCCTTGGTGTGTACCTTTTGCTATTGACCTCTGTAGTATATAACTGTTGAGTGCATATCGCTGCTTTCAACTTCATCTGGAACAAGCAAAGCAGACACTAGCTACACTTTGGGGGACAAGCAGGAGAGTCACTGGGAGGTGAAAGGTGGAGCCACCAGCACTGAGGGTCCCAGTGGCGATGGGGCTGACCAGTACTCCACTAGTACATTAGAACTAACGACCTCCAACTCGGGCCATCCGCTCGTTGTGGCTGCTGAAACAACACAGGACACAACCTCTGTTCCTTTAGCCACAACCACCACTACTAACAGCACAACCGTCACTCTGTTTCTGCTGATACAAACCCAGGACCCAGTCCGTAAATGGACTGGGGTTTCTTTAGCCCCAGGCACCTCTACCCCTGACCCGGTCCCATCAGCAATGGTATCAGAAGAGGCATAGGAGGTTCTTATGAACTTCTCTTTGGGGCAGACAGCATTGTCGCATGCTTTCCAGGATGTCAGTCTGCAATTCTCAGACATCCTGGATGACATGTATTCTCTGTCATGTCTATCTCACAGAGAGACCCCATCTCTGCTATTGCCTCCATTGACACCACTGCGCCTGGCACATTGACCCAATCCCACCACAGGCACCCATTCAAAGCCCTGATGCCATTCCAAAACCCACCCCAATTCCTCTTGCTGAACCAATCCCTCCAGCTGTCCCCACTATTTCACCTTTCCTAAACAAATCCATACCCCAAAACACTCCCATACCCCAATAACTTACATTCCAGTTGTCATGCCCACCTAGTACCCTCTGGCTCTGTCTCCCTTATAAAATCCTGAAAATCCCACCCCATCCAACGAAGTAGGTGGCCAGACATCAATCGTCTCTAGGAGGATGGAGAGGCCCATGTGGAAGAACCTATTACAACAATGTGGAGGCAAGACGAAGGCCTGAAGCCTAAAACTCAGATTGTGATAGGGCACTATATTTTTCTTACCCAACCTCAGACTTTCCTTTAGATTATTCTTTATTTGAATGAGTTTCATCAACCCGGAGGAAGAGGATTTGTGTTGTGCCCTCTTTATAAAAAGTTATAGTTCAACCTATTTTGTGTTTATGTGAAGATATATTTTATTTGCTAAATGTTCTAACATTTGCCATGTATGATTGCGTTTTCAGGACCATGCTTAATGTCAACTATTTATTTCCATGTCCAGGTCTTGTGATTTCCTTATTTTGCATTGTGGGAGATGTAGTTACTTCTCATTGTGTTAAAGGAAGTGGGATTGTTGGTGGGAGGGTCTATTGTGTTTGGCTTTCAGAGAGGCTGAGTAGGAATACCTTCAGATATTGAGGTTCACATACTGTCCATTTCATACATTATGTATGCATATATCTAGGTTACGTAAATGGGTGCAATGTCTGGCATGTGAGTGTGTGTCCTGTCTTTGATAGTATGTGCATGCCAGATGTAAAGATGTTCATCACAAAAAACCAAGAGCAACCCATATGTCCTTGTGAACAGGGTATTGGTATTCGAGCAGAAACAATGCTCACAAGGAACTCATTCAAACCAATTAATAAAATGTTTGCAAGGAGTAGTATTTCTTGCGTGATTTAAATAGAGAAAACGTAAAATGGAGAAACAAACCATATTTCAATTAGGTGTATCACTCTTGTAAAAAACTTTTGTAGAAGACCCACAGACAACACTATTCTTGCTGTACCCACTTCAGCCGAAGTGAGTATTATTTATTTTGCATAGACAATATTTAGAGTAAAAAGACATAAAAATATTTTCCAATTTCCACATTAAGAGGTGACTTTGTGACCCCAGTGAAGTGACCATAACCAGAACAGTGCAATATACGTAGTGCTAATAAGAGAGGAGGCGATTAGTGTCAGCGAAAGCGAATCGCCGCCCGGCTACTCCGACCTGTGATGGCCGCATCAACAGTAATTGATTTACACATTTGCCACGCTGTAAATTGGATCTATGGTAACCGTGCATTACGATAATACTGCCTGAAATCAAACAGAGGCTATTCATCAAAAGAGATTTAAATTACCATGGACACAACCGAGAAGTGCTCTGAACTGTACTAGGAAGATTGATTCCTCCACTCAGGCACTTTTTCATAAGGCCGTCGGTCTCCAGAATACCCGTCCTGAAGCGACCCTGTATCATGAGATGGTTGAAACGTCAACAACAACTGCAAAGGGAGAGCCCCAGCAAACTAGAAGTTGCTTATGAACAAATGATTGAATTAGATATTCAAAGGACTCCCCTTTAATTACCAATACCCATCCCCTTCTTTCTTATTAACAAAATAAATAATACTCACTTCGGCTGAAGTGGGTACAGTAAAAATATTTTTTTCTGTGGGTTTTCTACAAAAGCTTTTTACAAAAGTGATACATCTAACTGAAATATGGTCTGATTCTCCATTTTATGTTTTCTCTGTTTAAGTCACGCAAGAAATACTACTCCTTGCAAAACTTTTATTAATTGGTTCAAATGGTTCCTTGTGAACATTGTTTCTGCTTAAGATGTAAAGATGTAACATATCAGTAATTTGCTAGTGGAAATATGTACTTGGGGTACATGGTTGAGACATATGATTGGGATGCGAGTTAAGTGGGTGAAGTTGGTTAAAGGTTAGGGTAAAAATAGTTGTGTAATTCATGTCATACATTCCAGTATGTAAATATTGTTAGTGTACATTTCTTTGGTTAGAAAAAAATCGTAACAGCTTAGATATAGAGTGTTAGCATTATGTGGGTCTGGCTATGTAGTTTAATAAAAAAATGTGTATTTACTTACTAACTTGAGGTGTAGTGGCAAGGTACAAGTGTAGTCAGTGACTATTTAACATGGATATGTAGAGGGATACATGTGCCAGACAGGGAGCCAGGGTAAATTGTTCTTACATATAGTTTGGTGTACATAAAGTTAAGATTAGTGCTATTGGTAGTTAAATATAGTGCATTTGAAATTGGTTAAAAAGTTGTACTTACCTTCTGTTCTGTTGTGCATTGTGTTCTTGTTCATCCACCATTGCCAGAGAGAGTCCCACGAGCAGGAGTAGCAGGGACATGTTGATTAAGTAGGTTTTATGGCTAGTGGGGCCTGGGTTTGGCTATTTATGCTCTTTAATCTCCAACACTGGTGTGGAGGATGAGCTGTCATGTTTCCGAAGATGAAAATTATACTTCGAATACAGCACACAGACGAACGGCTTTCAATTGTTCCCTCTGTTGTGTAATACTGTGCATATCGGCATTTTAGGAGGAAGAAAAATGCTGCGGATGTAGCAGACTGTTGACAGACTATCAGACAGACCTGCATGGCGGCAGATGGTTAAACAGCCATTTTTTGATGGTCCATCTGCATCCCCAGAGTCTACATCAGGTTCTAATTCTTTTTGAACAGGAAAGTGACTTTATGGTTGACAGTGGAATCTGCAGAACACTATCTTCGAATGCCCAACCTCTTCTTCCCACTCTGACCATTTGTATCCATATCGTGTCTGATTGCATGTGAAACTGATATCCTGACTTTTAGCATTTAGTGTTTGACTAGAGGCCTAGGCCTGTTCCTCGCAATGAGAGGTCCAGATAGTGGGGGAGGAGAGGGTGCAACTATCAATGCCCTGGTTAAGCCCCATCGGGCGTTGGTAGTGGTGCCCTTAGATTTTGTGAGAAAATTACAAAAAACAATTTGATGGACAGAATGTAGATCAATGTCTTACATTCACCCCAGTACAATGATCTGGGCCTAAATCCATCGTTTTTTGCACTCCACACCACCCTGGGTTAGATAATGGCTTTATGCAAATCAGCTCTGACCCTGTGCCCCATGGGAACAGTCCAGTCCGAACTACACAGCCATATCTTTCCCAGACCGGAATCAAGCATCCGAGGACCGGACCGGTTTCGAGGTAACACCTCTCATCAGCCCGGCTAGCTTGACTCCAGTGGTGTGGAGGCTCTGGGACCCACGTCTGAGCTACCCCAGTACACTCAGGGAGAAAATTACAAAAAACAATTTGATGGACAGAATGTAGATCAATGTCTTAGATTTTGTGAATCATTAGTGTGACCATGCTTTTTCTTTCTGTGTAAAGGACAGTGTGGTTTACTGAACCTTCTCGTGTAAAGTTCTGCTATTATATAAAGCCTAGATCCCTGCGCAAACATTTAGTGCCTGTGTTGTGTATGTATAAGCAGTGAACGTGTGGCACGTGTATTGTAGTAGGTCTGTGTGTGGTGGGAGTCAATAACTACTGGTAACAGCGGAATCCATATTCGACTACCACTGCTTTAGCATTGAACATAATGGACGATGGATACAGCTACCCCAGACAGTGGAAGAGTTTTGACTGTATTCTTGTAGCTGGAGGGGGGAGTCCCATACAGTAATATCAAGGATGATAGAGACAGGGCTACCCTTAAAAATTCAGTGAGGTCCTCGTTAGCAAAGGGCAGCTGATTCATTTTTCCTGAGAAGTGACATTTGGTGGATGTTAGGGGTGAGGGGTGGGACTACAATTTCTGCTGTTCATGGTGAGGACGTTTCTAAGCAAGGCCGCCCCTTTTGGCTGTCCCCAATTACAGCTTCAGGTAGGCTGATTGCACCCATGTAAATAAATCTCACACTTCATTGCGCCTTGCTTTGCATACTCCTACTTGGAGCCAGCACCATTGCTACCTGCTATGAGAGTCATCTCCTTGCATTAAGGAAAGTCTAGAACATGTCAGAGAACCAGCCAAATTGCATCTGAAATCTTTTACAGTCGGCCCACTTCCACTGACTGGAAAATTTGTATAAAAGTGAAATCAAAACCAAACACTTTATTCCAGTTCTAAGGTCTGTACGACAAAAGAAGGGAGTGCTCCGAAGAGAACTCAAAGGAATGTTGTGTGACCAGGGCTGGTGTCTGCATTGCAGACAGTCTCCCAGAGGTGAAGGGACATTATCTGAAGTCTGCACTGTCTGCTGCAAGAGATATGTGTCTGCCCAGAGACTAGACACCTGCTTGCCTAGTGAGAGAGGCAATGACTACGCCTGAATTTGTAGGAGGGGAGACTGTCAAGGAGGAGAAGCCTAGCTTGTTCCTTTGGGAGCATCTGCTAGAGAGGGCCAGAGGGAAGCAGCCGGAGAGAGTGAGCGCCTACAAGGGAGCGAAGCCTGGAATGTCCCATCTGTGGATGTGTGTCCTAGCTCGTCCATGGCCTGACAGTTACTGTGTGCCATGGACGAACAGGGTATCAACCTGATGCCCCTGCACTCTGTTTGCAATAGCAATAGTACTAGCAATACCTAGGGTGTCTGTTTAGTACCTGCAGTTTAGGCAAGGAAAGACCAAAGGCTCTTTTGTAGTCTGTGCCAGGAATAAGGAGCACCACTGCACGAGACTAAGCCTTATCAGAAACTTTATTTGAGTCCCTTTTAGTCACTGTGGACCTGATTCAGAGTTTGGCTAATGCTATACATCTGCCAATATGTGCTGTATATCCTGTCTGTCCTATTTAGACTGCATAGACATAATACATTCTAAAGACGGCAGATGAGATGTCCTCAGCTTTTTGGTGGCTGTCACACATCTGCCAAATTCTAAAACTGACCTCTTTTTTAGGTCTCGCCTAACAGCGTGCATGCACTGTTGCTGCAAGGGGTATTGTATACAGTAAAAGTATTGGAGCCCCCGCATTTGGTACTATTTCCTGACCTCGTTGTCATTCTTTTTTTGCTGCCTCCTAATTGGCCACAATATCACTCACGTCACTTCCTTGTATTTCTCCAGAGCATGGACCATGTGCCAATTGATTAATTTGATTTGTGTCCTGCTGCTCGTGCTGTGATTCACTGTACTTTCTTTTTTTCATTTTTCTGTCCATTATTTCCATTCTACACCTTTGAGTTGCCTTCAGCTTCCTTCCTACATGTTTGTTTGTTGTTGCCTTAAATTGTTTTACCATTTGTTGCTTCCTTTTACAGAACCCAAAAAATGGCACAAACTCAGTTCAGTGATTCCTTTTATAGCACCAAACAAATGGCATGGAATATTAAAGGAGTCCGTCTGACTGCATGTGTTTTAACGTTGCACCTCTTCTCTGCCCATGCATGGTATGTGTCTGGTTAAAGTGTACTCTAGTCTGTAATCAGACTCTCATAGTCTTTCTAGACAAGCAGTCCAGTCACATGCTTCACACCAGACTCCCACTAGGCAACATAAACATGTTGTACACATCTGTGGCTTTTCAAACACAAAGTATGTGACTTTTTAAAGCGCTTCGGTTTTGTGCATCATAGCAACTACTCCATTTCTCCTTAAAACCTATGGCTAAGTCCTCCTTCTCATATGAACTCCACTGAAAGAACTTTCAAGCGTCCTATATTCATATGCAACTAGCTGCAAGAGATGTAGCCTGACGGCCACATCTACACTCCAATCCACCTCGCTCCACTCCAATCCAATCAACCCCACTTCCCTCAGATCAACCCCAATCTATCCACTCCACTGCAATCGACCCCACTCCATTCAAATGTACCCTAATCTACCCCAATCCACTCCACTCCAATCTTCCCCACTACAATCAACCCCCTCTACTCCACTCCAATCTACTCCACTTCAATCTATCCCACTCCATTCCACTCCTATTCATCTTATTCCATTCAAATCCACCCACTCCAATCCACCCCAATCTACCCCACTCCACTCTAAGCTACCTCAATGTAACTCACTCCAATCTATCCCTCTATAATTAACCCCACACTGCTCCAATATACCACACTCCACTCGAGTCTTCTCTCCACTCCAATATACCCACTCCACTGCAATCTACCCCACTCCATTCCAATCTACCTCTATCTACCCCAATCCAACCCACTCCAATGTATTCCAATCTACCCCACTCTACTCCACCCCAATCTACCCTACTCCAATCCACCCCTCTCCACTCTACCCCACTCCACTTTAGCTCAATCTACCTTGCTCAACTCCACTCCAATTTACCTGACTCCAATCAACCCCACTCAAGTCTACCCCACCCCACCCTAATCTACCCCAGCCCACTCCACACCAGTGTACCCCATCTACCTCAACCCACCGCAATCCAACCAACTCCACCTCACCACAATCCACTCCAATTTCAGTCTACTCCACCCAACTCCAATCTACCCACTTAAATCTACCCCACTCCAACCAATATGACACACTCCACTCCAATCCACTGCAGTCTAGCCCACTCCACTACAATCTACCACAATCTACCCCACTCCACTCCAATCCACCCTGCTGCCACTCCCATCTACCCCACTCCACTGCAGTGTACTCCACTCTACTCCTATCTATGCCACTGCACTCCAATCTACCCTACTCCACCCCAGTCTACCCCACTCCACCCCTGTCTACCCACACCACTCCAATCTAGCTCACCCACTCTACCACACTCCAATATATGCCACACCAACCTATTCCACTCCAATCTACCCCAATCTACATCACTCAACTCCATTCTATCACACTCCTCTCCAATCTACCCCAATCTACCCAGCTCCACTCAAATTTACCCCCAATCTACTCCACACTGCTTCAATGTACCCCGCTCCACTCCAGAGTACCTAACCCCACTCCACTCTACCCAAGTCTGCCCCACTCCAACCTAATCTACCCTACTCCACCACACTATCCCACTCCACTCCAAACTGCCCCACACCTACCCTATATACCACACTCTACCCCAATCTATACAAATCTACCACACTCCACTCCAATGTATCCCAATTTACCCCACTCCATCGAATCTACCCCACTCCAATCCAATCAACCCCACTCTGCTCAAATCTACCCTAATCTACCTCACTGTACTCCACTCCAATCAGCCCCATCCTTCCCCACTCCACTCCAATTTACCCCAATCTACCCCACTCCAATCTACCCCAATCCACCCATTCCATTTTATCCCTCTCCAATCTACCCCACTCCAATCTACTCCACTCCAATATACCTGACTACAATCCAAAATATACCCCACTTCTCTCCAATCTATCCCACTCCACCCTACTTCAATCTACCCCAATCTTCCCCGCTCCACTCCAGCTTCTTCTCCAATCTATTCCACTACCCTCAACTCCAATATACCCACTCTACTCCACTCCAATGATCCTCAATCTAACCCACTATAATCTACTCCAATCTACCCCACTCCACCCCAATCTATCTCAATCTACCCCACTGCAATACACCCTAATCTATACCTCTCCACCCTACCCCACTCCACTTTAGCCTAATCTACCCCACTTAACTCCACTCCAATTTACCCCATGCCAATCTACACCACTCCAGTTTACCTCACTCCACCCTACCCCACGCCTCTGTGTTCTACGCCATTCCACCCCAATATACCCCACTTCAGTTTACCCTACTCCTATCAACCACACTCCCTTACAATCCACCCCACTCTACCCCACTCTGCTGCAATCTACCCCAATCCATCCCAATCTACCCCACTCCACCCACTGCTAATCCAATCCACCCCACTCCACTCCAATCTAACCCATTCCATTCCAATCTGTGCGATGCACTCCAGTCTACCCCACTCCACCCCAATTTCCAACTCTAATCTATCCCATCCCACTCTACACCACTTCATTCTACCCAACCCCAGTCCAATATACCCCACTCCAATCTAAGCATCTCCAATCAATTCCACTCCAATTTCCCCAAATCTACCTCACTCTATTCCAATGTATCACACTTCACTCCAATCTACCCAACTCCACTCAAATCTACCCCACTCTACTCCAGTTCAATGTACCCCACTTCACTCCAATTTACCTCACTCCACTCTACATCATTCTGCCCCACTCTAAACTGCCCCACTCCGACCTAATCTACCAAACTCTACCCCAATCTATCCAAATCTACAGCACACCACACCAATTTTCCCCATTCTACCCCACTCCAATCTGCCCTACTCCAATCCACTTAATTCAAATGTACCCCAATCTACCTAAATCCACCACCCCACTCCAATTTACTCCTCCCCACTCCAATCTACCCCAATCTAGCCCATTCCACTCCAATCTACTCCAATATACCCCTTTACACTCCACTCCAGTCTACCCTACTCCAATCTTCTCCACTCAACTTCAATTAACCCCACTCCATTCCAATTTACTCCACTCCACTCTAATCTACCCCATGTCACAACTATAAATACGTCGTCCCTTACCTTGTCTTGATATGAGACGAGTAGTGAATTCGCAGGGACGCAAGGGACCAACCTCCCTAGAGACTAACCCCTTCCTGGAGGAAGTATTAAACACTACAAGATATGAGCTAGACTCAGGGGTCGGAGGGCCGGTACTGGACGTAGGTGTTCTTGCTGTTGACCTGCGAAACAACAAGAATCACTGATTTACTTCTTGTTCTAATCTTTCTAATAACACAACTTCTGTGACAACTACTCTCTCTCTAGATGTACAAACTCTCGCCTACCTGCGAACAGCTGTTGTCTGTCTTTCGTCCAGTATGTCTTTCTTGTCTTGTTGGTCAGTCTTGTCAGGTGATTTTCTTTTGCCCTGTCTTGTTGTCTTGTTGTGAATTCGAGCTTTTGGAGAGAATTCTGTAATAAACAAAAGAATAGTTAAAGTTCATTCCTACCCTTCCTCTTGTCATGTAACCCCCCCTTTAACTTTAAGAAACAAAAGGCCTTTCTCCCTTCTTCACTTACTTAGACTATAATCTGTGTCTTTTTAAGTTCTGTGTCTTTTGGTCTAAAAATAAAGGTTTTACATAGCAAGAAGAAACAAGTACAACATTCAGAAATAACGCCTTTCCAAATTGCAGGGATCACCTTTAAACCTTTTCTTTAACAAACTCAAATTCCTAAATACCTAAAACAAATCTCAAAGTTCGCTTCCGGAAGTCTTGTAGGATTTCTCTTGAATGAATAGTTCCAAAAATTGTTCCGGTAACCTTTCTTGCGAAGGGCGCCTTAAACTAGAAAGTAATTACACTTATCTTTTTTGTCTTTGCAGGTTCCGATGCTGAAAAGAAGATGCCAGGCTTTTATCCTCAAGAAGACAGGAGTTCTTAGGATCGTAAATCAGGTTAGCAGCCGTCTTCTCAAGGATTGGAGCTCAGCACGTCCTTTCACTGTAGCAGGAGGAAGGCAAAGCGCCTTCCAGAAGGCTGGGTGTGGTTTAAATACCCGACCGCACCCAGCCGCACCCCACGTATGTGTGCGCTCGGCCAGATTTAGGCAGGGGCGCACGCGAGAGAACAGCTTTGTTGCTTTTGTCCCGAAGCAAGCTTGCATGATTGTAACCAAAGGGCAAGACGGATTTCAGATCCTAAAAGGCATAACAAAACCAATTGAAAACATCATGAGATACTTAATAATACAACAATCAGAGGCACCACGTTTCAATAAGCAATTAGTGTCACAATGATTACATTCTGTATTCTACAAAACACACACCCTCATAATACATTCTTATGGAGTGCAGGTGCACGGGAAAGGGGTGTTTTTTTTAAGGCGAATAGCGCCAAGATAACATTGGAGCTCCCCAGTGGAGGCTTCATATGGAATCATGACAGTACTCCCTCCTCAAGATCCCCCCTAAGGCTGTTGCAATAGGCTTTGGTTTGGAGGGGTACTGCATATGAAATGTCCTCAAAACCCTGGGAGCATTTTGTAAATGAGCGATAGGTTCCCATGATCTTTCCTCAGGGCCATACCCCTTCTAATCTACCAAATAGAAGAGTTTGCCACGGATTCTTTTGGAATCCAGAACCTTTTTGACTTCAAATTCTGAATGACCATCAATTAAGACGGAAGATGGAGGTCGAATCAACCGAGTCTGAGGATCAAAAGGTTTAATTAAGGACACATGGAATACTGGATGAATCCGATATTTCTGAGGAAGGAGTAACTTTACACAAACTGGGTTGATGATCTTATCAATGGGAAATGGACCTATAAACCTGGGATTACATTTCTTAGTTCCTTTTATGGCCACGTTTTTTGTGCTTAACCAAACCTTGTCTCCAGGACTGTTCTGGGTTGTTCTCTTCTGTGTTTATCAGCAGCCCTCTTTTGGGATTCTTTTGCTTTAGCCAAATTGTACCGAGCTTCCTCATGAATAGAAAACAAACCAGAAATATAATCATGGATTGCTGGAACTGTATTATGAATCTTAATGTCTTCTGGAAAGCTTTTAGGGTGGAAGCCATAATTACATAAAAAAGGAGACATGGTAGTAGAAGTATGTTCTGCATTATTGTACGCAAATTTCAGAGTGCTTAAGAGATCAGACCAATCTCCTGAAACGGAGGTCAACATGCAACGTAGGTATTGTTCGATGGTTTGGTTTGTGCGTTCAGTTAACCATCAGTTTGGGGGTGGTAACTAGACGACAAACACATTTCCATTTGGAGAAGAGAACTTAAATTCTTCCAAACATGAGATATAAATTGAGACCCCCTGTCTGAAATTACTACTGATGGAATTCCGTGTAATCGAATGACATGTGTAATCAATAATCTTGCTAGTTCCATAGTTGTAGGAAGTCTTTTAAGCGGAATGAAATGTGCCATACGTGAAAACTGATCCACTACTGTGAGAATTGTAGTGTCCCCTCTTTGTGCTGAAGGAAGTTCTACAATAAAATCTAAAGAGATAGAATGCCAAGGCTGAGGTGGTATAGGAAGAGGTGTTAACAAACCACTAGGAGGCTGATGAGAGGGCTTAATTTGGATACAAACACTACATGTGGTTACATATAATTGAACATCTTTGAACATTGTAGGCCACCAAAATTGTCTCTTGATTAGTTCGTAAGTTTTGGCAATTCCCGGATGAGCTGAGAGAAGGGTGACATGAAGAAGGTGGATGATTGACTCCTGAAGGGATTTTGTAGGAACCATGACAAGATCATGTACATAAAGAAGCTTGTCTTTCTCTTGAAGATACAGGTACTCTTTTTTCCATTCTTCAAGACTCTTTTTCTTTTGCTCCATCAGTATCTCATCAGTAATGCTTTTGACTGATAAGCAAGCTTGAAAACAAGTAGTAGGTACCACAGGATGAACAACAGTTTGTTGTTCCAAACTACTTTCTCCTAAACGAGACAATGCATCAGCTTTTAGATTTTCTTTTCCAGGATGGTAAGTTATCACAAAATTGTAGTCATTGAAGAACAGAGACCATCTTAACTGTCTGGCTGATAAGGCTTTCACTTTTTGTAAAGCTTGCAGGTTCCTATGGTCAGTATAGATAGTGATGGAGTGACGTGCCCCTAACAAGTAGTGACGCCATTCCTCAAAAACTGCTTTTATAGCTAATAATTCCTTATCAGCAATTACGTAATTTAATTCTGCAGGGGACATTTTCCTAGAGTAATAGGCAATGGGATGCATTTGACCAGTTTCCAAATGTTGTTGTGACAGAATCCCTCCTAAAACAAACTGAGAAGCATCCGCCTCGACAGTGAATGGGAATTTAGGATCTGGGTGACTCAAAATGGGAGCTGACGTAAACTTTTCTTTTAAGTCGTGAAAGTCCTTATCGGCGGATTCTGTCCAATCAAATTTTACTCCTTTTCGCAGCAATTTGGTAATGGGTGTTATAGTTTGTGAAAAATTCTGAATGAATCGACGATAAAAATTTGCGAACCCTAGAAAACTTTGTATCTGTTTTACTGATGAGGGTTGTGGTACTGAAAATTCTGGACCCTGCTGCTATGTGGTACCGAAGCTCTACACTCGTGTCATAAATATCACCGTATCATGACGATTTTGGTGTCGGTAGACCGGTAATGATTGGGATACTATACATAAGCATTTGCGTCATGATCGAGTGACGAAATCACCCTGAAATCATAGTTTTTGCCTTGAACCCTCGGGTTCCATTTTGTGAGCGGCATCCATTTTGTGATTGCCCTTACATAGTCAAATGGCCAAGGCCAAATTCGATCTAAAAGGACACGTACACCTTTGCTGACTCCTCTGTGACCTGAGCGAGCTGACTCCTCTGCCTCAAGCCAAACCTGTTCGGGCAGTTCCCATCCAAGTGGCCGAATGAGATTAGTATCAAGGCACAACATGTCATAAACCGTTCATCGCATACAAGCTATGGCTAATCTCACACACACCTGTCCCTGTTTCTTCTTTATGACTTGCTTTACAAGGAGGAGGTGCCCGATTTTATTGGGGGTCCGTCGATATCTGATGAAAGTTCTGGGCCTTGCCGGGTAATCTATCACGATCTGGACAAACTGAAAATGTGGGGTTATCATCATGACTCTGCTTTTTCTTTGTAGTAGAAATATTTGTATGACCCACTGTAAAACAAGGAATTCTTGCCTGAAGTGTATTATTTTGTATAAAAAGAGAAGGCTGTTTCTGTAAAAACGAGCAGTCTCCTGAGAACATACATGCGCTTCATGCCGTTGTACTTCTAGGATACCTGTTACTGGTTGCAGCCAATAAATTCGATCCTTGACTTCACCTAGAAGACTCTGTGTTTCTGTGGTCCGAAACAGGAAGGACTCAAGAGGTCTTTGGGTGTTCCCCCTGGCACCGCCGGGTCCATAAAAACCCGGTACCTCAGTTGGCGCCCAACTCGGGGCGGTATCAAGCGGTATCGGTCCAAGCCAGAGGTTCGTGAGGAGCTTCGTGTGAAAATTCCAGAGGACGGCCAGCCACTTCAGCGACCCCTGTATGTCGACGTGGTTCCGAAGGTCTTTGCTGCGAGGTTTGCAGATGAAGTTGCAAAAGAAACTGCAAGGAATGTAATGAGTCGAATGTACGTTGCAGGCCCTGCGAGATGGATTGGTGATGTTGGTATGTGTGAAGATACGATTGAGAGTGTGAAGTCCATCCAAGCTGAAGCCACAGAGAAAGAGGTGAATGAATGGAGAGAAAGTAAGGGTAAACTGGATGCGAATGGTTGTTGGCTCGAATTGTCAGAGCATGAGAGATGGTTGTTACCCGATGCGTATGTGCTTGCAGTGGTGACAATGGCTCATGGAATGGCTCACATCAGTGTGAAAGGGATCTGTAAGTTGTTGGCTCCAGTATGGCAAAATGGTGGGATCCCTAAGTGTGCGGAGAATGTGGTCAAGAATTGTATGGTGTGTCTGAAGTACAATCCTGGTAGGGGAACCCCAACTCCAGCTGGTCATTTTGCGCCTCCAACGTATCCGTTCGAGGTTTTGCAGCTAGATTTCATCCACATGGAAAGGTGCAACAATCTGAAATACGTACTCGTTGTTGTTTGTGCCTTTTCCAGGTGGGTGGAAGCGTATCCCCTTAAGGACAACACTGCCTTATCCACAGCCAAAGCCCTTGTCAAAGAGTTCTTCCCTAGGTTTGGAATGCCTAGAATGGTCTGGAGTGATAATGGGAGTGAATTTGTGGGTCGAGTGATGAAGAGAGTGTGTGAAGGGCTAGGCATACAACAGAAGTTCCACGCTGCAAATCACCCCCAATCAGCTGGATTAGTAGAGTGCTATAACGGCACGTTGAAATTGAAACTTGCCAAGATCCAAGCAAGCACAGGTCTTAAGTGGCCTGACGCCCTGCCCTTGGCACTCCTATCAACAAGAACGACTGTTCACTCTAGAGTGGGACTCAGTCCACATGAAATTGTGTTTGGCCGCCCGGCCAACGTATGGGGAGTGCCAAGACCCACAAGGTTTAGTGAAATAGAACATCCTGTACTGCTTGACTATCTGTATGAATTGACGGCTAAATTGCGTGTTTTACACCAACAGGTCCACGACAGTCTACCTCAGGCCTCTGAAGCTCCAGGACACCCTATCGATCCTGGAACCTATGTCCTCGTGAAAAACTTCCAGCGGATAAAGTATGATGAGCCCCGCTGGACCGGTCCCCACCTAGTTCTCCTCTCCACGAGATCGTCAGTTCGAGTGGAAGGAAAGAAACACTGGATCCACGGGACCCATTGCAAGAGGGTCCCGTTACCTCTGCCTTACGACCAGCAGGTCCAGGAAGGGATTGCTGACTCTGAGACCGAGACTTTGCCTCGCTTCTTGCTCTTTAGTGATTCACAGATAAAAGGAACAAACTCTGTACGCGAAAGTGACGACATTCTGCAAGGATCTGTGCCACCGTCAATGCGATTGCACACTACAGAGCCTGAACTCCTGTTTCTAGACCACACAGCACCTGGTAGAAATCGTTAAAATTTGAGGCCAAGACCTATGACTATGGACAAATAAATTCTTTTTCTTTTTGATTGTGCAGCTCTCTCATCCAAGAAACTTGCTCATTTTTGTTTTTTGAACTGCCATCCGGTTCTGCTGCTAGGGTCGCTGTTGCCACAGTCTTTGGAGTGCAGCTGGAGACGGTTAGGTCGACAGTTCTGGTTGGTTCAAGGGAGTTACCCTGGACTGACAGAAGCACTCCTTAGCAGAAACAACCTCCCACCGCGGGCAGCAATTTAGAGGATGGAGTTTCCCAAGATGGAGAGACCTGCCAGATCAACGAACTTTGAAACCAGAATATGCACTGTGATGGCAAAAACACGATTTTTAATAATATGCATTTTCATGTTGTGTAGTATAATGATGTTTTTAATAGGCTATGCTTTATTCACCTTTCGAGTTTCATTTGCTCCCACTATACAGCCCATACCTCCTCCTACTGTTTCCTCGCACTCTTTTCACCCTCTACCTGAACACAAGTCTGCCAGAAGATTAGAATTTATAAATAACTCATTCGTTCAGCTCTTACACCAACACTAGTTTGTAATGAACACGACAAATTGTTGGGTATGTGGACTTATGCCACACACTACAGATAAGGGTATCCCATATTTTGTCCTGCCATTTAGCTACTATGGTTCTTTGTGGGCATTTCAAACAATGTTCCTATTTGCCATCGAACCATATCCCCCACGTTCCACAGGAAGCAACTTGAGCAACAAGGCACTAGTGGCGGGAATCAGAAATATGAGTAGAGATATCGACACGTATAGAACGATTCCCAGAGATGAATTGAAGGCTTACAGTAGATAACAAAATATGGAATTTCCTTGAGTGAGAGCCAGCGAGCAAAGAAGTCCTCCCCAATTTGGATAGTACCCCATCAGGGTCCCCTATGTCTGCATGGAAATGGCAAAAACCCCAGAGCTCAGTTAGGGAAGAGTGTCTGTACTGAAACTTACGTCTTCTCGTCTCAGACCTCCCCTTCGTTCTTAGCAGCTAAGGGTACCTACTTCGTCTGCCATGATAGAGCATATACATGGCTGCCCCCTGACTTTTCGCGCACATGTTTCATCTCGTTCCTGCTGCCACCCACCTACACGGCCGAGGTAGATTACCATAGGACAAGGACAGTTAAGGGTGTTGTGAGTGAAGACTACACTGCGGGACAGGAGTTTGAAGATTTCACAAAAGGTTTTCTGCCATTTTGGGGGCCTATGGTGAACAGCAGGAACATTAGCCAATTGACGAGGGTAGTTGAATCCACCGTGATTGAAACAGCCGGTGCCCTTAGTAACTTTACTGCGGAGCTCCAGTCGGACCGCCTTATGACTCTTCAGAATGGGGTTGCCCTAGATGTCATACTTGCAGACCGTGGTGGGGTATGTCAGGTGATCCAATCCAGTTGCTGCATTTTTATCCCAGATAATGCTCCGACAGAATACCAGGCCATCTCCGAACTGCATAAGATCTCTGAATCCATTCACGTGGATAAGGGGGCCGGTCATTAATGGGGTGGTTCTGGGAACTGAAATCTGCCTGGGGATGGAAAATTCTGATAGTCATTGGGATAGTCTTAGCCATTCTGTTCATGTTCTGCCTGTGTGTACAGTGCGCTCCTGCCATATGTGGCCTCTGTGCTACATCATGTGTAAGGAAGCCTGTATCAAGAGATGAACTGAGTAATAGGATGATGCTACAGCAGCATCTCAATGACTTTATGTATACAGACCTGGACTCAGATTAGCATGAGTATAGGTTATTGCCTATATAAGGGCAAAAGGAGGGTCTGTGGTACTGAAAATTCTGGACCCTGCTATTATGTGGTACCGAAGCTCTACACTCGTGTCAAAAATATCACCGTATCATGACGATTTTGGTGTCGGAAGACCGGTAATGATTGGAATACTATACATAAGCATTTGCGCCATGATCGAGTGACGAAATCACCCTGAAATCATAGTTTTTGCCTTGAACCCTCGGGTTCCATTTTGTGAGCGGCATCCATTTTGTGATTGCCCTTACATAGTCAAATGACCAAGGCCGAATTCGATCTAAAAGGACACGTACACCTTTGCTGACTCCTCTGTGACCTGGGCGAGCTGACTCCTCTGCCTCAAGCCAAACCTGTTCGGGCAGTTCCCATCCCAGTGGCCGAATGAGATTAGTATCAAGGCACAACATGTCATAAACCATTCATCGCATACAAGCTATGACTAATCTCACACACACCTGTCCCTGTTTCTTCTTTATGACTTGCTTTACAAGGAGGAGGTGCCCGATTTTATTGGGGGTCCGTCAATATCTGATGAAAGTTCTGGGCCTTGCCGGGTAATCTATCACGATCTGGACAAACTGAAAATGTGGGCTTGTCATTAAGCATGGGCGAATTTTGCGAATCTGGCGTTCGCGAATTTGCATATTTGCGAACTCGCAATCAGCAAAATCCGTGAATTCTCGCGAATTTGCGGATTTTTTTTTTGGGTGTTTGCAAGGGTTTCTGACAGTTCGCGAGGGTTTGGTACCAGTTCGTAATTGCGAACCTACTTGTCGGCTCGCAACGGTTGCGACTATGTTGTTTCTACGTCTGGTTCATCATCACAGGTTCCCAGCACCCTCTGTTTCACCACTGCCACCCTCTGTTTCACCCATGCCACCCTCTGTTACATCAATGCCACCCTCTGGTTCATCATCACTGTAGATTATGGGGGGGAAAAGCTAGCACACCTGCCCTGCTTCAACTGACATGAATTAATTTGGGGTTGGTTTATTAATGTGTCACTGTTTTAAAATTCCAGGTCTTGCACCTGCTTCCTTATCAGTAATTTGCTTTCTGTTGCAGTGCAATTTTTTTTCCAGGACCTTTGTGGCCTACTTGTAGCTATTCTATGAGCCTGCTGTGAGGGTCAGAGCAGGGTCATACAATTGTTGCAACTAGCAACTGAACTCTGGAGGGGCCCCAGTCAAGAAGCACTACAGGGAATGGTTACTAATGATGAGTTTGAACTCTTGCACCTGCTGAGTGCTTTCAGTTTTGCAAAACTCGTTTTTCTGCAATTTCGCGGGATTCGCGGGGCGCGAACTTGCGCGAGATCGGATTCGGAAGCCGCGAATTCGTGCGAATATGCGATTTGTTTTTTGGGGCGTGTTAGTTCACAAGGTTTTGTGCGTTTTAGCGAGCCGCTTGTAGCCCAAGGTGCGAAGTTACCATCGCGGTCGTTCAAGGGCGCGGCCATCTTGTTTGCATGACGTATTTCCGTTTCCGGGCGCGAAGTGTAATCTCGCAAAGTGTGCGGCTCGCTAGTACAATTTCGTGGGTGTTCGCGAGGAAAATCTTGCGCGAACTTACCCGCGCGGTCATGAACGGGCGCGGCCATCTTGTTTCTCATTCATTGCTATGGTTCTGGGCATGCTTTTGGTATCCTCTCTGTATCTCTGCCATCCTTTGCTTGTTTGAAGTTTTTTTTTAATCTATTTTACTTATTATCTATCTCTATTTTTCTTGCTCTATATTTTTGTGTTTTCTGCTACATTTGTTTAATTTTAAACTACTTTTTTCAACTCTTTACTTTTCTTCTCTTCCCTATTCTATTTTCTTTATTATTTAGCTTCCTTTCTGCCCAGACCATGGTGAAGGGAGCCGGGAAGCATCCCGAGAAGGGGAAGGGTTCCGCACCCCGTGCCCGGCTCCCGTGTGGGCGTTTGAGGGGGGAGCAGGTCGTACCCCGGGAGATCTTCAGCCCGGAGGAGGTGGGCGCACTAATTTTTTATGTTCAGCGCCGCCTCCCCAGGACCATCATGGCAGGCGGCAAGATTGGTAGCGGGTACGGGATCCGGGAGCACCGGAAGCGGTGGGAGAAGGTGTGCTGGGCCATGTACCACCACTCTCGGGTCCGGCGCACCTACAACCAGGCCACCCACCGCTGGACGGATGTCCTGGACCGTGAACGCGATCTGCTCGACCTGCTTGGCCTTGAGATCCCCGGGCTTGGTGAGTAGTAGTAGCTATTTCTTGACTACTCTGTTTTCTCCTGCTCTGTGTGTTATTATATTGCAAATTTTTGTTTTTTACCAAGAGCAATAATGCTGCTCATTACATTGTAGGTAAATTATATTTCAAAATCTTCTGTGCATTTCAGGTGCACTGCTCTCCTTCTCAGTAGTGTTGCTACTATGCTTATTTGTTTTCGATTTTGTGTTCATTTCATTGGCCTGTGGAATTATGTATGAGTGTAGTTTAAAGAACTGCGTAATGCTAGACACTAAGGTTCAGATTTTTAATTACCGGCGCATCCCTGCAAAGTAGCAGGGATGCGCCAGTAATTGTGCGCCACGCCACCATCACCCATGGTGCGCCGTATTTACAATGCGGCGCACCATGGGCCCAAAACGTCACCAAAGCGTTACGCATCTGTGCCGTAAAGGCGGCGCATTGCTGGAGTTGCGTCGCAACGATGGCGCAGCTCCATCAATGCTCTGGGGTGCCCTATCTCCCCAATGCTGCGTCAAGCCGTACGTCTGCTTCAAGCAGGCGCAGGGTTTGAGTCACGTATCATTGTCCTTAAAGTGACTGATTGAAATCTTGTAGATTTCCCTCAGCCACTTTTAGGATGCGTTCCTGCGCAGGAACGCCCTCCCTTGCGCCGGAACGCCCCCTGATGGCGCAGGGCTTTACAACGTGATGCATCTCCCATATGCGTCACGTTGTTAATATACGCCACACCATTGCGCCTCTTTTGTTCTGCCGCTGCGTCACAAAAGTCACGCAACAATGGAGCAAAAGAGCCGCAAGGGGCTTCTAAATCAGCCCCTACAGACTCAAGTTCAGTCCTTCCTTTGTACACATGGCGATAAGAAGAAATAGTGGTGGTGGATTGATAGTTTGAGTATTTTATTGACTGGTTAATGTAGTAGGAAACTTTAGTGTTGTCGCTGATCTGCAATCACGATGGACTTTGTCTGTCACTTCGCGTGCTACGGACTGCTGCCTGCCAATCCTAGGCAAACCTTTTTAGTACTTTGTTTAGTGAGTTACATAAGAACTTTCCAATTCGACGGTCCGCAAATCAAGCAATACTAATAACGTAGTAGACCACATGAGATCGGTCAATATAGCCCGTGGAATAGTTGTCTATTTGCTATTTTGCCAAAATATTTTGTTATTGTTCTTTTGAAATGTTTGATTTGGTTGACAAATATCATCCATGTTTTCTGGTCTTTCTTTCTTTCATGTTGTACATCAGCTCCCCCCAGGGGCAAGAGGACACAGGAGGAGGAGGAGGGTGCTGTTCAGGATGCAGGCCAGGATCGGGCAGGCGAGGGCTCCTTTGCTGGCCCCAGTAAGTTTTAATTTTAATATAGAGTACTTATTTTTTCCTAGCGTTCCTCATTCGATTTTTTCTAAATCGTCTTTGATCTTCTTGTAGACTGGATCTAAATTCTTATCCTGCCTCGACTATAACTCCCTGTGGTATTACTAGATTATTCTTATTAGTCTGTCTGTGTAGCTAACTAAGATTGCACATTTGGCAATTCCATTGGACTCCCATTCTAGTCAGCAATAGCTCTATGCACTGAGTGCAGTCCTCTGGGATTGACCATAATGTCTTTTCAAGTCTTCTAAATGTTTATGCTTTGACAATTGCCAACAATAAAAAGGTGAATGACCACCAAGAAAGAATAAGATACTACTTTACTTTTGGTTTGGATAGTAGGACAATCCATTCTACTACCGTTGCAGGGACAAATCTGCACAAACAGAACTATGGACACTAAATAATGCATTGCTTAGCTTATCAATTATAATAGGTGCTGTTAGACTTTCCACATACCTCAGTGATAACAGACTTTGTAGTTGAACCCCCAATCTCCTTACTGACTAGATAGTGTGGCAGAGTCATTTAGCTCCCAAAGTCACCGATGATTGATCCCCAATGATGTCAGAGGCACGGACTCATGCTTGCAAAAATTCCAAAACCTTTAGCTCATCCACTCTAGTCTGGAGGACCAAAAACCACAGAGTCTATTTAAGTTTAAAAGCTTTATTAAAAGTAAACACATTTATTAAAATCAAGTTTGTCATGAAAGTAAACGTTTAACTGAAAATGGAAAAGTGCTTAGTGCTGACGATAAATTGGACACATTTCTTGTGGTCGAGCCGAGCTCTCACCTGGTTTGAACTTGATCCTGCTCGTGTTCTTAGAAGTCAAGCTTCTGTCTGTTAGGAGAAAAAGTGGTGCATGTTAAAAATAAAAAGCAAGCATTCATCAGTTGTGCCAAAAAGTGCAGAAAGACAACAGCCTTCCCTGGAAAAAGGGACATTTTTACTTTAGAGTAGACAGTCACAAATTATTACATTGTATTCTGTTTTTTTCACATTTCTTTCTTCCTCCTAGACCAAATATTATATAGTAGTGAGGGGTGTATTCTAACATTCTTAAATGTACTTTGTAGGTGGAACATCTGGAGGCGGGGCCAGCGCGGAGGTGCTAGTAATGGACAAGGGGAACAACTCTGGGGAGGAGGCGGTGCAAGTGCCGGACAAGGACATGCCTGTGAGGGATAACACGGTGGTGGCAGGCAGAGGTAAGCTATATATTCCTTACTTATTGAGATTGAAGACTGCAGAGTGTGCTTTCTGCACGGGTGTATTATAAATCAACCAGGTAGTAGCCTCCTCTAAATGTACTTCGACTTAGCTGTGAAGTTTTTGGCGAGAAGAATCCCAATCAGATCTGAGATGAACTTGATGGATGGGATGAACGAAAAACGAAAGAAGGGTGTAAGTAAGTGTGGAAGGACGAGAAATGTAATGATGACTGGCAAAGAAGAATGATATGAGTTTGCTTGGTCCCCGATGTGGCTGGGAAGGAAAGAATATGGTATGGTGCATGGCTGGGTGAATGATGAAGCAAGGATGGGTGGAAGGAGAACAGCCTGGGTGGGTGAAACAGAAACTGTATGTGTGCATATACTTTGAATGGATGGATGCCTGGATCATGGCACTATCTGACTCTTAGATAGCATATGTGTATCTAGAGAGAGTAGACGGTCACTGGATGAACTAAGTGTTACTTTGAAGAGCATGTAACACCGCACCCGCACATCCGTTCCAGTGTAGGAAAGGCAAGGAAAAGAAGTTGTAATTTTGTCCAAATACTACCATGAATAGTAGCAGTAATTTGTATTGCAACTGCAAGCACAGCATATATCCGGTTATTACGGTGGACACTCCCTACCTCTCTTAATAACTTTAGTTTAGTAGTAGTACGTCATTCATGTGTGGGTGTATCACTGTTCACTCAATAATAAGCAAAACACCTAAAGTCATCCCATATGTCATCAAATACATCCCATGTGAAGTGATAGATAATCAGATTATTTAGCTTCTTCATTTTCCTTTTCTAGTACTCATTTGCACTGTAGGGTGAAAGCTAAATTAATTAAGCAGTAGCCCTTTTAACAGAGTATTCTCAGTGCCACCCGTAATAGAAAAGTAAGAGCTTCACCACCTGCATGTACTGGACCGGTACAGTAACGCAAGTCTGTCTCACTCATCATGGTGTGCGCTGGCATTATGCCTTTGCATAAGATAACGTGCCAATTTTCCTAAACAAGAGAGAAGAAGAAGAATAAGACTGGTGTACTGTCATAGTCGACTGTAATGGAAGTCCATAGTGCTCGTAGAATTTGTTCCTTAAACTCCCACTAATGTTAGAGCAAGGATGAAGAAGTCGGAGGTTACATAGATACTGTCCTCAATAGTTATGTACTGTGCTTTCAATTTGCTACTTGTACTGTGACACAACTTTCTGCTCAATCATTTTGTGTTAATCTTAAGGAGCATTGGTTACAGACTATGTCTTTCTTTCTTCATATAGTTGCTCCTTCCAAATCAAACAGACCATCAAGGAGAAGGGAGCTGGCTCGAATGGCCCGGCAACGGAGGCTGTATGCCACTGTCGCCAAATATCGGCGGCTGGTGGCCCTGGAGGAGGAGGACACGCAGTCTACCGGTACAACAACAACATCCACTGGGACAGCTGCATCCTCCTCCGTGCCCCCACAGGCTGCCAGCCAGCGCAGTGCTCCAGCGGTACGGAGCCGGGCTACCAAAGCCAACCGCCACCGCCGAGCAGCAAAGACAGCAGCTGCCCCCCACAGGATTTGCAAGGCACGCCAGCGCCGCTTATGCCTCAGAGTGTCCTACCTGGAGCAGGAGGTCCTAACCTATAAGAACTTGGTGGAGGGCCTCCTCTTCGACCATGCCACCCTCCGCAAGGAGCATGATGCCCTGGCCGCTAAAGTCAACAGCACCCTGCCGTAGTGTCCCTTGCCCCTTTTCTAGAGACTTTTGGGGGGTGGGAATTGGGAGTTGGGTTGTTTTGGGGACTTTTGAAGGACAATCGTTGGGGTTAGGGAGGGTCTTGCGGGAGATTATTTTGTTAGGGCTACAAAAATATACTTTTTGAAACTTTATCTGACCATACCTGTTTTTTACTGCTTTTGAGTCTGGTGGGTGGGTGTTTAACAGTAAGTTTGTTTTCCTGAATAGTCCTAGGACTTTAGTAGTACTACTGTTAATCTCTCGTCTCTCCTAATACTCCATTATAATACCTCCAACCAAACGCTTATCTTACCTGTAATTTGTGTTTGAAAGTAGGGCTAGGCCCAGGGCTGGCTCCACAGGAAATGGCGATTAAGGTTGGCAATCCTGGGCGGATGAAATGTCCTCCTCATTGCGGTGGTACTAGTGGTGTGACACAGTGGCAGTTGCATGCCTATGAAAAAAAAGAAAATGAAACCTGGTTTGTCCTTACTGTAGCATTACAACGGTACGATAGAGAATATAGCAGGTGACAATGTAGCCTAACAAATGGTAAAGTATTGAAAGTATAACTTGTACTGTGTTGGATTTCTTTGACATTGGCTACTACTACAAGAAATAGTAGTGAAGCTGAGTAAGTCTAGAATATATCCTCGGATTCCTTCACCAGCCTGTTGCTATGACCTTATCCTCCCCAGCAAGTGTGTGGAATTATTGATGTCATTTAGTCACACATCAAGCAAAACCACACAGCCCGGGGGAAGAGGGTTAGGGTTTGGAAAATGGATGGGAATGGGGGTTTCTTTTTGGGTAGGTTTTGTTGAGAGAAGAAAAAAAAAGCACAACATGGACAAACAATAATTGAAGATAAAGAAATCTTTGGGTACAAAGCTAACCATAAATCTTTTAAGTGACATAAAGGAAGTGCATGCACTACTGCATGCATTGTTTCTGAAAAGTAAGTAGTACTAGAATGCGACAGTACAGGGCTGCAGCGTTTTCACTTGCCTATCTCTGCACTCAGAGAAATACTTCTTATATTAAATTAGGTTTAAAAAATAGCCGAAGTAAAACCTATAGAATGGCTGTAGGGATCAATTTAGAAGCAGAGAGAGATCCAAGAAATGCAGTCACACTCATAGAAGAAAACAATGGATACTGTATCTGTATGTTGTTGTAGTTGTCCTGTTGAATTTGGTAAGGAAGTTGCATGCAGCAAACAATTCCTCTTATTAGCGGCACTCCTCCATTCCAGCTGACGCTTCGTCCATGAATGTTGGTAAGCAGAAGACACCCTGTCCACTGCCTGCCTGGCGGATGCTGAATTGCGGCTCGCTAATGTGAAGCCTGACTCCATCCTTTTTTCCCCATTGCACAGACTGAAACCCGGCCTGTAATTATTGAACGAAAAACAGGAAGTGATATATTACAACACCACTGATAAATAAATATAAGGTATGTACGCTGTGTAGTGCAAAAAGTCACACTTTGATTTTCCTAATAGACAGTACAATATTTTTGAAAGTGCGTACTCTGTCTGAGTCACCTTTTGAAGGATAAATAAGTATGGGCAAATTAATTTAGCGGATCTTTCCCCTCAAGCTAGGTGTACTGTAAACTGTGTTTTAGAACAAAATTAGACCTTCCCAGCAGTGCTCCCACCCAGACCCTTACTAAAGCCAGTCGCAAAAATGTAGAAGACCCCCAATCAGATCTCCAAAAACGAGGCCTAGCAGAAAACTGGTGACAAAACGTACTTTGAAAGTAAAAGTAGGCCCAAATACCCCCTTACCCACCATGGATTGTATTCAAACCACTTGCAAGCAAGCAAAAGTATCCACATCGCTCCAAGCCTCGAAACCCCCCCCACCCAAACACATGCAATAGAAATACTGCTAACCCTAACGAGCCCTAAGTTAAGAATAGTGGCAAAGGCTTTCTTTAACTATGCCAAATACCCCCTTTCCCACCATGGATTTTCTTCAAATGACTTGCAACCAAAATTACACATTCTCACAAGTGCTCTAAGACCCCAGAACTCAGTTGCAAAAATCTAGAACACCCCGAAACACATGCAATCCTGCGGCTAGGGCTAACCCTAACGAACCCTAAGTTACAAAAAGTGCCAAAAGGCTTTTCCTTATGGATTTTGTCCAAACCACTTCTATCCGGTATTAGACCTTCCCAGGAATGCCCCAAGACCTGCCAACCCACCCGCCAAAAAGCACAACACCCCCAAACAGCCAAAAAGGAAAATCTCATACTTACAATATTTCTCGGCCTTCGGTCCAAACGCGCTGTGCAGCTAGGTCATAACTCCCGTTTTCCACCACGGATTTCCTGAAAAGCAAATGCAATCAAGATTAGACTGTCCCAGCAGTGCTCCCAGACCCCAAAACTCACCCACAAACACCCGGAACCCCCCCAAATAGCACCTGAAAGGCAAGCAAGTCAGCAAAAACGCCAAAAAAATTCCGCCTCTGATTTGGTCCAAACCACTTTTATCCGGTATTAGAGCTTCCCAGCAATGGCCCCAGAGCTGTCAACCCAGGAGAAAACTAGTAGAAGACCCCCAAACAGCCAAAAAGCAAAAGTACAAAAATGTGGACTTAGTCATTTTCTTGCCAATTTCCAAAATCACTCCGCGCGCGCTCTGCAGCAAGGCCCTAACTCCCCTCTGCCACCATGGATTTGCTTCAAACCTCTTGCAAACTAAAGTATCCATAGCCAGCAGTGCTCCCAGATCCCGAAACCCACCCACAAACCCCAGGAAGCCCCCCAAACAGGCCGCCGAAAACGCTACATTGAGCAAAATGTCAGAAATAGCAAAAAAAATTCTGCATGGATTTTGTCCAAACCACTTCTATCCGGTTTTAGACCTTCCCAGGAATGCCCCAAGACCCGCCAACCCACCCGCCAAAAAGCACAACATCCCCAAACAGCCAAAAAGGAAAATCTCATACTTACAATATTTCTCGGCCTTCGGTCCAAACGCGCTGTGCAGCTAGGTCATAACTCCCGTTTTCCACCACGGATTTCCTGAAAAGCAAATGCAATCAAGATTAGACTGTCCCAGCAGTGCTTCCAGACCCCAAAACTCACCCACAAACACCTGGAACCCCCCCAAAGAGCACCTGAAAGGCAAGCAAGCCAGCAAAAACGCAAAAAAATTTCCGCCTCCGATTTGGTCCAAACCACTTTTATCCGGTATTAGAGCTTCCCAGCAATGGCCCCAGAGCCATCAACTCACCCGCAAAGAAGTAGAACACCCCCACAAGTGCTGAGTCTTTCTTCATTGGTCGTAATCCAGCCCTCTGCTTTGAGGGAAATAGGAGTCTGGAGGAGGAGATAGAGGAGCATGTTCTTCTGAACTTGTGAACCTGAGGAATGCAGACTGCGGCACCTTCAAATCAATAAGCAAACAAGTGAAGACAGTTCTGCTGATGGGCTTGTTTTTTAGTGATTAGGTGATTAAAGTTTGAATTATATTAACTGTGCACAACAAAGAAAGACAGACACAGGAATAAAAGTGAATAAGGACGAAAAAGATAGTTATTGATTCATTGTCTCATTTTCAGGGCTCGGTGTCAGGGAATAAGAATAAGGCTTTGTCATCATACTCTGCGAATTCAGGCAGGGTGAGCTCAGTGTCACCTAACAGAGAAGAAATTCCCTCATCTACGTTGCTGTCCACCTCGTCTTCATCCGGCGTGCTTTCTCGTACTTTGTAATCTGGTGGTATGAGGTGCTGATTCATCTTGATCATTGTTAACCTCTCCACATTTTTGGGCGAGAGGCGGCTCCAATTGGGAGTTACAATGCCACCAGCAGCACTGAAAACACGTTCAGAAGACACGCTTGCGAGTGGGCAAGACAAGTAGTTTAAAGCCAGGTTGGAGAGCTGTGGCCACAATTCTTTTTTCCCATGCCAATACGCCAATGGGTCAGCATTAACATAGACCTCTGTTGAGTCATTAAGATAGTCCTGCACCATCGACTCAAGGTCCTCCAAGGTTCCTCCACTTTGCTTAGCTTTTGCTGTGACCTGTTGAGAACCAAACCCAAGCAGAGTTAGCCAATCCTCTTCAGCATCCAATGTTACTGTTGTGTCTGGTGCAGATGATCGGGTTGCCGGTGTCTTTAACGGCTGAGAGGTCACTTATGCCACAGCCACAGGTGCAGAAGTGGATTGTTTTGACTGGGGATGGCCTGCTGATGCTGATGCTGATGTACTGCCTTTTCCTTCAATGAGCTGCCGTTCTCTTTCAAACCTCTTGGCTGACAAGGCTAGCCAACGTTTGTACTTTGTAACATCTTCATCAGCAAAAGGAAAGAATGCTCGGCCTGCCAGCGCCTTTTTGTAGCGTGGATCCAGAATAGTAGCACAAATGTAATGCTGTTCTGAGTGGATCATTTTAAGACGTTTATCACCTTGTAGGCGCTCTAATAACTTCTCCGCCAAAACAAAAGGGTCTTGGTTTTTTTCATCTTTTTGAAACACAGAAGACACCGCCTTCAGTTGGTGCTCCAGCATGTACAACAATGGGATAGCTTTTCCCAAATTACAGTCCTCCTTGCTGACTGCATGCGTGAAGACCTCAAAAGGACGAAGCATGTCTGTCAGGCTTTTAACTATGTCCCATTGCGCCGCATCCATCCTCAGGTCCTTCTGAGCTGTACCCTGTTTTAAGAAATAGTGATCGAGTACTGTATACTGCTCATACAGACGCTCAAGCATGTAGAAGGTTGAGTTCCAACGTGTTGCCACCTCCTGGATGAGTGCTTTCACTGGCATTTGACGTTCATGTAGCAGGCTCCTCAGATGCTTCCGGGCCTTAAAAGAATGGCTGAAATGGTGGCACATTTTTCGGCAGGTGTCCACTACCTCGCACGCTGGACTGTCTTTATCACTCAAGAATTTTTTAACAACCAGGTTTATACAGTGCGCCAAACACGGCACTCTGAAATAGTCACCCAGCTCCATGGCCTTAACTACATTGGCGCCATTATCCGTGGAAACATAACCAATCTGGCGTTTTTTTGGGGACAGCCAGTGAAGGACCTTTGTGTTAAACTCATCCAAAATGTTTTGTGCTGTGTGACGTTTCTCCAAGCCAAACATGGCTAGTGTTGCATGTTTCCGAGCAGCTTTAAAAACTTGGTCCGGATCAACACCTGCGTTTAGCTTTGCATTAACCCCTGAAAAAGAGACCCAGTGTGCAGTGATGCACATGTAATAAGCGCCTGCGCCACTTGTCCACATGTCTGTTGTCAGATGTATAGTGTGAACAGCACTCTTCTGCAAAGCTGCCCCAATAACCTCCAGCACATCTTCATGTAGTGCTGGAACCGCAACTCTGGCAAAATAGAACCGGCTAGGAACCTTCCATTTAGGGCAGAGCGCTGCAGCTAATTCTAGAAAGCCAATCCCTTCTACAAAAGAAAAAGGGAGAAGGTCCAGAGCTAGCATTTTAGCCAGCTTAGTGTTATACAGACGCGTCAGTGGGTGGTTGCGTTCATATGGCGCTTCTGTAAACAACATGTTTCTTTTTTTTTTAATATGTTTTTTATTATTTTCCATACAGCACAAGAAGGAAAGTTTAAACAATACATCTACATTCAAAAAGCCCTAAATTAATAATCGCAAACATAAATGCAAACGTAAATGTAGTCATGATAATACTTCATCACAGACATATACATAAAAGAGAGAAGGAAAACAAATTAATCTATTTACACATACAAACATTTTCTGCTCGTCCCCACCCTTATCCAAGCCCTTCTCTCCATTTGCAAAAAAACAGGTGGTAGTGTTCCCAAAGGGAAACGTCCGCACACACTCTACAAAACAGTCTTAATATTTCTATATTTGGTACACATCAGGTAGTCTATGTCTTATAAGGAAAGTAATCGTTAAGAGGGTGCTACAGAAACTCAGGGCACCTACCACCTAAAGGTGCCGTTAGAGCACACTAAAAGTGTGACACATACATTCAAACAAAATTTTGAGAAACTATTGACAGCACTCCTATAGGCAAATAATGCTAACAGTTAGGGCATAAATTATAAGCCCTCAGTATATCAAACTCTACTAGTTATAGAGTATTCAGAAAAGAAACAGATGACAAGGTTGTGTTCAATAGAAATTGTTGACACAAGGGGTTTCAAAATATAGTCCACTTATTTCGTTTTCTTCAATCTTTATTCTTTCAATTTCCATAAAAACAGATATTCCCAGCAAAAAATAGAGATCACCAACACGTGTTTCGTCCTACACAAGGACTTTTTCAAGGCTGGAAAAAATGTACAAACAATATACAATGTGATATCAAGTTTAAAAATTATATATATACAGTGTATTAACAAGATAAAAAGACATATATACATTAGTGCATTAATACATGCTAACATTGCCTACAATGTACGTAACACAAAACCACATATGATGTTTCTTATCTAGTGATATATTGTCTCACATACTGACATGTGAGATGGTATAGGCAAAATTTAGCAATATAAAACACAGGTATCCCGAATAACAAGGGGATGCTTTCACATAGCGAGGGAATCCCTATGGGGTTTATGAACATTCCATGTAACAAATATCGTCCATATATACAGTTTGTAAGACATGTATGTATATATAAGCACACCCACCATAAATATGGCGACCTGAAATTTGTGCGTAGCATCAAGTTTGAGCAGAACCAACCGTAGTTTAGAAATGAAGCTTAGTATCTGAGGAGATAGAAAACACAAGGAAAGGGGTCCAAATTGAGAATCTCAATCCACTAGTACATGTGTCCAAACAAACACCTTGTATTACCAAGGCCGCAAAGAGACTATATTAAAATACATAAATTTAGTAAAGCATAATAACTAAGTTCGGAATTAGCCTATATAAGGTCCATGTCAGAGAACAGTCATATTGTGCCAAAAAGAATATATGAGATGCACATGAAGGTTACATAATACTTATGCGTATAATGTGCATACACAATACCATGGATGATAATTTAAATGCGCATGTTAGAAGTTACAGAGCATCCAGGCTTAAAATGAGTAATGCGCCAATAAACTCACCCAGGGTGTATAAGTGGCAGGGTGAAAGATGGAGCAGGTTGCGAAAATAGAGAAAGTCTTCTGGTCTGTGGCAACTGTCACAATGGTCAGAAAGGCGGCCCAACAAGTAAACTATTGGCGAACAAATGAGAAGAGGAAATGGGGTTTATCACACAAAGCCCAAAATTAGTATGCAACTCCTGTACACTAACACACTGAGTGAATAAGCAAAAGAACCCGGCTGCTAGGAAACATTATGCTACCTTAAACAAGCCTTACATGTAGAGAATGCAGGTATGCAAATACTATTATAAAACATCGAAAATTCAGATTGTACCGTAAAGTGCCTTCACAAGTTATACGATGAAAAGGCAAAAACACTCACAAGAAATTTCTAAAAAAGCGTGCATGTCCTATATTGATACACACACAAGTATATCAATTAGTAAGCTTATATATAAAAAGAGGGAAACATACTTATAAATGACTCACCTAGCTATATGTTTGTTCGATGAATGAGTATACGTCTGTTTAAATCGGGTTCATAATACGAACACTCGAAAACGGGCCAGTATAATACAGAAAGGTCGGGTTTACAACCATGATAAGTTGATAAACTGAAACGACATAAGTAACAAGTCAAGGAAATTATCCGGGCTATCCCCATTAACCAACTGGTATCATGCATGCCAAGAACTCACGGGCGCTTACCATAATTACGGCTATCGCATATCTTCACCCAAAATGTCTCCGTATCGCGAAACGAAGTGAGTCGACCAGCAGCATTTTATGCACTGGCCGACAGATTGAAAACGCCGCCACACACGTGGGCCACTATGCGAGAAAGATAAAAGAAGGACTAGCTCGTAGAATATCAAACTGTCCGTATGAACACAGCATCCATATTGGAGTGTCAGAAAGGCACAGAGACTGACCGGTAGCGGTATATATGGAAAATGTGCGCATATTCTTTGCCTCAGAATTAAAATTAAAAAGTGGGTTTTTATGCGGAAGATTAAGCGCATTTTCATTGCCTAAGAATAACATTAAATAGTAGGTTTTATGTTTTGGACACAGGTACCAGCTGCGCTAAGTTCTCAAAATTTACCTTAGTGCGTAAACAAATCCGTGACAGACCTGTCAAAGTGGGCTTAGAGCAAGTTTAAAAACAAAGTCAGGCTTTTATGTTGGCATATGAAACTAAGAAAAGAACAAGAAGAGATATTATCATAAATACAGTATTCACCTTAGAGTTTGTATGACATGTAATTCATCAAGATATAACAGTAATTACAGTGCATAGTTATTGCAAGCAAATGCACATACATATAGAAATGAAGAAATATATAATATTAACATTTATGTATGTGCATGATAGTAAACAGAAATATAGAGGTGACTGATGAACTAGTCTTTGAGAAAGACATGGAGCTCGCGGTCAATGTTAAGTCCCATATCAACCGCTCGTAATTTGATAAGCCATTGAGATTCACATTTTCTGAGTGCACTGGTTCTGTCCCCTCCTCTCGGATTGGCTTTTACCTCAGTAATGCCATGGAATTTGATCGCAATTATTTCAGAATGAATGAATGAAAACTGCACTTATATAGCGCTATCTACCCGGAGGCCTCGTAGCGCTTGTGACTGAAAGCTTAGTTAACGCAGGCTCGGGTAGATCAGCAGAGTTTAGCATACAAGTGAGTTTTCAAAGCTTTCCTGAAGGCGAGATGATTAGTGGTTTCTCGCAGGGATAAAGGAAGAGTATTCCACAATTTGGCCGCGGTGTGTGAAAAAGAGCGGCCTCCCCAGCGGGCTTTCTTGATTCTGGTCAAGGCAGCCAATTGGAGGGTACCGGAACGGAGGGCGCGGGGAGGAACATAGGGAGTAACCAGGGACTGTAAGATTGCAGGGCCTTGGCGGTAAAAGGTTTTGTGTAGAACCGGCATGAGCTGTGTTATAGTGAACTGCCAAAGGATAGCTTTGGTTGCAATTTTGAATGGCTCGTATATGTTCTTGAATTCTTTCTTTAAGAGGTCTAGTGGAACTCCCAACATAAATTAGGCCACACTGACACACTATGCAATACACAGTGAATTTCGTGTTGCAATTTATAAATTGATCAATCTTGTGGGTTTGTTGGGAATTATACTTGAAACTTTTCTTTTTATCATCAGCGAATTGGCAAACACAGCATTGGGTGCATTTAAAGAAACCTTTAGGTTTATCTGGAAACCAAGGGTTTGTGTTCCCTGTTGACACAGGTTCCTTAATTATAGAGGGACTAATTTGGTTTCTAAGAGTTTGTCCTCGTCTATACACAATTCTGGGTTTGTTGGTAAGATAGGATTCCAGATCTGGATCCATTCTGAGAATACTCCAATGTTTGTTGATAGTCTTGTACACTTGATTACTGTGAGAATTAAACTGAGTAATAAAAGCTACTTTCTCTGTAGTTCTTTTTTTGTTCTTTTTCTTAGGTTTCTCTTTAAGAGTTTCAGATCTAGCCACTTTGTTAATACGATCATGTGCTTTGTCTAGTATTGCCCTGTCATATCCTCTTACTGTGAAACGTTCTTTTAGGTTACTAATCTCATTTTGAAAATCAGTTTCACGACTGCAGTTACGACGCAATCTGGTCATTTCACCAAATGGGATTGCAGTAATCTGGGATAATGGGTGAGCACTGCTTGCATGCAGAACTGCATTACAGGCAGTGCTTTTTCGATATAATTTACTTTCCAATTTATCATTGTTCACAAATAGGGTGATATCCAGAAAATCTACACTGCTTTTACTATGGTGTGATGTAAAACTTAAATTATATGTATTGTCATTGATGTACATGACAAACTTTTGAGAGATGTTTCATCGCCTTCCCAAATTAGAAAAATATCGTCTATAAATCGACACCAAAAAATGATGTGATTCGACAATTCAGGGGGACCATTTTTCCAAATATGGAATTCTTCAAAGAAACCCATATAGATATTCGCAAATGAGGGCGAAAATTTGGCCCCCATTGCAACACCCAAATGCTGATGGAACCATTTTTTGTTATGGACAAAGTAATTGTTGTTGAGGGCAAAGCGATTAAATCCAAGATCATTTCAGTATGATAGTATAGGGTAGCATCACGTTTGGCAAGAAAATAAGTAAGTGCCTCCATACCTTTATCAACTGGAATACTGGTGTATAAAGCACAAACTTCTAGTGTCACCAATATGGCATCATCCATCCATGTCAAGTTTTCCAGTTTGTTAAGGAGGTCCTTAGTATCCTCTATGTATGAGGGCAGATTGCGTACAATGGGTTGTAGTGTAATATCTATATACTCAGAGATGTGTTCTGTGGCACAGCCAATTCCTGATATTATAGGTCTTCCCGGGGGTTTGGTCGTACTTTTATGTATCTT
Organism: Lissotriton vulgaris; assembly: GCF_964263255.1. Classification (NCBI taxonomy): domain Eukaryota; kingdom Metazoa; phylum Chordata; class Amphibia; order Caudata; family Salamandridae; genus Lissotriton; species Lissotriton vulgaris. The sequence goes on along the minus strand of NC_141696.1, from coordinate 624,123,863 downwards.
GGGAAGAATATACATGTACGCTGCCATGGGATTGGGATTATATAGATATTTAAGTTCTACATCAGACAAAACCCCTGTACTATGCCAGTATTTTAACATTTTCTCCAAACAGGAATTAACTTCAGAAGTAGGATTGGCTGCAATGCAAGTGTAGGAGGTGGTGTCCATAAGTTGTCTGTCTATTTCTTCAAAATAGTCACTTTTGTCCATGAGGACAATATTACCTCCTTTATCGGCTTCTCTAAACACCGTGTTGTCATAGCCACCTAATTGTTTGAGGGCTCTCCTTTCCTGGCACTTTACGGTACAATCTGAATTTTCGATGTTTTATAATAGTATTTGCATACCTGCATTCTCTACATGTAAGGCTTGTTTAAGGTAGCATAATGTTTCCTAGCAGCCGGGTTCTTTTGCTTATTCACTCGGTGTGTTAGTGTACAGGAGTTGCATACTAATTTTGGGCTTTGTGTGATAAACCCCATTTCCTCTTCTCATTTGTTCGCCAATAGTTTACTTGTTGGGCCGCCTTTCTGACCATTGTGACAGTTGCCACAGATCAGAAGACTTTCTCTATTTTCGCAACCTGCTCCATCTTTCACCCTGCCACTTATACACCCTGGGTGAGTTTATTGGCGCATTACTCATTTTAAGCCTGGATGCTCTGTAACTTCTAACATGCGCATTTAAATTATCATCCATGGTATTGTGTATGCACATTATACGCATAAGTATTATGTAACCTTCATGTGCATCTCATATATTCTTTTTGGCACGATATGACTGTTCTCTGACATGGACCTTATATAGGCTAATTCCGAACTTAGTTATTATGCTTTACTAAATTTATGTATTTTAATATAGTCTCTTTGCGGCCTTGGTAATACAAGGTGTTTGTTTGGACACATGTACTAGTGGATTGAGATTCTCAATTTGGACCCCTTTCCTTGTGTTTTCTATCTCCTCAGATACTAAGCTTCATTTCTAAACTACGGTTGGTTCTGCTCAAACTTGATGCTACGCACAAATTTCAGGTCGCCATATTTATGGTGGGTGTGCTTATATATACATACATGTCTTACAAACTGTATATATGGACGATATTTGTTACATGGAATGTTCATAAACCCCATAGGGATTCCCTCGCTATGTGAAAGCATCCCCTTGTTATTCGGGATACCTGTGTTTTATATTGCTAAATTTTGCCTATACCATCTCACATGTCAGTATGTGAGACAATATATCACTAGATAAGAAACATCATATGTGGTTTTGTGTTACGTACATTGTAGGCAATGTTAGCATGTATTAATGCACTAATGTATATATGTCTTTTTATCTTGTTAATACACTGTATATATATAATTTTTAAACTTGATATCACATTGTATATTGTTTGTACATTTTTTCCAGCCTTGAAAAAGTCCTTGTGTAGGACGAAACACGTGTTGGTGATCTCTATTTTTTGCTGGGAATATCTGTTTTTATGGAAATTGAAAGAATAAAGATTGAAGAAAACGAAATAAGTGGACTATATTTTGAAACCCCTTGTGTCAACAATTTCTATTGAACACAACCTTGTCATCTGTTTCTTTTCTGAATACTCTATAACTAGTAGAGTTTGATATACTGAGGGCTTATAATTTATGCCCTAACTGTTAGCATTATTTGCCTATAGGAGTGCTCCCTTCTCTCCATTTGCTAACCGGTTCCCAAATCCGGATTCCAAGCTGCCTTCTTCTCCTTCCTTTCCTTGCATAGATAGGTTTTTCCAGGTTATATGATGCTAGTAAATTAGATAGCCATATTTGCAGCCCTGGGGGATTCTTATCCAGCCAAGCCCTTGCAATGCATAACCTATATACTGCCATGGCAACAAAGATAAATTCCCGCTGTGGGATACCATCCTCGGGAACAACTCCTAGCAATATATGTACAGGTCTGAGGTTTATCTTAATCTTAAGCGAGGCCTCGAAGAAGGTCTCAATATCTTTTAAAAGTGTCTGGAGCTGTGGGCATAGTGCAAACATATGTATTATATCTGCTTCTCCTGAATTGCACCGTGGGCAGGTAATACCTGTAGTTCCTCCCCATTTCGCTATCTTAGCCGGGGTATGATAAAGTGAATAAAGGGTTTTGTAATGTTGCGACTGCAGCGGCGCGGAACATAAAAGTGTCCGTCCTAGCTCCAAAGAGTCCTGAAACCACTCTGACTCGCCCTCCAATTTGTCTGCCCATTTCTCACTATACTTATCAATATCATCTTGCTTTGTATCCGAGAGGCTGGCATAGAAGCTTCGTATCGAACAGTCCCCCCCTAGCCTTATTTTCTCGATGATGTCAATTGTATTGAATCCCGCCTGCCCCCCTTGCTTGTTCCCTAGATAACTCCTTATCTGCAAGTACTTAAAAAAGTCCTGTCTATCCAATCCGTAACTATCTCTTAAATCTGAGAATGATAAAAATCCCTCTGAGTTCCTAACATCTCCTATCTGAACAATTCCCTTCACTGCCCACCTTTCCATTGTCAAATCTCCAAAAATCTCTATCGGAAAAGATCTGTTTTTAACCAACCTTGTGTACCGATTAAATCTCCCTATGCCCAACTTCTTCATAAAAGCACTCCATATCTTGATCCCTGCCTCCACTGTCTTAAACCTGGTTCTTTTCTAGTATCCATACTCTATACATTTTAAGAAACAATTTTCCACTTCCTCCCCCAAAACAGCAGCATAAATTCTAGTAGAGCAATCTGTTATTCTTTGATCTACCCCCCCTCCTCCTATAAGTCCCTGCATATACTGAATAGCTGCGGCCCAATAATACAATCTGAAATCCGGTGCCCCCCATCCACCTCTTTCTCTCGGTAGTGTCATAAACCTATATGCTCTGCGAGTCTTGCCCTGTGCCCAAATAAATCTATTGAGGATACCTTCCAGTATATTGAACCGTTTTGCTTAAAAAAAAGAGGGATTGCCCTAAAATGATACAAAAATGTAGGTAATATAATCATTTTGATTATATTTGTACACCCCAATAGAGAAAGATGAAGGTTGTTTAACCGTTCCAGATCCGATTTTACACTAGCCATCAATGGAGCCATATTATTCTGCACCACAACTTCAACATCTGCCGAAATTAGCACTCCCCAGTACACTGCTGAGGCTACAATTCTTGGGACCATCCCCCCTTGATACTGATTACAAATTATCTGGGTCTTAGATTTGTTCAGACTGTAACCCGAAACCTGACCAAAATTCTGATCCTCTATTTCAACCTCCCTAATAGCACCCTCCAGGCTAGACGTTAAGATGGCAACATCGTCTGCGTAAGCCAATGTTTTTGCTTCGCAGCCATTCAGACACAATCTGGGAATCCCTTGGTTACCTTCTAACTTGCGCAGAAAGGGATCTAAGTATAGCGCAAATAGGAGGGGAGATGATGGACAGCCCTGCCTAGTTCCCCTTTCTATTTTGACCGCTGCTGAATACCCTCTGTTAACCCTAATTCTAGCCAATGGATTTTTATATAAGGTTTTCATTGCTTTAATGAACCCTTCACCTATTCCACTCCACCTTAGGGTACCCCATAGATATTCCCAGGAGACCCTATCGAATGCCTTCTCAGCGTCGAGAAATAGTGCCACCATAGGGTCTCCCAGGATACCTGCTGCATCAAACATTGTGATCACCTGTCTGGTATGTTGTGTAGTCCCTTTACCCGGTATAAATCCATGTTGTGAACAAATTACTAATCTCTCAATTATCCCTGCAAGTCTCTTGGCCAGTATTTTCAAATAAACCTTAACATCGGCGTTCATGAGGGTAATTAGTCTATAAGAGCCGGGTTGATTTGATGGTTTCCCTTTCTTGAGAATCACTACTATATCTGCACCTCCCCACGAGTCACGAATTGGGTCTCCAAGTTGTGCTTGCCTCATCATATTGAACATATCTGCACCTATTACTCCCTGAAATGTTTTATAAAATTCCACCAGCAGTTGATCAGGACCAGCGGCTTTACCTGATGGTAGGGTACTTAAAGCCCATAAAAATTCCCCCACCTTAAAGGGCTCCTCTAAATCCCCCTTACATTCCGAGGAAATGAGTGACGGAGTGACACCCCTTAAGTACTCCTCAATCTCTGAGAGCCCTCCCAACCTATCCGCCTGGTATAGGGATGCATAAAATTGTCTAAAAACTTCCCTCACTCCGTCAACCCTTACCACTCTATGCCCTTGAGTATCTGTGATCTCCAAGATATCTGTTGCTGCGAGCTTCTGTCTAGTTCGAACCGCCTACAAGTGTCCTACCTTTTCACTAAGCTCATATACCCCTTCCTTCCTAAGTAAATAGTTTTCTGCTGCCTTCTTGGATATATGCTCAATAGCTGCAGCTTTCAGAGAAACAATTCTAAGTAAGTGTGTTTCTAGTGACAGCCGCTGTCGGATGGCTATCATCAGATTCTCTTCAGCTTCTATCAGTTTTTTATTTATTTCATCTATCCTAGCCTTCTCTCTTTTTTGCGCTGAGAGTACATAGCTCATAGTTTCCCCGCGGACAAAAGCCTTGAACGAGTCCCAGACCACCCCTGGGGCAGCTGTTCCTCTGTTAATATTCAGAAAGCTCCTGATCCAACCTTCCATATACTCCCTATATCCCTCGTCCTTGAGTAGAGCTCTCTCAAAAGTCCAATGTTTTTCCTTCCTCTGATCTTGACCTATTGCAATAATTAAAACTAAAGGGCTATGGTCAGATACCACCCTAGCATGTTTTTCCATTTTTGCTCCCTTCAGCAGGGGACCTGAAACAAAGAAATAATCTAATCTAACCAAAACTCTGTGGGGGGCAGAATAAAATGTGCTACCATCTCTATTTGGATAGATCTTAACCCAAGGATCAATCAAAGAATTATGAATAACCAAATCAGATAGTGCTCTATACACCCTCCTTTTCCTACCCGAATAATACCCACCCACCTGTGAAAATGTACTTTTAGGATCGTGTAGGTTGAAATCCCCGCATATAACTATAGGCTCTGTCCAGTGTGCCAGTTCCATATCCAAGTACTGAAAAATCTCGGGATCATCCTCCGTTGATCCATAAACCGTTGCAAGGGTGAATTTCTCCCCTTTAAAGGCTAATTCTAAGATTGCCCACCGACCACCCTCATCCTCTTTCTTCCTGAGCACAACCACATCACCAAGCCTCCCCAATATAGCCACTCCCCTATTCCTAGAGTCTTGCTTAGAGTTTGCAAGAAGAACAAATCCCAATTGTCCCAAAAGGTAACTTTTGGGTATCTCAATGTGCGTTTCTTGCAGGCACACTAAGTCCAATCGAAGTGTTTCCAACATTGCCGCCACCCTGAGTCTTTTATTTGCATCGTTTAAGCCACATACATTTATAGATGCGATCCTACAACACATTAAGATTTTATAATCATTTCCCCATGGGCTGCAATCCCTTCCAATCCTATTGATAACCAACCCCTCATGTTATTTCTCAATTTAAGACCATCGATTGTTTGCATATATTGTATTTTCATGACCAAGTCCTGCGTTTGCTGTTTTGCTTGAAAAATACTCTGTCCTTTCTTGTGCTGAACCAACCAGAGAAGACCAATTTGTATCAAAAGTTTCTTCCCCCCTTCACCCCCTAACCCCCCATGTCCCTCCCTTCCCACCCCTCCAGTCCCTGCCCCCTCCCCCCCTCTACAGGCAAATAGGTCAATTGGACCTATATGTGGTTGCTACAGTATGTGGAAGTCGCTAACCTCCCTCTCTGACCCCCCCTAAGGAACCTTGTAAACCCAGTGCTCCCCCAATAATTAGAATACCCATAAGATGACCTCCTATTTCATTTCCTTAGTGGCTTCAGCCAACCAAGCGCCCCCTTTTTTTTTTTCAACCTCCTTTCTGTGATTTTAGATGCTCCAGAAACTTTTGAGCTTTAATTTCTGACCAGAACATTTCTACGTTCCCTCTTGTAACCACCTTTAGCCTTGCTGGAAATAGGAGGTAAGCTTCAGAGCCCAGTGCTTGAAACGGCTTGATAAGCTGTCTCATCCTCCACCTCCTCTCCACGGTAACGTGGCAGAAGTCCGGCCTGGCAAAAAAAGAGGTACCCTCAAACGCTTGTCTACTTTCTGGCCTTGCCTTTTCCATAATCTCCTCTCTAAGGATATAATTCCCAACATATATTAGTATTGCTCTGGGAAGAGGTGGTTTGCCTGTCTGATCCCGTCCTCCCCGCCCTTTCCTGATTACAAAGGGAAACCTGTGAGCTCGCTGTATTTCCTTTTCCCACTGCCAATCTGATTCCGGAAAAGCCCACGAAGCAGATTTACTACAAATTTTAGAATATTCTGCCCCTCTGTCCCTTCTTCCACACCCAGCAAACAAATGTTATTCCGCCGCTGGCGGTTTTCAAACTCCTCCATCTTCCAGAGCATATCTTCAGACACCTTTTCCTGATTGGCTTTAAACTCCTGCCAAGCGCCCATATCGTCCTCCAGTCTTCCCGTTCTCTCTTCGACTTCAGTAACTCTATTTGCCATACCCTCATACAATTTGTTAACTTTCTTCAAAGTATTATGGAGTTTCTTCATCGCATGTCTGGCCCTTCGGCTTTCAGCCCTAGCCTCCCCTTGAATCTGTTTCAGTGTGTTAGTTATTGCTTCCAAGGGGGCCTGGAGCTGCGATGGATTAGCCTCCTCATAGGTCTGTGAAGTGGCCGAGTAGTCCCATACAAGTTTTTTACCCCCTCTGGTAGGAGACCCTGAACCCGAGGGGTGTTTTTTCCCCTTGGTCCATCTTTTCTTCTGTGTGCTTTCTTTTCCTGATAGACTAGAGTCCGATAATGAGCCCAGATCCTCTCCCTCTGTCCCAGTCTCGCTTGTGGCTGAGAGATCCGTTTCCTCATCTACTGAGTAAAAGCAATCTCCCTCTGCTGAGCCTCCTTCTGCGCCCTCCCCCACATCCACGCTGTTTGACGCCAGAGGTTTCTTGCTGACCAGGCTAACACTGCTGCCCCATGACCCCCCTGCCTTCAGCTCCGCCTCAACCTGCATAAGGGCATCGAGCATATCCGTGTTTCCTGACATACTAGTCTTTTTAGCCTCCTTCGCGCCATGTTCAACCAGTGCTCCTTCATTGACCATGCCAAAAGTCTTACCCGAGTTTCTGGAACTCTCAGGGGTTGTGAGGGGCGCCATAACTCTGTTTGACCTTAATAGGCTACCCACGAGGTTTCTGGCATCACTACCACCGCTACCACCGCTACCACCGCTGCCGTCGCCACCGCCGTCTCCTCTGCCTCCATGCAAATCTGGAGCCGAGTCTGAACGCGAGCGTTGCCTAGCAACGTCCGAAGCCGCGTTCGTGTCCAAAGTAACTTCCTCTGCAGCGTCCTCGAGGACGCCATCCGAACGGGAAAAGCTTTCCTCCAGTCTCTGGCCGTTTTTCTGGGTAAATGCCTCAGTTAGAGTGGGCTGTCGGAGGACAACATCCTTGCCTCGTGATTGTGATTGCGCCCCCACCTTCTGTTTCTCCGCGTCCGATGCAGCTATCGGCGCCTTCTCCGTGGGCTGCTCTCCCTTTGTCGGCACTTTGCTTCGGGCTTCTGTGTTTTTTTTTTTAATTGTCACTGGGATTGGAGCGACGGGTTTTCTCACAGGACCCGATTTAGAGGCCCCTGATGTAACCTCTTTCCTCACAGTGTCTTGAGATTGTTTACTGGGGTTGCTGACATTGCAGTCCGGTGGGGGCTTTGTCTTCTCTTTTTCCTTTTCCGGGCGCTGAAGACGCGAGGGCATCGTAAGGCACTTTACCCCCCGAACACCTTCAAAACTTCCAAAAATTCCAGAACCCCTCTCCGCTTTTTGAAATAAGAGCCTAAGTTTAAGCCTTTTGGAAATGGCTTTCTTCAGAGCCTCGTAGCAGCGGAGGCTCTTCTCAATCAGGCATCCAAACATCCGTGGGGAGCACACAGTCTCAGGTAAGAGTCATCAGGGGGATACAGAAGAGAGAGGTCTGGCAGCGACTGTTCACCACAGCCTGTCGGCAGCCATCTTGCCTCCTGTAAACAACATGTTTCTAATGTTGCCCTGGACCAAGCATTTACGGGATGATGATGATGACTTCTTCGACCCAGTTACGCTCGCTGATGAACTTTTTTGCATTGGTGTGTCACTCTCTCCCACACTCTTAGTGTGGCTCACATGGGGTGTGCTGCTGACAGGGGTACTGGGTGTAAGTGAAGTGTTTGACACGTCTTCTTCCTCCTCGTCATCATCAGATGAAACATCAACATTTTCTTGACGTGCAATTCGGGCTTCCTTGATCGCCTGTAGGTGCGCAAACCATTGGACAGTGTGCTGTCTCTTAAGATGACCTCTCTGGCCTCCGGTACCATAGTTGGTACCAAACTTACCACGACTAACAGCAATCTTACAAATGGCGAAGTTTTCCCTTTTTGGGAAAACACTAAAGAATTCCCAAGCTGGGGACTTGAATTGTCTGTGGGGGCCGGAGGAGGTGGCGATACTGGTGGTGGTGGCACTGGTCATGCTGCTAATGCCAGATGAAGTGGAGGATGTGGATTGCCGAACTTTAGTACGTTGTGCACTTTCACCACCACTAATTGAGGTCGAGGTGGATGGAGGTCCCTTCTGGCGAGGAAGAAATATGGAAGCGGTACGTGTTGGTGTACTAGTTAACTCCAATGATTGTTGTGTTTCCATTGCCTCCTCGTCGACATCATCATCACGCTCAGCAGCTTCTCGGGCTAGGGTCAAAATGTCTGTTTGCTGCATGCCTGCTGGGGCTGCAGTGACCTTTATGATGACTGGGTCGTCGTCGTGAGAGCCTTCATCAGCAGCAGTATCCGCCACTTCTTGTTGAGCCTCATCACACTCCATAACTATGAGACTTTGGACGAGCTTCCTTTTACGCTTAAGTACCTTTGTCAGATCATGGTGTGCCTCACTCTCAGACGGCAGTGGTGCTGCTGGTTCCCATTTGTGATCCGTATCATCAGAAGGAGGTGTGCTTGAAGAAGATGTAGACACCAGCCTTGATCTCTTCCTTGCTAGGGGTGTGGAAGACAATGAATGATCATCAGGAGGAGTGGCTTCCTCAAATGATACCTCGGCTTGATTGTTGATTTCCTGATGTGCCGCTACTTCGGGAGGAACAACTATTGTGGGCACTTGTGACCCTCCATGCACCTTTGCTTGCGCATCTCCTTGCGCTGCCTCTCCTTCCACATGTACTTGGGCTTGTACTTGCACATGTGGTTGTTGTTGCGGCTGTGGTTGTTCAACACTCGTCAGATGAGTTACAACAACCTGTGTTGATTGAGGGACATTGCTGCTACTTTCTTGCGATGAGCCAACATCACTGGTTGATGGTGATTGAACAACTAGACTAAGTGCCTCTGCAGCACTCAAGGGCTTGGACTTAAGTCGGCGTGGTGGTGGTGGTGGCACTGAGCCCAATGGAGCGGGGGTGCTGCTCCCAGCTTGGTCCCCAGCAGATCCCGCTGCTGCTGCAGGCGTACTTTTTTTTTTACTCCCAAAAAATGTGGCAGGCGGCACACCAGTCTCCTTGGTAACTTGCTCCTTCTGCTCCTTACTGGCAACTTTCTTGCTAGAGGAGCTACGGGGAACTTTTTTGGGGCCATATTCTTCAGAGCAGGTCAGAACAGCAGGCCGCAGTTGCACGAGTTGTCTGTGGCCAGACGTGACGTCGCGTGACGTTATGCTGCACACACACACCACTGCAGGACTTCTTCCTGGCACTGGTGGTTCTCTTGAGTCTTGTGCACCTAAAAGCAATGGAAGACAGAGGAACATCAGTTCAGTTATACACCCCCAAAAAATCGAAAAAACACCGAAAAATCAGCACAATCCCATGCCATCCATGATGTTTAAATTCAAGACACCCCACAGAAAGACTAGGCACATGCACCACTCACTACCCCTGGTGAAAAGGCCACAATAACAGCCCAAAAAAACGAAAATCACAGAAACATCAGCACAATCCCAAGCCCTCCATGATGTTTAAATTCAAGACACCCCACAGAAAGATTAGGCACATGCACCACTCACTACCCCTGGTGAAAAGGCCACAACAACAGCCCAAAAAAACGAAAATCACAGAAAAATCAGCACAATCCCAAGCCCTCCATTGAGGTTTAAATTCAAGACACCCCACAGAAAGACTAGGCACATGCACCACTCACTACCCTGGTGAAAAGGCCACAACAACAGCCCAAAAAAACGAAAATCACAGAAAAATCAGCACACTCCCAAGCCCTCCATGATGTTTGAATTCAAGACACCCCACAGAAAGACTAGGCCTATGCACCACTCACTACCCCTGGGCATAAAGGTTGAAAGCTAGGCAAAATGGTTGCAGACCTAGGAACACTGCCTGCATTCAAAATGGCCCCCTCCCTCCCAGCACATGGCCAGGGCCTGTAGCAGCACTCAAAATGGCCCCCACCCACATGGCCTGTCCCCATGAACACCCCAAAAAATCGAAAAACACAGACAAATCAGCACAATCCCATGCCATCCAGGCCCTCCATGATGTTTACATTCAAGACTCCCCACAGAAAGACTAGGCACATGCACCACTCACTACCCCTGGTGAAAAGGCCACAACAACAGCCCCAAAAAATGAAAATCACAGAAAAATCAGCACAATCCCAAGCCCTCCATGATGTTTAAATTCAAGACACCCCACAGAAAGACTAGGCCTATGCACCACTCACTACCCCTGGGCATAAAGGTTGAAAGCTAGGCAAAATGGTTGCAGACCTAAGAACACTGCCTGTATTCAAAATGGCCCCCTCCCTCCCAGCACATGGCCAGGGCCTGTAGCAGCACTCAAAATGGCCCCCACCCACATGGCCTGTCCCCATGAACACCCCAAAAAATCGAAAAACACAGAAAAATCAGCACAATCCCATTCCATCCAGGCCCTCCATGATGTTTAAATTCAAGACACCCCACATAAAGACTAGGCACATGCACCACTCACTACCCCTGGTGAAAAGGCCACAACAACAGCCCAAAAAAACAAAAATCACAGAAAAATCAGCACAATCCCAAGCCCTCCATGATGTTTAAATTCAAGACACCCCACAGAAAGACTAGGCCTACGCACCACTCACTACCACCTGGGCATAAAGGTTGAAAGCTAGGCAAAATGGTTGCAGACCTAAGAACACTGCCTGCATTCAAAATGGCCCCCTCCCTCCCAGCACATGGCCAGGGCCTGTAGCAGCACTCAAAATGGCCCCCACCCACATGGCCTGTCCCCATGAACACCCCAAAAAATCAAAAAACACAGAAAAATCAGCACAATCCCATGCCATCCAGGCCCTCCATGATGTTTAAATTCAAGACACCCCACAGAAAGACTAGGCACATGCACCACTCACTACCCCTGGTAAAAAGGCCACAACAACAGCCCAAAAAAACGAAAATCACAGAACAATCAGCACAATCCCAAGCCATCCAGGCCCTCCATGATGTTTTTATTAAAGAGACCCCACAGAAAGACTCAGTCCACCCACCACTGAGTACCCCTGGGCAAAAGGCCACAACAACAGCCCAAAAAAACGAAAATCACAGAACAATCAGCACAATCCCAAGCCATCCAGGCCCTCCATGATGTTTTTATTAAAGAGACCCCACAGAAAGACTCAGTCCACCCACCACTGAGTACCCCTGGGCAAAAGGCCCCAACAACAGCCCAAAAATCGAAAATTACAAAATTGTAGTTGCAGCAACTGTAATGCCCCAAACAAACTTACTTGTGAAATTTCTAATCCAAAAGTGATCCAAAAAAGTAAAAAAGGCCCCAAATCCAAATATCCAGCAGCATCCACAAAAAGTAATCCTTTCAGGTGAAGAATCCGAATGAAAGTGACCAGCACATGAAGAAAGCACTGGGAGGAGCCTGCTGTACAGGAACAGGAAGTTGGAGACTGTGGGGCACTTCCTTCCTCCCCCCCCCCCAAAATGGACTCCTTGCAAAAAAAAGTGCAGGCAAATGTCAACTTGAGGAGTTATTCTGATAAAAAATCATCATTTTCAGAAGGTTTATGCTGCTTGCTGGTAGATTTCTTGTGCAGAATTGCAAATTTTGTATTTTCGCGAGTGCGAAATTGTTGCTGCCCGCCGCATGTACGGGTTCGCAATTGCGAACTCCCGCGATACGTGATCACGGCGTACTCGCGTTGACAAACTCTCGCTGTGCAAGGTGGCGGGCGCGATGACGTAACCGCGGTCGCCAAACTCCCGCGGGATCTCGCAGCAAGATCCAAAATGGCGCAGCACTCGCAAAATATCGAGAAAAACAACTTGGCAAACGCTGAATGACGGTAAGTGAACGCCGTGCGCCGCAAAATTGTATCACCAAGAAAAAAAAATCCGCTGCGTGCGAATTTGCGGATTTTCCGTAAATTCGCGAGCGTCCGCGGATTGCGAATTTACCGAAAATCCACACAATCCGCGAGCGGAACGGATTTTCCGCCCATGCTTACTGGTCATCATGACTCTGCTTTTTCTTTGTAGTAGAAATATTTGTATGACCCACTGTAAAACAAGGAATTCTTGCCTGAAGTGTATTATTTTGTATAAAAAGAGAAGGCTGTTTCTGTAAAAACGAGCAGTCTCCTGAGAACATACATGCGCTTCATGCCGTTGTACTTCTAGGATACCTGTTACTGGTTGCAGCCAATAAATTCGATCCTTGACTTCACCTAGAAGACTCTGTGTTTCTGTGGTCCGAAACAGGAAGGACTCAAGAGGTCTTTGGGTGTTCCCCCTGGCACCGCCATGTCCATAAAAACCCGGTTCCCCAGGGTCGAGGCCAAGAAGACACGGCTTCCACTTTCTTAGGGTCCATTTCAATGCCAGAGGGACTAATAATGTATCCCAAAAAGGCTACCTTAGACACGTGAAAAATACTTTTTTCTAATTTCACGTATAACGAATTTGAAAGCAGTTTCTGAAGAATGGCGCAAACTTGTTGTACATGTTCGTCCTCTGAATGAGAGTAAATCAAGATGTCGTCTGTATAGACCACACAACAAACGTCAATAAGTTCGTGCAACACTTCATTTATAAAAAATTGAAAAGCTGCAGGAGCGTTGCAGAGTCCGAAAGGCATGACTTGATATTCATAAAGGCCAAATTTGGTACGAAATGCCGTTTTCCACTCATCACCTTTTCGGACTCTGACAAGATGGTAAGCTCCGCGCAAATCCAATTTAGTATAAATGGCTGCATTCTTTACCTGATCTAGAAGAGTTGGAATGAGAGGCAAGGGGTACCTGTTTTTAATTGTGACATTGTTTAAGGCTCTATAATCAATGCACGTTCTTAATTCCCCTCCACGTTTCGGAATGAAAAAAAGAGAAGATGATACAGGAGACTTAGAGTGCCTAATGAAACCATTAGCCAGATACTCATCCAGGTATTCTCGCAAGTGCTTGTTTTCTTTCTCTGTCAGGGCATAGATTCTACTGCATGGCAAGGTTGCCCCAGGCATGAGATCAATCCTGCAATCGAAATCCCTAAGGGGGGGAAGAGTGTTAGCCTTTTTTTTAATCAAATACGTCCAGTAAGTCTGAATATTCTGTAGGCACTCCCTCTAGGAGCAGGATACTAGAAGAGTCTGCGGTAAAATCAAAGCCTTAAATAGTGTCTTCTGACCTGTCTAACAAAAAACATTGACTCAAACAATGGTGAGATCTAAAAGTCAAGGTTCTTGCCTGCCAATCAATATTTGGGTTATGTAAAACAAGCCAAGGGAGTCCCAAAATTAGTTTAAATTGAGGAGCGTCGATCACATCAAAAATGATTCTTTCTCTGTGGATAGGAGAACTGTCCATAAGTAAGACCTCGGTTTGCTTATTTATAGGTCAAGAAGTCAGTTCCTTACCGTCTACTGCTCTTACAGTTTCTGGATGAGTTTTTAGAATGGAGTTGAACCCTAACAGGCACATGCATCATCGCAACATTTTGCGATTTCTAATTTGCGAAATTCAGGGAATCGCAAATAAGGAATCGCAAAATGAAATGCATCGTAATTTTTGCAATTATTATGCGATTCGGTAAAAATCGCAATTTTTACCGAATCGCATAAAAATGCGAATTCTTATTTGCGAATTTGCATTTTTGCGAATTCGCAAATAGCGAGATCGCACACATGATGCATCTCAATACAATTACTGCCAGGAAGCTAGGGAAGCAATCAAATGCACCGGATTCAGCATTTGAACTGAAGGAGAGACTTCTGGCAGTTAGAGCAGTGCCTGTTGGAAGTGGAGGAGCCTGTTTCATTTTTCCAAACAATGGATCAAGAAAATGTGTCAGAAGAGCAGCATGCAAGGAAAAGAAAATTGAAATTTAGTGACCAGAAGTTGGAGATTCTAATAGAAGAGGTCACAGAAAGACAGGAGCAGTTGTTTGGCAAACAGTCCCTTAAGGTGCCTGAAGGGGTGAAAAGGGAGCTTTGGCTTGCAATACAAGCCAAAGTGAATGCAGTAGGCGTAGCACACAGAGTCATCACCAACTTGCAGAAAAGATGGTATGATCTGCGCAGTCGCGCAAAAGAAAAAATTGCGACCCGCATTAAGACTGCCAGAAGGACTGGTGGAGGACGTCCCAAAGACAAGCCAAATACACCCATTGAGGACCTTGTTGAAGGAACCCTTTCCACAGAAGCGGTGATTGGATTAATAGACATTGGCACATCAGAGCTACCAGGAACTTCTCAAGGTAAAGATGCTTTCTGTGTTTTTAGATGTAATGTTTGTCTTAAGTGGCCATGCCAAACTACATCATAAGTGATGTTGGTTTGTTTCACCATCTGCTTCAATGTTTTACCTATGGATGTGTGTGCAATACTAATTTTCATAGTAGCTACAATGCATCATGGTACTTGTAGTTTTTTCTTCACATATGTAAAAAACATTTGTTAATTGTGTTTTCTTAAAACATAAAGAAATACATGTAGTAATAGACAAGGAAAGTAGGCTGTAAACATGAAGTGGATATACAAAAGAAGTACTTTATTTAATGCAACATAAAGTACATTTCACACATAGTAAACAAATTGGTGCACTCTTTTAACCATAGATGCAGACCTGGACACACATTTCATAGACTTTGCTGAGTCTTTCACTGAGGATTTGCTTAATTCAGTAGAAAATCGTTCTGAACCATCCTCACCAACAGTCCAGAGAAGTAATCGACGTCACAGAGTACGTCAACTTCCAGAGTCAGACAGCGATGTACCACAAAATGATGATGGTCAAGTCCAAAATACTCCACAAAACCCTGCTCCTCCAGAAAGACAGGCTGCCAGACGTCAGAGATTGCAGCAATTTTTTAGGCGCAGGACACGTCATGGGCAGCGCAAATCAAATAATGATGATGACACCAGTGCCAGTGTGGTTGAATTGAAGCTTTTAAAAATTCAGCGCCTGCAAGGAAAAGACATTAGGGTAATTAAAAGAAAAATGAATAACATCAGTGTTGATTTCAGTGCCATTAGTACAAGTTTATCAAAAATGTATTCCCTCATGGAAAATGCACATATGGTGTCCTCAGAAAAACTTGACAGAATAGCAGCTTCCATGGATTCCATGTCTGCAACAATGCAGGCACAATATTTATTACAGTCAAAAAGGTCAAACCGGTCTTTCATCTCTATGCAATCATGTACTAGGGCAATGAATAGAATGTGCATGGCCACAACGCAGCTTATCAAGAATGCAGTTGCCATGCAGAAGGGCATGACAAAGTGCTGTGATGATGTTTCCAGAGGAATGTCCTCAATCATGACTTTAACTAATAACATGCCAGTTGTAAGAAATAGTGAAATGTCTGTGGAACAGGCGGTCAGTTATGGTGGGGCGGATGGAACAGAGCAAGGGAGTAGTAGCCAAGGTGTTGAATGCCGCAGCAATAGGAAAAGTGGCAAAGGAACCAGCATGAGCAAGGGCACTGACAATGTCACAAGTAAAGCCTTAGTGGTGAGAGGTAAAAGGAAATACCATGTTTCCTAAAGTGACATGATACATTTGTCATCATAAGAGTTATGCTTTTCAAAAGTTTACAACAAGTCAATATGTGTAAGTTTACTTTATCCAAGAGCCACTATGATGTCTACATGTTTTATTTTCACTGCATTTCAAATTAACCTCAATAAACAGAACATGTCACAAATAAATCAGCATTGTAAGTGTCATACCTGTGTTAAAAGTAATGTTGTGTGATCTCTGCCCTCCTTCTCCTTCCCTCTGCAGCGTCTGGTCCATGTATTCTGGCTTTGGGTTGTTGGGGTTGGTTGTCATTGTTTTTGCAAGACATCCTCAAAATCCAATTCAAGTCCTCTCTTAGTTGCTACGTTGTGCAGCATGGCACATGTTGCTACAATCTTACAGCACACTTCAGGGCGATATTGTACGGCACCTCCTGTTTTATGAAGTATGCGAAATCTAGATTTCATTACTCCAAAAGTTCTTTCAATGACATTGCGTGTAGAAACATGGGCATGGTTGTATTTTTGCTCCAAGCGAGTAGTAGGAGTCAGATAGGGTGTAAGTATATATGATCTGACACCATAAGCACTATCACCTACAGTACAAGAAAAGGTGGAATACAAGCTATTAGTGTTAATGCTAAGTATTATTTCAGTAGTCAAAATTTTTTACCATGAAAATCACTTACCAAGCAAATAACCATCACCAAATTCTCCAGCCAGCAGTCTACCATGTATAGCACTGCGTCTAAAAATGTAGGAATCATGGGCACTCCCAGGGAAGCTAGCAACTAGATCTGTGATAATAGTTTTGGAGTTACATATAGCTTGAATGTTGAGGGAATGGTAACATTTCCTACTG
Source organism: Lissotriton vulgaris (assembly GCF_964263255.1). Taxonomy (NCBI): domain Eukaryota; kingdom Metazoa; phylum Chordata; class Amphibia; order Caudata; family Salamandridae; genus Lissotriton; species Lissotriton vulgaris. The sequence continues at coordinate 624,106,938 of NC_141696.1, read as the reverse complement.
CGGAAAATGTACTCATTGTCAGAAGGAGGACAAATAGGAATATGTGTGCCATCTATACAGCCTATGACATGTGGGAAATGTGCCAAGTTGTAAATGTCTAACTTGGTTTGAAGCAATTCCTGCGCAGTTGTAGGGAAACTAATGTAATGCCTTATCCTAATTAACATTGCATCTAGAAAATTATTAAAAAACCTAGACAATGAACTCTGGGAGACCCCCACCAGCAATGGCAATGACACCCTGGAAAGACCCAGAGGCAAGAAGGTGGAGCGAACAAAGTACCTGAACATGAGTAGGAATGGCTTGGGTTCTACATGTCTGCCTCTGCAAAATTGGGTGCAAATCTGCAATCAACTCTAAAATAGAATCACCATTAAGCCTATATTTATCATATATCTCTGGCTCTGTCTGCCCTAATAAAGTAATGCACAATCTAAAAATTATTTCACTAATCATCCTTCTCCTCCTAGCAGCTCTCAACCTCATCCTACGTGCAAATACAATGACTGCAGCCATAGTGAAGGGATTTAAGATGCATTGGTGTTCCCCTTATATTCCTTTCTAATCACTTTCACCTGATACTCTGTTAGTAAAAAAAATACCACCAGCTCAGATCTCTTCTAAAAATAAGAATTGCAATTTGCGATTTCTAAAAAAATAGCAAATTGCAATTTTTCATGCATGCACTTTTTGGTATTGAAATTGCGATTCCTTATTTTTGCGATATAATTTAGAAATCGCAAACACTATTGCGATTCCTAAATTTGCGAATTGGAGTTTGACATTGATGCATCCCAAAATTCAATTTTGCATTCGCAAACGGCCGATTTCTGCGAATCACACCGTTTGCGAATGCAAAAACGAATGATGCATGTGCCCGTAAATGTTTTAAAAATTGAGTGTCAATGAAATTTCCTGTAGCTCCTGAATCGATGATTGCTTCTATTTTCCTAGGACTCACTGGATTGGCTAAACTTTTCAATTCTACTATTACACAAAAGTGTCGACACCCCTTGGGTGAGACAGTTGAGGCCGAACTAGAACACACACTCGATAAACTGACCTCTTCCTTTATCGAGCGTTCTAGTTTTCCGTTCCTTCTGACGTTAAAGCTACATCTGCGGACTTAGGCTTCCCCTTATTAGGTTTAGAAGGACATTCTTTCAAGAAATTTCCAGTCTTTCCACAATAAAGACATTGGTTTAGTTTTCGTCTTTTTTCCTTTTCCTCTTTTGTTAAAGGTCCTCGAATAGACCCTATTTGCATGGGTTTTACTGAGTCTAATTTTTGGGTTGTATCACAAGGAGTTAAGACTCTTTCTTTTTGAAACATTACCTTATGGTCCAATCTTCCTCTTTCTCCTTTTCTTTCAGACAGCCTATGATTTAATTTTACTACTAGGTCAATGAATTCACTGATTTCTTCTGGAGGTTCTAGGACTTGGGTTACCATGTCCTTGAGCTGGTCCCTCAAACCTCGATAGAATAAGGACACCCTTTTTTCATTTGGCCAATCGGCTTCTAGAACCAAGCGATTAAATACGGATATATAGTGTAGTAAATCAGACGAACCCTGTTTTAAATTTAAAAGCTCACTGTCAGCCGATTGAACAAAGACATGCTTTGCAAATATCTTTTTTAAAGACCGTTCAAAAGCTCTAAAATTATATAAAACCTGATCGTCTCTTTCTACCAAGGGGACAGACCACAAAGCTGCATCTCCTCCTAAGTAGGATAACATAAAAGCTACCTTGGAGGAATCATCTGGGAAAGCTGTGGTTTTGGCCAAACAATTTACATGGCACTGATTGAGAAAGATGGTAAATTTGTTAGGGTCTCCATAAAACCTCTCAGGTTGAGCTAAGGGTGTAGGAACTGGTGTGATTACTTGAATCTGAGTTGGAGCTTTAGAAGAAGAAGCTCCTCCCTGGAAAGTGGCTGGTTTTAAAATTGGCTTTTGTTGATGGACTGTATTTTGGAGAGAAGCCATATCTCTACGCAAGGCTTCATTTTCCTGTTTTAACTCATTTAACATGGCAGCTATATCCTGAAGAGAAACTTGGTCCATTGCGTCCAGGCGAAATATTCTACTTGGGCTTTGCCTTCTGTCAGAACTATAAATACGTCGTCCCTTACCTTGTCTTGATATGAGACGAGTAGTGAATTCGCAGGGACGCAAGGGACCAACCTCCCTAGAGACTAACCCCTTCCTGGAGGAAGTATTAAACACTACAAGATATGAGCTAGACTAAGGGGAGGAGGGCCGGTACTGGACGTAGGTGTTCTTGCTGTCGACCTGCGAAACATCAAGGATCACAGATTTACTTCTTGTTCTAATCTTTCTAACAACACAACCTCTGTGACTACTAGTCTCTCTCTAGATGTACAAACTCTCGCCTACCTGCGAACAGCTGTTGTCTGTCTTTCGTCCAGTATGTCTTTCTTGTCTTGTTGGTCAGTCTTGTCAGGTGATTTCCTGTTGCCCTGTCTTGTTGTCTTGTTGTGAATTCGAGCTTTTGGAGAGAATTCTGTAATAAACAAAAGAATAGTTAAAGTTCTTTCCTACCCTTCCTCTTGTCATGTAACCCCCCTTTAACTTTAAGAAACAAAAAACCTTTCTCCCTTCTTCACTTACTTAGACTATGATCTGTGTCTTTTTAAGTTCTGTGTCTTTTGGTCTAAAAATAAAGGTTTTACATAGCAAGAAGAAACAAGCACAACATTCAGAATTAACGCCTTTCCAAATTGCAGGGATCACCTTTAAACCTTTTCTTTAACAAACTCAAATTCCTAAATACCTAAAACAAATCTCAAAGTTCGCTTCCGGAAGTCTTGTAGGATTTCTTTTGAATGAATAGTTCCAAAAATTGTTCCGGTAACCTTTCTTGCGAAGGGCGCCTTAAACTAGAAAGTAATTACACTTATCTTTTTTGTCTTTGCAGGTTCCGATGCTGAAAAGAAGATGCCAGGCTTTTATCCTCAAGAAGACAGGAGTTCTTAGGATCGTAAATCAGGTAAGCAGCGGTCTTCTCAAGGATGGGAGCTCAGCACGTCCTTTCACTGGAGCAGGAGGAAGGCAAAGCGCCTTTCAGAAGGCTGGGTGCGGTTTAAATACCCGCCTGCACCCAGCCCCACCCCACGTATGCGTGCACTCGGCCAGATTTAGGCAGGGGCGCACGCGAGAGAACAGCTTCGTTGCTTTTGTCCCGAAGCAAGCTTGCATGATTGTAACCAAAGGGCAAGTTGTATTTCAGATACTAAAAGGCATAACAAAACCAATTGAAAACATCATGAGATACTTAATATTACAACAATCAGAGGCACCACGTTTCAATAAGCAATTAGTGTCACAATGATTACATTCTGTATTCTACAAAACACACACCTTCATAATACATTCTTATGGAGTGCAGGTGCACGGGAAAGGGGTGTTTTATTTTAAGGCGAATAGCGCCAAGATAACATTGGAGCCCCCCAGTGGAGGCTTCATACGGAATCATGACACCCCAATCCACTCCAATCTACCTCACTCCAAATTACCCTAATCTATCTCACTCCAAGCTGTGCATCTCCAATGTACCCCACTCTGCTCCAATATACCCCACTTCACTCCAATCTAGCACACTCCAATCTACCCCATATCTCTCAGATCTACCCCACTCCAAACCACTTCAATTTACCCTAATCCACCCCACTCCAAGCTATGCCTCTCCATTCTACTCCACTCTGCTCCAATATACCCCACTTCACTCCAATCTACCACACTCCAATCTACCCCACGTCTCTCAAATCCCCCCACTCCAACCCACTTCAATTCACCCCAATCTACCCCACTCCACTCCAGTCTAACACGCTCCACTCCAATATACCCACTCCAGTCTACCCCACTTCCCCTAAAATATCCCAAGCTACCTCACTCCAATCCAACCCAATCTACCCCTCTCTACTCTGCCCCACTCTACCCCACTCAACTCCACTTCTATTTAACCCACTTCAATCTACCCCACTCTAGTCTACCCCGTACCTTCCCATTCTATGCCACTTTACCCAATCTACCCAACTCCACACCAATGTAGCTCAATCTAACTCTATCCACCCCACTCCACCCTACCACAATCTACTCCACCCCACTCCAATCAACCTCAATTTAGTCTACTCTGTTCTGATTTAACCCACTGAAATCTACTATACTCCACTCTAATCCACCTAAATCTACCCCACTCCATTGCAATCTAACCCACTCCACCCCACTGCCACTCCAATCCACACTACTCCACTCCAATATATCCCAAAATAGCCCACTCCACTCCAGTCTATGTCACTGCCCGCCAATCGACCCCACTTCACCCCAATCTTTCACTCCACCCCAATGTACTCTCTCCAATCTACCCCACCCCATTCCAATATACCCCACTACAATATACGCCACCCCAATCTACCTGACTCCAATCTACCCCACTCCTCTCCATTACAATCTACCTCACTCAATGCAATTCTACACCAGTCTGCCCTACTCCAATCTGCCCAAATTCAATCTACCCCACTCCAATCAGTACACCTCAACCCCAATCTACCCCAGCCTAACCCACTCCAATGCACCCCAATCCCCACTTCAATTTACCCTACTCTACTCATCCCCAATCTACCCTGTTCAACTCCAATCTACCCCACTCCACTCCAAACTCCCCACACCACTCCACTCTACCTTAATCTACACCACTCCAATCTACTCCACTCTATACCAATCTTCCGACTCCAATCTTCCCACTCCACCTCACTTTAACCCACTCTACCACACTCTACCCTAATCAACCTCACTCCACTCTACCTCAATCCACCCTCCTCTACTCTACCCCAATCCAATCTTTAGAACACAAAGCGTGGCTCGATTATACCTTACGCAAAGCCAATATATTAGTAAATTCTATAGTACATTGCTCCAGGGAACAAAAGGGAAACGGCCACCTACGTCCCCAACACTCCTCTGGGTAGAGACAAAGAATACAAAATGAACAGATTATTGTTCCCGAGCACAACACAAGAAATTGATGAGCCCAAGAGAAAAGAAACTAAATCAAATTCTTTCCATATTCAAAGTTCATTCACTCAATTGCTTTATTTCTTTTTCTTTTCTCTTCATAATCGTGAAATTTCATCAGATAATCAGTCTTCATATAATGTTCATTGATACAGAATGTAGCCAGATAGACAAGCCGACACATGTTTCGTCACGGGAAACAATCACCCAATGACTTCATCAGGGCTACAACAGAATAAAAGACAAATAATGTATACAATAAGTTGCACACTTCACTGGTCTTCACCACCACCAATACCAAAGTGAGAGAGGTAAGCAGGAAACCAGAATTGCAAAAAGAAAAAACCAAAAGAACAGACAAACAAAATAAAATAAAAAGAGAAGAAATAGAAAAGATCGCAGCTTCACCACTGTATCACCCAATGTAGACAAGAAAGTATATAAAATAAATCATGTGACTCTTCCAAAGTACACATAGCAAAAGAGATAAGAACAGGAAAGAAAAACAAGGATCATTATGCAATGGAGGAGACATCGGTTGTCTCTAGCACCACCATAATAATAGGTGGAAGACCCATATATGTCATTAGGACAAATAGTTGCGAATTACAAATAAAGGGCCATAGTTAATAAACCAGTGCAAAGTACACCAAGATAGTCAGTGTCCAATCCCATTATGTAAAGGTTTCCCTTGTTTCCCAGGTTCTTTTCTGCTCAGACTTCTGGGGGTTTTCTTGTCTTTACAGTTGTTTCTTGTTTACTGTTTGCAATTCCCTTGTTTATGTTCACAGGGTTCTTTTTTTTGATCATTGATATTTCCCATAATATAGAGTTTGTTTGTACTCTTGTGGCAAATACCAACTATCTTCTTCTCCTGCATCACAGAGGAGAAATGAAGCAGATAGATGTGGTAGCAATCCCCTGTGCTTCTGCTGGACTGTCTCCCTCCAATTCATAGACCAGCACTTGTCTGGAGATGACATAGGTCAGTTGGGCATACAGGTATGATAGAATACCTGCTGCCTGTGATTGATATCTGCCGTATTAGGAAGTTGCTTGTGGAAGGGCTAACCCAGGACTCCCATTCACTTCAATTCAATAGAGACTTTATTCGGTTATATTTCACACCATAAAAGTACACATATGTACAATACAATTTAAAACATAATACACAATATTACAATAATTCATAGTCACATAGAAAAGTCATATTACACGTAGCCCATAGCCAATTAATTGATCTGGATACATAGTAAAGTGCAGATGGCGAGTACAACATCATTGGTCTAAGCAATTCCTCAGTTTAAGAGTTAATTAAAAAAATTCTATAACCTGTAAAACGCTGTCACTATACAAAAGCTGTAGATATAAAAATGCAGGTTTGATTTGATTAAAATTAAGCCTCCTTAGGAGCGCAACAAGATAACGTTTGCGGGGATATTCGAAAAATCTACATAAAAACATAAAATGCAGCATATCCTGTGGAGACTTCCCGTCGCAGCCACAGGGCGCTGCAACCTTGTTAAAAATATCTGACTTCGGTCGAATTAAAAGTTGATGGAAGATGTCCAATCTGAACCTAGTCAACAAGAATTTCTCAGGTGAAGTAAAACTACTCATTAAATATGGCTCCATACTTTCACAAGTTTTTAACATGACATATTTCCTAATTCTTGGTTTCATAAGCTCCTCATTTTCCCTTTCCGCCAACTTGTCCTTATAAAAGGCTTGTTTGATTGCTGTTACATCCCCCTTCACAATTCCGCTAGGATTTTCAAACAAATTCAAACGGCCTAGCCTGGAAAAGTAGGTTTTCAAGTATTTTAACCAGGGGATACACATATGTTTATCCTGAGATACAAGATCTCTTACAATCAAGTGGGTAAGGGGTATGTCCTGATTTAGCCACAGTTTCCCCCAACAGATCAAAGGCCTTAAAGAAAAGATATCATTTAGATACTGTATTCCCAGTTCTTCATGTACTGCCAGGTTGGGTGTACTAGTGGGGACACAAAGGAGACGTTTTAGAAAATTGTTTCCTGCAACCTGCAGCCGTTCTCCTGCCACATAACCCCATAGTTCGCTACCATATGCAGCTGTGGCAACAGATTTAGCGTTGTAAATATTAATCATTGCATTAGTTGGCTTCTTTCCCAGTTTTGTCGCAAAGTTAAAAACAGAACCATTAACCCTTGTCAATTCTCCTTTCATTTTAGCCAGCTAAGCTTGGTATCAAACAAGACACCAAGATATGAGAATGTTTCTGTGACAGGTATTGGGACATCATCCAGTTTCAAAACAAAGTTCTTTTTGGGTTTATGGCCAACATGCATAACGTATGATTTAGAGTTGTTGACAATAGATTTCTATCAGACATAAAAATGTTAATAGCATTTAAAAGCGCCTGAAGTCCCTTCTCTGTTCTGGAAATTAAAACCGCATCGTCTGCGTATAAAAGAACTGGAATACCCCGCCTGCCAACTCTAGGGCAGTCTGCCTGTACTTTCTGTAAGGAATCATCTAAATCATTAATATACAAGTTAAAAAGGAACGGGGCAAGAATGCAACGCTGACGCACTCCCTTCTTTATGTCAAAGCTACCAGTGGTATCCCCATTTACAGAGTATCTAACATTAGCACTGGTATTGCTGTGCATATCCACCAAAAAATCAACAATCATTGAGTCCACACCTTTCTCCCTCATGGACCTCCACAGCCCTCCCCTGTTAACACAATCGAAGGCTGACGATAAGTCCATGAAGGCAAGATGGACGGTTCCCTTCTGTACCACAGTATATTTGCTTAGTACAAGAAAGAGGTTAAGGCACTGGGTTATGGTGGAGCGCCCCCCGCAGAAACCATACTGGGTGATTGACATGATGTTATTTTCGGTCGCCCAGCATTTTATTCTCTGCAGTAGAATTCTCCCCATAATTTTGACCATAGAGTCAATTAGTGAAATTGGCCGGTAACAGTGAGGACTGCCCTTGTCCCCTTTTTTAAATACTGGAACAATCGTTGATAGACCCCAGGAGATAGGACAACCCACTTTGACAGCTGCATTAAAGACTGCAGCCAAGATGGGCGCCCAAAAGCGCGGATCAGATTTGTACAAATCTGGAGGGATCTCATCGGGCCCAGGGGCTTTTCTAGCAGTAAGTCCTTCAATGGCCTCCATAACCTCACCGTTGGTAAACCTAATAGCACCTCCCCTCGCATCCAGCAGTTGCTCAGTTCTAACAGGTACCCCAGAAGAATATAATTGTTTAAAGTGCAGTTCCAACTCTTCCTTGGTAATACAACAGTCCAGACCATTACCCGGCTCTTCTGTCAGGAATGTTTTTTTAATTATTGACCAAAATCTGGTACTAGATTTCAAGGTAGAGGGGTCAAGTAACTCATTCCACGCCTCTTGTCTCAGCGAATCCTTATGGGATTTAAGAATGGACTTGTATTCTCTACGACACAGTTTGACATTTTCCTGAATAGCTGCCAGTGCTAGCCTAAGGTTACGTGCAGCTTTAGTGCAGTCGTGATTAAACCATCTTGGTCCACATTTTTCCACACTCCTCTTTACTGGAACCAACATCATGTCTGACACCTTCTCCGACAAATTTTGATAAGCAATAAAAACCCGTTGTGGGTCTGCCCCTGCCTGAGTACAGTTCACAATATCCTCAGTACATGTGTCTACAATGTTTTTATACAGTAAGTCTGGAGTCACCGTTGACCATTTAAGTCGCCGCCTCCCGTCTGTTGTACTCAGCCTCCCGGAACTGCATGTCTGTTTTTCCTTAGTAAGCCTGGGTCCCTTCAGACGGATTGTTAAAGGATTATGGTCACTGAATTTGCTTGGAACAATGTCAAACGAATCCAGAAATGGCAGCAGTGTCGTTGACAACAGCATGTGATCAATAAAGGTGCCCCTCCCATGCCCCTTAACCTCTTCGATGCTAATGACAAAGCCAGCTCGTCATGGGCATTACCTGCGCTACACGGATGACGAGCTGGCTTTGTCATGTATAATGGTATTCATCAAATGTCAGCACCCAGAGGTGAAAACCCATAGCACCCAAGGTGTTAAAGGTGGGAGTATTAAAACATTTGAGTGGATCCCTAAGTGTCATGGCCAGGGAGAGGTCCAGGTTATCTAGTAAAGCATTACCTAATTCCCCGGCCATTGTGTGATCCAGGTGGAGACCCTCCATGCGCTCACATCTTAATTCATCTATACATTTGTGCAGTGGAACCCCACACACAGGTGGACATTGAAATCCCCCATAATCATGAGGTTATGGTTAAAATCCTTTAAAGAGGTAGTGAGAAAAGCATACAGAACAGATATGGGTTAGGTACTTGGGTGTCCTTGGGAGCGTTGTAAAAATTCACCAAACATACTCGACACTTTTCCCCATTTAAACCCAAACCCATCATACCAGAATCGTGTGCATCAATTCTGCTGATTTTACAGGTAACAAGAATAGAGACAAAAATCACCAGTCCACCCTTTGGTCTGCCTCTTAGTGATGGTGTGGCTGGAACATAGAAGGCCTTATACCCTTCTAGAAAGAGATCACATTCGACCAGCCATGTCTCTTGTAGGCAGATAACCTTAAATTGCTTAATGTAGTTGACCCAGTTTATGTCTGCCATTTTTGCAGCCAACTCCGCTATATTCCACGAGACAACATTACTACCACAGAATTTATCCTGTGAGTTCAGGATAGGTACTAATTCATCTGAAATTAAGGTGCCCTGAACCACAGGAGTCTCATGTCAGTCACACATATCCAGGCCAGACAAAAGGTCATACCTGTTCTGTGTGTTGATGTTAAGCCCAGGCTGGGGTTGACCCATAAAATTAAATCTATTCTGTGTGTTGGAAACATTTCCAGGTCCCCTCGAGTTAACAATACTATACTGAAAGCAGGTGTCCATAATCGGGGTCTGGATTTCAGCCCCTGGACTAAATAGCCTTCGTTGAGGGGGATTATGGCAGAGATGGGCATAGAAGTACCCCAGAGGTCGCACACATATACTGCTCTCATTATATATCAGTGACGATGCTCTTAAGAGAACAGTGGCCACATGTTGGGGATGTTTAAAGTTCACAACAATGCAGTCTCCAGTTCCCATTTTTTTCGAAGGGCCCACCCAATTCACCCTCCTTACTGCCATTATCTGCTCTGAGTATGCAGTTGGGAAACCACAGTTTTTATTAAGCCATGACACTGTTTTGTTTTTGAGTGAGGCATGGGATTCATCATAAGGTGAGGCAGGATGAGTACCGCTGGGTGGGACATTCGTTAAAACTATCACAAATGGTGCACAGTCAGGCGGTAGGTTAAGATAGCGTTTACTCCTGTGCGGCCTGCTATCTGTTCCATGTCTTAAAACAGGGTTGGACTGGATCTGTGGATCCACTGTTACTTGGGTGGCTGGTGTAGTTGCTTTTGTTAATGCCCTACTCACAGTGGTAGGTACTACCGCCGTGTTATTGGTGTTCTGCTGAGTTTTACCCCGCACCACCACTGCCTGTCTGCCTTCCCCTGAGTTATCCCTTAAACCAGTAGCTGCAGCCTGGTACGAGGATATCAGGCCGCCAAGCCTGACCACCTCAGCTGTCAGGGTATCTATCTTGGTGGTTAAAGGTCTGATAGCCTCCTGTACCTTAGATTCTAATTTAGACTCCAGGTTTTTTATGAGAGCAACCAGTTGTGCAGTGTTTACATTTGAGTTATTCTCCTTATTTCCAGTAAACACAAAGGGGTTGATCAATGGGGCATTACTGATAGCAGAATCTACAGCAGTAGTTTTTTTGTTCTTTTTCCCACCCCCTTTAGTCTGCGTTTTTCTACAGTTGCACACCGGCCTTATAACTGGCAGGGCTTCCTCCAGATCCTCACTAGATGTATCATGATGATCTGAATGGACCTCAGCCCTCACCACAATCGGTGTTATCGGGTTTTCTCTAGATGCACCAGTGCCACTAGCCTCTCCCTCAGAGACCATCGCTATCAGAGGCGGCGTCTCAACCAGAGCCAAAGCTGGGGACCCTTTCGCTAGAGATGCCCGGCGTTCACTGTTAATCTGGGTGACTTTTTTTACTATGTAATTATCAATAGTACTATGGCCAGTGGCAGTTTTATCATTTTTAGACTTAGACATCCTGAATGGAAAACAATACGTGTTTGAATTACAATGCGACAATACCCAAATGTTAAAAATAAATAAATAAATAAATAAAGTCTCACTTGTTGCATTAAAAAGAGGGGTCAGTTCACGTAGACCAGGGTCTCTGGCCCAGCCCAGTCTCTTCAGGCCTCTGAGGGCCGCAGAGGGCCCGCCCTTTGCCCGGGCTTAGCCCCGGGCGCTCCTGCGTGCGACTCGCGAGGCGAGAGGTGTTCCGGTTACTTGTAGCGCCTCCGGGCGCGCTTCCGTGGTCAGGAGTGCGCGACACGCCCCCAAGCCTGCCGAGAATTGTGGTTTAGCTGCAGGCGAGTGGTAGGACCAGCTGTTCCCCTCACGGCGTCCGGTGGCGTCCGATTGCATGTGCTGTGCCGTTGCCCTCACGGCTGCAAGGTCAGTTCTGTGCCCTCAGGAGCTCGCAGTGCTCCGGTTACTTGTAGCGCCTCCGGGCGCGCTTCCGTGGTCAGGAGTGCGCGACACGCCCTCAAGCCTGCCAGAAATTGTGGTTTAGCTGCAGGCGAGTGGTAGGACCAGCCGTTCCCCTCACGGCGTCCGGTGGCGTCTGATTGCGTGTGCTGTGCCGTTGCCCTCACGGCTGCAAGGTCAGTTCTGTGCCCCCAGGAGCTCGCAGTGCTCCAGTTACTTGTAGCGCCTCCGGGCGCGCTTCCGTGGTCAGGAGTGCGCGACACGCCCCCAAGCCTGCCGGGAATTGTGGTTTAGCTGCAGGTGAGTGGTAGGACCAGCCGTTCCCCTCACGGCGTCCGGTGGCGTCCAATTGCGTGTGCTGTGCCGTTGCCCTCACGGCTGCAAGGTCAGTTCTGTGCCCCCAGGAGCTCGCAGTGCTCCGGTTACTTTTAGCGCCTCCGGGCGCGCTTCCGTGGTCAGGAGTGCGCGACACGCCCCCAAGCCTGCCGGGAATTGTGGTTTAGCTGCAGGCGAGTGGTAGGACCAGCCGTTCCCCTCACGGCGTCCGATGGCATCCGATTGCGTGTGCTGTGCCGTTGCCCTCACGGCTGCAAGGTCAGTTCTGTGCCCCCAGGAGCTCGCAGTGCTCCGGTTACTTGTAGCGCCTCCTGGCGCGCTTCCGTGGTCAGGAGTGCGCGACACGCCCCCAAGCCTGCCAGGAATTGTGGTTTAGCTGCTGGCGAGTGGTAGGACCAGCCGTTCCCCTCACGGCGTCCGGTGGCGTCCGATTGCGTGTGCTGTGCCGTTGCCCTCACGGCTGCAAGGTCAGTTCTGTGCCCTCCATTCAAAATTACCCCAGGGTGATTTTCAACGTAATTACTCTTTTAAATGGTGATATCAAGAGTCGATTGGATGATGGAACTGCAAGGGAGGAACTTGGTTACCTATTGAGTGCAATGTCAACCATAACTGCAGGATAGTGAATGTAACCCCAAGCACCAGTTGAGAAAAGTGATAAGGAGAATTCTTCCAGCAATGCTCCTGCACGTTGGTAGGTGGCGCCATATGGCTCAGCCGTGAATCTGTACTGCCTCAGAAGTGACTGACACTTTCCTAAGGTCTGCGTCAAGCGTGTTGCTCTTTTGATGAATTTTTGAATCTGTAATAGAGAACGATGTCCCCTTAGAAAAAGCTCTTCTGAGAGTGCAGGAAGCAGATTTTGGTCACAAGGTTTGCCTATGGTGCTTGGGCTCAGGCCATGATTCAGAGTTGTGTGGCAAGTGTGCCCTCATGCACCCTAAGGTGATTTGTGGAGCTAAAATCTTCATTGCTGGATGTAAGAAGAGGCCTGCTTGAAGCACAGGCCCCGCTTTTGTTTCAGGTCACAGGCCCGATCATGGTCCCGGGCAAAAGGCCACTCCTGGAAAAAGTTCCCTTCCCACTTAAAGTCTTCTGGTAAGTCAAAGTCGAAAACAAGCATAAGAAGGCCAAGCGGAGTTCGACCCAACCCTGCCACTCAACGTCTAACAAGGGTGTCAAGATAAAGATTGCACTCCCTCGATGTTTCCAGGATACCAACCCATCCTGCAATTGGTCCCAACGTGATTGCAGCTATTTGGGCTCCCCTGGCGTGCCTTTTGGCCTCATGGAGCTGGAGGGGCCTCCAGTCGGAGTTCCATTGGCAGGTTCACCTCTGATGCCATCTGGCCACTGGGGACCCACTACTGACTCCTGTAATGGCTTCTACTGCAGCACCAAGGTCGATGCTGGTTCCTTCTGTACATAGTGACCAGGCAATGATCCAATCCTGACACCAGTCTCTGAGCCCAAACTGACGTTAGCCAGCTTCAGATCTATGTTGCATTGTGCCATCACATAAGCACGACCAGTGGTTATAATACTGCATTCCAATGCCAGACCACTGCCTCATTATCAGTATTATCAGAAAATTCATGCTCTTTTTGGCTTTAATTCGAACTGAGTGCAGGAAGCCAAAGTCCCTCAGGACACAGACGATGATGTGGAAGAAGACACATTGCTGCCACCTCATTAAAGTGATATTGGATTGTATCCAGACATACAAAATGCCTGTGGGCTAAACACATCTCCTTAAACAGAGTTGACTTTGCCCTTGGGCCACCAATAGAGAAAAGTGCCTCAATTGCATTGGTAGTTTAGAGGGCAGCTGAAAAAATAGATTTGCAATTGCCCACTATTAAGAGTTACGTGAGATTCTTCAACCAGGACCAACTTTATCTGTGCCATTATTTCAATTTAATGAAGGCCTTACTGATGCCTTTCTGGCTACATGTCCAAGCCCTGTTCATGCTGGCCTGTCAGCCAAACTGCGACTAGGCAACATAGTCCAGCTCCGGGTGATCTTGACTTCATGACCACCCATCCCACACCAGAAAGTCTTATTGTTCAAGCTTCAACAAGTAAGTCCAATCCAAATTCGTTCCAGACCAGTTCTCCAGCTAGGGAATCAAAAATACCTAATGCTTTTACAAAGAGAATGTTTTCCTTAGCTAGTCTAGCCCTTAGTTTTTCCCAGAGTAGTTTATCTCTTAGGTAGGTACAACCCTGCATTATGGGTATATGGTCAGCAACATCTTCCCGAATACCCAAGAGGACCTCAGGAATTCCTTACCCCAAATTATACATGATGGTTAGAATGCAGCCAAGTGTGTGGCCCGGGCTGGCCTGGACACTACAGCCTGCATCAGAGGGCTATTAGGAACAATGTAATACGCAAAAGGCAGGCCTGGATGAGGTCAATTGGGTTTCCTGGAGCTTCCTGGAGCTGTATAAGTGGCCATTATGGATATCCCTTTCAATGGCTCTAAGTCCTTTGGAGATAAAGATGATTTTGCATTGGAACTACTCAAGACAGTCGCATCACAGCACTTTTCCTGGGGCTATTAACACCAGCTAATCAATTTCCCACCTCTACATAAATGCTGAGGCTGTTGCAGTGGGCTAGCTTACAGGCAGTGCCAGCCTTGCCAACCTGTACTGCAACGGCCGTCGCAGTCCAATCGGAGCTACAACCACAGGACCTGTAGATAACGTTCAAACCAGCAGGGACAGCAGTCCAGCATTTTTTCCTCTCCTGCCACTGCAGCCTCCAAGTCACTTTAGTTTGCATTGCCAGATTCATTCCTACCCACTAGGAGACAAAGTACAGCATTTCCTACCTGGCTGTAGTTCCCTATCGTCAGACAAGTGGATCGTACAGATTGTTCAAAAAGGCTACGCCCTGCCCCTTCTCTCCTTCCTACCCCACACATTTCCCTCACTGGAGCAACTCTCGGAGGAGCACTCTGCAATCCTGATGCAGGAAGTCAACATTCTGTCGCACAAGGGCGCCATTGAGAGCATACAGGCCTGAGAAGGGGAAAGAATGCTGTTTGTTTTAAACGTTCCCAGTTCCAAAGAAGGACGGATGCCTCAGGCCTGTTTTGAATCTCTGCCCACTCTGGCTCAGATCCTGTCTGCTCTGGATACAGGGGTCTGGATAGTGTTGTTGGACTGGTAGGATGCATTTTTCCACATACCTGTCCTACAATTCACAAGCATTACCTGCAGGTCAAGGTAGACCAGAAACACTATAATTTACTGTGCTCCCCTCAGCCCTTACTTTGGCCCCTCAGACACTACTGAAAGTGTTGGCGTTCGTCGCTGCACATCTTCAGTGTTACTGTGCCTCGACAACTGGTTGATTGAAGATGGGCTGGCTGCAGGCACTTGTAGACCACCTACAGATGGTGGTGGAATTCCTGATATATTTGAGATTTGCCATTAACTAGCCAAAGTCCCACCTGAGCATCAGGCAGAGGATTCAATTCATTGGGATGATTTTGGGCACAGTGGCATGCAAAACATTTCCTCTGCCACAGCGAGTCTGGGATATTCTGGATATGATCCTGATGTGTAGGGATCTGTCCTAGGTTTCAGTGAGGATGGCTCTTCTGACCTCATTTTTCCACCATATCACAAATACCAGGTGGCACATCTGAGCCTTGTAATGGACCCTCAGATCTCAGTGGCCAAGCATCAGACCTGCCTCTCCAACTCTATTCGGATTCCAAAATAGACCCTGCAGGATCTGCACTCATGGCTGGGAGATACCAAACTGACATGTGAGAGATCAGTCTCACTCTCCCACCCACCAGAGTTCATGCTGCTAGGTTAGAGGTTCATTGCTAGATTAGAGGGTTAGAGGGTCTATCTAGGAGAGGAGAAGATAATGAGGCTCTGGTCCCTGGCAGAGTGTCAGTTCCATATCAGCCCTCTTTAGTCTTGGGCAATTAATGTGGCCCTGAAAGCCTGCTTGCTGCCCATCAAAGGGGGGGAGGGTGCAAGTCCTTACAGACAACATGACTGACATATAGGACTGCAACAAGCAGAGCAGAATGGAGCCCTGGATCATGTGCCCGGTGGTGCTACACCTCTGGAGGTGGATGGACCAGCGGAAAATTGTTCAGGTCACCAACCATCAACCAAGGTCCCTGAATGCCAGAATGGACAAACTGAGCAGGTGTCGTCTGGCAGATGACAACTGATGTCTCCATACTGAGGTGTGCAGGGCATCTTGGTTAATGGGGCACACCCTGGCTACATCACCCCTCAAAAGAGAAGAGTCTCTATCCACTTTACCCAAAGAGAGCTCTCAGCATATACATTGACAGCACAAGAGGCCACTGCTTGGATGACCAACCCTTTGTGGGTTTCTCTGGGTCAAAGCAAGAGAATGCTGGGCAAAAAAGGAACCTGTCAAAGTGTATAGTGCTCTGTATTAAAATCTAATGTGCACTGGCTAAGAAGCAGCCCCCTGAGGGCCTGTGGGAATTCCACAAAGGGCCAAAGGTGCTACAGCATCTTTGGCATGATGGGTGCCTGTTCTACACATCTAACAGTCTACGACATGGGTATTGGTGTATTTTCATGAAACACTACTGCCTTGATAGTCAATTCTGGGGGAAAGGTCACTTTACCAGCTTGGTTCTGCAGGACTCAGGGCTGAGTTCACTCTCCATATCATTCTCCTTCGGGAGATACTGCTATATTATCTATACTAAAGAAGAGGAATCTGTGATTATAAGTATCCATAAGGTTCACAAGTTACTTAGCTTTGTTAATGCTCTTTCTGCTGAATATTCTGTCTAACCATAGATTTACCCTTCCACCTCTCCATTCTATGGATTAGCCTATTTACCATGTAAAATGGTACAGAGTTAGGGATCAGTACACTATATCAGATATTTTGTTCTATGCTTCGCGTCTTGAGGGTGTGGGGTGCGAAAGAAAAAGATGATGCAAGAAATTGACTTCAGCACGCAGGAGTGGCGCTTATATGTGGCTCCACTTCACACTTCAGGTATGAAATGGAGTCACCACAGAGCCTTATGATACCACATACTGGCAGGCTGGACCACCGCCGGAACTATTCTCTGACTCCAATCTTCCACACGGGGATATTTTAACGGAGAGAAATCCAGTCGCGTCCGGCACAGATAAGAGCAGTTGTGTGGGGTGAGAAGCGGGGAAGTCGATATACGACAGGATAAGTTTAATTACATTTTTTAAAATTAAACCACTTACTTTGAGCTCCCCGCATCGCCAAATCGGCAATGCGGCAAGCACAAGGTAGGTTGTTTTATTAAAAATAAAAAATGACTGGCGAGCACGAGGCCCTTGGCCCCCCGGGCCCGCCACGCAGCCAGGCCCGGGGCGCCGACACAGACCGGGGCGCTACCAGGAGCCGCAGCCCAGCCTCCCCCGGGGACGGGGTTGAGAGAAAGCAGCCGTCCGCTGCAGGTAAGGCCACTGAACCCCTCCACCATGCCAGTCTGTAGCGGCCCGGGCAGCGTCTCCCCAGGCACCACCCTCCCTTTGCTGCCCCCACCCTACCAAAGAAATACATCCCACAGGAAAAAAAATGCATCCAAATGTGGGTGAAGGAGCCGCTCGGCCCCCGGGAAGGAGCCCAGGGGGAGCACTCACTACTAACTTTTAGACTGGAAACTCGTGAGCTCCCCGCCATTTTGGGACCGTCTCCTGTTGTCGCTCTTGTCCTTGGTCCACCATCTTGCAAAACAGCAGACATTCTACTGTCCTCCCTTGGTGCTGTGACTGCGTCCCCCCTGCGACCCCACTTAATGGAACTCTGCTCTCCTGGTTTTTTGGGTCTCTTGACCTGAGAAAATCTACTATTTGTATATATATGTATTTAGAGATAACTCTAACCACTAGTATATGTAGTAGACCTTTTACTCACTACCATTCCTATGTGATTCTTAGAGTTTATCCATTTTGTATCTCTTCCTTGAGTGACTTTACAACTTGTGCATTTGCAATTTTTTTCTGATTCTATCTCTTCCTTGTGTGACTTTACAACTTGTACATTTGCATTTTTTTTCTGTTTGTATCTTTTATGTAACTCATGTAATCCTAAATCCTTATGTATGGCAACTGGTTCTTATGTAAAGCGCTCTGACACCTTCGGGTAATGTTCGCGCTATATAAAATCGCATTAAATAAAATAAATAAAATAAAACTTTTTCCGTCGTAGGTCGACTTCCCCACCCTGCCACACCACTGTTACCTGTGCCGGCTGCCACTGTAGAAATCTGTGGTTGGATGGCGTATCCACTAGAAAGAGCATTACCGAAGGTAACTTGTTCATACGCAACTTAAAGGTGAGCGTTCAACTTTTGGAAAAGGTTTGCCAGTGCACAGCAGCACCTGCCGTGCTTTTTTAGTATATTTTGATCATTTGAGTTGCAAACCTTTTTTGTTGAAACCTGCAAATTATGCAGCAGTTGGTGGATTATGTGGCACGAGTGCTAAATTCATATTAACTGGAACACGCTGCTTACACAAAATCACATTATTTTATCAGTCGTGACCAATAGAGTTTCGACTAGGGTGCTGTCCAGAAACGTCACCTCACTAAAACATAGGTGATATTTGACAGTGTTTCATTTAAAACACAGAAAATACTGGGAGAAGAAAACTTTTAAACGGCCTTTTTAATTGTCATTCTTAATCTAACAGTTTTCAAGTTTTAAGGGGTGCTCCTGCACCACCTGGACTCCAAGTTCCAGCGCCAATGAATTCTAGTGGCAATGCTTACAATTAACAAATAAAAATGGGAGCACACTGGCCCCGTTTCATGTTTTACTTATTTAGAAAAAATGAACACAGAGCATTGCAACAGATTGTATCTCAAACAGGTGCACAGCGCATCGAGTACACTAGGGGGCATAAGACTTCAGTAGAACGGAGGGAAGCTCCAACCTCTGGACCACTCCTATTTCCTGTAGGTATCTGAGCAATCATTGACTAGTCGGATTGTACATTGACACTTCGCTTGGCCTGCACGAGATCATTTTTTGGCGCCAGTTACTTCAAAAGAAACAGAGCTCTCTGTGGGCCTGGTCGCCGATCCGCTCTGTTGCTCCGGGGGTATCAGCTCTACGCACAACAATGCTGCAGAACAGGAGCCAATTCACGCCTTGGTTCAAAGGGTTACTTTGCTTCTTTGGGGCCTTCCTGCTCACTTTGTTGACTTGGCTGCTCATATCAAACGTCTATAAAGGTACAGTACACCATTCATTTGAAGTGTTTTTTATTCATGATCGTTCTGGTGGCAGCACGCGACGGGGACGAGCGAGGTTGAAGTATGTGGAGCTACCGTTTCGTCTTTTTGTCTTTTATCCTTTATGGCAAACGCACAGCGAGGAGCATGACCTCATTGTAACGTGAAAAGGGGTAGATAGGCAGCAGGCGCACTTCAAAATGACTGATTGCCTGTCTGAGAATGAAAGCTCAAAAATGAGGTGACCAGATGACTCTATGTCGTCAGGCAATCATTTTTCCAGTTCTGGGTTTTGATATACCATATCAATGTATTCTGGAAGCTGAAGTCTTGGTTCATTTTAATTGAGGAAATTGGACCAAGATACCTGATAAAAACAATATGTATGGAAAAGCAATGTCCAGGGATGTTAAAAAAGGTTTCCCAGTGACATGGAGCCATCTGTTCACCCTATAAATGATCACTGGTGTTTTATGATCGAATGATTAGTTATTTGATAGAGCAGTGTGAAACTGCCACAAACGTGCCTTAAGAGCATCCAGGACCCATTCTACATGTCATGTTTAAGATTCGGCATGTCAATGTCGACATCGGACTGGGTAGCATAAAATGTCTTCAGCTATTCCTTGCTTTTTACCCAACAACACTTTACATGTTGTGACCTACAGTTTGATGTTCCATTTATAGGAAAGGGCCCTCTGTCCTGCAGTCGTGCAAAGCACTGTTGTCCAGGGCTGACTGAATACTTCAGGCTGATAAGGGCCAAGGCAGGACACCTGACACCCACGGAATTCTGATCAGATAGTTCTAATTTCCAGTATTGTCATTAGGCTTGCTTTAGGAAGACAACATCCACGTTATTTTGATAATGAGGTACTTTTGCTCTGTATTTCATTTTAGAAAAAGCTATGGTGTTTAAAAAAGGGGGTTTGTTTTATTGGTGACTGAGGACTCTAACACCCAATTTCAATTCAATTTCGTTTTTTATTTGTTAAGGAACTCCTACGGAAGTCCACAAAAATGCATCAATACAGTACGAAAGACATATTTTAAATACAATACAAAAAATATTTCCCTTTTTTTTGCTAAAATACAACGATAGATTAAAAAGTGGGAGAGAAGGGTGAATATACTTTTTAGGTCTCGCCGGTCAATGCGCATGCACATTGAGCGGAGCGAGACTATAGGGGCTTAAACAGAGGTTAACTAGACTGGCGATTTGATGCTGTGCCCGTGCGCTTTTAGGTCAATGCGCATTGAGCTAAAATGCGCATGCACATCAAAAAATCGCCAGCCATCTGTTCCCCAGCTTGGCGCCTCCGCTCCTGCTCTCTCCTGGCTGCTCCTCCCCTAATTATTCACCGCCGGCCGGCCGTACTTTCACTTTCACGGCCGGTAGGCCGTGTCTCGTTTTTTTTTTTGCTTGTTTAAACTTGCAAAGATTTACTGTTATTACTAACACCAGCTTGTTTTAACTTTTAGGTATGCTCTGTTCCACAAATGCAGAAGTCCTTTGTTCCCCCACTGAAGCAGCCCTCCCCACCTCTCATATGCACCTTTATTTATTTATTTATTAGCTGTCCTGTGTGCTTCAGCTTGTCGTCTCCTGGGCAGACTCATCCCCACTTGCAAAGATTTATTGTTATTACTAACACCAACATGTTTAACTTTTAGGTATGCTCTGTTCCACAAATGCAGAAGTCCTTTGTTCCCCCGCTGAAGCAGCCCTCCCCTACCTCTCATATGCACCTTTATTTATTTATTTATTTATTTATTTATTTATTTATTTATTAGCTGTCCTGTGTGCTTCAGCTCGCTCATCTCCTGGGCAGACTCATCCACC
This sequence comes from Lissotriton vulgaris, assembly GCF_964263255.1. Lineage (NCBI taxonomy): Eukaryota > Metazoa > Chordata > Amphibia > Caudata > Salamandridae > Lissotriton > Lissotriton vulgaris. The sequence goes on along the minus strand of NC_141696.1, from coordinate 624,085,861 downwards.
TCCACCGCCCTGCTTCTTATTTCAAGGAGCGTACCTTTTAACAGTCCAGCTGGCTCGTCTTCTTCGCTACCTACTCCTTCCCCCTGCTTTTATTACGGTGAATGTGCCTTTCAACAACTTCTAGAATGGATTGCACACAGCTGCGGCTGGCTCGTCTCCTTGGGTGCCTCCTCCCAGTATGTCCAGCACAAAGGAGCAACCTAGCCTGGTGCCATGTGACCTTCAGCCAACCGGGTGCACATTAACTGTGCCAGAGGTTTACGGGTGTAGGAGGGCTAGCAGAGCTTACTGCACTGAGGAACATGCAGAAAAACATTGGCTCCCGGTGGGGTTTAAGGCCAGGTCTCCACACAGTTTTAGGCATCTTTATTTCACGGCTCCGCCCCGCACCCACTTCAATTCCCCTCACATCATGTGAGGTTCCCACCTCCAGCAGCTCGGCCCCTTCTCTCCCAAGACGGCCCCCGGGGTCCGGCGCACATCAAAGGTGCCGCTCCAAATTCCATGAGCAGGTTTCAAAAGAAGCTCTCGGATTGCAGCTTGGCTCATTAGCACAATAAACCTGCAGATGAAACTGTCCAGCTTCTTTTGAAACATGCTCGTGCAGAAAAGTGTGGGGATAATTATTTGTTTTATCTCTGTGCGCAGAGTGACGTCTTTCAGCTTCACCATTTCAAGAGATAAACACACGCTCAGTTTCATCTGTGTATGACCTGCCGGGATCTAGGCGGAATCCTAGCATGTCGTCCTAAACATTTATCTTTCCAATGTTGGTACATTGTTCAGGGCTCTCCACTGAATAAGAGAAATGTTGAATAAATATGTTTTATGTGAAGAACTTCGGATTACACAATAGTAATGTAGTTGAGCTCCTCCTGTGTGCCAGCATATATTCCGGTTGGTGCAGACTTTGACTGTCGTCATCTGTGCATGCCATGCAGCACCTCTCAGGTTTTCCCCATCTGACTCTCTCCCTCACACACATGTTTGCACCCGCCCCCTGTGACGTCACGTCTCACTCTGCACACTGCAGACCTGCATGGCCAGGCTCCTTTGCTCTTTAAAACTTGTCCTTGCTGAAGATAGCATCTGCCAACACCTGCTGAAAGGTGGTGCGCACTCCGAGCAAAGGTATCACTTCATTGCCACTGTTTGCAGCAAATGGACACTTTTTAAAAAATCCAACCCTGCTCTCTAGAGATGTGGCCTAACGACCAGAGCTGCCATCTAAGTCACGTGTTTCATGCCAAATGCTATAGGTGTCACATTCGCGAAAGTTATAACTATTGGCATTGTAAATGACAAAGCTATCAATTTAGCTATTTTAAAAACCAACAAATAAATAAAATATTTGTCATTTACAAGACCAATAGCTCCAACTTTTCTAATGCGAGACCTATTGCATTTCCAATGCTTGTTATACAGAGCAAACGTCTTCAATATCCAACTATTGGACATTAACACCTGATAGCGAGATTTTAAATATTTCCTAATAGATAGCCAGAAAAGTTTTAAAAAATTGGAATATCCTATAACAGACTATTTCATTTGGTCAGGATAAAACTAATATTCGGGCCTCCTGGGCAGAATGAATATTAAATTTAATAAATGATGGTCTTAAAAAAATACGCCATAAGTTAATGAGGGCGGAATTTTAACCTTGAATATTGATAGGACATGACTAAAATGGCATCTCCCGCACATTACAAAAAAATCTGTTCAGAGCTCCAGCCTGGGAGGCCGCCTTACCAACAAATAGTTTAATATGTTCTGAAACTCGCCCATTTTTTAAAAAACCTTTCCCAGGTACAAATATGAGTCAACCAGTTCTAGTTCTTCATGCCCTAACTGCCACTTATACCCTTTCTTTATTCTATGACCTTTTTTACGGAAGATACAAATTTTACTTTTGGAAATTTTAATTTTCAGGAAATGGTCCTCTGCATATTTATTTAGGGCATCCAGTCGATGTTGCAAGCCAATAGGAGTTAAATCAAAAATTGCAACGGCGTCTGCATAAAGTAGGGAACCTTTGGACAATGTACCACTTCTAGGAGCATCCCCCCTCTCTGAATTTAATGTGCCTGGGAGATCATATATATGAAAGAAAAACAGAAGAGGAGGCCAACATGCAACCCTGCTGCAGCTCATTATTAGTCTTGACCCTACAAGATAGACCTTGCGGGCCTCCCATCATCACTTGACACCAAGTGTCTGTATGTAATTCTATCAAGAGGCCCAGGAGATAGAGTGGCATTCCGAGATGGCGAAGCTTTCTCCACAGCGTTTGACGATCCACTTTATCAAACGCCCTGGAGAAATCAATGAAAGCCGTATAAACTGGCCTGCTTTGTGAGAAAGTACATTTCTCTACGATGGTCTGGACAGTCGCAATGTTGTCCAGAGTTTCATGGTTCTTTCTAAAGCCTGCCTGTTCAGGGGGTAAGATGTTCTGATCATTGGCCCATTGCTGCTGGTGACAGAGTATGCTTTTTGCAAATAGTTTGCCAGAAGCGTCCAACAACACGATCTGTCTAAAACTAGTAGATTGACTCTTCGGCCCTTTTTATACAAGGGAACTATAATACTCCCCTTCCAAGAGGATGGGATGTTAAAAGTTCAGAAGCAAAAGTTAAACAATGGAGCTAGAAAAGCTCCCCAAGCCGCTGGTTCCTTTTTAATTAACACAGCCCAGATTCCATCTGGCCCTTGTGCGCCGAAATTTCTAGCATTCTTTATGTAACCCACTACTTCATCCCTTGATGAGGGACCATATACTATAAGAGAAGACTCCTCTGTGGCGGGCATCAGAAAAGGTACTGAACCATTATTTTTATATAACAAGTGCAATATAGGCCACCCACTCCCTTTCTAGGATCAGAATAGGCAGAGCCCACTGTCTTGAATCGCAGTATTCTGCGAGCAGGTGCCAATATTTCTTTGAGTCTTTTGTTCTTGGTGCTTCCCTCGACCCAATCCATTTGGCATCAAACTCCCTTCTTTTTTCTCTTAAGTTTATAATGATTTCTAGCTCGCTGAGGCAGCTGATTTCCTGTTGTTTGCCAATGGAGAATTGTGAATGTTGTTTTCTGACTAAACGGTTAATTTCTTGATTTAATGCTTTAAGCAGCTGCAAACCCTACTTTGCAACACAGGGGCCAGTTGAGTCAGTACTTACATTTTTTATCTCCTTCATTTGTGCCTCAAAAAACTGTATGATGTTTAAGGAATCAGAACCCTGCATTTCTACGTGACTTTTCTTCACTATCATACCTACCTCGGTGGTATCTTTTGGGGTCCAAAAGGAACGTCCATTAGCTTCATTAAAAACCACAAGCCCTGGTCCAGGTTCCCTTGGTTCAAGTGGGTAAATTAAAGGCTATTGTCAAACCCATTAAACTGTGGTCACTCGATATTGACGCAGAAACCACTAGGTTTTCACAGGCCCCAAACATTTGGTAGGAGACAACCATGTAGTCCAATAGGCTTTGTATATGATGGGAGTTGAAAGTAAAATCTGCTATTTTATCATGCGGTACCCCCCCCATTTAAAATGACCAAGTCCATGCTTCTAATATTATCAAGCAGGAGAAGACCTCGTTTGTCCGTTTTTATTTTATTTGGGAGTAGAGAATCTGGAATATTCCAGATTTCATCTTTGTCTGGATTGGCATAAGTCTCCAGTGCAGAATTTGAAATTTTCGCGTTCAGATCTCCCACTAATACAACCAAATGGCATTCTTCCATGGTAGCTATCTCATGAATATATGAGAAGAGTGTACTTAATAAATGGTCAAAGTTTCTCCCTGGAGTGATATGTAGATTTGCCACTAGAAAGAAAATAAGACTGCCAGTTTCTCCCAAACATGACAGCTTGAGGCAAAGACAAAGATTTGATAGATGGCGAAAGACTTTCTGATTCCAGTTAATCATATTATTGAGCAAGATGGATACCCCCCGCTAGCATGTCCCCTTTCGGAGTGCTTGGCATAACAAGAGAAAACAAAAAAGCCATCACAATCAAAATCTTTACCCAACCATGTTTCTTGTAAACATATAATCGAGGGATTAAAGGACTAAAAAAAAAAAAATTCTCCTCTTTATGACCTAAACCTGCCATATTCCTGGATAGAAGTACCCCCGCTCCCCTCCCCAGCTACCTCAAAGAACCACTTCTTTCTACCTCCAGACAGTTGGTGTTCAAGGTTTTTGCAACCCATCTCCACTGAGCCAAATCATCATCCATGTCTGTGTCCTGATAGGTACCTATGGAATCTGACACCAAATTTATTGAGCGACCCCTTTTGTTTAATGAGACCATAATATTTTTATCATTACCCGTTGGGAACTCCGAGTCGGGGCCTAAAGCGTCTAACACCACAGGAGTCCCGGACCTCTGTATTTTCGGGTACTGAAATGTAGGGCACAAAGTGGGATATTCTTTAGACTCTAGTACAGGCATTGAATCCAGCCCTCATTTAAAAAAATGCTCGCAGCTCTGCATGACCAAATTTGCCACTATCAGAGAGCTAAAAATTACCCTGGAATAAAAGACGCTCTCATGCAGGTTAATCTTCACGGACAAGATATCATTACTTTCCACCAGCTTTAGTGCCTCTATTTCAGAAAAGAGCTTAAGATCGAATCCTCTGTTTACTGGACAGGATTCATCATCAAATAGCCAGATAAAATCCACGATGGAAGAAGAGACATTCTGCTCCACATTTTCTTTCTTTACAGCGTCTCTTGGACGGATCGATAGAGGCACTCTAACACCAAGACTGACAGATTGTGCATCCTCATTAAACTGAGTGGTTAGGTGCGACACTGTAGTGGTAAATGGAATATCTGACTTTCTGTTATGCGATGTTGTTGTCCCTCTGAAAGTTCTATTAGATCCCATCTGTAAGTTGCCCAGTACATGCAACCCCACTATTAGGCTTGCATCCACTCTGGGCCCCAATGCTCTGGGCCATGTCCGATGTATAGCAGCCCCACCTCTCTTTTAAAATCCCCCTACTCAAGGGAGCGCACGACTCACTGGTCAGGAGGGAATAAGGTACTTGTGGAGACTGCAACGCAGGACTTGATGGAGTATCTGCCATTCCTGTCACCCCCATTCTCCCATCTGATGTAAAATGTACTATAGTTGGGTCTCTATGAGCACCTTCCTCAATTTAAGACCTCCCTCCTCCATTATAATTTGGGGATCACTCTGACAATCGGGGATCCGTGGGAAATGCAATTTTGCCATTTTCCATTTTGGGAATCGTCTTATCTTTTTATGTTTCATTTTCATATTATCCCTTTAGGATTTATTGCGAGACCTCCCTTCTTCCTAGCTTTTAACCCTCTTTCCCCGATGAAGAAGGGGGTTGACCCTGTGAGGTGGAAGGGGATGGGGCCTCCCCCTCCATCTCTCCCCTACCTTTTTGCCCCACATAGCTCCTGATTTTCTCATCTTTCTCATTATCCATACTGTCCCCCTCTTATCCCTTGATGAACAAAGGGTAAGGTTTTAGTGTGACATTTCCCAGAGGGGGGCCCACTTTGGACTCCCCGAAGAATGAGTTTAAACAATGCTCTTCCTTGTCAAGAATACTCAGAGGTTCAATGGTGGGCAATAGGAAAAGGGGTATTACTGCTTGAACAGACACATCTCTCAGCTCTCTCAGGGGAACTGGCGAAAGAGTCCTAGCATCTGTCTCCCGTTTGCATACATATCTTAGGCGAAGAGTTAATGATGTCAAATTTTGTTACCTTTTGCACTTTGAACAGCATTACAGAAATCATTTCAAGCATGTGGTCTTAACCTAATACATATTTCTCCAGTAAAGACAGGATGGAACCTAGTATTCTTTCAATACAGACCAAATATTCAGAGGGCACGTCATGGTTCTCATTTTCATTTCCCGGCTTCACTTGTGAACAAGGCAAGAAAACATCATGTACATCATGTGCATCGTAATCAGACTCCGGGGAAGTACCAATCAGGTGACTTGTGCTATAATATAAAAAAGGCAGTGAGAGTCGTCTGGGGGAGGAGCTTACAATTGGGGTGTTCTTCTCCCTAAATCTACTCTTAGAATAACCAACTTTTTCAACTTGATCATAAGGGACTTCCCAAACCCTTGATTGTACTTCTATATCAATGTCTGGAAGTGTAAAGTCTTCCCTTGGTAGAGTTTTCCGCATGGCGTTACCTTCTCATCCATAACCAGAACGTTCCCACCTAAAACCTTCCAGGGGCCTCTGGTACGCCCAGGTGCACAGTCAGCGCTTAATCCCTTGTCAGCACCCCCCTGCTCCGGAGAGACAACAGATGCAGCCACAATCATACTATTAGATGTTTCCCTATTTAGGGTAGTGTTTAGATGACTCTGCTGGTTAAAAAGATGTTCCGAGTCCAGTTTTGAATAAAAGTCAATGACTGATGCGGTAAATGAACCAGCAGTAAGACGCTCTAAGTTTGATTGGTTTAGAGAGATGTGTTGTTTACTCTGCTGGCTCTGTTGGGTTGAAATGGTGGACACGAGAAACAGGACCCATATTTATACATAGAGGGGGATCAGATAGCTGCCCACTTGAGCCGTCCTCCACTCCCAAATTTGTCTGAGTCGCGGCCCCTTTGCCGTACTTTGTCTGAACCCCCGGAATGCCATAAGGGATGTAGGAAGGTGGAATCTGACTATATGGTTACCCCAACTTTTTTCCTGGTGTTTTGCTGGTTTTCGACATAGTTGGCCCTGGACCCTGCTATTCAGGGCCCCGGACTATCTGCTTTCTCTATAAAATGGACTCCATGTATTTTAGGTACATACCACATTGGTTACTGGGTCACCCTTGTGAGCCCCTGTATAATGTACCATAGGTACCCAGGGCATAGGGGCACCCTAGGCCTACCAGGGGCTGGAGCATGTATTGTGCCACCCCTGGTTTGCCTTCCAAACTGACACCACAGGTCTGTTCACACAGCCTGGGTAAGGTGGTGTAATCACCCCTTACTTAGATATAGTATACCTATATCTACCTTTACATATAGACACATATACACCTATAAGCCACTCCTATGGTAGGCCTCGACAATCCTGGAGGCAGAGTGCTTGGTTTTATGTGAGAGGGTGCCCTAGCATGAAATGAGCCCCTCTGCAGCTTTCTAAACCATCTCCTTATAGCTGTTCTATGATATAGCCATACCATATATTCTTAAATGCATTATAATCCTCGCGGTTAATGCTAACTTTGGTTTGGCTTTATTAAAACATGTTGTGTAAGATGTCAAACACTTTGGAATACTACCCCCGCCAATTCTGATGGTGGGGGTAGCATTCCACCCCTCTAGAGGGAAAGACATGTATGTTACTGCTTTACCCGGTTAAAGTTAAACAGAGCCTCAGCATCACAAAATGGATGCTGCTGCCACAGACACGAGTTTGATCTCCTTTTGCTGGGGGAAACTCCAGCAAGGGCGGCCTGGACAATGTGGGCCCGATTCACAGAATGAACTTACTACTTTTGGCATTCACAGAATGCACTTACTCATTTCGGTATTCACAGAAGTTAGGACTACTAACTTTAGGACTCCTAAATGCCTTCTGTGAATACCGAAAGTCTTAAAATTAGGATTTTTCTCAATTTAGTAGTAGTAAAGTTAGGACTCCTAACTTTAGGATGCCTAAATGCCTTCTGTGAATACCGAAAGTCTTAAAATTAGGATTTTTCTCTATTGAGTAGTAGTAAAGTTAGGACTACTAACTTTACTACTACTAAATTGAGAAAAATCATAGGGGCATATTATCAAGGGGGTTTATCTCCGCTTTTTTGGCTTTGAAAGCCAAGAAAGCGGAGATAAAATTATCTCCCTATTACCAAGCTGTCGCTAACACCAGTTAGTGACAGCTAATAGGAGATAGCGACCATCTAGGGCCCCGCTTTGCATGTCAGTGATATTTATCACTAATGACATGCAAAGTGGGCGTGCCAAGATGTTAGCGACTGGAAACAGTCCCTAACATCGCTATCTCCTATTACCAACTTTTGGAGATATTCGCGCTAAGCGCGAATATCTCCAAAAGCTAACACCTGCCCTGAGCAGTTCTTAGCCATGTTATCCAATGGGAGGTGGATAACATGGCTAAGAGCATTTGCTCGATAATGCATGAATATCGCTGACTTTTCAGCGGTATTCATGCATTGCGGCCGTTTTTTATCGCATTTGCGATAAACCTTGCTAATAGCAAGGTTTATCTGCGATAAAAATCGGCGATGTGCGGCGATAATTTTGGTCTCTAAACAAGTTAGAGACAAAAATTATCGCTAGTTGTTGGTAATATGCCCCAAAATTTTAAGACTTTCGGAATTCACAGAAGGCATTTAGGCGTCCTAAAGTTAGTAGTCCTAACTTTACTACTACCAAATAGAGAAAAATCCTAATTTTAAGACTTTCGGTATTCACAGAAGGCATTTAGGCATCCTAAAGTTTGGAGTCCTAACTTTACTACTACTAAATAGAGAAAAATCCTAATTTTAAGACTTTCGGTATTCACAGAAGGCATTTAGGAGTCCTAAAGTTAGTAGTCCTAACTTCTGTGAATACCGAAATTAGTAAGTTCATTCTGTGAATACCAAAAGTAGTAAGTGCATTCTGTGAATGCCAAAAGTAGTAAGTTCATTCTGTGAATCGGGCCCTAGGTTTCTTGTGCAGGGAGGTGCCAGCACCTCCCCAGACAGGGGTTTTGTGTATTGGGGCAGGGAGGGCGGCATTCAGTAAATGCATCTAGACACGGCCTGGGGCACACAAGGTGCTCCATGCATAGCCCGGTTCAAACCAGTTGCTGGGGCACTCCAGCCCCAGCTCTGGTGCAAAACTGGACAAAGGGAAACGGGTGTAACCACCCCCTTCTCAGGTCCACCCATAGGAGGGACCTAGTCAGGTAATCCAGCCCCCATCCTTAGTATAAGTATGGGAGCTGTGTCCCCAGGACTTCAGATTATCCAGGAACGAAAATTGATACAGAACTCTTGGACCTTCGACATTCTATTCTGACTGGAAGACATCTCCCTTGTGGTCAAGGAGTGACCACCCTGTTCAAGCAGGCACCATCAGCAACTTTGCCTGTCTGCAGTTTCAAGGCTCGCTCCAGAACCCAAAGACTCTGTGACTCAAGAACTAGATTTCCAGACTTCTCTGACCCTGACCCACATCCACAGCAAATCTGAGACCCGTGGCAGGCACGAGAGATGTGGGACTGGACATCTTTGACATCCTGCATTTTGCTACCTGTACTCCTTTTCTGAAGCCTCAGTAAGTTGTGCATTGAGGTACGAGAAGCCCCAGCCCGAGCATCATCTGAACCTAAGCTCAGGCTCCCACACTCCGCGAGTGTCCCGTGGGCCCCAACTTTACATTTGTGCTTGATGCGTCTTCCCTTTTCCTTGCCCATTGGCTAGTGAGCCCCCTAAAGACGCCATCTTGAATCTAACTTGCGATCCTGGTTGCCCCAGGCTTGCTCGAGCTTCCCTGAAAAGGAGAAGCACCACAGACCTTGCTGGTCTGCAACAGAGCCAATCTCGACATCCTGCGTGGGTTGCGGTTGCCAAGGCTTGTTGGCCTAACGGTGAGTACAGAAGACCCAGATCACTTTCCAGTGCATCTGACCATTCTGATTCATCAGTGGGGTCCAATGCCTCTGCTCTGAGGAGAATGCCTTCACCTCAGCGAAGGGAGCATAAAGCTAGGATGAGAGAAGTCAAGCTTAGGATCAAGAGGCAAGAAGTTGCCCTTGCAAAAGAGACCCTGGCTCTTGAAAGAGAGAAGAAATTGTGTGGGCTAGAGCCCACTGGTGGCAGCATAGTACCTAGAGATAGGGAAAGGTCTCATGACCATAGAAACATGAACAAGATTGTCTCTCCCTATCAGGTTGGGGATGACATCCACAAGTGGATAACTGCTTTGGAAAGGGCCTGCTAAGTGCAGAAGGTCCCCAAGGAGCAGTGGGCAGCAATCTTGTGGCTCTCCTTTTCAGATAAAGGCAGAGTTAAGCTCCTAACAGTTAGTGAACAGGATGCTGACAACTACACTGTCCTGAAGAGTGCTCTGATAGATGGGTTTCGCTTAACCACGGAGCAGTACAGGTTGCTGTTCAGAGACACCCAGAACACACAGACTCAGGACTGGACTGATTTTGTAGATTGTGCTACTAAGGCTCTGCAAGGCTGGTTACTGGGTTGTAAAGTAAATGACAATACAGGATTGTACAATTTGATTATGAGGGAGCAGATCCTTAATAATTTTCAAAACCCGCTTTTGCACCAACACCTGGTGGGCTCTGATCTGACCTCTCCCCAAGAATTGGGCAAGAAGGCAGACAAATGGGTCAGAACCAGGGTGAGGCCTAGAAATCAGGGTGGTGACCTGAAGAAAGATTTTACCCAACCTCAAGAGAAAGGTGGGGATAAATCTAAGGACAAATCCACTACAGGGCCCCAAAATTCCTCTGAGGGGGGTGGGTCCCAAGCTCCTTCCTCTAATGTTAAGAAACCTTATTGCCATGTATGTAAACAACCTGGCCACTGGAAAACTGATAGCAGTTGCCCAAAATCCAGCAATAAGGAACATATTCCTCCAAGTAATACTCGAACACCTTCTGTTACTACTAGTAGTAATCCCCCCGGTGGTGGGAGCGCCCCCAAAACTTTGGCTTGGTTTACTTGGGGAACTCAGGTGGACTTTGGCCTAACCAGGTCCCCTACTACCGCAACTCTAGTCTGTGATAATGGCATGGGGTTTGCCAACTTCACTGCTTATCCCAATACCTTGGGCAAGTACAGAGAGGAGCCCCACATCGATGGTCAGACAGCTGTGGCCTATAGGGACACAGGGGCTAGCATCACCAGGGTGACTGAGAGACTAGTCCCCTCAGAATAGCTTTTACCTGGGTTTACACACCAGGTGACCAACATTGATGGAGTTAGGTCAGATCATGCCATGGCAGTAATACATCTCAGCTGGGGAGGTGTCACTGGCCCAAAGAGAGTGGCAGTGTCTACAAACTTGCCTGTAGATTGTTTACTGGGCAATGATCTTGAGATCTCAGCCTGGGCTGAGGTAGAGCAACAGGCCCATTCCAAAATGATAGGCCTTCCTGAAAAAGTTAGTAGGGCTGTGATGGTCACAGCCCAAACCCAAACAGATTTTTGTGTTGTGAAGCCTGAAACTATGGATCACAACTAAGCATGGGCGGAAAATCCGTTACGCTCGCGGATTTTGCGGATTTTCGGGAAATCCGCAATCCGCGAGATTTGCGGATTTCCCGCAAAATCCGCAAATTCGCACGCAGCGGATTTTTTTGGCGGCGCGCGGCGTTGGTGATACAATTTTTGCGGCGCGCGGCGTTTATCATCGTTTGCCGAGTTGTTTTTTTCGATAGTTTGCGAGTGCTGCGCCATTTTGGATCTTGCTGTGTGATCCCGCGGGAATTGGCGAGCGCGATTACGTCATCGCGGCTTGCCAGCGATAGTTTGTCAACGCGAGTACGGCGAGATCACGTCTCGCGGTACTTCGCAATTGCGAGATTTGAGATGCGGCGAGCGAAAATATAAATTTGCAATTCTGCACAAGAAATCCACCAGCAAGCAGCATAAACCTTCTAGAAATGATGATTTTTATGTGAATAACTCCTTAGTTTGACATTTGCCTGCACTTTTTTAGCGAGGAGTCCATTTTGGGGAGGGGTGCAGGGGGGTGGGAGGAAGGAAGTGCCCCACAGTCTTCAACTTCCTGTTCCTGTTCAGCAGGCTCCTCCCAGTGCTTTGTCCATCTCCTGGTCACTTTTCATTTGGATGTGCAGCTGGAAGGATTACTTTTTGTGGATGCTGCTGGATCTTTGGATTTGAGGCCTTTTTGACTTTCTTTGGATCACTGTTGGATTAGAAATTTTACAAGTAAGTTTGTTTGGGGCAATACAGTTGCTGCAATTAAAATTTTGGAATTTTCGATTTTTGGGCTGTTTTGGGGCCTTTTTCCCAGGGGTACTCAGTGGTGGGTGGACTGAGTCTTTCTGTGGGGTGTCTTGAATTTAAACATCATGGAGGGGCTGGATGGCTTGGGATTGTGCTTATTTTTCAGTGATTTTCGTTTTTTTGGGCTGTACTTGTGGCCTTTTCACCAGGGGTAGTGAGTGTTGCATGGGCCTAGTCTTTCTGTGGGGTGTCTTGAATTTAAACATCATGGAGGGCATGGATGGAATGGGATTGTGCTGATTTTTCTGTGTTTTTCGATTTTTGACCTGTTGTTGGGGCCTTGACCAGGGGTAGTGAGTGGTGCATGGGCCTAGTCTTTCAGTGGGCTGTCTTGAATTTAAACATCATGTAGGCCATGGATGGAATGGGATTGTGCTGATTTTGCAGTGTTTTTCGATTTTTGGGGGTGTTCATGGGGAGGGACATGCCATGTGGCTGGTGGCCATTTTGAGTGCAGCTACAGGCACTGGCCATGTGCTGGCAGGCAAGTGGCCATTTTGAATGCAGGCTTTGTTGTTAGGCCTCCAACCATTTTGCCTACTTTTCAACCTTCATTTATGCCCAGGGGTAGTGAGTCTTGCATGGGCCTAGTCTTTCTGTGGGTTGTCTTGAATTTAAACATCATGGAGGCCATGGATGGAATGGGATTGTGCTGATTTTGCAGTGTTTTTCGATTTTTGGGGGTGTTCATGGGGAGGGACATGCCATGTGGCTTGTGGCCATTTTGAGTGCAGCTACAGGCACTGGCCATGTGCTGGCAGGCAAGTGGCCATTTTGAATGCAGGCTTTGTTGTTAGGCCTCCAACCATTTTGCCTACTTTTCAACCTTTATTTATGCCCAGGGGTACTAGTGAGTCTTGCATGGGCCTAGTCTTTCTGTGGGTTGTCTTGAATTTAAACATTATGGAGGCCATGGATGGAATGGGATTGTGCAGATTTTTCAGTGATTTTCGTTTTTTGGGCCTGTACTCGTGGCCTTTTCACCAGGGGTATTTGAGTCTAGCATGGGCCTAGTCTTTCTGTGGGCTGTCTTCAACTTAAACATCATGGAGGGCATGGATTGAATGGGATTGTGCTGATTTTTCTGTGTTTTTCGATTTTTGACCTGTTGTTGGGGCCTTGACCAGGGGTAGTGAGTGGTGCATGGGCCTAGTCTTTCTGTGGGGTGTCTTGAATTTAAACATCATGGAGGGCATGGATGGAATGGGATTGTGCTGATTTTGCAGTGTTTTTCGATTTTTGGGGGTGTTCATGGGGAGGGACATGCCATGTGGCTGGTGGCCATTTTGAGTGCAGCTACAGGCACTGGCCATGTGCTGGCAGGCAAGTGGCCATTTTGAATGCAGGCTTTGTTGTTAGGCCTCCAACCATTTTGCCTACTTTTCAACCTTCATTTATGCCCAGGGGTAGTGAGTCTTGCATGGGCCTAGTCTTTCTGTGGGTTGTCTTGAATTTAAACATCATGGAGGCCATGGATGGAATGGGATTGTGCAGATTTTGCAGTGTTTTTCGATTTTTGGGGGTGTTCATGGGGAGGGACATGCCATGTGGCTGGTGGCCATTTTGAGTGCAGCTACAGGCACTGGCCATGTGCTGGCAGGCAAGTGGCCATTTTGAATGCAGGCTTTGTTGTTAGGCCTCCAACCATTTTGCCTACTTTTCAACCTTCATTTATGCCCAGGGGTAGTGAGTCTTGCATGGGCCTAGTCTTTCTGTGGGTTGTCTTGAATTTAAACATCATGGAGGCCATGGATGGAATGGGATTGTGCTGATTTTGCAGTGTTTTTCGATTTTTGGGGGTGTTCATGGGGAGGGACATGCCATGTGGCTGGTGGCCATTTTGAGTGCAGCTACAGGCACTGGCCATGTGCTGGCAGGCAAGTGGCCATTTTGAATGCAGGCTTTGTTGTTAGGCCTCCAACCATTTTGCCTACTTTTCAACCTTTATTTATGCCCAGGGGTACTAGTGAGTCTTGCATGGGCCTAGTCTTTCTGTGGGTTGTCTTGAATTTAAACATCATGGAGGCCATGGATGGAATGGGATTGTGCAGATTTTTCAGTGATTTTCGTTTTTTGGGCCTGTACTTGTGGCCTTTTCACCAGGGGTATTTGAGTCTAGCATGGGCCTAGTCTTTCTGTGGGCTGTCTTCAACTTAAACATCATGGAGGGCATGGATTGAATGGGATAGTGCAGATTTGTCAGTGATTTTCGTTTTTTGGGCCTGTACTTGTGGCCTTTTCACCAGGGGTATTTGAGTCTAGCATGGGCCTAGTCTTTCTGTGGGCTGTCTTCAACTTAAACATCATGGAGGGCATGGATTGAATGGGATTGTGCTGATTTTTTCTGTGTTTTTCGATTTTTGACCTGTTGTTGGGGCCTTGACCAGGGGTAGTGAGTGGTGCATGGGCCTAGTCTTTCTGTGGGGTGTCTTTAATTTAAACATCATGGAGGGCATGGATGGAATGGGATTGTGCTGATTTTGCAGTGTTTTTCGATTTTTGGGGGTGTTCATGGGGAGGGACATGCCATGTGGCTGGTGGCCATTTTGAGTGCAGCTACAGGCACTGGCCATGTGCTGGCAGGCAAGTGGCCATTTTGAATGCAGGCTTTGTTGTTAGGCCTCCAACCATTTTGCCTACTTTTCAACCTTCATTTATGCCCAGGGGTAGTGAGTCTTGCATGGGCCTAGTCTTTCTGTGGGTTGTCTTGAATTTAAACATCATGGAGGCCATGGATGGAATGGGATTGTGCTGATTTTGCAGTGTTTTTCGATTTTTGGGGGTGTTCATGGGGAGGGACATGCCATGTGGCTGGTGGCCATTTTGAGTGCAGCTACAGGCACTGGCCATGTGCTGGCAGGCAAGTGGCCATTTTGAATGCAGGCTTTGTTGTTAGGCCTCCAACCATTTTGCCTACTTTTCAACCTTTATTTATGCCCAGGGGTACTAGTGAGTCTTGCATGGGCCTAGTCTTTCTGTGGGTTGTCTTGAATTTAAACATTATGGAGGGCATGGATGGATTGGGATTGTGCTGATTTTGCAGTGTTTTTCGATTTTTTTTGTGCTCTATAACTGAACTGATGTTCCTCTGTCTTCCATTTTTTTTAGGTGCACAAGACTCAAGAGAACCACCAGTGCCAGGAAGAAGTCCTGCAGCGGTGTGTGTGTGCAGCATAACGTCACGCGACGTCACGTCTGGCCTCAGACAACTCTACAATTCGTGCAACTGCGGCCTGCTGTCTGACCTGCTCTGAAGAAGATGGCCCCGCCCCCAAAGAAAGTTCTCCGTAGCTCCTCTAGCAAGAAAGTTGCTAGTAAGGAGCAGAAGAAGCAAGGTACCAAGGAGGCTGGTGTGCCACCCGCCACGTTTTTTGGGAGCAAAAAAAAAAGTACGCCTGCTGCAGCAGGTTCTGCTGGGGACCAAGCTGGGAGCAGCACCCCTGCTCCATTGGGTTCAGTGCCTCCACCACCACGCCAACTTAAGTCAAAGCCCTTGAGTGCTTCAGAGGCAGTCAGTGTACTTCTCCAATCACCATCGACCAGTGATGTTGGCTCATCGCAAGAAAGTAGCAGCAATGTCCCTGAATCAACACAGCCGCAACAACAACACCATGTGCAAGTACACGCCCAAGTACATGTGGAAGGAGAGGCAGCAAAAGGAGATGCGCAAGCAAAGGTGCATGGAGGTTCACAAGTGCCCACAATAGTTGTTCCTCCCGAAGTAGGGGCACATCAGGAAATCGACAATGAAGCCGAGGTATCATTGGAAGCCACTCTTCCTGATGATCATTCATTGTCTTCCACATCCCTAGCAAGGAAAAGATCAAGGGGGGTGTCTACATCTTCTTCAAGCCCACCGCCTTCTGATGATCTGGATGACGAATGGGTACCACCACGGCAGCCTGAGAGTGAGGCACACCATGATCTGACACCGGTACCTAAGCGTAAAAGGAAGGTCGTCCAAAAACTCAAACCTATGGAGTGTGATGAGGCTCAACAAGAAGTGACAGATACTGCTGGTGATGAATCCTCTCACGATGACGACGAGCCAGTCATCACAAAGGTCACTGCAGCCCCACCGGGCATGCAGCAAAGAGACATTTTGACCCTATCCCGAGAAGCTGCTGAGCGTGATGATGATGTCGGCGAGGAGGCAATGGAAATGGAATCATTAGATTTGGAGTTAAGTAGTACACCAAAACCTACCGCTTCCATATTTCTTCGCAAGAAGGTACCCACCTCGTCCTCGACCTCAATTCGTGGTGGTGAAAGTGCAAAACGTACTGAAGTTCGGCAATCCACATCCTCCACTTCATCTGGCATTAGCAGCAGGACCACCACCACCAGTATCGCCGCCTCCTCCGGCCCCCGAAGACATTTCAAGTCTCCAGTTTGGGACTTCTTTAGTGTTTGCCCAAAAAATGAAAACGTAGCCATTTGTAGCATTTGTAAGCTTCGAGTTAGTCGTGGTAAGTTGGGTTCCAACTATGGTACCGGAGGCCAGAGAGGTCATCTTAGGAGAACGCACGATGTCCAATGGTTTGCGCACCTACACACGATCAAGGAAGCCGCAATTGCACGCAATGAAAACGTTGTTTTTTCATCTGGTGATGACGAGGAGGTAGAAGACGATTCAAACACTTCACTTACACCCAGTTCCCCTGTCAGCAGCACACCCCATGGGAGCCACACTAAGAGTGTGGGAGAGAGTGAGACATCAATGCGGAAAAGTTCATCAGCGAGCGTAACTGGGTCGAAGAGATCATC
Source organism: Lissotriton vulgaris (assembly GCF_964263255.1). Classification (NCBI taxonomy): domain Eukaryota; kingdom Metazoa; phylum Chordata; class Amphibia; order Caudata; family Salamandridae; genus Lissotriton; species Lissotriton vulgaris. Next base: position 624,069,073 of record NC_141696.1, on the reverse strand, counting down.
ATCATCCCGTAAATCATTGGTCCAGGGCAACATTAAAAAGATGTTGTTTACAGAAGCGCAATATGAACGCAACCACCCAATGACCCGTCTGTATAACACTAAGCTGGCTAAAATGCTAGCTCTGGACCTTCTCCCTTTTTCTTTTGTAGAAGGGGTTGGTTTTCTAGAATTAGTGACAGCGCTCTGCCCTAAATGGAAGGTTCCTAGCCGGTTCTATTTTGCCCGAGTTGCGGTTCCAGCACTACATGAAGATGTTCTGAAGGTGATTGGGGCAGCTTTGCAGAAGAGTGCTGTTCACACTATACATCTGACAACAGACATGTGGACCAGTGGCGCAGGCGCTGATTACATGTGCATCACTGCACACTGGGTCTCTTTTTCAGGGGCTAAAGCAAAGCTAAACTCAGGTGTTGACACTAACATTGTTTTTAAAGGTGCTCGGAAACATGCAACACTAGCCATGTTTGGTTTGGAGAAACGTCACACAGCAGAAAACATTTTGGATGTCTTTAACACAAAGGTCCTTAACTGTCTGTCCCCACTAAAACGCAAGGTTGGTTATGTTTCCACGGACAATGGCTCCAATATAGTTAAGGCCATGAGGGACGGTTACTATTTCAGAGTGCCGTGTTTGGCGCACTGTATAAACCTGGTTGTCCAAAAATTCTTGGGTAATAAAGGCAGTGCAGCGTACGGTGTATTGGACACCTGCCGAAAAATGTGCAAGCATTTCAGCCATTCTTTTAAGGCCCGGAAGCAGCTGAGGAGCCTGCTATATCAACGTAAAATGCCAGTGAAAGCACTCATCCAGGAGGTGGTAACACGTTGGAACTCAACCTTCTACATGCTTGAGCGTCTGTATGAGCAGTATACGGAACTCGATCAATATTTCCTTAAAGAGGGTGCAGAGGAGCTGAGGATGGGTGGGCCGCAATGGAACATAGTTGAAAGCCTGACACGCATGCTTCGTCCTTTTGAGTTCTTCACGCGTGCAGTCAGCAAGGAGGACTCTAATTTGGGAAAAGCTATCCCATTGTTGTACATGCTGGAGGACCAACTGAAGGAGGTGTGTTCTGTGTTTAGAAAAGATAAAAACCAAGACTCTTTGCTTCTGGCCGAGCAATTATTAGAGCTCCTACAAGGTGATGAACGTCTTAAAAAGATCCACTCAGAACAGCATTACATTTGTGCTACTATTCTGGATCCACGCTACAAAAAGGCGCTGGCAGGCAAAGCATTCTTTCCTTTTGATGATGAACATGTTCTAAAGTACAAACGTTGGCTAGCCTTGTCAGCCAAGAAGTTTGAAACAGAACGGCTGGAAATTGAAGGAAATGGCAGTACATCAGCAGGCCATCCCCAGTCAAAACAATCCACTTCTGCACCTGTGGCTGTGGCACAAGTGACCTCTCAGCCGTTAAAGACACCGGCAACCGGATCATCTGCACGAAAGACAACAGAAACATTGGAGGCTGAAGAGGATTGGCTAGCTCTGCGTGGGTTTGGTTCTCAAAAGGTCAGAGGCACAGCAAGAGCTAAGCAAAGTGGAGGAACCTTGGATGAGGACCTTGAGTCGATGGTGAAGGACTATCTGAATGACTCAACAGAGGTCTATGTTAATTCTGACCCATTGGCGTATTGGCATGGGAAAAAAGAATTGTGGCCACAGCTCACCAACCTGGCTTTAAACTACTTGTCTTGCCCACTCGCAAGCGTGTCTTCTGAACGGGTTTTCAGTGCGGCTGGTGGGATTGTAACTCCCAAACGGAGCCGCCTCTCGCCCAAAAATGTGGAGAGGTTAACAATGATCAAGATGAATCAGCACCTCATACCACCAGATTTCAGAGTACGAGAGAGCGTGCCGGATGAAGAGGAGGTGGACAGCAACATAGATGAGGGAATTTCTACTCTGTCAGGTGACACTGAGCTCACCCTGCCTGAATTTGCAGAGTATGAAGACGAAGCCTTATTCTTATTCCTGGACCGTGATACCGACTTCGAGCCCTGAAAATGAGACAACGAATCAATAACTTTCTTTTTCATCCTTATTCACTTTTATTCCTGTGTGTCTGTCTTTCTTTGTTGTGCACAGTTAATATAATTCAAACTTTAATCAGATAATCACAAAAACAAGCCCATCAGCAGAACTGTCTTCACTTGTTTGCTAATTGATTTGAAGGTGCCGCAGTCTGCATTCCTCAGGTTCACAAGTTCAGAAGAACATGCTCCTCTATCCTCCTCCTCCAGACTCCTATTTCCATCAAAGCAGAGGGCTGGTTTACGCCCAATGAAGAAAGACTCAGCACTTGTGGGGGTGTTGTTCTACCTCTTTGCAGGTGAGTTGACGGGTCTGGGGCCATTGCTGGGAAGCACTAAAAGTGGTTTGGACCAAATCCGAGGCGGAAATTTTTTTGTGTTTTTGATGACTTGCTTGCCTTTGAGGTGCTCTTAGGGGGGGTTCCGTCTGTTTGTGGGTGAGTTTCGTGGTCTGGGAGCATTGCTGGGACACTCTAATCTTGATTGCATTTGCTTTTCAGGAAATCCGAAGTGCCAACCCCGACTTATGGCCTAGCTACGCAGCGCGTTTGGACCGAAGGCCCAGAAATATTGCAAGTATGAGATTTTGCTTTTGGCCTGTTTGGGGGTGTTATGCTTCTTGGCGGGTGGGTTGACGGGTCTTGGGGCATTCCTGGGAAGGTCTAATACCGGGTAGAAGTGGTTGGGACAAAATCCAGGCCGATTTTTTTTTTTGCTATTTCTGACATTTTGCTCTATGTAGCGTTTTCGGGGGCCTGTTTGGGGGGCTTCCTGGTGTTTGTGGGTGAGTTTCGTGGTCTGGGAGCACTGCTGGGACACTCTAATCTTGATTGCATTTGCTTTTCAGGAAATCCGTCGTGCCAACCCCGACTTATGGCCTAGCTACGCAGCGCGTTTGGACCGAAGGCCCAGAAATATTGCAAGTATGAGATTTTGCTTTTGGCCTGTTTGGGGGTGTTATGCTTCTTGGCGGGTGGGTTGACGGGTCTTGGGGCATTCCTGGGAAGGTCTAATACCGGGTAGAAGTGGTTGGGACAAAATCCAGGCCGATTTTTTTTGGCTATTTCTGACATTTTGCTCTATGTAGCGTTTTCGGGGGCCTGTTTGGGGGGCTTCCTGGTGTTTGTGGGTGAGTTTCGTGGTCTGGGAGCACTGCTGGGACACTCTAATCTTGATTGCATTTGCTTTTCAGGAAATCCGTCGTGCCAACCCCGACTTATGGCCTAGCTACGCAGCGCGTTTGGACCGAAGGCCCAGAAATATTGCAAGTATGAGATTTTGCTTTTGGCCTGTTTGGGGGTGTTATGCTTCTTGGCGGGTGGGTTGACGGGTCTTGGGGCATTCCTGGGAAGGTCTAATACCGGGTAGAAGTGGTTGGGACAAAATCCAGGCCGATTTTTTTTTGGCTATTTCTGACATTTTGCTCTATGTAGCGTTTTCGGGGGCCTGTTTGGGGGGCTTCCTGGTGTTTGTGGGTGAGTTTCGTGGTCTGGGAGCACTGCTGGGACACTCTAATCTTGATTGCATTTGCTTTTCAGGAAATCCGTCGTGCCAACCCCGACTTATGGCCTAGCTACGCAGCGCGTTTGGACCGAAGGCCCAGAAATATTGCAAGTATGAGATTTTGCTTTTGGCCTGTTTGGGGGTGTTATGCTTCTTGGCGGGTGGGTTGACGGGTCTTGGGGCATTCCTGGGAAGGTCTAATACCGGGTAGAAGTGGTTGGGACAAAATCCAGGCCGATTTTTTTTGTTGCTATTTCTGACATTTTGCTCTATGTAGCGTTTTCGGGGGCCTGTTTGGGGGGCTTCCTGGTGTTTGTGGGTGAGTTTCGTGGTCTGGGAGCACTGCTGGGACACTCTAATCTTGATTGCATTTGCTTTTCAGGAAATCCGTCGTGCCAACCCCGACTTATGGCCTGGCTACGCAGCGCGTTTGGACCGAAGGCCCAGAAATATTGCAAGTATGAGATTTTGCTTTTGGCCTGTTTGGGGGTGTTATGCTTCTTGGCGGGTGGGTTGACGGGTCTTGGGGCATTCCTGGGAAGGTCTAATACCGGGTAGAAGTGGTTGGGACAAAATCCAGGCCGATTTTTTTTGGCTATTTCTGACATTTTGCTCTATGTAGCGTTTTCGGGGGCCTGTTTGGGGGGCTTCCTGGTGTTTGTGGGTGAGTTTCGTGGTCTGGGAGCACTGCTGGGACACTCTAATCTTGATTGCATTTGCTTTTCAGGAAATCCGTCGTGCCAACCCCGACTTATGGCCTAGCTACGCAGCGCGTTTGGACCGAAGGCCCAGAAATATTGCAAGTATGAGATTTTGCTTTTGGCCTGTTTGGGGGTGTTATGCTTCTTGGCGGGTGGGTTGACGGGTCTTGGGGCATTCCTGGGAAGGTCTAATACCGGGTAGAAGTGGTTGGGACAAAATCCAGGCCGATTTTCTTTTGGCTATTTCTGACATTTTGCTCTATGTAGCGTTTTCGGGGGCCTGTTTGGGGGGCTTCCTGGTGTTTGTGGGTGAGTTTTGTGGTCTGGGAGCACTGCTGGCTATATATACTTTACTTTGCAAGAGGTTTGAAGCAAATCCATGGTGGCAGAGGGGACTTAGGGCCTAGCTGCCGGGCGCGCGCGGAGTGATTTGGGAAATTTGTGAAAAATTGACTAAGTCCCCATTTTTGTACTTTTGCTCTTTGGCTGTTTGGGGGTCTTCTACTCGTTTTCTCCTGGGTTGACGGCTCTGGGGCCATTGCTGGGAAGCTCTAATACCGGATAAAAGTGTTTTGGACCAAATCCCAGGCGGAATTTTTTGTTTGTTTTTGATGACTTGCTTGCCTTTGAGGTGCTCTTAGGGGGGGTTCCGTCTGTTTGCGGGTGAGTTTCGTGGTCTGGGAGCACTGCTGGGACACTCTAATCTTGATTGCATTTGCTTTTCAGGAAATCCGTCGTGCCAACCCCGACTTATGGCCTAGCTACGCAGCGCGTTTGGACCGAAGGCCCAGAAATATTGCAAGTATGAGATTTTGCTTTTGGCCTGTTTGGGGGTGTTACGCTTCTTGGCGGGTGGGTTGCCGGGTCTTGGGGCATTCCTGGGAAGGTCTAATACCGGGTAGAAGTGGTTGGGACAAAATCCGCGCAGAAAAGCCTTTAGTTTTGGCACTTTTTGTAACTTAGGGTTCGTTAGGGTTAGCCCTAGCAGCAGGATTGCATGTGTTTCGGGGTGTTCTAGATTTTTCAAACTGAGTTCTGGGGTCTTAGAGCACTCGTGAGAATGTGTAATTTTGGTTGCAAGTCATTTGAAGAAAATCCATGGTGGGAAAGGGGGGATTTGGCATAGTTAAAGAAAGCCTTTGCCACTATTCTTAACTTAGGGTTCGTTAGGGTTAGCAGTATTTCTATTGCATGTGTTTGAGTGGGGGGGATTTCGAGTCTTGGAGCGATGCTGGCTATGGCTACTTTTGCTTGGTTGCTTGCAAGTGGTTTGAATGCAATCCACGGTGGGTAATGGGTAATTAGGGTACTTCGGCCTACTTTTACTTTCAAAGTAAGTTTTGTCACCAGTTTTCTGCTAGGCCTCGTTTTTTGAGATTTGATTGGGGGTCTTCTACATTTTTGCGACTGGCTTTAGTAAGGGTCTGGGTGGGAGCACTGCTAGGAAGATCTAATTTTGTTCTAAAACACAGTTTACAGTACACCTAGCTTGAGGGGCAAGATCCGCTACATTAATTTGCCCATACTTATTTATCCTTCAAAAGGTGACTCAGAGTACGCACTTTCAAAAACATTGTACTGTCTACTAGGAAAAACAAATTGTGACTTTTTGCTCTCCACAGCCTACATACCTTATATTTATTTATCAGTGGTGTTGTAATATTATATCACTTCCTGTTTTTCGTTGAATAATTACAGGCCGGGTTTCAGTCTCTGCAATGGGGAAAAAAGGATGGAGTCAGGCTTCACAGTAGCGAGCCACAATTCAGCATCAGGCAGGCAGTGGACAGGGTGTCTTCTGGTGACCAACATCGATGGACGAAGCGTCGGCTGCAATGGAGGAGTGCCGCTAATAGGAGGATTTTTTTTCTGCAGGCAACTTACTTACCACTTCCAACAGGACCACTACAACCACATAGATACAGTATCCCTTGCCTTTTTCTCTGACTGTGACTGCATTTCTTGGCTCTCTCTCGGCTTCTACATTGATCCCTTAACACATCACTTAGTCCACTCCACTATCACATCTGCACCACACATAGTCATTTGTAAGTGCTCCTACGTAATTCGCAAGTCGCAGCACGCCCCAGGCCGTAGAGGACTGGGATGGCCCCAATGATGAAGCATGTCACCAAGGGGCAACCCTGGTGAGTGAGGGGACACCTAGAAAAAAAGCAATTTCTCCTTTTCTATCTACTATACCTTCCAGACCAACCCCACTGAGTGTTGTTGTGAATGGATTTATAGTGACCAGCAAGGCTCTCGGGTATCTGGCTACAGAGACCTTATGTTGAATATCGTTAACAATAATTTACACATAGGCCCTTTACTGTTGCATTCTTTCTTCCACAGTTGTCGAATGTACTACTTACTTTTCACTGACATGCATGCAGTAGTGCATGCACTTTCAAAGATTGATGGATAGGTTTGTACCCAAAGAATTGTTTATGTTCAATTGTTTGTCTATGCTGTGCTTTTTTTTACAGGGTGTCTTCTGGTGACCAACATCGATGGACGAAGCGTCGGCTGCAATGGAGGAGTGCCGCTAATAGGAGGATTTTTTTTCTGCAGGCAACTTACTTACCACTTCCAACAGGACCACTACAACCACATAGATACAGTATCCCTTGCCTTTTTCTCTGACTGTGACTGCATTTCTTGGCTCTCTCTAGGCTTCTAAATTGATCCCTTAACACATCACTTAGTCCACTCCACTATCACATCTGCACCACACATAGTCATTTGTAAGTGCTCCTACGTAATTCGCAAGTCGCAGCACGCCCCAGGCCGTAGAGGACTGGGATGGCCCCAATGATGAAGCATGTCACCAAGGGGCAACCCTGGTGAGTGAGGGGACACCTAGAAAAAAAGCAATTTCTCCTTTTCTATCTACTATACCTTCTGTCAGGTTACGCAGCCCCTAAGCGCCTACCGTACTATGAAACTACATTTCCCATGAGTAGGCGGGAGACTTGCAGGAAGTTTATCTGGGGAACAGACGCGCTTCCTGTTGCGCGTTATTCTGGTTTCTGTTCTGCACCGGCATGAGAGCGGACGCTCTGCATGCTTTTCTATCGTGTCTCCTGTGGACTATCACCTTCCCCCCCCCCCCCCCCCCCTGAGGCTCAGTGGGGAGCGCTTCCGTGTTCTGTCCTTGGCGGTAGACGGACTTCACGCGTCTTCAGGTAAAGCCGCTCTAAACTCTTCGGCCGCCCGTGCGGTCAGCTGATTACTGCCTGAACGGATTGTTAAGGGAGGTTCTGTGACTGTTTTCTAACAGAATTCTACCTTTGATGAATTCCTGTTTGGTTGAATTGTGTGTGGCGGAGCACAGTGGCGGTCTATACCACGTGTTAGCGTTCACATCGGGGATCGTTTTTGTACTATTAAAACGGAGCGCGGTAGTAAGGACAACTACGCGTCTCCGTTGTATAACTGTGTATTTCAAAGGACCTCCATAACTGGGCATGTAGTGAGGTAACTACAGGCTACCCCAGTTCTCTTTGTGTAGTGCACCGTGGGGTGTGTTGTTGGCAGAATTCAGTGGTGGTCGCAACTACGTTTTTCTGTTTGATCTTCACAAAAGATTCTCTACTGGGTCATTACTTAGAGAGCGCAGTGTTGTAGTTCTTGCTTCCTACACACTACCGTTTCCCTCTTCCTTTTTGTTGGACCATACATCTTTGCTTTGACTATTTGGAACCCCCTTTGTACATTGAGTCCTCTACCAAGTTTGTGGTATGTTGTGAGTAGTGGGTTTGATGTCTTAGTATAACGCGAGTGTGTTTGGTGCGACAGGAGTGTGTTCGTTAACTATATGTTTATGTGTTTCTTAGGCCTTCCTCACAGATTGTGGCAGAAGGGCTATAGTATTTCCTATCCAAGGTCATGTTTTCTTGGTGCTCAGGTACTTGTCTACTTCCTTGGTTATTTAGTGAGACTATATGAGAGTACCCTTGTATGTTAGGACAGCACTTCACTGATGCCTGTCTTGTCTTCTGTTACAGGTATCCTTTCCCTGCTGACCCTACCTTTACCCATCCCACATTTTTTATTTTAGTTTGTTATTTTTCTCCCCCGCCTAATGCCTCGAACACCCTGTGTTTACACTTCTGGGTGTTGGTGACATTTGGAGGTGGAACCATATTTGCATCGACTGGATCACGGGGAGTAAACCTGACACCTTCCAGACCAACCCCATTGAGTGTTGTTGTGAATGGATTTATAGTGACCAGCAAGGCTCTCGGGTATCTGGCTACAGAGACCTTATGTTGAATATCGTTATCAATAATTCCACACAGGCCCTGTACTGTCGCATTCTTTCTTTCCACAGTTGTCGATGATATATTCTTACTCTGCTTGACAAAGAACCATTGCTAATGTGAAAGAACTTCAACCGAATTAGTAGTTATACTTTACCATTTGTTAGGCTACAATGTGGCACTGCTCTACTGTACTTCTGTCACCTGCTATATTCTCAGTTGTACCGTTGAATTGCTCAGGAGGACAAACCAGATTTCATTTTCTTTTTTTTCATAGGCATGCAACTGCCACTGTGTCACACCACTAGTACCACCGCTATGAGGAAATTTTATCCGACCAAGATTGCCAACGTTATTCGGTGTTTCCCGTGGAGCCAGCCCTGGGTCTAGCCCTACTTTCAAACACAAATTACAGGTAAGATAAGCGTTTGGGGGTATAATGGAGTATTAGTACGAGAGACGAGAGACTGAAGGTAGTACTACTAAAGTCCTAGGACTCTTGGATTCACTTCACTTAGTCTGTGAGAGGCACTTAGTGTTGAAAACATTTGGGCATTTACACTTAAAGGAAGAAAATGGAACTAAACTTTCAGGAAAACAGTCAACGTTAAACCCCCACCCACCAGGCAAGCAGTAAAAAACAGGTATGCTCAGATAAAGTTTGAAAAAGTATATTTATATCCCTAACAAAATAATCTCCCGCAAGACCCTCCCTAACCCCAACGATTGTCCTTCAAAAGTCCCCAAAAACCCAACTCCCAATTCCCACCCCCCAAAAGTCTCTAAAAAAGGGGCAAGGGACACTATGGGTGGATGCTGTTAACTTTTTGGGCCAGGGCATCATGCTCCTCGCGGAGCAAGGCGAGCTCCTGCTGAAGGCGGGACACCATCAGGGTAGTGCGGCGCAGGCGTGCCTTCACTGCCTTGCAGGTGGAATGCCTGTGAGAGGCAGCTGTTGGCCTTGCTGCTCGGCGGTGGCGTTTGCCTTTGGCAGCCCGGCTC